>NC_136061.1:125136295-126336295 GCF_964261635.1 Lissotriton helveticus
ACGATATATATATATATATATTCCTCCAGTATTACATCTTTCATAGATTCACATGCTTGTATCTTCCCCGTCGTCATGGTGGGAGTCTCACGGTAACAGAATGACCAAAGCAGTGTCATAGAGAAGAAAACTGCTTAGAAAAGCCCCTAGGGACTGTAGTATTTGGTAACCAGACCTCCTCATTGTTTGGTCCAAAAGTCAGCCAATCAGCATTGCTGCCTTGCCCTCACACTCCCCAGCGGAAGCTTCCTGCCTCAGATTTCCAACCGCCTTCGTGTGAGAAAGGAGTCTCCCTGAGCTCTGCTCAGTTTGCTGTTCCAGTGTGAACTATTGCCCTTGGTTTTTCAACTGTATAATCTTCTGGATTAAGGTATTGTGAGTACCTATTTCTTTTATGATGGCTGAAAGCTCTAAAAAGAGGCTTTTCAGGCCTTGCAGATCCTGTGGAAAGGCCAGGCTTTTCTCTGAAGACCCTCACAAGGACTGCTTATACTGTCTTCATCCAAAGCATGTGGCTAAGGATTGTAAATATTGTAGAACCTTCTCTGCTAAAACTCTGAGGGACAGAGAGGCTCGTCTGCTGTTGTGGCTTCAGAAGAAGAAGGCCGCATCAGATTCAGATTCTGGTGAGGACTCTGCTCCTTTAACGCCTAAAAAGAGAAAGGCCTCACATTCTTAGGAAATGGTGGAGTCTAAGAAGGCTAAATCTAAGGTGAAGGAAGCCTCTTCTCTTCCCCCTACTCCCCTTAAGAAGTCGTCAGGTCAGAAGGGGGCAGGATCTGCTCCATCGACCAGTTCCCTGGTTTCTGCTGTAAAATCTGTGGCAAAGACTTCAGCTCCGTCGACGACTTCACCGTCGACGACGACTATTTAGACGACGACAGCTGCGTCGACGACGGGAGCTAAGACCGTATCGACGACGACTACGTCGACGAGCTTGATCATACCGTCGACGAAGAAACTGTCGACGACACCGTCGACGACGACACCGTCGACGGGGATCCCGTCGACGACAACCCCGTCGACGATGGCTTTAGTGACGTCGGCTCCGTCGACGATGACTTCGTCGACGACGTCTCTGTCGACAATGAGTGTAATTTCAACGGCAAAGGCGTTCAAATCACCGCAATCGAAGACTTTGATATCCTTTCGCTCATTTCAGTCTTCGAGAGGTTCGGCGACCATAAGCAAATCTGGGGAATTCACGTCGTGGACGCAGATTTCGCCTCTACCCCCATCTTCTTTGCTAGAGCAGGATTCAGAAGGAGAGGAGTCGCAACTTAAAATAAAGAGCCAGGACACAGACGATGAGGAGGTGTTTTCCTTTCAGGAGAGAGCTCAGTCTCAATCTGCAAGATATGAATCTTTCCAGGAGACTTGTGACTATGCTGCGGAAGAGGAGCAGCAGGAAGAGTCGCGAGAGGAGTCGTGAGAAGAGTCAGTCTCCATTTCTACGGCTTTGGTTTCTGACCTGAGGTTCATGATTGAGTATTATCGTCGTTTCCCAGAGGCGAATAAGCCTATACCCTCTACGCCGGCACCTGCAACACAGCCTCCGAGAACCCATTCTACTCCTCACACACAGTCTGTGAGGTCACCTCCAGTGGTCACGATCAGGGATGACCTAACGGACACTGACGATGACGAGCAACCTGAGGAACGTGAAATCCTTCAAGATTCTACGGGAGGTCAGGAATGGCATGAATACGTTTTGCCGTCTCATCCTTCACCTACTCCTCCGCCAACCACTTCTCCTCCACAGGATATCGGAGGTTTCCATGACATTATGGAAAAAGCAGCCAAGAGATTTGACCTGGACATGGAGGTCAAAGAAACTGAATGTTTCTTATATGATTTTAAAGATGACGCCAGAAAGTCTGCTCGCTCAATCCCAATCATCCCTTATCTGTGAGAAGAGGGACTAAAGATTTTGAAGACGCCGGCCTCCATCGCAGTTTCGGTTCCTAGAATCGAAAAGAAGTATAGAGCACCAGAGTCTTCTCCGGCCTGCCTGATAGGTCACCCGAGACCGGAGTCGGTGGTGACACAAGCAGCTCAGAGGAATTCTAAGAACCCAGTGGCTACTTCTATGGTGCCGCCAGATAAGGAGGGACGGAGGATGGATGGAGCCGGGAAGAGGTTTGCGGTCATGGCAGCCTCCACTATTAAAGCGGCCAATGCGATGGCCTTTATTATCCATTTTAACAGGCAAATGTGGTCGGATTTGGCACCCCTTATGGCTGCACTCCCAGAGGATAAAAAAGAGGAAGCAGCTGCTATTTTCCGTGATGGGGCAAAGTCGGCCACGGAATCCATTGATGTTGCCATGGATGTTTCTTCTATGGCCTTCAGACAGATGGCAGGAGCAGTTTCTCTCTGAAGACAGGGTTGGCTGAAGGCTACATCATTCCGTCCGGAGGTGCAGGCGAAGATTGTCGACATGGCTTTCGATGGCGAAAATCTCTTTGGCAAACATGTTGATGAGGCGCTGCAGGGCATCAAGTCAGATACGGACACTGCTAGGGCGCTAGGATCACTTCAGCAAGGAAGGTTCCAGTCCTTTCGTAAAAGAGGTTCAAGGGGCCAGTTTAATCAGAGATCTTCATTTCCATCCAACAGATATCAGCCTTATAACCAGCAGGGATATAAGCAATACAATACAGGCAATCAATATAGGCCTTCAAATTCCTCTTTCCAGCAGCAATCCAGAGGCAAGTCTTCCAATAGAGGAAGGAATCAACAATCTAACAGGTGACAATGATCTATTGCTGGCGCTCCCCACTCAGCAGATCCCGGAAAACGACCATTATCTGTCTCTCTTCTTCGACAATTGGATGTCCATAACATCGGACAAATGGGTTTTGGATGTTATAAGCAAAGGCCATACCCTGGAGTTTATACAAATACCACCAGATCATCCCCCGGTGCTCAGACACCATCAACATCGTCAGGAACTGCAAAAGGAGGTCCATTCACTTTTGCAGAAGGGGGCTATAGAGGAAGTACCTCAACAACACCGAGGGAAAGGCTTCTATTCGCATTTCTTCCTCATCAAGAAGAAGCAAACTACGAAGTGGAGACAGGTATTGGATTTAAGGGATCTGAATCAATATATATTGATGCATATTTCCATATCCCAATCCATAGGAAGCACAGGAAATACCTAAGATTTGCTGTGGAGAGTCGCCATTTTCAATTCAAGGTGTTGCCATTTGGCCTCAAGTCGGCCCGAGGGTGTTTACCAAATGCATGGCCCCGGTGGCGGCCCACTTAAGATTGAAGGGGCATTGCATTTACCCATATCTGGACGACTGGCTGGTGACAGGTCCATCATTCACAAGAGCCAGAAGATCCCTTCAGTGCTACATCCACCTTTTCCATCGGTTAGGATTAAGGACCAACTTGGAAAAGTCTTCACTGATTCCAGCTCAGGGCATTCAATTCCTAGGGGCTTGGATATGCACAAAGGAAACGAAAGCATACCCTTCCGAGGAAAGGATGAGAAAGATAATAAGCCTTGCAACATCCCTTCAAACAAAAAGGTGCACTTCTGTGCGTATGTACAAATCCTTGTTGGGGATGATGTCCTCTTGCATCCCACTGGTTCCAAACTGCCGTCTTCAAATGAGACCCTTGCAGGAACATCTAGACGAGCAGTGAGTTCAATCCAAAGGAACCTTCGAAGATCGGATTACCATCACTCACCGTATGAAAGTGCCCATGTCATGGTGGAAGGTTCAGAAGAACTTGAATCAGGGTCTCAACTTTGTTCCTCAGAATCACAAATACGTGATGACGACGGATGCTTCGTTGCAAGGATGGGGCGCGCACCTCCAGGAGCTGGAGATCTAGGGCCACTGGTCAGAGTGGGAAGCACAGCTTCATATAAATATGTTGGAGCTCAAAGCGGTGTTTCTGGGACTTCAAGCTTTCCTACCCAGAATACAGAATTCGTCGGTGCTCATTCAGACAGACAGCACCACGACTATGTTTTATCTCCTGAAGCAAGGAGGAACACGATCCAAACCACTTTCTGCGCTGGCGCAGAGAATTTGGAAATGGCTGATAAACCACAACATTTCTATTCATGTGCAGCATATACAGGGCATCCTCAACACACGAGCAGACGGCCTCAGTCGCACGACGAGTGTGTTGCACGAGTGGGAACTGGACGACAATTCGAAATGCGTTCAGTTTGCGTCCAGGTACCCTCAGCGCGATTCCAAAGGAGACACGTTTCACATGGACTGGACGGGAATGTTCGCTTATGCGTTCCCACCAATTCCGTTAATACCACCAGTGATTCGCAAAATGAGATCGGAGCCATGTCATGTCATTATGATAGCACCAGCTTGGCCGAGGCAGGGATGGTTTTCAGATCTACTGCAGATGTCGAAAGGCAACAAGGTGCAATTCCCAACATTCCAGAGTCTCATATCAATGAGCAACGGACAAATTCTGCATCCGGACTTAGCATCGCTAAAATTATCCGCATGGAACCTCATGAGCGGGAATTTCAAGCCTTGAGTATTCCACAAGACTGCAGACAAATACTTTCGCAATCCAGAGCTATGTCAACCAACAAGACATACGCAGCCAAATGGACACGCTTCTGTCACTGGTGTACCAGTCAAAGTCTACATCCGTTGACGGTTCCCCCAGAAGGTATTCTGCCTTACCTGTTGTCGTTATCAAAGGCAGGTCTATCTCATGCTTCACTGAAGGTGCATTTGGCGGCGATTTCAAGATTTAGGAGAATACCAGGTGAGCCGTCCCTCTGGTCTCACAGACTGATCAAGGAGTTTGTTAAAGGACTCTTTAGAGCTTTTCCACCCATTCTACGTCCGCCAGTACCCTGGCATCTCAATACAGTCTTGACGCAGCTTATGATGCCACCATTTGAGCCGATACACAAGACAGACTTACAATTCCTATCTTGGAAGACAGCACTGCTGCTAACTCTAACCTCGGCGAGGAGAGTTAGCGAAATTCAAGCCTTCTCAGTGGAAGAGCCTTTTCTGCAATTTCGACAGGACAGGGTTATACTGCGGACAAATCCTACGTTCATACCCAAAGTCCCTACTTCTTTCCATTTGAATGAGCCAATGATTTTACCTACCTTCTTCAACAATCCCTCATCTGAAGCGGAAAGAGCATTACATTCTTTGGACATCGCTAGATGTTTGAAATTCTACATCGAACGAACAAGAACATTCCGCAAATCTAAACAGTTATTTATTGCATTTGAAGGTCAGAGGAAAGGGCTCCCTCTGTCTAGACTGAGTATCGCCAGATGGATATCATCGGCTATCATTAAGTGTCATGAAAAAGCTGGAAAACCGCTTCATTCCAGAGTGACTGCTCATTCCACAAGAAAGATGGCGACATCGATGGCCTTATTTGCAGGAGTGTCTCTACCTGACATATGCAGAGCAGCGACTTGGAAGAGTGTGCATTCATTTACCAAGCACTACTGTCTTGACACTGCGTGGAAAGAGGTCACGGCAGTGGGCCAAGCTGTTCTGAAACGTCTATTTCAATAAGTTATTCTTTATTTCTTTATTAATACTCTATGCAATGTGTATATATATATATATATATATATATATGTTTGAGCAAAAGCCTTGAGCTTCTGGAAGTGCACACGACGCTGCCCCAAGCCTTCCAGCCCAGATTGCCTCGCTGAGTTTGCCTTTCCAGACGCCTTCAAAATTAACCAGGTCCGACGCGTTTCGAGGCTGGAACGCCCCGTAATCATGGATTGCTGCACAAGAGGATTGAAGGACACAGCGCTTTTATTTCAATGTTTTACGTTGAAGGTAGCCGCCCTAAGTGGGCGCGGCACCTTCTGGACAAGCAATGGCATGCTGGTAATTTGAGTCCATAAGCGCTGGTAAGTAAATACCTATAGTAGGCTCAGTCCCCTGTGACTCGTTTTAGCTAAGTAAAGTCCTTGAGTAGGTGAAGGCATCCGGTTTTGCAAGTGTCTGCGCCCATGAGCCAGCGTGCCTCGCAGAAAGGATGGTTCCCTTCCGCGGCCGTTTCCTTTCCGACTTTTCAGCCCTCCTGGAAGCTGGTGCCACTTCCCACGACCAAGACAGCCGTGTAGTAAATGTTTGAGCAAAAGCCTTGAGCTTCTGGAAGTGCACACGACGCTGCCCCAAGCCTTCCAGCCCAGATTGCCTCGCTGAGTTTGCCTTTCCAGACGCCTTCAAAATTAACCAGGTCCGACACGTTTCGAGGCTGGAACGCCCCGTAATCATGGATTGCTGCACAAGAGGATTGAAGGACACAGCGCTTTTATTTCAATGTTTTACGTTGAAGGTAGCCGCCCTAAGTGGGCGCGGCACCTTCTGGACAAGCAATGGCATGCTGGTAATTTGAGTCCATAAGCGCTGGTAAGTAAATACCTATAGTAGGCTCAGTCCCCTGTGACTCGTTTTAGCTAAGTAAAGTCCTTGAGTAGGTGAAGGCATCCGGTTTTGCAAGTGTCTGCGCCCATGAGCCAGCGTGCCTCGCAGAAAGGATGGTTCCCTTCTGCGGCCGTTTCCTTTCCGACTTTTCAGCCCTCCTGGAAGCTGGTGCCACTTCCCACGACCAAGACAGCCGTGTAGTAAATGTTTGAGCAAAAGCCTTGTGTATTTTCAGATCATGTTCTAACGATATTTCAGCTGCAGAACTTCCTTCTGGGTTCTATCCTGGAAACGCTGCAGGCTTTGTGGGTACTACTTACTACTCTGATACAAGCATGTGAATCTATGAAAGATGTAATACTGGAGAAGGAATTAGTTACTTACCTGTACACTATAGTTCTCCAGTATTATCTTTCATAGATTCACATGCGCCCGCCCACCTCCCCGTTTCTGAGGCAGAACCTATTGTCTCGGTATTTATCCAGGTCTCTCACTTGGGGCCGGAAATCTGAGGCAGGAAGCTTCTGCTGGAGAGTGTGAGGGCAGGGCAGCAATGCTGATTGGCTGAATTTTGGACCAAACAATGAGGAGGTCTGGTTACCAAATACTACAGTCCCTAGGGGCTTTTCTATGCAGTTTTCTTCTCTATGATACTGCTTTGGTCATTCTGTTACCGTGAGACTCCCACCGTGACGACGGGGAAGATACAAGCATGTGAATCTATGAAAGATAATACTGGAGAACTATAGTGTACAGGTAAGTAACTAATTCCATATATATATATATATATATATATTACCTACTGGCGGTCGCCAGTAGGTATATATAGTTAGGATTTTTTCTCTATGGGATTTTTGAAAATTCTATGTCTAATAACTTTGGCGTTTGTGGACGGAATTGGCTGAAATTTTCAGGAAAATGGCACATTTTGTTTCTGAGCAGCCCTTGAAAATTTGGGGGGGGTTCGTCAAGGGGGGGCCGAGAAAAAAGGGGGGTCCCAAAACGTGTTTTTAACATTGAGTTTTCCATAGGGCGGTTGGCCTCACTTTTAGCCCGAACGGCTGAATGGATTTGCAGGAAACTTGGCAAAATTGTAGGGACTGGTAGCCCGATGTGCCTTTTGTAGGTCTCAATATATGTGCTCCAGTGGATTTTGAGAAATTAACGTTTAAAAAAAGATATATATCTGTAACAGCGGACCGGGCAGCGTCCCAGGACGCGTACTTTTCGCGCAACGGAGCTTTGTGAAGCGAAGCTGATTGGTTCTCTGGCGTCTGTCAACATTCCAAAAAGTCCGTAGCGGCCGCCATCTTGTCTCTCGGTAGGATCGAGAGACAAGAGGAGGCCAAAACAAAGGGGGAAATAACCATAAGGGGGCATAGTAGATCCTCGCTGACCCCCTAGGTTTGATGTGGAGGTTTTAAAAGGGCCCCGCGGGGCAAAAAAAAAAATAATAATAATAATCGAACGGCTGAATGGATTTGCACGAAACTTGGCAAAATATTAGGGACTGGTAGCCCGATGTGCCTTTGCTAGGTCTCAATATATGTGCTCCAGTGGATTTTGAGAAATTAACGTTCAAAAAAAGATATATATCTGTAACAGCGCTCCGCTTCACGTAACGGAGGTTTGCGAAGCTGATTGGTCATTCTGTCACTGGGCTATAGTTGGGCTACATCTGGCTGATATTTGGGCTACACTTGTTTTTTTGTGTGTCTGGCGGCCATCTTTGGGCTACATTGGGCTACATTGGGCTTCATTGGGCTACATTGGGCTACATTTGGGCTCCAACATATATATAGGCCAATGTAGCCCAATATATATTTTTCAAAGTTAATTTTCGTAAAAACCACTGGAGCATATATCTTGAGACATAGCAAAGGCACATCGGGCTACCAGTCCCTACAATTTTGCCAAGTTTCGTGGAAATCCATTCAGCCGTTCGAGCTAAAAGTGAGTCCAACCGCCCTATGGAAATGAAGGAAATGAATGGGTAATTTGTAATTAGCAAATAGCTAATCGCAAACTAGGAATGGTAAAGAATCGCTATTTATTCCTTAAAGTTCGCTATTTAGGAAATGCAAAAAACTTTGATGATACATATGGCGGTTCATCTCTAACAAGATAAGAAGCATAGGGATACATTTATGATGACTGGCGCATCACCAGGGATGTGTTAGTCATTCTGTGCCGCTGTTCCGTCACCTATGGTGTGCTGCATTTACAATGCGGCGCATCATGGGGCAAAAACAGCACAGATGCGTGATGTATCTGTGCCGTAAAGGTGGCGCATTGCTGGAGTTGTATCGCAAGTGTGATGAAGCTCCAGCAAGGGTCGGGGGTGCCCCTGTCGCAGGGTTTCTGTTCTCACACAGAACTGTGGACAGAGGATTGGAACCTCGGCGAATTAGGGTGTCCCAAAACTCACGTTAGTAATCAAAAACTCCTTAGCAAGCTAGGTACAGTGTCACATTGGATATAACAAACTCTCAATGTTTAGACAATCCAGAATATGAACTTATAGTACCTCAGGATACGTGGAACTCATGAACAGTCGGTCGTTATATATTTCTTAGAAACCAGAACATGGAGTTAAGAAGAACACATGTGTATTTGAAATGTTTATTTACTAATGCCGTCTTCTCAGGCGTAGTATTGTTGCAGGGTTTCTGTACTCACACAGAACTGTGCACAGAGGAGTGGAACCTCGGCAAATTAGGGTGTCCCAAAACTTACCTTAGCAACCAACTCACCCCTTACCGAGCTAGCTACAGTGTCTCATTGGACATATCAAACTCCCAATGTTTAGACAAACCAGAACATGAACTTACAGTACCTCAGGGTACGTGGGACTCATGAACACTCTTTCGTTATATTATCATTACAAACCAGAACATGGAGTAAAGAAGACACATGTGCATTTGAAATGTTTATTTACTAATGCCGTCTTCTCAGGCGCAGTATCTTAGATAATACAAGTATACTTATTATCAGTATCAAAATTATCAGCATAGTTACTAAGACATAAAAAGCGAATGGTGACAGCATGTTAACATGCTGTAATGAATAAGAGTTAACAACACTTATATCTCACCCTCCCTAACACATATATTATATTATTAGCTAAGAAGGTCTCTTTGGGTTGTTTTAGGGCGGGCCCATACCTTAGTGTCCTAGCATGAAGGAATCACATCAGCATACACCAGCTCTCTCTGCATGTGCACCGCATCAAGTGTGTTAACAATTCTCGTGCAAAGCAATATCAATCCCGCCTCAACCCCAAGTTGGCAAAGGCTGCACTTGTGTTATGACTATGAAGGCGTGGAGATCAGACCTCATAACAATTTCATATCGTGTTGCTCCTGAAACTTCAGCACTCTCCGTGCAGACATGGTTTAACAAACAAAACTGATATCAGAGCAATAACATATTATTCTCACATACACCACGGCAAACCACTAGGTTGAAAGCTAAGTCAACAATTAAGGGTCGTGTGCAGAAGTTGCAAGAAAGGAAAAATGGCGTTTAAATCTCAAATGTACCTATGCTAACTTAACACGATATAAGGATATATAGGAGCTATACAACACCCCCCCATGATCCGAGAACGGACTAAATAAGATAACAGAAGTGCCATCACATGAGAGCAGAATCCAATTATAAACGAGCCTGAATAAAAATTCAATTATAAAAACTAATGCTAAAAATAGCCCACAAGTATAAGTGGCTCAAGCCAATAGGCAAGAAAAAAAATGTCTTGACTAAAAGTCAATAAAATCAAGGAAATGCTATCAATCAGCATGTCAATTTGAGGCAGTGTCTATGATAAGACTGTATATGAAAAGTAAGCTGCAACAGCCTCCAGGAGGAAGTCACTGTCCTCATCCGAAAACAGTTCAGCCATCCAATTTAAAAGATGAAAGGAACATACGTGATCTTCCAGCACCGGATCCTCTATAACCATCAGAGGACAGCTCGGTGGGTTTTCAAGAAAACTTCGTTCCAAGAAATTTTGCGCTGCCGACAACACATCCCAGGGACCCATTAGTCCATGTGCCACCGCCAAGGCCATAATCCCTTCGTCAGAACAAACCAACTCGTGAGCAATGATAGGACTCATCAGTTGATCAAAATCGACGTCAGAAGATATTGGTCCGCAGAGACACAAATCAATGGCCCAAAGGAAATCACAGGTCAGGCAGCGAAATACAGGCTGGACACAGGTGAAATAGGAGAACCGAAAAGATAATCCAAACGCCGTGCTTAGAGTCGCCAACGGCAGTGTGCCATAATAATCAAGCATGCGGTTGCGAAACCGCGTCAGTAGCAGCTGAGCGTGGTCTTGCACAGGAAGGGCATCCATATTTAAAAAGGCAGAAAACCACCAATGCGCCAGCCGCTAATGCAAGTAAAAACGGGAACCCTCCAAATAAGGATGAAAAAATAGAATGGAAGAAGGCAGGGATGACTCCAAAAATCTTCTCAAAGGAAGTCACGAGACCACCGCTAACAACTTTAAAAAAATGTGCTAGGCCCGTTGTGGAGGATGCGTTAAAGATAGAACGGACCATGGCTCCGAAATGCAAAGGCAAATCAGTATTTAAAAGAGCCTGAACCTCCGTACGGGTGTTAGCAATGTGAAGCACGAAAGTTTCACGGGCCGAGCTCAAGGCCACCTCTGTCTGGGACAATAGAGCTCTTATTCTAGCCATGCCGCTGAATTCTGCTCCCAAGGTCGGTATCTGTGGCCAAATGGAAGACTCCCTATGTTCACGTGTGGGAGGATAAAGAACATTTCTGCAGCAAATAACTCGCTCACTAACTGTTACTATGAAAGCTATACCTTTAATTAAACCACAACAGTTTTCATTATTGAGCATTAAATAACTACCATTCTCTAACAATTTAAACGTGGGGATGATAGCAGGAACTGGCGTGCCCTGTAAAACGCAAGCCATATTCGGTCGGTCCTTGTTACATGAACCGTGTAACTGTATGTGTCTGCACATTAAAGAATGATCTGGCGTCTCAGTACACTCATCCCCTGTTAGATAAACTTCTTGTTCATCCTTGAAACATCTGTATGTGTATGGGAGTGACCAGACCTCATGAAGAAAACCGCTACCTAAGGGTTCAAAACGACCTATTGGCACATATTTCATACAATTTGAAAACTTATATAAAGCAAAAGGCAGGGTTATTAAACCGTGGATAAGCCACGTAGCAGTAGTGGCTTCTGCCACAGAAAAAGGTAAAGATTCCAACCTTTCAATATGGAGCATAGAAAAGGAAGCATCACGCATTGAAAGCAAGCGTTGTTTGTCTGTCAAATTAAACGGTGAAAATAAAGAGGAAACGTTCATGTATCCCCAGGGAACTTTACCCATTTTCAGAGTCTGAAGTGTCCATGCAAACTGCATGATTGACCGTAATTGATTTTGACCATGGTATAATACTGACACTTCATCATGCACAATATCAACAACAGAAGACACAATATTATCTAATGTGTAAATTCTAGAGGAAAGCACGTTAATGCTATTGTCAACAACTGCAAGCACTTTCTCAAGATTTGCCTGATCAATAGCCCTAAGGCGTGAAGCAGCCTCAATCTGTGAGAGTTTCCAAATTTCATTGTAAACCCCATATAACCACCTTTTCGACCTGCCACTAGCTGGGCCTTTAATGAAATCATTCAAATCCACGTCTGCATTCAGTTTGGAAAGGTGATACTTAACCGCAGGTAAAGTTGAATGTTTCAGCCAAGCTTGACACAACTTGCCCACAGAGTAAGAGGTGACAGTATGACTCAAATCAAACCGGGGATCAGATCTAACAGTCTTAAAGCCGTCAGATATATTTAAAAATCTTTTTTGGCAAGAATCAGCACTACGGTGCCAAAGCAGCCAACCCTTGGGATTCATACTGGAAATGTTAAAGGAGGAATTAAGAAGCAGAGCCTGTATATCTTTAATGGACAATCGAGTAAAATTACTCCAATTCCCATATTCCTCCAACTCCGGGAAAGACGGGGTGTTTAACCTTTTAGATGTAGCCAATCCAAAGCATGTGGTCTGGGAAATGGTGTCATTCAAAAACAACATATGATTCGGGATGAGACATGCACGGTGCAAAGCCTCAGTGCCTCGTACCTGCCAGGCCCTTGAACCCCAAACCGATTTAAGGTCTATTGTATCCTTCCATAACTCATAGCCCCCAGTAACTAATTGATCTAGGAAGGCCTTTGAGTACAACAATTTGGTATCGGTAAGTCTAACCTTGGACAGTGGCTGTTTGTGAAATTTAAAATAAAAGGACTCGGGATTGGACTGGTTAAAGTCAGTGAAATAAGTATACTTTTTAAGAAACGTTTCTGAACTCCCTTGTGTAGGAGCTGGGCAATGTTCCCACTGAGTAAAATTAACAGCATCCCTTCGGGAAGATGTTTTGTGTAAGAAGTGATTGCCATAATGTTGGTAACAGAACAATTCACCATAATTAGCAGATTCTAAATATAAATCCTCAGCATCAAAAGCAGCATAGTATTTCAAATCAGAAAACAAACTTTCCACAGCATTAACATCCCAATCATCAGAACGAATGTTTTGTTTCACCACATCCCCCATATTAACTCTTAGTACATTAGGAACATTAACGACTTCCGTTGGGCCATGAATCTGAAAACGAACTGCATCCCACGCGATTCCATCCAGAACAGGCCATGCTGTGATGTTAACCAAAGTCAAGTCTCTTTTTAATCTGTGTGTAGAATGTGAAGAGGAAAGTGGGGCCAATGTTCCATTTAAATGAGTAATGCAAGTTCTCTCCTCGACATAGTGTCCATTCATAATCCGAAAAAAATAAAACACAAAACCAATTGACATAAAAAGGTAAACCGAAAAAAGGACCAGCCAAATGTATATCCAAGGAGGAATCAAAAAATGTTTTTTAAACAGGCTAGCATATACCGCAATTTGAGAGGGTTTTTTCGAGGCAAGGGAAGCAGAGTCAAATGAAAATCTGGATTCCGTGGCTAAACGAGCTTGCAGGTCAGGCATGGACAAATCAGTGGGGTATGTATAGTCTGTCTCATCAAGATTAGTTCCGGGCATATTATTTAATAATGGACTGGAAACAGCAGGTAATTCGATGGCCACTTCAGGTTCAATATTAGAGGCAGTGGGCATAATTGAATTTCTCACAATGGAAGGACAGGAAACAGCCGGTGTCATGCTAAGAAGAATCGGCCACTCTGTGTATCTTGACATTGTCAATAGAAATAAACCTGTTTTCCTTACGACCTGGAAGTGGTGGTAAAATGACTGTTCTTGTGCCCTTCACTCCAAGCACTGGGACTGGAGCTCGATAGGAGGGACCAAACTCTTTCTTGTTGTCGATCTTCTCTCGAACCAGTTCTCCAACTCGGGGTAGCCAGCCAACTACCGGGATCTGCAACGCATCATCCGATGTGGAGGGCAAATGTTCCTTTGCAAGACTGTCTCTGGTCTTTTGTAGATTCTGTAAAACATTGCAATGTTCATCTGCGTCAAAGGAAGTGGCGCGAACCACAGAGTCTAGACCGTCAAGGTCAGGGACGTACATCTTGATGCCAAAGAGCATTTCGTATGGGGTCCGCCCACCCAGAGACCTTCTAGGGAGATTATTAAGAGCACGCTGCACGCCATAGAGGTGAGCCAGCCAGTTTCTGCCAGTGCCTATAACTCGGGCTGTCAAAGATTGCTTTAAATCACGGTTCATTCGTTCAACTACACTATTACCCTCAGGTCTGTAGGGTGACGAAAACTTGACTTGGACCCCCATCGAAGTCATGGCATCCTTATACGCCTTAGAGGCGAAAGCCGGACCCTGATCCGAATGGAAGGTACCACAGGCAAAAATCCCTATAAAGATACGCAAATCTCTAATGACAGTCCGTGAATCAGCGCTGCGATGTGGCCATACCCACACAAAGCGTGTGCATGAGTCAACTGCTACTAAGATGTACTTATACGCAGTATCAGATGAAAAAGGACCGCAGTGATCTAAATAAACACAGCCTAGTGGTTTATTAGAAATGTACAACTGAGTCTGTGGCGGACGCGTAGCAGTTGAAGGTTTAATCTGCTGGCATATGTCACAAAGAAGGACATAATCACGCGTCTGTTTGTACAGTCCCCGCCACCAGAAACGTTGTTGTAGCTGCGTTACAGTGGCTGAGACGCCCGCATGCGCAGACGCCACACCTTCATGAGCCGCTGTAATCAAGTCTGTTCTGCGATCCGAGTTGGGAATCAGCCGTTCCCCAACATCAGGAATTGTCACAAAAGGAACCTTTTCGGGACTTAAGTGGTATTTATACTTCGAAGGGAATCCCGCAGGATGTTTACTTCCCTTCTCAGAGGCAGCAATCGCTGCCAAGATGTCGCTATCAATCTTGGTTTTAGACCTAGTAACTGCTGCAACTAAGTATGTAGATACTGCTGATTTCGCTGCTTCATCAGCAAGCGAGTTGCCAACAGCGTGAACTCCTACGCGCTGATGACCGAGAGTATGAATCACATAAACGAGTGGCAACATAGCCTTAAGCTCTGCCACTCGAACCCAGATCATTTTATGTTTTATTGTGCTACCCTTGGAATCATGAAAATCATTTTGAATCCAAAAGAACAAGTTTTCATTGTAAGATTGGACACAGTAGTAAGAATCACTTACAATTAGAGTAGTAACACTTGGATCTGCGTACTCCAAAGCTAGTAAGAGAGCACGAAGCTCTGCCAATTGTGCGGTGCAATCGCCCAGGGGCAACGTGTGTACCTCCCTGGAAATGAACTCATCATTCAACATAGCACCGACCACAATGGCGCATGCGGAAACGTAGGCATGTTTAGAGCCATGCGCAACCTGCGCCGACCCATCAGTGTAAATGATGCAATGGAAGTCCTCTAAAGGTCGCATCGCCAGAGGAGCAGGATGAACGAATTCATACTGCAAGTACTCCTGCGACCGTAAGGAAGCGTCAAAAATAAACATGACATCCGTGGATGACAATGACGCAGCCCACTGAATCCACCGAGGGTGCAAAGCCTTTGAATTTGGTACACTGGCTTTCGTGACTGCCTCCAAATGAGGACAGGGTGTTACCACTAGCATGCGTTTCCCCTGAGACAGTGCTCGTTCTTTTAGAATTGCCATCTGTACAGCAGTTAAAACTTTTTCCACTGTGGGAAACCGCATCTCAGCCGAAGTGTACAAGTGTGACTTGTAAGCGATAGGTACTGTGTCACCTTCATTAAAAGTGAGGTATGTGAAACCCACCGTCCCGGGAATTATTCTTATTACCAGGTTGGTGTGGTTATCACGAGTCAGTAAATATTTAGAAGCGAGCAGATCAGCCTGCAAGGATTGCAAAATGGCTGAATGCTCAGGCAGCCAGCATGATTTTGAGAAAGTTGGTTGTATCAAAGCATACAAAGGCTTGATACGCTGGGCATAATCCGGAATGTAAGTTCTGCCGAAATTCAAAAAGCCCAGTAAAGATTGTAATTTTTTCAGTGTTGTTGGAGCGCGCAATTGTGCGCACTTCTCTAAGAAGTGAGGAGCCAAACCTCTACCTTCATTGTTGAGCTCATAGCCCAAAAACAACACTGTGTGTTCTGCAATGTGCGATTTAGCAAAATTAAATTTGTAACCCATGTCTGCAAAGGTACAAATTATGGAATTCACTCGACACAGATGCATCCAAATTTCGTCGTCTGTGAGATAAATATCATCCACATAAGAACATGCATCCGGATCGATTCCCTCCAATAGTGTGACTATTCTGGAGGTGAAGACCCCAGGACTATTTTTGTAGCCCATTGGGAGTCGCCGGAAGCATTTTTGCACACCAGCGGACGTAAAACTTGTCCATTGGGAGCTAAAGCCATCCAGTCTGTGGGCATAAAAACCATTGGAAATGTCAAGCGTTGTCTTGAAACGCTTACGCACTAGACTATCCACTAGGGCAGAGCCGTGAGTATTCTGTACTGCACAGTTACGGCAATGCGAGTTCAAATGCCGGTAATCCAATACCAAACGATATGATCCGTCAGGTTTGGTCACAGTAAAAAGGGGATTATTCATTGGTGACACACACGTTTCAATAACTCCCTGATATTCCAATTGTTCAAGGATTTCTGCGACGGCCGCTTTAGCTTCACGCCGTATGGGATATTGAGGCTGAGGCTGCGGCTCAGACCGCAAAGGAATTTCGTGGCATGGGGACAATTTGTCCCAACCACATTGGTTGCGGTAGAGAGCCGGTGCAAGAGCACGAGCCCACTCTTCTGCAAAATGCTGCGCATGCTCAGTTGAGACAGTGTGCGCGAAACTGGGAAGGATTACCTCCTCCCCTCGCGGCGCTGCGAGCACAAAAGGTGGGGGCCAGTCAGCCTCGGAAAGCAAAATGTCGTACGTAGACGAAAGGTTCTCCCAAAATACCCCTCTGACAGTACGCTGTATGTCACCTTCAATTAACAGGACAATTTCAAAAAGTCTTTCAGGGGGAGCCAATCTCGTATCGGCTGTTTCTATAACAACAAAAACTTCAGTCGCTGTCACCCTCAGTAGTGGACGGAGCGCCTCTCTGACTATGGTAATCTCCGCCGCGCTGTCCAACAAGGTCAGAGCCCACGTCAGATTCCGAAGCCGCGTTCTCACTATCTGTGGCATATCTATGCGCTGTTAAGGCCGCGACTTTCTTCTTCGCAAACTGCGGACGCTTAGGCGTAGAATCCTCCTGCTTCACAGCGCCGTCTGTCTGGCGGGACTGACCACGTCCTTGCTGGCCACCACGTCCACGTCCACCCCCTCCTCCACCACCGGTCTTCTGTGCCGATGTTTCCTGAAAGGAACGAGGAGAGCGTTGATCAGAACCCTGAAAACGATCAGGTGATTTAATCATCGCGCGATCGCGCAAATCATAAACTCTGTCTGCCGGCGCAGGAGCTTGTATTGCAGGAACAGAATCCTGAGTTTGCCTAGTCTGCTTCCCCTGTGTCTGTTTTTTAGGCCAATTCTGTTTTTTGGACTTGGGCTGGACATCTGTCACTGCAGATTGTCCCTGAGGTTGTTTTTTATCCTTCACTGGAAAATATTTCAGACCTCTACTTGTGCGGCCAATTGTCTTATAAGCGGCCACCACAATCTTTGCTAACTGGCGGGGTTTGTCGGCATCGGGCAGAGCAGCCAAAGCATTCGACACCTGAAAGTTAACTGCATCTCCTTTAACATTGGAGAGAATGAGATCACTTACAATCTCAAAAGAACCACACAGGCGCATACCCAATTCAACCGCTGCCTCTGGACCGTGATCATTCTGAACACGTCTAATGATTTCAGGCAGAGCATTCATAGACGGGGTGCCGAAGCACCTCGTATAAACTGCCGCAAAAGTTTTTCCCCAGCTTTCACAGTCAGCAAGTTCAGGAGTAATATCCTTCGGTAGAGTAATCGTTAACATTCTATGTTTATCAGCAGGAGTAGAATTCGGAAAAACCGCCTCCAGTTGATCAAACTTCTCTGCTAGCCAGAATGGGAAGTCATCGTTGTCAACAGGACGCGCACCAAAAACCGAATTAACCATCACTGGATTGAGACGCATTCCGCCTCGTTCCATGGGAGCGGCCGCACCCCCCTGGGGACCACCAGGAAGATGTCGACCGATGTATTGCACTAAAGCACGAATCACGGAAATGGAAACAACATGTAGCCTGCGAATTTCTGCCAGGGTACAAGCCCCGTGATTCGGGTGCGGGGTAAAGCCACCCAACGCAGGCCAATTTGTACCTGGAATTGAGAGTGGACCTAACCTCGCAGCGGACAAAGAGTGGGGGAGGGCGCCATCAAACCAAACTCGATGCTGCCAATGATCAATAGGTATTTCCAATGCCCTGTACGGCGTATATTCAGCCGGGACATCCGAGGCGGTGTAGGAGTGGAACAAACCAGAATTAGCGTCCACAGCCGGAAACGTAACCCAAGAGTAAAACAACTCGTAAGGAAACGCCGGATCTGCACATACCACGAAAATCACCGCCATCCCATCTACTGGGACTTGGTACGTCTGAAGATGATTGCGTACCGCTACGCGACTATGCTGCGCAATAGCCACCGCCGCCATGTCAATACTGGAAACAAGAACACACAAAGAATACTTTGTAGCACAACTGGGTAGTAATTCAAAGAAACCGTTTGAGAAAGAATCAAGCTTGAATAAAGACCTATTACAAAAAATAGGTAGGTTTCACCGACACCCCGTTTTCCGGAAACGGATGTGAAGGGGTTAAGGCATGAACGATAAACTACTCGAGTGTCCTGATTTAAGACCACCGAAACCGTTGGGCGCCATGTTGCAGGGTTTCTGTACTCACACAGAACTGTGCACAGAGGAGTGGAACCTCGGCAAATTAGGGTGTCCCAAAACTTACCTTAGCAACCAACTCACCCCTTACCGAGCTAGCTACAGTGTCTCATTGGACATATCAAACTCCCAATGTTTAGACAAACCAGAACATGAACTTACAGTACCTCAGGGTACGTGGGACTCATGAACACTCTTTCGTTATATTATCATTACAAACCAGAACATGGAGTAAAGAAGACACATGTGCATTTGAAATGTTTATTTACTAATGCCGTCTTCTCAGGCGCAGTATCTTAGATAATACAAGTATACTTATTATCAGTATCAAAATTATCAGCATAGTTACTAAGACATAAAAAGCGAATGGTGACAGCATGTTAACATGCTGTAATGAATAAGAGTTAACAACACTTATATCTCACCCTCCCTAACACATATATTATATTATTAGCTAAGAAGGTCTCTTTGGGTTGTTTTAGGGCGGGCCCATACCTTAGTGTCCTAGCATGAAGGAATCACATCAGCATACACCAGCTCTCTCTGCATGTGCACCGCATCAAGTGTGTTAACAATTCTCGTGCAAAGCAATATCAATCCCGCCTCAACCCCAAGTTGGCAAAGGCTGCACTTGTGTTATGACTATGAAGGCGTGGAGATCAGACCTCATAACAATTTCATATCGTGTTGCTCCTGAAACTTCAGCACTCTCCGTGCAGACATGGTTTAACAAACAAAACTGATATCAGAGCAATAACATATTATTCTCACATACACCACGGCAAACCACTAGGTTGAAAGCTAAGTCAACAATTAAGGGTCGTGTGCAGAAGTTGCAAGAAAGGAAAAATGGCGTTTAAATCTCAAATGTACCTATGCTAACTTAACACGATATAAGGATATATAGGAGCTATACAACAGTATCTTAGATAATACAAGTACACATATTATCAGTAGCAAAATTACCAGCATAGTTACTAGTACATAAAAAGCGAATGGTGATAGTATGTTAACATGCTGTAAATGAATAAGAGTTAGCAACACTTATAAGCAGCCGCGGGCCGTGGAGGGAGTTACGGTGAGGCAGGGAGGCGGGGAGGGGGAGAAGCAGGGTGGAGAATACAAGTACACATATTATCAGTAGCAAAATTACCAGCATAGTTACTAGTACATAAAAAGCGAATGGTGACAGTATGTTAACATGCTGTAAATGAATAAGAGTTAGCAACACTTATAAGCAGCTGCGGGCCGTGGAGGGAGTTACGGTGGGGCAGGGAGGCGGGGAGGGGGAGGGGCAGGGTAGAGAGGGCTCCACCCTGCTTCTCCCCCTCCCCGCCTCCCTGCCTCACCGTAACTCCCTCCACGGCCCGCGGCTGCTTATATCTCACCCTCCCTAATACACATATTATATTATTTGCTAAGAAGGTCTCTTTGTGTTGGTTTAGGGCGTGCCCATACTTTAGTGTCTTAGATTTGAAGGAATCACATCAGCATACACCAGCTCTCTCTTCATGTGAACCGCATCAACTGTTGTGTATGTGTGTTCGGCAAAGCAATATAAAACCCGCCTCATGCCCAGAATTGGCAGAAGTTGCACTTATGTTATGAGTATGAAGTCGTGGAGATCAGACCTCATAACAATTCTGTATCGTGTTGTTCTTGAAACTTTAGCACTCGCTGTACAGATATAGTTTAACAAGCAAAGCAGATAGTAGAGCAATAACATATTATTCTCATGTAAACCACGATGAACTACTAGGTGGAAAGCTAAAGCAACAACTAAGTGTCGTGTGCAGAAGTTGCAAAAAAGGAAAAATGGCGTTTAAACCGGTAATGAGCCCATGCTAACTTAACACGGTGTAAAGATATCCAGGACCTAGATGACACCTCCCCATGATCCGGAAACAAACTGAATAACATAATAGAAGTGCCATCTCATGAGAGCAGATTGCAAGTTTATATGTGGACGGTCCGCAAGGTAAAGCATTAAAAACTAGGAAAATTTAATGCTAAAGAAAAATAAAACAGCCAAGTACTTTATCGAGTCTTAAGCCAATAGGCAAGGTAAATAATAAAAACTTGACAAATAAGTCAATGAATTGTCAATGAAATGCTAGTACTCAGCATATCAAACATGAAAAAGGTCTATGACATAACTGTGTATGCAAAATAAGCTGCAACAGCCTCCAATAGGAAGTCACCGTCTTCATCCGAAAACAGTTCAGCCATCCAATTTAAAAGCGGAAAAGAACATACGTGCTCTCCCAGCACCGGATCCTCTATCACCATCAGAGGACAGCTCGGTGGGTTTTCAAGAAAGCTCTGTTCCAAGAAAGACTGTGCTGCCGCCAATAAATTCCAGGGACCAATTAGTCCATGCATCAATGCCACAGCCATAATCCTTTCGCCAGGACAAACCAACTCGTGAGTAATGATAGGAGTCATCAGCTGATTAAAGTCGACGTCAGGAGAAACCGGTCCGCAGAGACACAAATCAATGGCCCAATCGAAATCACAGGTCAGGCAGTGAAATACAGGCTGGACACAGGTGAAGTAGGAGAATCGAAAAGATAATCCATATGCCGTGCTTAATATCGCCAACGGCATTGTGCCATAATATTCTAGCATGCGATTGCGGAACAGTGTCAGCAGCTGCAGGGTGGGAGGTTGCATAGGAGGGACATCCATATTTAAAAATGTAAAAAAGCACAAGAGCGTCCGCTGGTAATGCAAGTAAAAATGCCAATCCACGAAGCAGAGTGGAGAAAATAGAATGAAAGAAAGCAGGGATGACTCCAAAGATTTTCTCAAATGAAGTCACGAGACCACTGGTAACAACTTTAAAAAAGTGCGCCAGGGCCTTTGTGGAGGATGCGTTAAAGATAGTCCGAACCATCTTGCTGAAATTGAAAGGCAAATCTGAATTGAAAAGGGTCTGCACCTCTGTACGGGTGTTCGCTATGTGAAGCACGAAAGTTTCACGGGCCGAACTCAAGGCCACCTCTCTCTGAGACAAAAGAGCTCTTATTCTTGCCATGCCGTTGAAATCTCTCCCAAGGTTGGTATTTGTGGCCAGATTGAAAACTCCCTATGTTCATGTGTGGGAGAAAATAAGAACATTTCTGCAGCAAATAACCCGTTCACTTACTGTTACGATAAAAGGAATACTTTTAATTAACTCAGAACAATCTTCATTATTGAGCATCAAATAACTACCATTTTCCAACAACTTGAACGTGGGGATGATAGCAGGAACTGGCGTGCCTTGCAACACGCAAGCCATATTTGGTCGGTGTTTGTTGCATGAACCGTGTAACTGTATGTGCCTACACATTAGTGAATGATCTGGCGTCTCAGTGCATTCCTCTCCATTCAGATAAACTTCTTGATCATCTTTGAAACATCTGTATGTGTATGGAAGCGACCAGACCTCATGAAGAAAAGCACTACCTAAAGGTTCATAACGACCTATTGGTATATATTTCATACAATTTGAAAACTTATATAAAGCAAAAGGCAGCGTTATTAAACCGTGGATAAGGCACGTTGCCAAAAAACCCGCAATCCTCTGCTGATGATGTCACTGAGCATGTCATGAATGATGTAATATGTGACATCATCAGCAGTGGATTACGGGTAATAGTATCTCTAGTTTACTCCCCTATAGCTGTCTTTCTTTTAACATAAGTGTCTGTTTCCTTCCCTTATACTTACTGTTTTTGGTTCGCTTCCGGTTCGCGTACCGGCGAGCGAACTGGGAAGCGTACTACGAGAAATAGAGGTTGGCACAGTTCCAAATATTGTACCAATTTTTTAATAACGGGGAGGTAGTTCTGAAAAGAACTTTTTTTTTATTGTTTTTGTTGTTTTATATTTTTTTTATTATTTTTCAGAACATTTTTTTACTTTTTTTGAATTTTTCTGAACAGTTTTATATTTTTGGGGGTTTTTCTTGGCGGGGCAATGAAAACGATTCATTGTAAAGGGCTCAACAGGAGCAACAAAACAAAAAAAAAGTATTTATTATTTTGGGCGTTTCGTACAAACTTGCATATGATAGTCAATAGCTCTGTTGATCAGAGTGATGCTTCTTTCTCCGTAGCAAATGAATCCATCGCAAAATACGCAGATGTGTTTTACTTCACCAAATCTCATTTGTATATTTGGCACCATCTCCCTGCCCTCTGGTCCCGTTACTTCCGGTACAACAGATCTTCTGGCCATAATAGGGAGATTATCTAGGTCGTTCCGAAACTGTGCAGCACTGTAGTTGTTAGGATGCCACCTAGTCATATGGCGATGCATTGTGTAGTTTCCGAAACTGTATTTTTTCTCGGTTCCTCTGGACAGTCTATCTTGACATATAAGGCAAGTTACGTATCTTGCATTTACTTTTTTCTGACCTTTGGGAATTTTAAAAAATTGCCAAATGAAGTTTTCTTTCCGGTGAGACGTCCTGGGTTCCTCAGGCAAAAACTGCCTCTCTTCCTGCTCTTCCTCGTCTTCCTCTTCTTCCTCTTCTTGCTGAATTATAACTTGAGCAGGTGGTCCACTCTTCCTTGGATGTGGTGGAGGTGGTGGGGAAGCACCAGCTGAAGCTACTAAAGAAGCCATTGCTCAGTGATCACAAAGGGTCTTTCTCTCACAATGATGAAAGTCAGAGTGAGGAAAGAAGGAGGGATTTTCATCATTTGGGAAAAACAAGAGTTCTCAACCAATCAAAAGTGTTCATTTTAGATTATATGACCTAGTCTTACATCATTAGGAAACCAAAAGTGAAATGAACCAATGAAAAGTGTTATTAACAAGTCACATGACTTGCTGTGTTTACGTTAAGCGCTTTGCAGGGCCTCCCGGTTTGCTTCCAGAAACCTGCGCTTTGCGACTCGCTTCGCGTACCAGTTCGCTAACGTAGCACGTCATATGACGTATCACGCGACAACGTGAAACGTCATGCGGACGGGAGGCGTCACGATGTTGTTTTGTAACGCGGCACTTGCGGTAAAGAAACGTTTACCGGCTCGCGGTCTATTTCGTGGCATCAAGGTCAGCTAACGGGAAGCTTCCCGATTCGCGAAGCGGGAACGAAGAAAAAAAAATATTTAAAAAAAAAACATATAAAATATATTTTTGGATTTAAAGAAGAATACATTTTACAGCTACAGATATTAGCTGTTAAAAAACCAATGAAATTCACTGAAAAAAACATAGGTTATAGACCATATATAGTTAGGAATTAGCATTTACAAAACCTTGAAAATTCACTGAAAAAACCATAGGTTATAGACCATATATAGTTAGGAATTAGCATTTAGAAAACCTTATTTTACTCACACAAAACCATTGAAATTCCATATATAGTTAGTTGCACTAACTATATATCGCGCACCCGCAATCCACTGCTGATGATGTCACATATTACATCATTCATGACATGGTCAGTGACATCACTGATGACATCACTGATGACATCTCAAATGACATCACTGATGACATCATGACACACCAATACCAGTTACTACATACGCACTCACTGATTCCTACGTCTACACACACATTCACTCATTCACCCATACAATAACTCATACATACAGTCACTTATTATTACAACACTATCATATGCACTCATACACCTATGCAGACAGTCACACACTGCCACTCATCCATGGAGTTACTCACACACCAAGTCAGTCCTGTAAAGAATCAATCACACTTCCATTTCTTCATCTATACAGTTAAACACAGAACACCATACTTCAGTGACATCACTGATGACATCACTAATGACATCTCAAATGACATCACTGATGACATCTCAAATGACATCACTGATGACATCATGACACACCAATACCAGTTACTACATACGCACTCACTGATTTGTACGTCTACACACACATTCACTCATTCACCCATACAATTACTCATACATACAGTCAGTTATTATTAGAACACTATCATATGCACTCATACACCTAGTCAGTCCTGTGAACAATCAATCACACTTCGATTTCCTCATCTATAGTTAAACACAGAACACCATACTTTTCACACATATACTAACACATACTTACTCTCTTATACAATCACTGATACAAGTACACATTGATATGCACAGAGTCACACACTTCCCAGCCAGCCACACACACACTCAGTCTTCCATACATCCAGTCATTCTTCAATATGTAAAACGTATTTAAACTTTACAAAAACACACAGACACTAGATGATGTCATCAGTGATGTCATTTGAGATGTCATCAGTGATGTCATCAGTGATGTCACTGACCATGTCATGAATGATGTAATATGTGACATCATCAGCAGTGGATTGCGGGTGCGCGATATATAGTTAGTGCAACTAACTATATATGGAATTTCAATGGTTTTGTGTGAGTAAAATAAGGTTTTCTAAATGCTAATTCCTAACTATATATGGTCTATAACCTATGGTTTTTTCAGTGAATATATATATATATATCAATATATCATCCTGGTAATCATGGTAAACACAAATACAATGGTGGGGGCCATTTTGCGCACTACCTCATGCCTAAGGACCATAAAGTGAATGTATTATACATCCCTACACAAGTTGTCTGAGAACACATAGTTCCACGGATTTGAGGACCAAAACATACACAAAAAAGTATTTCCTGTGTGCATGATAACATTAAAATAAAATGAAAAGAATAGTTAATTAGTGTAAAAGCAGAGACATGTAAGTAGCATAGTCTGCAAATTCCTGTAGTCGACCACTGTAATGCACCCTACTAATCACATATACCACATATATTCCATTCTGTTGTTAAGGTCATTAGGTCTCAATGTGTCCAAGCCCTTAATCCAAAAGTTCTCTCTTTGTAACAGGCTTTTATTATTGTCTTTTCCTTCCATTCTGTCAACAATTTCCAAAATTAGAAATTTCAGTTGACGAATGTTATGACTATGCTCTAAGAAATGGCAGGCAATAGCCAATTTCATGTTTTTGGTGCGAATACTACTTTTATGTTCATTGAACCTTGTCTTCAACTTTCTTTCAGTCTTTCCTACGTATACCAACCCGCACGGCTATTTCAAGAGATAAATTATGTTCTTATTGTCACAGTTAGCGGAAACTCTAAGTCAATCCTGTTCCCTTTCATGGGGTGTGTAATCCATGTTCCTTTAATAATACTGTTGCAATTATTGCAATTGTAACAAGGAATTATCCTTTTATATACGACGTTTTTCGTGTTACTGTTGATGTGTGTTAGTATCTCTTTAACGTTCTTCCCTCTCTGGTAAGCAAATATAGGATTTTCTGAAAAGATACCTTTGAAATCAGGTTCAGTGGTCAGCATTGGCCAATGCTGTAAAATAGTTTTTTTTAATTGAAAGCTCATCGTGGAAAATTTTGAGAATAAAGCCATCCTTTTACTTTGTTTTTCTCCTGTGTGGATTTCAACAATTCTTGTCTTGTTTTATTAACGCAGCGTTCTTTTGCTTGATCCAAAACCTTGTTGGGATATCCTCTATCTCTGAATTTATCAATCATTTTCTCCATTTGATCTCTGGAGGTTTCTGGATTAGATACAATTCTTTTCACTCTTAGAAGGGAGAGGATGTAGCCTTATGGCTAGAGCGGTGGACTTCGTATCTGGGGAAACGGGTTTGAGTCTCGGCTACATCACTCAACATCCTGTGATTATTGGCAAATCACTTAATCTCCCTGTGTCTAACAAAACAAATCTGTAACAAAACTGGTGCTCATGTACAGTGCTCAGATACCCGATGTCTCGGAAATGCCTGTGCAGGTTGGTATACATAGGAAAGTCTGAAAGAAAGATGAACACCAGGTTCAATGAACATAAAAGTATTATTCGCACCAAAAACATGAAATCTGTTAATGCCAGCCATTTCTTAGAGCATGGTCATAACATTTGTCTTACTGAAATTTCTAATTTTGGAAGTTGTTGAGAGAAGGGAAGAAAAAAACAATAATAAAAGCCTGTTACAAAGAGAGAACTTTTGGATTAAGTGCTTGACCGCATTGAGACCTAGTGGCCTTAATGACAGAATCGAATACATGTGCTATTTGTGATTTGTAGGGTGCATTACAGTGGTTGACTACAGGAATTTTCAGACTATGCTATTTACATGTCTCCGGTTTAACATTGATTAACTATTCTTTTCATTTTATTTTATTTTATTTTGATGTTATCATGCACACAGGATGTACTTTTTTTGCATATGTTTTGGTCATCGAATCCGTGGAACTATGTGTTCTCGGACAACATTGTATAATACATTCACTTTATGGTCCTTAGGGATGAGGCAAGATGGCCCCCGTCATTACATTTGGGTTTACTATGATTACCAGGATGTTATACAGCGGGTGGTATCCTGATCACGAAGCTATGTAATGCACTAGTTGCTGTGTTTTGTTATGTTTCATTACCTTTCTCACTGTTCACATAGGACATATATTTCACGTATTATTGTGTCACTCATTATGTGGTTAGCCTGTTTTCACTTGATAACAATACTAATCTTTCACGCCTTGTACATCTTCAACATTGCGCTTAAGCTTTAGACATCTCGGAAGATAGCTCCCACCACTGCATGCTAGTCAATCGTTGTTTCTATACCAGAAGCGTTTTAGATGCGGTCTAAGAATGGGAAAACGGGAAACACTCGGAAAACACTCGGAAGAGGTTCACGCCGGATGGCCTGAAATGTAAGTGATGGATGGGCACACATAATTTGTGCGGTTGCAATTGAGATGTTGGGATATTGTTGATGGTCTTCAGGATGTATTGACATTAAATTAGGATTTATAACGTGCACTAATACCCAGAGGTGTCTAGGCACGGTGGCTCAAATCTGAGGTGAGAGCCTGCACGAAGAAGACGAGAAGAATGACCACTATTTGTTAAACAGCAGGGGTTTTTATGTATTTGTGGAAAGACAGGAGGTTGTTTTCTGTATTCAGTCCTATTGGTAGTGAGTTCCACATCTTCACTGTCCCTGCCACGAATCTTGTCCACCCCCCCCCCCCACCCCCCCAAGTTGCCATTTTAACTTTAGAGACTGCAAGACTGGCTGAAGTTGCAGAACGAAGCTCCCTACCAGGGAGATACAACTGAAATTTGTGTGCCAGGAAATCTAGTCCGAGTCCATGGAGTGCCTTAAAGGCAGTACAGAGGGCCTTGAATTCGATCCTTCTTTTTACCGGTAGCCAGTGCAAGAAGGGTAAGGCATGTGCTACCAATTGCTGTTTAGGTATATTGAGCAGCAGATTGGCTGCTACATTTTGTAGGACCTGCATTTTGTTGAGGAGATGCATACGTATGTTAAGGAACAGCCTGTTGCAATAGTAGAATCTGGACAGTCTGAGCGCTGTGACCACTTCTTTCTCAAGCTCTAGCTGAATGAAAGGAAGGACTTTCTGATGGTTTTAATCAAAAACAAGCAAGAGGAGGTGATTTCGTTAATTTGCCCATCAAAGGATAGTTTGGACTAAAAAATGACTCCAAGGTTATTCACTTTATTGGCCAGAGTGGGAGTTTTGCCCATTTCCTGTGGCCACCATTTAGGTCCCCAGAAAGAGGTATAATTTCCAAAAAGAAGCACATCGGTTTTCCCTTCGTTCAGTTTGAGGCAATTTTGGGTCATCCACTGTCCAACCTTGCGCAGGCATTTTTGAAACCTTAATGCGGTGTCCGTGTGGTCTCCAGAGAAAGAGGCCACGATTTGTGTGTCATCAGCATATTACACTGTTATGAAGCCAAATTATTTTATGAGCAAGCAGAGGGGGGTAACATATAAGTTGAAAAGTGTTGGGCTCAATGAGGAGCCCTGTGGCACTCCACAGGGCAGGATGAACCAAAATGAGCTATGCCCGTCAAGCTCCACCCGCTGTTCTCTGTCAGTGAGAAAGGACTTTAGAAGGGCCAGAGCCTTGCCCCTGACTCCCCTGGAGAAAAGGCGCCTAACAAGCTGGTCGTGGTCAATCATGTGAAAGGCTGCCAAGAGGTCCAATAGGATCAGTGCTGCCTTACCGCCTTTATCAAGAACCTCTCTGATTTCCATGTTGACTTCTAAAGCTATACTGCGCACAATCAATAGCTTGTTGTCCCCTAAGAACTTGGTGAGTTCTGTGTTCATGGCCTTCTCGACGATCTTAGTGGGCA
Source organism: Lissotriton helveticus (assembly GCF_964261635.1). Lineage (NCBI taxonomy): Eukaryota > Metazoa > Chordata > Amphibia > Caudata > Salamandridae > Lissotriton > Lissotriton helveticus. The sequence continues at coordinate 125,165,283 of NC_136061.1, forward strand.
GTGAAGCTGCTAGATAGGCCGGTAGCTGTTCGCGTTTTGACAGTCCAAGTTAGGTTTTTTCCAATAACGGAAGAATGGATGCCTTCGTCCAATCAGTAGTGAAATATCCAGCAGAAAACATCTGATTGAAGATCCCCGTAAGGAAAAGGGCCGCAGGCTCTGGAGCCAGATGGAAAATTTTAGGGGCAGGGGTCCCAAGGTGATCCTGATCCTGAGGATGCAATTTAACATTGGTAGTACTGCATGCTATCCACTTGGCAGTCTTTAAGAGGCACGGCGGTTTGTTCAAATCCACGTTTGAATCTGTTAATTGCACGGTAGACTGCTTTCAGTTCTTTGTTCACTGGCATGAGGTGAAAGTCACTGTTATGATCATTCACTTAATATTCATGCGAGAGGCAAGGTGATTAGTTTTTTTAAAATTCTATGGGACTCACACGGAGACGTATAAGAACTTTAATTTATTGATATGCATGAGTTAGGAGTCACCGTCACGTTTACGTTATCACGTGAGTACCATATATGTAGTCACATCACCTTGTTGGTTAGGTAGATAGCCCAAGAGATAGAGACTTGTTTCCTCATGTGTTATTATTTGTTTTACAGAATTGATATCCCCTGACGAAGGGCCATGGCCCAAAATGCATTGGGATGGAATAACGCAATATAAGTTTCATGGATGAAATTTATCATGAGAAGAATATGTTTTATTGAATGATTATGATTTGCAACTAGGTGGATGAAAAATGTATTCTGCCTTGGCACAATAAATATATAATTCCCGAATTAAACTCAAGTACCATAATTTCAAACAACCCCTGGATATTGTGGCATCTGATGAGCTGAAGGGGACAGTCCCTAATAGGGGACGCTGCTATTCAGAGTTCATGATTCTGCCATTAGGAAAAGACTGAAGAAGTATGGCCTTTGTAGAAGAGAAGCCATGACAAAACCCTGTCTCTGACAAAAGAACATTGCTGCATGTCTTAGGATTAATACATATCAAAACAACATATCCCGTGGGGAATATAAGGATACACACACCGCCAAATATGGTCCTCAAGGTAAATCTTTTTAGTATAAACCTTGTTGTAAATTAATTCACAATTTATGAATAGCTGTCCAGAACAAAGAAACACATAGACTATGTATACATTTAGTGATCAGGTCGTGACTGGTGACAAGGTGCTGTTCAAAATTAAAACAAATGACAAATAATCATACATGTAGGCAAAACATTAAATCATGAATGTCTACTATTGAATACAATTGTCACAACTGGATGAATTATTCCCTTGTTTTGTTGAGACTCTGTGTGGACGGATACACGAAAAGAACGTCGACGTTTCGACCCTATATAAATGTGCAGATTTGTATGCATCAGTGTCAGGTCTTCGTCGGGACTAAAAGGGAGAGGTAGGACAGCCTGAATATGCGTATATACTTCCTTGGGTCGGTCCTTCAAGGGGAGGGAGAATGTTAGCCGACAGCCTCAATAGTAATTCTTGGAGAAATGGATTCTTATTTCTTTGTATTAATCTATCTTCTACACCAGCCGGTGGAACGATCGGGGGGGGGGGGGGGGGGGGAGGGTGCTGCCGTAGTGATCACTTTGTGAAGAAACGAGGACGTCCGCGTCGCGCTGAATGGCCACCTGTCTTAGTTCCTTCATTGAGGAAACCCATTTCTTAGATCCTCACCAGGCGGGCTTTCGTCCAGCTCATTCTACAGAGTCTGTTGTTCTCTCTGTACTGGATGAGCTTAGAGGTGGTGCAGACACCAATTTCCCTCAGGCCCTGGTTCTCCTGGATTTGTCTGATGCCTTTGGCACGGTCGACCATACCATCTTGCTCGATCGCGTCAGGGGCGCGGGCATTCGGGGAACCGCCTTGGCATGGGTAACCTCATTCCTAGAAAACAGGCTCAAGGCGGTCCAGTTGGCTGGTTTCACTGCCCCCCCTCGTCCGGTCCCCTGTGGTGTTCCCAGGGATCGTCTTTCTCCTTTACTCTTTAATCTCTACATCCTTCCTCTCATCTCTGCTCTTCAGACACTGAACGTCACGGTGTTCAATTACGCCAATGACCTCCAACTCATCTTTAATCTCTCCTCCTCTGCTTCTGCTTTTAACGTTCAATCCACAATGCTCTTTATCAGGAACTGGATGAATTTTAGTCATCTTGAATTGAACCCCGATAAGACCGAGCTAGTACTCACGGGTGGCATCTCCAGCCCCTGGTCCTCTGCATTCTGGCCCCCCTCCTTGGGCCCCTCTCCCCCTCCCTCTACCTCCGTTGGGATAAGTGTCAGCTCTGATCTCTATGCATTCTCAAATTAGCGCTGTGGTATCATCTTGTTTCCTCAAGCTCTGTGTCATATGCAAGATCTCTCGCTTCTTCTCCACTGCAGCTCTGAAAATCATCCTACTAGCTATGATTGTATTGCGCCTGGACTACGGCAATGCGCTATATGCTGGGGCTCCCGCATACGAACTGCGCCGTCTCCAACTGATCCAGAATCAAGCTGCTCATCTAATCTTTAAACTGCCCAAGCATCATCACGCAACTCCAATACTAAAATCCTTACATTGGCTCCCTCTTTCTGAACGCTCTTTGTTCAAAATGGGATGCTTGATCTTTCAGGCCTTAGCAGACACCGGGCCAGCATTTCTAGCTTCAAAAATCACAGCTTATGTTCCTAACAGGGATCTGCGGTCCTCCTCCAAGCTTCTCTTGTGCGTCCCCCGATTTAGGAGAAAAAAACATGGCGGCATGAGGTTCTCCACCGTGGCCCCTGCCTTTTGGAATGCTCTTCCCTTCAGTATTAGGACAGCTGCTTCCTACTCGATCTTTCGCAGGGCTCTCAAGACCCAGCTTTTTTCACGCGCTTTCTCACAATAGGCGGCCTCCCTTTCTGCCTTTTCCGGTATGTCCGTCCTCAGCGCCAAGAAACCGATGGGTATACGAGCGCTTTATAAATGTTTTAACTTCAACTTCATAATCACTGGGTGATGTGAGAGACTGATATATTCTTCAGGTAAGTAAAGGGTAATGCTGGTACATGGGGTTCCTCACTGCTGAATCATGGAGTGCATTCCCTTTGTCTCACAACCCTACAGAATATTAGCTAATTTGGTTTTGGTTAATACTATGACAAAGTGAACCTTGTTTGTGGCAATTGGCACATGAGGTTGGATGTTTCTACTTTTAGGACTTTGGGGCACATGCATCATTCATACATTTTGCATTTCTTAATTTGCGACAATTACCGAATCGCAAATTAAGAATTGCAAAATGCTATGCATCATTTTTTTCGGTATTTATTTGTGATTCGGTAAAAATCGCAATTTTTACCGAATCGCAAATAAATACCGAATTCCTAACTGCTTTTTCGCAAATCCCATTGATTCCTATGGGCCGAAAGGCCCATAGGAGTCAATGGGAAGGCATTTACGAATTCGCAATTTGTTGATGCATTCCAAGGGTGTAGGGGGGGTCCAAAGGACCCCCCCTGCACCCCTGAAATGTATTTGAAAGGGCATGTTTCAAACACACATGTCCTAAGGACATGTGTGTCTGTAACATGACAGTGTAAAAAATGCATTTTTTTGCATTTTGAAAGATTTTCGCAAATTAACACGAGGGTCAACCTCGTGTTAATTTACACTTCCAATTTCAAAATTCAAATTTTTTTTTAAATTGATGCATTGCATTTAAGGAATCGCACAAATGCGATTCCTTAAATGCATTCGCATTTTTAAGAAATGCAAAAAAATGCGAATATTGAAAAAGTGTTTGATGCATCCTAAATACGTATTTAGGAAGTGCAAACGGCCGAATTTACCGATTCGCACCGTTTGCACTTCCTAAATAGGTTGATGCATGTGCCCCTTAGTGAGGAGTAGATGAAGGTCACATACTACTTATTATGTCAATTACTAAGAGGGTGAACTCTCCCACCTAAAGTACACATCAGGCTCTTTTTGTGTGGGTTGTTGTCCCTGCATTGGTCTAATGGGCATGTACAAAACAATCCATATTCATAAAAGACTACAGACAAAAAAAATAATTGTGAACTGAGAGGCTCAGGATTTTTACTGAGCCAGATCCTTGCCTCAGTCCATGTGGTGGATTGTTCAGTACTATTGATTTACATGCTTTGTACTTTCAATGTATGGCCCGTTGAATGCATTATGATAGCAAGGTGCTCCTTTTCCTTTCAATCACACCATTCTGTCTTTCACTAAGTAGTAGCTTATCTAAGATGGAAGTGAATTGACGTGTATCCTTCCTTAGACAAATCGCTGATAAAAGCTTCCTCCCTCCAGAGGCCAAAAGACCACTCAAGATTGTGTTGCCTTTCCTCCACAACCCCAGTTTGCATATTAAAGAAGCCTATCTATCTGCAACACTAATAGTGGGAAATGCAAAAAGAACAATTGATGGACAGAATGCAGAATGATGTCGTATATTCACCCCAGTACAGAGATCTGAGCCTAAATCCATTGTTCTTTTGCTCCCCATGCTAGTTCAGTTTGAACCCAGCCATATGCAAATCAGTCTTGACTCTGCGCCCAATCGGAACAGTCAAGCTCGAACTGCCAGGCCAGGTCCTCACTGGACTGGAAACAAGCATCCAAGGATTGGTTTCGGGGTTTTACCCCTCATCAGCCAGGATAGCTTGATTCCAGTGGCATGGAGAGCACGGGACCCACGTCTGGGCATAGCTATCCCACTCGGGGTGACAAAACTAAAAAGAACAATTTCAAGGACAGAATGCAGAACAATATCCTACATTCACCCCATTACAAAGATCTGGGCCATAATCCATGTTTCCAAGAGTCTCGTTGCTTTATGCATGCTGGAACTGCTCTTCCAGGTTTGTGTGGGAGAGGCTGCTCCTTCTTGCCTGCCTTTCCGACAAGTGGAGAGAGGATACAGTCATTCATATCTTCTGGTATATAAACTGACTGTGTGTGGTAATCAGAAGAAACCAACTACATGCTGGTGTGCTTTTTTATATTTGGGATCAAAATGTATTCCTGACAACCATCCTCTTGGACAATGGGTCATTGCATAACATTTGGATTGTTAGACAGAGAATGACTGAATCTTATTTTATGTACTTATTTTAATTAAGTTTGAGGTTGAACACCTTTGACTCAACAGTACATTTGCATTCTAGTTGTTTTTGTTGTGAACTGCTAGCAGGAATTATTTCTGTACACTCTTCCAGGTTTGAAAGCTGTTGGCCAGCCATGATGAAGGATTCCCATGGAGTTGTTATTGTCTTTAACCCAGACCTGCCCAGCCACCTTAAAGAGTTAGAAGTGTGGTACTCATCCTTCGTGCATCAGCAGCGCTTGCAGGATAACCAGTGCCTTCTCCTTGCTCACCACAAACCAGGCTCTGGGGGTGACAAAGGGCGTCTAATGCTGGGTAAGCAAATAGAAGTCATGGACATCTGTAAGAAGGGCTATCTGTCTGTCTTGTCTGTTTGTCCGTGTGTGTATCTGTCTATCGATCTGTCTAATTGTGTGTGTATATATATATATATATATATATATATATATAGCCAATTAGACATATATATGTATATAGCCAATTAGACATATATATGTAAGTATATACATACATATATATGCTATATTACTTGAATTTGTTGATTTATTGTTGAACTAATAACATCTTTCTTTTCCGAGAACAGCTGTTCAGACAAACACAAGACATGGCCATGGGCACTGCTTCGCCCCCAGTTATGCAAATCTTTTTGTGCGCTGGTGGGAGAAGCAGGTGGACTGGTCAGATGCCAATGCGTAATGGACCAGTAGACTGGTCAGCTAGAAACGGTATATTGATTATTTATTCCTCATATACAACGGGACAGAGGAGTCAGCTTGAGACTTTGTCGCAATATTGAACACTAATGATTTTAACCTGAAATTCACTGGAGAAGTGAGCAAGACGACAGTGAACTTTCTAGATTTCCAGATCTTTGTATCTGATGGGAGACTTTGTACCATCATACACAGAAAGCCTACAGCGGGTACCTGCGTTTTACATGCTAGCAGTTGTCATCTGGACAAACTAATTAATAGTATTCCATATGGTGAACTGTTGCGGATAAAAATTAATTGCACCAGAGAGTGTGATTTCCAGGCAGCAGCAGTGGAGAGTTCAGCCAGATTTCCAATACGGGGTTTCTCTAGAGAGGTTTGATCGAGTGCCAAGAAGAAAGTAGACACTAAATCTAGAACAGAACTGATTAGTGGGATATCCATCATCAGACAGAAAAAAAAGCAAACCAGATTATCTCAATCTAACGATTGTAGGATGATCAAAAATTATTCCAACTAAGCCAATGATATAAGACAAGCATTGAGGAAAAGCTGGCATATCCGCAAATCATATACGATTATAGGGGAGGGTCTGGCTGGATCCCCTTGTTGTCATTCAAGAAGGCACGATCTTTGAAAGATCAGTTGGTGCAAAGTCACTATGCTAAGGAGAGCAGCAAGTCTTGTTTTGGTCAGATAAAAGGTTTATTCGCCTGCAAAAGGTGCAATGCATGTAAGACCAGTCATAAGGTTCTGTCATATGAGGTACCTGGACTGAAAACTGCGAGAAAAATAGGGAAATTCATGAACTGTAATACCAGCCACACGGTATACTGTTTAGTATGTCCGTGTTTTGCGGAGGTACATTGGCAGTACCATACATTCCACCAAAATATGGATTTTAGCACATCTTAGTGCCATTGCCACTAAAGATGCCACATATCCGGTGGCTCGACATTTCGAAAGCCATCATAGCAGCAATAGGGATCTGTTGTGTTATTTTTGCCTAGATCATGTTCCTGGCAACATCAGAGGTGGGCCAGACAACTGTAACTCCGGAGATTAGAGTCCAGATATATTATAGACATACAGACAAAAATGCCTTATGGACTTAATTGCAGGGAGGAATTAGCTATTCATCTTTAGGACTGCAGTGGTAGTTTCTGGATTGTAAATGTAAGTACAATGAAAATAGGTGTTTCTTCTCTTCTCTTTTCTTTTCTCTCTCTTCTCTCTCTTTATTTTTCTTTTTGTTGGTGGTGGAATTAGTATTCAATTGACTTATTGTGTTGTTTCGTTGTACATGGTCGGCACAGGATATGCCCATCTTCGGCTTAATTATGAATATTGTCCTGTATTGCCCATAACAATCGAATACTCAAAATGAGTTGTTAGTACATGTATAGTGAAGCCCATTCAGGGCGAGATGTTTTTTGCTCAACAATATGTAATTAGTAATGTTAACATGATCAAAAGAATATATTTTGCATGTTTAAAACGGCCGTAATGAAATTCGTACCATTGTGACAGTCCTTTGTTTGTTTTGATACTATTCAAACCACTGATGAATTGTGTATTTAAATGACGCTGCCGGTTGAGATTGAAAAAGGCAGTCGCCGAAACGCGTCTTGTGTGCTAATAACCCCAATAAAATATGGGTTACAAGCTCCCGTGAGTGCTGTACTTTGTAATTTGCAGCTGGAACAATATATATATATATATATAGATATATATATATATATATATATAGATATATATATATATATATATATATCTATATATATATATATATATTTATATATCTATATCTATATCTATACATATATATATACATACATATATATATATATATCTATATATATCTATCTATCTAGCTATATATATATATATATATATATATATACATATACATACATATATACATATATATATTTACTTAACAAGTACGCCACACTCAGGAGTCTTGAGTTCAAGTTGCTTTATTCTTTATACATATTGGTACATAATAGCCCCTCAGGGTACTAATAACCGTAGAATTGAGATAAAAATATTTCATGTACAAGTGTTACCCAACAATAAAGTGGACGAAAATGAGATCACTCATTTAAAGCATGTTCTATACAAAGAAGGGGCTGTGAATCTATGTCAAACACAAGCTGCAATATGGCGATTCACAATGATGAGAGAATGCCAATATGTATAAATACGTAAAAAAAAGTGGTTATAGATATATATATATATGCAGTAATCAGAATACTAACCTGTTTTCCCGTAACAATGTGAGAATGATCCTACTTTCTTTTGTGATAAATAATAATGGGCTGGAAGGGGGAGAGGTATAAAAACATGACGTAGCTAATTGTCAATCAACCGTGAGCAAGGCCGTGAGGCTGAAACGCGCTGGTGAAGGCAGACTGGCTCTGTATACGGAATAAAGCAACTTAAACTCCAGAGTGCGGCGTACTTGTTCAGTAAATAACAATCCTTGGTCACTGGTTCGGCCACATGTTCGCACCCGCTGTAGAGCGCGTTGTTTTGGAAGCACATTGTTTTATTAGTTCCTGTGTTTCCCATATTAGTCCCTGAGTCCTAAGATGATTTCCATCAGGTTGCGGCCAGCCAATCACAATGCGTCCTCTGCAGCTTGAAATATATACATTTTGAGCCTTATTTTTCTCCTAAACTACTGAACTGATTTTCACCAAATCACCATCTATCTCTGGCTTTCTGCCAAATTTGGTGTAATTCCTTTCAGCCGTTTTTGCGTGATCAATGTAGAATTTTTCTATGGCAAATAGCATGGGGATAGCATGTTCTGGGACCCCCCCACCCGTCCACCCCACACACATATTTTTTCTTGGCCCCAACTTGATAGATCACTCCAAAGTTTCTCAGGAAAAAAGCTTAGGTGGATAAGACTTTTTGGGAAAGTTTTGTAAAGATTTGTCAAACTGTGCCAAAGTCGTTATAAACCAAAACATCTCTATAGATTTTTGGCAGTAGTCAATCTGTAGTAATATTTAGGGTTAGCAGAGATAGGAATTCCTCAGATTTTTCACCATTAATAACTTCAAATTTGGCAGAATTGGAAATTATGGTGCACAGATGATCCTTTTGGGTACTAAAGGTAAGTAAGATTCGTTTTTTTTTTTAATTATAAGGCATTTTTACTTAGTGATATCTGTTGTTACTGTATTTTTAATTACATTTTTCTGTATTTAGTTGAAGTACCACAGTACATAGCGATGACAAATCATTATGTGATTGACTAGTGACTGCCTTTACAAATATTAAAGGCAGCCATATTGTTTTTAGGTACATTTTACCTGTGTTTAGAGTTTTGCCTTTCGATGTAGGTAAATATTAGGTTTGATATTTTTCCCTACCTATTGGCACTTTTTTGAAGTGGTAATCGGTAGGGAAAATATTTATACATTTCTATATTTTTTTTAGAAATGCACAGCGTTACTGCCTTGAAAGTACTTGGGTACCAAAAATACATTTTAATAAAGGTGGTAAAGTCAAAAAGCGCTGTAGTACCTTTTATATTACAAAAAAAAATAGTCTACCAGAGTAAATGTCCCATTTTTAACATAGTTAAATCTTCAGTAATAAGTCTACTCAGTATTGCGGTAATACTTAACAATTACTGCCCTACTTAATTATTTTTTTTAAATATGCAAGTCTGCCTAAGCTGTTGTAAAAATATATGGAAGATTATCAATACATTTCTCTACTTAGTAACACTTTAATAAAGTTATAATAGGTGAGGAATAACAATAAAACCTAGACCTGACCTATATCTAAGACCCTAACTCACAATACAGCTGACTGCTGAACGCAGCCAAAATGTGCTGAAAGCAAAATGGCTGCCTTTTACCTTTGGTAAAAACAGCCTTTAGCCAATCACATACTGGCTCATTATGCCCACGTACCATGGTACGTTGGAGAACTTTTGAGAGGTAAGAAACCAGGGGTCTTCCCTTAATGGTTTTTTGTTGGTTCCTACAGAAGTAAAAGTTTCTAAGAATTGTGGCCCAATTTGTGAATGCAAAAGCAAAAGGTGAGGGACAGAATGCAGAACAATGTCATACATTCCCCCCAGTACTGAGATCTGGGCTAAAATCCATCGTTTTTTTGCTCACCATGCCATTCCAGTTTGAACCCAGCCATATGCAAGCAGTCTTGACCCAGTGCCCCATGGGAACAGTCCAGCCCGAACTACCAAGCCTGGTCCTCCCTGGATTGGAAACAAACATCCTAGGACCGGTTTCGGGCGTTCACCCCTCATCAGCCTGGATAGCTTGATTCCAGTGGCATGGAGAGCACGGGACTCACGTCTGAGCATACCCGTCCCACTCGGGGTGACAAATACAAAAACAACAGTTGATGGCCAGAATGCAGAACAATGTCATATATTCACCCCAGTACAATTGAATGGGCAGATTTGAAGCATGGACAAAAAAATCTATTTACAGGGAGTCCAAAATGAACCAGAACTACTCTCCATTCCACTTGTTGGAACAGGGAACCTTTTTGGAGTAAGTACTGTCTTTGATCCAGACGCCTTAATGGTTCTCTGATTGTATTCTTCTGTGTTACACTTAAATTTATGTCTATGTCTGAGGTCTCAAACGGGTAACTTGGGAGATACTCGTTGCTCACCAGTACCCTGTAGTAGCGCCCTGAAGTGCATCCCAGTATAGTACATAATTCACAATGTATAGCCATGTCAAAGAATGCAGTGCTACACATCTCTGTATCCTTGGGGTGACCTCCAGCCAAACAATGGGAGGGCAACAGGCTTTCACACAAATACACTCTGGGAAAGCCTGCAATGCCTGCAACATGGCCACCTGTCTCCACTGTCAATTTAGCAAAGTCGCATAGAGACTGGTCACTTTGCATGCCCCACTCTATCATTCATACAGTGAGCATGAAAAGAATTACCGGCAGTAGCCATGGTGGAGTCGCTAGAGTGTGGGATTGCCAGGGACGAAGTGTGCGAAAACCATATGTTAGCCATCATGTAGCCGAGAAGAGCAAAGGCGGGATTGAGAGTGGAGACAGGTAATGGTCTTGCTAGTTTCAGTTGGTGAGAGTGTTGTCTAGCTACATGTATGAGTATTTCTTTAATTGTTTTTGTGCATATGTGCGCATTTATGTATGTGGTGTGATTGTGTCTGATATTGTGCCCTTACTTGAAAGATCCTGTCTCTTCCTGAAAGCCTTTCCTTGTGTCAGGGAACTAAAATATTACTAGGGCCCCCAATTGAAGGGGTTTATATTTCTGACATAATGTGGCATTGCCGTATTAAATCTTCATATGTGTTAGACATCCTTGAAATAATCCTGGCATATTGGCAGGCATCCTTGGCATATTGTGAGTATGCGTGGCCTAAGTGTGGCTATCTGTCACATCAATGGAATACTAATGTCCATGGCTGACATGATGTGGTGGTCTTAGCATTATGGTTAGCAGCAGTGGCATTGCATTGGGCTGCTTCCCAAGCACTGCTACAATGGTGATCAGTAGGAGTACCCACCACCGGTGCTGCAGCGCCTGGTGCACCCGCAGGCAGAGAGCTTCTACAGGTACCCTATGTATGGCTGCCAGAGGCTGGCCTGCACCAGGCTCCCTCCGGTTAATCACATTACACGGCTCGAGATTGACATAGGAGTGCTCATGTGCTCTGCCCTGTAGGACACTAGACTGGTCAGTTTGGGGGAGTTCTGCCTGTGCAGCTCTTTGGCGCCCGAGCTCCAATGCCCCTAAATCCTCAGCTGCCAAGCCTGAGACGGCAGGGCTCGTCTGGTAGCTGACTGTACATATGGAGGAAGACCGCGGCAGACCCAACAGCTGGGATAAGGATCACTGCCTGCTCCTAAGAACAGAAGAGCACAATAGAAGGGACCTACTTTTGTAGACATGTATTCTAATACGTCCTACCTAAAAATCTGAATCTGTCTTTCCCCTTGCATTTCAATCTAATTCAGATTTCCTTGTTTGTCTTAACTTTTTCTTTTGTTAACTGCATCGACCAATCAAAATTGTTGGCAACAGTTCTGTAGTCACTGTACATTGCATGGTTTAAAAACACTATTCTATCTAGTTATAGCAAATTAACTTTTATACATGTGATGCAACAGCTGTCTGTTTTTAATAATTGACATTTAATATCCTCAAGAAATTCTTGACCTGCAAAATGGTACTTCAGTTAATGCTGATGCTTTCTTGTATTGGAAATTGGGCGGGATGAACAATAGATTTGAACGTCTGGCTGTTACTTTGTTTCTTTCCAGAAGATCTATTAACCACAGCTATCTGGATACATGCACACAAACAAAAGGGGACCACCAAATCCAAAGGCCCTTCTCGAGCCATCCATTATCCTATGAGCCCTTTCCCTGGCACGTGCTGCTTAGGTTTGTGAGGTGCTGCAAAGTAATGATCAAGCAATGCTCCCTGTCACTGTGTTCACCGCCTGGACTCCACTCCTCCTATTCTGCTTGATATATATCTTAACATATGAGATTGCAGGATACCTGGATGGTACAATGGCGCTGAGCCATGAAAAGGGCACGTATTGGAGATAAGGTAGTGCCCCACTAGCCTCTGCTTGCCCCTGACTAAATCTGCTGGCTTTCTGTCCCTGGGCTGTCATCAGTGAAGAGAAAGAGTGTAGGATGGTATCAAGGGGGCATTTGCCCATCGGCCGCCTGCAGTGCCCATGCCTTTTTCCCATGATCTTGAAAACCTACATGAAAGAGCACAGAGAGAGTGTGAAGCGCACTGTGAGCCTGCCGACTTAGCGCTCTCCAACCTATCTATACCAGAAGTGCAGCAAGATTTAGCTTTGAAGAATAGGGGGTATTCTTAAAGTGCCTTAGATTTCATGGCCTCAGCTGCATATACTGGGTTGGCCTCCTCTGATTCTTCTACAGGTATCTGTTCAGTAGGGGCTCCCCCTTGCAGAGTCATTAAGGGCAGTGCTAAGGCTCATGTCCAAGTTAGCTGAAGCCCCCCTCCCAACTCCCCCCGACAGTTTTTTGGAGAGAGCTCTGGAGCTGCCATCCTATGCTTTGATTCTCTGTGGGCATTACAAGATCTTTCCACAAAGAAGGGGCGCGGTTTGCCCAAGCTCTACAGCCTGTCCTACTCGCTTTTTGACCCTCTGAGCCAGGACAGGAGAGTCGAGATGGGTTGCACCAGTATCTTTAGAAACATTTTATAGCTGCAGTACTAATAACAAGAGTGAAGTAATTAATATAAAATCAAATATCCATGGATTTTTTTTGAAGAAAGGAAAAGTGATAGTGAAGGTAAAGTTTCCTTGAGAAGCATTTGTATTCACAATTTTCTCGGGTTATTAATGCTCTCCCTCTCATTTGCCAGCCATCAGTCAAGAAAACGGATGGGATGAAACCAGTGCATTGATCTAGAAAAATAGTCTAATAAATGTGATTGGACCAGTGCAGACCTAGACTGATCCCAGGTATTCAGCAAACCCTATGTGCATTCAAACGCGAGAGCCCAAATAAGATTAAAGCCTGCCTCCCGCCTCCTAGAAATGACTATTTCAGAAGTGGTCATGGGTGGTGCTCCGACTGCCATTCTTGCAAGATCGAGCAGATGGTGACTTGCAATGTCTCACACCTTCGTCATCACAAGAGAAGTAGACGTGGGCCAAGCTATATCAGAAAATGCATGTAATATGCCAGTTTCTCCACTCTTTGGAAACTATAACCGCCAGAGTTGCTCATAGGCTCTCCATACTGCCGACCAATGGGGTCAAAATTGCAGCAGGACTGAAGAACTTGCAAGGGGTCACATCCCACCTGGCTGCAAATACAACACAAGAACTTAAACAAAATCCAGCGCTGTGCAGTTTATAGAGGGTCTATCACCAGATCTGCAGAATCTCATAAGAGCTTAATGTGGGTCTTGATTCCCTGAGGACCTAATCATGGGATATAGAAACAACTGACCAGTCTCCGTCTGTTATCGTGAGACAGTTGATTTCGACTAAACACATGCATTGCCTCTGAATTTTGTCAGAGTATAGTCTAGAACTACATACAGGACAAAACAGAGGGTACTACTTTATGTTGGCACAAAGTCCGAGTATATTGCTTCATGGGTGAGGAAGGTAGCTCCCCAGGCTCTGCCCTTAATTTACTCTTCAAACAGTGAACTAATTGAGTGTATCTCCAGAGTTGAATTGGGCCCTATCCTTATTCTACATAAAGGGAGGAAACAATTTGTTGATTTCTCCGTCTACCTATAGCCCTCTGTCACCTAGCCTCCACAGTCCATTGGAGGGTCAGTTACACCAGTAGACTGCCTGGCCATTCATTTGCAAGCTACATTATTCTAGAGCCGGGCACTCGAATAAGCAAAGGCACAAATGTTCCGTCTTATTTATCTCAGTCAAGGATATGACCATAGCTTGGATAATCAAGGTTGAGAGGAATGGCAGCATGCAATATAGCATGTCTACGTCGTCCACATCTTGAAGGGCTGTGCTTTCCCCTACATAAGCAATGGATGAGATCAAGATTGTAGGTGTCGGGTTGACTGACTGTGAGAGCTGGTGATCCAGAAACTTAAGATTCAGTGGTAGGTAACCTGTGTCTGTGAAAACACAATTTCTGAAAGGAAATATACAGTCCACACACAGACGTGGTATGCAATAAATGGCAACGACAAAAGCAGTGATTGGGCAATAATTTATTGAGCGGCGTTGCATGCCAGCAAATTGGGACTGCTAGCCCGGACCATCTGCCTTGAGTAGGCCGTGGACTGCTATGCTTTGGTTCCCTGAAAGAGTCAAGTGCTACAAAGGGGTACTTTTTGTGTCCAGTAATCAGGGCCACTGGAATTATGGGATTTTGTGGCGTTTTTTGCATTTGCCACATAATCCATCATTTACTGCATAATTAACGGACTTTAACAAAAAAAAAGTTTCTTGCTCAAACGATTGAAAAGATTGTAAAAACGCAGCGACACGTGGTGTCGTGAAGTGGCGGGCCCTTTGCAAAGGTTGTCTGATCACCGTTCTGTTGCTTATTGCTAGAATCGGGTCTGAAACTGCTACTAATGAGGTGCAACCAATAACGAGACCGTGTTAACAAGTGTAAAAATTACAATTTCATTAAGTAATACTATCACAAAATTTGCCGCCCCTGCTGCATCATTTACCCAGCCCTGCTGCCTAAATTGTCTCTTCCTCTAATAAGACAATTGCAGTCCTATAACTTGTGACCAACTCACATCCCTCACAACTAATAACCCAATTTCCTACAGATATATTCTCCAAATTATTCTATAGAATTGGTAGGTTTGAATATAGTTAATAACTTAAACATTTTAGTTATGTTTGATCAATTATCTCTTTTAAAATGCAATTCAATATCTGATGGTCCGCGTGCTAGTGGTAGCAGGGACTTTCTAAAAGTATCCCCAGCCTCATCCTTTATCCGCATTGGGTGGAGGGACTTTGAAGGTTATTTGACCCCTCGCGCTCCTTACTTTGACACTTTCTTCCATCCAGGATGTGAGTGAAAAAAGGAACATTACTGACGGCCTATCACACAGCAGTGATGTAAACATGATGTATGTCTTTGTTCTCTAGGGAAGTAATATATTCCCCTGTTTGCCAAAGCCTGCCCCCCCCCTCTACCCCCCCCTCCCTCTACCCCCCCCTCTGCCCGACACACATAGCTCACTTGAACGCCCCTCCCCCGGCCGGCTCCCCAGTTTGAAGAGCTCTGAATAGCTTTTTCCCAAGTGTCTTCACCTCAAAGCTTGGATGTCAGTGCAGACGGCAGTGTAGTGCTTTGTAACCCTTTGAGGGGAGGCGGAGCAATGATCCACACACCTCCTCTTGATGTGGAGGCGAGAGATTGCTTTTTTCTGACTTCTTTCAATGGAGTGTTCTTGATTTCATCGCAAGAAAGAAGGATGGACGGGAGAAGCAGCCTCATTCCTATAATGGAAATAGTTTGTTTCGCCACTGAGTGGCGTTGTTGCTTATAGTTGTAAGAAATCAGTTCGTTTTTCTTACGTCCCTTACCTGAGAATGGTGCTGTACTTGTCACAGTTCTAAGGAGGAGACACCTGCCATGTACCCAGTGAAAATTCGCTTTTTAGGCACAGACGAGAGGCGGTTCCTCCGCTATGGCGGAAGAGCGTCGCCCCACTGCTTTCTCGCAGTGCGGGAAGCAAAAACATAAAATGCTAATACCTTTTTAGTACCATTTTATGTTTGTGTTGCGGGTGGGTGAACGAGGCTGCTCTGCTCTCCGAGCAGGGCAGAGGAGGAGTGGTGTGCCCACTCCTGAGTGCGCAAATACTGTTTGGTCGGGCCTCTCCGCCATCCAAAACAGTCATGCGCACTCTGCTCTTTGCCATGCAGGCTGAAATACAGCCTGCGTGGAGAACATGCCCACCCCTCAAACCCCTGGCTGAGCGCCGTGTTACGGTGCTTCAGACCGAGCCCAACGCCGCTTGCAGCTTTGTGATTGGCTTAAGGGAGGGAGCCTGGCTGCCAGCTTCTGGTTCCTGTTGGAGGCTGGAGATCAGGAGCTGAGAAGACACAGGATCTGGCCTCAAGGTAGGTTTAAAATAGTTGTAAAAAAATTATGACACCAAACATTCCCCCCACCCGAGAGCCATGCTGGCTGCCCCACTCGCAAGCCATGCCGGCCGCAACTGCGAACAATGTGTTGAATGTGATGAGTGACTGAACTATGCCGGGTTCAGTTGTTCTCTAGTGCTTGCCCTGCGCATATTGACGCACACGTGCCATTGGGTATGTGGCACGCTTTACAAAATACCAAATATCACGCATGGTACATATGCACAGACTGGATGTAGCTGTCCAGCACGGTATCAGAAATCGAGGGATGTATGTAGCTGGATTTCTACTTCTCTTGTGATGGCGAAGGTCTGCATGCTGACCGGGTCGGATTGGGATCACAATTAGGCCAGAGCAGTCTAAACAAGCATTTGCAATGCAATAGGTCTCGCATTAGGAAAGTTTGAGCTATTGGTATTGTAAATGACACATTTTTTATTTATGTTTTGTTTTTGAAAATAGCGAAATTAATAGCTTTGTCATTTACAATGCCAATAGTTATAACTTTCGCAAATGTGACACCTATAGCATTTGTAATGCAATATGTGTTGTATTTACGTGACTTACACATATTGATATTGCAAATAACAATGCCTTTTAATTTTTTTTCAATAATTAATACTTAAATGAAAGTTATTGTAATTTATAGTGAACTTTGCCCTGAGGTCCTGTAACGGGCGCACCCCATCCGATACCCCTTCAGATTTGTGGCTTCTGACCCAGATGACATCATAGGATATAATTGTCATGGCATCATTGTGGCCAGCCTTAACCTCACTTAACCCAGTGTCATTTACAGCATCGTGACAAGCAGTTTCAAAACACTGGACAGTCTTCAGTTGGTTGCTGGTCATGCTCATCCCATCGCATACAGTTTTTACCTAATGGGCTACAATCAAGAGATTTCCTAAAAGAAACAAGGGGGCTTCATTAAATAAGTATACTATTGGGGTTCAAAAAAAGTAGTAGCCACCTCTTTGACTAAGTGGGGAAGGTACTCTATAGGTTACATATCTTTTTTGCTTCCTGAGATCATGCTATGTAATGCAACGTTTATCTCTTGTGTATATGTAAAGCGCTCTGATACCCACGGGTCAAGCTAGCGCTATATAAAACTTTTAAAATAAAAATAAAAATTCCCAGCATCTCCAAACCCCATAACAGCATTTCTCGCTCCTCCAGTATGACAAGCCCCCTCCTGCGCTCCCTTGTCCCGAATGATGGTCTGCAGCTCCCGGATCTGGTCGTTGATGGGCAGCACCTTGAGCTGGGGCCCGATCTGCTGTGCCAGGAGCTGCTCCTCCTGCTCCTGCTGGGCGGCGCTGCTCCCATTGTCCTCGCTCCCGTCGCTGCTGGCGGGGGACGACCCGGTGCTGCCGCCTGCATCCCGGACGTCGTTCTCTACTGACTCCGCAAATCGCAGCTGCTTGCGGGCAGCGGGTTCTGCGGGCCCCGAGGCTGGCTGCTGGTTCTGGCAGGGCATGGTCACGGCGGGGGCGGGGCTGCTGTCAGAACAGCGCGGTGGATCCGCGGCCATGCGCCGGGCCGCCGGTGTTAGTACGGAGAGCAGCGGCGTGTCTAGCAGCATAGACATCGAGGACGGACACGCCAGGGTGCCCAGAACCAGCTCTGAGCGAACGTGGCGGCGATCTTTGAAAGGAGGGTTTCACGTCTCTGTTGAAACAGAACTATTCTTGAGCGGCCATCTTGGTGTGAGCGATTGACTGTTCAGTACATTGCAGTAATGTATACTTTAGTGCTGTTTGTCTATTTTAAATGTTCCAACGCTATGAGAAATGTATGCACTATATAACTAAAGATATCTGGATATACACGGAAGACTTTATCCTACCCACTTTAAAAACATAGTGGGGACGTTGTATTTATTTATTTATTTTGTGTTCTTGTATAGCGCAGGATGTCAATCCTCGAAAGGATATCTCCGCGCTTATGCATATCCACAGAGAGCCAGAATGCCCTTTGCTATGCAGAGGGATGAAGAGAAAGGCCTAGCGGGCGACAAATAAAAAGGTTTTCAGGGACTTTTTAAAAGAAAGAAAATTGGCTGTATTTTTAAGAGCAGGGGCCAATGAGTTCCAGAGAGTAGGGCCTTTGTACGACAGGGCTCGCCCTCCCTGTCTTGCTTTTTTTATCCTGGAAACCTGGAGTTGTTGCTGGCTGCTAGAACGCAGGGTTCGGCTGGGTGTGTATGGTATGAATATTTCTTTTAAATATTTAGGTCCATTGCCAAACAGACATCTGTGAATTGTGCAGCAGATTTTAAATTTCACACGCTGTCTAATTGGCAACCAATGGAGTTTGGTCAGGAGGGGTAATGAAACAGACCTTGGCGGTGCGTTGAGAACTAGTCTCGCGGCGGTGTTCTGGACCACCTGTAGTCTCTGTAATTGTTCTTCATTTGCCGAGATCAACGGGCCATTACAATAGTCCAGCCTACTTATGACCAAGGCCTGGACGAGTGTCTTTCTGTAGGAATCAGATAGAAATGGGAAGACTCGTCGTAACAAATTAATAGCCTGGAAGCAGGAGCCTGCTACTTGATTGGTGTGCTCTTTGAACAGGAGTGTTTTGTCCAAGCGCACACCCAGATTTTTTACAGTCTGTTTGGGGCTTGGAGTTGGTCCCAAATCCAAAGGCCACCAGTCTGGGGACCACAAAAGTGAGGCCTCCCCAAACAGCATTACTTCAGTCTTGCCCACATTACACTGGAGGCGATTCGTAGCCATCCAGTGAGATATTGCCCTCATTCCGTTCGCAAAAGATCTTTTTTTTGCGGGCGTAAGAGTCTTAAAAGGGAACAAAAGCTGCGTGTCGTCAGCGTACGACACGGGGGTGAACCCATAAGATCTTACAATATCCGCCAAGGGGGCCACATACACGTTGAAAAGGGTTGGGCTTAGGCAAGAGCCCTGTGGCACTCCCTTGGTGAGCTCCCTTGAGATAGAATGGTGGGAGCCCAGTCTTACCTCTTGTTGACGCTCCGAAAGAAAGCTTTCCAGCCAGGAAAGAGCCACCCCCTCCACTCCTCTCTCCCTCAGACGACCGAGAAGTATCTCGTGGGACACAGTGTCGAAGGCAGCGGATAGATCCAACAGCACTAGAATCATTGAATTTCCTCCATCCAGTGACATCTTGATGTTATTAGTCACTGAAAGGAGGGCAGATTCCGTGCTGTGATTGGGCCTAAACCCAGATTGAGAGGGGTCTAGGCCCTCCGCTGCCTCGATCTATTTGGACAAGTGAGTGTTTACATGTCTCTCGGTCATCTTCCCGAGAAAGGGTAGAAGGGAGATGGGTCTAAGGTTGGAAAGATCAGTCCATGGAATGGCTGCATTCTTTCGGATGGGGTTCACCACTGCTTTTTTCCATTCCACAGGCACTGATACTTCCATGAGAGAGTGATTGATCAGTGTTAAAATGTGGGGCTTGAGCAGCTTTTGTAAAGAGGCAGTTATTTTAGCTGGTAAAAGATCATCTGGAGATCCAGATTTTATATGGCTCATAAGAAAGGTAAGATCTGAATCATTAACTGCTGGGAATGCCGTGAGTGTGGTTTTACTCCGTATGGGCAAAATGGAGGGGGGGAAAGGGTTGTTATTATTTTCATTGGAGACCAGTAAAATGTTATCGTAAATCAAGTTAATTTTATTTTCAAAAAACAAGGAGATTTCGTCGCATAGATGTTGGGAAAAATCATCAGGGCTTTTGCATGCAATAGGATTTACAAATTCACGAAGGATTTTAAATAGTTCCTTAGATCGATTTCCCGCTTCTGTAAGTTGTTGAGAGAGGCTACTCTTCCGAGCAAGTTTGATGTTTTTGTAGTATTTTGTCTGAGCCTCCTGGTGTGCCTTCTTATTTCCTTCGGTTCGCGTTTTTCTCCCCTTCTTTTCCAACCTCCTACATTTTTGTTTTTCTGTTCTAAGCTCATCGGTGTACCATATTTCCTGTTTGGTGGCAGGGTATTGTTTGTGTAATTTTAGAGGTGCTATTTTATCAATTGCCTCTTTGTGGGAGATATTAAATTTAGTTATAACGGTCTCTATACTGTCTAACTCTGTGGGAGTGGGCTGCTTCCATACCTTTAGCAGTTCCTCAGCAGAGACTTTATGCCATTGTCGACGCCAGACAGTAGGGCATTTTTATTAGAGGGCTTCTCCGCCTTAGATATCGAAAATTCCACAATAAGGTGGTCAGACCAAAGTACCTGAGCTGGGGAAAGGCATTTTATTTTGGGAAAATTGGTGAAAATCAAATCGAGGAGATGGCCACCGGTATGGGTGGGTTCACGGTTTTGCAAAGTCAAACCGAGGGAGGATAGTTCTGAAATCAGGGAAATTGTTTCAGGAAGTGCGGGGTTATCAACGTGGATATTAAAATCGCCAAGAAGTATGAAGTCTTCTTTTGCTTTAAAATGCGGGGCCAAAAATTCCAATAGTGCAAGAGAGAAGCCTGTTGAGGGCCCCGGAGGGCGATAAATTAAGGCTCCTTTCCAAAATATATTAGTGGTATATTGCATTTTAAAAATTATAATCTCGAAGAGAGGGCTTTGTTTCTGTTCTAATATCGGGATCTTCAAGTGATCTTTATACACGATTGCTAGGCCGCCACCTATTTTCACTGGACGGTCCAGGTGGACAAACTTATAGCCTAGGGGAACCCCTACAGCAATAGCGGGAACCGTATAAGTTTTCAGCCAAGTTTCCATTAGGAAACAGAGGTCGGGTTGTGTAGTGTGTATTAAATCCCATACCTCTAGTTGATGTCTAGGTAGGGAGCGAACATTTAAGAGGAGGCCCTTTGTCCCCTTTGTCCCATTAGGTGGAGTTTGTTCCCTTTTTTCTGATCTCTCAGTGATATTTCTTATGTGAGAGGTTTGATATTTGGAATTTATGCAGGAGAAAGGGCCCTCAGGGCATGGCCAGGAATCTCTAAAGCAATCTGTAAGGGAGATTGGTCTAAGATGTAGCAGGGTTTGCGCCGAATACCTGATGTGCGGGGCCTTTGATGACATAATAATAGGCATGGGTGTAGGGTCAATAGTCCCTGGTCCCGTCCTGTCGCGGACAGGCGCAGACGGGCAGGACTCTGGCACGACTCCGGCGCAGGTCCGGCACGTCCGCAGTACGCGTCCGCTGCGCGGAGTCATGACCGTTCTTTTTAAAGCGCTGCTAGAGCGCGTGACCCGCCTGGCCCAACCCAATATGGCCGCAAAGGTCGGGATCCCAGCCCTCGGCGTCAATACTCGGCCGAGGGCGGTCCGGAGGCGGGGGGCGGGAAGGAACACAAAGCGCTTAGAAGCGCTAAGGAAGTCTCAAAACTCTAGCGCTTATTAATCAAGCGCTAAAATCACACAAAGTTAAAATACAAGTAAATTGCTAAAATCGTCAAAGGTACAGAGAGAGACCTCCCGGCTTCCGCCTCAGGAGGGAAAAGGCTGCTTCTGATGCAATTTAGCAATGCATGCTAATTTAGTCGGGGGTAATAAAGCATTACAACGGTCATAAAACGAGCATTGTGTAGCAAAAGACATCAGTCGGAAGGAATGTGGTTCTGGCTGGCTGACAGATAGCAAACGAGACCTGGTAGGGCGGAGGCTGCCCGCGCATGCGCGGCATTTCTCACTTTCATTCTGAAGAGCCCCGGTTAGAAATGCCGGGCAGCCCCCGCCTTACCAGGTCCGGCAGCTGAAGTCCCGTTGTGAAGAACATCGGAAAGGGGCTCCCATGCCTAAGGGGAGACGAGCCCGGTGAGTGGGAGTGGGGGTGTACGCGCGTGTCTGTGTGTGTTCGCGTGTGTCTGTTCGAGTGTGTCTGTGCGTGCGTCTGTCTGTGTGCGCGTCTGTCTGTGTGCGCGTCTGTCTGTTTAAGGGGGGGTGCGTGTGTGTATGCAGTGTGTGTGTGCCTGAGTATGCGTGCCTGTGTATGCGTGTGGCTGTGTATGTGCGCATGCGTGGGTGTGGCTGTGTGAGTGTGTTTGCGCATGGGAATGAGGCACGAGAGGGGCACGGCGCCGTGCGCGCCCACGAGGTGAAATCTGCGCTCGTGCCCCTCTCGTGTCCACATTCCCAAATACGGCTGACAATAGGTCTCGCGCAGACTCTGTCTGCTCGACCTAAAAAGTGGCCCACATTCCCTAATCATCCCTTTCATGGATCACCCTCCGTCTCACTGGACTCTGTCCGGTTATTTTTTGTTATAGTTTTGTATAGAGTGAACTTGGCCCAAAGTCACTGGAGCAATGTATATGAGCACCAGTTGCATTACACAAGATCAAAATCATTTTCATTTTCGGTATAGAGATTAAATGATTTGCCCAGAATCACAGGATGTTGAGCTGACGCTGGGACTCAAACCTTGTTTCAAGATCTACAACTCTGACCATAGCGCAATTTTATGCAACCCTCTCCTCTCCCCCAACATGTCCTAATAAACACTATGGATGAGGTCACAACACCTGGCTGCTACGGAGGCTATTTCTCTTACTGACCCTCTCCCCAGCCCATTATAACGTCAGGGCAAGGGAGGTGTCAAAAGCACATTGCTGCTGCTCAAGGGAGCATGGTAACCTGCATCCCCTGTGAGGCCCTTGCATATAACCCACCCGCCATGGCCTAAAAGTAATTGCCCGGCCGGAAATAACACTGCTTCTGGAAAGGTACGCGAGGCAGGGCACCAAGGTGAGAATGCCCCAAAGGCTAAAGCAACACCTGGCCCCCAGCCTTAATTTACAGCATGGCAGGGGAGTGACCTAGATACTGGCCCCATATTAAAGTGGCCTGGTGTGGAATGGAAAAGAAAGTCAGTTTCTTGGGCCGGTTTACAGAGGCCCCAAAAAACCAACCCACAGGTGACCCAGGGGCACCGGCCCATCGCCCAATGCCCGATTGCCCGCCTTCACAATCCGAGCCTGCATGCTGAGACATCGTACGTCATCTGCTCTGTCTTGCAAAGAATGGCAGTCGGACCCCCTCCGCATGACTACTGTTGAAATAGTCATCCCTAGGTGGCAGGAGCAAATCTTTAATTGCATTTGGGCTCTCGTGCTTGGATGCTCAGGGGATTAGGGGAAACCTGGGATCAGTCTAGGCCTGCACTGGTCCTCTTACATTTATTATACTATCTTTGTAGATCATTGCACTTGAATTACCCCCACCGTTTTCTTGACTATTGTATGGCAAATGAGAGTTCGAGAATAAATAACCCGTCACGAGATCCCGGTCCCAATATGAGATTGACACCAAAATGCATGCGAGTTCTACTTAACATACACATCGCCAGTAGAAGCTGTTTTACTGCCCAGTTTTCAGATTACTTATGTATGACATTACTCCTTAGTCCCTCTCGCTGTGATGACTCACTAAGTGAGGCCCCTGTGCCTCCAATCACAACCCTTTCCCACATATAAAAATCTCTCCCCTCCTCCTTACTTCCTGTGCTCCAAACAATCCAAGAGCAGGCGCAGTGTGCGTGCTCCAGCGACTGTCAGCGGCTCTGTTCCCTGGGGAAGTAGGTGCGGCCACGTTTGCACAGCTCTGTGTTATTTATCTGCCTACAAATCCCTGGTGGGCAGCTTATTCAAGGTGAGTGGATAATTGGTCAAGCAGCGTTCAGTGGGAGCTAGCAATTCAGGTGAGTGAAAGGGGAGCATTTGGGCCTCTTGTGCAGCAGGTCCATGCTCCTCCCTGCACCCATATCATGTGGCCTGGCCAGAGGTCTGTGGTGCTTGCCTCTGGCCAGCTGGGGTTGTTTCCTAGTTGCCTGGGAGACTGAGACTCTTCCACAATTGTCAGTTGGCTGGACCGCCTACGGTGGAGGGTGGCGGCTGCAATGACAGGCTGGCTTATGGCCCTGTTCCATGGTACGGACGGCATGAGAAGGCAGTAGGAGCTGGCAGGTTTGCAGTGGATGAAGAAGCTGCGTCTCCCTGCGGTACGGCAGCGTCGTCCTTCCTACCTTCACCCATCTTGTTCACCCAGGGCTACAGGTCTGCTCTGCTAGCCTCAGGCCAGCGGGGGAAGGCGTGTCTTTGTTGCCGGGGAGCAGTTGCCTCCTTGGCAACCGGTGATTCTGGTTGTTGTGGGCATGCTACTGTACCAACAGCCCAAGTCGCTGAAACTTCTTAACAGGAGGCAACCACACACAAGGCCTTGGAGAACCTTGGCAAGCAGGATACAAGAAATCAAAATCCTGTCCTTTCACTCTCTAAAACCGAAGCAGCAACAGGATGCCAGCCCAACACTGCAGCAAGCAGAGTCTGTCTCCGCCACCGGCCGGAATCTCCACCACCGGGCCGGAATCTCCACCACCGGGCCGGAATCTCCACCACCGGGCCGGAATCTCCGGCTCGAGTGCGGACATAAAGTTAGTATGAGTAAGTGCATTCTGTGGATTACAAAATGAGTGAGTGCATTCTGTGAATACCAAAATGAGTAAGTGCCTTCTGTGAATTCCAAAATGAGTAAGTACCTTCTGTAAATACCAAAATGAGTAAGTGCCTTCTGTAAATACCAAAATGGTAGTAAGTTTAGGATTTTGTAGTAAGTTAATTCTGTGAATCGGGCCCAGAGAATTCCGCTAACTTCTCCACCGGAATCTGATTCTCTTGGATTAAAACTACAGATGGAATTTCCGTTTTAATCCAGGATTCAATGGCCCACATTTTCTTTTTGTTATTAAGGCCATTAACATTGAGGGAGACCCCCTTAAGAGCTTCATTTTTATCCATTAGCACAGTATATTATTTGACCATAAAGAGTCTCAAATATAAAGTGCAACTTTAGGTTAAGGAAGCCCTCTAATATACCGAGCCATCCCCCAAAGTTCTGCTGTTTAATAAAACACTCAACACCAAAAGGGTGCTCCCCAGCAATAAAACTGATGCTGTTATTTTATCAAGCCTTTGCGTAATCGCCTCTCCCCGAACTGTTCCTGGGTGCACATTCACAAGTAAAGTTCTGACAGTGCAATTAAGTTTGGCAATTAATTTTAAAGATGGATCTCTTTTTTTTCTCTTGCTCACCACCCCTCCCTCCCAAAAGCTGTGGTGAGTAGCCCACCATCCCACTCACACCGGACAGGCTTATCCCATCCCCAAAAACTGGCAAGGAGCTATCAACCTACCCACTCCATTTCCCCCCACTCCAGGACGTGGACAGAGAGAAACCAAAAATACCAGAAAAGAATTAGAAGGAAAAAAGAAAAGAGACAAGAAGGAGAAAAAGGAAAAAAATACAAAAAGTGTACAAATAATCATAGAATCAGCTTGAAAGCACTGGGCTTAGGAATTAGGATTTATGAGATATTTTTTGCAGCAGCTCCTGTGCTTTAGGGACATTATAGAATATATGAAATCTTCCTTTTACAAGCACTTTCAGTTTTCTTTGCTATGCAATCATTGCCTGTGCCCCATGTTCCTTAAACAGATGCACAATTTTGACAAACTCTTTCCGTTTTTTGGCTGCGGAAGCGGACATGTCTGGAAAGAAAAGACATAATGGAACTTCCGGAGAAGTGACTGAGGACGCCGCCGTATAGTCGCAGTTCATGTGAGCTCCTTAATCCCTGCTGAGCCGCTAGGTAATGGCTTCCTGAGCTATGACTGTGAGCTTACCGGAGCTTGTCGGAGTTGGAAAGCGTGTGGTTTGATGCCCGCTAAATGAAAGCTTGAGTTTCAGAGGGATATAATTCTGAAAAACAGCTACTGGAGTGTCTATCGAGACCTTTTGGAGAGACCCGCTTAGAGGCGAAGGTGAACGAACGAAGCAGTGAAAAAGGACCCGAAAGGAATCCGAGTGAGTGACCCCTGCTCGCTCCGAAAAGAAAGCGGATCAGACGGGGGCCGACAAACGAAGAGACAGAGCAAAGAGAGAAGAGTCGGAGCCAGAGGCATATGCGGATCCATGCAGAGGCTACCTGCTGCTCGTAGCGTCTCATCCCTCGGCTGGTCGGTGGGACTGCGCTCGGCTGGTCTGGTCGGTCAGAGGTACGGGTGGATGTGCAGGTGAACACGGATCTATCGCGAAGTTCGTGTCCACAGATGGCCCCTAAGATTGTTTCAAGGTCGACAAGGGCTAACAAAACCATTGCCTTGGAGGCGGCAGGGGGGAGGGGGGCTACAGCTATGGCCTCGGTATTAAGCAACGCTAAAACAAGCACCGTGACCCAAACTCCCAAGACTATTAAAGCAACCACTACAACTATTACAGCAGCGGCCAACAGTACAGCAAGCCAGCTGATTTTACCATCGCGAGGGGGGGCCCCGCAGTGACACTTCCAGCGCCCCCGGGCAAACAGGTACTTCGACCTCCTGTGTTGGTCATTCCTACACTCGGGTCTGTGAATACATCTAATATAGAATCTGTTGAAGCTGACACCAGAGGCTCTACAGGGGAGAGCAATCAACCGAAAGTGTCACTAATGTGTGCTCCTCTAATGGGGCTATTCGGGCTGCAACTTGGGGGGGTTCATTCACTGTGGGAGAAGTGGAAGGTGAAAGAGTAAGAGAAAGAGAAGATGGTTTGATGATGGCTCCATCTGACTGCCCGACTAAAGCTCTGTCTCTGTCTCTTGTTGTAGAGAGTACAGACGACTCCCAGGTTTTGGCCGCAGATGTAACTAGCCCCTCTAGCAAAAATCCACCCTCGGAGGAGATTGGAGGCGCAGAGGGTGAGGCGTCGAACGAGGAGTATGAGGACTTGACGGAAACAGGTTCTATATCAGATAACACTAAATACTTATCCGGTAGGAGAGACAGGGCTAAATCCAAGAATAAAATAAAGAATAAAAAAAAGGGAAAGCATTGGGACTGCTGAGCATTCCCATCTTGAATTCAGTACCATCAGTAAAGAAACTCCTCCTTGTAGAGAAAAGCCCACTTAGGAAATGGATTCAAGCCAAAGGACTGGTAAAGAGCATGACATTGAGACTCTCTGGTGCAAGTCCGCCCGAACAGGACGTTACTCAATCTTTTACTATGCGTACAAAAGATACCTCACATGCAAAGGCTACTTTACACCCGCCCTCACCGGGTATGAATACCACAGCACGGCTAGAGTCTGCAGGATCCAAACAGTAAGCTAATGAACTAATAGAAGTCGCAGATTCCCTAGAAGCAGAGAACTCCCAAATGGCTCTACTTACTGAGAAAACTCCTCCTAATAATTCCACTGTCCCTAATGCTGTGGCTGCTGATACACCTCCTGTCAACACCAGGACATTAACTTCACCTCTTTTCCTAGCTGGCGAGACATCGCAAGTGGTGGATAGTATCAGCAGAAAAACGGAAGAAGAAAAAGGAACTGCAAACTCGCCACTTGACATTATTTTACAGACTTTGACTAGCTATAGGAAGGAGGCGCAAGAGCATTTTTTACAATTCTAAACTACAGAATTCCTTACAAGACATTACGGCAAAGATGGGGGGGATGTCGCAGGAAATTGAGAAGTTACAGCAACAAGTGGTTAAGATAGAAGAGGGGGCGGCAGGATTCGGTACTGTGGTTAGCCAACATGACGATCAGCTTTTATTATTGCAGTTAAAGGTTGAAGATTTAGAAAATCGCCAAAGGCGATCCAATCTCAGGCTTTTTGGTATCCCGGAGGGAGTTGAAGGGGGAGATCCGAGGGCATTCATGGTAGGGTTACTACAGAAGGCTTTTACGGATCTCTCTGATTGGGATTGGGACTCTCAATTACAGAGAGTCCATAGGTTACCACTAATCCAGAGGAATAAACAATATAAATTCCCGCGCCCATTTCTCATCCATTTTGGGAACTATTTGTTGAGACAGGCCGTTTCTTTAAAAGCAAGGCCTAATCTACCAATCGCAGTAGGTGATCTGTCCTTTTTTGTCAGGTCGGACCTTAGTAAGGCCACTATGGATAGGAGATGGCAACTGCATAAATTTATTGATCCATTTAAATCTTTAGGTGGACAGGCATATTTGCAGGAACCTGCCCGACTTGAAGTTATTAAGGGAGGGCATACTTATTTTTTCACAGATGTAAGGGAAGCCAAGGAGGTACTAGCTTCACGCTCATGATTAAATGAGATGATAATTTAAAATCCTTTTTTTTCGGTTGGACAGGGATTAGGTGGAGCCACAGGCTGCTTCTTAGGGTAGCTGCCACTTCAGCGGCAGCTGGTGTATCTGGGGGGGGTGCCCTCTAGTTTCGGGGAGGGAGAGGGCAGGAGGGGTGGGGTGACTGGGGGGAGGTAGGGTGGGGGGAGTTTATATATGAAAAAAGCAACACAGGAAGATAAGTCTCTAAAGCAGCTCGAGAAAAGTTCACTATGTATTTTAGTTTTACAGAATGACAAGATTTATGTAAACTTTTTCTTTCTTAAATGTTTGGCTTGGAACGTGGCAGGCCTAAATAGTAAGAGAAAAAGACGCTTGGTTCGGGAAGAATTAGCCCTGCATAATCCCAACTTTGTTTTTCCCTCTGAAACACATGTTGCCTATAAAGATAGGAAAATTCTGGGCCACTTGGGTTATGAGGTGATAACTTGTTCTACATTTAATGCTTCAATAAGGGGGTCGCCATCCTTGAAGATAAACGCTTTAAGATAGAAATCAGTAAAACTACTTGCGATAAGAATGGGAGGTGGGCCATTGTCCAATTATTGATTGAAAAAAGCAATTTTTTTTTCTGTGTAGTTTATGGATCCAATTTTGATGACGCTTTTATTTTTGATCAACTGAATATGGAACTGCTGCAGTGGACCGGAGAATTAATCATTATGGGAGATTTTAACTGTATAATGGACTATCAGATTGACACCACGAGGGGTAATGCTTTTCAACGTATGCGGAGAACCGGGGCTGCTATTTTAGAGTTAGGACGTATACACAATATTAAAGATGTTTGGCACTGTGTTTTTCCTTCAACGCCCGGTTATACATATTATTCGGCCCCACACAGGCTCTGCTCTCGTATTGATATGGTTTGGGCATCGGACAGAGTGGTGAACACTTGCACTATTGAACTTTGTCCAAGAATCAATTCTGATCACAACCCAATATTTGTATCTTTTGACACTGAACAGAACCATATAACGTCTCGAACTTTTTCTTTTCCTAGGCACTTATTTACTAACACTTTATTTATGTCACAACTTAAGTTACATATTGGAGACTTTATCGAGCTCAACTTAGACTCCACAACATGCCTTATGGTGTGGGATGCCTCTAAGGCAAGTATCTGGTGGATCACTCAGCAGTTTCTCTTCCGCCAAAATACTGAACGCCGCAAAAAAGATAAAGCACTGGTTAATGATATATTGTCAGTCGAATTGTTATTGGCGGAGGCTCTTCGCTTACATCCTGGCAATGCGGTGGAATTGGAATTACAATTAGGGCGGTTGAAGGCGGCTTTAAAAACTATTTTATGGGAAAAAAGTAGTATAAAATTACACAAATTTCAAGTGACTCAATATGAAAGCGGAGATAAAGTTGGGAAGTTATTAGCTTATAAAATAGCTGACGAGAAAGCTAACACTTTGATTAAAAATGTGAGTGGTCTTAATAACAATACACTGGACCAACCAGCGCAAATATTAGAACAATTTGCAATATTTTATAAAAAACTGTACTCTCCAGAAACTCGCCCGAAGGTGGCGATCATTCAGAATTATCTGGATCACTTTTTGGAAAAACCTGACCTCCCTGAGTTGGAACAACTATCTAATCAAATTAGCCAGTCTGAGATTAGACTCGTGATCTCCTCTTTGCTATCTGGGAAAGCGACTGGTGAAGACGCAATACCTATAGAGATATATAAGCTATGTGTTGAGGAGCTTATTTCTCTTCTCTACCAAGTTATTAACTATATTGGAGATAGTGGGAAAGCCCCGTGTTCTTGGAACAGGGTAAAATTAATTTAAAAAAAAAAAAGGGGGGGAAACCACCTGACGACTGTGACTCTTATCGTCCTATTTCGTTAATCAACGCGGATGCTAAAGTATTTGCAAAGGTGTTGGCTACCCGTTTAGCACCTTGCATACCTAAAATAGTTAGCCCTCATCAACATGGGTTTGTAATGGGTAGGGACACCACAGCACATATTAATATGGCGGTAACAGCCTTTGATATAGCTGATAAGGAATCCACCCCACTTGGTATGATTATGCTTGACGCAGAGAAGGCTTTTGACCGAGTGGGGTGGGATTACCTGTGGCTAGTGATGAGTGGCCTTGGCTTTAGTGGTACATTTTTGAATTGGACACAATCATTATACGATACTCCTATGGCCAAAATTAGCTATGCAGGTTTGACGTCTGCTTCTTTTTCTATAGCCCGGGGAACCCATCAGGGGGGTCCCCTGTCACCTCTTTTGTTTGCCTTATCAATGAAACCATTTCTTTATGCACTTCAATTACAATCTGGTATTATTCCCTTTAAGTATGGTCCTCATTTATTAAAAATTACAGCTTATGCCGACGACATCGCCATCTATTCTAGTGATATTGTAAAGGCGATGCAGGGCATTACTACAGAAGCTAGCAGATTTGGAGACGTTTCTGGATATAGGCTGAATATAAACAAAACTCACATATTGGCCAATCATAATCCAGGGGACGCAGTCATTGGATTATGCCAAACGGCTACATATTTAGGGGTCAAGATATCTGCTAAAACTAAGGATATAATCAAAATAAACTATGATGGTCTAGTTAAAACCACTATAACTCTTTTTAAAAAATGGCACAAACTCCCTTTAAATATTATAGGCAGAATTAATCTGATTCGTATGATAATACTACCGAAATTTCTTTATTTATTCCGGTCTATTCCTTTGGCACTGTGTAATTCTTTGTTTAGGAACTTGGATGGAATTTTCAGCAGCTCTATTTGGGGGTATCGCAAAGCGCGTAGATCTATGACTCTCCTTAAAGGGGCTTTAGACGCAGGGGGGCTGAAGTTTCCGGACTTCAAGCTATACTTTTGGGCAACATTTGTAGGACGCCTTCGACATTTAATCAACTCGGATAGTGTAGACAACCGACCTTATTTTTTTACGTTTATGCTTGATACTGATGCTAATATGTTTCTGTGGAGGACCAACGACCCTAACTATTTTAAAAGGGTGAGATTTAAGACTGCCAGAGATTTGGTCAAAATTTGGCGCAACATACAGATTTTCTGTAATGTGTCTTTCTTCCATCCTAAACTGATCTTGTGGGGAAACCCTGGATTGCCAGGAATATTTAGAGACGGATCGACTGATACTTGGGTGCCGCATGGAATAAAAACACTTGGGGATCTGTATGGTGCACAAGGGTTTCTGAGCTTTGAAACCCTTAAAATACTTTATAATGTCTCAGACTCTATGAGGTTCAAGTATTTGCAAATACATGATTTTCTGATTCGAAAGATGAAACTTCAGAATATTCCAAATTCTAATATATGGGACAGCCTTTACTCACTAAAAATAAGTCATTAATTAGTTGTTGCTATGAATGTTTTAACACTTATAGAAATACTGCCTGCAGCATATTAGCGGAGAAATGGAGTAGGAGTTTGGGGAGTAATATTACTCTGGCTGTGATTTATACATCCCTATGTAATATTAACAAAGCTGTTCTCTCGTCAAGTCTAAGATTGCAGCAATTTAAAACAACTTGCATGTTGTACCACACCCCAGAAATAATATCTAAATGGGCTTCGAACAGTGCATACAGTGATCGATCATATTGCCCCAAGTGTGTGTTAGCTGCAGCAGACCTGGTACATATGCTGTATACCTGCCCTAGGATATTAAAATTCTGGACGTCTCTTGAGAAGATAATGAAACTGAAACTAGGGAGTACATTTTCTTTAAATCCAGCTTTAGTTTTGCTTGATGTTAATGTTACTAATACTCCACAAAGAGCTCTAATTACTATTATGTCATCATGCGCCAAACTTATAATTGCCCGTGCCTGGATTTCTCCTAATTCTCCACATATTATGGAATGGTGGTCGTTGCTTAATGAAATTTACGGTATGGAACTTGCTCTGGCCAGGCTCAGAGGTACTAAGTCCTTAGTTAAATTTGATAAGATTTGGGGGTCTTTCATCTGGTGAAAGCTATTCATTATTTGAAATTTATTTAGTAGATTAACTTTGATTTATGTTGTACGCCTGCTTCGCTATTTGCTTTTGCTCGATGGAACTCAATTAGAATGTATTATTGATGTAATGTCTATTCTGTGTATGTTTTGGTTTCTTTATTACTTCTTTCCTCCACCTGCTTGTTCTTGTTTATATTTTAGTCCTGTGCTGCTAATAAAAAACTTAAATTTTTTTTTTTAAAAAGGAACTTCCGGAGAAGAAAACTGTCGCTGCTTGACCACCTTAGATAGAATTTGTTATTTCACTTGGTAATCTCCAAAATTGACCAATATTTTCAGAGGAAATTTGGAGTTTGAGGCAGATGTGCCAGCACGTTGTGGGCCCTCATGAGTGTCAAATCCCCGGTATACTCCAGGAGGACATATTTTTTAATAAAGGAGTCGACCCATTGAAGTGTCTGCGCCTCTGGCCTGGTCGCCCCCCTGCTCCTTGCCGCGCCTGCCTCTGAGCCCCTGCTCACCTGCATACCGAGTCCCTCCTCTCCGACGCCGTCAGCAGCGCCCCAGCCGCCGCTGGGCCGCCCGCTCTGCCGGTCCCGTTCCCGCGCCTCCTGATTGCGGCCCCGCCCCCTCGCCAGACGATTGGGCACCCCTTCCCGCCTCCCAGCTGACCCGCCCTCCCTGCTCCCCTCTTATGACGCCCCCAGAGCGACCGCGCAGCGGACGCGCGCAGCGGGAGCACCGATTGAGCGCCGAAGGTGCGCCAAAGGTAAGCCCGTCTGCGGCCGTCCGCGCCTGGACCGCGCCCAGTGCCAGGACCCCTGGCCCCCACCGCCGGAAGCCGACCCGACGGACCTACGACGCCACTGAACTCAACGCACTCAACACCGGCCGAACCCCGGGTTGCTACCGAGCCACACCGAGACGCACCCACGGACCCTTCAGCTGCCACTCCTGCAAGTTCACCTGCAACCGGACCCACGCCACACCAGCTCCCACCAAGCCGAACTCCAGCAGCACCCACCTGAGGTGCATCCTGCTCAACACCCGCTCCGTCCACAGACACGCCGTCGAGCTCTGGAACCTGCTCGACACCACAGACCCAGACGTCGCCTTCCTCACGGAAACCTGGATGAACGCCTCTTCCGCGCCCGACATCGCCATCGCCATCCCAGAGGGTTACAAGATCACCCGGAGAGACCGCGCCAACCAAACAGGAGGAGGCATCGCCATCATCCACAGGAACACCATCCGCATCACGACCAACACCGACGACACCCTCGCACCCGCCGAACACCTGCACTTCGAGATCCACGTCAACCCCAAGACCACCCTCAGAGGCACTCTCATCTACAGACCCCCGGGAGCACGCACACAATTCAGCGAGGACATCGCCGACTTCGTCAGCCCGCACGCCCTCCCCTCCGCTGACTACATCCTCCTCGGGGACCTCAACTTCCACCTGGAGAGCAACAACGACCGCAACACCACCACCCTGCTGGACAACCTCGCCAACCTCGGACTCAAGCAACTGGTGACCACCCCCACACTCTACGCCGGACACACACTCGACCCGATCTTCTCTTCCAGCAAGGACATCGCCTTCAGCCACGCCACGGGACTCCACTGGACGGACCACAGCTGCGTCCACTTCAGCTTCAGAAGGACCACGCTCCACCACCACCACCACCAGCAACAGGCTCCCCGCAGAAGCTGGAACAAGATCACTGCAGACCAGCTCGCGACTTCCCTGAGCAAGAACCCCCCCACCAGCACAACTAACCCCAGCCAAGCAGCCACCAACCTCACGAAATGGATCAGCGACTGCGCAGACGACCTCGCCCCGCTGAAGACCCCGCCGAGCAGACCCGGCAGCAAGAAAGCCCCATGGTTTAACGACGAACTCAAGAGCTCCAAGAAGAACTGCAGAGCACTCGAGAAAACCTGGCGCAGAGACCCAACACCGGACAACATGACTGCCCTCAAGCTCGCCACCCGAAAACACCACAAGCTGATCCACGCCACCAAGAAAACCGCATTCAAGGAACGACTGGACAACAACGCACACAACAGCAAGGAACTCTTCAACATCGTGAAAGAGCTCTCCAACCCCAACGCCGGAAACAACAACATCACCCCTTCGCAAGACCTCTGCAACTCCCTTGCCTCCTACTTCCACAACAAGATCGCGGACATACACAACAGCTTCAGCACTCAACCGACGCACGCCACGACCAAACCACCGCCCCCCACCACCACCCTCCGCGCCTGTACCCCGATCAGCACCGAAGACACCATCCGCACGATGAACTCCATCCACTCCGGATCTCCGACAGACCCCTGCCCCCACCACGTCTTCAACAAGGCCGACGCTGTCATCGCACCCCACCTGCGGGACATCATCAACACCTCCTTCGACATCGCCACCTTCCCGAAGCACGCCGAAATCAGCGCTCTACTCAAGAAACCATCAGCAGACCCAACCGACCTCAAGAACTACCGCCCCATCTCGCTGCTCCCGTTTCCGGCCAAAGTCATCGAGAAGACCGTCAACAAGCAACTGGCCGCCTTCCTCGAGACGAACGGCTCCCTCGACCACTCGCAGTCTGGCTTCCGGGCCAACCACAGCACCGAGACCGCCCTGATCGCAGCTACCGATGACATCCGAGCCCTGCTCGACAACGGAGAAACAGCGGCCCTCATCCTCCTGGACCTCTCCGCGGCCTTCGACACTGTCTGCCACCGTACCCTAGTACAGCGCCTCAGAAACGTCGGAATCCAGGAGAAGGCACTGGAATGGATCACCTCCTTCCTCGCCGGAAGGACACAGAGGGTCCGCCTCCCCCCGTTCAGATCGGAGGCCACCGAAGTCATCTGCGGCGTTCCTCAAGGCTCCTCGCTCAGTCCAACCCTCTTCAACGTCTACATGAGCCCCCTCGCAGCCATCGCACGCCAGCACAACCTGAACATCATCTCCTACTCCGACGACACCCAGCTGATCCTCTCCCTCACTAACGACCCTGCCAGAGCCAACCTGCACGAAGGGATGACAGACGTAGCCAACTGGATGTCGAACAGCCGCCTGAAACTGAACTCGGACAAGACGGAAGTCCTCATCCTGGGATCCTCACCCTCCGCCTGGGACGACTCCTGGTGGCCCCCCGCCCTGGGCAGCGCACCCAAACCAACTGACCACGCACGCAACCTGGGCTTCATCCTGGACTCCTCCCTCTCCATGACCAGGCAAGTCAACGCCGTCTCCTCGTCGTGCTTCAACATCCTGCGCATGCTACGCAAGATCTTCCGATGGATCCCCACCGAGACCAGGAAGACGGTCAATCAGGCCCTCGTCACCAGCCGTCTGGACTACGGCAACTCCCTCTACGCCGGAACCACCGCCAAACTCCAGAAAAGACTCCAGCGGATCCAGAACACCTCAGCACGACTCATCCTGGACATCCCCCGCCGCAGCCACATCTCCGGACACCTGAGAGACCTGCACTGGCTCCCGGTCAACAAGAGAATCACCTTCCGGCTCCTCACCCATGCACACAAAGCCCTACACAACCAAGGACCAGGATACCTCAACAGCCGCCTCAACTTCTACGCTCCCAAACGCCAGCTTGGATCGACCAGCCACGCCCTCGCCGCCGTCCCCCGCATCCGAAGAGCCACCACAGGAGGAAGGTCCTTCTCCTACCTGGCCGCCAAGACTTGGAACTCCCTTCCGACCCACCTCCGCCTGACCCAGGACCACCTCGCCTTCAGGAAGCAGCTCAAGACCTGGCTGTTCGAGCAGTAGCGGACCCCCTCCCCCCAGCGCCTTGAGACCCTCCGGGTGAGTAGTGCGCTATATAAATGCTTTGATTGATTGATTGATTGATTGACCCTCAAGTCCCTCCGGAATACCAAGTATATGAAGATTAGAGCACCTGTAATGATTCTCTAACTCCTCCAATGTATATTCCACTGTTCTGGAAAGCAGCTACCTTATCTGTCATATGACAACCTGATCTTCCAACTGCAATATTCTTGCTTTTGCCTCATTTAATCGCTCCAGAATCTGAGCCATAGTATCTTGGATTTTTGTATGGCAAGAGTGTATAGCTGCAATCTCCACAGTTAGAGAGGCTTTAAGTTCGTGAATTTCCTCCTAAATTAAATTGAGCAGGCTCTTAGCATCCCATTGCAGAGTAAAAGGCAGCTGAGAGGGACCCTCCTGAATTGAATCTGTCCCTGATTTGGTTTGTGCTACTAGTGCTTTGGCCCTTCCTGTCGCTGCCTGCTCTATAGTTCCTGACACAAATGTTCCCAGTTACCTCTGTGAGAGAGACGCCGAAGGTTGCGATGAAGTATTGCGGTCACCCCTAGGAGTCATGTCCTTCGTTGAACCTAGGGACTGTGAGACTGCCTACTGAGCGCTCTCCAACCTATCTATACCAGAAGTTCAGCAAGATTTAGCCTTGTATAATCGGGGGTATTCTTTAAGTTCCTTAGATTTTACTGCCTCCTCTGATTCTTCTACAGGTATCTGTTCAGTAGGGGCTCCCCCCTACAGAGTCATTAAGGGCAGTGCTAAGGCTCATGTTCAAGTTAGCTGAAGCCCCCCGACAGTTTTTCTGAGAGAGCTCTGGAGCTGCCATCCTGCTTTGATGCTCTGTGGGCATTACAAGATCTTTCCGCAAAGAAGGTGCGCGGTTTGCCCAAGCTCTACCGCGTGTCCTACTCGCTTTTTGACCCTCTGAGCCAGGACAGGAGAGTCGAGATGGGTTGCACCAGTATCTTTAG
Organism: Lissotriton helveticus; assembly: GCF_964261635.1. Taxonomy (NCBI): domain Eukaryota; kingdom Metazoa; phylum Chordata; class Amphibia; order Caudata; family Salamandridae; genus Lissotriton; species Lissotriton helveticus. The sequence goes on from NC_136061.1 coordinate 125,202,622, forward strand.
AAACATTTCGCATTTTAAGACTTCCTCCAGTGAATTTTTACTTTCCGTCTTTCACACTCTCCACTCTTCCTCTCCTCCTCCCCCCTTCAGCGTAAGGAGTGATTGCTGCTGCAAATTAGTACAGGAATCATATACTGCTTGACCAAAAGAGCTGGATATCATGTATTGCTGCGCTTAAGACACCCTCAGCGACCTTCTACCAGGTAGCGCCTCAGCACTTTGCCAAAACCAGCAGCAGAGCGCGTGCACTTACTCCCCGGTGAGAAATCTGGTGGACTGCGAAAATAGAAAAACTCTACTGATGTGTTGCTGGTCTGCTGCCGATCCTAGAGGAGGGGGGGGGGGCTGACAGCCGGCCCAGAGTGACTCTGCATCCGCTACCCAATGCTGTTTCTCCTGTAGCCACAGCCTTGAAGGTAGCGTGAACTGCGAGAATCAATGTCCTGCTTGTTGGACCCGGGATCTCCGGTCCACCTAGGGTAGCTTGGCACTAAGGGGTAACGCCTAACTCCAAGGGCAACTTGTCGTACTTGCGTCCCACTCAACTCAGCACCCCAGTGCACCTCCACCAAAAACAAGCATTTGCAATGCAATAGGTCTCGCATTAGGAAAGTTTGAGCTATTGGTATTGTAAATGGCAAAGTTTTTATTTATGTTTTTTTTTTTAAATAGCTAAATTAATAGCTTTGTCATTTACAATGCCAATAGTTATAACTTTCGCAAATGTGATACCGATAGCATTTGTAATGCAATATGTTTTGTATTTACAAACCGCGAGAGGACAAAAATACCGCAAATCAAACATTCTCGACGACAGAGAGCCCCTGAATTTGGTGTTGTCCTTGTCATTTTTCAACCCAGGTCATGCTGGTGCATTGTCCTACACACGTTAGGAGGTTTGACAACGCTGGTGTAGGGGCTTTTAAAGCAGAGAAGACGACCACTCCTTTCATAGCACCGTCCTCAGTCACCTATCATTGATGCCACTGTAACCAGCAATCCAGAAATAGCATTGCGCGCACGACAGTGAGACACTGTGCACTTTAAGTCCCCACACAACACAAGTGCACGCGATCAGACCCTTCACACCACCGGGCATACAGCGCACCCTCTCTCCCCCCACCAAGCACCATAAATCAATGTCAGCCACGGACACCCTGTCACCTTAGAAACAAGAGTGTACACATACTATCACCGAACAGACCCGTGCACACTCGCGGCACTGCACACGTTCAGCGCTGATGCAGCAGTGTGCAGTGACACCTCCCTCGCTGCACTGTGCACCTGGCCAGTGAGTTTGCAGCGCCGCCTTGCACAGCCCGTGCGCATTTGCACTGGCGCCCTGTACAGGACTGTGCACACTGCCAACCCCGAAAGTGTCAACCCTGGCACAGAACTTTCAAACTCTACCCGCTCTACAGAACCCACCGAGCTATCTTCCGGGGCCGTGGCCGCCCAGCCTGCAGGAGGGTGCACAGAAGGTGACTTTATGCCCGATCTGCACTTTTTCCGCCGTAGCGCTCGAGCCTGAGGACACTCACTCACCCAGCCAGCATCAAATGCTTGTTTATAGTCCTGCTGCATGCCTGCTTCCTTCCATGGCTGTGCCTCAATGTCTGTCTGCATCTGTCTTTCTCGCAGACTCACTCACCTTCTCGGTGCTGAATTTAGATTAATAAAGGCTTTGTGTGGTGCGTCGGCTGCTTCTGTGGCCGAATAATGAATATTTTCTGTTTGTTGATGGCACCACACTTTGAGCCTTTGGAATATTCACACATCACATGCCATACTTACTGTGTCAGTACGGCGCACAATTTAAGGCCACGTATAGTGAAACATAAGTAGGCCACCTATGCACACTGCCACCGCTTTCTCCTGGTGACGATGCATGCCCGCTATCCATCTTTGCTCAGGGGTCCTCTGTCTCGCGATCCCACCCTTCCCGTCTGGTGTCGGAGGCAGGCCTGTCCTTTGACCCTTTCACAGACTGCTCAGTTCACCGGGCATCAGCATGTCCTTGCACAGCATTTCTTTTTTTTTTTTACCGAGCAGGTCGTGCCCACCATTGTCCGGCGCCTGTCATCCTTACTGTGTGGCCTTCCTTCTGTATCATACTGCTTCAGTAGCTCGCCTTACTTGGGAAGGTCTCTGAGAATGGGGAACAGTCCAGAACAATGCCTGGTGAAGATAAGCCTCCTGCTCACTGAGCAGTGACACCCCCTCTCTGATCCGAAAATCTCCCCGTACCTCTGATATTTTGGCTACATTTTCCTAAGCCTCATAATTAGTTAAATCGGCTCCTGCAGTCAAAGGGCAGCGTCTGCACACTCTACTGCTCTGTGACGGGTTCAAAGATGGCGGCGATTAACGCAGCCGAGGCACTGGGTGGCTAATTGGATAAACTTTAATCTTCACACCAGCAAAGCTCGACGGGCCGCGGATCAGAGGCCGGAGGAAGTTTACACGGCGCCCTGAGGGAAGGTAGTCGCCAACACGTCGGAAAGATTACCGCTCCGGGCAGATTGGCTGTCATGATCAGAACCAGATTAAGAGTGCTTCCAGAGATCACTTCCTTTTTAGGGCGAGCTGGTGTTGGAGCGCGAAGCGCTCCCGCCAGCGAGTTCTATAGTCGCCGTGTTCACTGGCAAGGGAGTCTAGAGCTGTGCACGAGCGGCTACTGGCCTGTGCACGAGCAGACTCAGCTCTGTGAACACGCACGTCTCCGGAAGACGTGCTGCGCCCGAGCCGCCTCCCGCTTGTTAAACTAGGTGATCAAATTGAAGCATTGTATATAATAACCCTCTCAAATGATCGCCTATTCTGCAGGTAACGTTTTTTTTTACAGTTCAGTGCTATTCTATCCTAAAGTTATCAAATCCTCACAACGAATACAGATTTGTAGGAATACCTTCAATCGATGGACAGTTCGGTGGAGCAGTGACAAAGCAAGTGTGTTCTCCTTGCACCAAAACTCGTAGACACTTTTGCTGCACTGTCAACGTAAAACAGAAGGTGAGGGGGGCGCGTGGATGGATACGGGGGACTGACACCACACTGTAGAAGCCATCAATGTACGCGCAGTTTGCAGCCACCAAGTCATGTTCTGACAGAATGGGGCAGTCATTCGAAGGCTCCAAACGCAGTGAGCTTCGGTTACATATTTTGCAGCAGGACTGAATTCCAGCTCCGTCGTTTTGGTGTATCCTCGAAGGCATCTCAGCACTCTAGGCATTTACCCTGGCATTAACAGCTGTTTGGACACATTCGGCTCACATTGCAACTTTGTGGAGAACAATGTCAATATGGCGTCTTAAAGTAGACCTTGTCATGTGGCACTTCTTTTTCTGTGCCTGTGGCCACAATACCTCGTTGTACCTGTCAACACCCCTCTGTCAGCAATGAAGCTGAAAAAACATGACATCACGCAAAGTGCCCTGGGGGCTCGTGACTGTCAGCGTGATAGGCAGGATTACAGCAGATGTGAGGGAAAATATCAAACACTTGGCAACTGTGTTCACATCATGCCCCATTAGCAAAAATAGAGTCAAAATGGAAATGTAATTGAAAGGTTAGGTCAAACGGGGACATCACACTGTGTGCAAGACAACAAGTAGCCTGAAAAGGCATCTCTGTGGAAGACATTACACAAAGGATTAAGATGTAACAGAAGCACGCTGATGGACTGAAAAACACAGATGTCTGACTTTTTAGATATTACGAAATATCATAAATGAGACATGGTGCCTGATTTAGAGTAGAATGGTGATGGAGAATCCTCCAAGGTGAAGGTCTAAATGCGGAGAAGAATCCACCAGTAGATTCTCCTCCATAATTGGAATAGCATTATGGAGAATATCAGATAAGAAATTAGATTTAACAAAAGGTGCTATCTGTTATGTCATATATGATTGTACAGAATCCTATCACCTGTAGGGGTGTATGTGTAGGTGTCTGTAGAATGAGGGTTCTCCAAAGTCGATCCTGGAGGGCCGGATTCATCCCAGATTTTTAGAATATCCCCATTTAGATAAATGTAGTAATCTTAAATATCTGGCATGGATCCGGTCCTGCAGGACTGACTTTTGGGAACCCTGCTGTAGATGGTCAGAAACATAATTTTCTGTCTGGACCCTGAGCAAGAAGCGTGCTCTTGTTATATATGATTTTAGACTATTCTCATAAGTGTGACCCGCTTTTCTGTCTTCACACTTTCATCCAATGAGCGTGGTATTTTAATGTAGTGTGTTTTTAGGTCTCGCGCCTAGCGCAATACACTGCGCAGCGAGAGTCAATCACACCTAACCACACCCACAACCACACCCCCACAAAACCACACACATCCAACCACACACACCCACAAAACCACACACACCCAACCACACACACCCAGCCACACACACACAACCACACACACAACCACCCACAACCACACCCCCACAACCACACACACACACAACCACACATACACAGCCACACACAACCAACCACACACACCACACACACAACCATACACACGACACACACAACCATACACACACAACCACACACACCACCACACACACCACCACAACCACACAGCATCAGTGCACCATTTCTACAGGCACACACACCTCCAGCGCACACATCAATTGTTAACGCAACCACAATTAACTATTGTAGCAATCGCAGTATGGCACACTTTACTTTTTAACATATTCATTTAAAGCGCAGCATGCCATCATTGCTACAAAAATAAATACACATTTTTTTGGCCTACAATTTATAGACTTTTGTTGCAATTGGTGTTGCAATATTTAGCAATGCCGATAGTTCAAACTTAATTAATGCGAGACCTATTGCATTGTAAATGCTTGTTTTTAAAGATGTTTTGGTAAAGGAAGTTGATTGCTTAGTCAAATTGTTTTATAGATGATGTCAGTTCCTGTGCAGCCCCCGGTTTACGAGAGAGAGAGAGAGCAGTTGTTTGTGCAAAACAACACGCTTTATAATAATGTGGGATTTACCTAGATGTTGTGATGTATGCGGAGATCTTTGCTTCAGACCCTGTGATATCTGGTTCATAAAACAGCGGTTTACCGAGGGAACTAAAGCATTTCCCTGTAGTGAGCCAGTCAATCTCCGTTTATTGTATAATTAATTAAAAGCATTACAGTGTATATGCATAAGTCAAATTTACGATAAATAATCCAAGCAAAAGCAAATTCATTACTACGTATTTTTTTTTTTTTAAAACATGGATTAAACGGTTACCACAGACATGCTTAAAAACAGAAAAAAATGCACAAAGAAGCCTTTTAAAGGAGATATATTGTGTGTTGCTTTTAAAGCTCTAGATATAAACAAGTACAATAAAAACTCACCGCCGCAGCACGGCTTGAACAGGAAGCCAGGCAACCTGTGTTGGGACGGGGGCGGGGCCGCAAAAAGACAGGAAGCAGACGGGAGCCTACCCCGCGCTCCTGTGCTGAAGCGCTCCTGTGCCCGTCAGCCGGAAGATTTGCGAGTCAGCTAGCGGGGCTCCCGTGCTCGTGGAGAGCCCCGCCTGCTGCTGAGGATGACCCGCTGCCTGCCGCGGCCTGCCGAAGGAGAGAGGGACACACGAAAAGAACTCGGTGAGTGGGGTGGGGGGGGACATTAGCGCGCGCGCGCGTGTGTGTGTGTGCGTGCGAGTGTGTCTGTGTGTGTGTGTGTTTGTGCCTGTGTGTGCGCGTGTGTCTGTGTGTGTGTGTGTATGTATGCATGCATGTGTAAAAAGATCCGATGACTGGTGGGGGGATGTAACGTGAAAGTAAGCAGCGCGCGTGTGGTGTCTGGCTGTGTGCGCACGCGTGGACGGAGGCGACGTGCGCGTTCGCGCACACGAATCCAGCCTGAAAAAGCTCGTACACCCTCTTGTCCTCCTTCCCCCCAGACTGATCGCTATAGGTCTCCAGCTGGACACATGCATCCTTGCGGATGCATTTTGCCAGCGAGACCCAAAAATGACACCACACCTTGTTAGAAAAAGTGGAAAGCTTTATCTTTCCTTTCAATTAGGTTTTCAGTAGCTTCACCGTTTGATAAATGTACATATTATACATTGTCAATAAATTATTTTCTTTTGTTACTTCATAAAATTAGCATAAGATCTAATTAACTTAGTTGACCATAAATAATCATAACAGTCATGAGCAGACAGGTGTAGGAATTACATTTTTGTAAAGGACACATTTACATCACACATGAGAGAAGTTCAGGATCCAGAAGCAGCCCTGCAGTTATTTCACTTTTGACTGTCTAGAATAACAAAGATAGGTCAAAACGATCAATTATCTAAGCATTGGTTCCATATAACATGAGTCTCAGGAAGACAGGCCCATACTTTATAGTAATGATTCAGAAAAGGGGGTGGTGATGAACAGAGTGCCTGAATTAAGCAGACCACTCTTACCCAGTCCAAAGATCAGGGCTTGATCCATCACCGTTTTTTAGCTCACTGCACCATCCCAGCTCAGAACTTGGCTATATGCAAATTAGTCTGTTCCTGTCCCAGTGCATGATGGGAACAGGGCAAACCAAACTACCAAGCCAATTCTTGTACTGGGAAGGAAACAAGCTTCCGGGGACCGGTTTCTGCCATTTCAGGCGTCATCGGCCCTGCTTGCTTGAATCCTGATGGTGCAATGAGCAAGGGACTCACATCTGAGTATACCCTTCCACGCTTATGGTGGACAAAATGATTCAGAAAAGGGGGTGGTGATGAACAGAGTGCCTGAATTAAGCAGACCACTCTTACCCAGTCCAAAGATCAGGGCTTGATCCATCACCGTTTTTTAGCTCACTGCACCATCCCAGCTCAGAACTTGGCTATATGCAAATTAGTCTGTTCCTGTCCCAGTGCATGATGGGAACAGGGCAAACCAAACTACCAAGCCAATTCTTGTACTGGGAAGGAAACAAGCTTCCGGGGACCGGTTTCTGCCATTTCAGGCGTCATCGGCCCTGCTTGCTTGAATCCTGATGGTGCAATGAGCAAGGGACTCACATCTGAGTATACCCTTCCACGCTTATGGTGGACAAAATGATTCAGAAAAGGGGGTGGTGATGAACAGAGTGCCTGAATTAAGCAGACCACTCTTACCCAGTCCAAAGATCAGGGCTTGATCCATCACCGTTTTTTAGCTCACTGCACCATCCCAGCTCAGAACTTGGCTATATGCAAATTAGTCTGTTCCTGTCCCAGTGCATGATGGGAACAGGGCAAACCAAACTACCAAGCCAATTCTTGTACTGGGAAGGAAACAAGCTTCCGGGGACCGGTTTCTGCCATTTCAGGCGTCATCGGCCCTGCTTGCTTGAATCCTGATGGTGCAATGAGCAAGGGACTCACATCTGAGTATACCCTTCCACGCTTATGGTGGACAAAATGATTCAGAAAAGGGGGTGGTGATGAACAGAGTGCCTGAATTAAGCAGACCACTCTTACCCAGTCCAAAGATCAGGGCTTGATCCATCACCGTTTTTTAGCTCACTGCACCATCCCAGCTCAGAACTTGGCTATATGCAAATTAGTCTGTTCCTGTCCCAGTGCATGATGGGAACAGGGCAAACCAAACTACCAAGCCAATTCTTGTACTGGGAAGGAAACAAGCTTCCGGGGACCGGTTTCTGCCATTTCAGGCGTCATCGGCCCTGCTTGCTTGAATCCTGATGGTGCAATGAGCAAGGGACTCACATCTGAGTATACCCTTCCACGCTTATGGTGGACAAAATGATTCAGAAAAGGGGGTGGTGATGAACAGAGTGCCTGAATTAAGCAGACCACTCTTACCCAGTCCAAAGATCAGGGCTTGATCCATCACCGTTTTTTAGCTCACTGCACCATCCCAGCTCAGAACTTGGCTATATGCAAATTAGTCTGTTCCTGTCCCAGTGCATGATGGGAACAGGGCAAACCAAACTACCAAGCCAATTCTTGTACTGGGAAGGAAACAAGCTTCCGGGGACCGGTTTCTGCCATTTCAGGCGTCATCGGCCCTGCTTGCTTGAATCCTGATGGTGCAATGAGCAAGGGACTCACATCTGAGTATACCCTTCCACGCTTATGGTGGACAAAATGATTCAGAAAAGGGGGTGGTGATGAACAGAGTGCCTGAATTAAGCAGACCACTCTTACCCAGTCCAAAGATCAGGGCTTGATCCATCACCGTTTTTTAGCTCACTGCACCATCCCAGCTCAGAACTTGGCTATATGCAAATTAGTCTGTTCCTGTCCCAGTGCATGATGGGAACAGGGCAAACCAAACTACCAAGCCAATTCTTGTACTGGGAAGGAAACAAGCTTCCGGGGACCGGTTTCTGCCATTTCAGGCGTCATCGGCCCTGCTTGCTTGAATCCTGATGGTGCAATGAGCAAGGGACTCACATCTGAGTATACCCTTCCACGCTTATGGTGGACAAAATGATTCAGAAAAGGGGGTGGTGATGAACAGAGTGCCTGAATTAAGCAGACCACTCTTACCCAGTCCAAAGATCAGGGCTTGATCCATCACCGTTTTTTAGCTCACTGCACCATCCCAGCTCAGAACTTGGCTATATGCAAATTAGTCTGTTCCTGTCCCAGTGCATGATGGGAACAGGGCAAACCAAACTACCAAGCCAATTCTTGTACTGGGAAGGAAACAAGCTTCCGGGGACCGGTTTCTGCCATTTCAGGCGTCATCGGCCCTGCTTGCTTGAATCCTGATGGTGCAATGAGCAAGGGACTCACATCTGAGTATACCCTTCCACGCTTATGGTGGACAAAATGATTCAGAAAAGGGGGTGGTGATGAACAGAGTGCCTGAATTAAGCAGACCACTCTTACCCAGTCCAAAGATCAGGGCTTGATCCATCACCGTTTTTTAGCTCACTGCACCATCCCAGCTCAGAACTTGGCTATATGCAAATTAGTCTGTTCCTGTCCCAGTGCATGATGGGAACAGGGCAAACCAAACTACCAAGCCAATTCTTGTACTGGGAAGGAAACAAGCTTCCGGGGACCGGTTTCTGCCATTTCAGGCGTCATCGGCCCTGCTTGCTTGAATCCTGATGGTGCAATGAGCAAGGGACTCACATCTGAGTATACCCTTCCACGCTTATGGTGGACAAAATGATTCAGAAAAGGGGGTGGTGATGAACAGAGTGCCTGAATTAAGCAGACCACTCTTACCCAGTCCAAAGATCAGGGCTTGATCCATCACCGTTTTTTAGCTCACTGCACCATCCCAGCTCAGAACTTGGCTATATGCAAATTAGTCTGTTCCTGTCCCAGTGCATGATGGGAACAGGGCAAACCAAACTACCAAGCCAATTCTTGTACTGGGAAGGAAACAAGCTTCCGGGGACCGGTTTCTGCCATTTCAGGCGTCATCGGCCCTGCTTGCTTGAATCCTGATGGTGCAATGAGCAAGGGACTCACATCTGAGTATACCCTTCCAAGCTTATGGTGGACAAAATGATTCAGAAAAGGGGGTGGTGATGAACAGAGTGCCTGAATTAAGCAGACCACTCTTACCCAGTCCAAAGATCAGGGCTTGATCCATCACCGTTTTTTAGCTCACTGCACCATCCCAGCTCAGAACTTGGCTATATGCAAATTAGTCTGTTCCTGTCCCAGTGCATGATGGGAACAGGGCAAACCAAACTACCAAGCCAATTCTTGTACTGGGAAGGAAACAAGCTTCCGGGGACCGGTTTCTGCCATTTCAGGCGTCATCGGCCCTGCTTGCTTGAATCCTGATGGTGCAATGAGCAAGGGACTCACATCTGAGTATACCCTTCCACGCTTATGGTGGACAAAATGATTCAGAAAAGGGGGTGGTGATGAACAGAGTGCCTGAATTAAGCAGACCACTCTTACCCAGTCCAAAGATCAGGGCTTGATCCATCACCGTTTTTTAGCTCACTGCACCATCCCAGCTCAGAACTTGGCTATATGCAAATTAGTCTGTTCCTGTCCCAGTGCATGATGGGAACAGGGCAAACCAAACTACCAAGCCAATTCTTGTACTGGGAAGGAAACAAGCTTCCGGGGACCGGTTTCTGCCATTTCAGGCGTCATCGGCCCTGCTTGCTTGAATCCTGATGGTGCAATGAGCAAGGGACTCACATCTGAGTATACCCTTCCACGCTTATGGTGGACAAAATGATTCAGAAAAGGGGGTGGTGATGAACAGAGTGCCTGAATTAAGCAGACCACTCTTACCCAGTCCAAAGATCAGGGCTTGATCCATCACCGTTTTTTAGCTCACTGCACCATCCCAGCTCAGAACTTGGCTATATGCAAATTAGTCTGTTCCTGTCCCAGTGCATGATGGGAACAGGGCAAACCAAACTACCAAGCCAATTCTTGTACTGGGAAGGAAACAAGCTTCCGGGGACCGGTTTCTGCCATTTCAGGCGTCATCGGCCCTGCTTGCTTGAATCCTGATGGTGCAATGAGCAAGGGACTCACATCTGAGTATACCCTTTCACGCTTATGGTGGACAAAATGATTCAGAAAAGGGGGTGGTGATGAACAGAGTGCCTGAATTAAGCAGACCACTCTTACCCAGTCCAAAGATCAGGGCTTGATCCATCACCGTTTTTTAGCTCACTGCACCATCCCAGCTCAGAACTTGGCTATATGCAAATTAGTCTGTTCCTGTCCCAGTGCATGATGGGAACAGGGCAAACCAAACTACCAAGCCAATTCTTGTACTGGGAAGGAAACAAGCTTCCGGGGACCGGTTTCTGCCATTACAGGTAAGAGTGGTCTGCTTAATTCAGACACTCTGTTCATCACCACCCCCTTTTCTGTATCGATTTTGGCCACTATAGGTGTGGCAGGGTATACTCAGACATGAGTCCCTTTCTCACTGCTCCATCAGGATTCAAGCAAGCCGGGCCGAAGAGGCTGAAATGCCAGAAACCGGTCCCTGGTAGCTTGTCTCCTTTCTGGTGAAGAATTGGCTTGGTAGTTTGGTCTGCCCTGTTCCCATGATGCACTGGGCCAGGGACAGACTAATTTGCATATAGCCAGGTTCTGAGCTGGGATGGGGCAGTGAGATAAATAACGGTGATGGATCAAGCCCTGATCTTTGGACTGGGTAAGAGTGGTCTGCTTAATTCAGACACTCTGTTCATCACCACCCCCTTTTCTGTATCGATTTTGGCCACTATAGGTGTGGCAGGGTATACTCAGACATGAGTCCCTTTCTCACTGCTCCATCAGGATTCAAGCAAGCCGGGCCGAAGAGGCTGAAATGCCAGAAACCGGTCCCTGGTAGCTTGTCTCCTTTCTGGTGAAGAATTGGCTTGGTAGTTTGGTCTGCCCTGTTCCCATGATGCACTGGGCCAGGGACAGACTAATTTGCATATAGCCAGGTTCTGAGCTGGGATGGGGCAGTGAGATAAATAACGGTGATGGATCAAGCCCTGATCTTTGGACTGGGTAAGAGTGGTCTGCTTAATTCAGACACTCTGTTCATCACCACCCCCTTTTCTGTATCGATTTTGGCCACTATAGGTGTGGCAGGGTATACTCAGACATGAGTCCCTTTCTCACTGCTCCATCAGGATTCAAGCAAGCCGGGCCGAAGAGGCTGAAATGCCAGAAACCGGTCCCTGGTAGCTTGTCTCCTTTCTGGTGAAGAATTGGCTTGGTAGTTTGGTCTGCCCTGTTCCCATGATGCACTGGGCCAGGGACAGACTAATTTGCATATAGCCAGGTTCTGAGCTGGGATGGGGCAGTGAGATAAATAACGGTGATGGATCAAGCCCTGATCTTTGGACTGGGTAAGAGTGGTCTGCTTAATTCAGACACTCTGTTCATCACCACCCCCTTTTCTGTATCGATTTTGGCCACTATAGGTGTGGCAGGGTATACTCAGACATGAGTCCCTTTCTCACTGCTCCATCAGGATTCAAGCAAGCCGGGCCGAAGAGGCTGAAATGCCAGAAACCGGTCCCTGGTAGCTTGTCTCCTTTCTGGTGAAGAATTGGCTTGGTAGTTTGGTCTGCCCTGTTCCCATGATGCACTGGGCCAGGGACAGACTAATTTGCATATAGCCAGGTTCTGAGCTGGGATGGGGCAGTGAGATAAATAACGGTGATGGATCAAGCCCTGATCTTTGGACTGGGTAAGAGTGGTCTGCTTAATTCAGACACTCTGTTCATCACCACCCCCTTTTCTGTATCGATTTTGGCCACTATAGGTGTGGCAGGGTATACTCAGACATGAGTCCCTTTCTCACTGCTCCATCAGGATTCAAGCAAGCCGGGCCGAAGAGGCTGAAATGCCAGAAACCGGTCCCTGGTAGCTTGTCTCCTTTCTGGTGAAGAATTGGCTTGGTAGTTTGGTCTGCCCTGTTCCCATGATGCACTGGGCCAGGGACAGACTAATTTGCATATAGCCAGGTTCTGAGCTGGGATGGGGCAGTGAGATAAATAACGGTGATGGATCAAGCCCTGATCTTTGGACTGGGTAAGAGTGGTCTGCTTAATTCAGACACTCTGTTCATCACCACCCCCTTTTCTGTATCGATTTTGGCCACTATAGGTGTGGCAGGGTATACTCAGACATGAGTCCCTTTCTCACTGCTCCATCAGGATTCAAGCAAGCCGGGCCGAAGAGGCTGAAATGCCAGAAACCGGTCCCTGGTAGCTTGTCTCCTTTCTGGTGAAGAATTGGCTTGGTAGTTTGGTCTGCCCTGTTCCCATGATGCACTGGGCCAGGGACAGACTAATTTGCATATAGCCAGGTTCTGAGCTGGGATGGGGCAGTGAGATAAATAACGGTGATGGATCAAGCCCTGATCTTTGGACTGGGTAAGAGTGGTCTGCTTAATTCAGACACTCTGTTCATCACCACCCCCTTTTCTGTATCGATTTTGGCCACTATAGGTGTGGCAGGGTATACTCAGACATGAGTCCCTTTCTCACTGCTCCATCAGGATTCAAGCAAGCCGGGCCGAAGAGGCTGAAATGCCAGAAACCGGTCCCTGGTAGCTTGTCTCCTTTCTGGTGAAGAATTGGCTTGGTAGTTTGGTCTGCCCTGTTCCCATGATGCACTGGGCCAGGGACAGACTAATTTGCATATAGCCAGGTTCTGAGCTGGGATGGGGCAGTGAGATAAATAACGGTGATGGATCAAGCCCTGATCTTTGGACTGGGTAAGAGTGGTCTGCTTAATTCAGACACTCTGTTCATCACCACCCCCTTTTCTGTATCGATTTTGGCCACTATAGGTGTGGCAGGGTATACTCAGACATGAGTCCCTTTCTCACTGCTCCATCAGGATTCAAGCAAGCCGGGCCGAAGAGGCTGAAATGCCAGAAACCGGTCCCTGGTAGCTTGTCTCCTTTCTGGTGAAGAATTGGCTTGGTAGTTTGGTCTGCCCTGTTCCCATGATGCACTGGGCCAGGGACAGACTAATTTGCATATAGCCAGGTTCTGAGCTGGGATGGGGCAGTGAGATAAATAACGGTGATGGATCAAGCCCTGATCTTTGGACTGGGTAAGAGTGGTCTGCTTAATTCAGACACTCTGTTCATCACCACCCCCTTTTCTGTATCGATTTTGGCCACTATAGGTGTGGCAGGGTATACTCAGACATGAGTCCCTTTCTCACTGCTCCATCAGGATTCAAGCAAGCCGGGCCGAAGAGGCTGAAATGCCAGAAACCGGTCCCTGGTAGCTTGTCTCCTTTCTGGTGAAGAATTGGCTTGGTAGTTTGGTCTGCCCTGTTCCCATGATGCACTGGGCCAGGGACAGACTAATTTGCATATAGCCAGGTTCTGAGCTGGGATGGGGCAGTGAGATAAATAACGGTGATGGATCAAGCCCTGATCTTTGGACTGGGTAAGAGTGGTCTGCTTAATTCAGACACTCTGTTCATCACCACCCCCTTTTCTGTATCGATTTTGGCCACTATAGGTGTGGCAGGGTATACTCAGACATGAGTCCCTTTCTCACTGCTCCATCAGGATTCAAGCAAGCCGGGCCGAAGAGGCTGAAATGCCAGAAACCGGTCCCTGGTAGCTTGTCTCCTTTCTGGTGAAGAATTGGCTTGGTAGTTTGGTCTGCCCTGTTCCCATGATGCACTGGGCCAGGGACAGACTAATTTGCATATAGCCAGGTTCTGAGCTGGGATGGGGCAGTGAGATAAATAACGGTGATGGATCAAGCCCTGATCTTTGGACTGGGTAAGAGTGGTCTGCTTAATTCAGACACTCTGTTCATCACCACCCCCTTTTCTGTATCGATTTTGGCCACTATAGGTGTGGCAGGGTATACTCAGACATGAGTCCCTTTCTCACTGCTCCATCAGGATTCAAGCAAGCCGGGCCGAAGAGGCTGAAATGCCAGAAACCGGTCCCTGGTAGCTTGTCTCCTTTCTGGTGAAGAATTGGCTTGGTAGTTTGGTCTGCCCTGTTCCCATGATGCACTGGGCCAGGGACAGACTAATTTGCATATAGCCAGGTTCTGAGCTGGGATGGGGCAGTGAGATAAATAACGGTGATGGATCAAGCCCTGATCTTTGGACTGGGTAAGAGTGGTCTGCTTAATTCAGACACTCTGTTCATCACCACCCCCTTTTCTGTATCGATTTTGGCCACTATAGGTGTGGCAGGGTATACTCAGACATGAGTCCCTTTCTCACTGCTCCATCAGGATTCAAGCAAGCCGGGCCGAAGAGGCTGAAATGCCAGAAACCGGTCCCTGGTAGCTTGTCTCCTTTCTGGTGAAGAATTGGCTTGGTAGTTTGGTCTGCCCTGTTCCCATGATGCACTGGGCCAGGGACAGACTAATTTGCATATAGCCAGGTTCTGAGCTGGGATGGGGCAGTGAGATAAATAACGGTGATGGATCAAGCCCTGATCTTTGGACTGGGTAAGAGTGGTCTGCTTAATTCAGACACTCTGTTCATCACCACCCCCTTTTCTGTATCGATTTTGGCCACTATAGGTGTGGCAGGGTATACTCAGACATGAGTCCCTTTCTCACTGCTCCATCAGGATTCAAGCAAGCCGGGCCGAAGAGGCTGAAATGCCAGAAACCGGTCCCTGGTAGCTTGTCTCCTTTCTGGTGAAGAATTGGCTTGGTAGTTTGGTCTGCCCTGTTCCCATGATGCACTGGGCCAGGGACAGACTAATTTGCATATAGCCAGGTTCTGAGCTGGGATGGGGCAGTGAGATAAATAACGGTGATGGATCAAGCCCTGATCTTTGGACTGGGTAAGAGTGGTCTGCTTAATTCAGACACTCTGTTCATCACCACCCCCTTTTCTGTATCGATTTTGGCCACTATAGGTGTGGCAGGGTATACTCAGACATGAGTCCCTTTCTCACTGCTCCATCAGGATTCAAGCAAGCCGGGCCGAAGAGGCTGAAATGCCAGAAACCGGTCCCTGGTAGCTTGTCTCCTTTCTGGTGAAGAATTGGCTTGGTAGTTTGGTCTGCCCTGTTCCCATGATGCACTGGGCCAGGGACAGACTAATTTGCATATAGCCAGGTTCTGAGCTGGGATGGGGCAGTGAGATAAATAACGGTGATGGATCAAGCCCTGATCTTTGGACTGGGTAAGAGTGGTCTGCTTAATTCAGACACTCTGTTCATCACCACCCCCTTTTCTGTATCGATTTTGGCCACTATAGGTGTGGCAGGGTATACTCAGACATGAGTCCCTTTCTCACTGCTCCATCAGGATTCAAGCAAGCCGGGCCGAAGAGGCTGAAATGCCAGAAACCGGTCCCTGGTAGCTTGTCTCCTTTCTGGTGAAGAATTGGCTTGGTAGTTTGGTCTGCCCTGTTCCCATGATGCACTGGGCCAGGGACAGACTAATTTGCATATAGCCAGGTTCTGAGCTGGGATGGGGCAGTGAGATAAATAACGGTGATGGATCAAGCCCTGATCTTTGGACTGGGTAAGAGTGGTCTGCTTAATTCAGACACTCTGTTCATCACCACCCCCTTTTCTGTATCGATTTTGGCCACTATAGGTGTGGCAGGGTATACTCAGACATGAGTCCCTTTCTCACTGCTCCATCAGGATTCAAGCAAGCCGGGCCGAAGAGGCTGAAATGCCAGAAACCGGTCCCTGGTAGCTTGTCTCCTTTCTGGTGAAGAATTGGCTTGGTAGTTTGGTCTGCCCTGTTCCCATGATGCACTGGGCCAGGGACAGACTAATTTGCATATAGCCAGGTTCTGAGCTGGGATGGGGCAGTGAGATAAATAACGGTGATGGATCAAGCCCTGATCTTTGGACTGGGTAAGAGTGGTCTGCTTAATTCAGACACTCTGTTCATCACCACCCCCTTTTCTGTATCGATTTTGGCCACTATAGGTGTGGCAGGGTATACTCAGACATGAGTCCCTTTCTCACTGCTCCATCAGGATTCAAGCAAGCCGGGCCGAAGAGGCTGAAATGCCAGAAACCGGTCCCTGGTAGCTTGTCTCCTTTCTGGTGAAGAATTGGCTTGGTAGTTTGGTCTGCCCTGTTCCCATGATGCACTGGGCCAGGGACAGACTAATTTGCATATAGCCAGGTTCTGAGCTGGGATGGGGCAGTGAGATAAATAACGGTGATGGATCAAGCCCTGATCTTTGGACTGGGTAAGAGTGGTCTGCTTAATTCAGACACTCTGTTCATCACCACCCCCTTTTCTGTATCGATTTTGGCCACTATAGGTGTGGCAGGGTATACTCAGACATGAGTCCCTTTCTCACTGCTCCATCAGGATTCAAGCAAGCCGGGCCGAAGAGGCTGAAATGCCAGAAACCGGTCCCTGGTAGCTTGTCTCCTTTCTGGTGAAGAATTGGCTTGGTAGTTTGGTCTGCCCTGTTCCCATGATGCACTGGGCCAGGGACAGACTAATTTGCATATAGCCAGGTTCTGAGCTGGGATGGGGCAGTGAGATAAATAACGGTGATGGATCAAGCCCTGATCTTTGGACTGGGTAAGAGTGGTCTGCTTAATTCAGACACTCTGTTCATCACCACCCCCTTTTCTGTATCGATTTTGGCCACTATAGGTGTGGCAGGGTATACTCAGACATGAGTCCCTTTCTCACTGCTCCATCAGGATTCAAGCAAGCCGGGCCGAAGAGGCTGAAATGCCAGAAACCGGTCCCTGGTAGCTTGTCTCCTTTCTGGTGAAGAATTGGCTTGGTAGTTTGGTCTGCCCTGTTCCCATGATGCACTGGGCCAGGGACAGACTAATTTGCATATAGCCAGGTTCTGAGCTGGGATGGGGCAGTGAGATAAATAACGGTGATGGATCAAGCCCTGATCTTTGGACTGGGTAAGAGTGGTCTGCTTAATTCAGACACTCTGTTCATCACCACCCCCTTTTCTGTATCGATTTTGGCCACTATAGGTGTGGCAGGGTATACTCAGACATGAGTCCCTTTCTCACTGCTCCATCAGGATTCAAGCAAGCCGGGCCGAAGAGGCTGAAATGCCAGAAACCGGTCCCTGGTAGCTTGTCTCCTTTCTGGTGAAGAATTGGCTTGGTAGTTTGGTCTGCCCTGTTCCCATGATGCACTGGGCCAGGGACAGACTAATTTGCATATAGCCAGGTTCTGAGCTGGGATGGGGCAGTGAGATAAATAACGGTGATGGATCAAGCCCTGATCTTTGGACTGGGTAAGAGTGGTCTGCTTAATTCAGACACTCTGTTCATCACCACCCCCTTTTCTGTATCGATTTTGGCCACTATAGGTGTGGCAGGGTATACTCAGACATGAGTCCCTTTCTCACTGCTCCATCAGGATTCAAGCAAGCCGGGCCGAAGAGGCTGAAATGCCAGAAACCGGTCCCTGGTAGCTTGTCTCCTTTCTGGTGAAGAATTGGCTTGGTAGTTTGGTCTGCCCTGTTCCCATGATGCACTGGGCCAGGGACAGACTAATTTGCATATAGCCAGGTTCTGAGCTGGGATGGGGCAGTGAGATAAATAACGGTGATGGATCAAGCCCTGATCTTTGGACTGGGTAAGAGTGGTCTGCTTAATTCAGACACTCTGTTCATCACCACCCCCTTTTCTGTATCGATTTTGGCCACTATAGGTGTGGCAGGGTATACTCAGACATGAGTCCCTTTCTCACTGCTCCATCAGGATTCAAGCAAGCCGGGCCGAAGAGGCTGAAATGCCAGAAACCGGTCCCTGGTAGCTTGTCTCCTTTCTGGTGAAGAATTGGCTTGGTAGTTTGGTCTGCCCTGTTCCCATGATGCACTGGGCCAGGGACAGACTAATTTGCATATAGCCAGGTTCTGAGCTGGGATGGGGCAGTGAGATAAATAACGGTGATGGATCAAGCCCTGATCTTTGGACTGGGTAAGAGTGGTCTGCTTAATTCAGACACTCTGTTCATCACCACCCCCTTTTCTGTATCGATTTTGGCCACTATAGGTGTGGCAGGGTATACTCAGACATGAGTCCCTTTCTCACTGCTCCATCAGGATTCAAGCAAGCCGGGCCGAAGAGGCTGAAATGCCAGAAACCGGTCCCTGGTAGCTTGTCTCCTTTCTGGTGAAGAATTGGCTTGGTAGTTTGGTCTGCCCTGTTCCCATGATGCACTGGGCCAGGGACAGACTAATTTGCATATAGCCAGGTTCTGAGCTGGGATGGGGCAGTGAGATAAATAACGGTGATGGATCAAGCCCTGATCTTTGGACTGGGTAAGAGTGGTCTGCTTAATTCAGACACTCTGTTCATCACCACCCCCTTTTCTGTATCGATTTTGGCCACTATAGGTGTGGCAGGGTATACTCAGACATGAGTCCCTTTCTCACTGCTCCATCAGGATTCAAGCAAGCCGGGCCGAAGAGGCTGAAATGCCAGAAACCGGTCCCTGGTAGCTTGTCTCCTTTCTGGTGAAGAATTGGCTTGGTAGTTTGGTCTGCCCTGTTCCCATGATGCACTGGGCCAGGGACAGACTAATTTGCATATAGCCAGGTTCTGAGCTGGGATGGGGCAGTGAGATAAATAACGGTGATGGATCAAGCCCTGATCTTTGGACTGGGTAAGAGTGGTCTGCTTAATTCAGACACTCTGTTCATCACCACCCCCTTTTCTGTATCGATTTTGGCCACTATAGGTGTGGCAGGGTATACTCAGACATGAGTCCCTTTCTCACTGCTCCATCAGGATTCAAGCAAGCCGGGCCGAAGAGGCTGAAATGCCAGAAACCGGTCCCTGGTAGCTTGTCTCCTTTCTGGTGAAGAATTGGCTTGGTAGTTTGGTCTGCCCTGTTCCCATGATGCACTGGGCCAGGGACAGACTAATTTGCATATAGCCAGGTTCTGAGCTGGGATGGGGCAGTGAGATAAATAACGGTGATGGATCAAGCCCTGATCTTTGGACTGGGTAAGAGTGGTCTGCTTAATTCAGACACTCTGTTCATCACCACCCCCTTTTCTGTATCGATTTTGGCCACTATAGGTGTGGCAGGGTATACTCAGACATGAGTCCCTTTCTCACTGCTCCATCAGGATTCAAGCAAGCCGGGCCGAAGAGGCTGAAATGCCAGAAACCGGTCCCTGGTAGCTTGTCTCCTTTCTGGTGAAGAATTGGCTTGGTAGTTTGGTCTGCCCTGTTCCCATGATGCACTGGGCCAGGGACAGACTAATTTGCATATAGCCAGGTTCTGAGCTGGGATGGGGCAGTGAGATAAATAACGGTGATGGATCAAGCCCTGATCTTTGGACTGGGTAAGAGTGGTCTGCTTAATTCAGACACTCTGTTCATCACCACCCCCTTTTCTGTATCGATTTTGGCCACTATAGGTGTGGCAGGGTATACTCAGACATGAGTCCCTTTCTCACTGCTCCATCAGGATTCAAGCAAGCCGGGCCGAAGAGGCTGAAATGCCAGAAACCGGTCCCTGGTAGCTTGTCTCCTTTCTGGTGAAGAATTGGCTTGGTAGTTTGGTCTGCCCTGTTCCCATGATGCACTGGGCCAGGGACAGACTAATTTGCATATAGCCAGGTTCTGAGCTGGGATGGGGCAGTGAGATAAATAACGGTGATGGATCAAGCCCTGATCTTTGGACTGGGTAAGAGTGGTCTGCTTAATTCAGACACTCTGTTCATCACCACCCCCTTTTCTGTATCGATTTTGGCCACTATAGGTGTGGCAGGGTATACTCAGACATGAGTCCCTTTCTCACTGCTCCATCAGGATTCAAGCAAGCCGGGCCGAAGAGGCTGAAATGCCAGAAACCGGTCCCTGGTAGCTTGTCTCCTTTCTGGTGAAGAATTGGCTTGGTAGTTTGGTCTGCCCTGTTCCCATGATGCACTGGGCCAGGGACAGACTAATTTGCATATAGCCAGGTTCTGAGCTGGGATGGGGCAGTGAGATAAATAACGGTGATGGATCAAGCCCTGATCTTTGGACTGGGTAAGAGTGGTCTGCTTAATTCAGACACTCTGTTCATCACCACCCCCTTTTCTGTATCGATTTTGGCCACTATAGGTGTGGCAGGGTATACTCAGACATGAGTCCCTTTCTCACTGCTCCATCAGGATTCAAGCAAGCCGGGCCGAAGAGGCTGAAATGCCAGAAACCGGTCCCTGGTAGCTTGTCTCCTTTCTGGTGAAGAATTGGCTTGGTAGTTTGGTCTGCCCTGTTCCCATGATGCACTGGGCCAGGGACAGACTAATTTGCATATAGCCAGGTTCTGAGCTGGGATGGGGCAGTGAGATAAATAACGGTGATGGATCAAGCCCTGATCTTTGGACTGGGTAAGAGTGGTCTGCTTAATTCAGACACTCTGTTCATCACCACCCCCTTTTCTGTATCGATTTTGGCCACTATAGGTGTGGCAGGGTATACTCAGACATGAGTCCCTTTCTCACTGCTCCATCAGGATTCAAGCAAGCCGGGCCGAAGAGGCTGAAATGCCAGAAACCGGTCCCTGGTAGCTTGTCTCCTTTCTGGTGAAGAATTGGCTTGGTAGTTTGGTCTGCCCTGTTCCCATGATGCACTGGGCCAGGGACAGACTAATTTGCATATAGCCAGGTTCTGAGCTGGGATGGGGCAGTGAGATAAATAACGGTGATGGATCAAGCCCTGATCTTTGGACTGGGTAAGAGTGGTCTGCTTAATTCAGACACTCTGTTCATCACCACCCCCTTTTCTGTATCCATACTTTATAGTAAACAAGCTTTAGGTGGACTGAATTCACTTTCACTTAAGGTAAATAGGACTCAATTTCCGGCATCAATGAGGGGTTCCTGTTCCTCGTCAGGCATGGTTATCTATCTCCTGCATCAGGCAACCATGCTCTCAATCTATCCCTGGCTTGTGGTTTGCTTCGGATTGCAATAAATAACTGTACACTCCCTTGTTGTAATTTTACCAACTGATCGTGCTGTAGGTCGTTTGGGTTTGTTTTTCAAGCAGTCCAGTCCCGATTTCCACAGGGCCAGACAACTGCTCAGAGAACCGGCCTGACAAAAATTACGGTAAACCGAGTCTCCTCCCTCCACCTCACAATTCCCCGCTTACGTTAATGATGTTAGGTCTGACAGATATTCCCCCTAGTACCTGCAGCGCACTTAACAGAGTCTCGGGCTTCGGTTATCGATTCTGCGCCGTCCGTAGGACTTCGGAGACTAATCCCACACTGATGCCCTGTCAGGGGGGAAAGGGTCGATTCTGGACTTCCCTTCCCTTCTTCCACGACTCTCTCTCCCACCACTTGTTAACTCAGGAAGTGCTCCTCACTGCCCGCCCTTCACCTTCTGGCGCCTCGCCTCTTCCTGGATCATCGGGCGGAGCTTCGCCGGGTCTCTGTTACCAGGCAACCATCGCGGAAGCAGCTCTCACGCTTCACGCCGATGCCGATGGCCTCACAGAACAGGCAGGCCCAGACTGCGCGCTCCGCCAGCAGCAGCTGTTGAACAAGTGGCGGTGAGTTCAACCAAGCGCGAGATGCGCTACACAGTCCAGGGTCAGTCTTGATGAAACTTCTGCGATGCCACTACAATAGTAGGCTTAAAAGTACAGACTCAGGGTAGTCCCTTCAGGGTTCTGGATGGCAGCCAGGTGGGGGAGAATTAAGGCAAGGTCTAGGCCCCTATCGAGGCAACCACTCGCACCCTCCAACTCCCGGCTCAGGGGTCTTCACCCACTAGGGCTGGACTACGGTTCCCTTCTGAGAGGGGGTACACAAGAGGACGCTGGTCCCGGGGTGAAGGATGAAGACGGGGCTAGGTCATCAGGTGGGGGGGGGGCATCAGCAAAGAAGGATAGCAGGCCCGAAGACTGTCAAACCCTCCCTTAGTGCGCCAACCTCTCCACCTAGAACCCTTAACTCCTGACTGAACCCACTCCTCACTGAACAAAATGGCCGCCCAACATTCCATCTTATATAGCCTGGGCCCAGAGTGTCCAGAGTGGACCAGAAGGTTCTGGAACCCCTCATGTCAACCTATGGCACCAAGCTATGAGGTAAATCTTGGCAGTTGGCAGGCCACCATTTAGTGATGGAACACCTACTCTTCCTCCATTTTAGAGGAGCACCTGCACTTCATGGTTAATTAGTAATCATGGTGCGCCCAGAAACCTAAGGACAACATCAAGAATGTAGTGGACAAAAAGAAAACGGGAGGCAAAAAGGGAAAAAAAATAAAAGGAGGGACCACCCAAAGGGCTGACAGGTCTAACACCCGTCCCCCCCAGCTGAAAGTGGGGAGAGCTACCCAACCCCTTGGGAGTTCTCGTCACTAAGGCAGAAATACATTGGCATGGTCCACTCCTGGTCGGTGTTCCACCCTGAAATCCATTCCCTGTAGGGAGATGGACCACCTTAGCAACTTGGGTTTCTAGCCTTTCATTTGCATCAGCCAACGAAGGGGCCGGTGGTCAGTATGAACAAGGAAGTGCGAGCCAAACAGGTAGGGCCGCAACTTCTTCAGAGCCCATACCACGGCAAAAGCTTCCCGCTCAATCGCACTCCACCTCTGTTCCCAGGGAAGCAGTCTCCTAGAAAGGAAAACCACAGGTTGGTCCAGACCCTCCTCATTGAGTTGCGATAGCACTGCCCCAATGCCATTCTCCGATGCATCCGTTTGGACGATAAACTCCTTGGAGAAGTCAGGGGCCCTTAGGATAAGAGCTGCGCACATAGCTTGTTTTAGAGTGTCAAAAGCTTGTTGACACGCCTCAGTCCAGACTACCAGTCGAGGATGTTTCTTGGATGTGAGCTCAATCAAGGGAGCCACAATAGTGCCATATCCCTTGACAAAGCGGCGGTAGTAACCTGTGAGGCCCAGAAAAGCTCGGACCTCAGTTTGGGTCTTGGGGGGTTCCCAGGCCATGATAGCCTCAATCTTAGCCTGGAGGGGCTGCACCCTACCCGGCTGCTTGAAGGTTCAATCACTCCCAGCTCCAGCATCTTAGTGACTTTACTATGGATGCTGGCCTTCACCTTATCTGACAGCCGATAGGACTTGAACTTCACAGGTGGGCTGTCCCCTGTGTCCACATCATGGGTACACAGGTGGGTCCTTCCCGGGATAAGAGAGAACAGCGAGGAATACTGCTCCAGGACTTGACGGCAGTCTCTCCGCTGTTCGGGAGTCAGGGATGGTGAGAGGATTACCCCCTCCACCGACCCATCCTTCTCTTGGGACGCAAAGAGATCAGGGAGAGGCTCACTTTCCTCTTCTTCTGCTCCATCAGTCACCATCATCAGGATGACTTCGGGTCTCTCATGGTGGGGCTTGAGGCGGTTGACATGGCGCACCCGATTGGGCTGCCTGGGGGTCTTAAGATCCACTAGATAAGTGACCTTGCCCTTCTTTTCAACCACTTCAAAGGGGCCTGCCCAGCGATCCTGGAGGGCACTAAGCTCTCCCGGCTCCATGACCCACACCCTTTGTCCAGGCTCCAACTCCACAGGGTGAACATTGTGGTCATACCACTCTTTCAAGACTGTCTGTCTGGCTTCCAGGTTATCAGAAGCTTGCTTCCACAACTTAGCCATTTGGCTACGGAAAGCCAGCATGTAACTCACCACATCCTGGGGAAGCCTCCTGGGAGTCTTTTCCCATCCATCTTTCACCAGGCTGAGAGGTCCTCTGACAGGGTGCCCATACAGAAGTTCAAAGGGGTGAAGCCCACTCCTTTCTGTGACACTTCCTTGTATTAGAATAGCAAACAAGGTAGGAGGATGTCCCATTTCCTCCGCAGGCTCTCAGGCAGACTCCTGATCATGCCCTTCAAGGTTTTGTTAAACCTTTCCACCAGACCATTGGTCTGTGGGTGGTAAGGGGTGGAGAACCTGTAAGTAACTCCACATTCCTTCCACATAGCCCGCATGTATGCTGACATGAAGTTGGCCCCTCTGTCAGACACCACTTCCTTGGGGAATCCCACTCGGGTAAAAATCCCCATCAGGGCCCGAGCCACCGCAGGTGCAGTAACGGTCCTCTGGGTACCGGGTGGCATGATCCACCAGAACCAGGATAAACCTGTGACCGGCTGAAGTGGGTGGATCTAATGGCCCAACAATGTCAATGCCCACCCTTTCAAAGGGGGTGCTAACGACTGGTATTGGTTCCAGGGGAGCTTTCAGTTTAACCCATGTTTTCCCACTGGCTTGACAGGACACACACGTCCTACAGAAAGTGTCGGACGCAACCCTCATCTGAGGCCAATAGAAATGGGGGACAAGCCGGGCAAAGGTCTTGTCCTGTCCCAGGTGTCCTGCCAAAGGAATCTCATGAGCCAACTCCAAGAGAAAGGCTCAGTAACGCTGGGGAACTACCAAGGCCCGAACCGTGCACCGGAGCCTTGGGTTCGCTGTAGAGGAGGCCATCCTCCCAGTAGATGTGAACGTTCCCTGCAATGTTACCTGCTGCCTGGGCTTCGGCCTGTCGCCTCAAACCCTCAAGGGTAGGGCACTCCCTCTGCCCCAGACAAAATTCTTCCCTAGTAGGTCCTCCCTCCACATGCCACTCTGCAGGGATAGGTAAGTCCTCCAGGGAGACAACATCCCCCTCCGTGGACTCCGGGATCACCACCTCAGGTGCCCCATCCACGCCGAGGCAGGTTTTCCCTGTCCCCGGATCTTCCCCTTCTTGGCAGCTGGCTGTGCCTTTGTTCCAGGCTCCAGCCCTTGCGAACTCCCCCTCCGGGCAGTCACGGACCGTGTGCTTGCACAGGTCCAATCAGGTGAACCCAGCATCTCTGTATGTGTCCGGAATTCCTCCTCTTTCCAAGCATTGTGCTCCAGGTCATTTCCCAACAGACAATCGACCGGCACGGCAGGGCTCACCGCAACTCGAAGAAGGCCCGCGACTCCTCCCCACTCAAAGGGAACTTCGGCCACAGGACCTATTCAGCCGTCAGCCATCACAGCTGGGGGGAGTACGTTAGGAATCACCTGCTCTGGGGACACCAGCTGTCTTCTCACCATGGTCATGCTGGCACCTGTGTCCCTCAGAGCCTCCCCTCTCTGGCCGTTAATGGTGACCCACTGCCCATACTTGGTGGTATTTGGGGGCACCTGGATCTTAGGAACCATCTCGCTGTCTCCCAGGGACACTAAGGTTATTCCTGCCCACTCACCTCCCTTGTCTAAGGGCAATTCCTCCCCGAGCACTACACTTGCCACCCCAGGGTTTTTTCTCCAGTGGGAGGGGGTGGTCTCTTTGGGCACTTGGCATCTCCCTTGTAGTGCCCAATCCCACCACACTCATAACAGCGGACAACCCTAGGCTGCTGACTATGGTCAGGATAGGGGGATTTTTGTTGATTAACCTTAGAAGGGAAACCTGATCCCTTCCCCTGCGAGCTATTTTGGGGGCCTTTCGAGAACTCCTTCTTTTTGTCTCCCCCCTCTTTCGTCTGGGGGGCGCCCTGACCAGTCCTTTGGGAATCCCCTCCAGTCCCCTTTAAGGACACCCGGGTACTAGCCCAGATGTCCGCCTCCTCTGCAAGCTTCCTAGGGTGAGTCAGCTTGCTGTCCACCAGGTATTGACGGAGCTCCGGAAAACATTTCTCGAGGAGGTGCTCCTTCAAGAACAAATTGTACAACCCCTCATAATCGTTAACCTCACTGCCTTGCACCCAGCCCTCTAATGCCTTCTTAGCATAGTCCAGAAAGTCCACCCAGTTTTGTGTAGGTAGTTTGTGGCTGTTCCGAAATTTCTGTAGATATTTTTCAGGGGTCAGCCCAAACTTTCTGATTCAGGCAACCTTCATTGTGGGGTAATTGGTCTGTTCCTCCGGCTCCAGAGCTAAAAGAGCATCCATCCCCACTGGAGGCATGTACTTGTTCAGGCCACCCCCAATGACTTCCTGAAATCCCATGGGCTCTTAGCGAGACCTCATAGGCAGCCAACCATTTGGCAATGTCATCCCCTACACCAAAACTGGCGACTATATCTTTGGGCAAGTAGGGTCTGGGCTCCCTGGTAACCTCCTTAGGTACGCTGCCACCAATAGGATTACTGGGGGTCTCTATCTGTAGGGCTTTAATGTCTAACTCCCTTAAGCTAAGCTCATGGAGAAACCTCCTTTCCTCCCGCTCCTTCTCCAATCGGGCCAATTCTAATTTTAGTTGTCTCTTCTCCATCCTGTCCGCTAATTCTGCTGAGGACAGGCTCCTTCCAGACACACTACTGCCCGCCCTCGAAGGTGTCCCAGGACCTGGTAACAGATTCCCCCCTTCTGTTTGGTACAGCATGTCCACTTCTATGATGGTGTCACGATCCCCTTCTTCCTCCCCCCTTTTCCCATCTGGGTGAGCTGCTACCCATGCTCTCAATCTGGTTTGGAGTTCTACTTTCTTCGCACCACGCTTGAAGAACACCCCTTTCTCCTGGCAAAATTCCCTAAGTTGCGCCACTGAGTAAGTCTCTAACTCAGCCAACTCAAACTCCATTTTACCAGACGGGCCCTCAGACATTTATTTGGGGTTTCTTAAGAGTGAAGTGTCCAATAAGAACTATTTATCACCACCACAAGAAAGGATTTTGGAAAAATCAAAAATATCCAATTAGGGAGACCAACTAGGAGAAAACGCCAATCAGAAAAAGAAAACAAAAATTCAGGTGTAAGGTGCGTGGTGCACACTGAGCCACTGTCAAGTGGACGCAAGCACAAGCCCTGATCCCACGGCTGAACACCAATATGTTGTACCCGGGATCTCCGGTCCACCTAGGGTAGGTTGGCACTAAGGGGTAAGGCCTAACTCCAAGGGCAACTTGTCGTACTTGCGTCCCACTCAACTCAGCACTCCAGTGCACCTCCACCCAAAAAAAAATGACACCATACCTTGTTAGAAAAAGTGGAAAGCTTTATCTTTCCTTTCAATTAGGTTTTCAGTAGCTTCACCGTTTGATACATTTACATATTATATATTGTTAATAAATTACTTTCTTTTGTTACTTCATAAAAATAGCATAAGATCTAATTAAATTAGTTGACCATAAATAATCATAACAATCATGAGCAGACAGGTGTAGGAATTACATTTTTGTAAAGGACACATTTACATCACACGTGTGAGAAGTTCAGGATCCAGAAGCAGCCCTGCATTTCACTTTTGACTGTCTAGAATACCAAAGATAGGTCAAAACGATAAATTATCTAAGCATTGGTTCCATATAACATGAGTCTCAGGAAGACAGGCCCATACTTTGTAGTAAACAAGCTTTAAGTGGACTGAATTCACTTTCACTTAAGGTAAATAGGACTCAATTTCCGGCATCAATGAGCGGCTCCTGTTCCTCGTCAGGCATGGTTATCTATCTCCTGCATAAGGCAACCATGCTCTCAATCTATCCCTTGCTTGTGGTTTTGCTTCGGATTGCTATAAATAACTGTACACTCCCTTGTTGCAATTTTACCAACTGATCGTGCTGTAGGTCGGTTGGGTTTGTTTTTCAAGCACTCCAGTCACGATTTCCACAGGGCCAGACAACTGCTCAGAGAACCGGCCTGACAAAAATTACGGTAAACCGAGTCTCCTCCCTCCACCTCACAATTCCCTGCTTACGTTAATGATGTTAGGTCTGACAGATATTCCCCGCAGTACTTGCAGCGCACTGAACAGAGTCTCGGGCTTCCGTTATCGATTCTGCGCCGTCCGTAGGACTTCAGAGACTAATCCCACACTGATGCCCTGTCAGGGGGGAAAGGGTCGATTTTGGACTTCCCTTCCCTTCTTCCACGACTCTCTCTCCCACCACTTGTTAACTCGGGAAGTGCTCCGATTAGGCCCGGCCTCCTCACTGCCCGCCCCTCACCTTCTGGCGCCTCGCCTCTTCCTGGATCGTCTGGCGGAGCTTCGCCGGGTCTCTTTTACCAGGCAACCATTGTGGAAGCAGCTCTCACGCTTCACGCCGATGCCGATCGCCTCACAGAACAGGCAGGCCCAGACTGCACGCTCCCCCAGCAGCAGCTGTTGAACAAGTGGCGGTGAGTTCAACTAAGCACGGGAAGCGCTACACAGTCCGGGGTCAGTCTTGATGAAACTTCTGCGATGCCACTACAATAGTAGGCTTAAAAGTACAGACTCAGGGTAGTCCCTTCAGGGTTCTGGATGGCAGCCAGGTGGGGGAGAATTAAGGCAAGGTCTAGGCCCCTATCGAGGCAACCACTCGCACCCTCCAACTCCCGGCTCAGGGGTCTTCACCCACTAGGGCTGGACTAAGGTTTCCTTCTGAGAGGGGGTACACAAGAGGACGCTTGCCCCGGGGTGAAGAATGAAGACAGGGCTAGGTCATCAGGTAGGGGGGGCATCAGCAAAGAAGGATAGCAGGCCCGAAGACTGTCAAACTCTCCCTTAGTGAACCAACCTCTCCACCTAGAAGCCTTAACTCCTGACTGACCCCACTCCTCACTGAACAAAATGGCCGCCCAACATTCCATCTTATATAGCCTGGGCCCAGAGTGTCCAGAGTGGACCAGAAGGTTCTGGAACCCCTCATGTCACCCTATGGCACCAAGCTATGAGGTAAATCTTGGCAGTTGGCAGGCCACCATTTTGTGATGGAACACCTACTCTTCCTCCATTTTAGAGGAGCACCTGCACTTCATGGTTAATTAGTAATCATGGAGCACCCAGAGACCTAAGGACAACACCAAGAATGTAGTGGATAAAAAGAAAATGGGAGGCAAAAAGGGAAAAATATATATAAGGAGGGACCACCCAAAGGGCTGACAGGTCTAACACTGCTCAGTTACTGCTGGCCTGTGAGTGAATCCCACAGAGAGGAAAAGATAAGGAAAAAAAAACAGAGTCAGTTGCAGAGAGATCCCTCAGCAGCTGTCTGCTAATCACCAAGGCTCCAAAATCTATGTGCGGTCCATTGCCCATGAATCCTGGCCAAGACTCACTATCCTGTTTGCATCCAGCGATGGAGCAGCCCGCCGGCGCGACCCAGAGCTCTAAAGGCCCGTTACTGGGCGCTGTTATTGTAGAAAAGGACGGTGCACCATATAATAAGATTCAAGAAAGCTTCCAATTTGTCCCCAAAAAAGTCTCCTTTATTCTTTTCAAACTTTTAAAACTTCAGCCAACGCGTTTCTGGTCGATCATGCCAGGTAGCATATGCGGGCTCTGCAGTGGGACCTGAAGTTCCATTGGGTGCAACATATGGGGGCAATCTGTCCGATTGCATTCAGATCTTGGAGGGCACTGCATGACAATTGCAGTGGTGGCTAACGTACCAGGATTGGGTCAGCAGCAGATCCCTCTCCCTTACCCAACCAGAACACACAGCGGTGACTAACGCGTCCCTTCTGGGATGGGGTGGCCACATGGGAGAGGCGGAGATCAGAGGCCTCTGAAGCCTGGCGGAGTCCAGGCTACACAGCAACCTTCTGGAGCTTCGGACGATTCGTCTTGCACTCAAAGCATTCCTTCCCTCTGTCCGGGGAAAAGTAGTGCAAGTGTTCACGGACAACACCACTGCCATGTGGTACAGCAACAAACAGAGCGGGGTGGGGTCATGGACCCTATGTCAGGAGGCCCTCCGCCGCTGGACATGGCTGGAAAATCAGGGCATATCCCTGGGTATTCAACACCTGGCATGTACACTGAACGCCAGAGCAGACAAACTCAGCCGCAGGTGCATGATGGATCACGAATGCTGTCTTCACTCATCGGTGGTGCAGGTCTCTTTCAACAGTGGGGAGAACCTATGTTAGATCTATTCGCCACCGAAGAGAACGTGCGATGTCAGCCATTCTGCATGTTGAAATTTCCAAGGCGGCACTCGCTAGGTGACGCTTTTCGTTGCAAGTGGAGTTGTGGTCTTCTGTATGCCATTCCGCCTATACCACTTCTGCCCAGAATGCTGAAGAAGATCAAACGCGACCGGGCCCAAGTGATTCTTGTGGCTCTGGATTGAGCATGAAGAGTCTGGTATCCCGAGCTGCTGAACATGGCCAACAATCATCCATCTGACTGCCTCGACTGGAGGATCTTCTGTCGCAACCGCAGGGGACAGTCCTCCACCCGAACCTGTCCAGCCTCCACCTCCTTGCGTGGAGATTAAGCGGCGGCAGTTACTGTCATTTGACCTGCCTCCCGAAGTTTGTGATGTAATCTTGGCAGCCAGGCGTCCCTCCACTAAGACAGTATACGCCTGCAGATGGCAACAAATTTGTGGCATGGTGCACAGCAAAGGCTGTGGATCCCCTTTCTGCCACTCTTTCTGAGGTTCTGTTGTTTATCCTGTCTTTGGCTCATCAGGGCTCTGCTCTGGGCACTCTTAAGGGCTACTTCTCGGCCATTTCATCCTTCCTCAGGCTTCCTGATCAGCCTTCTCTTTTCAACTCCCCTGTTGTAAATAGATTTCTTAAGGGCATTACTCATCTTTTTCCTCCTGTTCCCTTGGTAATGCTCCAGTGGGACTTGAACTTGGTTCTTACTTATCTGATGTGCGCTCCCTTTCTGCCGCTACTCCTCACTTTGAAAACTGCTTTTCTGGTGGCCATCATCTCTGCGCGCAGGGTGAGTGAGCTACAAGCTCTGTCCCCCAAGCTTGCCTTTCTGGCTGTTCATCCAGACAAGGCCATACATCCTGAGAACTAGACTTTCCTTTCTTCCAAAGGTGGTCACTTCTTTTCATATTAGCCAAACCATCACTTTGCCTACCTTCTTTCCGCCTCCGTATCCTTCAAAAGAGAAGGAGAGGCTGGATCCAAAACGTGCACTCTCCTACTACTTGGATCGCACCAAACAATTCCAGGTGGACGACCAGCTCTTTGTTGGTTATGTGGGCGCTAAGAAAGGACAGGCTGATCACAAACGAACCATCTCCAGGTGGGTCGTTCTGTGCATCACAGCCTGTTACTCTTTGGCTAAGAACGAGCCTCCAGCGGGGCTGCACGCCCACTCCACCAGGGCGACGGCAGCTACTACTGCTTTGGGACGGGGAATTCCCCTAAATTACATCTGTCAGGCAGCTACGTGGGAATTGCTGCACACGTTTACGAGAGACTACTGCCTGGACAGCCAAGTCCAGAGAGACGGCTACTTTGGCTGTCCTGTTCTCCAGGATATTCTGGTGTGAACTTGGTTCGTAGAACCACTTGCGGGGCTGGTATTGCTGGGGTATCATATTCTAAGGTAAGGAATCTATAACTAACTGTTTCTTTCAGATGAAAAAGTTACTTACCTTCATAACGATATATCTGTAAGAAACATATGTTAGTTATAGATTCCTTACCGCCCTACCCATCCTCCCTGTTCTGCGAACTGATTTCTAGGGTTAAGGACATCCTTTCAGGGCCCTAGTTTTGTGCACCAGTGGTCACTGTCTTGCATGGCTCTGCGTTTCTCGCACGGTAAGTCGTGTACAGAATTGACATCAGCGCACAAGGACGGCGTCTAAGTAACTTCCGCGATGTGACCACGGCGACCACAACGCCGATGACGGACGCGGAGTCGACCGACGCCACCTGCCGACGCGCAGTGGTACTGCTGACAAAAAACTTTCTGGATCCAGTCTGACGCCTGGGGCGTAATTCTAAGGTAAGGAATCTATAACTAACCTATGTTTCTTACAGCTATATCGTTACTGAAGGTAAGTAACGTGTTCAATACTCTTTGTAGAGTTCTTCACCGCCTGTTAGGATAAGTTTGAAATCTTGAAAGCCACTGTACATATTCAGTGCTCATAAACATGATATGAACAGTTATCTGTTGTTACGTCCTCTCTAATTGATGTCTCTTTCATTTGAAGCTCCCTCGTTAACCAAGCTTAGACTGGCACACTCCAACCTGGACGAAGAGCCTGAGGACGTCCGAATGGAGTTTCTAAAGTTCTTGGAAGGAGTGATCAACTCGATGTCTGAAAACCGGGACCGTGAAGAGATGTCCATCATCACCTAAAGGTGCTGGAGGCCTCACAGGAGAGATCAAGGTGATGACGCAAACACAGCCCTTCTGCAAAGAAAATCTACTCATGTCGGGACAGAATCTGTCACCATTGCTGCCTCAGACACTGACTGACAGCTAATGTGTGGTCAATGTACGAGACCAAAACTCTTGTTCCATTGAATTTCATGGGTACCTCTTATTCTCAGGAGTGTCAGGAACATCATCCAACACTAAAAGCACTCTTTCTATTGATCCCACCCCCTATACTCACTCTGTTGGACTTGTTCAGTCAGTTCAACGTCAGCCGTCTCTCTGCCAACTTGGCTGAACTCATTAAATATGTTCCTATCAATTACAATATACTGTGTAACTTTTCTACATGGTAAACATTGTAAAAAGTTGATATTTTTGTTTGTGGATTTTGTACTAAGGAGTTGGGCATAGGCTGACTCTAGAGGTGCAGGACGGTCCTTTATACTGATATACTTTCACTGTTCTTTGTTTGTATTCAGGTTGCAGTAAAATGTATAGTTTTTATGCAGTGGATTTCTGAGTAAGTCTTCTGTGGCCTGCCACTTTCATTTGTAGGGTAACCAAAGCAAATTGTCTCACATAGGTTCTGCAAAGATGGTTCATTTTATTAATTTGTGCCCACCGTACTCTGTGGTGAAAGTGTGCTGCTTGCTCCTAGTTGTGCTGAAAGAGGCAGCACATTAGAACTGCATATTCTTTTTTTGATTGATTGATAGGCTTTATTTCGATATAAAATTATCATAAAAGCTGGTACAGCAGGTATAAAACATAACATTTATAACAATTGTTTCCTAAATATACAAAAAGGGAAAAAGGGAAAAGAGTGTTAAGAGCAATTAAAACAAGAATTAAATTGATAAGGAAAGCCTTCTTACACGAATCAACCATGCCCATTTTAAAATTTTTGACATAGCACAAACAATCAAGGTGGATGTGTCGGATATTAAAATACGTAACGCCTCTTTGTGCTGGCGGGTACCTAAAAGTCTGCACAAAGGTTTAAGCCAGCGCCTCCTGGGGGCACAGTAATCTGGACATTCAAAGAGAATGTGGGCTACCGACTCTACACGATTGGGCCAACGCACACAGAAAGGGGAAAGCTGATAATTGGATTTCCAACTGGCAACTAATTCACCTAGTGGTAGAGTCCCCACTCTAAACTTAAAATATAAAGCACGGTCGAAAGGAATTGAAATCATATCTAGGTAAGGTTCATAAGCCACCACATCTTTAATCCTTACAAAGGCTACGGTGGAATTACAATGACATGTGTCTGAATGTAGTTTGGAAAAGACCCAGTCCCAATACAATTTCTTAATCATGGCTTTAGGTGGGGCAGTTCTCAATACCCACGCATCAGCTAGTCCTAATTCCGCTAGTAGCCATTTTACATCCTTCAACCATTTGATCCTGGCCCAACCTTCCATAGCCATAACCTCCGATAGGGCTTCTGCATAGGAGGCTAATTCGGGCGTCCGCCACAGCCGAGCCCAAAGAAGCAAGGGGCGAAGTTGCGCTTGGTCCTTGATCGATCTGCAACCTAGATCCAATAACACGGGTACTGTAGGAGTACTCATCGGGAGAGCCATTAGATCTTTCAAAAATTTGCTCTCCGATTTTGTTAGTGCGTCCAGGTTGCAAGTACCCCACAACTCCGCCCCATAGAGGGCAGCACTAACCCCTCTGGCTTTGTATATCTCCATGACCGGGGCTATAGGTTTGCTTGTAGAGGAGTGTTGTCCCTTGAGTAATACTCCACCCACTCTTTTATGACTGAGGAGCATTTTTTGGATATGAGAGTTCCAGCTAAATGAATCGTTAAGGCGGATGCCCAGATAGTCAAATTCAGACACCCTCTCCAATGGAACAGAATTCAGAGCCGGAGGTTGCCCAGGTTTTTTAGGCGGATTCATAATCAAATACTTAGTTTTGTCCGTATTGATTACCAATCCTCTCAATGAACAAAACTCCTGAAAACTGCTCAGGAGGCTCTGGAGACCCATGGGGGACTTTGAAATAAGGAGGGTGTCGTCTGCAAAAAGCAGTGTTGGGATCCGTTTGCCCGCCAGGGAAGGAGCATCCTAGGGATTTCTTGACTCTGTTCACATAAAGAGAGAACAGAGTGGGAGCTAGCACACATCCCTGGCAGACGCCCCTTCCCACAGGAATCCTATCAGTTTTTTCGCCATTCGTGCCCCATCGCACCTGCGCAAAATTTCCCGCGTGGAGTCTCACGAGGAGGGATAGGATGTACGGGGGCAACCCCAGTTCTGCTAAAACCTTCCACAACTCCTCCCTTGGTACCAGGTCAAAGGCAGTCTTAAGGTCTATAAAGGCCAAATACAGGCTGCCTTTGCCCAGCACCACCACCTTCCAGTACAGGAGGGCCAATCTAAAGGCCTGTTCAATAGTCCCGGTTCCAGAACGGAATCCAGCTTGGAGATCCGACAGGATGTTTTTGTCGTCCACCCACTGGAGCACCCTTCCCAGAATCACCTTCCCTGCCACTTTTTGGGAAGAGTCGATGAGACTCATTGGCCTGTAGTTGGCTGGGTTGTCCCGACACCCCTTTTTGAATATCGGGACAACCTCAGCCCCCTTCCAGGATTCGGGAACGGGCGCACCACTATTAATGGCATTGAGCAATGATGAAACTAGCTTCCCCCACTTCTTTGGGCTTGCCCGTAGCAAGTCGCCCGGTATCCCGTCTGGCCCTGCTGCTCTTAGGGGCACCAGTGTTGTAATTACACCTTCCACCTCTCTAGCAGTAAAGGGAGCGCCCTCTGTATTCCCTGTACTGTCAACCGGAGAGAAGGGGGTATTGGAAGCCACCTCGCTAGGGGTATAGAGGGACGAGAAATGGTTGAACCAGTTCTGGGCAGGAATGTTTCAGGTCATGAGAGTGCTATCTGGCCTATCCCTAGATCTTATAAGGTTCCAGAAGCCTCTGGCATCCCTACCCGTACTTGCCTCCTTAAGATCCGCCCAGAACCTGTCCTCCCACTCTCTCTTTGCTGCAGTAATAGTCTGGGAATACTCTTTCCTGGCCAATTTAATTGCAGCCTGGGATTTGCTTTTGACTGCACCTATCAAGGCATTTTTCTTCCCCCTACATTATTTGGTATACCAACCCGGCGGTTTGGGCAACTTCTTGCTCTTGCCAGTTCGGGAGGTCTTACTTGGGAGAATGAAAAGGTCACTCAAGGCCTTGGTGGTGTCATAAAAGAGTGCTGTAACTTCCCCAGACAACGGAGTCAACGAGTCTAATTTAGACTGAGCTATATCTAAGAGTGCCCCAATCGCTAACACTTTCTCTTCATCTATGATGAGCTTACTCCATTTCAATCGCCTGCCGCAATTGGAAGGACGTACTTCCTGAAGGATAGGTGCTAAATAAGACGTGTGCACCCCCTGCGTCCCAATCCACAATGGGCGGAGAGCAAGAGAGAGGAGGTTGTGATCACTCTCAACTGAAGGGAGTACCTCCATATCCTGCAAGAAACTCCAAAGTTTTATGTCAAGGAGGATATAATCTATCCTAGACGTATGATTGGCCCTGTTGTAAGTATGGGCTCCAGAAGGGTCTGACATCGTCCTTCCATTAACGGCCCTAAGGCCAAATTCCATATTTAGGGAGTTAATTTGTATCACCACTTGAGACCACCTCTTAATGGGAGGTATAGTTAAAGCTGGTATCCCTCTCCTAATGTCATCGTCAGCGGTTCCCAAGGTGTCCTCCAACCCAAGGGGCTCAAACTTGCAATTTAGGTCCCCCGCGACCAGGACATGAGAGCTGTTGGGACGCTGCCTAAGCAGAGATTCCAACCCTGATACTATGGGTGAGTGCGAGCCTCCTTTCGTGCCCCTAGCGTAAATATTAAAAATGTCCAAAATCAACCCTCTCTGCGGACCCTTAATTGATATGCTCAATAGATCAGGTGAGTTCGAGACGTGCTGGGTAACTTGACAGCCAAGTGAAATACCAACCCATATAAGGAGGCCACCAGAGGGGCGGCCCTTCCCCGAAGGGGGGGACACTGCTGGTACAAAAAAGGAAGAGTAGCCCACCTTGTAACATGGCTCCCTGCTCCAAGTCTCTTGGAAGATACAAATAGAGTAACCTTCCACAAGGGTATTCCAGTCGGGTAGAGCCAGCTTCCTCGAAATACCCGCAACATTCCAGCTGAGGATCCTCAAGACTGGATCCGCCACAGCAGGCACCATGCGGGGTTTCGGGCTGGATACCCCCTCCCTCTCAGGGAATGACCAAGGTGCACTTTCTCCTTGTTGGGTCCCAACAACCAGATTAAGATCCTGATCTAAGGGACTGTGTACCACTGGTGAAGATGGGCCACTGGCATTACTCAGGCCTAAAACATGAGGCTCTAGCACCGAGGTCGGGACGAAAGGAGCCACCCCTGGGGAAATATCGTTTCAGTAACCTGGCATCCTCCCATATTGCCCTGACCATACAACTGGGTGATGTGGCAGAGGGGAAAAGCGATTCTCAGGAGGAGTAAAATTGTACATCCATTCCCCACCCCAATTAATACCGGAACTGTGGCCTGCATTTCTCGGGTAGAAGTAGGTCAGGGCTACTACCCCGATACCTGCGCCACCGGACCTAAGATTCTGGTTAAAAATTGTTTGGGCAACCCTAACATCCTTGAAGTTAACCACCACACAATCACCCTCAAAATGCTTATGCCCATAGCCAACCCACCCTACTCTTCTAACACCAAGAATCAGGCCGTCTATATCCCTTGAGAGAGGTCTATTTGTCCTTAACCAGTGCATAGTTTTGTTTTTTAGCATTTGGTAGGATTCTTGCTGATCTGCCTTCAAAGGTGGAACATTAGTAAGAATAGCAACATATGACAGACAGTCAGGGGGTAAGTTCACAGGTGGTATTCTAGGGGCCTCTTTAGGAGGGGAAACAACGGGCTGGGTAGCTGGTGGTGGGTTAAAGCTGGTTCTTCTTTGTTGGGCGGGCTCAAGACCTTTGCTGGTATCAGGGTTTCTTAGATTGGTAGGGCCATTTCTACCAGGGACCTCGGAACGCGCTTGCTTCTTAGCAGGGAGAATACTAACCTTTGGCATAGGTAGGTGTTCTGCTGCATTCGCTGTGGCCATCCCCGGGTTACCAGCTCCCCCGTTGGAAGCCTCAGCGTGTGCAGCAAGGACATTCGCCATAGCCACCCCTTTAGCCGTTCCAGACACGATGGGTGAGCCCTGAGGGGATATGGTGGCCGCCCGGACAACAGATTCCCCACCTGAACCATCCTCCCTAATTCTAGAATGTAACTTGAGAGATTTTATGGAGAAAAAGTTGTCCAGGGTCACTTGTTCAAACCTATCCAACCGCTCTCCTAGCCCTTTAACTCTCTCTAAGACCGGGATCAGCAGAGATTTCAACAGTTTCTCTATTTCGTCAATCGAGGGGATCTCGTGCGATGGAGATTCAGCAGAGTCTATAGTCAAGTCAACACATGGCTTCGCTGCTATAGCACCGGAGAGCTCACCCCCGAGTCTCCCTGAGGGCAACTTACACCCACCCCTGCGCCCTTATTAATCACTCCCACCCTAGTGCCAAGTCTCCTAGTTTTCTTATAGGGTTTGGGATGAAAACCTTTGCGCGGGCTAGCGGTTCTTTTCCTTCTTGGTGTGGACAGGTCTTTTTGCTACCAGTGATACCAACTCGGGTGGGGGGGGATCCCCGTCGCTAAAAGTAATATTAGGGGGGGGCATAGGGACGGTGGCATCGCTAGTCCATAAGTCCGAAGCATCATTATCAGTAGGTGGGGGCATGACTACCATGCCCTCCGGACTAACCCTCAAAACAGCAACCCGTGGATGATCTAAAGCAAGAGAAGCACTCGCCACGGGATCCGATGCACTCGCTGGTGAAGGAGCTGACGCAAGGGAGCCCGATGACGACCGCTTCTCCGGGAGATGTTTGAGGAGTTCGATAGATAACCGACGCTCAGCGCGTCTCTCTGCCAGAGCGATTTCTCGGTCTATCTCTCGGGTTGCCCTAACAAAATATTTATCCAGTGGTCCTAATATTGAAACACCTACAGAAGAGGGTAAGGGATTTGGTGTACACTGCGTCATGCTATGGCCAAGGCTCAATAGTCAAAATACAAATTTGTCACAATATGCGACTAAGCAAGGAGTCCCGAAAGTCAAAAAATCCTTAAACAGTTGGAGTCAATGGTATCAAACAGGGGGCCACTCACTGTTTCAACGACGGTGAGTCGAGATGAGGTCCTGGCCCAAGTATAAGAGAGTGGGCCCAGCCCAGCCTCCTGCAGCCCCTGACGGCCACAGACGGCCCACCCTTTGCCCGGGCTGAGTCCCGCGCGCGTCCCGCGATGCGCGATGGGAACTCGATTAAGTACAGAAGAGGAGGCGGGGCGCGCCCGGGAAGAGGCACCAGCTGTGGATGGTAGGGGGAATGCTGGTCCTCGCAGTCTCGGGCTCCCGCTGTTAATCCTCGTTGTCAGGGCACTCCACGGCCTCACGGGCTCCCAGCGACCACAGCAAGGGAAACAGCAAATGATTTACAACAGTGCTGGGAAGGGAGAGAAACGCCAAAGTCCAAAGTTCTGCTGCGTGCGGCACCCCTGCATTTTCTTTTAAAATAACCCATTTAGAAAACATTGACAAAGGCTTTGTCATGGCTGTGGATAGAGCAAGGACATTGTTGTAGTGTAGTTCCTATCTTCCCAATAGGCTCTGCGCATTGGAATAGTACCTACGGCAGTAAAGGCCTAGACCAGACGTTAACTAGGTCTACTACTGTCGATACTAGACTTAATTTTTGGGTTTGCCAGCTAAGCTCAGAGTTCGCTAGAAACTTTCTCGAATGTTCAAGGAAGGATTAACTCCCCTGATTAGACAAGAAGGGATTTA
This sequence comes from Lissotriton helveticus, assembly GCF_964261635.1. Classification (NCBI taxonomy): domain Eukaryota; kingdom Metazoa; phylum Chordata; class Amphibia; order Caudata; family Salamandridae; genus Lissotriton; species Lissotriton helveticus. The sequence continues at coordinate 125,241,913 of NC_136061.1, forward strand.
GTTTCTGACAACCATAGAACATGACAACTTTGCTCTCCCCTAATCAAGAGTCAATCTCGAGAGTCGTGTGAGCACAAGGCAATTATTTTACTCAGTCAGTACGTGCATTCTTAGTCTCATCAGAATGTAGAGAAAAGGAAGAGACGGGCGTGTTCAATAAAAGATGTTATTTATTGATCAGTCTCTTTTCTCGTACAAGAGAAATGGATCGATATTATTGCAATACTTATAGTTAAGTAAAGTGCATACATTAGAAGCAATAGTATAAAATAATACTGTAAAAACATTGATATGGTTTCTGAGCCATATGATGTTTAAAATGATTAAAATATATTTACATACACATATACATTTGACTAAACGTACTCAACTGGTGTTTCTAAATACGCCTACCCCGTGTACCTGACCTAAGTCTAATGCGTGGGCGGGAATAGAAAGTTACAGTTTAGTTTAAGTTTGTTTTTGCCAAGTGAATAACTAAAGAATTCTCTAGGAGGGGTTATTCAGTTCTGTACCTGGAATTTAGGATGAATGAGGAATGGTATCTCTTTCTCTGCTCTCGATATTCCAGGCTGCCTGCGAGGGCTGCCCAGAAGCGCCGGTGCTGGGTCTCTCGGCTTGAGATAGCAGCGCGTCTCTCAGCGCGTCAGGAAGGCGGGGCTGCTGCCTGCGGGGTCTGCTTCTGCTCTCGGCTTCGGCAAGTATGGCTGCTCCGTCTTGTCACCACGCGTGTGTTTGCATAGGGCAAGGTCGGCAATATTTATACCTTAAAGGTGCCGAGATTGACGTAAGGATGGACATAGGTACGTCAATAAAGATGTCATACGACTTGCTCGTTAGCACATTCTTTACTAAAGTTCTCTGTGAAATCAAAACAATGGCCGCACGGATTATCCAGGTTGTCATAGGTTTGATTTGTTATGAGAACGTCGTATGCCTTATCAGGGGCTGGAGGAATGTCGCTTGTCTAATTAGATCTCAAGCGTTATGACCTAATCAGATAACACGTTCCTGTGCCGTAGTGTGACTGCGTCAGATAACGGTATCTGCATCATGGGGGATTTCTTGCCTCATGGGCTGACTGTTAGTTAACTAGCTAGTAAGTTTAACCAGAATAGGGTCAGGAATAGGGGGATCGAATCAGAACCTATAGAAATACACGACACCCACTCCACGCTAACTATGGTCATATCTACTAATCTATGCATAGTATAACATAGTACAACATACTATAGAGTATAGTGTATACCTTACCACCCCAAAATACATGAATACATTTCGAAATTTTCAAATATACTGAAAAATTGCAGTCATATATATTGTATGCACTTAAGCTATGAATTAGATGCAAAAGTGAACACGCATTGTTATGCATTATTGATTGTTGGTATATGAGAAATACACATGAAATGGCTCTTAATATGGCTATACAGAAAAAAAGTCGAAACCATTTCATCACATAAAATCTATTGCGAACATACCAGCGGGCAGCTAAAGTCTATAAAGTCTATAAGGTATCTAAAATAGAAATCTTAGTTCTCTAGGAATAGTCTCTTACTTTAAGCAGAAAATCAGTGTCCCGGGAAAAAATATATAGAAAAATATTTTAGGGGCTTGCTGAAAAAAGTTGCTGTCCGTGAACTGGATTGTAATTGTTCATGTGACTTTATTTTTAAAGTTGAAGGCCGAATTCAGGGAACGCCGTGTGCGAGTTTACTCAAAAGTCTCTATTTCTGTTCCGGAGAGAACATCATATCATTCAGGCTTTCGAAAAAACTGTCAACAGCTTCATGGGAAAGTTCCTCTAAGTCGGAAATAGGGGTAACCATGCATTCATGCGCATGATTGTCTCCATTGACATTCTGATTTGCATTGCTGACAGAAGGTCGTACCTGTTCGATGCTGCTTTCATCTTGAACTTCACTACTCTTCAATCGCAGTGGTGAAGATTCCAGGAATGCCGTCATCAGAATTGGCAGCCTTTGAGGGCAGCACAGTGCGTGAACCTTGGTAGGAACCAACAGTGTATCTGCATCCACCGGCGCATCCGATTGTAGCGTCAGACAGGTGTCTAACACGCATTCTTCTCCGCATAGCAGACACCTTAGTACAGGTAAAACACACCTTTGCCACATTGGTCGAAATGATAGAAACCAAGTCATGTTTAGGTCTCTAAGCCGGGATAGTCCCAGGATTTTTGATATCCGGTCCCGGTATCCAATGGCTAGGATCGTATCTTCCATTGTCGCGAGAGTTTGATCTGTGACATGGGTTGCCATAACGAAAAATAAGGACTAGGAATAGGATTCCTGCAATTAGTCCTAGGATCAGGGGAAGTCCGCCAAAAATCGAATGGACGAAGTCTGGAAAAATACCCAGTATGGCTTTGAATGGTGTTAATGCCATCGAAAATACTGTCTTAAATACCTTTGAGACCCCTGTGGTATCAGAAATATTTAAGATTTCGCTCAGGATTTCCGCGAAATGTACGGGGGAATTAGTTGATAATAATGTATGTATCTCTGCAGTCGTCCTTGCGACTTGTAGATCATACGTTTCTTTAGATGACGTGAGCCTTGTAGGCGTCTGAAGAAGCACTGTTTTCATTCTGCTTAAAGTGTCTATTCGAATAGAAGTAATTTTCAAACTGGGCCATGCCCTTGCCTCCCTGTCTGGAAAGGAGCTGGGAAACAAAGAACGTCCACAGCACTTGACCTTCGCCGTCGTAGTGACGAGATAAGGAGTCCCGGGCATAAGACTACAGCATCTGCGGTCTACAATAAGAATGTAACTCCCATTATAGAGTCTTTGAAAGAATGGTTCTATTTCAGTTGCAGGTGCGCCTTTGCTGGTGACATGAAAGGTTGTATGAATTCCCTTCACAGGCTCCGTGCAAACTAATACCGTTACACAGAAGCGTGCCGCTTAGTGACATAGCACAATTGTTGCCACTAAGAAACACTTTCTGTCCTTTGTTACTGACACATGCATGTGAATAGGGCAGGTTCCATGTTGTTTTAAGGTACCCCTTTCCCAATTTCTCGTACATGCCAGCCTGTATATATTTTTGGCAGTATTGAAACCTGAAGGTTGAGATTGGAATATTTATGATTCCGTGGATTATCCATTCACTGACAGGTCGTTCTGACATTGTCAACGGTAATCTTTCTAGTTTTTCAATGCTCAAGATTGTATAATCAGCACCCTTCTGAGCCATACCGATTTGTCTATCAGTAAGGTTAAAGATTTGGAATAGTGACGTTGTGTTGATTAAACGCCAAGGCACATAGCCTGAACGCAGATTTTGTAACGTCCAGCCAAGCTGTACAATAGAACGCAATTGTGACTGACCATGTTGTAATAACAGTAAGTCTTGCGATAATATATCGATTGCTGAAGACACAATGCTGTCCAATGAAAAAATTCTGGAGGACAGAGTCATTAACCCATTGTCCACTACAGAAAGTGATTTTTCCAAATTAATACGGTCAATTTCCCGTATTCTTTCTGCTGTTTCAATTTGAGTAACCTTCCAGGCCTCATTGTATGCTGCATATACAGAGGCTGCTATGAAACGCTTTTGACGCTGTTTGCGTGGTCCCATTATGAAATCACGCAAGTCAGCACCATCAGTAAGTAAAGTTAGGTGTTGCTTAATTTCAGGCAGTGTGGAAGTTTGTAGCCATTGAAGGCATAATTTACCCACACTGTAGGTTGTTATTATCCCTGGGTGATGTCTTTGGGGATATCTAGGGTCTGGCCTGGTCATTTTGAAACCCTGTGTTTTATTCAGGAATCTATCTTGACAGTTATTTGTATCTGTGGGCCAGATCAACCATTGTTTCCAATCAGGATGTGTTCTGTTTTGGTTAAGTATATGGTTTATGTCTATTTCTTCATCTGTTTCAGAGTTATTGCTAAACATTGTTGGCTTTGGAATAGACAGGTTATTTAAATCTTTGATTTTGGCTAAGCCAAGACAGGTGGTTTGTTGAACGGTGTCATTTAAAAATATCATTTGTTCTGGGATCATGCAGGCTCTAAACAAAGCTTCTAAACCCTGTACTTGCCATTCTTTTGTGCCCCAAACACTTTTCAAATCAACATGTTTGTCCCAATAATCAAATCCAAAAGTATTCATTTTTTCAAAGAAAGAATCTGAATATATCAATTTTGTGTTGGTTATCATGGTTTTCATCCCTGTCTTGTTTGACAATTTGTAATAAAATGTTTCAGCATTAGTTATGTTAAAACCTGAAAAATATGAATATTTGCCATACACGGTTCTAGAGCTCCCTTTTGGAGGTGTAGCACAATGTTCCCATTGATTAAAATTTAAAACATTTCTAGGTTGTGCAGATTTATGCAAGAAATGGTTACCATAATGGTTATAGCAGTACATGCTGTCATAATTTGTAGAACCCTGCAAATAATCATGTTTTGTAAATTTAGCAGACATTACTAAGTCAGACATCATATTGTTTATACTTTCAAAGTCCCAATCATCAGCAAATGAGTTTGGTTTTGCAAAGTCACTCAAGGAGATCTTGATTTGGTGTGGATATTTCAGGATCTCGACCGGACCATAAATTTCATAGTCAGTGTTGTCCCAGGCTACCCCACCAGATATTGGAATTGCTGTGAAGTTGGCTGAAGAAAGTTCTGAAGAAAGTTCTCTTTTCTCGACGTGTGAAGATGTGTGTGGTTTGAGGACCAAGTTGATGTTCTGACTTGCTGTGTCCATTTTAGCATATTTTCCCTCAATGAAGCGTCCCAAGGTAAATACCATGATGAGCCAAAGTATGAGGATAAATGCACCAAAACCCACCCAAAATTCAATCCATGGAGAAACTAGATATGTTTCTTTCAGTTGTTTCAAAAGTTCCTTAGCTTTGTCTTTAAAGGATTTTGATGATGGCTGTGTCTTTTGTTCGCTGAAGCCGTCAGAGGAATCATCGAAGTTGATGGAGTAACCGGATGCAGTTCTGTCAATTGTTCCAATTGGTTCAGGATTTTTGTTTCTCGCATTTTCACTTGGTACTTCTGTATAGATTGGTGTGTCTCTGCTAAATGTCTTTATTTGGGTTTTCAGAGGTCTAAGTTCTATTGCATTGTTGCATAGTCCTTGTTGTTCTTCCGTAGGCGTTTCGAATGTGATGAGCCTCTTTGATAGGACCTCTGTACTGGTAGCAAACCTTGGTGTTCTGCTACTTATTGGGAGTCCACTTGGCCTACTGTTTGTTATCGGCCACATGTTGTGGTTTTACCAGGTCGATGGATACAACTCGGTTCTCCTTTTTTCCAGCAAGTGGCGGTAGTACAACTGATCTTGTCCCGTTGACAGACAATACAGGAACTGCTTTTCTGTAAGAAGGCCCAAATTCCTTCTTTACCGCGATCTTTTCCCTGACTAGATCCCCGACTTTTGGAATCCAGACAGGTCTTGCTGGGACAGGTGGTGATTCTTCAGTGGTCGTTGGCTGTTCTTTCAACTGTATGTTGCTCAGGTCTTTTCTTGTTTTGTTTAAGTCCTGCAAAATAGCCAAACGGTCTTTGACATCAAAGCTTTTTTCTGTTACCACTGAAGTCTGACTATCAAGGTCAGAGATCAACATCCTAGTTCCGAATAATAATTCGTACGGACTGAATCCCTTCAGAGAATTTCTTGGCAAGTTATTAAGACTACGTTGGACACTTATTAGATGTTTGACCCACCCAGCTCCCGAACCTAATACCTTTGCCGTTATAGATTGCTTTATGTCACGGTTTTTTCTTTCAACAATTCCGTTCCCCTCAGGGTGAAATGGACAAGAGTACCGCAATTGCACGCCCATGCTGACCATGGCCTCCTTATAAGCCCGAGAGCTAAAAGCAGGACCATTGTCCGAATGCAGAATGCCAATTGCGTATGTGCCGATAAAGACTCGCAAATCTTTTATAACAGTTCTGGCGTCAGCCGTTCGCTGGGGCCACATCCATATGAATCTCATGCATGAGTCCACTGCGACCAAGATATATTTATAGTTACCATCCCTTTGTAAGGGACCGCAGTGGTCTAGATAAACACAGGCTAATGGTTTATCCGAGATTAGAAGGGGCGTCTGTGCTGGACGTCTCACAGTTGATACTTTCATTTTTTGACATATTTCACATGCTAGAACATAGTTCCTTGTTTGTCTTCTCATTTGTGGCCACCAGTATCTCTGTTTTAATAATGATACAGTGGCTGAGACGCCAGCATGGGTAGAAGCAAGCCCTTCGTGTGCCGCTATTATCAGTCCTAACCTATGTTCCATGTTTGGAATTGCCCTATCCCCCACTCCAGGGATTCGAGCAAAAGGAACATTGTTTGTATCAGTTATGTATGAGTATTTTACTGGAAAGCCTTTAGGGAGTGGTTCTATCGAATCCTTTTCTGAAGCGCTGACAGCTTGTAATATTTCGCTGTCTATTTTTGTTTTTGACCGGGTGACGGCAGCTACGGAAGCCGTTTGCACAGCTGCCTTCGCGGCCTCATCAGCCAATGAATTCCCTGCAACGTGAACGCCATCACGTTGATGACTCAGTGTATGTATCACGTGAGTCTTTGGTAGTTCTTTTTGTAAAAGAGCTACTTGTTCCCAGAGCATTTTATGCTTGATTGTGCCACCTTTCGCATCCTTGAAACCATTCTGAAGCCAGATCTGCAAGTATTCATTATAAGATTGAACGCAATAATACGAATCGCACACTATGAGCGTGGGGAATTCTCGATCGGTATTTTCAAGCGCCATCTTGAATGCTAGTAATTCAGCTCGCTGAGCTGTACAATCTCCTAGAGATTGTGTTTTAGTGAGGGTTGGTTTAAATTTCCCTTCGTGCCAACGACCTTTAACAATCGCGCACGCAGCACTGTAAGCTTGTTTACCCCCTACTGCGGGTTGTGCTGATCCGTCTGTATATATTATACAGCCGTAGTCATCTAGAGGCAGAATTTCGGTTGGCGGAGGACATTCAAATTCATATTGGAGAAATTCTTGTGTTTTTAAATAAGGATCAAATTCGTACATCACGTCTGTTGCAGCAAGAGAGTTAGCCCATTGTATCCATCTTGGATGGAGTGCTTTAGCATTTGGAATGCTTGCCTTTGTTACCGCCTCTAAGGCTGGTATTGGTGTCACGATTATTATTCGTTTACCTTGTGCCAGGGCTCGTTCTTTTGCTATAGCTGTCTGTGTTGCTGTAAGAATTTTTTCCGTTGGGCTAAATTTCATTTCAGCCTTAGTGTACAAGTGTGATTTGAATGCAATTGGTACCTTATCTCCCTCATTAGAGGTTAGGTATGTGAATCCGCATCTCCCTGGGATGACTCGGATCACAAGGTTGCGTGTATTATCACGGGTTTCTAATTTTGTTTTAATTAGCATGTCTGTTTGTAAGGATCTCAAAATTTCTGTGTGTGCTTGAGTCCAACTGGATCTTTTAAAGTCTGGTTTAATTAGATCATAAAGGGGTTTGACCCTTTCTGCGTAATTTGCAATATATGTTCTTCCGAAATTTAGGAAGCCTAGAATTGACTGTAGGTTTTTTAGTGTTTTAGGAGCTTGGATTACGGCACATTTCTCTAGGAAATTGTCTGCCAGGCTTTTGCCTTCACTTGATAACTCATATCCTAAGAATAGGACCGTCAGATGGGCAATTCTGGACTTTTTGAAGTTGAATTTGTAACCCTCTGCAGCGAAACCAAGTATTATGGTGTTCACTCTTTTCAAGTGAGTTTCCAAGTCATCATCTGTTAAGTAAATGTCATCGACATAAGATAATGCTTCATCATCATATAGTTGTAGTAATTCTGTTACTCTCGCTGAGAATACCCCCGGGCTGTTCTTGTACCCCTGGGCTAACCGACAGAATTGTTTTTGAGTGCCATTTACTGAGAATGCAGTTAAATATCTGCTCTCTGGTGCTATGTTTTGACAAAAGAATCCATTGGAGATGTCCAAGGTTGTTTTGTATTTTTTGCGCACTATGTTATTCATTAGTGCAGCACTGTGTGAGTTTTGCACTGCAAAGGTTTTGCAACATGTGTTAAGGTGTCGGTAATCCAAAACTAGACGGTACGAATTGTCTGGTTTGGAGACCGGAAATAAAGGATTGTTCATTTGTGAGGTGCAAGTTTCAATCACCCCTTGGTATTCTAGCTGATCTAGTATTTCATTTACTTGTTTTTTAGCTTCTTGCTTAATTGGGTACTGCCTTTGTGCAGTAGGTTGTGATTTTAACTGGACTTTGTGAGGAGGAGAATCCTCATCCCATCCTACATGATTTTTATATAAAGCAGGTGCTAAGGCCACTGCCCACTTTCTAGCAAGTGTATATTTTTTATGAATCGGTATTTGATTCGAGAAGGCAGGCATAATTACTTCTTCGCCATGAGGGCACTCCCTGACAAACTCTGGTGGCCAGTCTTTTTCAGCTAGAAGGATGTCATAGCCCTTGGATAGGTTATCCCAAAATAGTCCCCTTATTTTCCTAGTCTTATCTCCCTCTATACGTAATGTTATCTCGTATATTTTGTGGGGCTTGCTAACTCTGGTATCTGCAGTTTCCACTTGAAGGTATTCATTCGTGTCCACTGTCTCCAGATGATTCATAAGGACTTTGCGAGCTATGCTCACCTCTGCTGCGCTGTCTAGCATTGTCTGAGCCCATTCTCCGTTTTTCAGTTGTGTCCTCAGTATTCTCGGCATTGTTAACTACCTTGATACTGGCTACCTTCTTTTTTGGAAATTGTGATTTCTTTTTCAGTTGAGCAGGTTCCTTGTCTTTGGACTTGGCGTGCTCTTCTGATCGTCCTCTTCTTTCCGATTTCTGCGAGGAATTCTGAAAAGATTGAGACGGACGTGTATCAATGTCTTGATATCTATCAGGTTTTTTAATATTATCCCTATTTCTAAGGTTATATCTATTCCCAGAGGGTTCACTCTGAGGTGACCTTTGTCTCGGGTTCGGAGATTTCTCTCTTCGCCTAGGAGACCTTCCTCTGGACTGGAATTTCTTTTCTTTAGGATTGGATTGTTTATTTCCATCCCAGTTCTTTTTTGGTGAATTATTATTAAAAAATATTTTTTCTGGACTTGTAGTCAGTTGCGGTTTTACTGGTATTCCACCTAGACTATCTCTGCCTAGTTCTTCATAGGATTTTTCTATGATTCTGGCAATTTCAGCTGGTTGGTCTGCTATATCTGTCTCTTTTAACCTCTGGCGGATCGCCACGTTTGCTGCTTCACCCTTTATGTTGGCTAGTAATATAGCCGAGACCTGCTTGAAGTCTTTCAGTAATTTCATACCGAGAGTTAAAGCAGGTTCTGGACCGTATTCATCTTGAATTTGTTTTAGCACATCTGGTATCACCGAAATGGATGGAACACCGTGCGTTTTTGTATAGATGGAAGCAAAGACTGTACCCCAAGTGTCACAGTCCTCAATGTGTGGTGCGATTCCCATTGGGAGACATATAGTCAGAATCCTGTGTTTTTCTAATGGGGTGGTGTCAGGAAACACCGCCTCTATTTGGGTAATTTTCTGTGCCAACCAGAATGGTATTTGTTCCCGTTTAGCTGGAACTTTACCTAGGCAGGATTGGATGTTCTGTGGTGTGATTTTATTTGTGTTCCCCTGGTGAGGGGTCAGCTGTGGAATTTTAATCGCTGGCTGAATTGTTGAAGTCCGCATTACATACTGAACTAATTGTCTATGAATTTTTAGTAGTTGTTTTAGCTGTATTAATAGCTCTGCTGCAGGCATTCTTTCGATGTCTGGATGTGGTGTGTATCCGGCTAGGACCGGCCACGTTGCTCCTGGTCTTCCTAAAGGACCGAGCCTTGTAATGTGATTGTTATGTATTAGGGCGCCATCAAATAAGAGCAAATGCTCTTGGAATTTGAGTGGTACTTCCACCTCCTCGAAAGGAGTGTACGTTTCAGGAGGTTCCTCTACTTTGTAATAGTGGAAGTACTTTGTTACAGCATTTGCTGCTGGAAAATGTATCCATGTATAGTATACCTCTGTCTGCCGATATTCGTGTGCCTCAATTACGAATATGACTGTGCCACCTCTAGGTGTCAGTCCATTTTCTATAAGTTTTAAGGTTATAGATCTCCTTTTAATGACCGGAATAAGTATTATATCCGCGTCTGCTGCTTGCATGGTAGCATCAGCATCTGCTATTTCAGTAGCTAATCTAATTGCCTCTCTTTCTCCATCGCTGTCTCCCATTTTACTGACAGGATGGTATTATTTTTGTTTGCAGATCAGGTTTCTTTATGGAAACAGAGATTAGATGCACAATATTTTGGAACGGTTTTATCCTTCAACGTTGACTAGACCAAGAACCATACATAGGAGTTCCCTCCTGCGAGGTTTTGGAGGATATAATAACCTTTCACCCACTCCAGACGTCTTTGGAGTATTTGGGAAAAGGGGTCTGAGTGAGAAAGCACGACTGAGTTACTCTAAATGTCTTACGTTAGTTTTATCGCCCTTTCCAAACGCGTTGGGCGCCATGTAGTGTAGTTCCTATCTTCCCAATAGGCTCTGCGCATTGGAATAGTACCTACGGCAGTAAAGGCCTAGACCAGACGTTAACTAGGTCTACTACTGTCGATACTAGACTTAATTTTTGGGTTTGCCAGCTAAGCTCAGAGTTCGCTAGAAACTTTCTCGAATGTTCAAGGAAGGATTAACTCCCCTGATTAGACAAGAAGGGATTTAGTTTCTGACAACCATAGAACATGACAACTTTGCTCTCCCCTAATCAAGAGTCAATCTCGAGAGTCGTGTGAGCACAAGGCAATTATTTTACTCAGTCAGTACGTGCATTCTTAGTCTCATCAGAATGTAGAGAAAAGGAAGAGACGGGCGTGTTCAATAAAAGATGTTATTTATTGATCAGTCTCTTTTCTCGTACAAGAGAAATGGATCGATATTATTGCAATACTTATAGTTAAGTAAAGTGCATACATTAGAAGCAATAGTATAAAATAATACTGTAAAAACATTGATATGGTTTCTGAGCCATATGATGTTTAAAATGATTAAAATATATTTACATACACATATACATTTGACTAAACGTACTCAACTGGTGTTTCTAAATACGCCTACCCCGTGTACCTGACCTAAGTCTAATGCGTGGGCGGGAATAGAAAGTTACAGTTTAGTTTAAGTTTGTTTTTGCCAAGTGAATAACTAAAGAATTCTCTAGGAGGGGTTATCAGTTCTGTACCTGGAATTTAGGATGAATGAGGAATGGTATCTCTTTCTCTGCTCTCGATATTCCAGGCTGCCTGCGAGGGCTGCCCAGAAGCGCCGGTGCTGGGTCTCTCGGCTTGAGATAGCAGCGCGTCTCTCAGCGCGTCAGGAAGGCGGGGCTGCTGCCTGCGGGGTCTGCTTCTGCTCTCGGCTTCGGCAAGTATGGCTGCTCCGTCTTGTCACCACGCGTGTGTTTGCATAGGGCAAGGTCGGCAATATTTATACCTTAAAGGTGCCGAGATTGACGTAAGGATGGACATAGGTACGTCAATAAAGATGTCATACGACTTGCTCGTTAGCACATTCTTTACTAAAGTTCTCTGTGAAATCAAAACAATGGCCGCACGGATTATCCAGGTTGTCATAGGTTTGATTTGTTATGAGAACGTCGTATGCCTTATCAGGGGCTGGAGGAATGTCGCTTGTCTAATTAGATCTCAAGCGTTATGACCTAATCAGATAACACGTTCCTGTGCCGTAGTGTGACTGCGTCAGATAACGGTATCTGCATCATGGGGGATTTCTTGCCTCATGGGCTGACTGTTAGTTAACTAGCTAGTAAGTTTAACCAGAATAGGGTCAGGAATAGGGGGATCGAATCAGAACCTATAGAAATACACGACATTGTGGAGTGCTGCCACATTTATAATGCTTCACTGACTATGCCTAAACCGTCATATTAGTGTAATGGCAACTGAGTTCAGCTTCCATTTTGTCATTTCTTGAATTCTCTGCTTTGATCCACCTTTTCTAAAATTCCTAAAGCTCAAAAGAAGTTTCACGATTTTTTGTGTCCCACTATGTGTATGAAATGCATATCTAATTCCTAAACGTGAATTCTCTCTTGGGATTTAAAGTTTTTATTAAAATATCTCAATTTCTAATTTTGGATTCATTGGCTCATCTTTACGTGCAAACAAGGCAACACATACCATGTGACTTCAGTGTTAAAATAATACCTTAAATTATGTAAAATCAAGACAAACGAACCTTTCAGTTTTTAGATGATTTCCAAATTTTAATGTCACTGAATAATCTTTTTCCTGGTAGGAATGAGTACTTATTCATGGCACACTACTGATGTAGCTCTCTTCACTCTTGCATTTGTGCCTGCGCAGCACTGTGCGGAAGCGGTCATACAGTGTGATATACAATATAGTGCAGATGGAGATACTCTTTCGCATAGCTTGCCTTTATTCCATGCTCCCAGGTACGGTTCTTAAGAAAGAAACATCTATGGGTGTATTATTTTTGCTTGTGGTGCTGGTGTTTCTCCTTGAGAACAAAGGCGCCGCACTAGTCTTTCTGTTTATATCCCATTACACCCAGCCACATATAGCTTGCAGCTATTGGCACTATCCATGCATATAAAAGCTTCAGTAGTATCATCGTGATGCTGTCGCCTCAAGGTTTTTGGCTCCATTGGAGACACACATTGTTTGTGCCCTTCCCTTTTCTTGGCCTGCCTGTGCTATTGCAGGGGGCAAACCTAGACGACACCTGTGTGGCCGATGCAAAGAAACGGCCCACATTTTAATGATAAAAAGGCATAGCGACTTTCAAACGACCACCTTAACTTGATGTAGGGATCTGCAACAGTGTAGAACATTTGAAGTGCCTTTGCTTCTGAGTGGTTAGAGTTAAGCCAATGATGGTTACATGTTTGATTTCAAGTTGCAACAGTTAATCACACTTTCTCCCTTCTGGCAGTCTGGAGACTTCCCCAAGCACTCTACAGTGATATGGTTAGAAGTCAGTCAATCGGGTGCCTTTGCTATGAGTTATTCTTTGCCTCTTTTAGTTCTCGCTGCGGAAGATCCCTTTTTCCTTCAACTGTTGGTTGAGGGGTTGGGATTGCACCCTAATGTTGATAATCTATGCACCATTGTTATGGTCCAAGCCAGTCTAAGGCCAGGTGCCTTTCTATCTGTGCATGCTGATTCTGGTATACATGACTTGATCACATGTTCATGTGTTCCTTTATGCACATTAGATGCACCGACTTTGTGAATGATACTCTTCTACAAAGCGTTCTGCTTGTAAAAACTGATTTTTTTTTTTAAGCCTTCCTCAAAAATGAATTTGGCTGCAAAAAGCAGACTGCAAAGACCTGTCCAATGCTCAAGGTTCAAATCAGTGTCAGTCAAATGTGGGGGTCCGGCTAGGAGGTCGTCCTCGTTGACGCTATCAAAAGGAAAGGAGGTCTTGGGGATTTACAGCCTGATTCATCAAAGACCCGTTTTGCGAGTCTTTAATAGCGATTCATAAGGAATCGCTATTAAGGACTTGCAAAACGGGATTCATGTAGGAATTGCAAAAAATATTGCGATTCCTACATGTTCCTTATTTGCGAGTAGCAAATTTGCGATTAGCAATTAGCTAATCGCAAATAAGGATGCGATTTCAAGGGTGCAGGGGTGTCCAAAGGACACCCTGTAGCACCCCTGAAATGTAATCTACATTGGTGTTGCGCACACACATGTCCAAAGGACATGTGTGTGTGTAACATGCAACTTAGAAAAATGCATTTAAATGCATTTTTCTAAGTTTTTGCTATTTACCACGAGGTCTGACCTCTCGGTAAATAGCGGCCCAAAATTGTGATTTCGCAATTTTAAAATGATTCATGAATTGCATTTAAGGAATCTCAAATAGAGATTCCTTAAATGCAATTCTTCGCAAATGTGCGAATTCTTTAATAGCGAATTTTGCATTTGGGATAATGAATCCCAAATGCAAAAATTGCACTCGCAAAAGGCAAGATTCTGAGAATTGCCCTTTGCGAGTGCAATTTAGCTTGATGAATCAGGCTGTAAGTGAATAGCAAATCTCTGCCTTCATGCTTTGGATTGTGGCAGGAATGAGAAGCCGTAAAAAGCGGTCCCACATGGTCTGAGACACAAGGCTGGCTTTCAATTAGGAAGTGTCTTGAGCGTTCCCGTGCACGCGGTCCAGGTGTGCGTCACATGATACGGCACACAATGGCGGCTGTGTGGTCCTTCATGGGGCTCTGTCACCATCGCACAATCGCTTCTAGGAAGCACCGCATCTTGACTGCAGAAAATATTGTAACCTTTTGTTTCCGAGCAGGAATTTTCTGGGATTTCTACCTTTGTGATACTTATCAGAAATACCTTGGCCTCTGCTTTGAAGAGGCTTTGTCTGCCACAGAGCTGAGAAGAACATTCCTTGGGTCGGTGTGTTGGAGCTATGCTAAGCTTGCATGTGGGATCCTGCGGGGTCAGGGCGTTCCTGCAGGTTTCCCAGGATGACAGCGATCTCTGCTGTAAGGTTTGCTCCTTGGAGATCAGTGCAGACACTCTGCAGCTTTCAAGGGACATGGGGCTCGGCAGCAGGCAGGAGTGGGAGCTGTGGGTTGCATGAGACAATCACCTACCTGGAGAGCACACAAGGAAGTGCCTGCATGTGTTCAATTATGTTATGTTGCTTGACGCTAGTTGCAAAAGTTTGATGCATGTTTGAAACTGGTTATTCACGGCTTGAGGGTATACACATATTACAGGACATTTACAAGGTTTGGAATTAGACCCATCTAACCTGTCCATTTTTCTTATCTGGTCTAAAGATTCAGGGTTGTGTTGGTTACAGCTTGCCAGTACTCAAAAAATTAAAACTAGGGATTCTGTGGGTGCATTGTCACCCTTTGTGTCAAAGGCCTTGAATAATAATTGCTAAATTAAATGTTCCTGTTAAAAAGTATGACGTTCGCACACCCAGTCTCTGTAAACAGTCCTAGTACCACTGCCACAAACCACTCTCCCAGTGCCTCAAGCCAAATCATTCCTTCGGTGCCCAAATGACAGCTCTGACTGAAGTTCTCCAAATATATTCACATGGGTTCGCTCTCTGAGGTTTGTCTTGCACAAGTTCCTTCCTCTCTTCTACTCAAAATCTTCCCAGACATTCTCTCCCCTTCCCGAATATACTATCCGGGTGTCTGACTTGGCTCAGAGTACAGTCTCACATCCATATACTTGCATAATTTCCACACTGCATTTTTTAAAAGAACGACAGATTGAGTGGAAAAGGTATTCCAATATTCATAATTAAGAGGAGTTTCTGACTTAGATCCATTTCCACTGTTCCTCCTCCAGCTCTCTTATTATTGGATGTGGATAGTTCTGAATGACCCAGTTAGCATCATCTCACTTTAAAGTTTGCTTCTGGAGACTTTTGGCTGCATCCAGATGCTCCCATTTATCCCTACATAGTCCATACAAGTGTTTGTCCAATAAGGGTGAACTTTAACTGATGATGACCCATATTAAGAACAATATTTGCTGTATTTGTACCCAAACCAATATTGCCTACAGGATTCCTGGGCATTTGACACATTTTGTTACTGAGTAACTACCCCTAGGACGTGAGTATTTCTCATTTAAGCCACAATTATTTGACAGCAGGCTTTATTAACTCTTGGAGCCTCCCTAATGGGATAGTTTTAAATGAAGACCTGCTATATAATGACTTGCTTCGTCCTTATTGGACAAACCATAAACTGGCAGATGCATCAACGTAGCCTTTTGCTAATCCTAAATAGCGATTTTTAAGGAATCGCTATTTAGGAATAGCAAAAGCCTATGCATGTAGGAATCGCTATTAAAATCGCGATTCCTAAACATTCCTTAATTGCTATTTGCAAATTGCTAGTCGCAATTAAGGAATGCTGTCCCATTCATTCCTATGGGCCAACAGGCCCATAGGAATGAATTGGAGATTGCATGAGCAATTTGCGAGTACCAGTAGGTACTGATCAGCAGTTCTTGACCTAAGCAGACAAATGTCATTGTCTAGTTAGATCCATGTTCACAGCACTGGACTGATAAAAATTGCATGTTTAGAACAATTGTCTACTGAAGCTAAGTCAAAGTTCTACCAAACTCTTAAGTTTTTAGAATCGGTTTCCTAATCAGAAATATATAAATATATTTGAGAAGGTTTAAGGCACAATTTTTGAAAAGTATAAGTAATAAACATAAACGTTTTTCCGGGATATAGACTGTAGGACATGGTACATTATGGTTGTTCTATGGTGTGTTTGTATGGTATAATTAAGGGTGGAAAATACAGTTGGGAAAAGTTTGTTTTAGTTTTGTAGTAAATAAATGAATTAGGGAGGTCACGCTTCACAAATTAATTAATATTGTTGAAACCGATTTGTGGGCCGTTTACGGCCAAGAATGAATTGGCTCGCCTTGAGGAATTTTATAAGAGTCTCAGACTAATATTCTTTTAATACTAGCCTACACATTCCAAGCAATATTTTTCTACAACTTTTGCCTATTAGTTTGCAAGGAATACTAGCTGTGCAAATCTGACCTGCTTTCCTGTTGGGTATGAATGGGTTAATAGGATTACTGCTAAGATTTATTTGGTTAGGACAGGAGTGAGAATAGTATTAGGATTTATGTTTTCTGGCTTGATTTCTACTTTTGGAAAGTTTGGCATCCCACAACAAGCATTGTCATTGCACTGAGACCTCTCACCTATCGCAACTGAAGTTGATGTGCTGATTTGCAGTGATTTTCAGTGCAACAGATGTGTAGAGAAAGTACCCTTCGAATGACTGCATACGAGTGATAATAGTACCATTGGAAGCAATTATGAGTTCTCGGATAAGCCTGAAGAGAAAATGGAGTGTGAATGGCACCAACTCAGTCTGAGTTTTTTTAATGTCTTCAATCTGTAATCAGGATAACTTCTGAAAGCAGGATTCAACATGATGACCATCCTTTTGAGATGTAGAAATTTGATAAGCTAAATTTCAACTGTTGCAAGTGATATACAATTTATCCAAAGTTATTATGCTCGCCCATTTCTAAATTACCAACAATAAGATAGCAATTACATACAACACATACAGTTAACACTTTCGTAATTGTTTTTAAATATATTTATTTAATTCCATTCATGGTATAATTAAATCCTTCAACTAACAGTACAGGAAGACATGTACCAAATTATTGATAGTGTTGCAGTGAAGCACATTACAAGAAATTGTACATTTCGTGATCCATGACGGGAGGATGTTTTGGATTGATCCAGATCTGTCTCATTGATATAGAATAATTTATTTGTTCTTCTCAAGTATTTTGGCTCATGATGAATGCACTGGTTTCAAATGGTCCGTGCAGGTAACACAGCACGTTTCAGCATCCCTGAGAGGAACAAAGTGAAGTTGACTACAAGAGACTCATACCTATCTCTTCTCTTTGACATAGCCTCCTTTTAAGCAGTTCAGGATCTGTATTACAAGGGTTGTGAGCTGCCCGGGCTTAATGAAAGAAAGCAAGTGGTGCAAACGGTGTCAGATGGTGCTGTACATGAATATCAACGAAGACAAAAAAAATCCAGCAATCCGCTGTTCTTGTGAGATGGTGATGTGTGGACGCCTTCCAAGCAGCACTGAGAACTAACTCAGAAAGAGTGTCTTCCAGCAAGTCGTTTAACGCCAGGTTGCAGTGTTACTGGACCAGCCAGTATCCCACACCTATCAAGGCTTATACTCAGTCGGGCACTGTACAGCGCATACATATTCAAGTTATCTAATAACAAACAAACATAATTCTTTCCAAAAGTGAAAATGAAAAGGCTGTAGAAGGTGAAATATATATTTCCAATGGATAATTCAATGCCTATCCTAGATTGTGTTTTTGTTGGAAATCTTTCGACCACTTATAAATTAGGTAATCTGTAGTGTCTGTTTCTGATAGGACCTCTCGAGGATGAAATGTAGTGTTACAGGAGGGTGTTGGTGTTTCAACAGTAGTACAATGACTGTTGTAGTAGAAACATAATCCAATATTGCCCTACAAATTAAAGTCATGTGTAGCATACAATCCGTTTTAGTACACATTCAAACAATGCAAAATTCACACTATTATTATATTTTTTAGATTTGCACCTTGGGAAATTTTAAAGAAAAATCGAAGGAAGTCTATTCTTAGGAGTTGGTGGCTAAGGTACAGGGACTTGCCTGCTGGAAAATCCAATTTGACTATTCATCTGGGCGTTGTTCTCCAAAAGTGCTAGAGTCAGAATGGGAGCTCTCTCTCACTAACCTGAGAGAGAGCTCTTCTATGATTAGTCAATGAATGGGGGTGTCTTATTGAATGCTGCAGATCCTGAGTCAACCAATCTTTGAGCTTTAGTTTTAATACTAGAAAAAGCATAAACCTTTGCAAAAATAGGAGTTAAGAAGTGAGAGACTCCGTAGATTGGAGAATGTTACAAAAAGTATTAATGTTCTTTCTGTAGAAGTCTACATGGCCTCCTGAGTAGTAATCAATTGAATGGTGGCCAGTTATTTTCCCTTGAAAAACTCACACCTTCTTCCTTTAGCCAGCCAGATTCGACTCTTATTTAAGATTTTCTCCTCTGCCTTACTATGGACTACCATTTTTTCCGAAAAGTCAGAGTACTCTATCATGGTGGGATTTTTGATTTTCTCTACTAAAAAACGAGTTACAAAACCCAAAAAAACAAGAGGACAATTGTGCTATTTGTATCAGATACGTACATGAAAATGAAGTATTTCTGCACTTAAGTCTGGAGATTAAAGGCACAGTAAATGTGTGGTGGACAAATCATGAAATGATGTATGGACGTGTCGGTATGACCGCCAGTTGTAAGGTTTCACGTAGTGCATTTCCAATGTTTGTATGAGTGTGTCTGAGAGCATTGCTACCAAAGAAAACGAGCAGAGAGAACATAAGGAAATGTGCAAATATACCTCGGGATAATGTATAATTTAACAAAAAATATAAATACATTCATTACAATTTGAAGTAACCAATATTACCTACATTACAATAAGGAATCTATTTAAATACATGTTTAACTCTACAGTACATTGTGTATGCTTTTAACACACTTTTGTTTAGTTTAACTCCTTTTGTCATAAGATTAACTCACAATAAATAGAATGATTGTACTTTCAGCCCTTCATCAGCAGTAAATAAAGATATATAATATATATTTATATATGTACATATAAAAATAGATTTATAATACAAAGATTCCATAAAAAGCTATGTACATGTGCCAGTAATGGACAAATGTCCTAAATGTTTTTCAGAAGGGTGCCGATACGGCATGGTGGGCATTGTCTAATGCTTGTTACTTTCTTCAGTTCGAATTGCCGCTCCAAAAATGTCTTCATGATACCGCAACTGGCTCTGCAAATTCAAAAGACGAAATTATTGTTTTGATCAGCTGTGGTGACTGCTTTTCAAATTATTGTTGATTACTGCTGGAAAAAATCTAATGTTGAAAGGAACATATCCACACCACCTTTCTTTCGGAACTGTTTCCTATTTCTATGTTTATGAACTTTTATCTATATTTACAAAAAAATTTCAATTCTTTCAGGCCATGTAGTTCTTATATGGTACTTTTTGCAGTACCGCTATACTAAAATAGCCCTGGATAATATTACCATTTTCTCTATTTGACTGAAAAATTAGATCAAAAACACCTTTAGTTTAAATAATTTGGCTAAACATTGATCTGAAAAAACATAATGGTTCACTACAAACCTATGCAATTTTGTTAAATAACAAACCTAAATTACATGCCGATTAAGAACACTAACCAAACCTATTTCGGCCTGCAGACAATAACAGCTGTTAATTCCTTTCCCCGCAATAATGTGGAGTTGGTAAGCAAACAATATATTATTCTGTGCAAATCCTCTACCTTGCCACTCCCACGTCCACCAGAGACGTTTTAAGACATTGAAAAAGTGGGCAGCTTCCAAGACCCCCGTGGGAAAGTGAACTTCCTCTCTATCTCAGATCAGTTTATTCCTTCATCTTCTACCTTTTAGTGGATCCCAAACTTTTTAGAACCACAAGATGGTTACATAATTCACTTTAAAAACTTCTCTCACTTTGCAATTGGAGAAAGAAAAGTAAACACCAATCCAATGTGTAGCAATTTGTCAGAAGACATAAAGACTGTCATCCGACCCCTGTCTTTGAAGTTCCAAATGTGAAAGATAAACACAGAATTAAAGGCATCTTTATTTATTGCTAGAAGATTTGCGACCAGACAAAAATCGGCGGCCGACCCACAGTTTGGGAAACACTGGGGAAAAAATTCTATTTTTTCCTAATTGTCGATGGTTGTAAGTGCTTACATTCTCCATAACCTAAGGAAAGGGATGGATGGTCGAGCCGAGTGCGCTAGACCAACTTGTGCTTGAAGGGTTGGAGCTGCGGCGCTGAAACAGTATTAAGGAATCATTTATTGCTTCTCCCACGGTCTGCTAGATTCACCATTGGTTGAGGGAGGGTAGGGTGGCAATAAGTCAGCAGAGCACACCCAGTGCTCAATTTGAGCCAGTGGTTTCCCGGTGGGGGACCACCTGCACTCATTATTGGGGGACATCACATATTTTACTCTCCTCAGATATTTACGGAGAAAGAGAAAGACGGAAAAACTGTAACAAAGGAGAGAAAGACGGAACCTGCAAGAGCGAGATAAAGGAGCTGAGTCCGTTCGGTAGAGGCTCGAGGTGGATTCGAGACTACGCATCCTTGGGTTTGAGTGCGCCAACATTTAATTGAAGCGCCCATGGGCTTCTGAGCAGAGCTTTGGGCACCTGCACTCATCTTTTTACAAATTAAGCACTGAGTAAACCAGAGGTTAAGAAGATAGCGGGTAGCCACAATACCCCCTTCTCAGGCCTATAATGTTATACATTCTGATTGGCTGCCAGCTCCCAACATTCTAATCATGGTGCTAATCGATGTTTGAGCTTGGCCTTCTCATATGGGGCTGTTCAGGCGCTTCTCAATGTCTGCCCAGAAAACCTAGCCTACAACAGCATGACCTAGTGACATTGTTTGTTCAGTTAAAAGACAGCAAACAGTATATAGAGGCAAGTTTTCTTTAAATTGATGGAATAGTTGAGGTTTCCATGTAATGACCCATTATGCATTTGATAGCAAAATCCCAGGTGGCCATTATCAACAATATGCCTGTTATTAGTTTACTTAGTTTTACAAATAATTGTCACTCTTGAGAGGTGTTCTAGAGTGTCTCATAGGGGGAGTGTCCAGGGGAAATACCCAGACGCTGCAATATTATCTCAGTTATGAAATGTTGTTTTAGTCCAGTTTTTGGAGATTTTAGCTCATTAATGGACAATAATTTGAGGCAATAACATCACAAGATTTTCCGTATTATGAGCCTGTGCTTACCACTAGCTCTTTGCTAGCTTTGGATGATTTTTCTGACCTTGTGATATTACCAGATTACTACAAATAAACAGAGCAGTAGAAACATGCAGTAATTCAATTGAATCACAATTTCCACATTTCACAACTAAATTGAGAGCTTCAGATTCACATGCTGGCTTTTATGGCTTTAAAGGCAGGGCGCTCATTTCAAACAGCTTTTGTTACGATAGTGATTGGATGCCTAGCCTTCCAACATTAGTGTGTGTCACAGCACCTCCATTGTTCTGTATAAAAAATGACTGCCTACCAAGTCTCAAGCGATTATGGCAGCCCTGGTGCACGCACGCATGTGGCGTACAAATGAGCAGCCATCTTTACACAATGCATGCGCTGGTTGAGACCTACGCTTGGATTTGTATTATGATTGGTTGTAAACCTTGAAGAAATATAATCATTAGATTTCAGTGTTATAGATACTAGCATTATGTAGTTACCACTCTCTTATCTTATTACATATAGTGCTCCACACTCTAAACAGGACCCCAGTTGATGTTCAATTTATTGTTGGGTCCTGATCCTGATGTCTTGTGTTATAATGTAAGTTTCTAATTCTATGGAATGTGAGTGTTATTGCCCATAACTTTCATTGATAAGAACATAGTATAGTGAAAGGGGACAGCACTGATGCAGGAGAAAAAGAAAGGGGTTGTGGGTAATTTCAACCATTAGTCAATGTCAAACCTTAGTCACCATCTCAGGCTGCAAGGGACTCAATGTACTGACCTCGGAAGGCTGAGAGGCAGAATGGACCTGCCAGGTTAAACACAGGTCACTATAGTGGCTGCTTTACTGAGCTTCTTTACGAGCACAATTATTGGATTGATAAGAATTAGCAAACTGTGGATATCACGTCAAAGGTAAAAATGGGTTTCTGCTCGCTCCCACGATTTCCTATGTAATCATGAACAAGTCAGTAACCACAGTGCAGTGTGTACAGCAGAATGTCTAGTACCTTTAATTTGGAGAAGTAGTCTTCCACCTGCTCTTCTGTGAGCTTCAGCTTCTGACCAATGACTTCCTTCAAGACAGTACCAACTTCCCGCGCCATCCGCACGTCCCCGCAGACGTACAGGTGGCCCTGCTCCTCATTGACGATCCGAAAGACCTCCTCCCGGAGCTGACTTCGTAGAATGTCCTGCACGTAAACCTGAAAGTAAGATATGAGTAGTTAGTCCGGTGTTTTGTGGTATAGCAGGTGTGGGTAATGTAACTACCTGTCCTGATTTGCCATTACTGCCATTACTGCGCCGGCCTAGAGACTCACCCATCCCAGAGTAGGCCACACTGGTGGGGCCTTCTGCTTGTTTCGTGAATAGTCACGGTGTTAGGTCATCAAGGCTGGGTGTAAAAGAGAGGGGGGCCAGGCCTGGTGGTACACGTACTCATCATTCATTTAACAGATCTATTTTATGTAGTCAATGGTGATCCTGACATTTTGACATTTACAATGGATCAATACTGGCCAACACTCATGTTCTTATTTGCATTCTTATGATTATGTTACAAATACACAGTGCGCATGCTCCTTGCACACTCGCTGCCCTGTTACTGAGGCTCAGATGACCCCATACCTCTAGATTCCTGGCCCTTCTACTGCTATAAGCCCCCCTTGTAGGTGGTAGTGAGGAGCCAGTCTTACTTTAGGTGTCCCAGGCTCCCTGGAGTACGCGGTGTACACTGCCTTCAGTACGCCCTTCCGTCTCATGTCCTCGGTCTCGTCTTTGTAGAGGTGATCCAGCCCCGCCTGGCGGCATCCGAACACCAGGACCATTCCTTGCGCCTTAACACCTGCAATGGGGAAGTACACTCTCAGTGATGGAGCAGTTTCACATTTGACATATCTGGTACAATGCCCCCCTCGCAGAAACAGGTGTTCACACTCATACATCAGTTGGGTTCTTGATTATGGCCGGAAATTAGCTAAAGGACTATTTCTATGGATTTAATTGCTGTAAATCTGAATGTTTATACGGTTATTGGATGGCATCTCACTTGATCCATGCCATCAATGAAAAATGTTCTGAAGAAGAGAACGTCTGCCATTGACTCTCAACAAATAAAGTGCTGCCTTTGTGCTGGAAATAATGTACAAGAGGTTGGTTTATTAATATTGTCTAGCGCATAGCCTGGCATCCCCCTGCAAGCTGGTGTAAACTCGACGCACTATTAGGGGGCCACCAGTGCCATATATGGAGAATAGTTTGGAAAAAGACAACTTAAACCTCCAAATTGTACACTTTTGAGTATCTTCTATAAATGCTTGGATTGCTAGTTTGTGCCAAAGGTTGTGAGATACTTATCACAGTCACTAGTGAATACTGTGGCTCGTGGGACAGTTATCACAGTCACACACGAATACTGTAGATTACGCTTACCAGTGTCCGATTCGACTAGATTCTGAGTGAGAAAGAAGACATCTTATACTGTAAATGGAAGTCCTAATGAAAAGACAATCACACTCTCCTCATGTGAGGCCACAGCTGACTCAAACCAATTGCAGGGCTTCTAGGATACCTTTTGTTTGCAGGTCGCAGAGGCGCTGCTGCCAGAAGCTCCGGTATGGGGAGATTCCGGTTCCTGGGCCAATCAGCAAGCACGGTTGCGATGGATCCTCTGGAAGCTGAAAAGTGCTGCAACTGCAAGAAAAAGAGTATCTGTAAGTGTACTGACATTACCTGTCTAGCTGCTTTTTTCCTGTGAAGGCAGTTTAAGACGGTATTTAGAGTTGGACTATTATAGCACTATTCTACCCCTCTGATGGCCACAGTTGGTAGGGTCTCACTCAGTCCTAACTAGGCCTGGGTGGTAAATTCCGTTCCGCTCTTGGAATTTGCAGGATTTGGGTAATTTCGCATTCCGCGGAGAACACGGCATTGCCCAAAATTCCGCGATCTGCGGCTTCGTGGAATTTTTTGCTTGTTCGCGCCATCAAAAAGCTTGTTCATGAGATATTTCCCCTCAAGCACGCAAACAGTGTTCGCAAACAGGTAAAAAGCATCGTGAACGGGCTGAACAAGCAATACTGCATGTTCGCAGAGATTTTTTACCATTTCGCGGAGCTTTGCATAGTGCGACTACGCAATTTCCGCCCACCCCTAGTCCTAACACAAAAAACTCAAAATCGACTGCAAACACCTGCCACTGTTGAGTCCATATTCACTTTAGCTGATTGACCATAGTGAAAAATACCTAACTGATGACAGTCACAAACTGGATATGATCTACAGAACTTTACAATTTGTAAAGCAATTGCAGAGTGAGGAGTTACTGGTGCCTGAACAGTGCTAAGTTCAAATGTTAGGGTGCTATGATCCAGCTTTGACCACATCAGTCACCAAGCTTATGTGCATAAAACCAAGACCCAAATGAGAACATCAAAGCCCAGTAGGTGTAAGATTTCAGCCAGCAAACTGAAAATGGTGGGAATCACCAAGATTGTTTTCTGTAAAGTTACTAGCACCTTTGAGTCCTTTTTACTCCATCAGTGCCTCTTGCCTGTATCTCATCATTGTCTGAGATCAAATGTTCTTGGCAGGTTGGTTTACAGCAAGGATTTGTACTTGAGCCGCCTAACCACAACCTATTGTCCGAGCTGCTGTTTTCCCAGAGCGCAGCAGCACGCCTGATTACCAAGAGCAGACGGTGTGACCATATAGCAACTCTCTTGGCTCAACCCTACTTGATACCTATTTGTTTTGGCCTCTGTGCCCAAGGGCTAGAGTTTCTACATTCTGTTCTAGAGTCACTTGTAGAGTTTTAGGTCAGTTTATTACCAAGAAGCCATTGATAATCAAGTATTGAGTAAATAAAATAAATGGAAATTATGGTATTTATGTGTACCAAAGGTAGAAGCCAGTGGGCCTTGTTGCTTTTATTTATATCAAAGAAGAAAGCACAGACCACCTCACCACTGTTCAAAACATTGGTCCTTTCGATTTGTTTATCAAATTCAATATGAAACTTGAATTTAATTATGCTATCCGTGTAAATAAAGAGTGAAAAATTGCGCGCCTTTTATCCCCACCATTTCCTGGAAATAGGGACTAGTGACCTAGCTCTTTAATATAGTATTGCTTGAAAGATGCTTATAAGTGGGTGGCTGTTTAATTCAGGTAGGTTAACTTGTGTATTTCAACCAGATCTTCAAGACCAGTGGTGTCCATTCATTGTATGTAAATGTATGTAATGTGAATATCCTGGACATCTGTAATGGGACTGGCCTTCCTGGGCCTATATTTGGCATCCCTGCTCTGGTCCGGGGGAAGGGGAATGTTGGTTAAAAGCTGAACCATAATTTTTCACCTTGGTCAACAGTTTCTGGTTGGTTCCTTTTCTTTGTAGTTTGACATGTATGTCAAGCAATGAGCACAAGAAGCATAAACACATATAGATAGATGGAGTAGAAGTAGAGACTGTACAGTACATACCTGCGCACAAAGCAGTGGACCGTGTCATTGAGGCTGATGGTATTTAGCCAGGTGCTGCAGACTCCATGATGGAGAGGACCCTTGCCACCTGCAGAAGAGAAGGTCCAGGTGAGACATCACAGAATGTTTACATTTTAAACCCAAGGGGCAATCTAGAGAATGAAGTCACTGGAGGTTTTCAACCCAACCATAGGGCATCAAGCAAAGGGGCATTCCTTGGGCTGTAATGTTTTCGATTGTTAATGATGTAGGATTGCAAGATTCTTATTTTACATTGGATAGCTGCTTTGAATGTCTGGCATGTACAGTTAAAGCAATAATACGTGTGCAAAGAATATGGGTCTCAGCACATGAGACTACTGTGTTTAGAAGGGAGCATCACTGTTTTAGGGCACTCACCCTGTCAGCCTAAGGGACATTACTGCAGCCTTTCAACAAGGTAGTGAAAGGGTCTTTTCATAAGATGCTGCACTCCCAGTCACAGTGGAAAGCTGGAGGAGAGCGGAGATTGGCTGCGGGGAGCTCTCCCTAGGCACAATGGACCATCACGGAGGATGATCGGTTACTCAGGGCTAGAACTAGTTTACATCATGGATGCAGGATGACATTCAGCTAGGTGGGCACCATTTACCAACCAGGAAGTGTCAGTAAATTGTATCTGGATGACAGATCACCAGGAAGTAGAGATGTGCATTGTATAATGTGCATTGTATTCGTCCCATTATCCGGGACCTGGTTGGAAGCTGCTCCACCCTGCTGCTTCTTCTCAGATTCTGGATGTTCTCTCGAGTTGCCCTTAGTATCTAGAGTGGACAGGAGAGCGTCAACCCCCAACCCCATTTTACCCCCTCTCCCCATGGTAAGTGTGCTGCTAGCTCATCACACTGAGCTTTAGTTTGAAGTCAACTAAAATAGGCTTCAGTGCCCCAGCTATAGTCACAAAAGCAACATTTAAAATCACTTTAACGCTACTCAGTACAGATGTTTGTCATCAAAAATGATCGCTCGTAACCTGAAGTCTGTGTATGTGGTTCTTATAATCTTGTTCTGGGGACATTTACATTCAATGCTCTTTATAAAAAGTCAGACATACTGAAAGACGTTCTACGCACCTTGTGTTCTGTAGTTGACCACGCCGACTGTCAAGTGGATCTCGCCAGGCACCAAGTCCCGCGAGGAGCTGATGGAGTAGTACCTGGCCTTGAGTGTAGGTAGTTGAGTGAGCAGGAAAATCGCTGGTACACTGATGGATGGGAACTCTTCCAAGACCTCTGCAATGCTTGGATAGTTGAAGCGTTTCCATTCGTTGTACTCTTCTAAACTCTGCAACCAAAGAGTCCCAAAGAAACATGGCGTCACATACTGCTATTCGTCTCTTCTCACCAGCATGCTTCCATAAATGGTCATAAACAGAGATCTACAGGTCACCAATGTGTATTGTAAACAGACATTGGTTAATTCATTTCTGGAAGTAGTGGAACAGTGGCTACTTTGCCTTTCAAGGGCCTGGACCTCAGCTTGTACACGTGCAGTATTCTGTAGGATCAGTTTTCCTTTCCTCCTTACTTCTGATCTTTACTGCATGAGCTACCAGTAACCCATAGTGTTGGTGCCATTCCTTCAGATCAGTCTGGTCACAGTGTGATTGGAGGAGTATAATTTTTTGTGGCACAGGTTGAACAGTGGCTAAGCTATCAAGCTATCGTACGGTAGACGCATCCAACAGGCGTTCAAGGAATCAGTGAGGCTTTACTAGTTGTAGTCTTATACGAATAGATGCCACTTAGGGCTTGGCAGAGGTAGAAGTTCATACCAGTGGCTTATCATTTAGTAGGCCTGACAATGCACTGGCTACCTCAGGTTATAGGAGCCATGAATGTAGCTACAGCATAGTAAGAGGTTCTCAGAGCCCTGTTTACTTTTTGTAGTTTCAAGTCCTAGCTATCCCTTTAGCCCTTACAATTATATAAAAGGCAGTTGAAAGTTTAAGTTAGGTCAAAGGATCATTGGGGTTCAAAGGTGCGTGATGTCTCTACTGCTATCCCTGGGATTTTTGTTAATTGATGCCTCTGCCAATCGCAAGGCTGCTTTATAGCCTGATGGCATGCATAGGCAGTGGTCTGGTTCTGTGCTTCACATATTATGTTATGTTGCGTTATGTTATGCAGATTTGTAGAACGCTCTGTCACCAGGGAGGGTATCCTGGCATTGACCAGGTGGGAGTCTAGCCACAACTAGGGCCTAGTGAGACCGCTCGAAAAGCCAGGACTTCAGCTTCTTGCAGAATTTAAGAAGTGAGGAGGAGGCTCTTATTATTATTTATTTATTTCATTTATAGAGCGTGCTGTCACCTAGCAGGCATCCTGGCGCTGGCGACAGCGCGCTCTATAAATGAAATATAATAAATGTGCTGTGTAAAGTGATGGCATATCCACCCAACCTGAACAGGTCACACTCAATTACTGTAGTCTTCTGCCCATCACACCAGAAAGTAGTAGAAAGTACTCACATGGCTCAAGGATGCAAGTCTAGTCCGGTCTTTTTCTTGTGTTGCCAGCAGGCTGAGTTTCTTTAGGAACAGTTGGGAAGGTGGCGTGGTGATGTCCAGGAAGTACGTCAGTGCCTCGGTTACCGTGCAAGGCGGGATTTTCTGATCTACTGCCCAGTAGTTCCCTGCGTGGTAAGCAAACAGAGATAACATTGACACAGGGAGTAGAATCTTAACAACAGAAATATTGTTTGCTGTGCTGAAATGTCAGTTCTACTATAAAGGTGGTATCTTCTTTGATCGCGGGAGGTGTCAGCAAAACCTACATATACAGCTATTTAATTGTGTTCACCACTATGGCCATGGGAGGACTCTCCTGTTCGCAGAGGTGGCAGCACCAGGTTCTGCAGCAGCTGAGGAACATCCATGTGTATCCAACCCGCAGTGGTACGTGGCTACTACCCCATCACCAATCTCTTTGGAGGTTTAGGCCTCAACTATGATCACTGCGTAATTGCACCGTTGTTTACCTCACCCGATAAATAACGATATCCAGGGAATCTCTATTTATTGCATCCAATAAATAAAGGCCATTAGGAGTTTGGTCCTGAAAATGGGAAGTAACATGCAGATAGATTTTGATGCTACCGTACTAAAATTCGCACCCCAAAACTACAGACTTTTTCCAGTCCCTCTCTGCCCACCTTAGCACCCCTATTTTGTCAGTTGTAATAAGTTTTTTTTTTTTTTTTAGAGTTTTATATAGCACGAACTAGACCCGAAGATATCGGGTATCAGAGTGCTTTACATGGAGCACCAGTTTGGTTACAGATGAACAAATTATTTTTTCTGGTAGGCACGGGGAGATTAAGTGATTTGCCCAGTTTATTTTTGAGTGTGGGAGCTATTGGATTTTTGGCACAGTGCATGTTATACTGTCTCGGGCCCCCTGCACTATGCTGCTTGCTCTCTGTACTGCTGAGAAATCATTGACTGATGCTATATATTAAACACAAAAAAAGAGATGGGAGAAATTATTGCAATACGTCTAACCACTGCCCATCATTCAGGGTGGTATTCTATGCCACCTCAGTTTGGATCCAGCCATGTGCAAATCAGTCTCGGGCCTGCCCCATAGGAACAGTCCAGCCTGAACTGCCAGGTCAGATTTCCTGGAGTGGAACACAAGCAACCCAATCCCAGGTTGGCCCTGTTTGGAGCTCATCAGTGGGGTATAGCTTTGTTCTAGTGCCACAGTGAGCACCGGACCCACATCTGAGCATACCCTTGCCACTTAAGGCAACACATTCATCACACAAAGGTTTATAGGAGGATTGCTTGCAATAAATATAACCAATGTGAAACGCTCGGGTAAGCATTCCATCCCATTGTTCTTTTGCCATCCACGCCACCTCAGTTTAGACCCATCCGTATGCAAATTAGTCTTGACACTGCTTCAACAGCTACAGTCCAGGCAATGGTGGCAAGGACCCAGGTGTAGGTCCTGTGCTCGCTGTCCCAAAGAAACCAATCTACACCTGAGTGAAGAGCCCCAATGAGGCTCTTGGCTTGCTTGTGTTCTGGTTCAAGGAGGATCTGCCTGGCAGTTTGTGCTGGACTCTTCTTGTTGGAACAGGGTCAAGACTGATTTGCATATGGCTGGGTCCAAGCTGAGGAGACATGGTGTGCAAAAGAACAATGGGTTTGAATGCTACCTTGAGAGATTGGCAACTTATTGCAAGCATCCCTGCCAGCGCCTTTTGTATGTTTGACAGATGCATCATATCACCCAGGAAACTTTGTTCATTGGCTGTATGTAAGGCCTAGTTCTGGTACTAGTCCCAAGGGTTGCCTAAGGCCAAAGAACTAAACTCTGAAACCCATCATAGCTTGCTATCAGTGTGCACAGCTGTGCTGCATCACTGAAAGGATTAGGTTATTGTAAACGTTTCAAAAGGCTAAAATAACTTTGGAGGTCGTATGTCTACCCCAGAAAGTACTGTGAATTTCTGTTTTTTATGCTCTGTCCATTTTACCAGCCCAACATGTCCTATGTTTAAATAAAGCTGTGAATATAAAATTAATTTAATTGTATGCTATTGCTGGCTCACATTTTATCTTATCTTCAAACCTGCTACCTCCTCCTGGACTAAGCTTTGACTACTTGGAAAGTCAGTAGTGCAAAGACAATGCTTGAGTATCCAGTTGGGGAGCAGTCATACCACAAGCTCTTGATTTCAAGCAATAAACTGCCTTTCAAGCCAAGGGTACTGCCCAGTAACTTCTGACTATGCCAGGACCTAGGAAAAGGTTCTCCCTTTTGCTCAGTTAAATTAGAGTAGAGGTAGGAATTTACATCCCATCAATGAGACTGTTCATTTGCATCCACTGCTTCTGACCTCCCCCAATCCCTGCAACACCCGCCAACACTATTCAGCCCATCGGCTAGATGGGGGAGAGCCTCACCCTGATCGCTGCGTGTCTCCAGTCTCACGGTCTGATCGCTGGCTGGGGTGTCCTTCAGATGCTTCAGTAGGCGGTTAACAAGTTCTGGCTGGTTGCCGGGGAACACTCCAGCGTGTTCTCCTGGCAGATAGCGAACGTCCTGGTTCTTCCCACAGGAAAGCTTGAGTAGGATTGTGGCACGACTGTATGCAAAGAAACACAAAGCGCAGCAAATGTTTATATACGTCAACAGGATTTCCCTTTGGCTGGAGTGTTGAGTAGCGATGAGGACTTATCTGAAGCTCTTAGGTTTTGTGATGGGCTTTGGAAGTTAATACAGTTTGTTCCACACTTGGCAAGGCATGAGTGCGTATGGCAATGTTACAAAAGCTTTGTCAATTACTATAGGAGCCTCCTAGTTGGAGATATTAAAAAGCTAATTCCTCGTCCTACACAAAGCTATAGTCACACGGTTTTACACTTAGAATAGTTACAAAACTGTGTATGCCCTACAGATTTCTACAAATTGACAACCTGCACATCTTTAGAGAATGATCGTTTGGAGTGTATAAAATCAGAAATTGCGACATTTCCAAAATGTTTTCCAAAAACTGCAAACATTACTCAGTTCCTGTCCTTAAATCCCCTTGGCTGAACACTTTGTAAAATGAGTCCTTTCCCCTTATAGCAGAATTACTGTGATACTCATAACCCCCCACTCAAACATTGCTCCCCTGGGTACCTGGAACTGAATAATTTCAGAGCAGCATCAGAAAATCCACCATGATGAATCTAGACCAGTGCCAAATAATTGAATGATGGACGATTATTTTGATATCTGTTTCAACAGTCCATTGTGTCTTTTACTCTTGATGTACTTGTCTATGTTTATTTTTTGATCAGTCAATTATTTGTACAGCGATCTGACAGCCTTGAATCATCAAAAGAAATTTTTAAAATAGTCAATGATTTTACGAAACCAAGGTTCCTCCTATCGGAAATCCCTCCCTCCCTCACTTTGTGCAATTCGATTGCAGATTATTTTGAATCAAAAATATCAAACCTTACCAAGGATTTTTCTGAACCATTGGCTGCTAAGGCAGTAGAGGACCGAGAAACCCCCTCTGGAGTAGCACAACTCTGTGATTTTCTACCTATTAGTTCAGAAGACTCACGTCAACTGATTTTGTTGACTAAATCTGGTTCTCCCTTTGATCCCTGCCCCCCATGCTGATACATGCCCTGGTAGATACAGTTAACCCTACCATAAATAGCATTATAAATTCATCCCTGTCTTCTGCCATGATTCCATCAGAATGGAAACTGGCGGCAGTAAAGCCACTGCAAAAAAAACCTCTGCCAGATCCCACAACACTCTCCAACCTCCGCCCAATCTCCTTGCTGCCGCTGCTTTTTAAAATGACTGAATCAGTGGTGAACAAACAGCTGACTAAATTCCTGGAGGACGAGGATATCCTGCACCCCAATCAAGCTGGGTTTCGGGCCTCACACTCCACTGAGTCTGCCCTCCTGTACACCGTGGAGACACTGAAGACCGCCATGGATCAAGGGAAGAAGGCCGTCCTTGTCTTGCTTGATCTATCGGCGGCCTTCGATACGGTGTCCCACTCAATATTGATCAGTCGTCTGGTAGCAGCAGGGATAGCGGGTACTGTGTTGGACTGGTTGAAGAACTTCCTTGACCACCGTAGACAGGTCACGGTGTTGGGAGAACACTGCTCCGAGGCAAAAATTATACTAACAGGGGTACCTCAGGGCTCCACTTTGAGCCCGGTACTGTTCAACCTATATATGACCCCCTTGATTGAGCTGATTTCGTCTTTTAACATCAGTACTATTTCTTACGCTGACGATACTCAGCTCATTCTGGTATTAGACAGGGAAAATGGAAAGGCAGAGGAAAATCTAAAAGACTGCCTCACCGCTACCTTTATTTGGATGCGTGAGAACCATCTCAAATGTAACACCGGGAAGACCGAAATTATTCCTTTCGGACCCCAAAATCCCTTTTCCCCTAGTCTTTGGTGGCCATTGGATGTGGAGTCCCCTCCAGATACCATTGCCACGGCCCGGAACCTAGGGATCAGGTTTGACAGTGCCCTATCTTTTAAACAGCAGGCAGGGGCAGTGGCTGGGTCCTGCTTCAACACCATCAGAGGACTTAGAAAGTTTTTTGACTTTCTGCCTCTGACGGCCAGGAAGACGGTGACAGTGGCACTTGTAACATCTCGTTTGGACTACTGTAACAGCCTATATGCAGGACTAAATCGATCTGTCCTGCATAGGCTGCAGGTTGTCCAAAATGCCGCTGCCCGTCTGGTCCTGAAATGGCCGAGGAGGTCATCTGCCTCGGCCGCTCTCAAGGCCCTACACTGGCTACCCATCCACAAACGCATACTGTTCAAAATCCTTGTGATTACCTTCAGAGCTTATCACCAACAAGGACCCAAATACTTTCTCCCTTGGTTTAAACGGTATGCACCTACACGCTCTCTCAGATCAGCCAATATGAATCTATTACAGATCCCCAAATTCAGACTCTCAACAAGAGGAGGCAAATCCCTCGCAACATTGGGTGCGAAAGCCTGGAATAAACTCCCACCCAATTTGCGCCTGATCCCCATTGAGAAAAACTTCCGCAAGGCTCTGAAAACTTGGATTTTCAACCTCTCAGATATGGTCTGTACGACATTGGTTTAGTTAGAGTGTGTTCAGTATGGACAAGACGGATGTTGCGAGCTGACATTTCCGGCCTTCCATTTAGGCTACGGGCTTTAAGCGCCAAGATACTCCTTGGAGTGACAGCCGCGCTATACAAGTGCATAAACATAAACATGTTTGCGCTTGCTAAACATTCTAAATAAATAAAGAATGCATCTGTATGAATTAATGCAACTCAGTCTTAAAAGACCTCGAGTGCCACCTGTGGGAGGAGCATGTTACACACCACATGATAATTCCAGGCATTAGTGGATGCTGCAGACTCTCTCGATTGTTTGGCTGAAGTAGTTTCCTGCTGGGCCCTGGTGTAACCCTAGCACAGAGTTATCAACTTCCGTTTCTATAAAGAAAACAAGCTCCTGTGAATGAAGTCCTCACTATATCTTGGATATTCCCTTGCCCTGGGTCATCTGGCAGCCTGCCTTTAAACCTCTTCCGGTTCAGTAATATCCGATGTCATTTATAGAGCCTGACACTGGATACAATGTTCTAAATCTGACCGGACTTGAGTTTTGGACAGTGCTAAAATGACTTCCAGGCCTTTTAAATGCAGCACAAAAAGTGTTCACCCTTTGCTTAGTCTGCACAGTTTCCTGATTTGATGGAAAGTAAGTAACTGAGTTTTTGTGTTCTAAATGAAGACGTTTTACAATGAAAACAGCTGTGAACTGAAATAGCCCCCTTGAAGACATGATCTATGGATCACTGTGTGCATTTGTAAAACTATGCAGTTGCGAATAGGATCCATAACTATAGAAAAATAAAAAATATACATTATTGCTGATGTGTTCAATTTAGGTCTAAGAAGGTATATCAGATCACTGTTCACTGGAATAGGAAACTGTATTTGATGAAGCAGAGAGGGAACTGTGAGCTCCTCCCCATGAAAAGATCTAATCAGTTTTGGAACTTGACTTTTGGCAGACGTCACACTGTCGTAAGCTTGACTTCTGGCAGACGTCACTCTGTCATAAACTTGACTTTTGGCAGACGTCACACTGTCGTAAGCTTGACTTCTGGCAGACGTCACTCTGTCATAAAGTTGACTTTTGGCAGACGTCACACTGTCGTAAAAAGGGGAGTGTAGCCGCCGACCCAAAAGTCAGGACTGGTGGCTTGCAGGCTTGTGGCACTAATATTAATCAGCAAGAACAACTGTACAACTTTGTAACTGTTTTGGATGAAGAAGAAACTCTTGACTCCCTAGATCAAGAAGTACAAGAGTAGTTCCTGTACTGTTGCTTCTTCACCTATTCCTATAGACTTACCTACCTTCCTCACCGCTTGTGTCAGTGGAAAGTCTAACTGGTTATTAATCCCATCACCTACAACATATTCTGCCATGGCAAAGTAAACAGCACAGGCAGCAATCGCCTTTGGAAATACAAAGAGTGAACTAAGTTTTACAAGGAATTGGGATAGAGAGCTCTCATTGGACCATGTTCCCCTGTCACGTTTTTCCCTAAGGTGAAATCCACACTGCAAGCATCAGCACACCCGCCGCGGTGAGTTCTGTGGCCGTACCTTGATTTGAGGCTGGTCAGATTCTGTCTCGCTTTCAGTTTCATCGGGATAACATTCCTGGAGTGCAGGTTGGAAAGTTCTGAAAATAGAAGGAAAAACAGATCTCTGTTACTTGACAGCATTCCAAAACTCTGCCTTTGTTGATTTCTCCTTACACAAGATCAGTGGTGAACACTGTGACTGCATGATGCGGAGACTGCGAGTGTGTGTAACTTAGCGGCCCATGCCATTTTCAAGCCATTAGTCAGTACATACAGAATCACTCTGTTTGTATCTTCCAAGAGCCTGAAGAAGAGCTGATATTGCAATGTTGAAGAATGTTGGTTCTCTTTACTGTGCCCACAGCACTGCTCATGGCTAGACCCACTTTTCTTTACAAATGCGTAATTTGCACTACAGCTTTGCTGCATTAAGGCGGCGATAGGCAGCTGCTTTCTGGTGCCACCAAATTAGGCCATTAGAGGGCACCAGATTCCAACAAATTGTCTCAAATAGGGTCTTATTGTTGGAGAGAGGCGAGCCTCAAAAGCACTGGCTCTTTGAAAAGCTTTCCACCAGAGCTGCTTGTTCTCTGAAATTCACAGCACAACAGCACATATACCTTTGTTCACTTTCTGCTTCAAGGCTGCTAAAAAGGAAAGAGCTTTTTCATCTTGCACAAACTCTGGTGCCAAGAGGAACTTTTGAACAATTTTTTGTGCTAGAAACCTTCTCTGTATATTGTAACAATACAGAGCAACAGCAGAGAATTAAATATATTTTACCTGTTAGAGTGCTGATTTATATTGTTGTCACCACCACCCCTCCTTCAGCTGTTTGGACCTCTTGCCATCCTCTGTATTACACTTGGGGCTGCGGGAATGCTCTGAGGAGCTCTTAGTGCTGGCACAATCTAGTACCTGCTTCCCGCATAGCAGAAAGTGCCCATGGGTGCCTGTCTTCTGACCAAAGCTGCAGCTGCCCCCATAAGGGGATCCATAGCCGTCTAGTCGAGAGACTGTTGGCCACTATCTTTTGTGACCATGAACGATAGGGGGAGTCAGGCCCTCATAAGAAATCACTGTTGAGGCTGAAATCCCATAGTTTTCTTAATGCTAAGTAATTTGCAGGGATGTATGCACCTCAACTATGGAATTCCCTGCCCTAGATATTTTTACATGCTTGTGTCTTTTATGTTTTTATGCGTTCCTTGACAGTACCAACTCTCTTGATCACTCTCAGCATGGCTTCCGGAGGACCCACAGCACTGAGTCGGCACTCACAGTGGTGGTCGATAGTATTCGCTCTAAGGTCGACACCGGTCAAACCACCTTACTGGTGTTACTTGACCTTACGGCGGCTTTCGACACCCTGTCTTCCTCTATTCTTGTTAGCCGACTCAGTGAGCTGGGAGTAAAGGGTTCTGCACTTAATCTTCTTGCCTCCTTTCTCGACCAACGGAAACAAAGGGTCAAGCTAGACGAGCACATGTCATCTGTCAAAGCCGTGAAGTGTGGGGTCCCCCAGGGCTCCTCACTGAGCCCGACGCTTTTTAACATTTATGTCGCTCCTCTAGCCAAGCTTATAAGATCCTTTGGGCTGGAAGTGCTCTCCTACGCCGACGACACGCAGATTATGGCCTCCATCTCCCAATCTGTGAGCTCCACTGCGCATAATTTTAAAAACTGCATGGAGTCGGTCGCCGGATGGATGGTTAAGAACTTCCTTAAACTGAACGGCGAGAAAACGGAGGTCCTTGTTTTTGGGGGCAAAAGTGAGACCTGGTCCCTGGATTGGTGGCCGTCTGTTCTTGGGGCTTGCCCTGTGCCGACGTTCTCTGCCCGCAACCTTGGGATCATTTTGGACACTTCCCTCTCCTTGGACAAGCAGGTCAGTAGGACTGTGTCCACCTGTTGCAATGCCCTGAGGATTCTTAGAAAGATCACTCATTATCTTTCCCCTGGGGCACGCAAACAGGTGGCAATAGCAGTCATTGCCTCCAGACTTGACTACTGCAATGCCCTTTATTTCGGCATTAGCAGTGGTCTTATCCAGCGCCTCCAGACCGTTCAGAATTCGGCGGCCCGGTTTGTTGTAGGCGCCCTCAAACGCTCCTCGGGTACTTCCATCAGAAAAGACCTGCACTGGCTTCCTATGCAGGCAAGGATCAACTTTAAGGCCTTATGCCTTACTCATCGTGCCCTGAATCAATCTGGACCGGAGGCAATCCGTGCCCTTGTGGCCCATTATGTCCCTGGGAGAACACTGCGCTCATCCAGCAAATGTCTACTCACTGTCCCCCGTATTGCCAAAGCCAGATGGGGTGGAAGGTCCTTTCGTTTCCTTGCGCCCAGACTCTGGAATACGCTCCCAAATGACCTCAAGGGGATCTCTTCACACATACATTTCCGTAGGGCACTTAAGACTTGGCTATTCCAACAAGCCTATCTCTAATTTCCCCCTGGTTGATTTATGAGCCCTCTGGATTCCATCCTCAGCGCCTTGATGCCTCCGGGTTTAGTCGCGCTTTCTGCATATAAATTTTCTTTAATAATAATAATAATGAGCGAGTGTCTTTCATGGTTATACAAGCTAGTGTTTTGTTAGGTTTTATAAGCTAGTGTCTTTTATGTTTTTATGAGCGAGTGTCTTTCATGGTTTTACAAGCTAGTGTTTTGTTATATTTTTACAAGCTAGTGTCTTTTATGTTTTTGTGAGCGAGTGTCTTTCATGGTTTTACAAGCTAGTGTTTTTTTATGTTTTTACAAGCTAGTGTCTTTCATGGTTTTACAAGTTTGTGTTTTTTACGAGCTAGTGTCTTATGTTTTTACAAGCTAGTGTCTTTTATGTTTTTATGGGCTAGTGTCTTTTATGTTTTTTACGAGCTAATGTCTTTTACGTTTATTACAAGCGAGTGCCTTTTATGTTTTCACAAGCTAGTATGATTTCCGTAATCTCTAGTAGAAGTTAGTAATGGTGGTTTTGCCTCAGGCACCTAGTTCGCTCAATCTAGTGTTTGCTTTGCTTTGTCCTTTTATTTATGATGTTATAGACTGTTGAGTAGTTTGTAACTTTTGGTATATTATCATTGCTTAATTATTTTGTTGGACCAGGCAGCTCATTGGCTGCTGAGGTTGAAGGCACTTTAAGATCTAAGTGGGGATTGGAGCACAGAAGAGAGGCTGCAGTGCATATGTACATATTGAGCCACATGACGTCATGATAGTGATGTGCGTCAGGGCCCATTTTGTGCTTTTTGGAGTTAAAAACTCATCCCAGACACCATTTCTGTTCACCTTCATGGGTTTGAGTTGCGCAAGGATAAAGAGGATGCTAAAATGGGGAAGGCTTCAGCGGAAAGGCAGACCTCCCAAAAAATGATAAAGTGCACTCGAAACGCCGCAGTACTTGCCGTGAGGGAAACGGCCATCTCGTTGCCTTTGTTGCTGCAGCCCACAGCCTGAAAACTTGCAAAACCGCGCCGTGAGGGAAACGGCCAGAAGCGCAGCGCCCACACCGCCATCCTCCGCTATCCACCCGGTGCAGCAGCAGCTGGGGAACTACATCACCCAGCTGCCCCGGGGGTGGACGCGGCGGGGGTGACGACGCCTACGCGCCAGGAGGCGCCTTATCAGCAGGGAACGCCTCTCGCACACGCGAGTCGCGCGCGGGAGAAGCCCGGGACAAGGGCGGGACAGTCTTAGACAGTCCTAGACTGGCCGGGACTGGACTGGGCAACCCCTCTAACATCTGCAACCCAAGCAAGTAAGAAATTTCCTTTCTTTATTGACTTTACTGTATAGTGTCATTACGTAAGGCTCTATTCAAGTATCCGGTGTGTATTGGTAAAGCCTATATAATCCCTGGACAATCGACTATATAATCATAATATGTCTAAAAAGAATTCTAAAAAACAGCCCCCTGCTAGCTCTAAGCCTACAGTTAACTCTAAGCCCATTGAAAACTACATGCTTCAAGTCATAACTAAAATAAATAAAGACAGAAGAGAATCATTGGGATTAAGTCAGTCGCCTGACTTACAGCTACTAAGCCCAATTCAAAGTCCTCAACATTCAGGCTCTCTAGTATTGGATGATACCCCAAACCTAATAGACATCACGGTCCATCCTACTCCAAACTTGGATGATCAGATTAGCCTTAACTTGGATGATGCCGCAAATGCTATGCCACTAGATCAAGGAATAAATATTGAACATGATCACGAGATTCTGGTGCATAATGCTGATGACTTACCATCTCCTGAGCAGGAAACTCGACCTACGAGAAAAAACAGGAAAACTCATCAAAAACGGATGGGGTTACGTTCCAGCAACAGGAGGAAAAATGTTTCTCCAACAGGGCAAAACAAGGAAAAAATTTTAGATGATGGTGATATTAATGTCCTTGATAAAAGCAATCATGAAAAAAGCTATAACGAAGACGATTTGCTTCAGAAAATAGCAGACATTATTGATTCCAAAATCCAAACTATCATTAAGCCTTTGATCGCCAAGATTGATAAATTGAATGCGGAGGTAAAAAAGATGACTACTCTTCAAGTCAAAGCTGTGGAAGGGGTTGAGACGGTCAATACTTTAGTGACACAAATGGCGAAACCAATTGAACCTAAGGCAAAGAGCTCTATAGAAAAGGAGAACAGTCCTATGCTCCCAGAAAGTACAGTCGGGAATGAAACTCATTCTAATATTCGACCTCCAAACATCGCCGGGGTATCAGGACCCAAAGGTAATTTGCCAATAAACTGTCAGGAAACAGATCCCCTCCAATTTATTGAGGAAGCGTCTCCTGTGGTCCTGGTTCTGGCAAATGTTCCCTCGCCAGCAGATGCACAACCCGAAACATCAGCATCTTTGTCTAGCAAAGCCCTCCATTGGCTAACAAACAATATGCAAATGGCACCAGGAGGAAAATATCAACTTGCATCTGAGATTAAATCCACTAAGAGGGTGGCGTGGATTGGAAATCGACCGAAAGTATTCAAGGGAGATTGTGTTATAGTGACTTTTTCCCATCCAGTTGTTCTGCCAAATCTCCTAAAACATATCAATCCCCCCCAAAGAAGAGCAGGATCTGTTGTTCCTCTTACGTTAAAATTCTTTTATGGAGAGCAAGAGAATGTGACTTTTCCTAGGACCCCCGGACCTATGTGGAACACTGTGAAAAACAACAGAGGCCAAGGTGTTCCCCAAAAAGACTGGGGTATGGTTCTAGGTAATAGATATGATGCCTTATCAGGGCTAAATGATTGTGATTGACTGGGTAGTAGTCTTGAAAATTTTCTAATTCCTGTTGTCACTTATGAGGCTAGGGAAATGGGCACCCGGTTAAATACTGGATTAGCTGATGCTTTGACCAATGTAAGTAGCACTCAGGTCGAGTCTGGTAATGTGATTAATGTTGAACAGCGTATTGAATGTTCCAAACTTACTACAAATAATGATATACTTGAGTCATATGAGATTCTCTCCCCTGAATTGGTTACTATAGAAGGTAACGCATGTGAATATATTTTTACTCAGCAACATGGTAAAGGTTTAACCAATAGTACAAAACCTACCAGTGACAATGCTAATATACAATGTACCTTGTTGTCCTGGAATGTCGCAGGGTTAAAAAACAAGATTTTATCACAGGATCTGCTAAATTTCCTGGATTCGAAGGATATAGTCCTCTTTCAGGAGACTTGGCAGTTAGAACCGGATCCAATTCAGGGATATCTACATTATTTTATTCCAGCCACCCCGAGCTCAAGGGGAAGGGCAAAAGGTGGCTTGGTAACATGGATTAAGCAGAGGAATGACTACACAGTGTTACAAATAGATACCAATAGTCCTGATATATTACTGGTCAAATTACAGCGACCGCCAAGTAGGGACATCTTTATTTTTAACATCTACTCAAGGGGCCTACCGGGTGGTAAATCCACTAAGGCGGTTGAACTATTGGATACACTATTAAATCAACACTGTTTGAATGCTGATATTATTATTGGTGGTGATTTTAACTGTTGTTTTGAACCACTTGATAACCAGGATGTTGACCTCACTACTGAAGAGGACTTCATTTGGGAAATCCCACAGCTTTCCTTGATACCTATCAAAAGATGGACTGAGGCTGCATTACAGTTAAAAGTATTATGTGTTGAGTCTGGGCTGAGGGCCACTAACGGAAGAACGTTATCGGACAAGCAGGGCGCCCCTACTTTCTCTAATGGAACTACGCAAAGTCGTATTGATTATATATTAACTAATAAAGAGAATTGGGGGAATGTTCTTGATATGAGGGTTGAGACAAGGGTGGAAAGTGATCACGACCCACTGATTTTAACCTTTAAATTGTTCGATCTCATGGCAAATGAGGAAGAGAGGGAAACTGTCCAGATAAACCTTTCCAACGATCAAAGACACATTAGATGGGCAATTTGTGCAGCAAATGAGGAAAGCATGGTAGCCATAAGGGATCTAACAACTTTGGCCATTCAAGAAGTCCAGGATATATTTGAAAAAAATACCCCGATAGCTGAAATTAGCAGGATCCACGACAAATTTTTTAACAATTTAAAATTATTTTTTGTTAAGAAAGCTAAGAAAAAGCCACGTAGACCAATTAGAAAGGAGGATCAGTGGTATGACAAGTCCTGCAGGACTGCCTATAGATTACTGTCAGATGCGGTAAAAACTCGAGACAAAACTAAAATAAGGGAGGCCCGAGTTATGTACAAAAAAGTGCAATTTAGTGCAAAAAGGGATTGGGAGGAAGGCTACTGGAGGGATCTACTCGATGCCAGTAGGGAAAGATCTATGACACCCTTCTGGAACATCGTTAAATGGGGAAGGGGGTCTAGTAGAGGAGAACCCATTAACCATGTGCTACCAGAAGCCTGGGTATCCCATTTTTCTACTCATTTTTCTGCTGAGGATGAAGGCGAAGAGGAATGTCTAGCTTCTGTAGATATCCTCGCGAGCCCCTTAGTCTTCTCAAAAGATGATATCCTAAAAACTCTGAGCTGTATACCTAAAGCCAGAGCCCCGGGCCTAGACTTTATCCCTGCAGATTTGTTTATGCATGACAAGGATCTCTGGGCCACCTATATTCAGCTGTTAGCCAACGCTATTGCAAAGGGCTCGCCTATCCCTGAGACCTGGAAAGGAGCCGAGATTATCCCCATCTTTAAAAAGGGGGCATGCTCGGATCCAGGCAATTACAGGCCTATTAGCCTGATTGCATGCATACAAAAAGTTGTGGCAAGGCTATTATTACAGCGAATTCATGGGTGGATAGATGATTATGATATATTATCTCCCCTGCAGGCTGGTTTTCGTAGTCATACCAGCACTATTGATCAAATTTTTAGATTTGTTTTATTATATTGGCGCACAGTTTTATTAGAAGGCGGGATGCTTTTTGCAGCTTTTGTTGATTTAAAATCAGCTTTTGATTTAGTTCCCCGCCACAAACTGTGGAATATCCTACATGATCAGGGTATTCCAAAACAAATCCTGTCTTTATTGATTAGGATGCATGAAAACAGTTTTGCACAAGTTCGATGGAACCAGCGGGGTAGTACTACTGAGAAGTTCCCCATAGCGAGGGGTGTACGCCAAGGGTGCGTGCTCGCACCAACACTCTTCTCGCTATACATCAACAGGGTGATCGGTTATTTTGAACATCAGCCCACGGATGCCCCAAGGTTGGCAGGAAGGCCGATCCCCCTGTTGATGTTTGCGGACGACACCTTGCTGATATCAAAGACCCAGCAGGGACTACAAAAGGCCATTAGGGTGTTCGAAGAATTTTGCACTGATCATGGTCTTGTAATTAACACCAGCAAAACTAAATTTATGGTTATGCACAAACGGAAACACATTAGAGGCAGAGTCATTATGGATGGGGTCCAGCTCGAGCAGACCCAGGTCTTTAAGTACCTTGGTATCAATCTGTCATACAATCTAGATTGGAAACACCATACAAACGAATTAGACACAAAACACGCTCAACTTGCAGGAGTTCTCACAAAGGAGCTTTTTTCATCTCACACTAAACCAATTAGACCTGTCTTAAAAATCTACAATGCTAAGGTCGGAGCAGCTGTTCTTTATGGAGCAGAACTCTGGGGGTCCAGTAATTTGAACAAGTTGACGGTAGCACAGAATAAATTTCTCCGCAACATTACTGGGCTACCAATGTCAACCCCATTGATACCTTTAAAGTATGATCTGGGAATCTATAGCTTTAGGGATATAGCCAGGTATAGAATTGTGGCCTACTGGAGAAGGTTATGGATAACTCCTGAGCTCTCCCAGTATGCCCAAGGCTTCCTGGAGGTGAGATCCCTAGATACTGCTAATAAGATAGTCTGGTTGAAAGAGGCTAAACTTCTATATAGGGCACTGGGTTTATCCCAAATGTGGGATGATCCGTTAAATAGTGTTTTTCCACCAAAAAAGATACTTCGTGAACTCTACTGGAGTATGGTGGAGATTAAGTGCTTTAGGAATCATATTGACCGTTCCTTTACATACGATTATTTGGAGCTCAAGCACTCACCGGCCCTCGAACCCTACTGGGATTGGATTACGGTCCCAGGGGACCGGAAGAGGTACCATCAGTTGAGGGTGGGGACACTTCCGTTAAATGCCCTAACAGTGAAATGGAATAAAGCACAAACTCCAAGGTGCCCCTTCTGTCCGGACCATAACGAAAACATTGGTCATGTGTTATTTGCCTGCCCTGAATATAGAATACCTAGACAATCATGGCTCAAACCAATTTGCATCCAGTTAGGTATAAAGACGTCAAATGAGGCTCTCAGGATTTTAAGAACAGATTCCTCCCAGCCTGTTGTTATAGCTATGGCAAAGTTCCTTCACTGGATGTGGATAATTCGGGCACGCAAAACCTGTTTGGAATAAGTTAGGATTGCCACTTAATGCCGTATAGTTTCCATTTATTTAAATTTCCTTTAAGTTACATTTTTACGTGATAAACTATGTAAATCTCAACATGTAGTTGTTGCTCTTTTATCCTTATTTGATTGGATTCTAATGAACTTAGCTGGATATTTTAAGATTATATAAAAATGTAAATAGGATATTGTAAGATTGTGTAAAGATGTAAGTAGGATATATAGTAGTAGTGTAAATAGTATGAGATAGGAAGATATTTATTATTTTTTTTTGCTTATTTATTGTATTAACTCATGTGGATTCTGTATTTCTGTGGGGTGGGGGGGTGGGGTGGGTTAAAAAACAACGCATTTTATTTTTTTTAAAATGTCTTTTATGATTGAAATATATCGAATAAAGACTAATTAAAGTGATAAAGTGCTGACCCCTACTGAGCTGCATTATTTCAAGCAGAGGGTGGGGGTCCCAGGTAGGCATCCTGCTGTCTCTGCGGCCAGGAAGCCTTTGCATATTGTCTCTTTGTGGGATGCATGACCTGGAGCCCCCACACGCCCTCCATTTGTGGTGTACATGGAGCCAAAACTGCCTTCTCGGGCCCTACTTAGCTGAGTTAGTCTCAATGTGTGTCTGTCTCAAAAGTCCCTAAAGCAGC
The DNA here is from genome assembly GCF_964261635.1 of Lissotriton helveticus. Lineage (NCBI taxonomy): Eukaryota > Metazoa > Chordata > Amphibia > Caudata > Salamandridae > Lissotriton > Lissotriton helveticus. The sequence continues at coordinate 125,286,654 of NC_136061.1, forward strand.
AGCTGGTTCCCTCGTTGTCTCACTTCCTCCCCTGTGGGACACTCCTTTTCCTGATTACAATTAGGCGCAAATCCGGAAACAAAGGACTCGTTTTCATGTGATGACGCCTTTCCCTGTGAGAACGGGTGGCGCGCGGGAAGCATTTTAAAGGTGGATTTATATTTCAAAGGCAGCGTCCTGGCTTCTGGCCAGGGGCAGGCCCCTGTGCTGCTGGTCCACTCCTGGCCACAGTCAGGCATGACTAGAAGTCAGCTGTGGAGGCTCGTCTGTCAATCTTACCTTTGCTCTGCTGGGTAGAGGTGACAAGCCAACAACTTAAAAGTGAGTGTCTCAGATTTTTAGAAAATTAAGCTGGCCTATCATGTTAATTATTTTTGTGAGTAGCAGTGCATGAGTGGGGATTAAGGGACAGTGGAATAGGAGAAAGGAGTGTGGATTGTGAAGGGGTACTAAAAACACAATATTTTGAAAAATTGCACTGTTTTCAGAACTTCAAAACAGAGACAAGATTATGTGTTTTTGTCTGAGTGAGTATTTAAAAATCACAAGACAAATCCGACAGACACCTTAACATATCACGAATAAAAGCTCCTGCACCCAACTATTCATTAAATAATACATTTTATGAGGGGGTGTAACCCCAAACACCCCTCCTGAAGCTACGCCCCTGTGGCTTGCCCACCTCTACTGCTGTGATTCTATGTCAGGACGGAGGCGAGGATTATGCAGTCCTTTCTTCTCTTTATTACAAACAGCAAATTCAAAGTGGACCAATAAGAAAACTTTTCAGGAACTACAACTCCCATGAGCACATGGGCTACAGTGTCCATAACCCCAGCCATCCAATCACGAGGGTCTCCACTGTATAACTGGTCCTGACGTCCCTTCCTCTTCCTCTTTCTTCTCTGCTCGTCAGTTAAGTCCACTTCTTTTCCTACTGACGTATTGTTGAGCTTATTATTATTATTTCTATTATCTGGATATGCTTAGTTTTAATTGTTACGACGTAACGTGCTTCTGTTTAGCTTGTTTCTACTTAATGATAGAGTCTCAGTTACGTCAGCTTTCCTACTGAAATATGGTTTTGTCTGGTATTGCTCTACTTTACTTGGATAAGCTCATTGTGATTACTATGACGCCGATATTGTCACTTACTTCTGTTTAGCCTTGTAGCTGGTTAATTATGGTATCGCGCCATGCTGGACTCGCACTTGTAGGAGTCGCTTGGTGACAGACGCGCGTCAGGCTCTGCTTGCGCCGTCAATCCTCCCGCTTATCGCGGACCGTGTTTGCGCGCTTCCCGCGCTTTCTCGGCTCTGTGGGGCGCCCGGCGCTACGGAGAAGCTGCCTGTCGGCGGTTTTTTCTGCTGGCGTGGCGGCGTGCTGAGGAGAGCGCCGCTCTGCCTCACCAACCCTCGCCTGACACCGGCTTCGGTGATCCCCTCACTCGCGCTACTGCGAAAGCGACACCTGGTGGTGGCATCAAGGTACTGCGCCCAGTTTGATAGCTGGGTTGCTTGAGCACCGGCGAGGGGGCTACCTGCTGTATTTGTTTAAGGTGTATACGTGCTCTCACCCTCATCTGACGCTGGCATCTGTCCAGGCAAGCCCCTTAATTCAGGAGGCGGAAGAGATTTCTCTCCCAACCCTTACCGCTTGCAGTTGGTTGCGCGCGGTCGCTGGCCCTGGATTCTGGACTAGCCCCTCCGAGGGATTGGGTGGGCGCTCTCGCCCAGGGTATCCCCAGGGGGTTGGCTCCCCAGTGTCGGTGGACCGCGGACCTCGAAGCGCGCAGGGTGGGTGTAGAAGAGCGTCACGCGGGGCACCCGGGGAGTCCGACCGTTTGGGGGCCTCCTCGCTGCAGGGTGCGCGGACGCTCATACATGTACCCTGCCGGGAGGGAGTCACACCCGGAGAGGATGGCGACGAGGTCGCTCTGGAGTGGCGACGAGGTCGCTTTTGAGACAGACCATGATGATGGTTTCCCCTTGGAGGGAGAGGGTATGTCCGGTGAAGGGGTTCCTCGACTGAGGCAGACTACACGGGCCGACCATGGCGCCCGGTGTCTCACTCATCGGGGTCCCAGGATGGGGATGGGAAGTCCTCCGATCTGTTTGACCCTACAAGGATATACCATCCTAGGTCGTCGGAGAGGTTTTTCTGACCCCAAGGTGGCGGCTTGTGTGGCGAGTGACATTTCGCAAACCTCGAGAAAAGGAGGTTGGAACCCGCATGCGGGGTGAATGCTCTCGATCGAAGCTAGAGGGCAGGGGGGCCGTCACCCCGGACACGGATGAGAAACTCTTCAAGTTCTTTGCCAAGTTCACGTAGGACCCGACGTGAGACTTAGTCTGCTCCTGGCGTAACTGTCAGGTCACCTCCTGGATGCCGTGGATCCCTTAGCTCAGGTCACAGCTGGCTGTGTCGGCCAAGAGTCGGGGTCTGCGTTATCCACAGAGGTCGTGGCAGTTGGGGCCCAACGCGCCCTATGTTTCTTGGGCATTGCGCACTTCGCGTTGGAGACGTAACGTTAGCGGTCGCTTCTCATTACAATCGATCCTAAGCTTGGGGGCGAGCCGCAGGTCCTCCGGCACCCTACGGATTTTGACCTGTATCTTCTGGTCAAGAAAAAGGACACAGGTTTCGGCCGGTCCCCTAAACTAAAGGCTTTCGGCCGGTCAAAACTCGCGGGGATTCGAGGAGTGACTGGTTCCACCACTACAAGATGGAGGGGATCCATTTCCGACGCGGTCCCTTCTCCTGGGGGATCGGATGGTCCGTCTAGTCTTGCAGGACACGCACCTCTCGGGTCCCATCTCCCCGCCTCTCCGGTTTTCTCGCAGTTCCCTTGAGATGGTAAGGTTTCGTTTCTCAAACGCTGCCATTCTACCTCCCCTCGGCCCCGTGGTGCTTGACGAGGCTCCTTCGGCCGGTGGTTGGGACTCTGCGCGAGGGGGCGCTCGGCTGAGCGGATATCTCGATGACATCCTGAACTTGGATCAACTCGTCGGTCCGTCCCCAGGACACTTGAACATGACTACCGCTCTGCTCCCACTTCGGGCTTGTGCGGCATGCGCAGATAGCCGGGCTCAGGCCATGAGGCAGGTCTCCTTGGGTTCCCTATTCCATTCAGAGTCGGCCTCCCTCCACACTCCTTTTCAGGAGGTCACCGAGTTTCGCGGGGAGCTGTCTCAGGTCCTTCGGAAGGACGGCATCTCCCGGAGTCGGCTGGCCTGCAAAGTATGGAGGCGCAACACCTCAGCAAGGGCTCACGTACCCCAAACACGTCTCCCGGACGGAGGAGACGAGGACGGAAGTACGTGGGTTGATCGAGCGCGTGTGTGCGCGGAACGGGCGAACACTCTCCGGCTCCAGCCGGATCTGATCATCGAGTCGGATGCCAGCCGGTCAGGCTGGGGGGGCCGTTGATCCGTGGAGGAACTTTGCCTTCACTTTACCTGCCTAAAACCTCTAGCGGGTTCCTTACGGTTGGACCTCTCACTCAGAGCGGAGTATCGGGCTGCATCCTATTACGCACGTACTTGGCGTCGGCGGTGCCCTACATCGATGGCCGGAGCAGCCCTCGGTCTCTGACCTGGGCGGAACTGGCAAATTAATTCTGGCACTTTTTTGCCTGGGAATGCCGTTTCGGGGTCGACGGTGTACCTTCCGGGACGGCGAACCGCGATTGCGGTCTGGCACTCCAGGAACTTCCGCGTTTCACCGATTGGCGGCTGGATTGGACGGCCTTCCAGGCTTCGATGACCTAGTGGGGTCAGTGCACTGGGAATCTTCCCTCCCAATCCTACTGTCAGCCCCGAGGTTTGGGAGCTAGAGACCAGTCCCGACGCCTACCGCAGGGGATGCGTTCCTGCGGGTTTGGTTGCTGGACCTACCATTCGCGCTCCCTCGTTTTCCTAGGATTCGAGTGGCGGCGCAGATTTGCCGACTACGAGTGTACATGACCCTGATGATGACTAGAGTGACGGCGCTGTTTTGCCGCCTATGAGTATACATGACCCTGATGACTCCGTCTTGGCGGGCCCAAACGTGGTTCCACCCTTTTGGAACCGTTGTGGGACTGTCGGATTCCACTGCCCTTGTTTCCGTCGCTGCTCAAGGGTCCCTTGGGGGGGAGTCCCCTCCGTTGATTCCCCTGGAGACATGGTACCTCATGGCGAGCCTGGGCTCCGAGAAATGTCAGGAGGTATCGCTCAGCTTGGGGAAGTTGGCATCTTCGGCGTATGGGTAGACTCACCGATCCAGTGGGGGCGGACGTTACTCACGTCTTGATTTTTTCTGGCTGATTGGCTTATTCAGGCTTGGCTTACCGGGTCCGCCATTTCGGCGGGGCATGCCCAAGTGGGTGGGACACCCGTAGGGGAGCACCCGTGGGTTTGCAAACTGATGAAAGGGGCTAGACTGCCTAGGCCCCCAGAACCCAGATACGACTGTCTCGGGGATGTCAACATCGTTCTCCGTCTACTCCGCTCATGGGGAGATAATCAGTCCCTCACTAGGCCGAGGTTGTCCGCCAAGCTGGCGATCGTGTTTTGTCGGGTCTCGTGCTTACGAGTCTCGGACGTGTGAGCCCTGGATTTTTACGCTCGGGCGTACACCCCAGATGGAGTCACTTTTACGGTGCCTAGGAGAACCAAGACTAACATCAGGTCGGTACCGTACCCTACTTTTCCGGTTCAACCCACACTACCTGCGTTGTGAGGTGTCTTAAGGTGTACGAGGACATGACGCTCGAATATCGCCCTCCGGGGGTTCGTCAGCTCCTCTTCGCTTTACAGAAACCGTTCAAAGAGGTTTCCTCTCCAACCATCGCCAGGTGGGTCCGTTGGACCACGACCGAGGCGGGGGCGGATGTGACCAGGTTCGGAGCCCATTCCACGAGGGGAGCAATGGCTTCTAAGGCCGTGCAGCTTGGCGGCAGGGTAGAGGAGATTATAGCCACGGCAGACGGGCCCTCCGAATCCACATTTAAGAAATTCTATTTCAAGCCTATTTTTGGTGCCGCAGAATTGGTGGTTGAAAGGCTTTAAACCTGCATAATCCTCGCCTCCGTCCTGACATAGAATGAAAAATTTCCTAGCTAACGTAACGGAAAGTTTCAATTCTATTAAGGACAAGGAGGCGAGGATTATCCCCCCCGAGACGCTGTGGTCTCTCCCACCCCAACTTCTCCGTAATTCCGGTAAGTAAATGTTTCAGGGGGGTTTGAGTATCTAAACGGCTATCCCTGCTTGGCAGCATTCACGCTAATTATGGAGTTCAGGTCATTCCTGCTTGCTCATGTTTATGTTTAAAATGTCTATTATACTAGTGTTCAGATGTTATCTCGCTACTTCTCAGGTTAAAATGTCTATTATACTAGTGTTCAGGTGTTATCTCCCTACTTCTCATGTTTATGTTTAAAATGTCTATTATACTAGTGTTCACATGTTATCTCGCTACCTCGGGAGTTCAAGACGTTCCTGCTTGCTCAGGTTTACGGTTCGAATGTCTATTATACTAGTATTCCATGTTATTTCGAAATAAAGGTTATCTCGTATTGCGTTTCCATGCTTCCGTACACGGATAGGGGAACACGATAACGGTTTGTCTTGTGTTGCTTTAGGACGAGACCAGAAGGTGTGATGAACGTCCTTGAGATCTTTCCTCGCAGACAAGAAGAGGAAGAGGAAGGGACGTCAGGACCAGTTATACAGTGGAGACCCTCGTGATTGGATGGCTGGGGTTATGGACACTGTAGCCCATGTGCTCATGGGAGTTGTAGTTCCTGAAAAGTTTTCTTATTGGTCCACTTTGAATTTGCTGTTTGTAATAAAGAGAAGAAAGGACTGCATAATCCTCGCCTCCTTGTCCTTAATAGAATTGAAACTTTCCGTTACGTTAGCTAGGAAATTTTTCATTCTGCAGCAAGCAGCACTTAGTGAAACTGAATATAACCTTGGAAGAGCATGTGGTTGCTGGATAGGAGAAAACAAGCTGATTTGTCCACATACTGGGACAGATGTACAAAGACATGTTGTGCTCACAGAAGGTCTTATTCACAATATTTGGGTTCGCGATTAAATACCGAATCAGTATGTGGAAGGGCATGTTTAGGACCCGAAACATTAATATTTTCCTACTACATAAATATAGTGACGACCCATTCGCAAACTGGAAGGGATTGCCAAGGAGCCCTTTCCCCTTTGTGAATTTTGAGAAAAATATTTTTTAAGAGTAGGCCGGTCGATTGGGGAACCATTGCCTACTCTTGAAAAACGAGTGTTTAACTTTTCTTTTTTTTGTAAACAAACGCATCCTGGACTACGTTTTTAAAAATGGTTCTTTTTTTTTTCTAAAGCAATCACAGACATGGTGGTCTTCTGACTCCAGCAGGCCACCATCCCTGTGATGGCTTAAACCATAGTGTGTCACAATTTGCGACTTACCTCATTAATATTCATGAGGAAGGTCAAATTGTGGGCCACTACAATTCTGTATTTTGCAGACTTATTAGTGATAGGTAGGTTTGCAAAATACATCGGTGACACTATACTGGTCACAATTTGCTTCTTACATTTACACCACTGTCCTTTACATACACTGACTTACCCCAGCAAGTTCCTTTAATGCCCCTCTCCAGCTCCTTCATAATCACCCATCGTGAAACAAACCTTACATAGCAACTCACTGCACTGCGTTCAAAGCCTCGCGATATTAGAAACAGACAAAGGACTACTGACGGTAGCACCTGAAATCCTCAGTACCTTTTGCGAGATCCAGGGACTGTGTGGCGTTCACAAGCCGGTGCTGCGTGGGGTTCCAGGTTTCATGTGAAGTGTACAGTTTGGGGATAAGAATCTTGTTTCTGTCCCTGATTGCAAACGTCTCACAAGTGATCTGCAGATAGAAAAGGGGAGTTTTTAATGTTATTTTGTTTGGCACACTTTCCACACCATGCTCACCACTTACATTTATTGACCAGCAGTGACTCTCGACCTATACACATCTTCTAGTTATTTTGCAATGTACTCATTCTAAGCCAATGTTTCTAAGAATTAATCTCAGCCTTTGGTAATTACTCAGGACGTCATTCCAGTTCATCGTTTTTTTGCTCTCCAGACAAGGACTGCCATATGTCAATCAGACTTGTCTCTGCTCCAGGAGGTACTTTCCAACCCGAGCTGCCAACCTTGGTCCTCTGCAGATGGGTAGAAAAGCCACCACAAAATAGTTTCGTTCCCGTGGGCGTAACCAGCTGAATTGCAAATGGCGGCCCTTGTCTAGCCTGCATAGTGGGCAAAATAAATAATGGCTTGGAATGTGCTTAGATAAATTCAAGTATTAATAGTAGCATGCTGTTGCCAGTGATTGACCTATATCACCTGTTTTCCTAGGAATCCCACCAGCTTACACGTAACCCCCTCATAATAGACTTCAAGTCGTTTCAACTCAAAAGTGACCATGGTGATAGGCACATCATATGAAACAAGCATTGACAAAGCTAACAGTTCTTGCATGCATTATGAGTCCTGATTAAGACTAAAGCATTAATACGCCTACTGCTTTGCAAAAAAATAGTACATTTCGTTTACAATGAGACTTTAATGTGTGATGGCGTTGTGCACTTTTGAGATGCAAAATAGCCCCTTTGCATTGCAGTACCAGCGCCCACATCCACAGAAGGTGGAATGATACACCTCACATTCAATAGCATGAGGTGAGAGAGTGCAATACTCCTCTGAGCGGAGCCAAGACCCACACTATATATAGATAACAATAGGTCTCTAGACAGCTGTGCTGTCAAGCCACACCTAACAATGATTGTTCAGTGGGTAACTCAGAGGTGTTCAACGTATATCCAAGAGGGCTGGGTCCAGGCCAGCTATTCAGGCAGTCCACATAACAGAATTAAAATACGGTGAATATGAATAATACTCGTCAACATAGTCGGTGGGTATCCTGGAAATCTGGCATGGCTGCCGCCCATATCAACCTACATTAGACATCTTGGGGACTAAAGAGAACGAGATATGCTGATGTGTTACAAAAGTACAAGGCGCTAATGTCTCAAAAGACGCTCTTAGATTACTGGTAAGGCTATAGAGTATTGCGGCTTACAAAGAGTCATACCCATGTGTCTGATTGCATTATTTCAGTTCTGCGTTATGTCGAGGAGTCAGAATAAAAAGTACCTTAAAGGTGTGTAATGCCCAGGTGATGAAGGCCTCGTCCTGCCCGCTTAGCTCATCGCCCTCACCCGTCAAGCTGATCTTCGTGGCACCAAGCTGAGCCAACTTCTGGTCTACCGTGTGAGCGAAAGCGCAGAAGAGAGGGTACATGCTCGATCCAAGGCCGAACACGGCGTACCTGTGGGAACAAGAAGGCAGTCTAAGACCAGCACTTACACAGCACATAGTTCTTTTATTTCACGGGTGTTCAGTGTTGGTCCACAAGAGCCAGATCCATACCAGAGTTTCAGGATATAACAACATGCATACTATGAATCAACATGGGAATCATGTAGATAGTTAGTGGTTCTCCGTAAACTCTGGCATGGATCCAGGTCCTTATGGTCCGGTGACATTAGTGCTGCAGATGGATTAGTTTTTTGGCTACTGGAGCATTCAGTATTTTTTTCTTTTCATTAATTCAGTGCTGCCATTAGGTGGTGTCGAAAGCTGCATCTTTACATTACTGGGTGCAATTAATGGCTCTTTCTATACGTACTGGTAATCATATAGTGCAAACCTACATCTATCTGTTTAGTCTTAGGGTTGTTGGGAGATGATGAACAGATTCATATCTTTGATTCACACAATAAAATGTTATTGATATTTTTGCATTTTTTTAAAACTAGAATTAAGTAACTTTTCCAGATTAAAAAGACTCTCCGTTGTGTCAAGCTCTAGATTCGAACCCTGGTCCAGACACTCCAAAGCCGACAGATTAGCCCATATGCCAGATCTTTTCCCCCTTTTCCTTTTTCCACCCATCTACTCCTAAACAAGACTTGTTTTATCCACCTGGAATCATGACCGGCTGCAGCCACCCTTCTGAGCTTTGAATCTGTAAACTGGAGTTCTTTGAGTAGGAGCTCAACCTGCAGAGCTATCATTGAGTCTATAAACCAATCCTGATTGGTAGGCACCTTTGCTATTTTAGGTGATCTTCAAAGCTCGTAAAAATGCCTCTAGTACGAGAACAAAACAATACCTGAATTTGTTGTTCAGCTTTTTCAGAGCGAATAGGGATTTCTTGAACGCCTGTTGAAGACATGAAATGTGAGTATACAAAGCAGAAGTCCGAAACATGTTGCAGTCTAAGTCATTATATGTTTGTAAATATTACTATTGTTTATAAGGGAAAAAAAAATCTTTGCTGTTGAACTCGAAGTCGATCACATGCACGAAAATATTATACCTTGATACAAAGCCATAACGTTGGAACCATCAGTTGATTCAAGGGCATTCATCTATCACTATTTCAAACAACTCTCAGCAAGTGTAAGAATTAACATCATAATTATTATTATTAATTTTATTATTATTATATATTGGATTCAGCAATCCCTGTATAAACGCCTGCCTCTAATTTCTTCATAATCGGCTACTTGTGAGGCACCCAGCTCGTCAGAACTCGACTATTATGAGCTATTAAAGTCCTGACGTCACAATGCCCGCCTCCAGAGCCAGCAGCTGAGGTGAAAGGCAGGTCAGGCCATGAAGCATTATAGAACCAGCTTGTTATATCCCATAGCTGATTGAAGAAACACTCTGCCTGGATCTCAGTGCTGTATTTGTTTAAGAATAAAACTTATTCTTATTTACAATACCTTCTCAACTCTTCATTGGATGCAACATAAATTTGGCGACGAGAATGGGATATAACACAGCTGTTTAAAGCAACCAAAATGAAATATTGCTCGTTTTCTGCTCTATTTTTCCAGCTTACAGTAACAAATAGAAAGAACTAGTTTATTTTTGAACTCCTTAGACTATGTCTGCATGTTTCTACACATTATGGGCCCTCGCCCACAGTGCAGCCTATCCCCCAGGGCCTTTAATAGAATGTGCTGCCCTTGAAGCATTCTATAATGCTGCTGACAGAATGCAGTCGCTTGCGTCATATCAAATGGTACCAATGGAGGCAGTGCATATCGAAGCAACAGTGGAATAACTGAATTATTAATTGGTGCTGTGATCTGTTCTGTACAATGACTCACCTCTCCATTGTGGGGGGAATCTCCGTTGCCAAACGTGCTGGTCACCACCAGCAGGAGCGTTTCCTTCTCCAGGTCGCTGACTTTATACTTGTCCATGCACAGAACCTGGAAGAGGGAAATACCTGTATTTATAAGTTGCCATAATGTAGCTGACTTGTGACACCATCATCAGAGGAACCAGAAAACATCATGTTGTACTTTGGAGCTGCAAATATGGCACTGTTGAGGGGAGGAGCGCAGGGGGCAAACATACCGTTTCAGCAGTGATGCTGACAAACCTTGCACTGTTCCTGGGCACTATACCACTGGATCCAGACAACAGGTATTTTCAGACATCTTGAGATGTTAAACTTTGAAACTGTGAGTGCTATCTTAGATCTAACGGCATTAACGGATAGGAGCGCATAACTCCTCTCCCTACCGAGTACCTAAAGTCATGAGCCCCGATATCATTGCTTGTCTAGACTTTGGCCTCAACTTGAGAATGACTACAGTAGTCCTCTGTGTATACAGAGCCAGGTGCTTATAGAGCATACTAGAAACTGTAGTGCTTGGAGATGCTGATAATTTATATGAAGGTCTGATTAAATGGTTCCTGTTTTGTTGACTTTGGAGAAACAAAATCTGGGTCCATCTGGCAAAAACTTAACCCATGGTCTTTAATATCTGCAACAGGAGCACTAACTAGCTTCCTTATCCTAGGGAAGAAGTATGTTTCCATCCTTGAATAAGGTATTTAACACATCTCTTAAAAGCAGGTTAAGAACTTGCCACGTGGGACTGAGTTTGAACCCAATGCTGGTTAGGGATACCGTAAATTTCCTACTTATACACCATGCTTCCATCACTGAACAGGGGATGGCCATGTCACCTTACCTTAGTGTTGAAGGCACAGTTGAACAGCAATGCCAGTTTATTGGCAAAGGTTTCAGATTTCCCTGTTTCGGTGGCGTACAGAATGGTGGCCTTTGTCCTCCGTGCCATGGCCCTCCCCATTAGTGCGGACATAAAGACCACTGCTCTGTGGAAACAAAGACAGAAATTTTGTAACACAAACTTCATATTTTTTAAAGACTTTTTTCAAAAAGCCATCTCTGAATGTGTCATCCTGAGCACCAAGAAATTTCTAGACTGGAAACTCACTTGGCAGCAACACTAAATTTGATCTTCTTCTTCTTCGGCATTCGCGTCTCATCCTTCCATACGTGTGTCTTGTGCGCTTCCACCTATGAAATTATGAATAAGCTGCATGACTGAAGAGCATTCAAAGGGCTCATTTTACAGAGATATCCAATGAAGAAGTTCAGGGTGACATTTTGTAAATTTTCTAATTGTTTACTGTAGTCATCCTAAAGATGATAGTAGAATTCATGCATTTCAATTGAACAATACTTCCAAAATGTATATTTAAATTCTGATTGCTACTAAACTGATAGACCCATCCCTCAGAATAGACATATAAATTGTAATCAACATTTCTGAATGATTTGTATCCCTTAGAATAGCAACAAATTATAGATGTACATACTTGAGCCATAACCACTAGAATTCTATTCCATCATTTCATAGCTCATTCTAAAACTTCTGATTAACTTTACATAAAATAATTTTCAAGTATCACTCATTGTAAGTGTCAAGGCGGTAAATAATGATATCCTTTGAATTTTAAGAAGGATTGGGAAGGATTTACTGTCTTATATAAATAATCCTACCCAGTTCCTCCCTTGTTCATAAAGATTAAAGCAACACATTTAAGCTTTTTTTTAAATTAGATTTATATCATATAGCCATTTGTGTATATTAAAATATTAAAGACCCTAAGTGTTTGTTTTATAAACCTATACATACAAATATTTTGCAGAAAATATATTTATAATTTCTCTTTATAAACATTATAAACAGCTCTAAAACAGAACAGGGATTCAATAAAATCCTTATCTCTATTAACAAAACTCTGAAAATAATCTTATCTTAAAGTTCATTGCAAGTTTTAGCATGTGTATCTAAAATGCTTTTTCTGGAAATTATTATGTTATGTTAGTGACAGAATGCAGCAGAACATTGTAAAATGTATTATTTTCATAGCAATTTTTTAAATTGTTTAACTGCACTTGCCAAAGAGTTAGAAAATGCTTCCAATTTACGCTGTTAAATGTTTTCCCTTTTACGTACCTACTTGTACTCTCCTTTCTAGTGTAATAATTCTATGCTTCTAAAGCGGAGACATGCATATGACCATGCTGCAAGGCAATGGGTTAGCATGATCTCTTCCATGTGCACACATGTCCCACCTGCATCTCTTACCTGGTAGTAATAGAACGGCGAGAGGATATAGTTCAACATCTCCTGGTGGAACACAGGTGTGATGCTTCCGGATATGGGAGGCACGAGCCAGACCCAGTCGGCCGGGCAACCTCCTCGGAGCTTGTGCTCGTTCTGCATGTACTTCATGAAGGACTCGGCTGCTGAGTGGTGGTCCATGATGGTGACATTGTGTTTCTGCGAGCAAGTGAACATAAGAGATTGTTGACCTTAGCAATAACTCCTGAGTATCTTGGATAGGGCTAGCCCTTCTCACAAGAAGGCCTAGGGCTGCCAGACAAATAGCCACAATTATCCTGGTGTGCTTTTTGTGATGCGATGGGACAAACAGCACGAAACCTCCCGGGTTGAAAATGTGCGGTACAAAAACACGCTATACAAAACAGGAGCATCCCATTGGTCAAGAGCGTAGGCACCCCCGTGACCACAGTTAATATAGAGGAGGAACAGAGCAAGGAAATGCCATAGAGTTGAAACTCCAACCAAAAACGGAATGCTACCGCCATCTTACAACATCAGCATTAAAGCAGAGGGCGTTAGAGTTAATCCGCAGGCATCCATCTTGGATCAGCCACGAGGACCGAGTAAAGGCCTTCTTCAGTAACAGAGTTGGCGGGAGGAAAGCAACATTTATCAACGTGCTCTAGACACTGTTCTCTCAAAGTAACCCGGAAGTGCTCATGGCGAGACTTACCTGGAAGCTATACAGCACGGCCACGTTTATCTCAACGACAGCCCGGTCTTTCCACAAGGAAGCGAGCTTGTGTGTCTCCAACCCCATCCGCCGCCCGACCTCCTACAGGCAAAGGAGAGATACAGTGAGGAGAAAGTACAAGGGGCAAGGCTTCTAAGTGTATCTTTGGGTTAACTGTTTAGCATCGGACAACTTACAAGTGTCATTGGCCCCCGGTAACCCCCAGAAACATGATTTACCAGCCCTATCGAGATCACAAGTTTGGGTGTTTCCTGGGGTGATTTCAACTGCTAAAAGCATCAGCCATTTCCTGCAAGTTATTCCCCAACAACTTTGACTCCCATTGTGCCTTAAAGTGACTGAATTGAATGAATTCAAAGTTTTTGTCTTTTAAAAGTGTGTTTTCCACATGCAATGACCCAAAAACTATTGTAATCGAGGTCAAATTGATTTAGGCTACACTTCCATCCGATTGGGCTACTGAAGTGACGTCATGATACAGAGTAAAGACGTCATAGTTAGTATGGAGCACAGCAGCCAGAGAAGCAAGCAAGCCTGTCAGTCACTTGAATCGTTCTCTTAGGCCTTCATTACAAGTGGCCAGTTAAAACCCCAATGATTTCCCTGCCCCAGAGTTACTGATACCGAGGGCCCCAGTAATCCTGGGGAAAGAAAATAACGGGGACTACATGTTTTAGGAGACTGACATGCAGGAATCTGCATTTCCGCATGGAGTACCAGATGTTTTCCACTGGAGTTTCCTTTGGAGATTTCAGCTGCTTTTAGAAGCCGAAATTTCCACGTTAAAACACAATTGTATAGTTTCATTAGATCCGGTAGTGGCCCATTGGAATTTACAGGCTACTGATGTGATAATTCAAGCACAATTATTTGCAAAGGGGTGAGATCAAAGACAATGTACAGCTCTTCTGGCAAGGCGTTGAAGGGCATTAGCGGATGGACAGAACGGTATGCTGTGGACGTATGCTTGGTTAGCAGGCTATCAGTTGCAGTTAAGCCTGGGAGAAAAAATAATTACACTGGAGTCATTTTGCTTTACTCTTTTTACACAAAAATACTGAAAATGATGCCCGTTCGCGTAATTATGAGTGATTTGGCACAAAAATCCGGATGTCTCTTAAGCTAGCAGCAGTACTTTGCTTAAGTTCCTTTAGAAGGGTTTCTGATATTTATCTTGGAATGATGAAATGCTGCGTTACCCTGATTTTGGTTTCAGGTTGGGATTGCAGCAGTCTTAACAATGTGCTGTGCTATTGTTACTAGAGTGGGAATGTGATCTGCAATCTACTGATTTCTGCAGCAAGTGCAATGTGTGAATTAACTACATAAAGGGATATGGAAATTGTAAACTTCAGTTCTCATCTCTGCAGGATAAGCTTTAGGCCAAAGAGCTTTCTTAGTGTGATTCAACCTATGGGCTACATTGCGGTACCAATGCATCTGCTCACATAGAGGACTGGGGGAGGGATATGGATTTTCTACGTTGATAAGTGTAATGAAGGTGATGAAAAAATGGGTGTTCCTTCAGGAGTGTGTTTTGGCTGGTGCATAGTGCTTTTGGTGAGTTGTAAGTGGTAAGTGTTAGGTAGAGGAAATTGTAAAGAAGTGGGTGGGAATTAGGTACTTCGACAGGAGTATCTTAAGGTGTGAGCATAGTAAATGTGGTAACTGGGTATTTACAACGTAAAAGAATGTGGTCGTAATGCACTCTGTTATTTAAGATTCAAGAAATATATTCAAAGTTTAACATTTTAAATAAAACTGTGAGTGCAAAGTTGCAAGGGGGCTCTGGCCTAGACCTGGGATAAATCATACATAAATAGCTAGAAAAAATGTTGTAGGACTAGCGTTCACTGCTATGCCCTAAGTCTTCCAATATTCAAAGGTAATCAGTCTTTAAATCTAAGTCCAATCAAAAATTAACAGATGGTGTTCCAAGCAAGTAATATTTTTAATCCAGTTGATTGTAGAAATCAAAAGTAAATCACAAATGTTGACATCACACTTGTGTAACCGTAGTTGAGATATCACTTTTTTTTTATTCTGTGAATCCACAATAGTCATGAATAAAACCCAAAGCATAATTTTGGGTGTAAAACTCTTCGTCAGGGGTGGCTTATGGTAATTCACAAGGCGTCCGGTATGATGGCCGAATCCGTGAAAGACCACTTTACCGGTTGTGGCTAGGAATATGTAGAAAAAGGCAGAGAGATTTACCTTCAGTAGACAAAAATAACCATGTTGCTGTAAATATCTACGCTCTGCTCATCACTATTTTAGAACAATTATGATAATGAACGGTTGGTTTTTGTTTCAATTGTTTAAAGTACAGCTATAATGGTCCTCTGTGACCTGCCTTTGACCTTAACTGTTGGCTCTGACAGGAAGCATTATGATGTCACAATGTAACTGTAATAATTCATACTACTGATAAACTACATCATTTCATTATTTCAGGTGATGAGAGATCTCACAATTGCTGTCATCATTAAATTTGAGAGGGATATTTACACAGGGATTGCAGGCTCTCATGTAATATAGATGTACAATTGCACAGGGATTCTACACATATGCATTTTCTGCTCTGTAGTCAATCCATAGACGTAGGGTGTCAGCTGACAGGTGTGTGCTGGGATAGCTTCACTGGTCATAGTTTTTCTTGAACCTATCCTGGATTTCTGTGAGTGCAATGGGATACTGGTTTCTTCCATTTCCCAAAGTCTCAGATCATTCTCTACTTCATTCCCAAGTAGGACTTGGAGGACCACTACCTGCCGTGAACCTGCCTGGACATCAGCAATGTAAGGGCAGTAGATGTTAAGATTTTAGCCTCTGATTATTAGCTAGCCTGAACACTTGTATACTGAGAAGCCAAGTTTGCTGTGTTCGTGATCTAGAACTTGGTCAGAACATGTCTGTGTGAGTTCTGTTCTGTTAATAAGCATCTATTAAGTGCACACATGCGCACCCCAACAGGTTTGCAAGCGAGTTACCTCCAGAATGTTGAGACGTTGCACGTCGCAGAAATCTCGAACACCAATTTCCGTCCCCATGTACCAGCCGTTGAAAGGGCATGCTGAGAACTCAATGCCCCCAACCTCCAGAAGCATGTTGGACACCGCAGGCAACGCATACCATCTGAGATCCAGCTCTTTAAACCATTCATACCTGTTCAGAGTAAGGAGATTAAATGCAATCATTTATTATTTTCCAACTGTTAGCAGATCTCTATTCTGTATACTTTCTAGAGATTATTGGGGAAACTGAAAATTACTGAAGGAGCGAACTGAAAGATCCAAAATAATCTAACACCATCTATTCACAGAAAGAATGCAGGGACCGTGTGGGTTTCCTTACCGTGTCTTCCCATTGGCATGCTCTGGAAGACCTGGCCTATGAGTGTACTGAATTTACTAGAGTTCAATCTAGTGTTTCCCTTGAGGTCACTGCCCTACAGTTGCATCGTAATAGGACAATTATCTATCTATCTATCTATCTATCTATCTATCTATCTATCTATCTATCTATCTATCTATCTATCTATCTATCTATGTATGTATCTATCTATCTATCTATCTATCTGTCTATCTATCTTATCTATTTATCCCATCTATCCACCAGTCCTCACGTCTGTTTCCCTGCTTTTGCACTCAATGTAGTAATAGGCACATTTCTTTGTTATCAAATGAATCGTACTAAGGAAAGAGATGTGTATAGATTTAACCACTATTGTCCCCGCCCGACCTACTTACTTCGGATGTTCCATTGGCACTTCTAGGATAGCTTCTGGGGGGATTTCAAAAACTTCAGGGTCTTGGCCGTTGGCTTGGAGCACCAAGGGGAGGACATCAAAGCGACCATACTTTGGCTTCCATCCAAGATCTATGCACACCTGAAAGAGAGACAGAGACAGAGAGAGGTCAGGTAGAGCGATATAAGGGCGAGGGAGATGGGATACTCAGAGTGCAGCGGAAGAAACCGGATGGAGTCACTTGCCTGCACAGCTTGACAGACTATGCATTTCACTCATTGCCAGCACTGCAGGACCGGTTTGGTGTTTCCAGCACTGCTAGCACTGCAGGTCAAGCTATAGGTCTCAGTCATTCCCACGAATGCAGGACAAACTGTGGGTTTCAGTCACTGCTACCACAAGTGTAGGAGATGTTTGTTTCAGTCTTTATGTCCTGCTGAGTTTCTAAAGCCTTTCGAGGAGCGGCTTCTGCAGGAAGGGCTCCTCGGAAGACACATATCCAGGAGAAGCGGCTTCTGCATAAGGAACCCTGGAAGAACACTTGTCCAGGCAACTTCCTTCCTGTGCTAGTGTAGCTGCATGGGCTATGAAGAAAGGGCTACTGGGCAGAAACATGGCCAGTTCCTGTGCTGTTCTACCTGTATGACCTCCCCAGGGAAGGGTCAGGGGCAGATACATGGCCAGAAAGCTCCTGTGCTGCTCTACCTGTGTGCGCTCTTCTGGATGGGCCACTGGGCAAATCCATAGACCATTTGTTCCTATGCCACTGTACCTGTGTGAACTCTGCACTCGCCGGGTCACCCAAGAAGGATCCATCCTCCATTTGGTAGCCAGCGTAGCGAACCAGTTGGCCGTTCCATACTCGGAAGTCGTGCTTCCCATCGGTGCGCTGAGGGAAGACTGTGATGGTGGATCTAGGGAAGAGCAGCAGATTGAAAGCTGGTGAAAAACAGGCATCAGAGCCGATCCCAGAACGGTACACATTTTATACATGAGTTTTAATCAAGAATGGACCAGGTGCAATTGGCTACCAGTGAGCTGTACAATGATTCAAGTGGAACAGACACATAACATTATCAAACATTAGAAATAAGAGTAGCATTTTATAGTAATATTGGAATTTAGATTGGAGGAATGCTTCTGATTCCCTTTATAGTAATAGCCCATCCAAAGGGCTTCGATAGGGCAAGCAGGGGACCCTGTCGAATGGCTGTCCATCCCGTTGTAGCTGCATGCCGAAAGTAAAAGACAGATGGGAAAAACATGCCATACGTGTGTACGTGGTATCATGCATTTAGATAATGTTGAGAGGATTGTACGAGTGAATATCGACACCAATGATATCGTGGCATACTAATATTGAGGACAGAATATTGAAGGAGTATATATCAAAAGGTATGCGCACATAGGGAACCATAGAGTTACTATTCCGTACCCCACATCTGCGTACCTTGAAGATATATGTACCTCGTAGCTACAAATATGTGGAGTTAAGTATCGAAAGGCTAGTCTTACTTACCCGTGTATACTTTCAATATTCTATCCTAAACATTCTGTTGCATCGACATTCTTTACTCGATTTATGCTTAGAGTAGTTTGTTAATCCCTGGTGGTGTGATAGCTCAAATGTAATACAATCCTAGGTGACTGCCTAGGCTGCTACCAGAAGCGGGTGCCCCATCGTGGACGTACAAGGAACAAATGTGGCCAGTGTACTTTTGAGAGCGAAAACTGTATTTGTGCCTATTTCGCAAAAAACCCTTGCACAGAGCCTCATCAAGGAGTAAAGAGAAATCCTGAATGGTAGTCATGTATAATGAACCAATATCAATACTGGACAGAATGCATTTCAAAAAATTTCCATTAACAAATGAAAAATACATCACTGCCTGGCTGGAAGGTACTAAAGAGCTTCTCTTAGACCCCTTTATTAAATCCCCTTTGTGGTGATTGAAAGAATGTGATCACGTGCTGGAACATCTCACCTGAATTATACCTCTCGCTGGGAGGAGCTGTTGCTGACATTTAAAGGGGCCATCCAGTAAAATATGCCACAATAGGTTTTAAAATCCACTGAGTTGGGTAATAAAAACATCCGCGAGTCAAACTCCTAAACCCAGTTCAGATTGCAATATGTGCTACTTGAACACTTGACATTATCATGTTTCCCCAAACCTCATCACTCTCACTGGCTCCAGTTTCTCATCTGTGTAATGTATATTTGCTATTGCTCTACCTAAACTTACATTTCTGGCATTCTTTTACATTATTGTCAGCTACCTCTGTTTCTAATCCCAGATCCTTCTGGTCACTCCACTCCCAATCTATATCTCTTCTCAATTTTCTTTCCCCATAAAATTCATCCAGATCATCTTTTGTTCCATTGAACTCTGTACTATTCCTGCTCCAGTTCTTTCTTGTCTCACCTGCAGATTTGCTGTGTCTAGTTACACCATCCGGGCATCACAAGTGCTACCTCGCGGTAAGGGGGGAAGATTGTCAGTGCAGAAAGTGCACAATGTAAAAAGTACCAGCTCTTTTGTAAATGATGCAGAATACGGAGGCGAACGTGATTCGAAAATAAAATAAAATAACTAAACATATTATAAAAAAATATGTGCATCGTCTGCTTCCTCACAACATTCTCTCTAGAGCAACTCGTGTTTTCTTCAAACAAAGATGGCGGCCATGTTCTCTCTTTCTAGACCTGCTACTCAACGTACCTTAAGTTTCCATTATTTGAGGCATATTTGAGATGGCGGCAGATGTGTTCGAACATCTCTTTTGCGGTGGTGGTCTTACGAGCATCAAACACCTAGAAAAGTAGAAACAAACCAAAGAGATTTTTAATATGAACTATATGACGTAAGAGTTAACATACAACTCCACGCCGCCAAGTGAAGATGAATGTGGCGGGGCAGTGCCTGCAGAGAAAATAGTAAATGGCTTATCGTATGGTGCAATACATGTGTAGATTCTTTGTGCATCTCTTCTACGCTGTGTGTGCTTTTTAAATCCCCCAACTGCAGGGGAAGGAGAAGATATATAATTTTTGAATTAAAGTTACATTTGTTACAAATGTTTGTCGTGCAACTATGCACGATAGTAGAAGTGTGCTCTGACACCACAGATAGGGGATACACTCAGAATTCAATGATATTGCATTTCCATCTTGCCATCCGTGCCCGTCCGCCACCTATTTCCCCTCCGCCATATTACAATGGCGGGAGGGACCGCGGCAGAAGGGAAGACCGTCCGCCGCTTTTCCGCCGCTGTCGCCTTGCGACCGCGCCGGAAAAGGTCTAATATTGGGGCGGTGTCTATCAGACACCGCCAGCCTTATTAGGATGTGCTGTGGGCAATGCCTTTCCGTGGCGGCAATGCCACCACGAAAAGGCATACGGTCTTTGCTTTGGAGCCCGTTGCGGGCCCCCAGGGTAAAGGGAGGGTGGGGGGTGCACATGGGGGGTACCTATGGTACCCCCAAGCGTTTCAAAATACAACATGGCAGGCACCGCGCAGTGCCTGTCATGTTGTGCTTTGAAACGCACAACATGCATTTTTTAGCATTGCGGCGGGCGGTGCTTTCAGCACCGCCCGCCGCAATGTTAAAAATGCGGGATGCACCCGCCACTGTGGCGGGTGCATCGTAATTCGAGGCACGGGACCTCCGTCCCTGTGGCGGACGGTCCTGTCCTCCGACAGGATGGCGGACGGACAAAGTTCGTCCGCCATCCTAATTGACCCCTTATTGTGCGGGTGCTGTGGGGGAGAAAGGGTTAAAGAGCTGTGGTGGGAGGTCCTCATGAGCAGTAAGAGCAGGTAATGCTGTCACCTTCAGGTTGGACCACTGGATCCGCCCAATGCACCGAGGCGCGTTCCTCCAAGCTTGCTTGGTGGCGTAGATGAGCTCGTCTTCGGTCAGCTGGTAGGTTCCTGTTGTCTCTATTTCTTTGGTGATGGTCTCCAGGCGGGCCAAGTGTTCTTCTATCCTGGGCCTGTAAAAGTTAAAGCAGAATTTTGTTACATTGAGCGGATGCTACCCCTAGCCATGCTGTGTCCAGTCACACCTGTCCACGTCACCTTAATTTACTCATCTACATGGGGAAAGATGTTCTAAAATCTTGGGGATCAATTCTCATGTGCTTTCCTAATTTCCATGCAGTAATCTGTGATGTCATCACATCCTTGTATGGGAGCCATATATGAATATAACCAGATTTAGAAGGCCCTTAATACTTGGGGGTTCTTTGTTTAGGTGGATGAATGAACTGAGGCATGAGAAGATAAGATAATTTTCCCAACATCACACAGTTTGGTCTTGTGGAAGTTAGAATCAGGCACCAGTTTCTTCCTATGCAACTGTGAACAAACTCACTGCCAGATCACCTCCCCCTCTGGATGTGACAAGTGAAAAAAAAATCTGCAAGAGCGAGATAAACGGGCAGAGACTGTATGGGGAGAGGTGTGGCGCCACGGCCAGGGCGACTGACGCTGGAATCTGGGGATCACGGTTTGATCCCCAGCGCCGACGGCAGATTAGCCCAGCACCATGTGACTCAGCTTGCTTAATCCTCCCGATGGCCCCCAGGCCTGGAGACCCTTACGGATGATTGTTCGCGCTTTACAAATGTGGATTATTATTATTATTATTGGTGGAGGACAAAAGAGTGATGAAGTGGAATTAAGACTAGAAAGCCTTGATTTTTGGCAACTGCAAGATTCGCCAGCATCACCTGCATCTTCTGGGAAAAGGTTTGGGCACCAGGGGCCATATTACAAACAGTGACTCGGGGGCACAAAGGACATGAGCGTCTGTTTTATCCACTCTTGTGGCACTGTACTGCAGCTGCACCGTATTTCACGAATGTGTTGTCCCCAGAGAAGCTGCGAGTTTGCATCTGCCCTGAGGACAGTGTATTATCAGTAATAGGGCACACTGTCCCTGTTTGCACCTGTGTCACCAATGTGAAAGCTCATGGCGGCGCAAACAGTAATACTGCACCCGATTTGTAATACGGTCCCAGCACTTACTATTTTACAAACTAAGCACTGGATGACCCTTAAGCTGTTTCTGACTGATTCCATTTGGACGACAACTTTTATGTATATTCCATCAGGTGCTGCATTTTTATGATGTGTTGTGTTTTCTGCCTCCTTCGCACCAGTTTCATTTTATCCTGCAGTGTAAAGTGCACGGGCCTAACATTGTTTTAAGTAGCCCCAAGTGCTGCTAAAAACCTGGGGGCATATTAACAAGGGCTTTATCTCCACTTTTTTGGCTTAAAAAGCTCTCTGGAATTTTTATCGCCCTGGAGAAACGCGTGGTTAATAATGCGCTACAAGGGCAATAAATTCCAGAGATAGACGGCAATAAATAAAAAAGCGCTAAGCGAGCTTTGCGTTATTTACTCCCGTCCGTTGTTAATATGCTCCCAAGGCTGCCTAGTTTTTATTTCCACTTCATATCTCCCTTTTTCCACCACTCCACACTTCCTGTCTCTTTACCTCATTCTTGGAGAATTTTTCAAACCTGTTTTCTCCCCTTTGGTGCTATTTTCTTATCTTATCTGCTTCTCACAGCCTCGCTGTGACTTTGTGATTGATACTTGCTGGACCTCTCGTAGAAATGTAAGGAAAACTTCTTCCTAGTTGTATTGATTTAATAGGCATCGTACTTTTTAATTTTTTTTATTTAATAACCCCCTTTGTCCCATGTGTATATTTTGTTGCTGCAACTTTAGTATTTTACTTTTCTATTCCATTCCTTAGTCTCAAACTCTGAACACTAAAATTATTTTGTGATTTTCTTAAAATTATTTTCTCAAGTTGGTTTCTCGTGCTGAGGGGCATATTATCAAGGGGGTTCATCTCCGCTTTTTTGGCTTTAAAAGCCAAGAAAGCAGAGATAAAATTATCTCCCTATTACCTAGCTGTCGCTAACACCAGTTAGTGACAGCTAGTAGGAGATAAAGTAAAGTAAAGTCCACATTTGTAAAGCGCACAATCACCCGTAAGGGTCTCTAGGCGCTGGGGGGCCGTCGGGAAGATTAAGCGAGCTATTGCCCAGAGTCACATGGTGCTGGGCTGACCTGCCGCCGGAGCCGGGGATCGAACCGTGGTCCCCAGATTCCAGCGTCAGTCGCCCTGGCCGCGGCGCCACACCAGATAGGGACCATCTTGGGCCCCACTTTGCATGTCAGTGATATTTATCACTAATGACATGCAAAGTGGGCGTGCCAAGATGTTAGCGACTGGAAACAGTCGCTAACATCGCTGTCTCCTATTACCAACTTTTGGAGATATTCGCGCTAAGCGCGAATATCTCCAAAAGCTAACACCTGCCCTGAGCAGTTCTTAGCCATGTTATCCAATGGGAGGTGGATAACATGGCTAAGAGCATTAGCTCGGTAATGCATGAATATCTCTGACTTTTCAGCGATATTCATGCATTGCGGCCGTTTTTTATCGCATTTGCGATAAACCTTGATAATACCAAGGTTTATCTGTGATAAAAATCGCCGCAGCTCAGCGGTAAAATTTTGTCTCTAACCAAGCAATAGCGATAATTATCGCTATTGCTTAGTAATATGCCCCTCAGTTTTTTGTCTAGACGACAAAAATATGTTAGTGTTGTCTCAGTGGCACATTTGGTCACACTGAGGGCAATGAAAAAGTAAATATGAAGTTCTTTGAAAATGAGGCGCCTATGATTATCTGCATATTATAGGTCCCTCTCTATAAATGCACCATGAGCAAAAAAAGGATGGAATGGAATACCCACTGATTAATACAACATTTGTATCCCTCACTTTTGTTTGTTCATAAGTGCAGATTGTATGCACGCAATTCCATTCCAATTACGTCTATTTAGCATGATATTATATTTTAATTTTCAATCCATGTGAAAGTGCTACCAGGCCGCTCTCAGCACTACATAAAAACAAATGAAAACAATGAACAAACACAAAAGGAACTAACCGCATAATTAAATAAATGAAAACTAACTTACTCTTCTAGTGAGTTGTTGTACTGGTTGATGAACTCTATCGCCTGCGAAAGGACCTCCTCTGGTGGGAGTTGCCCGTCCCGCGGGCCCCTCACTAAGGACTTTGGGAACATGATGGAGCCCTGGCAATTCTTGGTCCGGCAACCTATATTCTACAGAAAGAGAGACAAAAATCATCAAAGATACAAGACCACACTCTCCCTACTTGCTGTCTATGCCTACTGCGTCCAGTGCAGTCCCTCTCCTGTACTTAGCACATGATGCATTAACCAACACGAAATTACATTCAAATATAACATGTATTTTAATGACCTAAACACATTATTAGAGCAAGAAGAGCAATCCCAAGGATTGTTGCAGACATGCCACATTTTGAGGACTCAATCAGCTTTCTAAGTCAACCAGCCTTCAACATTAGAACTAATAAGGGATAAAAGCCATAAAATATAATTATTTCTCATTTAGGTTTGCTAACTATCACACTGACAATCAAAGAACAAGCTGTTCATTTGATTACAATACGTTTTCTTTGTCTTACTACCTGTTTCGACCACCGCAAAGTTGGGTATTTGTGGCCTAAAGCTGGGCAGCTGCATAGTCTGAAACTATGAAAGCTCTATGTAGGGAGTTGGGCAATAGAAAGGCACACACTAAGGGGTAGACTTGCAAGCTTCTTGCGCCATTTGTGCGTCACTCTTAACATGAGGAAAGTGACGCAAAGGTGCTGCAAGGGCCTTGTACATCTGCCCCTAAGTGTCGAAAGAATCGCACCCTGTGGTTGTTGTTGAATGAACTGTCTACTAAATAACCAGGTATATGTTGATGTATTAGTTCTCTAGCAACATAATAAAGTTGTTGAACTGCATTAGCTTTCTAGTTACAGAGTAACCCTGGTGAATGATGTTGCATTAGTCTCAGATAAAGCAGTCTTAGATAAACTAATATCAGACAAACTAGTTCAGATAACTATGTAACTAATCTCACATAATCAGCTACATTAAACTCAGATAACCTAGACTCAGACAATCCATAAACTGCTCGCAGTTATGTGAACTCTAACACAATGGGCTCTTTGCCACCTGTCCTCGGGGCTCAGGCCTCAGAGGCACTGTGCGGTAGAGAGGTTCGCTGCCTGACCTCTAGGGGGCAGCAGAGGGCCGCTGGCCTCAGGGCCCGGATCCCAGCGTGTCCACTTACCTCCTTGGCCGTCTTGTGCAGCGTGTCTTGAAAGGTCACGCCGTTCTGGAAGTTGTTCAGCTTGAGATACCTCGGGCACTGGGGGGCTTTCGCCACCGGGGTGATGTGGTTCGTCGTCTTCTGGAGCCGCAAGGGGACAAAGGAAAGCAGTGTTATTAGGAGAAGCGGCCATGGCCCCCCGCCCTGGCCGCCTTCTGTGCACGCGCTGCTGTGAGGTCAGGTCATCGTCGCCTTCGGACAGAATCCACCGGGCTTGTTATTTTTAAAGGCGGGCAGTGCCAGCGCTTCAGTCTTTCTCCGCTCCGTGATTTCTCCCCTCACACCCTTACCTCCGATACCTCCCCTGCTCTGGCCTTTCCTCCTTTCTCCTTTACCTTCTCCCGCTTCTCGTTACTCCTGCTCCCTCGTTTTACCCCGCTCCTTCTCTGATGCAAGCTTCCATCGCTTCATATCCCACCTCTCACTCGCCTCCTAATCCTCTCCCTTCCTTCTAACTCTGCCCTTCCCTGCTCGCCATCCTCTCATCTGTCT
Organism: Lissotriton helveticus; assembly: GCF_964261635.1. Taxonomy (NCBI): domain Eukaryota; kingdom Metazoa; phylum Chordata; class Amphibia; order Caudata; family Salamandridae; genus Lissotriton; species Lissotriton helveticus. Next base: position 125,312,404 of record NC_136061.1, read on the forward strand.
GTCCTGCCTCCTCCTTTTCCCATCACTCCCTCTTTCCATTCCTCCATCATGCTGTCTCGCCCTCTTCATAGCTCTACCCTGTGGCTGCCTCTTCTCTTCTCCACTCCCTGCCCCATGCCCTCATTATCTGACTGCTCCGTACCGGTGCCTCCTTCTTTCCAACGCTGCCTTTACTGCCATCCCATACTCCGTACAGATTGTTTTCATCTTCTCCTTTTTTCTACCTACTTTCCTCCATCTCTTCCTTCCATTCTCTGCCTTCTCGCTAAACGGCATACCTCGATAAACATTCACCCCTATCTCTTTTTTCTCTCTCTGCTTCTATCCCACCGACTCCTCCTTTCCTTCCTTCTTTCTTTCCCACCCAACCTCGTCTGCCTCATGCTCCTTCTCACCTTCTTTCCTTCCTTCTCTGCCTCCCCTCATATCCCACATTCTACTTACACCTTCCCTACATCTCATTTTCCTCTTTTCTTCTTCGATCACTCTTACCCTCTTCATTCCTTTATTCCTTACCTCTTATTCCCTTCCTCTCTCCTTCTTTTCTTTCTTCTTCTCTACCTCTCCTCCTATGCCACATTCTCCTTACCTACTCCCTTACTCAACTCCCTTTCTCCCTACCTTCTTTCCTTCCTTATCATTTCCTCCCAATGCTACCTCATTCTCCTCATTCCCTCTCTCCTACCTTCTCTGCTCCCATATGCTCATTCTACGTTTTTATTCCCTTCCTCGTCTCCACCTTCCTCGTCCTTCCCACCCAACCCTACCACCTTTACCTCCCTTCCGCCTTCTCTTCTTTCCTTTCCTTTTTATCCTTTCTTCGCAAGCCCGCCTCTTCACCTCTCTCCCTCATTTCCTTCTCCTCTTTCTTGCCTTCCTTCGCATCCCTGCTCCCTCTGCGGACGGACCTCTCCAGCCATCAGATCCAGCATCCATGCTACCTCAGACCTAGCTCCTTCTACCTTCTCTGGTCCTGTGAGTGACCAGGGAGCTTTGTGTGCAGAATCTGCTCTCCATCATTCACATCAAAGAATGTTGAGTCACCAAAATGCCAGCTATAGTGGAAGTCAAGGAACACACTCCTTGACCTCAGAGGATGACCCCTCAACCTATGCTTAGACTTTCAAAGTCCTCCTAAATGCTGCTGAGGGGTAGAAGAAGAGGAGAGAGTGGGGGACAGGCAATAACTGAAGCCCTCTTAAATGTTGATTCCTGCTGCTGCCTTCATGTCTGCTGAGACCGGAGACAGACACAGCAGCACCAGGAGAACCAAAGGCCAAGCCAGAAGGGGCAACTGCTGCCACCGGCTGCCCCCATTCCACACCCATAGGTCACACATCAGGAAATGCAGCCAGAGAGTCAGGACAGGTGAAGAGAGTCAGGACAGGTGAAAGGAGTGAGGTGAGGCAGCAGAGGGTGAAAGGTGAACCCAGAAGATGCCAGGAGATGGGACTCAAAGGAGGACAGTGTGGCACATGGAGGGCACCTCCTGCCTGCAGTCACCTACCTCTGTCTGTGCCCGCACGTGCGTCATGGCGTCGGCCTTCTTCTTCTCGCCATTCAGCTGGGCTCCCTTCTGCGGCGCGTGACTGCGGGAGGAAAGCACAAGTTCAGTTTATCTGTCCCTAGACCATCTGCCCTTCTTCATGTGACTTATGCCAGAGTACTCCAGGGTCGGTCCTGGAGGCCCGGATCCATGCCAGATTTTTAAGATAACTATATTTATCTAAATGTGGATATGCTAAAAATCTGGCCTGGATCCGGCCCTCCAGGACCGACCTTGGAGAACCCGGCCTTATGCATTGGATGTGAATAGCAGCGTAGCAAGGACGTCATAGGCCCTGGTGCAAGCAAGGAAATGACCACTTTGACTGCTATTGGGGTATTAAAAAAGGAAATTATCAGGGTTCAATGTCACCCCTCCCGCTCTAGGTGCCAGTGCACCTGCTGCCCCCATGCCTACACTCCTGGGGGTGACGTCTGCTGCCGCTTAACAAGGGAATTTGGTGTGGAACTCTCTGCATGGATGGAAATCCACCAACATATCAGGGTAGCACAAGTGACATCAACGCACCAGAGCGTTCCGGTTAGCCCCTGATTCCATCCCTGGGCCTTCATTAATCTGCTTTTTTTCTGCAGGGGCATTAGGAGATGGATGTGGAGTGCAAACTACATCATTACATATGGTTCCTAGAGCCTTGTTTACTTTCTGTTCCTGCTAAGCTTTCATGACCTCTGAGACAAGGTACAGCAAGGGCAGTGCCAGGGGTAACAAAGGGCTAGCTAGGGATAGCAGCTATCCACCATACTCTGATTAGGCATCATACTCCGATGGCATGGTGTGCAAAGTTCCTGAAGATTTTATCTTTAAGAATTCTCAACAAAACACTTCTTAGAAGGAAAATATAATTCAAAATCCTTAAACTATTTTGTGCGAGGTATACGCAGGTGGTGAGTTTGTTTGAGGAGGGGACAAACTGCAAATGTGTGTAGATTGCTAACTTCATAAAACTTGCCCAGGAAAATAATAATTCCACACACGTCATTTCGCATCAGCAGTAATAATGATGTCAAACAATTACACAGAGGCATGTTCAAAACACACAAAAGACAAAAAAGCAATAGTTTGATTAGATTGCTAACAAGGAGGGGTGATATTACAGAACAGTTTCATCCTGACCAGCTTCCAGACAATATCCTTATAGGGTGCTTCCGACTCAGGTGCAAATCTGGTTGAGTTGCATAAATTAGCAGGTGCACAATTACCACACCACTCCATGTTTCAGCCATCAAAATTAGCAATAACACTCTAATTGCACGTCATGTTCCCTATTTCAAAGTGCTCAATCCCTCAATACATGCCCCATTACCTTAATTTGAGCCAGGATTTGGCTGACGAAGGTCGCAAGTGCAAATTCCCCAGAGTTTGCAATCTGTGCTCATAATCCCTATTTGGATGCGGAAGGGAGTTGGCGCCCAAATCGGAACTGGCGCCCAAATCGGAACTAGCACCCTAGTTAGGATGGACATAGCGAATGAATGGTGCCTACTTATCTTGATCGACATCTAGCAAAAATTAAATGATTGACCTGGGATAATCCTCAGATGCTGGATCTCTACTTTTTGGCCAATGGTCAGTGTCAAGATTATTCTTCTGCGCTCTCGCTGAAGAATCGGGAGGAGGGATCCATGCGCATTCTAGCCATGGTTCCTCAAACCACCAGAGTGAAGAAGCCATGTTTTTATTATTTGTGTACCCTCAGAAGGCTTTTCCCATACTAACCTCTCATTAAACAGTTAGTGCCAAGGTTGACTTGATGTTATCGAGACTCTGGTTTGGAAACTGTTCCCTCACTTCCTGCATGCAAAACCTCATCTTTACAAGCCCGTTAAACAGAAAGCAAGAACCTATAAAGACTGACCTGGAACGAGATCCTCACATGCCCGGATGAACTACTTAATATCGACCCCTGGAATGTCGTGGTACAAGAATATCGAGGGACAAAATATCGAAAGGTAAAACCATATACTTTGAAGTACAGATTTACTATTCCTAATCTACACACCTTGAGGATATATATATCGCGGAGGTAGAAAAAAGTGGAGTTAGGTATAGAAAACGTAGATTTATTGAAGTGTCAACATTTTGTTATCCATATTTTATCCGCGATATTGTGTTTCATTGACATTCTGGTGTCAATATTCAGGGTGCACACCCACAAGCCCTTGTGCCTGAAGTCGGAAAGGGGAATCATTAACACTTCTAGCCGTGGATCCTAAGAAGAGCCTTGTACTGACTATTCTGAAGACGTCTTATGTCCAAGCGATGGATTGCTCCGTCAGGCTGAAATAAAGCCTACTCTATCCGGCGGAGAATTTGGAAAGGATTATTAGACCAGAACTAACTGAGCTGGTCTTATTAAATGCAGTTAGTCCAATACATATGACACTTAGATCAGTGTCCTGGCAAGCAAGGGTCCCTAACACAGGGTCTGACCAGTTGCACAGGGAAGGTAGGTCTTCAGGCCAAAGATGTTTAGGGAGAAGCTCTGGAAACCAATTAACCTTGAGTTGTTGACCTCACCCCTTCCACACAGACGAGTAGGAGAGGAAAGACATAATGGGCTCCTGACAGGAAAAACGGCTCAGATTCACCCAAAATAAGCCTCTCCAGCTGTGAATCGGGGAAGTACTTGGAAATAAAAAGGAACAGGCGTAGGTGGGAACACTTCGATATGTGCTTCCTGCAGGAAGCCTCTTCAAGCGGGCTCCGTAGGGGTCACCGCGGTGCTTTTTGCTTCTCTCCGCTTCCCAGATATTTCCTGCGTCATTTCTGGCAGTAAACACGTGAATTAAAATCTGTTTCCTGTCCATACATTTCTAAAAGTAGGTCTTAGAATGACACCCTCGCTGGAGAACGCGTGCCAAGTGTCAAACATTGCATATGGGATAGCGTAACTGACAACAACACATCTGTTGCTTTCACAAATTTGTTGGTCTATTGACTTTATAACCCCTACCACTGAAGCGAAATCTCATTCAACATGTGTCTATGTACCGTACGCTCAATGACAACTCATGTGCAGGTGAGCAAAATCCACGCAAGATAACAGAAACACCATGGAAACGATAAACAAGTGCTCCGTTTGTCGTTAATCGCTCCCACATTGGAATAGCCCAGTGTCCTGCCATACAACGAAAGAGGATCATCTTCAGATTTATCCAGTGAATGACTATATGCCTTTGCCTGTTCCCGGGTGTTGCGCATCCTCAGATGATTGTCAATCTAGTGATGTCCTCTATTGTCTACTGTTATGTTATTTGTCAGGTTATAGGCCATTTATAGAGTGCCCGTTCACCATAAGGTCTGTTGGCGCAAAGGTAATCAGAGGCAACAACTGAAATCCAAGTCAAACATAGGCATGCTGGAATGGCCCGGTTTTTAGAAGTTTCCTAAAGCTCGCATAGTTGGAAGAGATCTAATATCTGGAGGGAGAGAAATCCAGGTGTGACTAAGCCCTCTTCTCCTTGACCAGATTCAAGATCCTAAAAATTCCCGACTGTCACATTCTTTTTAATCAGTTCTTAGTGCACTAAGCATATTTTCTCATTCGTTTCTTGCCCTTTTGTTTTTGGGGGGTAACCACGCCTACAGCAGCACTCTACAACTACCAGCACACAAGAGGACGGCTTGCAGAGGATACGGGTCCAAAATGGCTTCTTTTTGTTTGGTCGTCTTTCTTTCATCACCAACTTTACTACTTTCAAACTACACTATAAATGACAGATCAGTGGGTTTTTAGAAATCAGTGGTTGGTAGGAAGACTAGCATTGTTCAGAATTACCAAGGGATCTGTCCCCCCAGCGGTACGCCAGTCTTAGCTGCTGATTGAAGGACCAGAGTGCAGTGATGTTCAGGCTAAGCATCACTTTCCTCCAGACCCCTGGGCCACTGCCTACTCCCAAACAACTTTTTCCAACATTTAGTGGGTTACTACCCTCTTTGAGGAGTGGGTAACTCTTTAATGATTTGTTACCGGAACTACAGTCTCAAAAAATTGGTGCATTGCCTAGCAGATGGAAATTTGAAGGGGTCACTCTAAGCAGGGACAGACTGGGAACGCAAACTGTCCCTGGCAATAGAGTCAGACCGGCCGCGTGAGGGGGGGAGGGGCGTGCATGGAAAACACTGCAGCTGCTTTTGTTACAGGGGGGCGGTATTGCCGCTATGCTGTAAACTGGTCCCTGCTAACACAAACCTTTTTCCACCCCCCAGGGGTCAAAAACCAGCCCACACCCTGGCGACCCACCGGGGACACGCCCAGTGCCCGCTACGGCCAGTCCGGCCGGCCCTGACTCTAATCATGCCTCTTCCAAAATGTGGTTCAATATTCATTTGTAAACTCCTTTTGTAATTCAATAACCTGTCACTGAATCGCAAAATGGTTTAGTGCATGCAAAAAAAAATCCATTTGAAGGTCATAAAAGGTCGGATTGTTCAAATGCAAACATTGCAACCTCAAAATGGCTTAGTACACCTGACCCTAAATTTTGTTGGAGGGGGTTTTGGGGCAAAAGGAAGCCTGAAGGTGGTCTCCACATTCTAAAGCTATCCCAGAGTTTCACACATTGGGGTGTCGCCATCTGCTGGGAGTAGTGTGATCGGGGTCTGGCACGCGTATTCGGCGTGAGCGTATAAATTCACAACCAGGCCGCAGTTAATGACTTCTTGTCAAACTACACATGATGCTATTAGCTCTCATTTGTCAATGGCGTGCATGGGAGTTTTTTGTATCTTCTTGGAAGATAGTCAATGATTTCCTGATGCTGCAGAGATAAACTTCGAATAGGATGTGTTGCATTTATTAATGGCCCGAAGAGTTCTGGTTGCGACGCCCGCCCGTTGTCCTTCACCACAGGGGTGCGCCGGGAGTGAACCGGTGTGCAGTACTCGTCGGCTCGAGCTGCACCTAAATTGCCTGCAACTGAATATTGTTCTACTCTTTAGAAGAAGCTGAGAGCCGCAGCCCTTGGCACCGGGCCACTGGCTCCGCGCCCAAGTCATTCCTACACACGCTCAGGTTGTTTTATTTTGTGTTGGCGTGTCCTGCATTGAAGAGGCTTATCTGCAAAAATCATACCCTGGGGCTGACTTGAGAGCTCATTAAACATTGTCTCGAAGCCGTTGGAGTCGAGTTTGGCTGTGAGAACCGAGCCAATGCCAGCAGTGGCTGCATACGTCATCCTAGGCTTCAATTCACCAAAGCGCCAGCAGTTGGCGGAAATGACTTCACTCACCCTTTGACCCCTAATAGAATCATGGGATTGAGCCTGGAGCCCCTCAGCACCCTCCTATTTGTGCTGAGACGCTATGGGGGAGGGGAGTGCATAAGAAAGTGGATTGCACAGAAGTAAACAAGGCATGGAGCCCAGTTTATCTTATGTTCCTGCTGCTGCTTTCATACTCTCTGGATGCAGAAGAAGCTCCACAGCTGGAGCCAGGGGTAGCAAAGGGCCAGCAAAGGATAGAAGGCGCTACCCCTGGTGACCCCCAACTGATGACCCTGAGCCTTGGCCTGCTGCCCCTTCCCTCCGCATTGGCAGTGTTGGCACATTATCCATGAGCCAACAGGTCGCAGCAGAGTTCCTTGTGATGGTGAATGTAAATATAGATACATACAGATAATAAAGTCAAAACAGAGCTGTGGAAGGCTTCTGCCAGGGGATGCAGACTTATTACCGCTTAAGGTTTTGGTAGAGAGGCCGGCAAGTCGTGGGGGTGGTAATTAGGAAGTGCGTAGGCGAGTTAGGTGAGAAATCATGAGTGGGTAAGAGAAAAATCTGTCTGAAGCAAACAAAAAGCAGGGAAACAAATAGAAATGTCTGGAAGAGAAGGTGAAATCAAGGAGAAGCGAGCTGCAGTCTTTAGCTAGTGAGGAGGGAAAGATGGCGTAGAAGAAGGAAGGTGACAGTGATCAAAAGGCAATCCCAGCCTGCAAGTGTCTGTGGAAAGAATGTGTGAGATCCTTGTGAATGTTATCAGGGAATTATCCATGTGTTGAGCAGGAGGGGGAGAGCCCAGACCCTGGGTGCATAACCCAACCAGGATGGTGTTGTAGAGTTTGCTTTTTCGAATGTTGGGGCTCCAAATAAGGTTTCACTTTCTGATGTCCAGCTTTTGGTCGGGTAAGGAGGAGTGCCCGTGGGTCAGGCTTTGCAAACGATGCAGGCCACCTCGCTGATTAACCTCAACTTCAATGGGACGCCATTGAAGTGCCTGCAGAATGAGGAGGATTTTATCCAATCCGAGCCACCCTCTCAGCGCTTCCTTTAGTGGTAGGTTGGCTTGCATGGCACCTATGTGGAGATTAGCCCAAGCTGGGGAGGGGAGCGTTCATGTTACGAGAAGCCCAGGAGCAGCCTTAGGAGGTGGTTACTCAGTTTATAGCTAAACGGCTTGTATATTGGCAAGGATGCTTGTGGGTGGGGGTAGCACCAGGAAAGCATGCCCTGCTCAGGGAAACAACCTTTACAACGCAACTTTTACATCGCACTACCATTACAACAAAACTTTTACAACGCAACATCCATTACAACGCATGCAATTACAACGCAACCATTACAACGCATGACACTACAACGCACACCACTACAACGCATGTCATTACAACTCAGTCATTACAACGCATACCATTACAACAAATAACATTACCATCCAACACTTACCCTACTGTTGCACCGCCTGGAGCTAGAATAGTAATTTTTACCCCTACACTATCCAATACTTACCCTACTGTTGCACCCCCTGGAGTTAGAATAGTAATTTTTACCCCTACACTATCCAATACTTACCCTACTGTTGCACACCCTGGAGTTAGAATAGTAATTTTTACCCCTACACTATCCAATACTTACCCTACTGTTGCACACCCTGGAGTTAGAATAGTAATTTTTACCCCTACACTATCCAATACTTACCCTACTGTTGCACACCCTGGAGTTAGAATAGTAATTTTTACCCCTACACTATCCAATACTTACCAAACATGCAATGTAATGTTATGCGTTGTAATGGTAAGCGTTGTAATGGAATGCGTTGTAATGGATGTTGCGTTGTAAAAAATGCGTTGTAAAGGTATGCGTTGTAAAAGTGTGCGTTGTAACCTCATACATCCCCCTGCTCACTGTGGCTCAGCAGTTCTGGATTACAGGAAGCCTTCAACCTTCACACCTCTTTGATAGGCACTTTTGACTACCACGAAGAAGTGGATGCATGAACGAGCCATACTATGAAAGCCTATCCTGCCCGAATGGCTGGCCTCCTTGGCCTGTGGGATTTGCCTTTCACTAGCCCGGAGGGCTGCTGAGAACACCCCACCTGGAGGACAGGGAGAAGAAGCATCACCATACCTCTCGTCATGGAAAGGGTACTTGGGCATGTAGTTGTTGTTCAGATCTTGCAGGTCATAGCTTCTGTCCTTCTCGGTGCCTAGGTTGAAGAGTCTCTTGAAATGGCACTTCATTTCCCAGGCGTTAAGTGGTTCGACGGGAGCTGTCTGCGAAGGGATACAGATAGAAAGTAGACCTGAAGAGAAAAAGATAAGCACTGGTTACTACAACAGATTGTCCTTCCGTAATGACTAAATGCCGCAATAGAACCTGTAACCTCAGTGTCACTGCCTGGAAAGATACCTGGCATGTCACAAGCCCCCAGTGCCAGCCAGTGACCCCCCTCGCCAACGGGCACGTCCCACCTATTTATGTCACTGGGACGACTTACCCTACCTTGAACAAGGCACACCACAGCCCCACTGTACCAATGCCCCATACATCAGCTGCCCATTCTTACGCAGTGCCATTTGCTGCATTCCCCACCCAGGTTGCTGTTGCCTCGCCCACAAAAGTAGAAACTATAGACACAATGGGCATCAGTTCACAAAAGCGCAAGGGGTAGCGGAAGTGACATCATGAACTTTTCCCCCTGCTAAAATAACATTATATAGTTGACCCCTTGTTCCACCATAACCCTCTACTTGCTGCTTCAGAGTGAGGAGAGGGGCAAAAGTCTGGAAGTGCAGAGAATGGACAGAGTTCTCACAGCCCTGCATGTTTTCTATTTCTGACTTACCTTTCCAGAGGGTGCCAGGGTAGAGCAAGGGGTACCAAGGAGAGAGTCCCCCGGGTACAGGAGAGCGGCTTCCCTTACTAACAAAACAAAACAATAAGGCATTGCTGGCACAACTTGTGGGCTTACAGGCTATGCCAGCCACCTCTAGGTTCAGAGGTGTGGCAGCCACTTTACATGGGTGTTTTTGTGTATCTGGTGATGTCACAGGTTGGCAGGCCCGCTGGCGTCTGTTGTTGCCGCGCGGGGGAATCTCCGTCAGAAAGCGAGTCTTGTGTTCGTCTTCCAGCCACTTGAGGCCACTTACCCTCCAGGTGAGTCATCATACTAGAAGTATTGTGTCCTTCTATCTGGTGCAGCACATCTCTGGTTGGTTCAAGGGTGGGGTCAAACAGTTGACACATCGGTCTGGTACTGCTTTCAGGTCTATCTGTCCCACTTTATGTCAAAGCACTTTGTGCAAGGTGTCTTCAGGTGTCAATGACAGGAGCCTTGTAAATAAGGGAGTCTGATTGGGCGGCATTTCAGCTTACTGCAGGACTGTGGCAAAGTCCTGCTTTTTGGCTCGTTAACAGCCTCCTCTAGAAAACTAGAGGCGGTAAGGTAGTTAAAGGTTAGGTGAGCCACCTCTGCTCTTGTCTGGCCTGCACCCAACTTCCACTCAGGACTGGACCCAATCCTCGAAATGCAAAGTAAGTGATTTGTGCAAAAGGGGAACACAAGTCCTAATTCACGCAGCAGGTTTTGCCAGCGCACCCCGAAGTCCACCGCAGTGCCTGCCTGCTTTGGTGCCTCGAGGACACACTAATGTTTGCTTGCTGTGTGGAGGCCATTGCCAGCTCTTCCCAGCCTTACAAATTCAGGGGCTGTTTACAAAGGGTTGCTATGTTATCTGGACTTATGTATCGCTGCCTATCACGGTACAGGGTATCCAGGCGCTGGAATGATAAGCATTGGTAAGTAAACGAAGGCAAAGCTTTGCACCACGTGACGTCTGCACTAAATCTTTGTTAATCAGTCACACTAAGGTATTCTGACAACAGATCATCCGTGAGTTAATAAAATAACACATATACATTCTGCTGGTGTACAATCAAAGGCGGTTCTTTATGAAAACAGAGGATTAACAATGAAGAAGTAATAAAAAGATATCAAAAACTAAAATCCTAGGTGGGGTTTTAATACCTTGATCCATTGTAAACTCAGGCAGCTTGTCACTTCACAGGTACTCAAGAGATAAAGTATGTTTTAAGGGCAGTTTTTGAGTTTTCTAAACTTTGCGTGAAAGACTGATGCATGCTCTGTAAGAATGTCAGATATAACCATGTTTTGAGGGCAAGTTTTAAGTTGTGTAAGCTTTGTATGAAAGTAATGCATAAAGAAGAATTGATGGACAGAATGCAGAACAATGTCATACATTCACCCAAGTACGGAGATCTGGGCCGCGATTCATAGTTTTTTTGCTCACCATGCCATTCCAGTTTGAATCCAGCCATATGCAAATCAGTCTTGACCTCCGTGGGAACAGTACAGCCCAAACTGCCAGGCCAGGTCCTCCCTGGACTGGAAACAAGCATCCTAGGACCGGTTTCGGAGATTCACCCCATATCAGCCAGGATAGCTTGACTCCAGTGGCATGTAGAGCACAGGACTCATGTCTGGGCATACCAATCCCACTTGGGGTGACAAACGCAAAAAGAAGAATTGATGGACAGAATCCAGAAAAATGTCATACATTCACCCCAGTACAGAGATCTGGGCCTTCCATTATGCATTTTACATTGTTAGTATATCGCAAACAGCCGACAGGCTGTATGCCTGGGTCTTTTTCAAGCCTCATAAAATACAGGTTAGTTCCTACAATAGTTTGTTTTGTAAAATTCGAGTAAAAGAAATAATGTATCCATTATTGGCTGATTCAAAGAGTGATGGAGAACTTTGTCAGGATTTTGAGAGGATTTGCATTATTTCATTTACTCGAATTTTACAGAACAAACTATTGTAGGAACTACACAGTATTTTATGAGGCTTGTAAAAGCCCCAGGCAGTACACCCACGCAAGGGGCGAAACACGTGTCGGCTGTTTGGGATATACCAACAATGTACATAATGGAATGGGACTTTTCTGTAAAGCTACGTGACGAAAAGCACACAATGAAGTACATATAATGAGGAACAAGGAAAGAATAAAAACAAGAGAACCACTAATCTGAGTTTCTCTTCAAGTCGAGGGGTAGTCTTCGTTCTCTTATAGCCTGCCAATGCGACTGACTGCACCATTCAGCTGGGCTTTCGACTGACCGTTTGTCAATAGCAGGGTTCTCCAAAATCGGTGGTGCGGGGCAAAACAACGCCAGATTTATAAGATAACTACATTTATCTAAATGGGGATATATTAAACATCTGGCATGGATCCGACTTTGGAGAGCCCTGGTCAAAAGGATGAGAGGGCGACCAGTTTTCCGATAGGCCCGTCCGCCTCGATGTATCGCCATACAATCGGCCCAGGAGCGTGGCGTGCTCTGAACTACACACCTGTCTGCAGTGGCGCTCCAGGAAACTGACACCTGTAGTTAAAAACGTTCTGCAAATTGCTCCATTGTGTCTGTAATCCTCTGGCATGCGCGGCCCCGCCAGGCGGCTTGCCTGGCCTCCGTGATCCACCCCACGGCGGACTCACCTTTCCTCCTCTTTGTCGCGCTGCCAGCCCCCGGGCTCCCTGCGGCCGCAGCCCGGCCTCTGTTCGCCTCTGACACGAGAAGGAAGCAAGGTCACACAGCTCGGGGAAGAGGCCACCTCAGACGCAGCCAGGGCTGAGCGCGTGCCAAGAGACCTGGGCGCGCGCCCAGATGGGCATCCTCTCAGCATGGCAGGGCAGACCCGTGCTGCACAGCTGCATAGTGCGCGGAGCCGCCACCCTGGAGAGAAGCTCGTGGTGGGAGCCCGTCCTTTGTCCTGTCACCTGCCCGGCGTACGGGGCAGCCGGCCTGGGCACGCACACCGGGCAGAGGGGTCGATGCGGCTGCCTCCCCGGCCGCTGCACGCAGCCTTTGGCACCAGCTGGGCTGGGCAGGGCAGCCAGCCCTCTTCCTTGATGGTTTCCATCAGATAACCCCGCTGGAGGCAGTCCCGTCCCACCGAGCAGGAAACAACAGGGATAGCTCGGTGGGCACAGGCAGTGCTGCAGCGAAGGCCCCTTCACCGGCCCTCGATCACTATGGAAACGCGCTACAGCAGGTGGGACTGGAGGGGGGATGCCAGGTGGGAGGGGGTGAAAGGTTTCCCAGGCGTACCGGCCGTCCCCCAGACTTTGGTGCCAGCACATCTCTGACGACTGCATTACTGCGCATGATGCAATGCACATACATGAAATGTACAAGGTAGAAGCATGATGTATTGCACATACATGAAATGTACAAGGTAGAAGCATGATGTAATGCACATACATGAAATGTACAAAGTAGAAGCATGATGTAATGCGGATACGTGAAATGTACACGGTAGAAGCATGATGTAATGCACATACGTGAAATGTACACGGTAGAAGCATGATGGAATGCGGATACATGAAATGTACAAGGTAGTAGTCACCCGATGTAATGCACAAGCATGAAATGTACAAGAAAGAAAGTGCCATGATGTAATGCACAAGCATGAAATGTACAAGAAAGAAAGTGCCATGATGTAATGCACAAGCATGAAATGTACAAGAAAGAAAGTGCCATGATGTAATGCACAAGCATGATATGTACATGGTAGACGCATGATGTAATGCGGATACATGAAATGTGCAAGAGAGTCACATGATGTATTGCACATACATGAAATGTACTAGGTAGAAGCATGATGTAATGCACATACATGAAATGTACACGGTAGTCACGTACATTGCTGCCTGAATATGTTCTTATTCTTATGTGTGTATTCTCCTGTACTGCATATGTTGTGCAGGGACAGGATTAAAAGAATGATGACTTGTTTGCATTTTACAGGGCTCTTTTTCCATCACTCTAAACATGTTTACTGACATGCCTCCCCTTCCGGTGCACACGCTGTGAGAACTGAACATGTCCGTCCACTTTCCCAGACTTTCTGCACCACTGGAGTCCGATGAGCAGATAAGTGTGGGAAAAGCATGCCATGATGATGGCGAATGCCCGCCGTGTGGGTGGGCGCCTCGTGTCATTGCATTCCCTCACTTCCCTGATAGCCCTACGAAAGCCAGATATGCAGGGACGTAGCTTCAGGGGGAGTGTTTGGGGTGTTACACCCCCCTAATCATTCTAGTCACTAGTAAATAGTTGGATGCAGGTGTTTTCAGTCGGTATGGCGGGAGCCTGTCGGATTTCACCTGGGATTTTTGCATACACACAGAGACAAAAACAGACACACTCTTTCTCTTGCTTCTGTTTTGAGTGTCTTAAAAAATATTGGTCATTTTACAAAGTATTGTGTTTAAGTATCCCATACAATTTGCATCCTGCTTCCTTTCCACCCCCTCTTAGCCCCCCTTCTGCACTCCTTCTGTTGTAATGTATTTTAACATGATATGCCCGCATTGTTGTTGGAAAACCTGACGCTCGCCCCTCCCCCAATCTTACTGACCAAGCTACGCCCCTGCAGATATGCTAAATCAAAGCTAGAATATATGTGTGCATAATGTACTCATGCATTGCATATATTACATACATCCCACTCTTCTGCATAGAAAACACGTTCTCCATCTGCTGACAGACACAATATGTGGTGCAAACAATAGTACAAAAAACAACATTTTTACACAACGCTGCACAATAACCAAAGTTGCTGCGCTGCGTTGAATGAAAGGGAGAGTGTAGGAAAGTGCCATAAATACTAAAATAAGGCACTTCTGCGCCCTTCTAAAGCCCGGGGCACTGCCAAGCTGCCTCGCCACACGCATCATACTGTAAAGTAGTGCACCTAGTGGCTAACAGACGTTGTGCTGGAAGTACATGCTTCCAGTACAGCATACTACGCTCATACTTTAAAACTTTTCCCACTGTGTATGTGTCTGTACAGTGGCACACACGAAAATGTGGAGAGTTTGGAGAAATAAAAGTTTTCCTTATTAGCGCCCACTTAAAAAGGGGTGTCATGTTTTTGGAGCAAAGTCCTATCTGCCATTGTTAGTAGCTCGGGGTTTGCACCACAAACCATAAGAGGTGGAGTAGGAAGGCCCATATACCAACCACTACTTTTCATTACTTTAGGCAACTTTCCAAACTCCCAAAACAACACTTTGTGCCAGTTTTAGTCAATTCTGGTAACTTTGCACCAGCACAAAGTGTTGATAATTCCGGCACGTTATTTAGCATAAGTAGACTTCAGAAAAGGAGTTTTATGCTTCTCCGAAGCAGGTCAATTCCCAAAGACAAATCAATTAGGCAGGCCAATTAAACAGCAAATGATCAGGGGTCGGCGCTGTTTAATGTTTTACAGCACTTCATTTATGATTTTGGAACAGAAAATTCTATAATTTAGGCCTGGAATTTGGGAGTTCTTTCACTAACTTTGAAACTTAATGTCCCTGCATGATATTTTGGGAGTTATTGATTTTCTTGGCAAAAACACATAATGTAATAGCTGAATGAACCATCATATGCATTCTTACCTTGTGTTTGATGATCTGAGAGCAGATTGGCAGTCCCAGCAGCCAATGTTTTTTTTTGCAAGAATTCCAATCTAGAGGCAAATAAAACCGGAAGTCAGATAATTAAATGTCCATATTTAAGCTCCGAGTTTCAAAGTCGCATTTTAAACACAATGCATTATGTGGAAGTGTGTGGCTTTTTGGGGACTTTTCCTGGGCTTAAAATTCTCCCAAAAGTATCAACCTGAACCCCTCTCCGGTATTCTCCAGTCTTTTTTCCCCCAAAAGTCACACTTGGAACACCCTTGTGACTCACTAGGAACTTGTTTTTTAAGCTTTTGAAATTTTATCCATAGTTTGCAAGGAATGCCAATGTGTGCATTATTGGGCAATTTAAACTAACCCTGGATGTATGAGCTTTAGTGGAAACTTCTTAAAGAACCTTTTTGCAGAAATAACAATAGTGACACATTGCTTTCTATATAGTGCTTCATACCGCGCCTGCTGTTTTAAGCGCTATAAACAACGTGTCACTATAGATGCAGATAGACTTCTGTGGTCGTTGAATGGTGCTAAGCTGGGCAGAACCCAAAGAAGGGGTCTGGCAAAGTCCAAAGCTGAGTGCCTGAAATCTATTGTTTTTCTCGTTGTTTCTTCTTCGTTTTGTCTGGTCGATCATGGAATGCTGACTGTGAAATTGATTTTTATATATTTATTTTAATTTTTTATTTTAAAAGTTTTATATAGCGCTGGCTAGACCCGGAGGTATCAGAGCGCTTTACATGAGCATCAGATCATAGTTACAGATTACATCGTTACAAAGGTTAAACAGTTCTAAGAGCATGGCAACATAGTTACTTGTAAGGTCGAGAAAAACAATAAGCACAAAATACGTAAGGGGAAAAGAAGGCAAGGTGAGAGATTCAGGAGGGGGTTGGAGTAGGGGAAGTAGACAGATAAAGACGGTGGGAAAGAAGAGGGGAGGGGAGGATGAGAGACATAGCCTGGGGAGAAGAGGGGAAGGGTGACGTGGACACAAACCGGTAGACGAGTCAAGGCAACGTCCAAAGTCCAGTAAGCTGTGATCCCAAGGGAAGTGGTATCCCTTCCCTATCTCTATTGCGAGAGGCTCCCTTTACGCAGTGAACTCTCTCAGAGAGGTCTCTGAGACTCCAAGGCCTACAAACTGGATCCTTCCCCAACAAGGTGAGAGGGAGTGCTTTGGCAAGGGGTGCCATACCATACCTCAAGTGTGAGTGGTTCTCTTTGCACAGTGGATTCACTCAGCGGGTTCGCTGAGACTCCAGAGTATAAATATTAGATATTTCCCCAACAAGGGGAGAAGGAGTGCTTAGTCAAAGGGCACAACGGACAGGGAATAGGCAGAGTAGCAGGCAAGGGGAGAGATTCAGTGGAGAGAGGATAGGGGCTAGGGAAGAGACAAATAAGGAGAGACGAAAAGAAGTCTGCCTATAGACCGACTGGGTAGGTGACGACCAAGGAGGGAATCCAAGGCCCATCTCCCCTATAGCTAAACCAAGTAGCTCCATCGGGCATCAGACAAATTAGTTCAGTCTCAAAACATTGAGAGAGGAGGGAGGGAGAGACATAAATAGAGTGAGGATGCGGTAGGAGACGAAAGGAGAGACGACAGAAAGTGCAATAATGTGGTTCAACAATATACTAGAAGAAGATCAACAAGTAAACATTAAATCAAACAATCAGCAATACAATTAGGGGAGGAGTGAAAGGCGAGGGTAAGTAGTGGGGGGTAGGGGTGGAGCGGGAGTGTGGATAAGGGAAGAGACAACCATAGAGACGAAAGGGAGTCTGTCTAAGGTTCACAGAAAAACAGGGTGGGGACAAAGGGCAAGGGCATGGGAGGGCAGAGGACAGAAGCTGGAAAGAGTCGGTGCGGAGAGGGGGGAAGGTTGCATAAGGTTTGAACAGACAGAGGCACGTATCTACTGCCTGGGGGCTGTATTGTCTTGTTGGAGAATGCGGGCAGTGAGACTCTGTTCATCTTTGATGGGTGAAAAAGCTGGCGTAAGCGAGTCCTTTGTTTCTAAGTTTGTGTCTTTATTGGTGGCCATTTTGGGGTCAGGCGGCCCCTTCTCAGTAGTGCGAGCTGGGGCTTTACAACAGTTGCTGCAATCCACAGGTCGTTGTGAGACAGGCCTGGCTTGCTTTGAATTTGGATCACTAACCCATGAGGAAAGCTCATCTAACCTCAGACACTAATAAAAATAACTGATAACAGGCAAATGCCGCGTTAATTGTTTTTAAATGGCACAATAAACACAAGTATTTACCTTGCAGTTCACTCCCAACTGGGCACTGCTCTTATATCTGCTGATTGTAACCTTTGCTCAGCACTGCAGTTTTGCGGTTTCCAAGTGCTGTACATCATGGTTGTTGTTACCCCCCATTTCAATGGCACTGACTTTATGAACCCTGGAAGGATGAATACCTGAGGTGAACCTGTCGGGAGGTGAACTCGTGATCAGCAGCTCTTACAGACATAGGGGTCGATTCACAGAAGTAACTTAAGACAAAATCCTAAACTTACTACTTTTAGTATTCACAGAAGTTAGGATTTTGTCTTAAATTTGACATAAGACAGACTTAAGACAAAATCCCAACTTAAGTCTGTCTTAAGTCTGTCTTAACTCTTAAGTCGGTCTTAAGACAACATCCTAACTTCTGTGAATACCAAAAGTAGTAAGTTTAGGATTTTGTCTTAAGTTAGTTCTGTGAATCGGGCCCATACATCCGACTGATTCTAGCGCTTAACTCACTGAGCCAACTTGCTGGCCCCGTTGTCCTAGATGTAAAGTTTGGGTGGAGGGCATTGTGGGGGCGGGGATAAACTTCTGGGCTGTTTTCTGGGAACTTTGTACTGAAAAGGTTTTTCCTGCCCATTGGAGTATTGTGCAACATGCTAATTAGCTGTGTAATTAAGCAGTTCTATTTAAAGCTTCGGAAGAATTGCCAAATTCCCGGGATCACACGTGCAGTCACGCAGCTGAAGGGAAGAGGAATTTCGTAAATGTTACAGTTTATAAACAGCAACGGTGACCTGCTGCGCGGGGCTTTGCCTGCCAGTCTGGGGTACACTGAAGCATTGTGGTTCTGGGGGTGACTGGGTGAGATTTTGGGGACCATGGCTGGCACGGGCAGGTGTGATCTGCATTTTGCCCACTGCTGGGGCACAGGTACCGTTCAGACGTAGCCTCACCAAGAACGTAGTTGGGAGATTTATGACAGTCACCCCCCACCCCCCCTTCTCTCAGCACTCAAACCTCACGTGAGTTTCAGGGTATTCACCCTCGCGCTCTCTACAAGCATGAAACCCCCAACCTACCCCCGGCCATGGCCGATCTGGAGTCATTGCCGGGTCAATGAGGTCACGCCATGGGATGCATGACTGTAGAATGTGAGGGTCTCTGCAACTTTCTACTTTATCGTAACAAACGATGTAAGATCTTTTCGTTGTATGGCAGGGCCCTGGCCGCCATTCGTCTGTGTATTTCTGTGCACTTCTGAGCTTATAATATTTCTATGGGGCGGCGTATTTACAAGCCGCTGGCGCCGCCCCCTTGCGTCACTTTTAACATGGGAAAAACCCAACACCGTGACCTCCTCTGCAGGATTCATGGAAAGTATAGAAGGGTGGTGGTGTTTCCTGTGGCACCCCAGAGAAAAAACGCCCACGGCTTCCTCTGCGAAGCTGCAGGAGACACTGACGAGCACTATACAAATCAAAGTCCTACACAATCAGACACAAACTACTGACCGAAGGTGTGTTTACAAATTGCTGAAGGCATGCAATTTTTTTTGCAAATGGTGTTTTCTGCCAACCCGGAAGTAGAAACTGCCACATACGGACCCCGTGAGCAGCGGGGACCCTTCCTGGGGGGCGTCGAGAAATGTCCTTTTCTCACCTTGGGCTCAGCGTTCAGGAAGATGCCACTGGCGCTTCTAGGCACCTGCACTGAACACATCTGTCTTTTGAGTATAAGTTGTCTGGTTTAAACTAAGTGTACCAAGGATCTGAGGTCTCTTTTTAGGGTGTGGTGGGTCGCACCTGTTGAGGTACACCTGTGTGGCACCTGCAGGATCACATAGGCACCACCTGTTATTTGCTGCTGGTGAATTGTCAGAGTATTTCTGTGATTTACAAGTCAGCCTTGTAATCAGACTTACCATAATGCTCAAAATCTGTTAACAAAATATATGGCCGCAGGGTGCCACGCACTTGTACCATTACCGCACCCTTTCTGCTGGAGGGGGCGGGCCTAGGCCTCGAGCCTGTGGAGCAGACTGACTGACAGGGATGGGGACCAGACACATTCCTGGATGAGTGGCGCCTATGCAAAGGAGTCCCTTTGGCTGGTTCATTCATTACGCTGACTTACATTGCGCCCACATTCCATCCCACCTTTCCGACACTTTGGAGCACCGTGGACGTACGGAATACAAGATGGCTGCGGCTATATCTGGATCACAGTGTGGCACGAGTAGGTTTCCAATCAACCAATCACAGCTTTCCAATAACGCTGAACATAAACCTTGACAACAATGCAGGACAAAACCACCGCGTTCTTAAAACAGCAACATTACTGTTTTGTTTCTTTGTGGCAAGAGTTTATCAATGATTCTCCCTCTAACCGGAGCACATTCAAAATCATGCATCACGCCTAAATTTGGAAAACAAGCATTGGCAAAGACAACAAGTCTGGCTTTGGCTGTGTGGTTTCTGTCTTAGTCAATCCTGTTTTACAAAGCTTTAATTTTGAGGACCCGCTGGTCCCTCGCCAATATAAAAAATACATAACCCTCATGGTCGTAAGTCATTAAGGGAACTACATTGGACGGATGTACTCTTTGTGACAGAGCCGAGCGGGTCACTCACTGTGAAATCAGCCAATGGCTGTATCGGCTGAGCCAATGCTCCTGTCTGTGTGCTGCAGGGGGTGTGAACAAGTGATTAACACACCAGCAGGTCAATGCATGAAGGGGGCTGGCTGAATACCCCTAACAGTAAATATGTTAGATAAATCATTTTAGTAAAATAAAAAGGTCTTAGTTACACAACTCAGGGGTGGCCCTGACAAATGTCATAGCTGCTAAATACCAAGGCCGTGTGACCCTGAGCGCACCCAAAATTCCAGTCTTTTTATCCCATTCGTGCAGGTTCTTCTTCATCCCTGCTTTCTCTGTTGATCCCAGTTTCTCTATCCTTCTCTACCTCCTTTTTCTCCCTTCAGTTTCTTTTTCATTTGCTCCTCCTTCTTTCTTCCTTTGTCTCTTCCTTCCTGTCCTTCTCTTTCTCATTTTTGTTATCTTCCTCACTGTTGTTTTATCTTTCTCTACCCCCTTGTCATTATATTCCTAGCCTTCTATTCATCCCTGCTTCTCAATGTGAACCGTTTTCCTATCCTTTTATTCATCCTTCTTGCTCCCCTGGATACTGCTTTCGATCCTTCTCTTCTTCCCTCTGTCACTCTCTTCCTGTGTGCCCCCTTCTCTAGATTTTTCTCATTCTGCTTTTCTGTCCCTTTCTCCCCCTTCTCTCTTGTACTTCCTGGCCCTTCTTTTCTCATTTTCCTCTTTTTTCACCGTTTTCCTATCTTTCTCTTCCTTTTTTTGTCCCTCCTTTTCTATTAGTCTGTTTTCCTTCTTTTGCACTGCTTTCCTTTCCTCTCACTTTCTACCTGCTTTCTTTTCTAGCTTTCTCTCTCTGGGTCAAGGGCTGATAATGAAAATAAGCCCCGGTCCCTACAAATGAGTGCCAGTACCCCACCACCTGCCAACACCGGCAGAAATTAGGCGCTGCCGGGCAGGCACTGCCTGGGAAAGCCATTCCGCCGGATTTGCAGATAATCAACCTTGGACACCGCTTTGTAGAAGGTTTGGCGAAGGCACTTAGGATATCGTGAAGGACGATAACGTACTACAGGAAATATTGCCTTTAGTACTCGTCCTCACTCCTACTACAGACGCTGCTTAAATGTGTCACTGTGAAGTCACATTTTCGTCCGTCCGCGCCGTCTGTATGTCACTCTGGCACATGTCTATTTATCAATCCTGTAGATTAACCTATAGAAGTGGAATTATTCTCTGCATTTTTTTCGATTAATCTAATAATCGGAAAAGGAAGTAGCTTCCGGCATTGCCCCTGAGACCATTTCCCCCATAGTTATGAAACTAGCGCTTCTGCGGTTTCCTTGGTGAGAACCTTGGGGCTTATTTACAAGGCCCTTGCGACACTTTTGCGTCATTTTTAACATGGGGAAAAGTGACGCAAAATTGGCGCAAGGGCCGTGTAAATCTGCCCCCCAGAATGTAATACACATAGAGCGCCTAGAAGCCTCAGAGAAACAGATCCTTGTGGCGTTTTTCGGGATGCTCTGAGACTAGAACACTTCCAAGAATATGTCCAGGACAAAGGCACAATTGTACTGACAAGGTACCCGTCAATGTGTGTACTGAAATCTATATATGAGGCGGCCTGCCTATAGACTCACAGAGGAGCTGAATTAGATTTGAATTCCGTCCGCCCTCATGGCGCCATCCAGTGTAGGGAAGAGATTGTCCTCTTTGCCCATTCGCGCATCCCACTAACCATCCGCAGGCGCATTCTGGCATGTTGTCGTGTTTGGTGACGCCTGCTTGGGGTCTGAGATGCATGCTGACGTCATTACGGGATGCCCCACTCAGAGCGCACTTATCTATTCCTCATATGAGCCGCTTCCAAACAGAGGTAGGCCGAGACCAGCAAAGACACCGCAGGCGACCATGCCACCGGGGCACCCGCCATCTTAGAATGTGATATCTTAAAACGAGTGTGTCCTTCAGATCTGGCGCCCGCTTGTCTTGGCGGCAGAGGCACCTTAGGGGCTTATTTACAAGCTACGTGCGCCGCCAGTACGTTACTTTCCCCCATACTAAAAGTGACGTACCGTCGGCGCAAGTGGCTTGTAAATAAGCCCCTTAGTTTTCACAGAATCCCTACATTGCTCCTGGGCTGTGGACGGGGAATCACTTGTTTCAGCCATCTCTCAGCAGCCTTTGGAGGTAGTCCTGAGGACTCCTGATCCTAATTACTCTATGAACTGTTTTTAAATCTCTCCACATATCTTGATGGAAACTTCTCTGTCTAAGTTTTGCATCCTCTTTCTTGACACAACAAGTTTTCAGGCGGCTTTTTTTATTTTCATATTCATTGGTGAGTGACCCCGGCCTCTCCTACACACTTTACCCTTGTTGGCATTTCACTTCCCCCGTGCATGGGAAAACCTGCGTAATAAAATGTATATATTGTACAGGGTGACGACACCAACCCTCTAGTGTCCAAACGGAGAGGGCAAATACGGGGTCTTTTAGGGTCAGGATCCTGGGGAGGCGGAGAATGGGCAGAGGGGACTGTGAACCCCAACATGAAATATGGGTTACATCACTTCAGACACATTTACATCATTTCAATACAGAGTTTCCTCACCGGCTAATAAGAACACCCGCCTTCTTCAAAAGGGCTCAGTAAAGAGAACCCTCACAAACCTCCAAAGTATACTTTCTTTGCCAAAATACAACGTCTGCCAACTTTCACACAGTCATTCACTAGGAGCTTAAATTCTATTTTGGCCTTTTATGTAGACGTGGTAGTTCCCATACTAGCAGCCTCCTAATGACATATGGCGCTACACAAAAAGCTAACACAATCTAGCCATAACACAAGCAACTTCATACTGCAAAATACACAGTAACATCATGTCGGAACAATGCCAGTCGGACGATGGTTAAACGCTCGCGGCTGACATCTGCAGAGGTCTTTCGCCCATAGTTCCAATCACGGCAACGAAAGCCAGACTTTTGAGCTCAACAGATGACCATTAACAAGGGTAAAAGAGACAGCGCTTGTTTAAAGTGTTTAGAAACGGCAGAAGTGCGGCCTCAAAGCACTATGTTTGAACCCAGTTGGTATCATACCGTAAGGTAACACAGAATATTGAATGCAGACCTACCTGATTCACGGTCCCCAGTCTGCCCGGGCGGGATGCTACCTGGCACACGGACTTTCTTTGGCGAGGTAGTTTGTAGACATTACCAGACACCCAGAGGTTTTATAGTCTGCCAGGGCGTTATATGCAAATGACGTGTCATAGAACTACAGCTTTACAGAAAGAGAAAAATCCCCCAAAGCCGCTGGCCTGTCAGCATCAGTCAGTGAAGGGTGTGGCGCGCAGGAGGAAGCGGCACAGGTGTCACATTCATTGCAGCGGGCAGCTCGGCGGGTTTCGTTTTCTCTGCTGCTTGCTTCATCCGAATGTTTTTTTTTCTGTCTCAATGTTTGCCAGGCCGGTGTCTAAGATTTTCCCAGTGGCTCAGGCTGTTTTTTTTGTCAAGTCCCCGCTCACTCCATCCTCTGCCAGAAGTGCGGGTGTGACGGGGGGGGGGGCACGGCAGGTACAGGAGATGCTCAATTCTTTCCCTCCCCTCAGGTCCTCTGGCTTCTCTTCCCCCCCTTCCTTCCTCTTCTTTCCCCCTCAATCCTGTAACTTGTTTTTCTCCACTGATGTGTTCACTACTCACCTCTTCTTAATCTTTTTATCATACTCACAAATTACCTTTCCCCCTCCTTCCCCTCAGACCCAGGCTGCATTTCTCTGTTTGCACCTTTCTTAGGGTGACCGGAATTTTGAAGCCAAAAATCTGGAACATTTCACAAAAATAGAAGAAGGGCTGCAATTTTATTTCAACCAAGCTCACAGAATGGCAGCGCTCACCAGCACAGAATTGCAGAACATAAATAAAATGCAAGTTTTAAATCCAGTATCATGCCTGTTAATTACATTGATTTCTTATAACAGCTGCTAACTACCCCTGGTTTGGAACACATTAAAAAGGCCCCTCCCACCATTTCTGGTTGACCCTCTCTAAAAACAGGGACATGAGCTAAATTGCCTGAAATCTGCCAGGCCAGCTGGTGGAAAACTGGGACGCCTGGTCACGCTACCCTCTCTGCTCTTCTCCATCCCTGCCCTCTCCTATAACTCCCCCAGTCTCTGACCGTCCCTACCACCCCTTCCCCGTCAGGCCTTTGCCCTCCTTTTCTCCTCTCAGACTTTATGTCTCTGTTTTCTCTCTTCAGCTCCCCTTTCTCCTACTCAGCCACCTATTCTCCTTCAGGGCTGAGGTAGAGCAGCAGCCTGTGGTGCACACACACTCTGAGCTGCCGTCTTGCTCTCTCTCCTCTTACAGCCGCCCTCAGAGGACATCTTTACATCAGAACTTAGCAGGAGACTTTGTGTAGCCATCTTCAGGTGTTTATTGGGGAGCACATTGTTTTGAAGTTCGGAGGAATAGTGCTTACTGGAAGAAGATTATGCCGCAGTGTGGAGGAAGTGGTCGTGCTTTGGGTTGTTGTCTTTCACCTCGTTGGACAGGGGTGCTCCTTGGTTGACCCAAGAGAACCCTGAACAAATATGTGAGAGGTGCAGAGCCTCTCCGATCTGCTGCTTGAACCTAAGAGAAGACGAAGGGCTGCCATGCTGGAAAGTTGATTAGCACCACCAGGCACTGCATTCTGACTGACTACGCCTGCTGCACAATCTGGAACTAAAGCCCTGTGGTTGTACCTTGCTTCAAAAGGATTAAACAGTGGACTCCATGCAAGCTACAGAATAACAGAGCTCAACTACATCTACTCCACCAGGAGTCCCCTGCCTGGAGTGCATCCAGTGGACTTGTATGGGTTTTGGCCAGGTGCATTGTGGGAATTGTGGTCTCAGACTATCAAAGACTCTATTATTACTTCTAGACTCTTGGATTGTGTTTTGTGATCCTTTGGATCCTCAAGAGGAAATCCAGGAAAAGTTCCAGAAGTTTGGAGCAACTTTGGAAAAAAGCTCCATAAGGTGACTAACTCAACCTCGAGAGTCAGGCCAGCCACCTTCAACCACGACTAAGCCTGGATTCCATGTTTGTCCTGCTGAAGCGCTCCGGGGTCAGCATACAAGAGTTTGACCAGGAGCTCCCTGAATGTCAAGCTGACAAACCCTCACCGAATCCAGACTGATGAAGAGCAGCGAGAGACCTGGGCAGGTCAAGCTTCAGAACAGTTCTGCACAGGGCTCCATGGCGGTCGGCCTGAAACTTTAACTTTGTCCCAATCAAGCGTGACCAGATGTCCCAGAGTGGCGCTATAGGTTTCTAAGGGTTAGAAAGTGTTTAGTCTTTGAAAATTCAACTCTCTACTCTTCCCTACCTTGGATTTTTGTTGTTTTGGTGTTATTTCAAAGAGAAAAATATTTCCTATTTATATAAATTGGTACGTAATTTTTATTGTGTGTTGTGTCTTATTTATTGAATTGGTGCTTTTAAATGCTTTACATACCTGTCTCACAAGTTAAGCCTGTCTGCTTGCAGCCAAGCTATAAAGGGTTGAGCATGGGAATAATTTATTGAAACCTATACTGAACCCTAGACTGGGTTGGTGACCTATTGCAAGTAGTAGGTGCCTACTTACCACTACTAATAATCCACCTTCCAACAATAATGCTAACAAAATGTTTATATCAGGCTTATTAAGCCCTCTCTACATGACTTTACCACTTATTTATATGCCCTGATGTGTCTCTTTTGCATCTGGATTTAAGGAAGTTGGTTTTATACAATTTAAGTTAATTTATATGCCTTTTGCACTCTTTGCACCACATCTGCATGTTCAAGGCAAAACAGCTCCCATAGATTTTTTAAAAGATCGACTGTAGAAGCTGTTTGAGACTGTGAACGTGTCCGGAACAACAGTGCAATAATAAGGGCAGCAATGTTATCGGCCGAGATTTATAAAGCATCTCCTCCGTAAACATGTCAAAGTCCATACTTTGCTTTGATTATACTTGGAGCAAGATTTAGGCAAACGGTTCGTATATATTGATTGAAATGTCTCTGGAATTCCCCCCAAAACACCTATATCTAAGAAATGGCATTTTGCCAGAGATTGTCAAAAGGGCAAAACAAGATCTACAGTTTAATCCGCTTGAAACTGTGATAGTCTCAATGGCAATAGCGCAATAATATTCCAATTACATTTGAGATTAGGCATATAAAATAATCAATTCTGTGATTGAAATATATTGCCTATACTCTGAATGGTGTCCACCTGAGTGCAGATGCAAGTACATTGTATTTTATGCCTTGATTTAAAAATGCTCTTATCTGAGATACTTGTACTGATCACAATATTTTTGCCTTTTTATCGTAATCTTTTGATTAATACAACAATTTTATATTACTATTCCTAGTGGAAAATTAAACACATAAAAACCTGGTAATTATTTGTCTCAAACAGATATTAAAAATAGTTCAATACACGTAATTAAAAAAAAAAGCTGCACCAGCCCGGATTGTGTAGAAACATGCAGAAAGATTCTACCCGTACTCTATTTAAGGAGGGCAAAAAAAAAAACATGCTCTCTCTGCTTGTCGTTGTAAACTAAAAAACAGAGCAGAAAAAAGACAAACAAAGTTCAGTTTTTGTTACTTTAAACAGGTGCTTCAATTATTTTTCGTGACCTAACCTGCCTTTCACCACGTCCGCTGGCTGTGGCAGCAGGCATTGTGATGTCAGAACTTGACTGTAATAACATTTATTAGTCGAGTTCTGACGTCTTTTCTGTATTATCGGTGACTGGGTAAGTCAAATCAAATCAAATCAAATCAAAGGAGGCGCTGGCTATTGCCCATACTGAAAAACTGGGGCCTGCGCCAATGCCGTCCAGCATATTTGGCGCTTCAGTACCTCGAAGACGAAATAATAGCAAAAGCGATGGCGCGCTTCCTTAAATTCTGTATTCGCCATCGTTTAAATCTTTAACAAAGATGAGCCTTTATGTTTGCATAATAGAGGACTGATGAAGCTATCGAAAAATTGCATGTTATGGTCATAACTTTATGAATTGTGATTTTTATATAAATTGTTTTTCACTGCATAACAATAACAACATTTTAAATTTTAACCGTTTTTATAAACTGAGAAAACTGTATAAAATGTATTTTATGAACTTTTATGGTATTTCTACAATTATGAAAAACCGAATAAAGTTGGTTTTGATTTGACTGGGTAAGTCACAAGTCTCTGATTATAATTTTTTTTTTTAGACCAGTAGTTATACAAGGATTACAGAATCAAGTGTATTATATTTCAATAACCGTATGAAATTTAGAAAATGTAACTTTCATTTAAAACAAAAAATTAATTAAATTAATTTAAATTAATTCTATATATAATATTTAGCAATTTGAAATACATAATAAATAAATATAAACATTCAACTTTAGGTGGAACTCTTTCAATAAACGGGGGAGGCAATCAAAACGCGTCTGGGGCGGATACTTGTCTGCATGTTTGATGGAAGAATAAAATATATCATGCATCTATGAGCCCTCGTACCTGGATTTTATTGGAGTGTTTGCCTGCTTGTGGTCCGCACCTGTGGTATATCCCCTCCTAACAATTGGAGGATCAGGACTTTGGTTACATATATGTTTTTTACATTTTTTATTTTGGTTTAAGGCAAATACATACTTGAGCCCATCCAGGGCAAAATAAAGCAGTAACAGTTAGCCCATACAGGGCGTTATGACAGAATCAATATGTGATTGATATAGTGGTTAAAAGGCACAGCTATGATAAAATTATGATATACTGTTACAAGATGGCGCTCACAGAATAAGTGTAGCGTTTGCCATTTGTCCTTTGTCAGTTTCTATGTTAAATTTTGAAAATGATCACGTGGTTTGTAAATAAAATGTGGCCGTTTCCGACATACGCACAACACAAGATAGTAAGGGGTCAAGACAAAAGGGGGACCTGTCACTAAGGGGGAATTCCCCCTTAGTGACAGGAGACCCTAGGTGTGATTTAATTGACACTCCTTTATTTTTTCCTGTTTTTCCTGTCTGTCTTCTTGTTCCGTTCAGGTGTTGTAGAGATCTAATTCAGTTAGAACTTTTGTCTTGACCAGTGGCGTCACTGGGGTTGGTGTCACCCGGTGCGGGTAACTCATGGTGTCACCCCCTCACGACTTACCGCATGGACCACCTCTGTCGGAAATGTACGGTGCTAGGTACTGTCTTACTCCCTCTAGCTCCCTCTCTCTGTCTAGCTCCCACTCTCTCTCTTACTCCCTCTAGCTCCCTCTCTCTCTCTTACTCCCTCTAGCTCCCTCTCTCTCTGTATTGCTCCCTCTAGCTCCCTCTCTCTGTTTTACTCCCTCTAGCTTCCTCTCTCTCTGTCTTACTCCCTGTAGCCCCCTCTCTCTTACTCCCTCTAGCTCCCTCTCTCTCTCTTACTCCCTCTAGCCCCCTCTCTCTCTGTCTTGCTCCCTCTAGCTCTCTCTCTCTCTGTCTTACTCCCTCTAGCTCCCTCTCACTCTGTCTTGCTCCCTCTAGCTCCCTCTCTCTCTTACTCCCTCTAGCTCCCTCTCTCTGTCAAGAGCCCTCTAGCTCACTCTCTCTCTGTCTTACTCCCTCTCTCTGTCTAGCTCCCTCTCTCTCTGTCTTGCTCCCTCTAGCTCCCTCTCTCTGTTTTACTCCCTCTAGCTTCCTCTCTCTCTGTCTTACTCCCTGTAGCCCCCTCTCTCTTACTCCCTCTAGCTCCCTCTCTCTCTCTTACTCCCTCTAGCCCGCTCTCTCTCTGTCTTGCTCCCTCTAGCTCTCTCTCCCTCTGTCTTACTCCCTCTAGCTCCCTCTCACTCTGTCTTGCTCCCTCTAGCTCCCTCTCTCTCTTACTCCCTCTCTCTGTCAAGAGCCCTCTAGCTCACCCTCTCTCTGTCTTACTCCCTCTCTCTGTCTAGCTCCCTCTCTCTCTGTCTTCCTCCCTCTAGCTCCCTCTGTCTCCCTCTCTCTGTCTTACTCCCTCTAGCTCCCTCTCTCTCTGTCTT
Organism: Lissotriton helveticus; assembly: GCF_964261635.1. NCBI lineage: Eukaryota > Metazoa > Chordata > Amphibia > Caudata > Salamandridae > Lissotriton > Lissotriton helveticus. The sequence continues at coordinate 125,341,589 of NC_136061.1, forward strand.
ACTCCCTCTAGCTCCATCTCTCTGTCTAGCTCCCGCTAGCTCCCTCTCTCTCTCTTACTCCCTCTAGCTCCCTCTCCCTCTGTCTTGCCCCCTCTCTCTCTATCTTAATCCCTCTAGCTCCCTCTCTCTGTCTAGCTCCCTCTCTCCCCGTCTTACTCCCTCTGTCTCCCTCTCTGTCTTACTCCCTCTGGCTCCCTCTGTCTCTGTCTTACTCCCTCTAGCTCCCTCTCTCTGTCTAGCTCCCTCTATCTGTCTTACTCCCTCTAGCTCCCTCTGTCTCCCTCTCTCCCTGTCTTACTCCCTCTAGCTCCCTCTCTCTCTGCCTTACTCCCTCTAGCTCCCTCTCTCTCTGTCTTACTCCCTCTAGCTCCCTCTCTCTGTCTTGCTCCCTCTAGCTCCCTCTCTCCCTCTCTTACTCCTTCTAGCTCCCTCTCTCTCTGTATTACTCCCTCTTGCTCCCTCTCTCTCTGTCTTACTCCCTCTAGCTCCTCTCTCTGTCTTACTCTCTCTAGCTCCCACTCTCTCTCTTACTCCCTCTAGCTCCCGCTCTCTCTCTTACTCCCTCTATCTCCCTCTCTCTCTCTTACTCCCTCTAGCTCCCTCTCTCTCTGTCTTGCTCCCTCTAGCTCCCTCTCTCTGTCTTACTCCCTCTAGCTTCCTCTCTCTCTGTCTTACTCCCTCTAGCTCTCTCTCTGTCTTACTTCCTCTAGCTCCCTCTCACTCTGTCTTGCTCCCTCTAGCTCCCTCTCTCTCTTACTCCCTCTAGCTCCCTCTCTCTGTCAAGAGCCCTCTAGCTCACTCTCTCTCTGTCTTACTCCCTCTCTCTGTCTAGCTCCCTCTCTCTCTGTCTTGCTCCCTCTAGCTCCCTCTGTCTCCCTCTCTCTGTCTTACTCCCTCTAGCTCCCTCTCTCTCTGTCTTACTCCCTCTAGCTCCATCTCTCTGTCTAGCTCCCTCTAGCTCCCTCTCTCTCTCTCTTACTCCCTCTAGCTCCCTCTCCCTCTGTCTTGCTCCCTCTCTCTCTATCTTGATCCCTCTAGCTCCCTCTCTCTGTCTAGCTCCCTCTCTCTCTGTCTTGCTCCCTCTAGCTCCCTCTGTCTCCCTCTCTCTGTCTTACTCCCTCTAGCTCCCTCTCTCTCTGTCTTACTCCCTATAGCTCCCTCTCTCTCTGTCTTACTCCCTCTAGCTCCCTCTCTCTTACTCCCTCTAGCTTCCTCTCGGTCTTGCTCCCTCTAGCTCCCTCTCTATCTGTCTTGCTCCGCCTAGCTCCCTCTCTCTCTGTCTTACTCCCTCTAGCTCCCTCTAGCTCCCTCTCTCTCCGGCTTGGTCCCTCTAGCTCCCTCTCTCTGTCTTGCTCCCTGTAGCTCCCTCTCTCTCTCTTACTCCCTCTCTCTCTGTCTTGCTCGCTCTAGCTCCCTGTAGCTCCCTCTCTCTCTATCTTACTCCCTCTAGCTCCCTCTCTCTGTCTAGCTCCCTCTCTCGCTGTCTTACTCTCTCTAGCTCCCTCTCTCTCTGTCTTACTCCCTCTAGCTCCCTCTCTCTGTCTAGCTCCCTCTAGCTCCCTCTCTCTTGCTCCCTCTAGCTCCCTCTGTCTCCCTCTCTCTCGGTCTTACTCCCTCTAGCTCCCTCTCTCTCTGTCTTACTCCCTCTAGCTCCCTCTCTCTCTGTCGTACTCCCTCGAGCTCCTCTCTCTGTCTTCCTCCCTCTAGCTCCCTCTCTCTCTCTTACTCCCTCTAGCTCCCTCTCTCTCTGTCTTACTCCCTTTAGCTCCCTCTCTCTCTATCTTACTCCCTCTAGCTCGCTCTCTCTGTCTAGCTCCCTCTCTCTCTCTGTCTTGCTCCCTCTAGCTCCCTCTGACTCCCTCTCTCTCTCTGTCTTACTCCCTCTAGCTCCCTCTCTCTGTCTAGCTCCCTCTAGCTCCCTCTAGCTCCCTCTCCCTCGGTCTTACTCCCTCTAGTTCCCTCTCTCTCTGTTTTACTCCCTCTAGCTCCCTCTCTCTCTGTCGTACTCCCTCGAGCTCCTCTCTCTGTCTTCCTCCCTCTAGCTCCCTCTCTCTCTCTTACTCCCTCTAGCTCCCTCTCTCTCTGTCTTACTCCCTTTAGCTCCCTCTCTCTCTATCTTACTCCCTCTAGCTCGCTCTCTCTGTCTAGCTCCCTCTAGCTCCCTCTGACTCCCTCTCTCTCTGTCTTACTCCCTCTAGCTCCCTCTCTCTGTCTAGCTCCCTCTCTCTCTGTCTTACTCCCTCTAGCTGCCTCTCTCTGTCTAGCTCCCTCAAGCTCCCTCTCTCTCTGTCTTACTCCCTCTAGCTCCCTCTCTCTCTATCTTACTCCCTCTAGCTCGCTCTCTCTGTCTTGCTCCCTCTAGCTCCCTCTGACTCCCTCTCTCTCTGTCTTACTCCCTCTAGCTCCCTCTCTCTGTCTAGCTCCCTCTAGCTCCCCCTCTCTCTGTCTTACTCCCTCTAGCTCCCTCTCTCTGTCTAGCTCCCTCAAGCTCCCTCTCTCTCTGTCTTACTCCCTCTAGCTCCCTCTGTCTCTGTCTAGCTCCCTCTCTCTCTCTGTCTTACTCCCTCTAGCTCCCTCTGTCTCCCTCTCTCTCTCTGTCTTACTCCCTCTAGCTCCCCCTCTCTCTGTCTTACTCCCTCTAGCGCCCTCTCTCTCTGTCTTGCTCCCTCTAGCTCCCTCTCTCTTATTCCCTCTAGCTCCCTTTCTCTCTGTCTTGCTCCCTCTAGCCCCCTCTCTAACGTACTCCCCCTAGCTCCCTCTCTCTGTCTAGCTCCCTCTCTCTCTCTCTCTCTGTCTTACTTCCTCTAGCTACCTCTGTCTCCCTCTCTCTGTCTTACTCCCTCTAGCTCCCTCTCTCTCTGTCTTTCTCACTCTAGCTCCCTCCCTCTCTCTCTCTGTCTTTCTCACTCTAACTCTCTCTCTCTCTGTCTTCTTAATCCCTCTAGCTCCCTCTCTCTCGCACATTAAACGAGGGGGGGGGGGGGAGCCAGGACCCCCACCCCTTTTACACACTCTGCCGCTTTCATGTGGTTTCTCTTTTAAAGCTTTTCAAAATGCAAAAAGAAATCTGTGTACAAGGCACCAGCGAGTTTGTAGACGTGAGAATTTTACGATATGAAACAGCTAAAGTAAAAGCTAATTTCCAATTCCAAGCGGTTAATACCCCCCTCCCCGGCCCCCCCTCTTTAGCACCGTGTCTTTTTCCATATAAATGGCGGGGCCCCTCATTACTACACTTTTCAAACTTTAACTAATGAGAACATTTTAATTCGAATAGGTGAGAAAATATCTCTGTTCGCTTTTGTTTTTAAAGCGGATCGAGTCTCTCCGAGGCCTTCGGGTGCGGTGCAGGGGTGCCATGTACAGAGGCCTGCTGGGGGGGGGGCGCAACCAGATGGTGTCACCCCCATGTGAGGGTGTCACCCGGTGCGGTCCGCACCCCCCGCACCCCCCTAGTGACGCCACTGGTCTTGACCCCTTACTATCTTGTGTTGTGCATATGGTTTTGGGATATTAGTATTGTTGGGTCATAAAACTATCCCTTAGACCCTCCCCTATCTGGTTTGTGTTACGTTTCCGACATACCCCTATGCCACAGAGGAAGGCGGATGCCGAAACGCGTCTGGTGCGTTTGAAAGTCATAATAAAATCTACGACTTTCCCCCCGTGAGTTCTGTGTCTCTTTGAAAGGGTAAGGGACGAGGATCGTTATATTTTGCGGCAGCACTTTCCGCAAATACAGCACCCGTGCATGAGTGCGTGAACTAAGTGCAGGAGGAGCAAGGTTACATATATATATATATATATATATATATATATATATATATGTATATATATATATATATATACATATATATATATATATATATATATATATATATATTACCTACTGGCGGTCGCCAGTAGGTATATATAGTTAGGATTTTTTCTCTATGGGATTTTTGAAAATTCTATGTCTAATAACTTTGGCGTTTGTGGACGGAATTGGCTGAAATTTTCTGGAAAATGGAACATTTTGTTTCTGAGCAGCCCCTGGAAATTTGGGGGGGGTTCGTCAAGGGGGGGCTGAGAAAAAAGGGGGGTCCCAAAACGTGTTTTTAACATTGAGTTTTCCATAGGGCGGTTGGCCTCACTTTTAGCCCGAACGGCTGAATGGATTTGCACGAAACTTGGCAAAATTGTAGGGACTGGTAGCCCGATGTGCCTTTTGTAGGTCTCAATATATGTGCTTCAGTGGATTTTGAGAAATTAACGTTCAAAAAAAGATATATATCTGTAACAGCGGACCGGGAAGCGCTCCGGTTCGCGGACTTTTCGCGCAACGGAGCTTTGTGAAGCGAAGCTGATTGGTTCTCCGGCGTCTGTAAACATTCCAAACAGTCCGTAGCGGCCGCCATCTTGTCTCTCGGTAGGATCGAGAGATAAGAGGAGGCCAAAGCGAAGGGGCAAATGACCATAAGGGGGCATAGTAGATCCTCGCTGACCCCCTAGGTTTGATGTGGAGGTTTTAAAAGGGCCCCGCGGGGCAAAAAAAAAAAAGAATAATAATAATCGAACGGCTGAATGGATTTGTACGAAACTTGGTAAAATATTAGGGACTGGTAGCCCGATGTGCCTTTGCTAGGTCTCAATATATGTGCTCCAGTGGATTTTGAGAAATTAACGTTCAAAAAAAGATATATATCTGTAACAGCGCTCCGCTTCGCGTAACGGAGGTTTGTGAAGCTGATTGGTCATTCTGTCACTGGGCTATAGTTGGGCTACATCTGGCTGATATTTGGGCTACATTTGTTTTTTTTGTCTCTGGCGGCCATCTTTGGGCTACATTGGGCTACATTGGGCTTCATTGGGCTTCATTGGGCTACATTGGGCTACATTTGGGCTCCAACATATATATAGGCCAATGTAGCCCAATATATATTTTTCAAAGTTAATTTTCGTAAAAACCACTGGAGCATATATCTTGAGACATAGCAAAGGCACATCGGGCTACCAGTCCCTACAATTTTGCCAAGTTTCGTGGAAATCCATTCAGCCGTTCGAGCTAAAAGTGAGTCCAACCGCCCTATGGAAATGAAGGAAATGAATGGGTAATTTGTAATTAGCAAATAGCTCATCGCAAACTAGGAATGGTAAAGAATCGCTATTTATTCCTTAAAGTTCGCTATTTAGGAAATGCAAAAAACTTTGATGATACATATGGCGGTTCATCTCTAACAAGATAAGAAGCATAGGGATAGATTTATGATGACTGGCGCATCACCAGGGATGTGTTAGTCATTCTGTGCCGCTGTTCCGTCACCTATGGTGTGCTGCATTTACAATGCGGCGCATCATGGGGCAAAAACAGCACAGATGCGTGATGTATCTGTGCCGTAAAGGTGGCGCATTGCTGGAGTTGTATCGCAAGTGTGATGAAGCTCCAGCAAGGGTCGGGGGTGCCCCTGTCGCAGGGTTTCTGTTCTCACACAGAACTGTGGACAGAGGATTGGAACCTCGGCGAATAAGGGTGCCCCAAAACTCACGTTAGTAATCAAAAACCCCTTAGCAAGCTAGGTACAGTGTCACATTGGATATAACAAACTCTCAATGTTTAGACAATCCAGAATATGAACTTATAGTACCTCAGGATACGTGGAACTCATGAACAGTTGGTCGTTATATATTTCTTAGAAACCAGAACATGGAGTTAAGAAGAACACATGTGTATTTGAAATGTTTATTTACTAATGCCGTCTTCTCAGGCGTAGTATCTTAGATAATACAAGTACACATATTATCAGTAGCAAAATTACCAGCATAGTTACTAGTACATAAAAAGCGAATGGTGACAGTATGTTAACATGCTGTAAATGAATAAGAGTTATCAACACTTATAAGCAGCCACGGGCCGTGGAGGGAGTTACGGTGGGGCAGGGAGGCGGGGAGGGGGAGGGGCAGGGTGGAGAGGGCTCCACCCTGCCCCTCCCCCTCCCCGCCTCCCTGCCCCACCGTAACTCCCTCCACGGCCCGCGGCTGCTTATATCTCACCCTCCCTAATACAAATATTATATTATTTGCTAAGAAGGTCTGTTTGTGTTGGTTTAGGGCGTGCCCATACTTTAGTGTCTTAGATTTGAAGGAATCACATCAGCATACACCAGCTCTCTCTTCATGTGAACCGCATCTACTGTTGTGTATGTGTGTTCGGCAAAGCAATATAAAACCCGCCTCATGCCCAGAATTGGCAGAAGCTGCACTTATGTTATGAGTATGAAGTCGTGCAGATCAGACCTCATAACAATTCTGTATCGTGTTGTTCTTGAAACTTCAGCACTCGCTGTACAGATATAGTTTAACAAGCAAAGCAGATAGTAGAGCAATAACATATTATTCTCATGTAAACCACGATGAACTACTAGGTTGAAAGCTAAAGCAACAACTAAGTGTCGTGTGCAGAAGTTGCAAAAAAGGAAAAATGGCATTTAAACCGGTAATGAGCCCATGCTAACTTAACACGGTGTAAAGATATCCAGGACCTAGATGACACCTCCCCATGATCCGGAAACAAACTGAATAAGATAATAGAAGTGCCATCTCATGAGAGCAGATTGCAACTTTATATGTGGACGGTCCGCAAGGTAAAACATTAAAAACTAGGAAAATTTAATGCTAAAGAAAAATAAAACAGCCAAGTACTTTATCGAGTCTTAAGCCAATAGGCAAGCTAAATAATAAAAACTTGACAAATAAGTCAATGAATAGTCAATGAAATGCTAGTACTCAGCATATCAAACATGAAAAAGGTCTATGACATAACTGTGTATGCAAAATAAGCTGCAACAGCCTCCAATAGGAAGTCACCGTCTTCATCCGAAAAGAGTTCAGCCATCCAATTTAAAAGCGGAAAAGAACATACGTGCTCTCCCAGCACCGGATCCTCTATCACCATCAGAGGACAGCTCGGTGGGTTTTCAAGAAAGCTCTGTTCCAAGAAAGACTGTGTTGCCACCAGTAAATTCCAGGGACCAATTAGTCCATGCATCAATGCCACAGCCATAATCCTTTCGCCAGGACAAACCAACCCGTGAGTAATGATAGGAGTCATCAGCTGATTAAAGTCGACATCAGGAGAAACCGGTCCGCAGAGACACAAATCAATGGCCCAATCGAAATCACAGGTCAGGCAGTGAAATACAGGCTGGACACAGGTGAAGTAGGAGAATCGAAAAGATAATCCATATGCCGTGCTTAATATCGCCAACGGCATTGTGCCATAATATTCTAGCATGCGATTGCGGAACAGTGTCAGCAGCTGCAGGGCGGGAGCTTGCACAGGAGGGACATCCATATTTAAAAATGTAAAAAAGCACAAGAGCGTCCGCTGGTAATGCAAGTAAAAATGGCAATCCACGAAGCACAGTGGAAAAAATAGAATGAAAGAAAGCAGGGATGACTCCAAAGATTTTCTCAAATGAAGTCACGAGACCACTGGTAACAACTTTAAAAAAGTGCGCCAGGGCCTTTGTGGAGGACGCGTTAAAGATAGTCCGAACCATCTTGCTGAAATGGAAAGGCGAATCACTATTGAAAAGGGTCTGCACCTCTGTACGGGTGTTCGCTATGTGAAGCACGAAAGTTTCACGGGCCGAACTCAAGGCCACCTCTCTCTGAGACAAAAGAGCTCTTATTCTTGCCATGCCGTTGAAATCTGCTCCCAAGGTTGGTATTTGTGGCCGGATTGAAAACTCCCTATGTTCATGTGTGGGAGGAAATAGAACATTTCTGCAGCAAATAACCCGTTCACTTACTGTTACGATAAAAGGAATACTTTTAATTAACCCAGAACAATCTTCATTATTGAGCATCAAATAACTACCATTTTCCAACAACTTGAACGTGGGGATGATAGCAGGAACTGGCGTGCCTTGCAACACGCAAGCCATATTTGGTCGGTGTTTGTTGCATGAACCGTGTAACTGTATGTGCCTACACATTAGTGAATGATCTGGCGTCTCAGTGCATTCCTCTCCATTCAGATAAACTTCTTGATCATCTTTGAAACATCTGTATGTGTATGGAAGCGACCAGACCTCATGAAGAAAAGCACTACCTAAAGGTTCATAACGACCTATTGGTATATATTTCATACAATTTGAAAACTTATATAAAGCAAAAGGCAGCGTTATTAAACCGTGGATAAGGCACGTTGCCAAAAAACCCGCAATCCTCTGCTGATGATGTCACTGAGCATGTCATGAATGATGCAATATGTGACATCATCAGCAGTGGATTACGGGTAATAGTATCTCTAGTTTACTCCCCTATAGCTGTCTTTCTTTTAACATAAGTGTCTGTTTCCTTCCCTTATACTTACTGTTTTTGGTTCGCTTCCGGTTCGCGTACCGGCGAGCGAACTGGGAAGCGTACTACGAGAAATAGAGGTTGGCACAGTTCCAAATATTGTACCAATTTTTTAATAACGGGGAGGTAGTTCTGAAAAGAACTTTTTTTTTTATTGTTTTTGTTGTTTTATATTTTTTTTATAATTTTTCTGAACATTTTTTTACTTTTTTTGAATTTTTCTGAACAGTTTTATATTTTTTGGGGTTTTTCTTGCAGGGGGCAATGAAAACGATTCATTGTAAAGGGCTCAACAGGAGCAACAAAACAAAAAAAAAGTATTTATTATTTGGGGCGTTTCGTACAAACTTGCATATGATAGTCAATAGCTCTGTTGATCAGAGTGATGCTTCTTTCTCCGTAGCAAATGAATCCACTGCAATGTACGCAGACGTGTTTTACTTCATGAAATCTCGTTTGAATATTTGGCACCATCTCCCTGCCCTCTGGTCCCGTTACTTCCGGTACAACAGATCTTCTGGCCATAATAGGGAGATTATCTAGGTCGTTACGAAACTGTGCAGCACTGTAGTTGTTAGGATGCCACCTAGTCATATGGCGATGCATTGTGTAGTTTCCGAAACTGTATTTTTTGTCGGTCCCTCTGGACAGTCTATCTTGACATATAAGGCAAGTTACGTATCTTGCATTTACTTTTTTCTGACCTTTGGGAATTTAAAAAAATTGCCAAATTAAGTTTTCTTTCCGGTGAGACGTCCTGGGCTCCTCAGGCAAAAAGTGCCTCTCTTCGTGCTCGTCGTCCTGTTCCTCTTCTTCCTCTTCTTGCTGAATTATAACTTGAGCAGGTGGTCCACTCTTCCTTGGATGTGGTGGAGGTGGTGGGGAAGTACCAGCTGAAGCTACTAAAGAAGCCATTGCTCACTGGTAACAAAGGGTCTTTCTCTCACAATGATGAAAGTCAGAGTGAGGAAAGAAGGAGGGATTTTCATCATTTGGGAAAAACAATAGTTCTCAACCAATGAAAAGTGTTCATTTTAGATTATATGACCTAGTCTTACATCATTAGGAAACCAAAAGTGAAATGAACCAATGAAAAGTGTTATTACCAAGTCACATGACCTGCTGTGTTTACGTTAAGCGCTTTGCAGGGCCTCCCGCTTTGCTTCCAGAAACCTGTGCTTTGCGACTCGGTAAGCGTACCAGTTCGCTAACGTAGCACGTCATATGACGTATCACGCGACAACGCGAAACGTCATGCGGACGGGAGGCGTCACGATGTTGTTTTCTAACGCGGCAGTTGCGGTAATGAAACGTTTACCGGCTCGCGGTCTATTTCGCGGCATCAAGGTCAGCTAACGGGAAGCTTCCCGATTCGCAAAGCGGGAACGAAGAAAAAAAAATATTTAAATTTTTTTTTATTAATAAACATATAAAATATATTTTTGGATTTAAAGAAGAATACATTTTACAGCTACAGATATTAGCTGTTAAAAACCAATGAAATTCACTGAAAAAACCATAGGTTATAGACCATATATAGTTAGGAATTAGCATTTACAAAACCTTGAAAATTCACTGAAAAAACCATAGGTTATAGACCATATATAGTTAGGAATTAGCATTTAGAAAACATTTTACTCACACAAAACCATTGAAATTCCATATATAGTTAGTTGCACTAACTATATATCGCGCACCCGCAATCCACTGCTGATGATGTCACATATTACATCATTCATGACATGGTCAGTGACATCACTGATGACATCACTGATGACATCTCAAATGACATCACTGATGACATCACTGATGACATCTCAAATGATATCACTGATGACATCATGACACACCAATACCAGTTACTACATACGCACTCACTGATTCCTACGTCTACACACACATTCACTCATTCACCCATACAATCACTCATACATACAGTCACTCATTATTACAACACTATCATATGCACTCATACACCTATGCAGACAGTCACACACTGCCACTCATCCATGGAGTTACTCACACACCAAGTCAGTCCTGTAAAGAATCAATCACACTTCCATTTCTTCATCTATACAGTTAAACACAGAACACCATACTTCAGTGACATCACTGATGACATCACTAATGACATCTGAAATGACATCACTGATGACATCTCAAATGACATCACTGATGACATCATGACACACCAATACCAGTTACTACATACGCACTCACTGATTCGTACGTCTACACACACATTCACTCATTCACCCATACAATTACTCATACATACAGTCAGTTATTATTAGAACACTATCATATGCACTCATACACCTAGTCAGTCCTGTGAAGAATCAATCACACTTCGATTTCCTCATCTATAGTTAAACACAGAACACCATACTTTTCACACATATACTAACACATACTTACTCTCTTATACAATCACTGATACAAGTACACATTGATATGCACAGCGTCACACACCTCCCAGCCAGCCACACACACACTCAGTCTTCCATCCATCCAGTCATTCTTCAATATGTAAAACGTATTTAAACTTTACAAAAACACACAGACACTAGATGATGTCATCAGTGATGTCATCAGTGATGTCACTGACCATGTCATGAATGATGTAATATGTGACATCATCAGCAGTGGATTGCGGGTGCGCGATATATAGTTAGTGCAACTAACTATATATGGAATTTCAATGGTTTTGTGTGAGTAAAATAAGGTTTTCTAAATGCTAATTCCTAACTATATATGGTCTATAACCTATGGTTTTTTCAGTGAATTTTCAAGGTTTTGTAAATGCTAATTCCTAACTATATATGGTCTATAACCTATGGTTTTTTCAGTGAATATATATATATATATATACATTTTTATAACTGTGCAACGATGGTAAAGAATGCTATTAAGTAAAAGAATGATATTATCCACCTGTGTACAAATGAAAACTGGTGCATTTGGAACTTGTGGTGCTATTACGGAAAGTCACACGACTTGATAAATTGGAGCACTTGCAATCATTTTGTAACTTGTTGCCTACCTGTGAACAAGGCTTAACAAAGCTGAAACGCGTAAGGTTTGGAGCTGCAGAAAAATGCATTAAATGTCTGGAAATGATTCTGAACCGGGCTCGGCAAATCTTTTCTTATATATATTCCACCGAAAGTGCTCCGATCGATGTGCCTCAGACCCTGCAGGGCGGGTCAGCGTTGCGGCACCAAAGCCATCGGCATTCAAATCCACACACTACCTCCCTTCTTCTCAGAAAGGCACGCTGACACCAGATGTAGTTGGTAGAAATGCTTTTATTCCATACGTGAAGTCACACAGGTCATGTACACCATATATATATATTTGAATTAATTAGTTAATACAACATTAAGTTAATATATGTTCACTTTTTATTTAAAGTTGAATACATTTTTAAAAATGTCTCTATTTTTTACCCCAGGGAAAGCTCCACCAAGGCAGGAAAAGACATCCGCCTCTGTGTGAAAAGTTACGAGTAGTACTTTTACTCTCAGAAATCTGGCTTCACCCCCTTGTTTTAGGGGATGAGGACAGGTACGTCTACACTTTGTAGTAAATTTGGTGGTGAATAGCCCAAAGTTGTACACTTACTACAAAGTAGAGTCCATTTGTTCACGTAGATATATTGATGTTTACTTTTGTGAATATCAGTTGATATGCGTTTTTTAATTGGATATTACTAACTTGGTTCAAGTATAAGGCTTCATACCGCACTTTTGCAGTTTCTAAGCGCTGTAAATAGTAACAGGTGTTACTGTTAATCAGTATAAATGAGTTCGTTTTCCAGCTTCAGAGTGCTGGAAAGCTGAGCCAGCACTGCATGAATATAAACTTGCAACATACATATTCATTTCACTGTATGTTTCAGCAGTTCACTGAGCCACCCTATTACTAGAGTACAAACCGGTTTGTGTGTTATTATGTCGTTTCCCGCAAGGGCCTGGCAGTTGTGTCCATTTCCTCGTAGGGACTCTTCCTGCACGCGACCTATTTCTATTCAAACCTGTTCGTATGCTTCTGTGCCACGTCATGCCTTTGCAAACACCAGGACTTTTTGAGGGGGTGAACTTGATGCAAACCATTACCTGATTAGGCATGGGATAGGAATGGCTGTATGGCTGTCCGCCGCCCTGTGGGTGTCCTTCCATGGTGCAATATTCCCTCCAGGCAAGGAAAGATTTGTATTTTTATCTGAGCGTTTCCTGCAACGTAGAGCAGACCTGGGATACTGCAGAACCCTCACAGTGCAAGTTTTAGGCAGGAAATCCAAAGCAGCAAGAAAATAAAACAAGCATTTACAATGCAAAGGTCTTGCCTCTGCAAAAGTTAGAGCTAGTGGCATTGTAAATGACAACATTTTTATTTATGTGTTGGTTTTGAAAACAGATAAATAGATGGCATTGTCATCAATCTCTCGCAAATGCAAGACCTACTGCATTTGCACGCACACACACACACACACAGACACACACACACACACACACACACACACAGAGCCACACACACACACACACACAGAGCCACACACACACACACACACACACAGAGAGCCCCCCCCACACACACACAGAGGCACACACACACACACAGATCCACACACACAGACTCTGCTCACAACCTACAATCTCCCAAACCAAAAAGTTACATAAAAAGCAACCATTCCATATTTTAATCCCTCTGTTGTACTACGCACTGAAGCACGGCGTAAAAGAACAGCTCTAGTCTTACTGCAAGACATCAAACAACCCCCCACACGGCAACTCAACATCCAGCAAAACACTATGGCACAGCATGCTACCCTTTTGCTTAGGTGTCAGGCACGTGAAAAGCCCTGGTCACAAACATCCCAAGGCGCCTAGAGGCGCGCCACTCCTAAACGCCAGGAAGGGCTTTAGCTGCACAATCTAGTACTTAAGCTGCATCCTAGGTTGGGAAGAGCTGCTTGATAGCTGGGTTAGCAATGAGGTTGTGTGCGCCCCAACGCGGGAATTTATTTAGTGAGCCCCACACGCGTTGAAGCGCTGTAGGTACAAGGCGCGCATTCAGTGAGCCAAATGCGCTCATGAAGCGCTGTGAGCCCAAGGAAAGGTGCATAAAGCGCTCCGTCGCAAAATTCATTTACTGAGCCTAAGGCTATGTGTGATGGGAAGGCGGCTGCTCCAACATTGAACGGTAATCTGGCCGGCTGGAGAGGACAGCATCCGGGATGCAGGGCACACACTGCTGCTGCAGCGATGTCGGGCCTCGCTCCTGGCCCCCAACGCGGGAATTCATTCAGTGAGCTCCACACGCGTCAAAGCGATGTAGGTGCAAGGCGTACATGAAGCGCTTCATCTCAGAACGCATTCAGTGAGCCAAGTGCGCTCATGAAGCGCTGTGAGCCCAAGGAAAAGCGCATAAAGCGTTTTGTCGCAAAATTCAGTAAGCATGACCGTGCCATCTCTTAGAATTCATTCAGCGAGTCCACAGCGTGTATGAAGCCGTCAATCGCAGAAAGTGCTTCATGCAGAATTCATTCAGTGTGCTAGATACAGAAAGCGCCTGATCACCACAGAATTCATTGAGTAACCCAAAGCGAGCATGTAGCGCTCCGTCGCAGAATTCACTCACTGAGTACAAGGCATGCATGAAGCGCTCTATCGCTGAGACATAGGAGCAGCTCCTCTGAATGCCTTACCCTTCTGCCCTTTCACACTCATTACTTCAAAGGGATGCACGTTCCCTTCACTAATCTCTGTTTCCTTTGTGACATTGGCAGTTTTTAATTGCGTCGCCCTTAAATAATAAACTACCCGTTTACACGATTAACATTCTATTATTTAGGGGGTAACCATTGCCTACAAGTTGTCTCATTTAAGTTTTTTTTTTAAGTAGCACATGCAGCCTATGACATGAGGCCAAGTTATAAAGCCCCCCAACCCCGTGCTCAGTATCATAGCAACCCTTCCATAAATAAGCACTGGCCAAAACAACTGCGGCTGTAGCCCACCCATGCCCTCGCTCTTGAGACAGCCTCACCTTGCATTTTCTCCAAAGCGACATTAATCACCTCGCAGCCTGTCTATTTTGCGTCCCCGGGCTCCCTTCTTTGTTGCTCTGAACTGCATGCACCAACTTCCTCGCTCTATGGTCAACGAGAGATGGATGGAGGGCCGTGGCTGTTGCACGCAATGCCCTAAAAGCACCTCTTGAGTGAAGTTTACTCGGCTGGGGGTCACATATACGTCTAACAGCGGCAGAGCAGAGCCCACGATCACCTCAGGGCTCAGCAGAACCGCCGACAGCTGCAGGCTGTCTTCTTTCATGTTGGTATAATGCGCCGCGATTATACTAACATGAAAGTAGTTTCTCTTTAAGCCCCGTCTATTTCAGATTGACTTATTCGACTTCCTGCTGGGATAAAAGGTTCCTTATCTTCTTTATGGGGCCATCCTTTTACGCCAGCTGTAAGTCGGGGAAGTCAATCTGAAAAAGACGGGGCTTAAAGAGAAAGAAGAGCGTCACTAGGAACTCTTCTCCAATGGCTGGCCACCGTTTAGGAGGCCAGCCAATGGAGAAGAGGGGCGGGGCTTAACCCTCGCTAGTGAAGTTCTCTTTAAAACATAAAATCTCGCGAGCTCCACTGCGCATGTGCGCAGTACGCCACGCGAGACCTAAAAACACATTGCTGTGAAATTCGGAGAAATATGCAAAGGGTATGTTCTCGAAATGAGGCAACACTGGCTTTGAACGCTCAATAAATCATAACATGCTACCGTGCACAATTGCAAAAACTGGTCTTAATGAGAAATGCTGACATATATGTGGGGTTTTGAATGACACAGACGTTTTCTGCATTAGTTACACTATGGAAAAAGCTGCCTTTACTCTGCTACATCGTCTGCGAAGCTATCACGAACTGCAACTTCACTACACAAGTTCACTAAGTCCAGTGCTTATTGGTACACCCTAGGCTCACCCCGTTAAAGAAGACTGCAAGTCCCAGAGTGAAAAGTGCTTTTGACTAGAAATGTATGAGCAGCTGATGTGTCGCACATAACATTGTGTCACTGACAGCCCTATCTGCGAAAGTTAAAACTAGTTTGAAATCACAACTTAAACTGGCCTCTGTCCACCAGAAAGACACATAATCCAGACACCAGTCCTTCTTATTAGGAACTCTGGAACTCTATCAAACCCCGTTTCAGGGAGGTGGGAAAACAAGGGCCAGGCAGAATTAGAGAAGAAAGAAAGAGCGAAAGAAAGAAAGAATGAAAGAAAGAAAGATAAATTAATAAAGGAAGAAAAAAGATGAATTAGAGAAGAAAGAAATATAGAAAAAAGAAAGACAGAAAGGGCCAAATTCGTGGGGCTGTGGTTGTTTGCCTCTGAGGTCCCTGGGTTCATCCTAGTATGGCTTTGCAAATTGGGCCAAGAACAACCCTTTCAGCCCTTGACTCTCGGGGTAGTGAAGGCCAGCACCCACAGGCTTCTCAGAGAGGTTAAAGTGGGGGGATTCTGTCTATGGACTCAACACTACACCAAGCAACCAAATATAATGATTGTCCAGCACAGGGCTTCTCTTTAGAAAACACAAATTCTTTATTGGACCATGACACACAATACTACACACCACAATCGCACTGGGTAGAAGTCCTCAGTGCTGCAAACTGGGGTCCCAATCTAGCCACTCTATCAAACCCCTCTTCTCTCTGTCACTGAAGTCATATGCTTCTTGTGGTGTAGTCTGTAGATCAGCGGTCTTCAAACTGGGGGAGGGGGTCCCCCAAGGGGGACCTCTAGTGACCTCAGGGGGGCGCCAGGCTCTGGCCAAGAGAAGCATTATGCTGATACACAGTGCTTTGTTTTGAGCTGCAAAAAATGACTGAGCTGCAGTAAGCTGCTCTGTAATGGCCATCCCTAACATCTTTTGTCATTGATACCCTGGCTGGGAGAAGGTGTCAAAAGGGAAGGGACTTCAAATATTCTTAAAAACCCCACCCCCTTTTATAATAATCATACTGTGGATACTTATACAAGTTACTAAGGCCAGCCTTTTTGTTTGGAGGAATGCCATGGGTCTCTTGATTTGCTGAAGGACTTAATCAAATGCACAGGCTGCACGTTCTCCTCTAAGCTACAGGAGACTTAGGAGGTGCCTGTGTGATGCTCCTATGTTACTACTGTGGGCAATAATGAGTCATGCTCTTTGCATCCCGGGCAAGACAGTTTGTTGCTGTTTTACAATCTTAACATACAGCCTTTGTCCCACCATCAGCAATCTATTTTTAACTTTTTAGTGGACCATGCCCCGGATGCTCTGTTTATCACCGAAACTTGGCTACATGAAGCCTCGTCGCCAGATGTGATTGCAACCCTCCCTCAAGGCTACTCTATTGTAAGGAGAGACAGGCCTAATAGAACTGGAGGCGGAAGAGAGATTGCTTTAACAACTAAATATAAATGTATTGCTAATAATTTACCTGTGTAGAACACAACAGGAGAGTGAGGAATGGGTACATGGGTGCGTCCTCTTCTCCAATATATTAATAGAAACAACGTGAATGAACCAACTGGTGAGTCTTTCAAGTTTATTGACTCAGTGTGATGCAACAGAGTACAAACATCCAATGGATTTGTAAGAAGAACCCTCACTCACCAACCTAGTTGGTGGCATGCTACATCATTGGGTTCGCAGCTGGGCTGTCGCATGCAACCCAACTGTGCTTCAACGCCTGAGTTACAGCGGACTGGGTTTTGTTGTTTTAGTCAGTGAGGTGTGTGCTCAAAGAGTGGTGAGGTTAAAAATGTCTCTAAGGAATGCCCAACGGAAAAACTTTATTTGTAGGGTCCTAGGACACGATTAAAATAAAAAACGGGGATATAGTGAAGATAAAAACAGGTCTTAGGTATCCCCTACGTGTAGGTCGACATGTTTCAGCCTTTTTAATAATCGTAAGGCTTTCTTTAGGACCAAAACTGACATAAAAAACAGTGAAGAGGCTACACAAGTGTAGGTATCCACGTGAGTGAAATATCAGCTCACACGCTAAGGTGTGCTGTGCATGTGGAGGTATAGCCGTACTTGTGGACCCACTTACTGGTTGAAATCTGTAAGATAAAAACACATACAACGTAAAGGACATACACAACATTCAGAAGCAACTTTGCATAGAACGCTTCACTGTCCTTTCTTGCATGGTGTGCACTTTGCTGTGTTCTGGTGTATCTCATGAGTGGAAATATCTGTGAAAATAACCCTGTCAAAAGGCATAGCATGCGATGAACACAGATATTGTTTATAGCGTCATGCATGGTGAGTAGTGCTTAGCATGCATGTTTATAGGTGAGCAAATACCTGGCATGCTCACAAGTATGCGCAAACAATTCAGCTAACTGTTGATGTCATGCTGGGCTACAGTAATTACTGCGTGGGACTCATTAGGTCTGGCTGTAGGTGCAGGGATAATTATCATGCATTTAACAGCAATGTCGTCTAATTAGAGAACATGTTCCTATAGCCAGTAATTCCTGAGGCACAGCCGGTAGACCGTAGCTGTTTTTACGTACCTTTTAAAAATTGTGTAATTTTGTGTGTTTTTAAACCTTTGCTCTCCTGGAGCGCTGCTCGCCAGGGCACTCAATCTAGTTTAGCCCACCGCGCAGCCGAGGTCAGCGCTGACGCGGGAGAGGGAATTCCGGTGCAGGCGCCATTCCCCACGCCCGCCTGGTAACCACGCCCCCTTCAAGGCCACGCCCCCTCTCCCTTCTTAACGCGCTGAATACGAGTCGCGTTTAGAAGCCAGTAACTCCTGAGGCACAGCCGGGAGACTTTAGCTGTTTTTACCTACCTTTTAAAAATTGTGTAATTTTGTGTGTTTTTAAACCTTTGCTCTCCTGGAGCACTGCTCGCCAGGGCACTCAATCTAGTTTAGCCCCCCCGCGCAGCCGAGGTCAGCGCTGATGCGGGAGAGGGAATTCCGGTGCAGGCGCCATTCCCCACGCCCGCATGGTACCCACGCCCCCTTCAAGGCCACGCCCCCTCTACCTTCTTAACGCACTGAATACGAGTCGCGAATTTTGTGTGTTTTTAAACCTTTGCTCTCCTGGAGCGCTGCTCGCCAGGGCACTCAATCTAGCTTAGCCCCCTCGCGCAGCCGAGGTCAGCGCTGACGCGGGAGAGGGAATTCCGGTGCAGGCGCCATTCCCCACGCCCGCTGGTAACCACGCCCCCTTCAAGGCCACGCCCCCTCTCCCTTCTTAACGCGCTGAATACGAGTCGCGTTTAGAAGCCAGTAACTCCTGAGGCACAGCCGGGAGACTTTAGCTGTTTTTACCTACCTTTTAAAATTGTGTAATTTTGTGTGTTTTTAAACCTTTGCTCTCCTGGAGCACTGCTCGCCAGGGCACTCAATCTAGTGTAGCCCCCCCGCGCAGCCGAGGTCAGCGCTGATGCGGGAGAGGGAATTCCGGTGCAGGCGCCATTCCCCACGCCCGCCTGGTACCCACGCCCCCTTCAAGGCCACGCCCCCTCTACCTTCTTAACGCACTGAATACGAGTCGCGAATTTTGTGTGTTTTTAAACCTTTGCTCTCCTGGAGCGCTGCTCGCCAGGGCACTCAATCTAGCTTAGCCCCCCCCACGCAGCCGAGGTCAGCGCTGACGCGGGAGAGGGAATTCCGGTGCAGGCGCCATTCCCCACGCCCGCCTGGTAACCACGCCCCCTTCAAGGCCACGCCCCCTCTCCCTTCTTAACGCGCTGAATACGAGTCGCGTTTAGAAGCCAGTAACTCCTGAGGCACAGCCGGGAGACTTTAGCTGTTTTTACCTACCTTTTAAAAATTGTGTAATTTTGTGTGTTTTTAAACCTTTGCTCTCCTGGAGCGCTGCTCACCAGGGCACTCAATCTAGCTTAGCCCCCCCGCGCAGCCGAGGTCAGCGCTGACGCGGGAGAGGGAAATCCGGTGCAGGACACGCCCTTGCAGCAGAGACCACACCCCTACCTCCCTCTATAAAATAATGTGTTTACACCGGACGCGCAGCGGACGGGCGCAGCGGGCGCGTCGTCTGCGCGCCAAAGGCGCGCCTAAGGCTAGCCCGTCTGGGCCCGTCCGGACCCGGACGGCCCTAGGCCCTGTCACTATGTCCAATTCTCCAGGGTGCCGACTTAAGTACTCTCAAGACAGGCTCCTTGAACTGAACCCGCGTAAACACTCTAAGTGTAAATATATCTATACGGGAGATACCCCGTTTATGAGCTGTGACCTCTGTAACCCGGCCGGTGCTGAGGCAGAATGCCACGGCCTTCAACTCGGCCTCCTTAACTGCAGGTCCCTCGTCAAGCATGCCCACGAGATAAATCTTCTCATTCGAAACACCGCCACTGATATTCTGTTCCTCACAGAAACGTGGCTCACAGCTAATAACGACCACGACTTCGTGAATGCCCTGCCTCCCGGCTACCAAATCTGCTCCCTGAACAGACCCCCTGGTAGAGGAGGCGGCCTAGCCATAATATACAAAGATCACCTTACCTGCAGAATCGGCAATGGCAATATTGATGATTGCAAAAGCTGCCATTTCGCCTTACAGATCTCGCCAGTAACCTCCCTTTCTGGGCTGCTAGTATACCGTCCCCCAGGTGCAATGGCCAAATTCTCCAGCGCTCTCGTTGACTATGTCACCCTCACAGCAACCACATCCTCTAATTTTTTACTTCTAGGAGACCTCAATCTCCACTTTCTAGATCCCATCGACATTACTGCAAACTAACTTCTGCTGGATCTTGCTTCAGTTGGCCTACGTCTTACGAATTCACAAGCTACCCACGACAAGGGCCACCTTCTGGACCCTATCTTCACCAATATCTATGATCTCAAAACCCGCGCTCCCCTCCCTCTCCCTTGGACCGACCACTTCCTGGTCCCAATGGATTGGCATCGTGAGGCCCTACCACTCCAACTGCCCAAAACCCGGGTCCTCACCAGACGCTGGCACAAACTTGTCCCGGAGGAATGGGCATCCAAGCTCAGGGACTCAGTCCCCCCCCCCGGCTCTCGACCCCATAACAGCCGATATTGAGTTTAATTCCTGGCTCACCCAATCATTAGACAGTCTTCTACCCCTCTCTAATACCCTTAAACGAGCCAAGAGGGAAACTCATCCCCCTGGTACACCCCTGAATTAAATGCCCTCCGGAAGGAATGTAAAAAGACTGAACGCGCATGGAGGAAGGAGAAACTCGTAGAGAAAAAAGAAGCCTTCCGGGTATCGATAAGAACGTACAAACCAGGCCCCGCAGCAAAATCCCTTGACGCTAACACCGCGGAGGACAAATGCAACAAACTGGCAACATTTTTCGATGACAAAATTCAAAAAATCCTCACCTCCCTTCCATCAATCGACATTAGTGTCACATGTGGTGATAACTCTAACCCTGCCCCTTCCATCTGCCCGCACCCTGAGCCCCTTGTTCCCCACCTTGACGCATTCGGCCTGGTAACCACTGAGGAGGTCGCTGCGATACTTGCCACAATCAAGAGTGGCTCTCCCAGCGACCCGGTCCCCATGCGTTTCCTGAAGAAAGTAGCCCACACCATTGTCCCCCCACTTACGGCCCTCATTATTGCCTCTTTACTTCAAGGAAAGGTCCCTCACAGCTGGAAAGTGGCTGTTGTTAAAGGTCTCCTCAAAAAACCCGCACTGGACCCTCAGGACTTAACCAATTACAGGCCAATTTCCCTTCTCCCAGGGAATAGCAAAGTCACTGAGAAATTAGTGAATAAAAAGCTATCGCTATTTCTAGAGTCCAACAACCTACTCAAACGTTCTCAGACGGGATTCCGCCCAGGGCAGGGCACTGACACCGCCCTCCTGGTGGCAGTGGAGGAGGCCAGATGCATTTTGGATACAGGAGGTTCAGTGGCAGTGATTCTCCTGGACCTCAGTGCGGCCTTCGACACTGTTAACCACCGGATTTTAATCCAGCGTCTTGAAGATATCGGAGTGAAGGGCACTGCCCTGAAGTGGTTAGCGTCTTTTCTCAATCACCGTTCCTTCCAAGTTTGGGAGAGCGACAACCACTCCCCAGCAGTTCCCCTTCGGTGCGGAGTGCCGCAGGGCTCGTCATTCAGCCCAACGTTATTCAACGTTTACATGCCCCGCTGGAGGAGGTGGTCACCCCGTTTGGAGTGACAATCATCAATTACGCTGATGATACCCAGCTGGTGGTAACCCTCTCCCACCCCCACCAAGAACCCTCCAACCTTAAGAGCTGCCTCGCTGAAATCCAGGAGTGGATGAACAACTCAGCGTTAAAGCTCAACGGGTCCAAGACGGAAAATCTGCTTCTGGGACAAAAAGGGCTCTCTCTCCCCCCTAACATCTGGCCCGCCTGTTTAGGTGAACCCCCTCCCCCAAAACTGAGGTCAAAAGCCTGGGAATATGGCTCGAGAAAGACCTGTCCTTCAGAACCCAGGCTAAAAAAACTGCGGGTATCTGCTTTGGACTTCTGAGGTCATGTAGGAAAGTTCTCCCCCTGCTCCCTCTCATTTCCCGGAAATTGCTGATCCAAGGCCTTATTTTGTCCGGACTGGACTACAGCAACGCCATCTTTCTGGGAGCCCCCGAAGCCACCTTTAACACCCTACAGAGAATTCAGAATGCCGCGGCCCGACTCCTTACTAATAGCCCGGCCAGTACATCAGCAAAGCCAGCCTTGAGGCAACTTCACTGGCTGCCAGTCGGAGAAAGAGTTGTATTCAAATCTCTCTGCCTGGCACATAAACTCCTTCACAATAAAGGCCCCCCCATCCTCAGAGATCTTATCATTCCGTACAAAGCCACTAGATCGCTCCGTTCGGACCACGAGAATTTCATTACTGTCCATAGAGTGAGGAAAGCCCGGTCCGGGGGACGACGATTTTCTGTAAACACGGCTAAACACTGGAATACTCTTCCCAGGAAACTGAGAATGGAACCGAATCTTCTCCTTTTTAGAAAATCACTGAAAACACTTCTCTTCCCCTGATCTCTCCGTCTTCATTGGCTGCCACTCCCTCCGGATTTTCTGGGTTCCAGCGCTGGGATGCTCACGGGTTGAGGAAGAGGTGTGGCGCCGCGGCCAGGGCGACTGACGCTGGAATCTGGGGACCACGGTTCGATCCCCGGCTCCGGCGGCAGGTTAGCCCAGCACCATGTGACTCTGGGCAATAGCTTGCTTAATCTTCCCGACGGCCCCCAGCGCCTAGAGACCCTTACGGGTGATTGTGCGCTTTACAAATGTGGACTTTACTTTACTACGCGCTCTACAAAAACCTTAAATAAAAATAAATAAATATATCACAGAGAATACATGGGGACAGAGAAGTACCGAATGTTGGAGTATCTTACACCAGCTGAGTTAAAAAGGATCAGACAGATCCTGCAAGGGGGACCCTCCTGTAGTCACACACTGAACAAGCAAAGTAGTGGTCAGTGGAGTTGTCGCATTATAACTAGGAGACAAGTTACGTTCTGATAGCGTTTTGCTGTAGCAATGGAGCATGAGCACATACTTCATCAAGGATGGCTTCCCTTCATTCTAACCTGCTTTAGTCTTGTCAGAATCCTGCCAGTAACGGTGCCGGTTGGCACCGCGTTGTTATAGCGGTTCCTGGAGAGGGCGTGGCAGCGTGATCTAACGCTGGCCATGTGATCGCGGGAGCTCCCTAGAGTTTTGCTAAAATGATGACCTCGCTAGCGTGATTTATTGTAGGAGGCGTGGTGGCCAAGACAAATGTATGACGTTACAACGCATACATTTATATTGCATGCCATTACAACATATTTTTTAAAACTACATTTACAACGCATTCCATTACATTGCATTACACCTTTACAATGCATACCATTACAACAGATACCATTACATTGCATTTAAGGTACGTGTTGGATAGTGTAGGGGTAAATTACTATTCTAACACCAGGGGGTGCAACAGTAGGGTAAGTGGTGGATAGTATAGGGGTAAAAATTACTAATCTAACTCCAGGGTGTGCAACAGTAGGGTAAGTGTTGGATAGTGTAGGGGTACTATGCGTTGTAATGGTATGCGTTGTAATTGTATACGTTGTAATTACATGCGATGTAATGCCTGCGTTGTAGTGACATGCGTTGTGGTGACATGTGTTGTAGTGACATGCAATGTAATGGCTGCATTGTAGCGACATGCGTTGTAAAGGATGTTGCAATGTAATGACTGCGTTTGGTAATGTAGTGCGTTGTAATGACTGTGTTGTAAAGGTTGTTTCCCGGCCAAGACAGATGCTGCTGCGTGATCGCGGCAACTTCCTGGATTAAGGCTCAACTGCTAACGTTGGTTAGTGTGGTGAGAATTGTGCATTGTAAATAAAGAACAATAAAGCTTTATGTAAATGTTGACACGCGAGCTATGTATTAATATGCCCTGCAGTCAATCATGAATGGCAATATCACTATGACCAACACTGGATAATCGCAATGTATAATGCGTGGGCAGAAAATAGAGAGTGTATGACAATACGGTAATATATTTCTTATATTTAAGCACTACCGTAAACACAGTGCAGAGTACGAAGAATAATTTACATGACTGTGGTGATTAGTTCCTGGACTAAGGCTCAAACGCTAACGTTGGTTGGCGTGGTGAGAGTTGTGCTTAAAAATAAAGAACATGAAAGTTTTATGTAAATGTTGAAACCCTAGCTATGTCTGAATATGCCCCGCAGTTGATCAAGAATGGCAATATCATTGGGGGCGTGGCCAACAACATGGCCGGTTGAGACGTGCTCCGCGGTAGCTCCTAATGAGCTGCCCACGATCCGACGATCAACAACTGTCCTGAAGCCTCGTTCTACGGAAATACAGGACCGGGAGAGACCCGTCGCGTTCTGGGGTCCAAAATTGCGGGCCTGCACAAATACAGACGGAGCATTGGCAGTGAGGACGGAGCGAGCCCGGACTGAAGCTCCAGGATGGCGGCTACCCACTAGGTTGCGGAGGTGGGCCGTGTCAGAGAAGGCACCCTGCACGGGAAATCCAGGAGGCAGCCGGAGGAACGCACCGGAGCACAGACCACAAAAGGGCGGTGTTCGAGGCGGAGAAGTAGGCAGAGAAGGACTTCGGCTTGGCCGCAATCGCTCCCGCGGCTGCTGGGTGCGGCGCCGCCAGGAGACTGGTGACACGGCCGGAAGCCCGACCGTGAGACAGAACACCGCACCAGGACCACAGACCAGCTGAAGGTGAGGCGCTGCAGGGGGGCCCGACACTACCTACGAGGACCCGCGGCGCCCTCCGGGTCCTGGCCCACGACTGCGGCGGACAGCGGGTAGTGGGGACCTCCTGCGGGGCTGCGAGGACGCGCGGCCGAGGGTGACAAGGCCTAGATCTGGGGCCCACGGAGAAAGAACCAGTGGCGGATACCTGCAGAACACTCCCCGCAACCCGGCCATACCCTGATCTGCACGCGTCTCCGGGGGCCCGGTGGCGATCATATCGCCGGGAGCGGAAGACGCGAGAGCCGGCTGCCAGGCCCGGGAGGGCAGTGAGGTCCTTGGAGACGGCGGTGAGCTCCGGATTGGAGAGGGCTGCCACACACTGACAACGGGCCGCGTCTGGGGCAGTAGGTCGGAGCCCGGCGCCCAAAGACATAAAAGGGCCTGGCACAAAACTGGGCGTGTTCGCCGCAATAAAGTGGCCAGGGAAATACTGAGAGGCCTGCATCACGGGCTGGGGATCGACCCCGGGAGGCAGGGGGGGTCTCCCTAGGCCGGGGAAAACACGGGAAGCCGAGAGTGGAGGACTGGGCAATGCTGCGCAAACCTGTGGGATACGAGGGGATTTCAGCGCCGGAGAAGAGATCGGGCCGAGTGGCGCTTCCACGGCAAGAACGAACCCCCTCCCCACCCCCCCCCCCACTCCCCCCCCCGCTGCCAGGACAGGTCAGGTGAAGTGAAGAAGGCGAAGGGTGCGAGAGGGAGTCTTATACAAGGGCGATCTCACTGGGGTGCCGGACATGGGGAAAAGGGACCCGGCTGCTAAGACCCCCAGGCAGGGCACCATGGATAACTACGCCACCGGCCCCGGACATGCGCTCGGACACCGAGTAGCTGATGGCAGCAATTCAAGCGTCAAGGTCTGACATTAAAGAGTCCCGGGCAGCCCTAGAGGTGAAGATCGGCGAAGTGGGCTCTGAGTGACATTATTGAGACAGGACTTCCGAAATCTCACAGAGAGGGTAACGACGGCGGAGACACAGCTTGAGGATTCGATTACTACTCTTCGGAAGGACATGGCGGAACTCCAGGCCTCACATCGCCAACTACTGTGGAAAGTCGACGATGCAGAAAATAGGGCGAGACGCAAGAACCTGCGCTTTGTGGGCTTTAGGGAAGGCATTGAAGGGACAGACATGGTGAACTACTTGCACTCATGGCTGAAGAAAACTTTCCCGAAGACGCAGTTCTCGAACTATTTTATAATTGAACGTGCGCACAGGGCATTGTTGGTGAAGCCACCTGAGGGCGCGAGGCCAAGGCCAGTCATTGCACGCTTTCTTAACTTTGCGGACCGAGACCTGATACTGCGAGAGGCCAGAAAGCTGGGGGAGATCCGACTAGAAAATACGAACATCATGATATTCCCAGACTACAGCCAGGAGGTGCAAAAGCATAGGCGCTCCTTTGATGCAGTCAAAGCGAAACTGAGAGACCAAAATATCACATACATGCTTCTATTCCCGGCGAAATTGAAGGTGATATATGAGGACAGAACCCACTTTTTCACCCATCCGGATGATGCATGGCAATGGCTGGAGGAACGCCCTCCTTTTCACGGAGCAACGGCCGAAGGTACTAGGGTATCAGGAAGGCTAGCGGATAGTGGACTCCAATGGAGACTGCCGAAGTCACAGCGCTCTCGATCCTAACATGGAATGTGAATGGGCTAGGCAGTAGGATCAAACGGGGCCTGGTGAATGCATATATTGAAAGGGCTCGTCCAGATATAGTGTTGCTACAGGAAACACATCTCATGGGTGGCAATTGTGGTTTCCTAGCGAGAGGGCACTACAAAGTATTAGCTCATGCGGGATTCTCAAAAGGCTCACGAGGGGTGGCTATACTACAAAGGAAGAATCAACCATTCCGGGTAGTACGGACCTGGGCTGACCCACAGGGGACATATGTAGGGGTGCGGGGCACCTGGAAGAGGAAAGAGTTCACAATAGTGTTGGCGTATGCACCACCTAAGCTCCAGGCAGCCACACTGAAAGGGGTTACAGAGATTTTACTCCACACATCAGATACTATACAGGTGTTGGGGGGGGATTTTAATGATGCGATGGCCCAGACCCTTGATAGAACAGGCGAAAGGGTCAGAGACCAAAACCCGACTGCTCTCTCTAACATGATAAATGCTATTGGCCTAATAGATGTGTGGAGGTGGCTCCACCCGGAGGCCAGGGAGTATTCCTTTTTTTTAGGTGCACACAAGGTTTACTCAAGATTGAACTATATTTTTTTGGCCAGACATGTGGTAGACGACTCTGCGGAGTACAAATCGAGGGGAATATCAGATCATTCTCCACTCGTAGTCAGGGTAGGGAGAGGGATTCGGAGGCAGGGGACCTGGAGGCTGTCGGCCTGGGACCTACAGAACCCAAGTGTATTGAAGGGCCTTAGGGCAGATGTGAAGGTCTGCATAGCAGAAAATGAGGGCTCGGTCTCATCCAAAGTGGTCCTGTGGGAGGCCTTTAAGGCGGTCATGAGAGATAGGGCCCAGATTAGGCTGGCAGAGGCGAGAAGGGAGGTACAGAGGGACCTAGCGACCTTGGAATCCTGAATACTGCAGCTTGAAAGGGAATATTTAGAGAGTAAGGCCCCGGGGACCCTCTGTCAGCTGACAGACGCTCAAAGACAGTATAGAGACTTGGTGACAGGGGAGGCAAAAACGCAGGCAATGGCGATGTTACACCGGCTATATGACGTGGGAGACAAAGCAGGTAAATTATTGGCTTCGCTGAGTAGGAAGGAGAGGGATGCCCGGTGGATAGAGCAGGTGCGAGATGCACATGGGACCCTGATGGGTTCGGACGAGATGATTGCAGAGGCGTTTGCAATGCACTATCAAGCATTCTATGAAGTGCGGGACCTGGGCACCCAGGAGGATGCACTACAGTATATGGAGCACCTCGACCTCCCAGTGCTGGCGGCCCCATATATTAAGGACCTGGAGGCGCCGCTTACGCCAGAGGATTGCACCTCTTACCGTCCCATTTCCCTACTCAACATTGAGGTGAAGTTACTGGCAACGATACTTGCACATAGATTGCGGAGGGTCATACTGGACCTGGTCCACTTGGACCAGATGGGTTTTCTCCCGGGCAGGGCAACGAGATTTAACCTTAGGCGTTCCCATAACTGGTTGCAAGAGGTGAGGGGAAGGCGAGACCCCATTGGTTCCTCTCGCTGGACGCTGAGAAAGCGTTCGACGCGGTCCACTGGCCATTTCTGGAGGGGGTCCTGGTGCGGCTGGGCTACGGTCCCATCTATAGGCAGTGGGTGAAACTACTGTATACAGACCCGAGAGCAAAGGTCAGGGTAAATGGGGTTACATCGGGGGATTTCCCGGTGCGCCGGGGAACTAGGCAGGGATGCCCTCTGTCTCCTTTGCTCTTTACGTTGACGATTGAGGTGCTGGCGGCAACAGTCCGACAGCACCCAGATATCAGGGGTTTTCAGCTAGGGCCACGGGATGCCATGGAAGAAAAAATATCCCTCTACGCGGACGATGTCCTCCTTTATATAACGCACCCAGACACAACGATACCGGTGCTCTTCTCGGAGCTGGAAAGATATGGGGCACGCGCGGGATATAGGATCAACTGGCATAAGTCGGTCCTATATGATCCTAGGGGCCAGGAACAGTGGTCGAACCTCCCGGACAGGTTACAGACGACGATAGAGGGCTTTACATACCTGGGAGTGTTTATGACACTGGACCGGACCACCTCGTATAACAGGAATGTAGGGCGGATCATACGTAATTTCGTGGAAGACGCGGCCAGGTGGCGGCTCCTAGCCCTCACGCTTTTAGGCCGAGCAGCCATGTTCAAGATGATGACGCTGCCCAAACTCTTGTACGCGTTCCAGAACGAATATTACTCCCTCCCCCGGAGAGTGCTCCAAAACATAAATTCAGAACTCCGCACTTTTCTGTGGCTGGGTAAGCAACCTCGAAAAGCATTGTCGACCCTTCAGAGGCACCAGTACTGCGGGGGAATTTCTCTTCCTAGCGTCGAAGCCTACTATTGGGCTGAACACTTAGTAGTCGTTAACAACTGGTTTCATGCCCTGGCAGCGCATCCCACGTACGCCCTGGAGCGACACGCTATGGGTACCTGCTCTTACAACTACTACCTATACGGCGGCAAGGGGAGGGGGAAACTGATGCCTGCCACTAGGATCACATTAGCGATATGGCATAGAGCTAACAGGTGCCTAGGCTGGGATAGAAGGCACACTAGACAAACACCTCTGTGACACTGCGCTTGGCTGCCGGAACTGAATAAATTGAAAGGATTCAATCGGTGGAATGACATCGGGATCTCGACGGTAGGTGACGTGACTGCGAAAGGAGAACTGAAGTCGTTCTCAGCCCTTAAGGCGGAATTTTGACTACTCCCCACGCAGTACTTTAAATATATGCAGCTGAGACATGCATGGAGGGCAGAGGAGATCCCAATGGATGTACTTCCGGAGTATGCCCCTCTAGAGGGCCGCCTCCTACAAGAACACATACCTGAGAGAGCAGTGTCACTCATATATAGGACCCTTATGAACAATATGCCAGATGACCTAGGGACCATTAGACGTAAATGGGAGACGGATGTGGGCGACATGGACGAAGTAGATTGGAACACTGTACTCATGCACCCACGGAGGTAGCAATTAAGTCAAGGCTGAGACTTATACAATTCAATGTCCTTCATAGGACCTACTTCGATAGGAAACGACTATGTAAAATGGGAAAGATAGGGGACACGAACTGTCTGAAATGTGGCCGCAAAGGGGGAGATTTCTTCCACACACTATGGGAATGTCCGCGGATCCAGGTATACTGGGGGGAGATCTTGAGAGAACTGGGGGAGGTGCTGGAGGCGACACTGCCAGCGGATCCAAAACTGGCTCTACTGGGGATGACCAACGATGTTGACCTTGCCCGCCCCCAACTGATCTTTCTGGTCCTCGCCTTAGTGGTGGCAAAAAGAGATGTAGCAAAGTACTGGGGGACGGCTATGCCACCAAAACTAGAAGAATGGAGGAGAGGCTTAGACCTTTACATGGCTGCTGAAAGGGTTACGTCCAAGGCGAGGGGCTGCCCAAAAAAATCTGGGAGAGTGTGGGGTAAATGGAGGAAATACCGGGGCCTTGATGGGGGTTTCAGAAGAAACATGCGGGACGAATGCCCAACCAAGAATCTGGTTGTCTGGAAGGTACTTTGGTGAAGTGTGGCAGACACGGACTCAGTCATGGCAAGATGAATGAAGGGGGATGTTCTCTGTAATGATGTTTGTACTGGAATGGCTGGGGGGGGGGTGGAGGGTTGGGAAGCGCGGTAAGTTGACCTGTAATGACATGACTGTTTTGTTGCCATACGATAAAATAAAAAAAAAAGAATAAAAAAAAAAAGAATGGCAATATCATTGATTCATTTGCCAAACGCTGGATAATTGCAATGCATAATACGTGGGCAAAAAATAATGTAGACAATACAGTAATATATGTCTTATATTTAGACCCTACCGTAAACGCTGTGCAGAGTACGAAGAATGAATTACATGACTGGAGGGATTAGTTAATAGAGCGGGCTTGTGGGGTGTAATACGCGCATGAGTTTATAGGAGATGGGGAACACGTACTAGTGCTGTACTGGTGTGATACATATAGAATAATTCAAAGGTTCTGCTGTAACCTGAGTTTAGGGTATGTGTGGGGAACAAATGTCTACTGCACTGCTGGTAGGAGACTGGGGGCATAAGGTGTCTAGATGCAAAAGAGAACATGTGCAATTACATTTACACAGCGCAGTCAGCATTCTAGCAACACTCTAGGGAGCTCCTGCGATCACATGGCCAGCGTCAGATCACGCACAACCTCTCCAGGAACTGCTATAACAACACGGTTTCCACTGGCAAAGTTACCGGCAGGATCCTGACAAGACCATAGCAGGTTAGAATGGAGTGAGACCATCCTGGATGAAGTAAGTGCTCATGCCCCTTTTCTACAGCGAAACGCTATCTGGACGTAACTTGTCTCCTATTTATAATGCGACAACTCCTCTTGCCCCTATTTTACTTTTTCAGTGTGTGATTACAGGAGGCTCCCCCTTGCAGGATCCATCTGATCCTTTTTACCTCGGCTGGAGTAAGATACTCCAACACTAATTATTTTCTCAGCTGAGGCGGCACTTCTCTGTCCCCATATATTCTCAGTGATATTAGGAACATTTTCTCTAATTAAACGACACTGCTGTTAAACGCATAATAACTATCCCTGCGTCTAGGGCCCTGTTGGAACTGGGGGTTGCCCAAGTCTCAAAGGGGGTAGCATGGCATCAAGCGGGCAGGCCAAACTTCGAGGACATGTGAAGCATTCACGCAGTAACCACAGACGACACACCAGGCACACTACAAAAGAGACGCAACTCCACCTTTGGTTGAAAAAGAAGTTTTTAGTGATATCTCCAACCTGTAAGGTAAAAAGGGAAAAATACACTGGTAATCACAACAAGGCGCCAACTGACACCCAAGCCAAGTACTTCATTGAGGGATTATTTACATGGGACAAAAAGGGTTGAGTCCAAAGTCCATAGCTGAAATAAGAATGGTTGGTTAAATTAACATTAGACCTGGGGCCAACTCAGGCTTTCATCCTCGGGGGTAGGCTGTAATTGCAAAATCCAACATTATGCATGAATACACCTCGGGCGTTATAACACCAAACCCCGCCCCTGTAAGGGAAAAACAGAGCATCACAGCACATTTAATATTAGACAGGAGCACCTATCATGAATCAACATGGCTGGCTCATTAACCAGGGGCATGAACAGGGACCTGGAATAACTTGTCAGGCCAGCTTAGGGGCACCCTTGCAGTAAAAGGGAACACCCAGATTTACTCCGCCCTCCACCTATGGGTATAAAACAACAGGTAGGAAGGCACCTGGCATTCACCAATATCTGAGGTATACCCCCTAGGCATCAAAGGCAACCTGGGAACATGGCTTTTCAGCCCCCAACCAACAACATAAACTTTAGGCAGTGCGTTGGCAACAACTCTTCCTGGGTCACCTTAGAAGAGACAATATCCCCTGGGGCATAGAACCATAGGCCTACAAACCTCAACATAGGGTAAACCCTCCTCGGGGCATAACATATAAATTGAATGTTAAGCCTAACCTCTAGGGGCCGGGGCACCTGTACATGAGCTTCACGACCTGTCTGGGACCCTATGCACCACAGGTGACAGGCAACCACTAGGCATCATTGTCAATTCACTCTTCAGATGACTGCCCACTCCAGGGTCCACCTATACTGTCCGAACTGGACGCACCTACCACCTTGGGCCCTTTCACAAGGTGGCTTCAATGTACAAGTCATGGGTGGGGGCGAGCACCGACCCTGTGCCCCGCTGCCCTCTCCACCCTCTTCATAGGCCCCACTCACCGGTTACTCCTGGTTTCTAACTCCGGGCTCCATCCACACTGCTGACCCCTTTATCCAGGGGGGGGGGGGGGCGATCCGGAGGCTCCACGCGGCCTTTTCATAGGCCATGCACGGCAAGGACGGGGGCGCGGCCAATGACGCGGCCGGGCGCCCCCGTCATGTGACGCGGGCCCGGACAGCTTCAGGGCCCAGCGCGGCCCTCACTTCACATCGGCGGCCCTCTCCTGGCACCGGGGGCCGCCGCGACGATGCCAAACACGGCGGGAGTTCCTCAAGGGTAGCGCCGGGCGGCGGCGGTAACTTCCGGCGATAACAAGGGGTAGGCTCCCTTTCAATTACTTAATTATACGGCGGACAGCGCGCCTCCACAGACGGCGCTATTCACAGGCTGTCAGTCTCCTCAGGAAAACAGTGAAAACGGCGCTATTTACAGCGCACCACTCCTTCCTCGGCCCATACCACTTCCAGGGCCAATAGCACTCCGGGGGCCACACTAGCCCCAGCGCTTCTCTCCCCACAGCGCTTGATAGGCAGTCCAGGGGCAGTCTAATAGACACAGTTCCTCGAGGGCACACTCCTCCCTGGGCATCAACCTCCCCAGAATAGCGCTTGCCGGGCAGTACCTCACAAGGGGCAACAGTTCCTTCAGGCAGCTCCTCACGACCCGGTACTTCCACAGGGTCACAGCTTCAACAGGGGGAGTGGACAATCCTATTTCTCGCCTCCTGGGCGCTTCTTCATCGCAGCGCTGGCGTAACTCCCGGTTCCCACAGTGTCAGGGACCTGGGTAGGGGCCCTCCCTTGTCAGGGGCCCATGGGGACAGCAGAGGGGGGGTTTATAGGGGTGCAGGGCCCAGCTCACAGGCCCATGTGGCGGTAGCACCTCACAGCAGGTCCCCTCTCTTCCTTGTCCCAGCGCTGACTGACTCTCTGGTGACACTTCTCCCTATTTATACCCTCCTCCCAGGCAGTGCCAGGACCTTCTAGAATGTTGGCACATCTAGCCTAAACTGGTTCTAGGGGAGGGGGTGAGCACCCTGGGTGCCAGGCTTTCCCTCCAAAACTAGGGGTAGCTGGGTAATATTATCTAGACCGCTGACCTATGTCAGTCCAGTGGCAAAACCCATGGCCATGGCATCCATTTTAAAAACAATACATTTCAGTCAGGTACATTTCCAAAATGGGGGTGCAGTTTTAAAATGGGGGATTTTACAAGTGCTCACATTATGTCAGGTAATTACATTTTCACAAGGTGTCTCACACCACTCATGGCCTATACAGGTTTAATCCCATGGGGGAGACAATCCAGATAAGGGGGTCAAAAGCGAAAAAATTTGGGGGGAAAAGGCCAAGTCCAACACGCCCCAACTATGATCACCCTGACTTTTACTCCTCTCTGATGTCTAAAACATAGTTATACATGTGGGGTTCTGTCCTTTGGGGGGAGTTTTTAATTTGATTAGTCGACCAGAGATCGACAGTTCGGACGTGCCTGACAGACGCCCCTCGGCCTCGGCCAGAGTGCTAGAGACGTCGATGTTGCGACTTGACCTATGCGACGTATGGAGACACAGACACCCAACTCAGGGAGACTATACACACTACTCTGCTCCACATGATATTCATACTAGAATTGACTATTGGCTGGCCTCCGATCACTTAATTCAACATGTTTGTGCCTGCGCAATATTGCCACGCACTTATTGGGACACTCGCCACTTCTACTGACTATTGCCGCCCCCAAGAAGCGAATCCCTCCATTTATGTGGCGCTTTCCTGCTTGACGGCGCCTTTAGGGAGGAACTGGCCACGTCCATTGAGTCGTTTTTTTAAACAAACGTGGGATCGGTTGACTCATACCAGACCGCGTGGGAAGCATTTAAAGCGTATATTAGAGGGATCACTATCTCTAAACATGCAGGGGTGCTTAAATCGATCCGGGGTCGGTTAGAGACTTTGAAGACCAAACTTAAAGAGTTAGAGGCTCTGCGTTTAACCGACCGGAGCGAAGTACTAGCACAAGAACTGGCGCAGACGCTGCGCGAATACCGCGAGGAAGCGGATGCGGAAATAAAACATCTTGGGAAGTACGCCACTGCCAGAATTTATGAGGAGGGGGAGCGTCCGGGGAGAGTATTGGCTCAGTTAGTTAGACAACACGGAACAGAACGGCGATCCCGGATATGAGGGCTTTGCCGATGGATCCGCCGCTTACCGAAGCACAGGTGACGGAGAGGTTCCGGGAGTACTATGTTGCTTTGTATGCCTCCTGAGGACCCGCTCCGGAGGAACGCATCCTAGATTATCTGACCCATATTGAATAACCGTGGCTATTGAACTAGCAACAGGAATTTTTGGCTCGACCGATTGAACCGGAGGAGATTGTTTGGGCATTATCGGCTATGAAGGCTGGGAGCGCTCCGGGTAGCGACGGCCTTTCTGTCGCCTTTTATAAGGCTTTTTATGACCTGCTGATCACGCAAGTACTTACATTGTTTGAAGACATTTGTTTTTCTGGGGTGCTGCCGCCTACTTTGCGTGAGGTGATACTGGTAGCTACACTCAAACCTGGGAAGCCCCCAAAGCTTTGTGCCCAGTCGCTATCTCACCGACAACCTTAGGACGATGTTTGCAGCCATGCAGCACACGCGCTTGGAGATCCCCGTGGTGGCAGTATTTCTAGACATAGAAAAGGCCTTAGACTCTGTCGAGTGGCCTTTCCTGCGGGAGATCCTTGGCTGAATGGGGGTTGGGGCGCTCTTCCTTCAACTTCTGGCAACGCTGTATTCTGCACCCACGGCACGTATCCGGATTGGAACTATGGTTACTGACCCTGTTCAAATCAGCAGGGGCACGAGACAAGGCTGTCCCCTATCCCCCATGCTTTATGCGCTGATGGCGGAGCAACTTGCTTGCGCCTTGCGCAAATACCACGGACGTAGGGGCATACGATTTCCGAACTACCGCCTCATTGTATCCACATATGCAGACAACACCCTTCTATATGGTCGGGAGCCTGAGGTACATCTCTCCCCAGTACTGCGTGAGGTGGTGCTGTTCAGCTCTCTCTCAGGCATTAACGTTAATTGGAATAAATCCATCATTTTTCCCCTTACGCCGGCTACGGCACTTGTGGACCTGGAAAACCCACTGCAATGGACCACAGACATAGGGATCCGGTTGCATAACGCTTCAGAGGTAGTGCTGAAGGAGAACTATGGGGTTGCCATCTCCAGACTGGAGGACGACATTGAAAGGTGGATTGCCCTACCATTGTCCTTGATGCGGAGGGTTTCCCTTATGAAAATGATTGCACTGGCTCGTCTCCTCTTTCTATTTACAAATATACCCATAGTTCTGTCGAATTTTTTTTTCATCAGTTACACTCGTTGATGATCTGCCTAGCCTGGGTGGGCAAGCAGCCTAGGGTGGCCTGAAAAATACTCACCGACCGTACGCGGTAGGAGGCATGGGCGCTCCTGACCTGAAACTCTATTATAGGGCGGCACAAGGCTCACACGCCTATCACCGGATACACGGCCCTGCAGAGGTTCCACATCTCCGTATAGAAACTATCGTTGCTGATCCTGTTCCTCTACCTGCGCTCTTGTTTTCAACCAGAGATCGACGCACCGGCATAATAGACTCGCTAAATACGGTCACACACACGTAGCATCATATGTTGGACGTACAAGCCGGCAGCTTACTATATGGTCCATTAGCTCCTATCCATTGGTGCTACTGGCTCGCCCCATGCAGGGACAAAAGGGTAATAGCAGCGTTGAGAATGTTGGGAATACACAATATGGGGGACCTCTTTGCTGATGGCACTGCTCACTCCTGGGAGGAGGTGGCGGTAGAGGGAGAGCCGTCTTCACTAATGTCGCGTTTCCAGTTCCATAGGGTGCAACATGCACTCAGGGGCCTCTTAGGGGAGGACATGACAGAGCCTCCGGAGGTTGAGGCATTAACCTCCATTATTAAGGCTAAGTCGCCCGCTAAACTGGTCTCCAAACTGTACCACATAGCCCTCACAGAGAGGCAAGCTGACTACGCTAAATCGCGACTGGAATGGCAGAGGGATCTCGGAGTGGAAATGACTGAAGAGAAGTGGCTGTACTGTTGCTCAAGCACTAAACGCATATCGCTCAATGGACGCCATAGGCTGATCCATTTCAAATTTCTAAATAGAGTGTACTGTACTCCCGAAAGACTTCATAGATATGGCCTTCGAGAGAACTCACAATGTGAGAGATGAGGAGTGATGGTTGCCGATTTCCTACATGTTGCATGGTCTTGTCCTGGGATAGCTTACTTCTGGCACATGGTGTATGCGGAGGTGAATCGGGTCACTGACCTAACACTGACTCAAGATCCACTTCTGGCTATTTTAGGCTATTCTAAACTCCTCCATAGGGACCTTCGACGACTGGTAGACATGTCGTTCATCCTGGCCAGGAGATGTGTTGCTCATTCTTGGATGCCGTGCCCGACGCCTACTTTTGAGCAATGGACTAAGGAAATGCTCTATTGCAGTACACAGACAGCATTATATAGTGAATTATTGCCCCCATGTAACAGGCCTAAGAATTTTTGGTCCCTATTCCTGGGCAGGAGGCCTACACATGACACAAGGAGGGTGTTGCCATGGTTACCGGGGAAGACCACCCAGCTGCTAACATGTAATTGCCCTGTAGTCGGGACCTGGTCCCGCTACTTACATACCTTCAGGGCAGGCAGTACGCCAGGGATATAGAGGGATTAACCACAGGTTGAGTCACACTATCTACCGGGGAGCGGGAGGCTCTAGGGTGGAATGACGTCACATATCTGACTAC
Organism: Lissotriton helveticus; assembly: GCF_964261635.1. Lineage (NCBI taxonomy): Eukaryota > Metazoa > Chordata > Amphibia > Caudata > Salamandridae > Lissotriton > Lissotriton helveticus. The sequence goes on from NC_136061.1 coordinate 125,378,522, forward strand.
TTTGAAGTAATGTTGACACGCTGCTCTGGTCTACACCTTAAATGTGTTAATGGATATGTGTCATTTTATGCTACTTGCCTTTGATCACAAACTTTGTATGTATATGCCAATGCCTTGATTTGTTGATTTTTGCTCTTTTTTCTTTTCTCTGAAATGCCAATAAACAAATTAAAAAAAAACTATCCCTGCGTCTACAGACAGACCTAATGAGTCCCACACAGTTATTACTGTAGCCCAGCATGACATCAACAGTTGGCTTAATTGTTCGCCCATACTTGTGACTGCGCAAGGTATTCTCTCACCTTTAAACATGCTTGCTAAGAACTCTGTAGTAAGTAGGCCAGTGCTTTGGAAAGTGTGTGTCACGACACATTACTGTGTCGCCTCCCAGGTGTAGGTGTGTCATGCAATGATGAAAACTGCAGGCATATTAGGGCGAATGCTCTCTTGGGCATTTGCATTCAGTGATGTAAGCTACATTTTCTCCTTCAACACCGCCACCTTCCCGGAGAGCTGGAAGCATGCTGAACTCAGCGCCCTCCTGAAGAAACCATCAGCAGACCCCACCGACCTCAAGAACTACCGCCCCATCTCGCTCCTCCCGTTTCCTGCCAAAGTCATCGAGAAGACCGTCAACAGACAGCTTGCCGCCTTCCTCGAGACAAACGGATCCCTCGACCACTCGCAGTCCGGCTTCCGAGCCAACCGTAGCACAGAGACCGCCCTCATCGCAGCCACTGACAACATCCGAGCCCTGCTCGACAACGGGGAAACAGCGGCCCTCATCCTCCTGGACCTCTCCGCAGCATTCAATACTGTCTGCCACCGCACCCTAGTACAACGCCTCAACAACATCGGTATCCAAGAGAAGGCACTGGAGTGGATCATCTCGTTCCTCGCCGGAAGAACCCAGAGAGTCCGCCTCCCCCCGTTCAGATCCGAGGCCACCGAAGTCAATTGCGGTGTACCACAAGGATCTTCACTCAGCCCCACCCTCTTCAACGTCTACATGAGCCCCTTCGCAGCCATCGCACGCCAACACAACCTCAACATCATCTCCTACGCCGACGACACCCAGCTGATCCTCTCCCTCACCAACAACCCAGCCACCGCCAGAACCAACCTACAAGAAGGGATGAAAGACGTAGCCGAGTGGATGATGAACAGCCGCCTGAAACTGAACTCAGACAAGACGGAAGTCCTCATCCTTGGATCATCACCCTCTGCCTGGGACGACTCCTGGTGGCCCCCTGCCCTGGGCAGCGCACCCAAACCAACAGACCACGCACGCAACCTGGGCTTCATCCTGGACTCCTCCCTCTCGATGACCAGACAAGTCAACGCCGTCTCATCATTGTGTTTCAACATCTTACACATGCTCCGAAAGATCTTCCGATGGATCCCCACCGAAACCAGGAAGACGGTCACCCAGGCACTCGTCACCAGCCGACTGGACTACGGAAACACCCTCTACACCGGAACCATAGCCAAACTGCAGAAAAGACTCCAAAACATCCAGAACGCCTCCGCACGACTCATCCTGGACATCCCCCGACACAGCCACATCTCCGGACACCTGAGAGACCTGCACTGGCTCCCCGTCAGCAAGAGAATCACGTTCCGACTCCTCACCCACGCACACAAGGCCCTCCACGACCTGGGCCCCAGGTACCTCAACAACTGCCTGACCTTCTACACTCCCACCCGCCAGCTACGATCGACCAGCCACGCCCTCGCCGCCGTTCCACGCATTCGAAGAGCCACCATGGGAGGAAGATCCTTCTCCTACCTAGCAGCCAAGACTTGGAACTCCCTCCCCATCCACCTCCGTCTTACCCAAGACCACCTCTCCTTCGGGAAGCAACTCAAGACCTGGCTGTTCGAGCAGTAGCGGACCCCTCTCCCCCAAGCACCTTGAGACCCTCCGGGTGAGTAGCGCGCTATACAAATTTCTTGATTGATTGATTGATACATTTTCGAAATGTTAAAACTGTTTAGGGCCTACTCTCAGTAGATACCTCAGAGGCCCCGGTAGCCGCCATGTTGCAGGTCTCCTCCATTGTTTACATCAACATCGATTACAACAGCCCAGCTGGTGTGAATTGCTTGAATTACAGGGGAGACTCTGACACCCGCGAGCGGCGCAGGATGGACCGGGAAGCTGGGCTGCCACTGGCTGGAACAAACCGAGAATAAAATTCACAAAGTCCAATAAACGACTTAAGTCCAACCTTTTCTATGGGAGCTGGGCTGTCAACAATAGCCTTGACTAGACCAGGCCTAGGTTCGACGCCCTGCTCGGATAAAACATGACCCAAATATTCAACCATTTTGACCTTAAACAAACACTTCTCTTTCTTCAAAACGACTCCACTGCTTGTATAACCTCAAGGACACGAAAGAGGGCCTCATCATGAGAGTCACTTGAATCACCATGTATCAATACGTCTTCTTGGAAGACAACACCACCATTAATACCTTTAAGCATACAAGACATAATTCTTTGAAAGACAGCGGCCGCAGAGGCCAACCCAAAGGGCATACGACAATATTGGAAAGAACCAATAAGTGACACAAACGAAAGCTGTGAGATGTATCGAAAAAGGATCTAGAACAACCTGGTGGTAAGCCGACGCCAAATCCAACTTCCTGAACCACTTAGAACCACAAATCATGGTCAACATATCGGAGATCTTGGGAAGAGGATGAGAGTCCACCCAAATGTTTTTATTGAGACTGTGTGAGATGACACAAACGCTTAGATCTCCATCTTTAGGTCTCGCCTATGCAGCGTGCATGCGCTGCATCGGAGAGAGACCTAATGCCATCGGCAGAGCTTTGGGGGCAAAAACGTGCACGCGTTGCATTGCTTGCAATAGCAACGCGTGCACGTCTGGCAATTTCCTTGGGGGAGCGCGCGGCAGCATATGGTGGCGCCATATGGTCGCACGCTCCCGCAAGGGAATCGCGCAGGGCCCCACCTACCCCCTGCTGCCGCGCGAGACGAGCGCTGAATTGTATGGCTATTATTTTTCCCTTTCGTTTTTCCACGATAGTTTCGGGTTTCCAGCAGGCGCACTGTACTTGCTTTGAGCTGTGCCGTGCCGTGATGGGGCTCCAGAGGCCCCCAGTGAGGGCTGGGGACCAGTTGGTTTGAGTCAAACCCTTCGACTCCCTGCCTGCAAGTCTGTGAGTGGATAAACTCGGGCTTGGCTCCTCCGACAGCCACTATAAACCACAACAAGGCCTGACCAAACGGGACCACACCCAAATCTGTAATTCCAACACTGGAGGGGTCTCATAAACTTTTATAACTCCATCTCAAACATTTTAGTCCAAGTGTTGTGGTGTGTCTCAATTAGAGTAACCTACGGTCATAGACCCACCCATAAACTGAAAAAAGGTGTGGAAAAGAGAGAAAGCACCTCACGGTCATAAAGAAATATCAAGCCCATAAAATCTATGAACAAAAGATAGAAAAACCTAAAAGTGAATGTACTATCTGTGCATGCTATTATAGTACAGGCCCCTTGGACCCCGGTGAGAATATAAACAAATAATCCTCACCGTTAAAAATTGGTAAAGCTTACTAGCTCAAAGCAACTTTATTAAGTGCTGTAAGCTATCCCAAATTAAAAATGGTTCCAATAAAACCATAGTCAATCTTCGTAGCCGACATGTTTCGTTGCCAAAAACAATTCAAGTAAGGGTTTTAGTTTACAATGGCCCTCGTGGGTTATTTCAAAGCCATTCTTGCATGCTAAAATGAGCAGAATAATTTTACATACAAAACTGGAACTTTAGGAAAAAGAAAAACAACACTGCCAAAAAATAACCACATTAAGATATAAATTGGGAAGGGGACGCAGCTATCTACTGGCAGCAGCCTGCAGTGCTCCCTCTTTTGCGTAGCCCTAGAAACACATAGGCTTCAGGGCACAGGTGCTTGACACACGCACCGGGGCATTTGCCAGGAAGAGCCACGTGAAACGTGCTTATCAGGTGCCTACCCCAGTGACCTTGAATGCAGATGTCTGCCCCAGTGACCTTGAACGCAGGTGTCTGCCCCATTGACCTTGAATGCAGGTCCCTTCCCAGACCTTGAATGCAGGTGTCTGCCCCAGTGACCTTGAATGCAGGTGTCTGCCCCAGTGACTTTGAATGCAGGTGCCTGCCCCAGTGACCTTGAATGCAGGTGTCTGCCCCAGTGACTTTGAATGCAGGTGTCTGCCCCAGTGACCTTGAATGTAGGTGCCGGCCCCAGTTACCTTGAATGCAGGTGTCTGCCCCAGTGACCTTGAATGCAGGTGTCTGCCCCAGTGGCTTTGAAAGCAGGTGTCTACCCCAGTGACTTTGAATGCAGGTTTCTGCCCCTTTGGCATTGAATGAAGGTGTCTGCCCCAGAGACCATGAATGCAGGTGCCTGCCCCAGTGACCTTGAATGCAGGTGTCTGCCCCAGTGACTTTGAATGCAGGTGTCTGCCCCAGTGACTTTGAATGCAGGTGTCTGCCCCAGTGACCTTGAATGCAGGTGTCTGCCCCAGTGACCTTGAATGCAGGTGTCTTCCCCAGTGACTTTGAAAGCAGATGCCTACCCCAGTGACCTTGAATTCAGGTGCCTGCCCCAGTGACTTTGAATGCAGGTGTCTGCCCCTTTGACCTTGAATGACGCCTTTCCGATCTGGGTTCTGTTGTGACTGCAGTGCAGGCATGGAGGGGCCTGTGGCGTTTACCAGGAGCCGTTGCTGTCGCTGGAACCGAAGTGCCCCCTTCACGCATGCGAGCACATAAGGCACACGTAGTCGGACTGGAAAGTGGGGGGCCGGGGCAACTGTAAGACTCTAGGCAGCAGGGGCCACTGAAAAGCACAGAGTGCCTGGCGTGGATCTGACAAACCCCGCGAAACCTACAGAGGAAGGAGACAACCTTTTATCAGAGGGCTGCGAGGGTTGGCTGGAGCAGGAGCTCCCACACACTCCGGGCCCTATCACACTACCGTGGTGGAATACAGCATCGGATTGGTAACGCGGGCATTCGAGCAATGCCCGAGGGGCCGGTGTCCGAGTTCTGCTGTGGGCTGCTTTTTTGAGCAGTCTGGGGGGCCATTTGGGCACTGTCTCTATTGTGCGAATACAGCCAGTGGCCCAGTGGGTGTCTGAGTGGCCTTTCTAGAGGCGGATGGGCACTCATTACCTCCGTTTAGCAAGAGGTGTCACTCCCTTTGTCTCGCTGTCCGGCTGGCTTTGTGCCCATTAATGTGTGCACAAAGTTTTTTTATAAGATTACACCAAAGCAGTGATTTGAGGAGTGTTTATGCAAATGTGTGCTGATTTTTTTTTTACGTGCCCGGGCCGATTTTCAATCCCAATCCAACTCTGGTGGAATACCAGGGAAGGGTAAAGAGGGGAAGGGTAAACACGTGTAGGGAGGGTTACGCTGTACAGACCCACCTCGTACCGTCCTACTGTGGGTGCCTGCGTGGGGTGCCACAGCCCCCCACTCTTATGGTTTGATGTCCCAACCTTTAGGAAGATCTAGAATCGTGGTAACCCTACCCCAGCGCCCCTACAGCCAGCCACACGTGGAAGTGTCGTGTTCCTTTCCTCAGCCCTCCCCGTAATTGGTGTAAATTGTGATTCGACTTTAGAAACCCCATGAAGCCCACACGGACACCCACAACACCCCACACAAGAAGACAGCACCCTACAGAAGGGCGGTGTACACGGCTTGTGCCACATCTACCTACTATGACGTCACACGGGGGTGACAGCCACGAGCCCTAAACACCAGGGGGGGGGCAAATGATTTCTTAAGCCAAGCGTGTCCCTCTCGGTCGTTCAGAGTGTCGATATTTTTCTTAAATTCCTTCGTTACGGCATCATACCTCATTGCACTTCCCTTCTTCGTGCAAGAACGTCAACACACAGAGAAAGAGGGTCTAACGTTTTCACAACATATTATAAACATATCATCAAATGTCCACCTTTGTGAAATTGCACGTTTGGTTGCATGACTAATCTGCATTTAAATTCACAACAATGTAAACAATATTTAATATTCTTTTAAACCCGCTCTCTGCTTTTTTTTCCATATGCTACTAATTGTGCCACAGAAGTGAAAATTAATGTGAACCAATAACATGCTATTTCGATTAACTGTTTTATTTTGAGAGTGAGAGTACCTGCACTTCTTAAGAGCGGCACTTGCTTGTTAAGAGCCATATAAACAACCCGTTACAATTAATATTCACCTCAAAAGCACACTAACCCTGGTAAAGAAGTGCACCACTGAGGTACCCCAGGCAGGTATTTTAGGATTTTATCCCACAGTGGAGGTAAGACTAGAGGCGGTGGGTGCACGTGTCACAAGGATGCCTCCTGTTAACTCAATGATCGCAACACAACTGCAGAATCTCACAATAGCTGCTCAGGCAGTTCCACTATAAATGCAACTTTAGCAAGCAAAAGCGGATCTCTCTCCAAAATGTTAATGTAAATGTAAATGTACTTGTAAAGCGCGACTGTCACCCCATTTCGGGGTCTCCTGGTGCTGTACATATACCGCTGTGGAACCCTTCCTGGCTTTCCCTGTGAGATGTCCACTCCTGGGTACCCCCAAGGTGAAGCCAGGCATCCAAGCTGCTGGTGCCATTGTGGAGATTAAGCAAGCTATTGCCCAGAGTCACAGAGTGGGACCCATGATTAGAATAGGCACGAGGCGAGAATTATCAGGTCCGGAGAAATTGAGTCCAAGAGCCGCTTAGGCGGGAATTGAACCCTGGTCCCGGGCCAGACCTCTGCATCAGGGTCTGCTGCTCTAACCAATGAGCCACGCTTATCAATCATAGACGTGCTTTGCCCAGTCAGTCCGCAAGAGAACTGCAACCTGCGTAGAATCTCTATGGCTTCAGCCTATTCTACCTATTAGTGCCCCAGTTGTTTCCACATGTCCTTTGAGCTCTTTGTTTACAAACATAGGCTTGCCCCATGTGAAAGGACACATTGCTGGAGTTGCGTCACTTCTGTGACACACTCCAGCAATGCATCACTTTTGCGCCTACAGATATGTCAGAAATACTGACGTATCTGTAACTCCTTGCGCCATGATGGGTCATACTGTAAATATGACGCATCATTGGTGCCGCAAGGAGGGCGCAGTGAAAAGTGATGCATCGCTGTTTTCACGCAGCGATGCATCACTTTTCATAAATGAGGCCCTATGTTGCACTAACTGTGCAGCACCGAGCACGCCCGGAGAGTTGCATTGTTACATATATGGACTGCGGTAAAACTTCACCTACTAGTACAATGTGCAAACATCAGTCTTGTTTCCTATGGGAAGGCTCTCTGTTGTCGCAGGTGCTCATTTTCAGAGAAGGCACCACAGCGCTGAGCAGTACAAAAGGGGGTGGTGATGGACAGAGCATCTGAACCAATCAAAAACTCACACCCAGTCAAAAGATCTGGGTTTGATCCATCACCGTTCTTTAGCCCACTCTGCCACCCCAGTTCAGACATGGCTATATGCAAATCAGTCTGACTCTGTGCCTCATGGGAACAGTCCAGCCCGAACTGCCAAGCCATGCATTCCCTGGACCGGAAACAAGCATCCGAGGACCGGTTTCTGGCATTCCAGCCGTCTTCAGCCCGGCTTGCTTGAATCCAGTGGCAAAGTGAGCAAGGGACTCACGTCTGAGCATACCCTGCCACACTTATGGCGGCCAAAGCGGTACAAAAGGGGGTGGTGATGGACGGAGCATCTGAACCAATCAAACACTCACACCCAGTCAAAAGATCTGGGTGTCAAGACATGGAAGACATGGCTTGGCAGTTCGGGCTGGACTGTTCCCATTAGGCACAGGGTCAGACTGATTTGCATATGGCCATGTCTGAAATGGGGTGGCTGAGTGGGCTAAAGAATGGTGATGGATTAAACCCAGATCAACTGACTGGGGGTGAGTGTTTGATTTACTCAAACGCTCCATCCATCATCCCCTTTTGTATCGCTTTGTTCGCCCTAAGTGTGGCAGGGTATGCTCAGACATGAGTCCCTTGCTCACTTGGCCCCTGGATTCAAGATAGCCTGGCTGATGAGGATTATGAATCCGAAACCGGTCCCAGGATGCTTGTTTCCGGTCCATGGCAGACATGGCTTGGCAGTTCGGGCTGGACTGTTCCCATGAGGCACAGGGTCAGACTGATTTGCATATGGCCATGTCTGAAATGGGTTGGCTGAGTGGGCTAAAGAATGGTGATGGATTAAACCCAGATCAGTTGACTGGGGGTGAGTGTTTGATTTGCTCAAACGCTCCGTCCATCATCCCCTTTTGTATCGCTTTGTTCGCCCTAAGTGTGGCAGGGTATGCTCAGACATGAGTCCCTTGCTCACTTGGCCACTGGATTCAAGATAGCCTGGCTGATGAGGATTATGAATCCGAAACCGGTCCCAGGATGCTTGTTTCCGGTCCATGGAAGACATGGCTTGGCAGTTCGGGCTGGACTGTTCCCATGAGGCACAGGGTCAGACTGATTTGTATATGGCCATGTCTGAAATGGGGTGGCTGAGTGGGCTAAAGAATGGTGATGGATTAAACCCAGATCAGTTGACTGGGGGTGAGTGTTTGATTTGCTCAAACGCTCCGTCCATCATCCCCTTTTGTATCGCTTTGTTTGCCCTAAGTGTGGCAGGGTATGCTCAGAAGTGAGTCCCTTGCTCACTTGGCCACTGGATTCAAGATAGCCTGGCTGATGAGGATTATGAATCCGAAACCGGTCCCAGGATGCTTGTTTCCGGTCCATGGAAGACATGGCTTGGCAGTTCGGGCTGGACTGTTCCCATGAGGCACAGGGTCAGACTGATTTGCATATGGCCATGTCTGAAATGGGGTGGCTGAGTGGGCTAAAGAATGGTGATGGATTAAACCCAGATCAGTTGACTGGGGGTGAGTGTTTGATTTGCTCAAACGCTCCGTCCATCATCCCCTTTTGTATCGCTTTGTTTGCCCTAAGTGTGGCAGGGTATGCTCAGAAGTGAGTCCCTTGCTCACTTGGCCACTGGATTCAAGATAGCCTGGCTCATGAGGATTATGAATCCGAAACCGGTCCCAGGATGCTTGTTTCCGGTCCATGGAAGACATGGCTTGGCAGTTCGGGCTGGACTGTTCCCATGAGGCACAGGGTCAGACTGATTTGCATTGCATATCAAATGAAATGGGGTGGCTGAGTGGGCTAATGAATAGTGATGGATTAAACCCAGACCAGTTGACTGGGGGTGAGTGTTTGATTTGCTCAAATGCTCCGTCCATCATCCCCTTTTGTATCACCACAGCGCTGAGCACGCAGGAAGCATAATGTATATCTGAGGTTGATGGTTGGAAACCCCTTCAAACCAGACACGTGGCGCAATGGTCAGAACTGCAGACTTTGCAACTGAGGAGCCAAGTTCGAGTGTAGGTGTCGGCTCTACACCCTGCAATTCTGGGCAAATCACCTACTCCTCCGTCCTTCCAGAAATGTGTTTTATTGTACGAAACTTGAAATTGACTGCACAGCGCCGAGGACATTACACCAGACTCGCCTAAATGAGTCTCTATTTCATGATTACATGTTATAATCAGTACATACTTTGTTTTACATTTCGACTGTCACCTTAGGTCTGGCAGACCTAGCGTTGCATATAGCACGTGGGACTCCATCATGAGTGGCCAATTAATTCCAATGGGGGCAGGGTAATGGGCCCATCAGGATCGCGCTTTTTGCGGAAACAACGCAGCTCCATGATCTTTCATCCGAGATTTCACCTGCTGCAATTAGTCAAGGTATATATACATGTTTAATACCTGGGGGAAATATGCAGAAATCGACACAGTAAGTCCAATTTCCACATAATATTTCCCCAAAACGTGTAAATTCAGAAATATAAATGCAATTATCGGTACCTCTGATAGAGGTAATTCTGGAGTGGAGATGTGATGTACCCTCTCTGGTCTGCGGTTGTCCACAGGCTCCTAATATGAGGCGAATTGAACGATAATGCTCTGCATCTGTATTACTTTGTTTGATAGCATGGCACAGTATTTCTATGGTTATACTTTGAATTTTACATGCTGTGCCATATCTCTAGTATTTCTGTGGCGCTCTATGCTAGTGCTCTGGTACATAATGACCCAAATCTGGTACAGTATTTCCGATGATAGTGATCTGAACTGTGTCACTGTGGCCTGATGTTACTGTGTCTGTGATATGGAAATTATTCAGATGTTGCCACTATTTTCAAATATGTTGTATTTCTGTGGTATTCTGTTGGTAATCCTCTGGATGAGGCACACAGCGGCTCACAGTGCGGTATTTGTGTGGCACTGGTATTCCTACCGTATTGCTGGGAATGTGGTACATGATGGTTAATATTTGTGTTGTATACATATGGTAATGCAGTTGCATACAATAATTAAAATTAAGACATAGGTGTGGTACACACGACATACAGAGGTTAAAAGTATGTAAATGACAATGCCTTTTATTTATCTATTTTGAAAAACAACACATAAATAAAAGGCATTGTCATTTACAATGCCAATAGCTCAAACTCTCGCAAATGCGAGACCTGTTGCATTGCAAATGTTTGTTCTTCTTTGCGACGACCAAAGGGGACAACCAAAGTGAAGATTCGTTAGGTTCTATGATTCCTATTTCACACAAACCATTTAGTTATTGTTCCAATTGGTTCCTGACACTGAACTGTACATTCCTTAGCGTGTGATTAATAGGTATAGCACAATCCATAACGCTTATGACATGAGTGAAACTTTAAATCTTGCCTAGTTTCTTACCAAAAACAGAAGGATAATGCTCAGACATTCTGTCAACAAAATCATCAGAGCCAACCATCGAAACTTGATCTTTGGTACCAGGTCGAAGTACCATTTTAAACAAACCCTGATGGAACTACCCCAGAATTGACAACCATTTGATAAACTTTCCCATGTATTCTTCTTCCCCTGAATTCCATAGAATCTTTAAAAAATCCAGCCAATTCAAATCTCCTACCTTCATATGAAACAGGGGACCTGCCTGGTGGCATCAAAGAGCGAGCACCTCAAACCTCAACAAACAATTCTTGAGTAATAATTGTTATTCTTGCTCGAGAATCAACTAACAAACTCACAATCTTGCCCCCAATGTTTACACCTACATAAGGGTCGACACACTCAGAAATGTCCCCTTCAGTGTCATTCACTGAAGGGGACACAACAACAACCTTATCCTTAAGGTCATCTTGTATGTTACTATAATTCATATCACTACTCAGCAAGGGGGCGTGGCTTGGCCGGCGATGTGAGCAGACGCACGACTGCGGAGCTCCCGCCGCCGTTGGGCCCATCTTTGGCTATTAAAGCGGATTTCGAGGTGTCCAGACCCGCCGCACACCTCCCTGATGCCCCTGACCTGCTGGGCAGTACTACTAGGCGTGAAAACTCTGTGCTCCGCCTGGTGAACGGCAGAAACGGGCGATCGGCTCACCCCAGGCGGGACCGGCCGGTCCGTCCGCCATCTTGCGACCCTAGAGGAAGCGGCCTGCAGCGGAACCTAGCGGACTCTGGGAACAGAGCTGGAGCTGCCCCCACCGTTCCCACACGGAGAGGATCGCGCGCCCTTACCTGTGGCCGCTGCGGAGCGGCGGGGTGATTGGGCTGGGACCCCTGAGCGGCTTCTGTGTCCGGTGTGCCCCGGCTCCCGCGTTTCAGGGCGGAGCTGGGAAACAGCGGGGCCCGCTACCCGGTCCCAACGAGGGTCGGGGGCACTTCTGGTCTCAACTCCCCAGCGTGCTGCAGAGGAGAAGCGGCACTGCGGATCTGCGGCGGGGAGCGGCGGGATAGATCGGAGCGGAGCTCTGGTGCAGACGGTGCCCCTGGGGCACTTTGAAGAGCGGACGACGCCAGCCAAGGTACGGCCCGCGCGGAAGCACCGTGTCAACGCGGCACTACAGCGGCTCCTCCCTGGGGGAGAGGGAAGGCTTGGGACTGCTGTGGGTGGCACTATCTGGTGCTGGCCCCCCCCTAGGGAGATAGTGGCCTCCTCTGAAGACGAGCGCTGCGTGGGCCCCCACTGCTAAGAGGGGTCTGCTCCCTGGCCTGGCCGGCCTCCTATCCCTGAGGCATACAGAAGGACTGTTCCACGTCGGCGAGTTGAAAAGTGAGGTGCCGTGGTCTGGGGATCCCTGGGCTGCCTACTCTGCCACGAGGGGTGTGTGCTGAGAGCTCATTGCTGAGGGGGGTGACGGTGCGGAGCCCGGATCCCCTGAGTGCGCCGAGACTTCGCGCCAGTGCTCCCCCCCACCCCCCTTCTGCCTTCGCTCACGCGGCCTACATCGAGCAGGGGCCCTACCACGGCCTAGGCGGCACCCTTTGGACCGCACGGAGGATGACGCGCACGAACAGGAACAGCAAGGCGGAACCAGCACCGACTCCCAAGGGGAACCCGGTGACGGCCATGTGGGGCAAAGCGGGAGTACCGGCGGCCAGTGGAGGCCCACCTGTGGAGATGGCGGATTCCCCCCCGGTCACACAAGCGTTCATGGCCGCCTTCATGACTGACCTTAAGACTGAGATCGGATCCCTGAGGACGGAGGTCCACTCATGCGTCACTGAACTCAGGAAAGAAGTCACGGAACTGGGGGACCGCGTGGACAGCCTGGAGAGAACCGCGGACACGCGCACCGAGGACCAGGAACACCTATGGCAGCGCTTAACGGCCCTGGAAGAACAGAATATTGAACTCCAAATCAAGCAGGAAGACTTAGAGAACCGGGGTCGACGAAACAATCTCCGCATCCGCGGCGTGCCACTCGGAGAGGAAGGGGAGGACGTAATGGACTTTGTGGCACAACTCCTCCACGAAGTGCGGGGCGACGAGGATGTCTCGCCTCCCACGCTAGACCGGGCTCATCGGGTGGCGGCGCCTGCAGGGAGATTGGGGCTTCTCCCGGACATCATCACGCGGGTGCATTTCTTTGTGGAGAAGGAGGAGATCTGGAAGCGTGCTCGAGACAAGCCGGACCTGCAGTACAAGGGCCATAAGATTCAGCTCTTCCAAGATTTAGCGCCCAACACCCTGAAGCGACGACGAGCTTTTCGCCCAGTTACGGAGAAGCTGCGGTCCATGAACATCTCATATCAATGGGGCCATCCCTTTGCACTTATCTTTCAATGGGAGGGTAAGCGTAGATCCTTGCGGTCCTACAACGAGGCAGCGCGGCTCCTCAACATTGCAGGCTCTCCTCCGGGGAGCCCCGCCAGACGCCCTCCAAGCAAGAGGACACCGCTTGCCCCGGACTGGACCACAGTGCCGAGGAGACAGCGAACGTCGCCTGTTGACGCACCGACAACCAGCCAAGACAGGCAGGATGTCATCGCCCACATTAGAGCGCTAGAGGAAGCGGAGATCGACCATGCGGGACGCTCCCCTGCGGGGCGGCCCTCCACGCCGTGAGATGGACAGCGCCCATGTGACATTCTACTCGAGGTACTGTTCCCTTATATCCCTCCGGAGGGCAGGGGATGGTGGTGGGGCGGGCGGGAAGTTGCTTGGACTCCTGATCCCCTTGTGCTGGACCTAGGAGGGTGGGGGCTCCATACCCCCTAGTGTTTCTGGCCAGTCATGTCCCACCAGAACTGTCTCCTGGGGAGTGACATCCCGATGGACATTCAAACCCGTGGGTGTAGGATGCCCTACTCTGGAGACAATGTACTTTGGCCCAGTTGGCCACACCTTAACGGCCTAGGCCGTCAGCCCTATAGGCTGCTGAAAGTTTGGCTTCTTCGTTTGACCTTCTTCTTTTTCTCTATTTTCTCTCTTTCCTTCCTTTTTCTGTCTACTATGAGGGGCTGGAGGTGGGGGGTGGTGAGATGGGCGGGGGTGGGCCCTCTGGGTGGGGCTCTGGGCCGGTGGGTGCTCTGCTGCGCGTAGCTTTGCGTACCTCCATCAGGGAATCCCCATGACGATGAGTGATATAGCCAGACCCCTTAAGATTTTATCACTCAATGTTAAAGGCCTTAATTCACCTAATAAGCGCCAACAACTCTGGCATTACTTCCTGCAACATGACCCGGACATCATTTTCATACAGGAGACCCACCTTCTCCAGGCAGACACAAGGCGCATGGCGCACCCTAGATACCCCCTCCAATACTGGGCTACAGTGGATACGAAAACGGCAGGGGTGGCAATTTTGTGCAAAGCTGGCATCAGGCGGGGTTCTGACAAGCTCTTCCGGGGTGGTGATGGTCGCTTCCTCAAGGTGTCGGTCGAGGTGGGTTCCCGCCGTCTTACGCTGTGCAATGTGTATGCGCCCAACCTGGCACAGGATCGCTTCCTTCGGGATCTTCTGCGTGCTCACGTCCTCCGGGGTGGACCCTCGATTGTTCTAGGGGGCGATCTTAACCTGGTGTGGTGCCCTACGATGGACCGGAGTGCGGGCTCCTTTCATGGAGCAGGGGCGATGTCCTCGGCTCTACGCAAACAGATAGGAGATTTGGGTCTCTTCGACGCATGGCGCTACTTCTCCCCTGAAAAAAGGGAATACTCTTTTTATTCTGGTGCTCACCGCACTTATTCCCGCATCGATCATATGTTCGTATCTCACGATCTGCTTTGTGATGTGGTGGATGTGGAAATGTCGGACATATCCATCTCGGACCATGCGCATGTGGAGCTGCTTCTTAGAGATCCGCGGAGCGGCCCTCCTAGGGAACGGAAATGGCATCTGCCCCCATACCTCCTCAGAGATGCAGCGTCGGTTGACGACATCCGCATGGCCATTACCTCCTACTTTGAGTTCAACGATCTGCCGGAAACGCCATTCCCGGTGGTGTGGGACGCCTTTAAGGCTACAATTCGGGGACATATCACCTCCCTCGAGATTGCGAGGGCGCGGGAGAGGAGGGCAGTGGAGGAGGGCCTGGTGACGGATCTGCGGGCGGCGGAGGCGCAGAATCAGGAGGAGTCCACTCTAAGGACGCGGAGTTGCCTGGCGAATCTGCGGGGGCAATTGCGCATGCTACGGGCGAATCGGGCGGAGAAATCTCTCTTGGCACTAAAGCGCTTGCACTTTGACGGGGGGGACAAAGTGGGGAAACTTTTGGCGAGACGACTGAGGGTCAAGGCGGCCAGATCCCACATCGCGAACGTGGCGCTCCCAGACGGGTCTCGGGTGACGGCGATGGAGACTAAAATGAAGGCGTTCCGAGACTACTACGCCTCCTTGTACACGGCGGCTCCACCGGCCCCTACCCAGTCGGCGGAGGTTCTGGAGCATCATGGCGGGACGCGCTTGCATTCCGAAGCGGCGGAAAGGTTAGAGGAGCCACTCTCGCTTGCAGAGGTGACTGAGGCCATCAAGGATCTGAATTTGGGGAAGACGCCGGGCCCTGACGGCTTTCCGCTCTCCTTTTACCGCCTTTTCCAGGTGCAATTAAGTCCTTATCTTCTCAGACTCTTTGCCTCCTTCGATAATGGCCAGGGTCCCTCTCCGGACATGGGAATGGCGGAAATAGCTCTAGTCCCTAAGCCTGGGAAAGATCCGGCGCTTTGCTTGTCTTATCGCCCGATTGCGCTGCTTAATACTGATTTTAAAATCTACACGAAGGTGCTGGCTAAAAGACTTGACCCCCACATGCCGGACCTTGTTGACCCTGATCAAGTGGGCTTCATTCGGGGCCGTCAAGGGGCAGATAATGTGCGGAGATTGGCACACTTGGTGGGGAAGGTGCATCACTGGCACATTCCGGCATGCCTCCTGTCATTGGACGCTGAGAAAGCGTTTGATTGCGTGGACTGGGGGTTCCTCCAAGCGGTCCTCTGTAAGATGGGGCTCGGCCCAAAGATGGTTGCCAGGATCATGGCACCTTATGTTGCGCCGCGGGCACGGGTCAGGGTGAATGGGAGGTTGACCGAACCGTTCGCCATTGGCAGAGGGACGAGGCAGGGCTGCCCTCTTTCGCCACTGCTGTTCGCCCTGGCGATTGAGCCACTGGCGGACTTGATCAGGCGAAACCCAGGCATTCGCGGCGTTCAGATGGGGGGGCAAGTCCATAAGGTGGCGTTATATGCGGACGACCTCATCCTCACTCTCACGGAGCCTCGACAGTCCTTACCGGCGCTTCATGCAGTGCTCTGCTCCTTCGAAGGCGCCTCTGGCTTGAAAATTAATCACGATAAGTCGTGGGTGCTTAACCTTACGATCCCTCAGGCCGATATTCCTCCCCTGGAGCGACTGTGCCCCTACCGATGGACGGACCAACATATCCGATACCTCGGCCTCTCCCTGACTCCCTCACTGGAGGGTTGGTCGGCGCTCAATTGGGCGGAATGCCGCAAATCTGTCCTCACTGATCTGCAGCGGTGGAAGCCCCTTATCCCCTCTTGGTTGGGTAGATTGAACGCGATCAAAATGTCTATACTACCCAAAATACTCTACCTGTTTCAATGCCTTCCTACACCTATCCCTCTGCCGAAGATTAGAGCCTTGCAAAGGGACTGTACTAAATTCATTTGGGGGGGCAAGAGACCCCGTTTCTCTCAAGCACTCCTTATGGCCCCGCGAGATCGTGGAGGACTGGGATGCCCAAATCTGGTGGACTATTATTGGGCCGCTCACTTGCGGTTTGTAATTGAGTCGGGTATTAGGCGGAGTGAGGAGGGGTGGCTACATCTGGATCGGGCAGTCACAGGTCGCACAATCTGGAACCTGGCCTGGACCCATCGGGCGGGACGGTCCCCTAGTGCTTATTTGGCGGTTCCCACGAGGACGGTTCTGAACGTGTGGGACAAGGTGGCGGTACGGAAAGGCCTGACGACTTTCCCCTCACCACACACCCCCATAAAGGATAACCCATGGTTCCCGCCGGCCAACCACACTCCCGCCTTTCGCAGGTGGACACGAGAGGATTGCAAAGTCCTTACGGATCTCTTCGACGGAAGCTCCATTAAGTCCTTTGCCCACTGTCGGGAGGAGTTCCATCTTCCCCCAGAGGCCGAATTGCAGTTTCTACAGCTGCGTCATTGGGCCTTATCGGATGTGGTATACCCGGGGGCCACCCGGGCCTTCACCCCGTTCGAGCGGCTAGCCCGGTCTGGTGCGGGCACGACTGGCCTTATATCTAAAATCTATCACATTCTGCAACATCCCCATACCCCCCCTGCTCATCCGTATCAGCGACAATGGCAGGAGACTCTGGGCGCTGATGTCGATCATGCACAATGGACCCGCCTTTGGAGGGATGTCCCTAAGGTATATCGCAGTGTGCCACAACAGGAAAACGCGTATAAAGTAATGACGCAGTGGTACTATACGCCTCAGCGCCTGCACTGGATGTTCCCCTCTGTGCCGCCCGGTTGCTGGAGGTGCCATCATGTGCCTGGTGACTTCCTACACATCTGGTGGACTTGCCCCGTGATCGCTATCTTTTGGAAGGAGGTGTTGAGCCACATTCGGGGGGTGCTGGGATTTCCTCTGCCTGATGCTGCTAGTACAATATTGCTGGGAATCAAACCTGTCGACTTGCTGGCCCTGACCCGCAGTGACTGGACCATAGCGATGCAAATGTTGGGTGCTGCCAGACAACTTATCGCTCTGTATTGGAAGAAGGTGGAGGCTCCTCCTCTAGCTATATGGTTTGGCAGATTGTGGCAGGTCATCACTATGGAATTACTCTCGGCTAGGCTACAATCTCGCATGACCCGCTTTGATAAGGTTTGGCGACCACTAGTGACTTATCTTTGCAGGAGCGAATATGCTAGGAATATGCCTCCGGCGCTGCGAGCATTGCAATTGGTGGAGGATGCGGTGCTCCCCTTTACCCCTCGCACCCCGTGACACGGGAATGGGCCTTCTGAAGGATGCTCCGATGACTGCGGCCCCCCCTTCCCCGAGCTCTTCTGCCCTCGCTGCTCTGGCTGTCCCCCCTGGCTTCCTCTGCTCTTCCTCTCTGTTCTCTCTAATCTCTGTCTCTACTCTTTTTGCTGCCCTCTGATAGGCTTCTGGTTGAGTGTTGGACCCCTAAGGCCCGTTGTTTGTTTCTGTTTGAACTGTTCGTTCCTGCCCGCCTCTCGGGATGATGTGTAAGGCGGGGTATCACTGAGGAGTGCTGGAATGCGCTTATGGACCCCCCTTTTGGGCGACTTACTGGGATCTGGACTGACCTTGATGTGCACGTCGATGAGTATGATTGGAGGTACCAACCCACGCAGAGTCCACACCACGAGTTATATAACGCGGCCGGCCCCGTGGGGGTTGTAGGCTTATCGCTGTGTCAAAGTGACCCTTTTATTATGTGTGTCTCAGAATGGGACTTAATAAAAAGATGTTGAAATAAAAAAAATATTAATGCACTACTCTCAGCAATAGACACATTCGCAACAGATGAAGTAACTTGTTTAACTTCAGAGAGACCACGCTTCCCACTTTGACAGATTTGAGAAAAATGTCCCATTTTACCACAAACTCTGCAAACAACATTCTTTGCAGGTCAAGGTCGACCAGACCTAAAATGTGGAACATTTTCACAATGGTAGCAAATATTGCTTTGTCTAAACTGTTTGTTCTCCAAACGTGAAGTGATATTACTCTTATTGTCCTTTGTGCGGACCACCGTTACAGATTCATTTGTTGCAACTTTTTCATCCAGTTCCTTCACTGAAACTTAGAAAGCTCAATGCTCTTTGCCATGCGTATAGTCTCATAAAGAGTGGGATTGCTCATCTATAGCAATTTCTGTTGAATGTTCTTGTCTGAACATTTAGAAATATATTGATCTCTAATCAATTGTTCTGTGAACGCCTCAAATTGACAGTCTGCACTCAACTTCCGTAACGCAGAGATAAAAATATAAACATCTTCACCAGGTCTTTGCCCACGCTTAAAAAACTTATGTCTGATAACTACAATGCTAGACTGAACATCAAAACGAAGTTCCAGTTTCTTGACAGCTTCTGTGTATTCATCCAGTTCCTCCTCATTTTTGGCACGTACTAAAACAGGAAAATGTTTGTACACAGATCTACCTTCAAAGCCCAAAGAATTGAGGAGAAAATTTTTTCTACGTTCTGCTCTGAATCGTGATGGACCAATAGCACCAATATAAGTTACAAAAGCATCATACCAATTTCTCCAAAGAATTGGTGGATAACCTGGTCAATCTAGAAAAGGTGGAAACAGATTGCATTTCCAAATATGAGAAAAAGAAGTTACACATGTAAATAAAACCTAGATAAGGCAGAGTAATAACAACGAACTTGCACACCTACCCACTGTACATCATGCTTTCAAAAGTATACAATTTTGTCATGTATGACAATGCATTAAGACATGTACCAAATGGATCACTGAAATAATATCGAGGGACAGAATATCGACCATCAAAAATATCGTTGACAAAATATCGACAGTCAAAATATCGAGTTTCTATCTACAAACAGGTAAGTACAAAAATATCGAGTTAAAAATATCGTTTACAAAAATATAGTTGTAAAAAATATCGTATTTACTAAAAACAGTGTTAAATTAAATTAATATTAATAATTAATTAATAAAATATACTTAAAATTACTTAAATTAACTTATAATAATTAAATAATTAATGAAAGTTAAATAAATATTTTTTTATTTCATATTTATTAAAACATATATATATAGTAACAAAATATAATACAATAATACCCAAAAACTGAAAACTGACCCTGAACCCTAAAAATACCCCTTCACCCAAAAACCCAAAACTGACCCTGAACCCTAAAAATACCCCTTTACCCAAAAACCCAAAACTGACCCTGAACCCTAAAAATACCCCTTTACCCAAAAACTGAAAACTGACCCTAAACCCTAAAAATACCGCTTTACCCAAAAACTGAAAACTGACCCTGAACCCTAAAAATACCCCTTTACCCAAAAACCCAAAACTGACCCTGAACCCTAAAAATACCCCTTTACCCAAAAACCCAAAACTGACCCTGAACCCTAAAAATAAAAACGATTTTTTTTACTATCTATATTATATACTTACATATTTTCACTTTCTATATTATTTACAGTCGATATTACTTCACTTACCTTAAAAACGATATTTTGGCTGTCTATATTCTGTCCTGTCGATATTTTGTCCAAACGATATTTTTGACTCGATATTCTGTCCAAACGATATTTTGGAGTCGATATTATGTCTGTGCACTGTACCAAATCTGTTGAACCGAAAATTTCTCTGAAAAAAAAAAACTTTTCCCACTGAAAAGAAAATGAATACGCAATTAGATAAATCAGCAGAAGTGTGCGTATCATTGTGTCTCCATACGTAAATTAAAACTTCCGTTGTAAACCTTAAAAGTGTACAAATAACTGTGCTTTAACACACATGCAACCCTATAGCAAATAAAGTGTGCGTGTCACTGTACTTTTACACATAAGTAACACACGCAAACAAACATGTAATTTAAAGTGTGCATATCACTGTGTTTCGACACGCATGAGAAACCTTTGAAAATAGAGTGTGCCTGTCACTGTACTTCAACGTTGCCCCTTGTGTTCTTCACCTGATTTGCATAACTTTTGTGCCACTATCCTTTAACAAACACAAGCATATTAATATTCAAAACATGTGTGTCGCTGTAACACACGGGTAAAAACTCTTTGAATGAAAGTGTGCATGTCACTGTAATTCGTCATACACTAAGATTCTTCATTAAAAAAATGTTTGCATCACTGTATTGCGAAATGACTACTTGACGTGCAACAGTGTACTGCAGATGAATGCACAATGCCAATTTGTTAATTAGCGACGAACAATAAAGTTTAGGAAAAAAAATGGTTGTTGCGTCCTACGTAGACAAACACTTGCTCCAAATACAAATTAGCCGCCAATACAGGCGTCTACTTTCTTTATCTGCAAATTTGTAAAACGTGCCACAACCAAAATGGCATTTACGTTAGCGTAATGAACAACTGGTACACTGACTTTTCCTTAGATGCGTTCCACTATTCGTCATGTGCGTCAGGTGTGTGTCAGTGACGATATCCTCTATTCCGCCGGAGCCGCTTAATGAAGAAATATAATGATTTTAGAGACTACCTCTCAGACTTGACACATAAATACCGCAATCGTATCTTCTCGTCTCCGTCTGTGAAGTGGACAATGACCGCTCCTTGTAGACACCGGCAACCTCTATGACAATGAACAAAGTTAGCTGTGGGCTGTGCGGACACCTTCACCTCGTCGCCACAAATTCTGTAGTAAGTAGGCACTTCACAGTGTAGTTACTTGAAGAAGAAGGTTTATTTCTTACAGGTGCCGCGCAGCAACCGGCAGAGGGAAAGGTCTGACAGCAACTGACACGACAATTACAAGTCACTTTAAACATTTCAAAATAGAACCACTTAGCTCCTTGGCACAAGCAAGCTACTGCGTAAAGGGTATAAAGAGGAGAACACTACACACTCCTTTCCATGCATGAGATTATGAACAATATCTGTGTTTATCGCATGCTATGCCCTTTGACAGGGTTATTTTCACAGATATATCGACTCGTGAGATGCACCAGATCACAATAAAATGCACACTATGCAAGAAAAGACTGTGAAGCGTTCTATGCAAAGTTGCTTCTGAATGCTGTGTATGTTTACTTTGTATGTGTTTTTATCGTACAGATTTCAACCAGTAAGTGGGTCCGTAAGTACGGCTAAACCACTACATACACAGCACACCTTAGTGTGTGTGCTGATATTTCACTCACATGGCTACCTACACTTTTGTAGCCACTTCACTGTTTTTCATGTCAGTCTTGGTCCTGATGAAAGCCTTACGATTATCGAAAAGGCTGAAACATGTCGACCTACACTTAGAGGGTATCAAAGACCCATTTTTATCTTCATTACATCCCCGATTTTGATTTTAATCTTGTCCTAGAACCCTACAAATAACGTTTTTCCATTTGGCATTCATTAGAGACATTTTTAACCTCACCACTCATTGAGCATAAACCGCACTGACTAAAACAACAAAACCCGCTCCACTGTAACTCAGGCGTTGAAACACAACTATGTTGCATTCGGCAGCCCAGCTGGGAACCCAATGAGGTAGCATGCCACCAACTATGGGGCCCATTAGGATGGCGGGCGGATTGCGCCCCACCAGGCCAGCGGTGGTCACCGCCGGCCTGGCGGGGGCAATCCGCCCACCAACCGCTCTCCGGAATGACCCCCCGCCATATTAGTATGGACTGGGGGTCCGCGGCGGAAGGAAAGACCGTCCGCCACTTTTCAACCCTGGCCGCCTTGCGACGGGGGCGGAAAAGGGTTTATATGGTGGCGGTGTCTATCAGACACCGTCAGCCATATTAGGATGGGCTGAAACTGATGCATTTCCATGGCGGCAATGCCGCCACGGAAAGGCATATGGAGACTGCTTTGGGGGCACGTTGCGGGCCCCCAAGGACTCCGGGGGGGTGTGGGTTGCATATAAAGAACAACGTGGCAGGCACATCTAGTTATTTTATATGTCGTGTTTTTGATAGATATCCCACATCGGAATCCTGATCGGTGGCTCCTCACAGGCGGGGTACTTTTTACAATTATTAAATATACAGGTATTGTTGTGATTCATAGCTTTACATCGAAAAATACCCAAGTAGCAAAACAATAAGACCAATTATTGTATTAATAATTCCTTTTTGATTACTCTATTTAGATATTAAACCTATGATGATTTGGTGCGGGTATAGTCTCAACTGAATACGCTCAGATGAGGACGTGAGATTATTGTGTGTCTCCTAATAAACCCAGTATATTGATTCATGAGGTAACAGTTGGATCAACTTTATGTTACTGTGTCTTTCTAAGTGACAGAACATAGGATTCTGTAAATAGGTGACATAGCATGGAACTATAGACAACCACAGTATGAACTGAAAATAGAGGGGCAAGAAATGTAATTGTTTAAAATGTGTCATGTAAACTAGTCAAGCTAAACTTTGTACAACAACGATCAAATGGTAATGAATAGAAATATAGATGCTACTGATAAGTTGTATATGTTTAGTTTAGGTGTTTTTGAGTATTGAGTGATGTTGCAATGTTATCTGATTGGCATATTGTGTGTCTCTTCATAGAGAAACAGTCCTGAAGAAGGTGCATATTATCTACACCGAAACGCCGCGTCGACACTTGTTCTCTTGAACAATTTTAATTTTTTGGATGAAAATATTTTTTATTAATTGTGTTTTTATATGATGTATTGAATTTTTAAAATGTTTATATGTGATTGTTATTGCACAATAATTGAATTGTATAAACATATATGTTTTTAATTTTGCAACCACACTCTTGCCATAGAATTTTTTTGCACCAATACCCACTGTCTTGTTAGTATTATGTTTAGATATCATGTTTAGGAATTGCTAAATACCATTGATTTATACATTCTATATTGACCCCATTTTTTGATATGAGTAAGTTCATACTAGTGTGGTTGTAAGGTTGTTACGAAACATAGCTCAGTCCTATGATGGATGCATAGTCTCCTCTGGATTATTCAAGTAATCCATAGGTTACATGCTCTAGGGACACTATAGATCTTTCTAAGTATCTTTCCCCTGGTCTCAATTGAGCCACTTAGGGGCCCTCCTTATTATATATATATATATTTTTCCTGCAAGAAAGATGCCAGACATTTTAGGGCCCGTGTCTGACACCATAGCTCCACAGTCGCTAGAGTAGGTGGCTGTGAGATATGGTGTCAAAGGTAGAACACAAAAGTCCAGCAAAAATAATGTTGCAGTGCCTCCTCTTTCCACAACCACAACCTTGCACATGGACTCAGATGCGGAAGGCAGGGCCGACTCTGTACTGTACCGCGGAGAAAGCCTGACTGAGTTCTGTGCAAAAGATTCCTTTCCTCAATAAACCCTACAATCTGTTGATTAATGTGATTTTCTGCCACTTTCGAAAGAAAAGGAAGCAGAGAGATAGGCATGTAATTATTCGGTTGAAGGGATACATCAAAGGCTTTTTAAGCAATGGAACCACCGTCACATGCTTCCAACTCAGAGGCACCTGAGCCATCAGGAAATAATTATTCAACAGATCTCTGAAAACAGGAAAGAGCTCATTCATTCCATGCTCTAAAATACCAGGAGAAGCCGGATCAAGAGGAGAGCCAGACTTGGCAGATGCAGTGCAAGTCTGCAACTCGGTAGCCACAATAGGTTTAAACTGTAAACGTTTATCAGGATTTGTAGAGGGCTCAAACCAGCAGTAAAGACATGGAACATTTCTGGCAGCCTCCAGAAAGGGGAAGTTGATACCTGCTAATTTTCAGAAAGGATAAGGTGTCAACGATCGAGCGAACGCCAATATCTCTCTAGATGAATTTTGTGCCACCTCAATTTTATTTGCATAGAATGCCTGGCGCACCTGCCTAATGTGACTGTGATAAGATTTCAAGGCTGAGTGATAAATCTCGTTTCTAGTCTGATCCAAGTTCCTGCGCCACACGCTCACAGCGTTTACAATTTTTTTAAAGCATGGCTAGTTTTTCATTGAACCAATCTGCTGAGGGTTTGGTTACATGCTACCCTCTCAGCTATGGGTCCACATCAATCAAGCACCCAAGAAATCCAATTGTCCACTTGCATGTTAACAGTGCTGACACAATTTTCAAGTTTGGGGTGAAATATGGCAAAGGGATCAGTAGAATTGCTAGTAGTACCTTACCCTGGGCGAGTAACTATGTTCCGCCAGCGGAGTTTACGTAGTTTTGCCTACTCCACCTTCCGTTGCGAACGCGGAGTTCAGGCAAAACTACGACTCTGTGGCGGAGCGTAGTTTGCCGGCCGTTCCACCCTCCCAAAATAATTAAAATGAATTAAAAGGCACTTACCTGCCCCGTGACTACCTCCTCCTGGACATCGCCACTCTCCTGCCTCCTCCTCGCCGTCCTACTTCACTCATAACCCCTACATTGTACGTCTTGCACGTGCGCACGCGCAGGACGTTCAACGTAGGGGGTTATTAGTGAAGCAAGATGGGGAGGAGGAGGCAGGAGAGCGGCGATGTCTAGGAGGAGGCAGCCATAGGCAGGTAAGTGCCTTTTAATTCATTTTAATTATTTTGGGAGGGTATGGGAGTAGCGAAGTTCCACAGAGTTGCTTTCCAACTCCGTGGAACTTCGCGTAGAAGCACTACTCCTGCTCCGCCCAGGGATAGTAACCTTAGAATACTGTAACAGTAAAAAACTGGAACTTGTTGAAAAAAAGATACTTCTTTAAAAGGTATGATCTCAGGTAAACTTTCTATTACATTTAGGGGCCGATTACGATCTTCTCAGGAAGGCCTCCAGACGGGTTCCGTAACAAGCAAATTTAGATTCGGCGCCTATGTTTCCAACCGAATCATCTCCCGTTCCGAACAATCAAGTTCGATGCATTGAGTTATCACAAATATTGTGGCTTTAATATTTATATCTTACGTTGAGGCCTTAGCCTCCGGGTGCCAAAGGGAGCTCCTACTTGCATCCTTCTATCTGGCTGGTTTACTAACCATTTTACAAGCCACTATACATTGACTATACTCACTTTTACTTAAGAAATATGTATATAGAACAGCCACACGTCGACCAAATTGTTTCCGAACCCCATCCTGTCAGTCCAACTCGTTTGCAGTCAAATCGTGCTGCGCAATTGAGCCGGCATCAGAATGAGCGAGCACGATGCACGATTCAGACAGCTGCATTGACTTGTGTCAGCGAGATGAAACGGCTGTGGGAATCGAACTTCGGTGAGCTGTAGCAGTCCCCCCTTCACTCCAGGCCCTCCTAATCGGCCCGTGGGGGTACCCAGGGGTCTTCCCTTTCCATGCAGGCACAGTGGGGTGCCCGCCACAGGGTGTATGCTTTTCCCCACCCACCCCTTTTTGCTATGGGAGCCTGCGTACACACCTGTGTATGCATTCGGTATACAGGCTCCCATAGAGTTCAAGGGAGTTCGAGTGCACTGAGTCCGTCACCATACGGGTGCATTGGAATTGGTTGCTCTGACTCACAGAGTGCAACTCACTAGGAAAGCCCTCCAGATCTGAGTCGTACGTAGGGCTTTCCTAGCAAGATCATAATCAGCCCCTTGGAAGAAAAGATACTCTACTATTTTATATTCAAGCAATATGACTAGAAAAAGAGACTTAAGACAAATATGGTTAGACAACCCATATTCCTTAAGCACCTGTCGACCCACCTAGGTTAATGGGCACATATCCCTTGTCTAATAGGGGGATGCATCCTTGATGACGCATTGGACAGATCTCATCGCCAGCCTCCTAGGGCTCCACCGGTATCTAATGCATGTACTCTCTTACGGGCTCCAACAGTGTTCTCTTTGTGATGTGATGATTTGTGGCGAAATGTTAATCCTGGACTATGGCTCTATTAATTCTACTCTCCAGTTTACAACCTCTGTGGCTGACTTGATAGAATAGTCTGCTCAGCCCCAATATGCATGGTATATCCTCACCAGATTACCTGGGCAGAGCGCTATCAGATCATAATATACTATTGCACACCAACTGCTGGGCAAGGCTGCCTCTACTGTTGCTACCTATGACTTGCAACTTGCGACACTGAAGGACCCAGTGTTCTGGGACATCCTGGCATCAGTGAGTATTTTAAACTAATATGGGGATGGCCTCCTCTTCAACAGTGGGGTGGGAGGAAATGATCCAGGGTATTTTTATCCAGACCTCTGTTGAGGTAGCAGGTCAATCCTTTGGGACTTAAACAGTCTTGAAAAAGAGTATATTGGAAAAGTTTTCTGAGATCCGGATGGGTTCCTAAGGGAATTCATGTGGCATGGGCCTTGCTGATGCACCACTCTCTCCAAACTGCACCTTACTGCCAAACAGGGTGGACTTGGTGCCCCCAACTTTGAATAATAGATGGTGGCAAAACTCTAGTGGTTGGCTCATTGGTTGGAAGGGCACTCTGTAGATGAGATGTACACAGTCGAACCACCACTCACTCCTGGGGATATCCTGGTGCTTTTGGCTCAGGGAGTACCACTTTTCGTACAGACATCCTTCACCTTCTCTTGGTGGTGCTACATTACCTGATTAGAGGTATTTTGATTACCAACCCTCTTTGCCCCCACGTTACCGCTAATGGGATTGCCCATACCTGTGGGACCTCTTTGTCCCCACATTACCAATAATGGGATTTCCCATATCTGTAGGACAATTGGTAGGTTGCGAGCTATACTTCTGGGAGCAAGTTGGCATAACGATGCTTGGCAACTAATCCTGAGATGGTCACCTTTTGCCGTTCCTGGACCTTGTGGAACATTCTGGTCCCCCTGAGGCTTATCCCTTACCTACGGCCTGATGCAGAATGTCTGTCCTGAATACGACTAGGTATGAAACCACCCACACATGAACTGATGCACTCTCTGTATACCTTTGGCATGGGTCGCAAACTCATCACTTGGCTCAATAAAGCCTTGATTACCCCCACACGCGTTTCACTGCACACCATACAAGACACCTGGGATGGTGAATTTGACAGGGACTTTCATGATAGTGAATGGGCTAGGGTGCTAGAATACCCAAAGAAAGTCTCCCTAATGCTTAGTTGAAGCTTATATAGTTTTACATACTACATAGGGTGTACCTTTCGCCCACATTTATCAGCAGAATTTCCCCTGTGGCCACAGAGTCCTTCGCAAGATGAACCACTCCAGCAGTTGAATAGAAACACGTTATGTTACGTTATGTTATTTCGATTTGTAGAGTGCGACTATTCATCCCTGAGTGTAGGCCTTATGGGGTGCCTAGTTGAACAGCCAGTCTTTAGCTTCCTCCAAAAGTCGAGAAGGTCTCTGGGATTGCCCCTCTCTATGCTACTATTAGGCTGAGGTGATAAATGGCCGCGAGAATATTACCAGGCTACACAAACTATATTATTGGGCTGTGTTTCTGCTAGGTATTTACCGGCGTTCAAAGAAACACAAGGTAGCATCCCGTTTTATTAACTTGGTGCTTGCAAACAAAAATAATTACCCTACATTGGAAGAGCACTCGGCCCCATCTCAGTACCTCATGGTGCCAATCCCTCAAGGCATGGGCAGAGGCAGAAAGAGTTTCCCTTCACAGAGAGGCTAAAGGCATACACTGGTGGGCAATAGTCCTTGACTGGGAAACGCTGGTGTACCTACTGACTCATGCACCATATGGCGACAGCTTCTCGTTCTCGTCCTCAATACCTTTTTCCTTGCCCTGAGATTGCATCACACCCCAAACCACCAGACCGGCCACCATTTCTTGATCACTGGACCAGTAGGCCCTTCGATGAGCAGACCAACACATCTCCTATTGGTCGCTCACCATACCATATACTAGGACCGAGACTCTCCTCCTTCAAAGTCTTACTCTCCAGGTCATCTTCCATTGTTCTCCCACATTTCCTTTTTATTGTTTTACCAGTTTACTGCATTCAGCTGTCACACACTTGTGGCTTTATTATGTATATCTTACATAGAGGCCTTAGCCTTTAAGTGCCAAAGTGCTCCCCTACTTGGATCCTTCTATCCGGCTGATTTACTAACCGTTTTGTAAGCCAGTCTACATTGACTATACTCACTGCTACTTAAGAAGTATGTATGTAAAGCAGCCACACGTGGCCAATGTGATTTTTATTTCACGGTTTGCTGTACACTGTTTATATAAAATGACAATAACAAAGATAAAAAATGGTTAGACCAAATGCCCAGACTTTTCTGAATTGTTTGAAAGAAAATTGTTTAGATTGAATTCATTTAACCTCTATAAACAAGTCTGTATATATAACATTTAATTGATCTGTAAATAAGTAATTGATCGTGTTAGATCACTTTAACCTAGGTGGCAAGAGTACATTTGTACTATCAAAAATACAGATCCAAGGTTTCCAGCAGATACCGTGCTTTATAACTCATATGTTGTCAAACAGAGGTAGATGGAATGATGAACAGTTGATTCTTACCAAATGCTTTCAGATTCGAAAACCTTATAGCATTCGTAAACAAAAAATTTAATTCTTCTTTGCTTTATTTTTAACAGCAGCAATGTAAACAAACATAAACTATAGGGATGTCATAAAAAACGACTTCAAGTTGGTGGTAATTTGCGATTTCTGTGAAAAAATCACTTTTTTGCATTTTTCAAAGTGCAATGTGAAGCCCATACATGCCCTTAGGGCATGTATGCACGCCACATGTGCACCCATGCTTATTTCAGGGGTGCAACAGAGTGTCCTTTTGACACCATTGCACCCTTGAAATAGCATTCTCAATTAGCGATTCGCTAATTGCTAATCGCAAATTGAGAATGTCTTCCCATTCATTCCTATGGGCATCTAGGCCCATATGAATGAATGGAGAGGTATTCCTTAATTGTGAATGGCAATTTGAGATTCACAGTTAAGGAATATGTAGGATTTGCAAAATGTATTTCAAATCCTACATACATAGCATTTTGCGATTCTCAAATAGCGATTCGCAAAAAATCGCTATTTGAGAATCACAAAATGACTTTTTGATACATTTGGCCCTTATTCCTGAACAATGTGGGTCCTTCTGTACACCTAATTTTTTTGGTTTTTTGCATTTGAAGCCAGTACATCTGGCGCAGAGCATTTTATACCCGATCACATTTATTTACCTGAACGTTTGTGCCACCACATTTTGTGTGCCTTAGTTTGACTATGACCGTGGTATGAAATTGTCAGGATCCTTGATCTTTGCTTACTTGGAGATTTAAGCAAGTGTGAAGATGTAATTTTCAGAACTTCATGGGCAGACGAGTTTCTTATTTTAGAGGAGGTCACAGGTTTGCACAGAGCAGAGGTGCCCCTCAGTCTGACGCTGCGAGATTGCTTCATCACCACTATGAGAAGCACACACCAGAACTAAGATGTACTACAGAGCCCAAGAAACTGTCTTGAGACTCACAGCAGTGGCGGTCATCATGATTCTTTAGGGAAATGTTGCTGATGTTGTATGGTTTTCATTGCTAGACAGTCAATCTACAAGTTGCTGGAGCTGGATCTCTTACTCAAAGTAATTCGATTTTTTTGTATCTTCATGACATATTGGATTTCTTCACATATTCACATGTCAGAGAATATAGAGAAGCATACTAAATATCATTGTAGATGGATGCATGACGTTACAATGCATACTTTTACAACGCATACCTTTACAACGCATTTTTTACAACGCAACGTCCATTACAACGCATTCCATTACAACGCATGCCATTACAATGAATTTTTAAAAACTACCTTTACAACGCATTCCATTACAACGCATACTACCTTTACAATGTATACCATTACAATGCATAACATTACATTGCATGTATGGTAAGTATTGGATAGTGTAGGTGTAAAAATTACTATTCTAACTCCAGGGGTTGCAACAGTAGGGTAAGTGTTGGATAGTGTAGGGGTATAAATTACTATTCTAACTCCAGGGGGTGCAACAGTAGGGTAAGTGTTGGATGGTAATGTTATGCGTTGTAATGGTATGCGTTGTAATGACTGCGTTGTAATGACATGCGTTGTAGTGGTATGCGTTGTAGTGTCATGCGTTGTAATGGTTGCATTGTAATGGCATGCAATGTGATGGATGTTGCGTTGTAAAAGTTTTGTTGTAATGGTAGTGCGTTGTAAAAGTTGCGTTGTAAAGGTTGTTTCCCATTGTAGATATGTACACCTGGTTTTTGTTGTGTGGAGTTTTGTATAGCGAAATCAAACACAAAGGTATCAGAGCACTTTACATGAGCACTAGTTACGTTACACACGGACACATTCATTTTGTTAGGCACGGGGAGATTGTGGGACAGATTTACAAGCCCTTGCGCCACTTTTACGCCACCATTGCGTCTCTTTTGGGACACAGTGGTGGCGTAAAAGTTGCACCCATTTACAACGTGACGCATCTAGGGAGATGCGTCACGTTGTAAAGCCCTTCATCACATTATACCTGCGCCAGGTATAATGTATGCAGGGTGGGCGTTCCCATGCAAAAAGCCACGTAGAACTGGCGCAGTGAAATTTACAAGCGTCACTCTACGCCTTCACTGCGTCAAAATCTCTACGCCTGCTCAGACCAGGCGTAAGGATTGACGCAGGGCTTTTTGAATGGGACCTGCCTATGTTTTCTGACACATTGCTGGAGTTGCGTCCCTTTTGTGACAAACTCCAACAATGCGTCACTTTTCCTCCAACAGATGCGTAAGAATTTCCGCCGCATCTGTAATTCCTTGTGCCATGGTGCACTGTATTGTAAATACAGCGCATCCATGGTGGCACAAGGACATTTAGAGGTGACGAAAGGAAACATCTATGCAGATGCGTCAGTTCCTTGTAAATCTGCCCCTAAGTGATTTGCCTAGAATCACAGAATGTGAAGCGTCCCTGCCGAGACTTAAACCCGGTTCCACAGCTCCGATGTTAGGCCACATTCTCTTCCCTGTTGAAGTGCTATGAAGTCATCATGTTTTGTGTTACGAACTCTGTTCGTGAGTCTGCAGGTTTTATGGTAAGAACTCTATTCAAGACTGATGTACTCTATGCTAAAGCCACTGTATCTTGTTTCAAAAAACTTAAAATCACTGTCATCCTAATCCTTACTACAACTTCAATATTGATACTATTCCTAGGATTACAAACTCAACTGTACACACTTCATCTGTGTAGTGTTGAGGTATTTACTTGTGGTGACAAATGATTGCATTGGTTCAAACACATAGCGCTAAAGTATATTCACTATATTCCAGACAATGAACTGTGGGAATTTCAGGTTATCCAAATCTCAGAATTAACCTCAAATCTTCACACTATAGTTCTAGATACTAGAATGATTATTACAGCCCAGATTATTCTAGGTAGTGTTTCTAAACATTATTCCTTTCTTTCTTCTCTTAGAAATTGTGGAATTATCAGCAACCTCACAGAGTAGGCAATGCAGAGATTATTACAAGGTATAACATGACACAGTAGAGTTAGAGAGTTATTATATTATTCACTCTGGTCTAAAAGAACATCATTCTATTTGAGATATTCGATCAATCAATCAACACATCTGTAAAGTGCACTACTCACCCTTGAAGCTCTCAAGGCGCGGGGGGGGGGGTAAGGGGGGGAAGGGAGCTGGTACTGCTCAAACAGCCTGGTCTTGAGTAGCCTCCTGAAGGTCAGTAGGACCTGGGTCTGCGGTAGGAGGATAGGGAGGGTGTTCCAAGTCTTGGCAGCGAGATAGGAGAACGATCTTCCGCCGGTGGTCTCTCTTCAGATGCGGGGGACGATGGCGAGGGTGAGGTCGGCAGAGCGTAGCTGGCTGTTCAGGGTGTAGAAGGTGGGTCGTCTGTTGAGGTATGCCGGTCTGGTGTTGTGGAGTGCTTTGTGTGCGTGGGCGAGGAGCTTGAAGGAGGAGCTTGAAGGTGATCCTCTTGTTGACGGGGAGACAGTGCAGGTCTCTCAGGTGGGGTGAGATGTGGCTGTGGCGAGGGATGTTGAGGATGAGGCGTACAGATGTGTTCTGTATGTGTTGCAGTCATTTCAGGAGTTTGGCCGAGGCTCTCTCATCTACATAGTTCAGACTGCTGCTGACGAGGGCCTGGGTGAACGTTCTTCTTGTTTCGGTGGGGATCCACCTGTAGGTCTTGCGGAGCATGCGTATTGGGTTGAAGCAGGAGGACAACACGGCGTTGACCTGCTCGGTCATGGAGCGTGTTGAGTCGAGGATGACCCCCAGGTTGCATGCGTGTTCAGTGGGTGTCGGTTCTGTTCCCAGTGTGGTTGGCTACTAGAAGTCGTCCCAGGCTGACGGGGTGGAGCCGAGAAAGTCTGTCTTTTCCGAGTTCAGCTTCAGTCGGCTCTTCTTCAACCACTCTGGGATGGCCTTCATTCCTTCATGGAGGTTGGCTTTGGCGGTGAGGTGGTCCTTGGTGAGGGAGAGAATCAGCTGGGTGTGGTCGACGTACGAGATGATGTTGAGGTCGTGCAGTCGGGCGACATGGGCAAGCGTTCCCATGTTTATCCCTCAGCCCGACACTGTTCAACATCTACATGGGCGAGCGGTGCCATGTAGATCTTGAAGGCTTCGGAACGGAATGGGGGGAGGAGGACGCTCTGGGTTCTGCGGGAGGGGAAGGAGGTGGTCCATTCCAGAGCCTTGTCTCGGATCCCTGCATTGTGTAGGGTGTGCATAGGGTTCGGTGGCAGACCGTGTCGAAGGCGGCTGAGAGGTCCAGGAGGATGAGGGCCGTGGTTTCACCGCTGTCCAGCAGGGTCCTGATGTCACCGGTGGCGGCAATGAGGGCAGTTTCGGTACTGTGGTTGCTACGGAACCCGGACTGGATGGGTCCAGGATGTTGTTCTCCTCAAGGTAGCGGGTCAGTTGTCTGTTGACGATCTTCTTGATGACCTTTGCTGGGAACGGGAGCAAGGAGATAGGTCGGAAGTTCTTGAGGTCTCTCGGATATGCCTTGGGTTTCTTGAGTAAGGCGTTGATCTCTGCGTGCTTCCTGCTCTCTGGGAAGGTCGCGGTCTCGAAGGAGATGTTGATGACTTTGCGAAAATGGGGTGCGATGGTGGGGCTAGCTTTGTTGAAGATGTGGTGCAGGCACGGGTCTGAGGGAGAGCCAGAGTGGATAGTGTTCATGATTTTGATGGTGTCGTCATTGTTCACGTTGGTCCAGGTGAGCATGGGGTCGATGCGGATTGTGGCCGAGGGTCCAAAGTGTCTTTGGCTGTCAAGGCGGTCAGGTTGTTGAAGCTGTCATGGATGCCTGTGATCTTGCAGTGGAAGAAGGTGGCAAGGGAGTCGCATAGGTCTTGTGATGGTGGGATGTTGTTGGCGTTGGAGCTGGGGTTGGAGAGTTCCTTCACGATGTTGAAGAGCTCTTTGCCGTTGTGTGCATTGTTGTCGAGGTGGTCTTTGAAGGAGGGCCTTTTGGCGGTTTTGATGAGGTGATGGTGTCTGCGGATGGCGTTCTTGTGGGCCTCATAGCTATCCGGTGTCTGTTCGCGGTGCCATTTCTTTTCTAGTTTCCGGCAGGTTTGCTTGGAGGCCTGGAGGTCTGCAGGGAACCAGCTGGCTTTCTTGTTGGTGTATCTGTTGGAGGGTTGTTTGATCAGGGGGAGAGTGTTGGTGCAGGCGTCGATCCAGTTCCTGTGGTCATGGGCGGCGGTGTCCGTATTGGTAGGGTTGGCGGGTGGGCTCCGGGCGAGTGTAGTGTTAAGCTGGACATCAGTGACTTTGCTCCAGCTGCGGTGGGGGATCTGTTGAGTGCGTTGGTGCGTGGTGGGTTTCTGAAGGGTGAAGTGGATGCAGCGATGGTTGGTCCAGTGGAGTTCGGTGGTGTGACTGAAAGAGACGTGGGAGCTTGCGGAGCAGATTGGGGCCGAGCGTGTGGCCGGCAGAGTGCGTGGGCATTGTGACGAGCTGTCTGAGTCCGAGGTTGGCGATCAGGGTGGTGGAGTTGGTGTCGTTGGTGTTCTCGAGGTGGAAGTTCAGGTCTCCGAGGAGGATGTAGTCTGTGGAGGCCATGGCGTGCGTACTGACGAAGTTGGCGATGGGGGTGATCTTGTAGCCGCCCGGGATGACTATGGCAATGTCGGGAGCAGACGAGGCATTCATCCAGTTCTCCGTCAGAAAGGCGACGTCCAGGATGGACGTGTCAATCAAGTCCCAGAGTTCAACGGCGTGTTTGCGTGCGGAGCAGGTGTTGAGTAGGATGCATCTGAGGTGGTTGCGTCCTTTCTCGGCGGGCGGTTTGGTGGCTCGAAGGCTGGTGAAGCTGCAGTTCCAGCAGGAGAAGGCTCCTTGGGTGCACTTCGGGGCAGCCAAGAAGCAGGTGTGTGGTCGTCCGGTGTTGAGTGCGTGGAGGGTGCTGGCATCGTAGTGGTGTCCGTCGTCGTAGCGGTCGCGGGGACCAGGGGGACTGGCGCTGGGCGGTATTCACACCTCCACAACATAGATTCAGAACAGCTGAATGATCAGGAGAGGTAAAGTTATCCTGTATCTCTGTTTCTCTCTCTGTTGTCCCATTCCCCTCCCTCCAGTATGTTGACCAGCATACTTCTGCTTTGCACGGTCACTAGTTGGTCAAGGGAGGCGTGGCCTTGCTAGTGGTAGATCTGATTTGCCAAGTTATTGCCAGCGGGACAGTATTTAATTATAGTTATAAAATCAATCTGAGCTTAGAGAGATATCATTCAGAGGTAAACAGACAATGTTTCATGACTAAATCTTGCCTTTAGAAAGGACTCAGTCGGTCCATAGGAGCTGCCCAGGTCACACACTTGAGGGATGATGCGCCAAGAGGTCGATGATGCCAAATGCTCCCAACAGATCCCAAAGAATAATAAGGCTGACATCACCACCATCGACATCCACCATGGACATCACCACGACGTTCACCGCACCCCTGGCCAAAAGCAGACTCTCTACAGAGCTCTGTAGGTAACTCTTCTTTCCGGTGTATCTAATAAGGAAACTTGGTCTAAATGGATTGGGTCTTTATGATATGATATGATATGATAAAAATTATTTATAGAGCGCACGTTCACGAGCGGTTTCTTGGCGCTTGAGTGGAAGGGCTGAAGGCCATGGCAGTGTTTTGGAATTAGTTGTATGCTTGGGAGAAAAGCCAGGTTTTAAGCGACTTCCTAAATTGAGGATAGGTGGGTATTAGGCAGAGTTCTGGAGGGAGGGAATTCCAGAAGAGTGGAGCTTTATGGACATAAGAATTATTTTTGATAAGAGATTGGGTTGTTATTGATGCGTTTACTTTGTCAAGAACTATTTGCCTCTCTTCTAGAAGCAATTGCTCACACCCAACAGCAGAGGGAGGATGAACTGGGCATATTTTACGGAAAGCAGAAGCCGCAAAGAAGGATTTCAGAGGGAAAATTTGACAGTCTATTTTCAGTTATGAGCTCATCAAAATTCGACGTAGCCAACGCCTGAATTTCATCTAGCATTGCTCAAGAGGCTTCTTTGTTAGACATTAGAGAGGACACAAAAGGCTCAGAAACTGACTGACTCACTTTAGTCTAAAGAATTAGGGTAGGCTCTTAACTGAAGACTGCAAAGACACCGCTTAATTTTGTCCAGCCAGAGGGGCACAGTAATTTGATTGTATAACACACCCTTCCCCTGGGATGGGTGAGCCATCTACAATATTATTTAACTGAGTACTTGGTTACTCTATCCCTGGCAATGCAATGAGTGGAGCACGGGCAATGGGTGTGGCTGGAGGTCCACCACAGGTAAGGGGGGCACACTCTCTCACATACCATGAACAAGGCAGCACTAATATGTCAGAGCTCCAGAATATTTCACAAGCACCATCATGGTGACCTGGCTATTGCAGGCTCTTTTTGGATTTAAGAATTATCAGAGTATCAGGATTAGGACTACATTGGGCATGTACTAGGCATCAAGTTGCACAACATAGTTAGTGTCACAGCCAGCGAATTAATTCTTGCATTAGGCCCTGATTGGACCATAACATCAGATGGTACTGAGATGAGTCCAACCAGAACGAGACTGCTTTCTAAGTGTATGAGATCTTCTTGAGATCGGTGTAAATGGCACAGCGTTGGCTTTCTTTACATCTTATCTGAAGAACAGAGAACAGTACATCGATTGGGATGGGCTGTCATCTGACAGCTTTGTTCTACCTTGTGGGATTCCCCAGGGATCGGCACTTTCACCGACTCTGTTCAATATATACATGCTGCCACTAGCTGGGTTAGTCAGGAAGCATGGGCTTACTTTAGTTTCCTATGCGGACGACTCCCAGCTAGGGGTATCAGTAGGAGATAGTGCAGAACAGACGGCACAGAACTTCTGCGGGTGCCTTAAAGAAATCATGGTCTGGATGAATCTGAACTTTCTCAAGATCAACGCTGAAAAAACGGAGGTCATGGAATTTGGAAAGGGTCTACCTGCTTGGAATAACAACTGGCGGCCAAGAGAAACTGGAGAATGCCCACAGCCAGTAAAAAAGGTAAAAAAAACATGGTTTCTTCCTGGATGAAAAGCTTACCATGGGAATACAGGTGAATAGTCTAGCATCAACCAGTTTCTTTCTTTTGAAAACTCTAAGGAAGATTTTCCCTTTCATACCAGTGACACTTCAAAAGACAGTAATGGCCACCCTCTTTCTGTCCAGACTGGACTACTGTAATGCCATGCTTCTAGGCATTGACAAGTACCAGTTGAAAAAGCTCCAGTCTTTACAAAATGCAGCCATACGAACGGTTCTTAAGCTACCTTACAGGCATCCCACCACAACGGGCAGGCGAGCACTCCATTGGCTTCCTGTCCAGGAAAGGATCGAATTCAAGGCCCTCTGCTTAGTGAATAGAGCCTTGTATGGTGGTGGCTCAGTGGATAGCCAGAAACTGTTCCTGTCATATGCTCCACCACGTGAACTTAGATCTTCTAGGCTTGGTTTCATATGTGTCCCAAAGTTTAGGCTAGAGAGATGGGGTGGACGACGGCTAACCTACCAGGCAGCTCTATTATGGAACAAGTTGCCGGTCCACCTAAGACTACAGCTTAGTCATACTCACTTCAGGAAAGAGCTTAAAACGTATCTTTTCAATGCTGGCTAAATGATTAGGTTTCTCGACTATGGCTTAACTGCACACCCCAGCGCCAAGACGCCTCGGCAATAGAGCGCTATATAAGCATTTATAACATAACATATAACATATGATGTTAATTGAGTCAGAACCTATTTTCATCTGTTTGGTGAGACAAACACTAGGAGGAGTTTGATTCACGATGCTGAGGAGCTGCAAAAGTCCTCATACCAGATGAAGTGCTGACAATAGAATCCCCACAACAGGCTGACTGACCTTGACAAAACCAATCCTGTAGCCTTGCGTAAGAATTGCTTTTGGAGAAAACTGCCTTTAACCTTCCATATCTTTGCATCACCACTAAACATGCACCTTGAGTCAGTTGCCTGTTATAAACACCTGCCATTGACGGAGCATCAAAGAGCAGCCTCCGCAGGCTTCCTTTGTCCATTCGGAGAATTGTGGCAATGGGCATACAAGCTAATCCAGCATGAGAGTCTGGGTCAAGTGTCATAAGGAACAGGGTCAAGACTGATTTGCATATAGCTGGGTCTGAACTGGGGTGGCAAAGTGAGCTAAAGAACGATGATGGATTCAACCCAGATCTGTGACTGGGGGTGAGTGTCTGAAATGTTTCAGCGCTCCGTTCATCACCTCCTTGTGTTTGCTTTGTTCGCCCTAAGTTGGCAGGGTATGCCCAGACGTGGGTCCATTGCACACTATTCCACTGGAATCAAGCTAGCCTGGCTGATGAGGGCAGTTAACCCGAAACCGGTCCCAGGATGCTTGTTTCCGGTCCAGGGAAGACATGGCTTGGCAGTTCGGGCTGGACTGTTCCCATGAGGCACAGGGTCAATACTGATTTGCATATAGCTGTGTCTGAACTGGGGTGGCGAAGTGATCTACAGAACGATAGATTCAACCAAGATCAGAGACTGAGGGTGAGTGTCTGAAAAGTTTCAGCACTAGGTCCATCATCTCCTTGTGTTAGGTCTGACATAGTAAGCCAACTGTATAGGCAGAAAACATGCCACCTTGAAATCATAACACTACACATTTTATCCATCCATTGGGGAACTTCTGATTTAAATTTACCTAAGGAAATTCAAGGGTAGACCGAGACAACCTCACAAAACCCGGTAAACTTGGATGGAGACTGCACTAAAGTCAACTAAATGCATGGACGAAAGACAGCAATGTGAGGACATACAAATATATGTTCAACTGGATTACGAGGCACACTGTGGGATTCATTCATTGTTTTGTGGGCTGACAAGAACAATGGTTTAGACCTATCTTGATAACCCAATAGATCTTGCTATTGGGGCTTGGAGAATCCATGATGATCCATGGAGGAGATTAGAGGCAGAGTGACTCAGGCCATCAGAAGTCCAATCAGGGTGGAAGTGGGGACACACAAAATCAATAGAAGGATAAAGCAGTAACCTGCCCAGAGCTGTTGGCTGAGATCTATGGCCATGTAGTTACGACGTTGGAAGCTGCTGGTGCCTTGCTTATAAGGGACAGTTCCCCTTCCTTATATGCTGAATTGGGGGCACTGTATCGGGCTTTGACATCCAACCTTGCAGAAATTTTTAACCCCGTAGGAGGAGGGACTAGGCCAGGTAGAAAATCCTCCTGGTATAATCAAGCGTGCAGGAAGGCGAAAACTGAACTTATTTATGCACTGAAGCATAACCAAAACAGAGACCAAATTAAAATAAAAAGGGCAATATATCGCGATCTTATTCACCACGCAAAAGAAGAATGGGAGGTGGACCATTGGGCGAAACTGGTTGCAGCGAAAGATGGCCGTAGCTTCTGGCAAATAGTAAACACAGGATCGGCCAATCCTGTGGCGGCCGTCTCACCCAATATCGCCGCGGAGGTTTGGGAAGAGCATTTTGGAAACCTTTACCAGGGAGGTAATGACTGTGATAACCCTGAGTGGCAGGTACTTGTCCCCCCTCACCAAAGTAGTATTAAAGGTGGTGAATTTTCCGTCGGGGAAGTGGAGATGGCGGTTTTAAGTCAACCATCAGGAAAAGCCCCGGGCCTGGATAGAGTCCCTGGTGACCTTCTAAAACATGAACCCGGGGTATGGGCACCTTATCTAGCATCTGCTTTTAACGCAATATGGGGTGGCATGTCGGTGCCCGATACTTGGCTGGGGGCAGAGATTGTCCCTATTTTCAAAAAGGGGTCGCCTCTGCTCCCGGCCAACTATAGGCAAATTAGTCTCATTGACGTGCCCCAAAAACTTTTTTCTAGATTAATTCTAAATCGCATATTAGAGTGGACTGAGGATTAATCTATTCTGAGCCCCTATCAAGCCGGGTTCAGAAAGAATGTATCCACAACAGATCAAATCTTCCGTTTGAATATGCTCTACTGGAAGGTCGTGAAGGTCGGTGGAGGCTCACTCTATACAGTCTTTGTAGACCTCCGCGCAGCTTTCGACCTAGTCCCACGCCGGAAGCTGTGGACTGTATTGGGTGATCTAGGGATTCCGCCCTTACTTTTGAATATCCTGATCCGCCTCCATGCAGGGAACTATGCCCAAGTTAGATGCGGTAGTGCTGGGTCTTTAACATCTCGATTCCCCGTTGGCAGGGGGGTAAGACAGGGTTGTGTCTTGGCACCGACCCTGTTCTGCCTCTATGTCAACGGGCTAATCGCACACCTGGAGTCCGTAGCGGATACCGATGCCCCAAGGCTTGCAGGTTGCAGGATTCCCGCAATTATGTTTGCGGATGATACCCTGCTATTATCAAAAACTCCGATGGGTATTCAGCGAGTCCTGGACGGGTTTGTTTCTTTTTGTCAGGATCGGGGTCTTGAAATCAACACCACAAAAACTAAATTTATGATTTTTAACCCGCCTGCTAAAACCCGACCAAATCCTGTCAATAGAAGCAATTTAAAAAAAGTTGCCAAACATTGGTGAAGAGGACAGTGGGGTTTACACCTCCAGGACTGTGGAGCCAAGCAATACAGCCCTTCTGTAGTTGTGAAGGAGGCAAGTGAGATGATATTTTGAGACAGAGGGACAGATTTATTGTAGATGTGAAGCTAGGCCTGCAGTAGGCTGAAGCTATTGAAAGTTCTTCATGTGCTTGAGAGAGGCGGTCTCTGTTGGGATGTAAGAAACTGAGGCCCAGATATATGAAGAATTCATGCAGTGCAGCACAGCAGCTACAGTTGTGGTCTTGCGTGGTGTGAATGGGAGGGAGCAGATCAGCGCTATCTCTACTAAGATGTGGTGCAGGTTTTCTCTCTCCCTGTGATGGCGCACTTTAGGTTGCCATTGCGCCAAAGCGCACACCCTTGTGTCACAGTGCAAGGGTGTGTGTTTTATGTAAGGATTTGTTTTTGCAATGGAAGACCAGATTCCAGTAGAAACTTTTAACACTTTTCTTTCTTAGTATGTGTGATGTAGAATGCAGCATGGATGCAAAGTAAGAGGCTGTGGAACGCGCTGCCATTGTCTCATAGAAGCATGGGTGACTTATCCTCTTTTAAAAAGGGACTAAAACTCATCTTTTCCCAAGGGCATTGTAATTACAGCTGCCACTATAATATCGTGCTCAGGCCATTGACGATCACAGCGCCAGGATACCCGTGGGGTGACAGTTGCGCTCTATAAATGTGCCATACAATACAATACAAGAAATAATGTGGATAAATAAAAACATTTCTCCTTCTAATGCCTGCCGCGATAGGCACAAGATTATGGCGCAAACACCTGTCTACATATGTTTGTAGATAGGGATTTGCGTCAATACCCATGGGGGGTGCATGGGAAGGCCCATATACCACCCATGAAACTCCTTTGTTGCAAAATAACACAAAGAAACACCTAGAGCAACTATGCCTGACTTTTGGAAACTATCCATCCTAAATCCTGATTTGTGATCGATAGTTAATCCCAGCGTCACACTTTGCATTTGTGTTACACAAATAACGCAAACCTGGCACAA
The DNA here is from genome assembly GCF_964261635.1 of Lissotriton helveticus. Lineage (NCBI taxonomy): Eukaryota > Metazoa > Chordata > Amphibia > Caudata > Salamandridae > Lissotriton > Lissotriton helveticus. The sequence continues at coordinate 125,420,162 of NC_136061.1, forward strand.
AGTGTCAGTAAATCCTGGCCTGAGAGGGGCGTAATTCCATTGTGAGCACATGACTGGGTGGAGGGGGGCTGTGGTAGACGTTTGAAATGTGAGCCTGGTGGTTTTTATTTTTTTATTTTTATCGGTCGGTATGATTTTCTTTTCTTGTCCGGCTCAGCTGAGACTGTCCCCACGAAACAAAGGTTGCTTGAGTTGGGAAAATTCTGTTCCAAGGCAGTCATGAAAGAAGCTGTCAAGGCTGCCTGCGGTTGTGTTATGTTTTTGTTAAGAGACTGTGTGTAATAATGCACCACACGGCATGTGTCCACGTAAGCAGTCGCCCGAGGGCGTGGTTTCAAAGCAGGGTTTTAATTAAGGAAGTTGTCAGTAGGGGAAAACATCCATTGTATTTGGTGTGGGTGTGGCGGTAGTAAGGGTTGAGTGGGGCCGCGTTTTGAAGAAGCTATCATTATATCTGCTTCGGGATTAAAGTGGAGTTCGTTTTCTGAAAGAAAATGGTCAAGAATGCTGTCGTCACCAAGATTTGACAGGAACCGAATCTGTAATAAAAAGCGAGGAGTGCTTCTTCTGTATTTTTGGATAACCCCCTGGGAATGACTTCGTTCACACCTCATTGTTGATTGGGTTGACCTCACGAAAGTCAACAGGACACTGCTGACTCAGAACCCTACTTGATTGGGGAGTATAAAGGCACCTCTGTCAGGGGTTTTTCCCAATACTTTCTCACAGCTGGATTTGGAACAGACGATTGCAAGTTAAATCGGCAGAGTGTAGCAACAGCATTTCCCATCGCTGCTTAAAAAGCTGAGTTGTGAAGGTGTGCAGCAAAATTGAACATGTCCTGCAAATATTCGCACACACGTAAACACACACACAGACACACAAACACAACATACACGCACGCACACACACACACACACACACACTACACACAAAACACACAAAAATACAACACACAAAACACACACACAAAAACACAATACACACAAAACACACACACAGGCCTAGATGTATTAACAACATACATTGCACACTCTACAAAACGGAGCAGCCCATGTGCTGATGAGAATTCCTAAGTTTTGTTCAGTTTCACAAACCCTTAGGGAGCCAGTGGAATTCCACTGGCTACCAATTTGGGCACGAATCAAGTTCAAGGCCACCAGACTGGGCCACTCTTTTTTCAAAACAATCTTTAATATGGCATGTGCCTATGCAGTCCCTGCAGCCCAGCGCAGCAAGACAGGTAAACTTTCCCAGGATCAAAAAAGCACATTAAGAGGAAGAAGTTTCTCTCAATCCATCTGTAAATGGCGGAACGTAATGTCCGACCGCCTTAGAGCTCAGCCAGATTTTCTAAGGTTTAGGAAACAAATGAAAACGTGACCTTTTTGCTTCTCTTTTTGATGTCCCTGCATTTGTTCTGTGTTATTATGTTTGACAACAGCGCCAAGATGGCAATTGGTATTTGAGCGCTTTATAAAATTATTAACATTAAACCTTTGCATTCTCTCACTGCTTCGCACAAGGCAGCAATACGACAGCGCACAAGCTTCAGTAACATCTACAAAGCCAAGGGGCGGTTTGCACCACCTTGCGTGGTTTTGTAAAGAAGTGTAATGCAACGCAGTGGCATGGGCTTCATTACTTCACATTTGCAGCTGGTAGGCATTTTTTGGGTGTTCCCGTCCATCCATACATAGATCTGACACAATACCAGATTGTTTACAAAGGCTTTTAAACTCTAGATTGCGTCAAATTGGTATGCCTTCCAGATGATGGCATATCAAGGAGAACAATCTTTTTTCTTCCCCTTATTTCCACGTTTTTGTGCAGCTGTGCCACTCTTGTCATGGCTCTCACTGGCTTTGAAGTAGCTCGATGTGCAGATTGGTTTTCCTTGGTGGTAGTGTCCGGTCTGGACACAAGCCAGCCTTGGTTGACGCAGGTACCCAGGGTATTGGTGCAGGGGGGTTCCTGGAGGGTCTAGCATCTCAAAACTCAGCAGAGAGATGAGGCTGACCTCCTAGAGCAAAAAAGACCTTCTACTTGTGTGCTGCTCCCTTGGTGGACCCGATGGGCAACAATACGGTCTACTGGGCAGACGCGGTCGGTGCCTGCAGATGCAGGGGATGGCTCCTCCAACCCAAGGGAGATGCTAAGTGGTTGTTGTAAAACTGGACAGTCTGCCAAAGGATTGGGAGGATGCACAGCTATTGGATGAGCCGGGTCTTTAAAGTGGTCGAGATATCAGCAGCCAGTCAGGGTTTGGGGCTAATTTCGGAGCAGGTTCTCTGTCCTGCAATAATGGCTCTTCTTTGTCCTTCTTCTGTTCCCAGATAGATGAATATCTTGCTCTGGTGTAAGGAGGAACCATAACTACTAAATTTAGAGGCATTTAGGGAAGTGTAGGGCAGTAGCCAATGAGCTACTTACCCCTGGGGTGTCTACACCCCCTATATGACCACTTCCTGCAAGGAGTAGACATAATCTTAAGCCAGAGTTCTTAGTTTCACCTGAACCTAGCCTAGCGTGTAAGTGTGACATGCCTTCTGACTAACTTCTGCACCATTTCATGCATACTGCAATGGGTGTCTGCATGTAGTTTTTGTGTGGGTCCCTTTGGATGTCATAATACATGCTGCCGCCCATCGGGACCCTCTTTAGTACCCATGCCCTGGGTACCATAGCTACAATTTACCAGGGACTTACAAGGGTGCTAAAGTCCGTGCCACAAGAGTACAATTGAGTGTGTTGTAGTTTTTACGGAAAGAGCACTGGCACAAGGGCCTGTTTAGCAGGAACTCAGTGCACATCCACTCAAGAACATCAGTACCAGTGGGCAAAAAATGGGGGTGACCTTGTCTAAAAGGGACACTTCCCTACAGAGGCGTTCTTTAATATGCCTGTAATATTAAAATGAGAATCTATAGGATTGCTGCAACATCTAAAGCTTTGGCATCTGATACCCTCCCTCAGGATACCAGACACAACAATGTTACCTACTTAGCAGACCGTCATTTAAGTTATAGATATTCATTGGCAACTCACAACTTTAAGAACCGCAAAATTAAGTTAACATCCCACATAGTGGAGTGGCTAGGCTTCGGGGGGTGGGGGTATCTATTCTCTTCAGTAATTGACACACCAGAGGTTGTTTCAAAATCGGTTTTCCGTCAACCTTCTGGTAACATGCTGATGCTCCTGATCTATAACCATTAATTTGTCTTGTACAACTTTTTTCCCAGCTGCTAAGCATGCTAAGAAATGTAACATTCCAGTGACATCTGATAAAACGGGAACAATACCCCTTTCCAGTTACTTCCTATGATAAACTTTAGGCCTTAACTGTGTCCTGCACGGATGAGGCTCTGATGTCCCCGGACGCAGTTTCCAAAAGTCCTGGAACATCTGTGAACATCATGAATCGTACCATTCTACTAGGCTCAGCTAGCCCTGTTGGGCCAGTCTATGATTCTGGCCATGACAGTTCATCAGACGCAGCGGGAAGAAGCAGCTGGATAGGACAATCCACAGAGTGTTCCAACAGAGAAGGATATCTAGGCTAACTGCTCCAGAGCAGTGTTAACACATTTGCTGACTCTGTGAATCTGAGATAGAGACCTGGATATCATGGCAAGATGGTTCCACCTGATCCCCAGACCACTCTGGTATCAAAGCGTCTGTCGCTAAAGCTTCTGGATTTGGTCTACTGCTGAAAAATTTCTTCCACTAAGTTGTCGATCTGGAAGCAAATTATACTCAAGTGAATGGTTGCTAGATTTTGTGGAGGATTCTGAAAACTTGCCAATCTAAACTCCACTCGCTACTGTGACATAGATTCCTCGGATACCAGTTTGCAACCATATTGGGTGGTCCCAGAAGATACTCTGCTAACAATGATATCCCTGATGGAGACAAAACTCTCACAGCACCGTGGCTAACTGCTAGTAGTGTGACATTGCTTCACTAACGTGTTGATATACTTGACAATAGTTAGATTGTCCATGATATGTAGAACTGGACACTTTACCTTGACCCTTACTAGACTCTGGCTTCTAAAGGAGTCTGCAATAAGCTTTTAAAAAAAAATCCTGGACCATCTTCCTTTAGTCAAAAAGGTGTCACATCTGCTACTTGCATCTGAATCTATTCCTATGTCTGGGTTTGTAGGGAAGAATGCCCCTCCAGTCCAAGCATCTACACAGCTTAATCACCAACTAACTTCTTCTCTTGCTTCTGGATCTAAAGGAACCACCTGAATAACTTAGGCCCTTTAAAAACAATTTCATCTTTAATCGATGTAGCGACCTGGAGTAAAGGGGCCTTGAAACGATTGCCTGAATGAATATCAAGAGCTAGCCACCAACCATGGATGCTGTTTGAGGTAAATATGAGGTTAAGTTAACGTCACCCTCATCCGAGACTTGTTGGCATTGTCAATGTATTTTAGCCATGCTGAATAACAACACAGCTGCTGTTCAGCATGACTGAAAGTCATGTAGATCTGAAGTCAGATATGGGAACTATGGACTAAACGTCCCACAATGCATTGCTAACAATGGTTAGGCTGAGCTCTTCACACATGGACGTGTCGAGCACAGCTGCATGGGCCCTTCCTTGCGCTGAATATCATGGTGCTCTGTGGCCGGCGCCCAAGCTACATTTAACACAAATGCCCGGCAGCTCTTGGGAAGCAGTTACTGGTGCTCATGAAAAGGCTCCGATACCTTTGGCTAGAGTTTGTGCGATTTAGAACTGCAAAAGAAACAAATGAAAAAAACGAAACACAAGCTTGCAATTTTAACACAAACGCCCGTCAGCTCTTGGGAAGCAGTTACTGTTGCTCATGTAAAGTGCTCCAATACCTTCAGGCTGAATTTTTGTGCAATAAAAAACTGCAAAAATATTTTAAAAAATGTAACACCAGCTTGCAGTTTTGCTGCTTTGCAGTTAGTGCAGTTTAACAATGTATACATAGTTTCAAATGAAGCCCGGTGGGGGGCGAACAAGGAGCCTGTAAAACACGAGCACTCATGTGGAGTGCTCAAACATAAAGGAAAATGTAGCGTCTAAAACAGGAGCAGTAGATGGGCACAAGTACTTGGTCAATTCTTTAGGGCAGGGCTAAACACAAGGAGAGGCTTGACGCATACATGCCATGGACAGATGTGGACAAAGAACATGAGGACGATGATGGAGCAAGCAAATGGTAAACCTACAGGGGAAGCCCACAGATTGAACACAGCAAGTCTCTTTGAGACAGCACTTGCGCTGCATAGCCGAGACCTAAAAAGGGCAGATCCTCTTTCAGGTTAATGAGTTCCTGGGTTCACCCTAACTGTTCTTACTGCAAGGCAAAGAGAAACACCTCTCCTTACCTAGGCCATCGTCTCAACGCTGGGAGCAGTTTTTTCCCCCCTTTCATGCCTAATTCAGGCCAATTTCTGGCTCGGCAGTTGCTGTAGAGCTATTGCAAATTAGCCCTCTAAATGCTACATTTCCCATTTATCTAATAAAAATACCGTTTTAATATTAGATTAGATTTTTTAATAATTAAAAAAAAGTCTTTGAATGGAGCCTGCAGCTGTTAGAGGTCAAACAGTTACAGATTAAAGTGTATAACCTATAGTTTAACTTTTCCATTAAGAGTCTGAACTGTGGCTACTTCGTTTTGGGCCTAGTCACTAGGAGAACATGTTATTTATAAATAATCCAATCCAATCCAATCCAAAAATTCTTTATTTCGGTCATTTAGACCATAAAAGATGCAATAAAAACACAATAAAACTTAGCTTATTAAGAACACAGTTCATACAGTTCTTACAATTATTTTCCCACTTGACTAGGCGAAAAAAAGGTAAAAACCAGATCATAACAGTGTTCATACATTTAGAGGATTTTCTTCTTCCTAATCTGCCAAACTGCCATTAGAAATTTGGCCACCGCAAACACAATATGGGCGAGAGTACTGGTTTTCATTACTCTATATGCGTGTAAATAATTACTAAACCCCAAATTTCTGCAAAGAGGCGCTAACCAATATTTCCAGGCTTTGATGTAGGGAGGGCAGACAAACATAATATGAAGTTCATCTTCCTTGTGAATGTTACAGCTTGGACACATTTTGTCAATACCCTTTAGCCATTTGCAAATGAATGTTCTTGTGGGCAGAGTGCCTAGCCTCCATTGTACGAACAGTTTCCTCGCAAAGATGGGAAAAATAAAATCCATAAAAGTTTCAAATACATAGGAATTTTTGGATTCCAGGAATCGGTCTGTGAGAGTGCCGCTATTTTGTGCGTTCAGCAGGAGTACTAATCTATTGTCTTTGTAAATTTGAACCAAACTTTTGCGCGAAACCCTTCGGCAGCCGTGTTCGGGGTCCACCCAAAGCTCGGATAGGTTCATAGAGTACAGTTCTTTTTTTACAAAAGCGAGCCAGGGGATTTTGTCACATTGATTCAGGTTCATGACATGAGTAAGGTCCTGCCTATAGTGAGAAAGTTCATTAGTTGACCAAAGTCTGTGCCAGAACCTCACCGGCTTTGACTCTAACTCCTCAGCAATGGAGGGGAGGCCCATGTCTAGTCTCAGAGGCAAGAGCGTTACTCCCAGGTACAGAAAAGTTGTTACCCTCTCTAGGCTGGCAGTACCCAAGGTGGGATTAGGTCTGGCTTTTTTTGGTGGATTAAATATCATGAATTTGGTCTTCTCTGTATTGATCTCTAGACCATGTTGTTTACAGAAAAGACCAAATCCATCCAGAATCCTCTGAATCCCCATCGGGGATTTGGAAAGCAGGAGGGTGTCATCGGCAAACATAATTGCCGGTACCCTCCTGCCTGCCAAGCGTGGGGCATCATTGTCTTTAACATTTTCCAAGTGGGCTATAACATTGTTAATAAAGAGGCAAAACAGGGTCGGCGCCAATACGCAGCCCTGCCTCACCCCTCTACGGACAGGGAAGCTCGATGAGAGGCTACCATCCCTCCCACTCCTAACCTGCGCATAGTTATTGTCGTGGAGCCTGATTATAATGTTTAATATCTGAGCGGGTACCCCTAGCTTTTTCAAGACCTCCCACAGTTTCTTGCGTGGGACCAGGTCAAAGGCTGACTTCAGGTCCACGAACACCATGTACAGCCTTCCCCCCTCTATCCCTACCGTCTTCCAGTAAAGCAGTACGAGGCGGAAAATCTGATCCATGGTGGACGTGTTTTTCCTGAAGCCAGCCTGAAGGGGGCTCAGAATGTCATTAGCCTCCACCAGTCTAGCAGGTGGTTCAGGATGAGGCGAGCGAATAACTTTTGGGGGACATCTATAAGGCTGATCGGCCTGTAGTTGGCTGGGAGCAGAGGAGAGCCCTTCTTGTATATAGGTACAATCTCTGCCCCCAGCCAAGAACAGGGGATCGCCATACCTCCTAGGATGGCATTAAAGAGGATACGGAGGTACGGGCCCCAGATCTCAGGGTGGTGTCTAAAGAGATCCCCAGGTAGTCTATCTAAACCAGGGGCCTTCCCCATTGCCAACCTCTCCATTGCACTCACCACCTCGCCACGGGTAAATTCAAGGACCGCTTCCGAAGAAGCAGAGACCTCGTACACCGCGTCGTCAGATAATGAGGTAATGTCCTGATAGAGTGTCCCGAAGTGAGCCTCCCAGACAGAGGGGGCAATATTAGGCTCCACTGCAGATTTGGGTTCCCCTGTCCCCGTGTTCACCAGGGCCCAAAATTTCCTAGAGTCTTTGGCATCTAGGGCATCGGATAGATCGTGCCAACGGTCCCAGTCCCACTCAGCCCTGGCAGTTTTCATTACCGCTTTATAGTCCCTCCTAAGTTCTGCAACCCTGCCCTTATTGGTGCCAGCTTTTATGGTAGCGATTAGCTCGGACTTGATCTTCTTGCAAGAATGATTATACCAGGTCGGGGTTCTGGTCTTTTTCCTACATAATGGTACCATTGGATAGAAAACCTCGGCGAGACCACTCACTAGTTCCGCATGAATTTGCGCTAGTTGCTTATTATAGTCTGTGGGTCTCGGATGATCTATAAGGTCATCCACTTCTTTGAACCTTGGGAGCGCTATTTCATATAATTTAATCATACTTCCTTCCGCATTTAGCAGCTTCCCCCATTTTACACGACGCCTATTTGTAGTGAGAACCAAGTTCCCGGGGTCCCCGCTAGCAGTAAAGGTTGAAGACCCAATAGGAGAGCATTGTGATCACTATCTAATCTAGGTACCACCCTGAAATCCTGGACTTTAGACCACATGCTAATGTCTAAAAAAATATAATCCAGTCTCGACTCATGGTCCTTCCTGTTGAAGGTGCACAATGAGGGGGTATCGGACGGGGTGCGCCCGTTACAAGCCCTTATTGCAAAATTTAGGGTGAGGGACATAATGTGTACTGCGAGCGGGGACCAGGTTTTGGGATGAGGAGATGAACATGGTGGAACTCCCCAAAAATCATCCTCAGTAGTGAGGGCGCCCTCCTTTAACCCTTCTAAGGGTTCGAAGTGACAGTTAAAATCCCCGCCCATCACTATCTTGTAGTCACCAGACAATTGACCCAGAAAGGATGATAAGTCATTAAGAGTAGATGATTCCGCAGCCACAGCAACTGGGCGCGAATATACGTTAATAATTGCCAGGGTTATTGGGCCAGGCCATCTGAGCAGCACACACTGGATGTCCTGCGAGAACGTAGGCATGTTTTCCGCCCGACATCCAATGTGACTGGCTACCCAGACTGCCAGACCCCCTGAGGGCCTCCCCTTGCCACTCCACTTGGCCGGAATTTCAAAGATTTCATAGCCCATTCTACTCAGGGGTTCCCTCGCCCACGTCTCCTGAAAGAGGCAGACATCACTGCCCTTTATCAGGAGGTCCCAATCAGTTGAGTGCACCTTATTTGCTATCCCCGCCACATTCCAGGAAAGGACCTTCAAACATTGAATTCTTGCCCTAGAACCTGGTCCTTCAAATGTGGTTGGTACAGTGGCTGTAGGAGGGTCAAGAGTTTCCAGGACAATTGGGGCAGCTGGTGCGGGGGACGGAACACACACAGCTACCGTTGTCGGATTAGTACCCTTTAAACTCTTTGGTGAATTGACTACTAGGTCCCTGGTGCTTCCAAGTGATAAACTTCTCCTTTCACGGGAATCCTGTGTCCTGATGTTAGTCTCACAACCAGCTCTTGCCACCCCCATACTTGCATTCGTGATAACAGTGTCCTTGGAAACCTGTGAGGTGAAGCCCTTTTGTGGTCAATCAACCTGGTCAAGACAGGAAAATCTATTAGGGTGAATGAAATTACCATGAATGGGGAATGCATTATGCCTGGGCCTGTATCGTGAGCCATCCACTGCAAAGCCCACCGTAGTCCAGCCCTCGTCCCTCCTCACAGCTGAATTGAATACATTTGGATAAAAATATGAAAGAGGCACCAATTCAATGGAGGTCTTGGCTACATTGCCAAGCCAGTTACAAATGTATGGGCAACCTGCGGACTTTTAAAGCTAACGATTATACAGTCCCCCACACATTTCTTAGAAGTAGACCCAATCCATGGAACCCTTCTGACCATAAGTACCTCTCCCTTTAAATGAAGTGGGAGTGGCCTATGGATGTTTAACCAGCTAATCACCTTGTTGCGCAGGGAATCCTGCGATTCCATTACGCCACCGGTAAGTTCTGGTACTCCCACCAAGATCGCAGTGTAGGCCGCTGCCTCAGGGGGCAAATTAACTGTCCTACGCCTTGTGTTAGGGCTAGTAGGGCAGCCAATTTGCCCATTGACTGGTCTCTCCTGTCCAAGGTGATGTGACGGAGCAGGTTGTTTTGACCTTCTGGGAGCAGGTACCGGGGGCCTCATCGCTTGGGGCACTAGTGGAACCGGTTGGGGGGCTGATTCAGAACTTCTATTGGAGACTACCCTCAGCTGAGCTATTGGAGGATTTGGGACCTGGGTGATTGGAGCTGGGGGTAACTGACTAGACCCAGCACTAGACCTAGGGGCCCTACGTGAATTTGCTCCCAGACCAGAATCAATACCATTGTTAGTACAAAATTTTTCTATGACCGTCAGTCTGGCTTCTATAGAGTCCAGTCTGACGGTCAGGGGATTCAGAAGATTTCTAATAATATCCGTAAGTGAGCTGGTGGGCAAGTCTGTGGTGTTGGAAGGGGCCCTACCAAAAATAAATGGCCCAGTACACACGGGTGCAGATGAGGCAAGTGGGAGGCTGGCTGGTTCCGACCTGTTCCTCGTAGGAGAAACCCTAGATGAAGCCGCAATGTCTATGTTGTCAACTTGGGCGGGCATTATTAAGTCGACTTTAGCCCTTTTGGCGCCTTTGGGCTTCCTTGACCTCTTCCTTTTGGACGCATGATCCCCTGTGCTACTCTTATGATCCATTAGGGCTACATCAGAACCCACCTCCTGTGACTCAGACTCTGCAGGGTCGGCATTGGGGGAGGGCTCTACAACCCCAGACAGGCGTAATGAGTCTCTATCCCTGTGCGAAGATAAAGGTGTCCTTAGTTGTTGCAGGACTGACTCAATGGTCTGATCAATACTGTCCAAAAGTGACAGGTGGGTAACATCAAGCAGTAGAGGTGTACTGGCATTAATTGAGGAACCCGGAGAAGCCAGGGACAGAATGTCAGCACCCTCCTAATTTTGTCCTTCTAGCACAGTAAATCCTTTGTTGACCACAGCATTAGCCCTAAAGAGAAATTTATCCATGGTACCAGAAACCTGATGGGCCGCCTTGCTTCTAGATTCTCTGGAGGCCATTATTGTGTAGGGCGCCTTCAGGACGTCAGCCACAGGCAAAAAGGAAGAGAGAAGTGAAGAAACAGGGCATCAGAGGGATGGCCTGGTCCGGTCTCTACCGGCCTCTAACGGCCTAAAACGGCCCGCCCTTTGCCCGGGCTTAGCCCGGCGTTCGCCCGCGCGCGTCCCGCGATGCGCGTCTCCAGGAGTGGTTTTGTGGCTGCTCAGGGCGTGGGGGCGTGTCCAGCCGGGAAGAGTCTCCAGGTGCGGCGCTTGCTCAGCCGCTTGGAAGCCTGGGACTCGCAGTCCCGCTGGTGTGCCGGTGAAGATATGGATTGCCCCGCTGCGACATCTAATCTGGCACAAGAGAGAGTTCAGTGTCCTTGCTCCACCTCGCGTCTACGAGCGGCACAAATTTATAAATAATGTCAAATGTATTCCATACCTACATATTAAGGCCCCTACCTAGTGGGCAGCACGGTGTCCTTAGAGATCGCATTTAATATTTAAAATCAGGTTTTCCTACCTGTCAAAAGAGTGATTTTGACAGGTCTGTGCAGCAGGTTTCAAGCTGCTGCTGTCAGGCTTCACAGTGTCGGCCTCAAGCCATGTTTTCACTTGCAACACTAGTCGATGGAACAACAAGGCTGTATTACACATGTGACATTTAACTTTCCATGCAATGGGTGTAGTTCCTACACCATATATTATTTCCTTATAGGAATGTTAAATGTGCAATTCAGAGAGTTGCCAATGTTTACATGTTTTAGGGGTGAGAACACATACATTGGGCGCTGAACAGCACTGCCCCAGAGTGCAAAGTCTAAAATCCAGCAATAAAATTAAGCAAACAATGAGGGTGACCAGGCAAAATGGGCATTTTCCTCAAATGTGTTAACATGATCTTCTATTCCTGAAGACCAGAAACAGTGTTTTTTCTTCATTAACATACTTCGGCCCTCCTAGGTAGTTAAGAATCTAGGGTTGCAGGGAGTGAGGCAAAAAAGCGACCACATACACACCTGGCTAGTGCAACTTACACCCTCATTAACCTCTCTCTTTCTATAGATGCTCTTGAGACAATAGACTGTGCCATCTTTTGAATGCTTCTGATGGCCCTAAAAGGGCATAGAACACATTGCTTACTTGTTGGTACAAACAGCTCTACATAAGGAAATTAAATTGAGAGAGGTGAGAGCCACAAATTGAACAAGATTTGTGTAGAGCTTTAAGATGACTCACTGTCATTAGAAGTCCTCCGTTCCTGACGAAATCAGATTTTCTTCGGGGAGAAGAACAATACAACTCTACCCTTGCCATGGGAGTCTTCTCCCATGGTGGGGAAGCATTACAATGATTTTACTGTTCATAACCGCCAAAAATTACCTGGTGGCAAGAAACAGTAAAAAAATGACTACATGCCGTCCATGAAAATTGGAGAAATTCTCCGCCATTGGCAAACTAAAGATCGCAATGTATTTAAGTCGGGTGGGTAGACATTCATGTTGGTGGTATGTATTCTCCTTTGTGACGAGAAGTGGCATTGAAGTGCCCAAACTACAGTTTCCAGAAAACATGGGGCTCTATCAGTATTTATAATGCACATGTAGATAACATGCAACAGACCACTGTACACTGTATCAAGGTGAAGACAATCCAGCATTGTGTGCGCGGGTGATGGGGACTTCTTGTAGTACGGATCATGGGGAACAATGATGTTGGAAAGGGGAAACAACCTTTACAACGCAGTCATTACATCGCACTACCTTTACATAGCAGTCATTACATCGTAACATCCTTTACATCGCATGTCATTACAACGCAGCCATTACATTGCATGTCACTACAACGCATGTCACTACAACGCAGGCATTACATCGCAAGTCATTACAATGCATAGCATTACAATGCATAGTACCGTTACACTATCCAACACTTACCCTACTGTTGCACTCACTGGAGTTAGAATAGTAATTTTTACTCCTACACTATCCAACATTTACCCTACTGTTGCACTCACTGGAGTTAGAATAGTAATGTTTACCCCTATACTATCGAACACTTACCTTAAATGCAATGTAATGGTATGCATTGTAATGGTCTTCGTTGTAAAGGTATAAAGCGATGTAATGGAATGCGTTGTAAACGTATAAAGCTATGTAATGGAATGCGTTGTAAAGGTAGTTTCTGAAAATGCGATGTAATGGCATGCTATGTAAAAGAATGCGTTGTAAAAGATGTTGCGATGTAAAAACTGCATTGCAAATGTATGCGTCGTAACGTCATGCATTCGTTGGATAGGGTGCCCCTTGAAGAGAAGCAGCCTGCTTTGTACACACTGTGCCTCCATTGTCCACATTCAGGCCTTACTTTGTATACCCAGATTGCCGGTCAGGACTCTCTTAAACCCATCATGACCGTGGTATGTCCAAACTTGCCCATGCTCGAGCCTCATCAGGAACTTCCTTTTTCTTCTTGGGTCACTTCTGGGAGTCACATGCCAGCTATGATATCAGGTGTTTTAATAATAACATTATTGTGAAACAGGTTCCTATTGTTTATATGCTTGTTGTCGTTCGTGCTTCATTTGTCCTATTTTTAAGGACTGAGTCAGGCCCATAAGGAAACTGTGTGCTGTTTACCTATCTTTTATGAGAAGCATGCACTATATTTAACAACATGAAATGTTCCGTTGTGATGTAACCGCGCTGCGTGGGAGATTTAATGCATGATCCTGCTAAGTCTTAATTATAATTACTCACCTCATACAGGCACGTTTGGATTTGACAAATCTTGCAATGACGTCACCAAGAAGCTGACATCTTCTGAGAGCATCCCCGGAAGGCGGAAGTACCTGGACGGAAGAGTGAGGCTGACAGAGGATAGGAACATGGGTGGAGGGGTAGTTCAAAAGATAATGGGCTTATTTACAAGCCCCTGGAGCCTCCGGTACGCCACTTTTGTCTATATGACGCACTAATCCTCAAAGAGTGCTGCTGCTTCGTAGGTGACAGTGGGTGTAGGCCTGGTGTAGGTACCAGTAGGAGAGAGTGCAATGCAGCCTCCAGTAGCAAAGTGTGTCAGTGGTTGGAGGAGGCAGTGATGCCAGCGGTTGCAGCTACCTGTCAGTTCAGGTGCCAGTGTGTGTGGATGCAGTGTAGTTTCACATAGGTGCAGATATGACTGTAATGAGTACAGATTGCAGTGGGTACAGGAGCTGTGAAGGAAACAGTAGGTGTGATGCACATGCTGTGCAGCAGTAGGTGGGTGAGAGTTTCTAGAGAGGCAAGGTATTGAGAGCTATCAACATAGAAACTTTAAAGCATGTATTATTTTCATGTGAGATTCAATATATATCTAAATACAAAGCAGTATTGTTTTTACAAAGGCCAATTGTTCATAAGTTGCATTTGAATGCATCCTTTTTTTTTCTTTTAACTCTGTTTATTGATAATTGCTACACAACATCATCAGGTTTAGTAAACATTGAGACTATCAATCATTTTACAGTACAACATTCTCTGCTGTTCCACAAAATCTCATACAGTATAACATTGAGTCATTACAGTTAGGGTAATTTTGTAGTCCGTGATTCATTCTCTGTTGTCCATTGATAAGTCGCCGGCCAGCAATGCACATATGTTGCCTCTGAAGACATTCCACTTTCCCCACACCCGCTCCCACTTCTTAGGGCACCCCCTATGTATGGACACTGGTCTTTCATCCACCATCGCCATATCCCTATCTTTACTCCAATCCCTCAGGGTGGGAGAGTAGTTTGTGCTCTCCACTGTTAAGCAATGTTCCTTTTAGCTATAGATATACCAAGTGTCGCCCATGTTTGTGCTGCATCAATAAGGTCTGTGGCCTCCCAGAGATTCAAAAGACATCTCCTAGGTTCCAGTGGCAGCGGGGCCCCACCTACATTCGTTATTGTGGACATCATAGCTCCCAATATGTCATAATTTCGGGACACTTCCACAACGTATGGTAAAATGTACCTGTTGCTCAATACTGTCGTAGGTAGAGCTGACTGTCCGACCTTCCCATTTTGTATAATGTTACCCTAGTGTAGTAAATCCGGTGTAACACTTTCAGTTTGAATAGACGTAGTTTTGGCGAGATCGGCACCTCCCTCGGGGTCGCCAGCGCCTCTTGCCAGTCCACCTCGTCCATTTCTCCTACCTCTTCCTGCCATCTCTCCTGTAGGGAAAGTGTGGGGCAGGGCCGGCCTAAGGCATGTGCAAGCTTTGCACCTGCACAGGGCCGCCAAACCCCAGGGGCCGCCACGCCAATATATATCCTTAGATACATATTTGCGTGGCGGCCCCTGGCAGGGATTTGGCGGCCTCGGGCCCCCTACCTACACTCCCTGCTCAGGGCCTCCGTGAGCCTAGAGCCGGCCCTGTGTGGGGTCGGGGTGATTATTAATGGGTTTCCGATATGTTAAGGACATGGCCTTTTTGTGCATGTGTTCAGTCAGTATCCTGTCTTCCAAGGGGGAAGCCTCTGGAAGGATGGTGTCAGGCAAGATAACTGCCTCTAATACGTGTCGAATTTGGTGATAGCGAAACATTTCTGTGGTTGCCAGCTCGTATTGGTCTTGGAGCTGGGTAAATGGAATCACCTTTCCCTTGGCCCAGAGATCGCCTACTTTTGGTATCCCTATGTCATCCCATCGCTTGAACCCTTTACTGTTGCGTAGTGAACCCAACATGGCTGAGTCCCAAAGGGGTGTAGCTTGTGTGATCTTTTTATTCCATCCAAGCTTTCTGTGGACAGTGTGTTTGAATGCATCCTTGATTTGTTATTGTTTTTAAAATGTTTATGATATGTGATAACATTATATATACGATTATTCGTTTTTATGGTTTGTGTGAAATCAATAAATTACTTTTCTTTAAAGAATGGAATATCTACCATAATTTCCATTACTTTTGCTCAAGAGTTTGTAGCCCTTCCTAACTCTTTTAGACAGCAGAGAGTGGGAGGGTTGTACTTCTCTTACTCGCCGTGTAAAAGAGAATAACTCCAAGTACTGATGTTTTAACATATTTACATCTCAGGAAATTTACTTCCATCTCTTTGCTACCTTTTCCGCAAAAGTTCTGGAAAAAGATGTGAAGCTGCAGAATTTGTGCTATGATGAAGACAATAATCTCCTGGATATGGCATAGTGCGGATTTCACCATCTTCTTGGGACAGAAACTCCTTTACTGAAACTTGCAGAAAACTTACACATGATCATGCACCAAGTAATACTGATTTTACTAAACCTATGTGTATTCTTCCTTCTTATCACTCAAGATACTCTTTGCCATCGACTCCATCAACCCGGCTTCCAGGGTCAGACTCTGGCAGAGCTCAGATAATTTTGAACACACGGATCTCAGCCTCATCTTCCCCTCCCTTTTTGGTCTTCTCTTCATCTTCTCTTGTGTGAAGGGCTGCACGATTCTTGTCTCAAAGCTATTATGGGGCATATGTACAAGGAGTTAACGCTGCCGTAGGGTCAAGTTTTTGAAGGTGAGGAGGATGCATCTTAGGGCTTGGTGGTGTTGGCGGCTGTGGTGGTGTTAAAGGTCTGGCGGCAGTGGTGGCAGGAGAACTGGCCGTGAGTTGTGTTCAGTGTGGTCTGTTGGCAGTTGTACTTTCTTCCGGGATTGAGTGCGAGGACGGCGGATGAGTCATAGTGGTAGACGTTAGGAGATCTAGGGTCCCTGACACTGGTCGTGGTCTTGGACGGACGCAGACGAGCTTGCCTTTGGCGCACCTTCGTTGCGCCAGCGGTGCAAGGGCACAGCTGTTGCCATCAAATAGGGTAGGGGGTGGACAAGCAGCTGGAAGGCAATGTAATTTGCATTGATGCTGGTCAATTGTCTGAAGCTACACATGACAAACCCGAATTACCAAAGTAGCACAAATCACACACCCCAAAATAGAAACTCTGCAAACACATCAGGCACAAATAGTAATGGACACATCTCTCCATTATATGTCACAGGTGATCAAGGATATGCACTCTCTCCATGGCTGATGACACCTGTCAGAGCTACAAAGACCCAGGCACAGAGACAGCACAATGTGGCCCTTGGACGCACCAGGTCCATTGTGGAGAGAACATTTGGCGTGCTTATGTCACGGTACCGGTGCCTTGACATCTCAGGTGGCAGACTGCTGTACAGCCCTGAACTAGTGTGCAAGATCATCGTGGCATGTTTTGTGTTGCACAACATATATGTCCACACCAATGCGCCATGGATTGAAGTGACAGATGAACCGGACAATCCTGAGGATGAGCAAGAAGACGAGGCTGATTCTGCACACATCCCAGTTTCTGCTGCAGGAACAGCACGAAGGGACAGCATTATTAATAATTTCTTCACATAAGCACGTCAAAATATGACATCCCCTTTTTTTATTTCTGTGCAAAATAGTATAGTTTGTGCATTAAAACATCACAACACCAAAACCTTGTGTGCATGTTCATTCTCTGGATAATTATCTCTTTCTGACAAGTGAAAGTTGAACATTGTGCAGCAAGTAATGGTGAATTAAAAGTTTGTGGGTGGGTTTGTGTTTTGGGATCAGAGATGAACTTTAGAGTGTGTTTTGGGATCAGAGATGAATTTTAGTGTGTTTTTTTGGGTCAGAGAGGAAATTTCATCAAATACTGTTCGTCTGAGGACAAACTTGCACTTAGCGTCCACATTTTTGCTGCCTTAACACTAACGTGACAATTTTTTCATTATCGCGAGGGAAAATAATAGCTAAATACATGTGACAACACGGAATAAGAAAGCCTATTTGCTTGCAGAATCTCACTGCATAATCAAAAAACGGGCCACAAACACACAGGAAGTGATGTCAGCATTCATTCTGTTTCCTGGAGAAATACTGTGCACTTCTGGTGACTGTGGAGAGTGTTAGAAGTGTTTGGTGTTGTGTGCTGGTGATTTTGGATTTGAGAGTGTTGTTGTGTGCTGTGAACTGTCCTTAGTGTCCCTGTGAAATCTTGTGTACTTGTCCTTACTAGTTATTTACGTCTTGTACCAATTCTTGTCTGGTGTTTGTCCAAGGGGAAATTTACATTCTTAATAGTTGTTGGGGTATATATTAGAGTTTTATTTTTTAGGAGTGTGTTTAGGTGTGTGCTGGGATGTGGTGGGTGTGGGTAGGGAGGGCAGGATGTCGGAGGGGGCAGTGGGGGTCTTCCTCTGGCTAGTTAAGTACTACCTGCCCTTGATGGTTGAAAGTGGGGGTCGGATGCTGCAGGGATATGCAGTACGTGTGCTGAATGTGAGGTGGGAGCATGTGAGGAGCCAGATGCTGCGGGTCTTTGGTGTGGACAGTACTGTCCAACAACAGAAGTACCGATGGCAGGTTTGCGTGGGCCGTGAGGGTGACATGTTGGATCACCTGGGAGTCCTCATTGGCCAACAAGGTGATAAGTACAACCTCAAAATAGTTAAATGAACACTTTTGTAACAGATAGAAAATGCTGTTTCTAACACAAAAGAGTATATGTACAAGTAAGTGGCAGAATGAGGCATTAGACGTCATGCCTTCATGCCTAACTTTGCCACTTCAGAATTGCAACGCTGCACCATGGCTACAAGCATATGGTGCAGGCTTGCGTTTCCCCCTGTGCTGGCACAACAATTAGCAGTGTAGTGCCAACGCTGACACCCTCGTACCATAGTGCAAGGGTGTCTGCATGCAGGGCAAAGATTGTTCAGGTACAGGAAGGGTGACCTTACTGTACATAAACAATCCAAGGCATTTGGATCTGCACAAGGCAGCACACATGGAAAAAGCAAAAAGGATGAGGAATATTGCTTTTTTCCTTGTTTTGCTAAGTTAGGATCAGCAATTCCCTGACCTTTACTATTGGTGCTGCCTCCTATGTACGCTGCCCTTGTACCTAGGTTTTATGTGACGTTGTATTATAAATGAAAAACTTGACATTCATCATAGGGCATCTCCAGAGTGTCTTACACCATCAATAGTTGTGACACACCCTTGTGCGATCTACATCAATGCTATTGACTACAAAGCTTGGAGAACATGATGTTGGTGGGAGAAACGGGGCCTTGGGAATGTGTTACACAAGTCGTCTGTGCAAAATATGCAAATGTTCAAGCATGATTGTCTTGTTTAGCTTAACTCTGCATTATCATGTCTTGTGGGAATAACAGGCAAACTAGACACAATCATGTATGCAACATGAACTGCAACAGTATAGTTACAGAGCATTGACATTGATGGTGATGAATTGGATGATAAATAGGACACGTGTGAATTTACGTCAGTTACCAACACACATTTCTTTTCATGTATCACAGCTGGCAGAACACTCATCACACAGAGGGATATCGACACATTCATGGACCCACACGCCACTGGTGAGTTCACCCATTAAATATTGTCATTGTGAGATGTGATGAATGTCTGGGTCAAATCATGTACTTAGTAGTATGCAGTATGGGTGTGTATCACATGTACCTTGCCTCCAGTGTGATGGTGTTTCGTGGAAGTGTGAAGAGTGTACAAATCAGTAAGTGGAGATGGAGCAATGCATATGTCTTCCGGATGTAACTTTGCACATCCCCAGTCAGTGATACCCATGCAAGAAATATCTATGGGTTCTGTCACTAGAGCACCTTCATGTGGATTAAAGAGCGTACAGACAGGAGAGGAGACATGTGAATGGTGTTGGTGTTGAGTATGACCAGACATGGAATGTGTGTACATCCTTGACTGAGATGACTGTGCAAGTAGGCCAGATCATGCACAAGGAGGTAGTGTTTTTCAGGCAGTGCGGGATCAGACACAGGTCTGCACAATACTATTGCAGGTATCCTGCATACCAGCTTCCCCAAAGTTGCAGGGCGTGGCTTTAAGCCAAGGCTACCAATGGCACGTTCCCCAACCACCTAACAAAGATGGCCCTATGTATGTAATTGGCATGTTTTGGCACTTCGATGGTGTCAAGCTGGGCTCATTCCCCTGGTAGACTCAGAGCCAAATGTACCAGCTCCTCTCGCTGAATATGTGACGTTATCCCACGTGCACTTACCAAGCATGCTTTTACTTCGCAGTTTTTACTCCGCAAGACCTTTTACAACGCAGGACTATACAATGCTATTCGTTACAACGTATTACGCATTACATCAGACTTACTATTCTAACCCCAGGGGGGGTCGTTACCATGGGGAATGCGTTGTAACAGTTTGCGGAGTACAGCCCTGCGTTGTAATTTTTTTATTGTGGTGAGAGGGGCTGTGCCTCATGTAAAAGTTAGTGTTCAGCCACCTAACGTTGTTTTTGCATGTGTGCTGCTTGATGCAGCACAAATGAAAGAGACTGTAGGGCTTTTCTAGGATTGTTCATGTGCAGGAAGGGACACCTTGCTACACATAAAAAAGCCTCCCCTGCACACAGACACCCTTGCACTCTTTTTTTTTTTTTTTGTCCTCATTAGCCTTTACGCCACCCATTTCTGACCACACGGTACCGCCCATGGGTTTTTTATCTTATATACCGCGGCCGTTACCAACCACACAAGTAGGGCCATTCAACGACCACCTCTCTACGTATGCCACCCTTTGTGAGAGATCGATGCATAGATGTACCCCACCGTCACGTTGAAACCCCACCGGCAAGATAGGCCAAGACCTTAATCATTGGACTGAAATGTTTACAAAAACTAGCTATGCCTTGCCCAAACAACAAACTATTCACCCATAATGTGCCAAAAATAATTCCCAGAATTTACATTTATCTTTTGTCGGACCCATAGTATCCATTTTATCTGTGAATCTCATAGCTCGCAACCAGTCTAGAATCCCTGGGGATAACGGGGACACCCACAGTTTACATATCTCTCTACGCGCCAAAAGTATGCCATAAAATACAAGTTTAACTTTATCGTCCAAACTATTTATCTGCAAGTTCAACCTTCCAGTTATAATGAGTTCAGGGCTTACCTCAATAGTATGGTCAATAGCTTGAGATAAACAGCCACTTACTTCCTCCCAGAATGCTTTAATATTTGGACACTCCACGAACATGTGAATATCCTTCTCATTGGGACTTCTGCACTTGGGGCATTCCACCAGCCCTCCAGGCTTGAACTTTGAAAGTCTATGTGGGGACCAGTATGCTCTGTGGAGTGTAAAGAGATGGTTTCGCCTTAAATTTGCGGGTTTGACAACTTTATACAAGATAGCCATAGTTACTAGCCATTGAGTGTCAGATGCGATGTCCGGCAAGCAATCTCTCCACAGCGTTTCTGGCAGTAAGAACCGGCCATCCGCCGTCTCCAGCATTGACCAGTACCAGAGTCCCACTTCCTTTTTATATACTTGACTTGAATAGATCTTCTCTTCCAGTTCATTCTGAAGTCCGACAACACTTTCAACTTTGCCGGCCCAGCTATATATTTGAAGATATTTGAATTTCGATATGGCCTGCCCCCAAATATCCGCTCCCTGACTCCACCCAACCAGCTTTCCATTTAGAAAAAGATGCCCCCAGATATCTACCCCTGCTGATCTAAGAGAATAGCCAGGGCATCTTTAGTCCATGCAGGAGAACCGGGGCTGTCCCAAATGGAAGTATAATAACCATAATATGGGATTTTTAATAGCCTCCTGATCCGATACCAGAGTTCCGCTGCTCCCTGCAATACCTTAAGACGGACTTTTTTGAAATACTTTGGATCCGCGAATTTATATAGAAAACCAGCCTCCTTATATTGGCAGCTTCTTAGCATGGCTGCCAATAGTACACCAATACCCGTAGTCGATGGAGTGTTCAAAAGAAATCTAAAATTTTTTAACTGAAAAGCCCAACAATATAACTGAAAATCCGGGGCTGAAAGCCCTCCTTTGATCAATTTTCGTCTTATCTTAGTCCACGAGAGACGAGATCCTTTTGCGGCCCAAATAAATGTAATAACCTCACTCTGAAGTTTCTTAAACCATTCTGCTTTAAATGCAAGAGGGATTGTCTCAAATAAAAAGGTTAGTTTTGGAAGTACCATCATTTTTATCAAATTTGTACTACCATATAAATTAAGAAGCAGATGACTCCATCCACGAAGCATTCCTCCTATTTCTCTTTTAATTCTTGCAAAATTAATTTTTGCAAGATCATCCAAGTTCTGAGTGATCCTAACCCCCAGATATCTCATTTCTAATTTGCATTTTATAGAGCCAGGATCTAAATTCCAGCTCATGATTGCCGTTTTATCTTGGATGATTTTGTACCCTGAGACAGCTCCAAATTCTTTAGTTATTTCTGATACATTTTCCAGAGTCTGCTGAAGGTTAGACGTATAGATTATGATATCATCTGCATATAAACCTATTTTCCTGGACCAGGCTTCTACCGAGAAAGGAAGGATCTTATCTGAGCCCCTAATCCTACAGGCCAAAGGCTCTATATAGAGGTCAAACAGTAAAGGGGACAAGGGGCATCCCTGCCTGGTACCCCGCATTACTTTAATAGAGTTAGTTAGAATCCCATTGACCAGTACTCTAGAAGTGGGAGAATTATACAGTGACAAAAGTGTGTTGGTAAAATATGAACCCAGGTCTAAATGAATCAAAAGTGCCTTTAAGAAAATCCAGTTAACTTGGTCGAATGCCTTAGCGGCGTCTAGTGCTATTACTGCTAGTGGAAGTTTATGTGTCGAGGCCATATCTATTATACCTATTAAAGTGAAAGTGAGTTCCTTAAGAAACCTACCTTTAATAAAGCCTTTCTGATCTTCCTGTACTAGTTTAGGAATAGCCAGACTGAGCCTATCCGCCATTATCTTTGCAAATATTTTATAGTCGCAATTTAGCAGCGAGATAGGCCTATAAGAGTTAGGATCACTTAATGGTTTGCCAGTTTTTTCAATTAAAACAATAGTTGCCTCATTCCACGAATCTGGCAGACCGGCCTTTCCTCGGAAAAAGTCATTAAATAACTGGACCAATACAGGCAGAATACTTTCCATAAAAACTTTGTAGACCTCAGCTGGTAGGCCATCAGGCCCAGGAGCCTTCCCACTCTTAGCTGATCTTATAGCCTTTTCTACCTCGGTTGAAAGTATCTCTCCATTCAATGCCTGTTTTAACTCGGTTGGAAGCGGATCCACCAGCCTCAACCATTTTGCTATTTCCACAGTGCCAGGATTTAAATCATCCTTGTAAACGTTTGAAAAGTACTTGAAGAACGCATCTGCAATACCCTTGCTCTCAGTAATTGACTCACTCGTACCTGGCAGATTCAGTTCTTTAATAAAATTACGCACTGAATCTTTCTTAGCCTTCCAAGCCAGTAGCTTTCCGCAGCCTTCACTATAACTGAAGTGGGCCATCTGACTAGACTCCCATTTCTCTCTAGTTCTATGATTAATAATTGCTGTTAATTCCAATTTTAACCTCTCCAGATCATTCAACAACTGCTCTTCCCTCTTGCCTTCACAGGAATTGATGCTAGCCTCTGCTTCTCGGATACTGATTTCGAAATCCGTAATTTTTTTAAAGTACATTCTTCGTTTTTTTGCTCCCTGTGCACCCAATCTGCCCCTCAAAAAGGCTTTACAGGTCTCCCATACTATCTCTATCCTTGCAGTGCCTAAGTTTGCATCCAAGAAAGCCCCTAACTCTGAGCTGATAATTTGAAGATACTCTTGATCTAAGAGTACTGTACGATCCAGCCTCCAAGTTGTTTCTACCACAGATGCTTTTATTTTAATATTAAGTGTAATGGCAGAGTGGTCGGAAATATGAACACCTACATGCCCCACTGCTGTAACTGAGTCTTTTAACCTTAAATCCAACAACACATAATCGATCCGAGATTTGTGCTTATATTTCTTATTATAGTATGTAAACCCTAACTGTTTTCCATATTTAAGCCTCCAGATATCACACAGCCCAAACTGAGTCATTAGCAGCCTTACTCTATTAGACATTTTGGGATTCATGAGCCCACGTGAATTGACAGATCTATCTATTTTGAAATCCAAAACTGCATTAAAGTCTCCAGCCATTATAATTTTTACCAGTAAATCCTAGCAATTCCCTAGCCAGGGTGTCCAGAGGGTCTATTTCATCAAGATTTGGGCCATAATATCCAACTATAGTTAATAACTCAGAATCAGCTTTTGCACTTAAAATGAGCCATCTACCTTTTGGATCTGCTGAGAACTTTTCTAAACAAAAATGAACCCCGTTTCTAACGAGGACAGCTACCCCCTTTGTAACTATAGTCTGCGGAGTGCAGAATCCATGTGCAACCCACCTTTGAGCCTGCATGACCTCCTTGCACTCCATTGAGGTCAAATGCGTCTCTTGCAAAATTATAATATGGGCCTTTAAATCCTCTAAATATTTTAATATTAATCGTGTCCTAGATTTTGTACGTAACCCATTAACATTCCATGACAAAATTTTTAAATTCTCTGTACTAGCCCCACTCATATTGATCTCTAAAAAAACACATGTCACATACTTTGGTGGTCGCTAAGCTTCTTAGGACTTTTTTCCCCTTTTTCCCACCCCTTCCCTCCCCCCTGACATCCCCACACCCCCAGCCACTCCAACCCCCCTCTCCCACGGAAAACCCTACCATCCTCCCTTTGGCCTCGGCCATGTGGATGTTTTTTTGTCGTGGCGGTGCAACGTTATTTTTCTCACAACATATGTACCAATGAACACAGGCTAGTAGTAAACTCTATATAAAAGCTTAACTTATACGGCAGCAAGGGTGCCCTTGTTAGCGTAGAGTCAATAAACTTCACGCCATCGCCAGCGGACACACAGGGCTGCACCAGAATATTGCACATATGGTGCAGCCCTGTGTTGCAGAAGTGGAAAAGCGGGGCTCTACACCCGGAGGACGAATGCCTCTCTCATACAATTCCTCGTACATGTCCCCCTCAGTCAGGGTATGTGGCAGCCCCATCATTTGACACTGACAGTCTCATTGGGTTGTGATACTACATGTCACATGCCATGCACTGTCATGTCAGTGTCACCAGCATGTTGTAACTGATTCTTGATTCTACATTGCATTGTCCATGTCACTGTCGAACTTCTCAATCCTTCGTTGGAGTGTAGGCTCCCATGTTTCACTGACCTTCTGTTTCTGAGTTAAATGGAGAAGATTGACATAGTCATCAGGACTCACATTTTGTCATTGCTCATATTTGACAGAGAACATGTCGCCAGAGATGGCCCACGGATTCCAGGTCAGGAAGGTATCTTCACATACACAGGGTGGCCAAGGGATACCGCAACATGGCGAGGAGGCATCAAGCTGACCAGGCAGCTGGAAGGTGGAAGTTGGTACCCGATGTAATCCTCCGACCCAGGCAGAGTGACACACATCCTGGCCCTTCTGGCAACAGGTGTTGGTCCCAACGTGGACCGGGATCTGCACATCCCCCCGAGACACCACATAGACAGTCTGCTACCTCAGGATCCGGCACACAATCTGGTACCCCCTCACAGCCTCACGGACAAAGGACAATGCCAGCTGCAGCATCCGATCAGGTAGTGCTATTTACCAATGTGGACCGTTGCACAATCATGGACATGAACATCAGAGTGGCACAAATAGAATGTGAAATGGTGGAGCATACCACCCACCTGCAGGACATAAAGGCTGCCCTGGGTCTACAATTTTGAGCTGTCCGATAGAGACCCATACCCATTTTCTCTGTTGCCCCAATGTTATTTATTATTATTAGTTAGTGATAGGAAAGTATTTTATGTGTTAGGTAGTGTGGTTGTAGTGTAGGAATAGGTAGTGTTAGATTTTAACATAGTTTTAGTTATGTATTCTCTTATAGTATTTGGGGATCAGTTTCCTTTTCCAATGGGTGGGGGGTTGATGTATTTGTTGTTATAAAGAAATGCAAAAAAATATATATTTGCTTATGATATCTGTGTAGTTAGTTTATGTTTAGCTAAGATGTATTTGTTCAGACTTCTGGTGTGATTTAAGGGTGGGAGGGGGGTTGATGTCTTAGATATGTGGTTGCGTGTTTAAGATTAGTTACGTTAGAGAGTTTAGATTAGCATTCACTTTGTTCCAGTTAGCTAATATTAGGTTAGTTGTAGTAGTGCTTAGTGTTAGTTTAGGGTAGTTAATTTTGTTACTTGATAATAAATGTTTACTGTTTTTGAATTCTGGTTGCACTTATGTCTGAAGTGATTTGGTGGAGTGTTGCTTTTTACCTTATATACAACTTATTCAATCACAAAACAATCATTTGAATATGTACGTGTTGTCCTGACATGTTACTTGGCTGTGTCATAGTGTCAAGAGCCTTTTGATTTGAGCAAAGCAAACTTGCATGTATTACAAGGTGGCAGGTAGGAGTTATGGCTTAGGCTAGGGACTCTCTTTTGTGAAGTTTAACATCTTATATGTGACTCACAGAGTTGCACAGCACATTGTTGCCCGTTTACAACACAATGTAGGAACATGGCCTTGAGCAGACATTGACATTGCAACTCTAATCCATCATGAAACGGGATGTGTGCACCGTATTCCACAGATTACGTCCATTCCCTGCAATCACATGAGCCTGGCGCAGAGTCCATCTACCATGCACAGACTGCTGCGTAGTGCAAGTGTGTCAGCATTATTGAAATTAGATGTTCCTGTGCATGGAGGCTCACCCTCCTGCCCATGTAGAATGTTTTCAAATGTGCACGACATATGGAAGAACACTGTTCTGATGGAAACAAGAGGGGAAATGTAGCATTGCTCCCTGTAGTGCCAGTGCCATACCCACTTTTCCCAGCTGTTAATTTTGTCATTGCCACATAGTGATGCTTGAAATGGTGGTACAGCATCTGACTATATGCTGATTGAAGTGCACTACACATTTCTAGACACATTGCCATCTCCTTTCACATTATGCCCAGCATGAGAGGGTTCTTTATTTCCAAGGCATTGTTAAGGGGCTGACCGAGGATTTGCACTTTAGGATAAGTCCCTATTGCCAACACAACTTCACTGAAATAGACATTGTGGTACCAATAGCGAGTGGTAGATATGTGCCATTACGAATCTTCATCTATGTGATTATGGTGTGCTCTGGCTTGGAATGTGACATGCAATGACACCCATAACAACAAGCTTTGTCCACCCCGAAGAGTGTGAATAGATCTGCCAAGTGAGACTTGTAAGCAGTGCTAAATGGAGACACTACTTGTGGCATGCGACTGACTTGGACATATTTCCACACATCCCTATTGCCATCATGTATGTAGGGGAATGTTGGAATCTTGCTAGAAGGTTGTATTTGAGCAATGAGGGCATTGAGATGCCTTGGTCATTTTACTGCCTTTCTGGGACACAGTTTAACATGAACATTTCTCATGTGTTCCTCGCAGGGCTCGAGTCGGGGTACCACGCGGGTGGACGGCGTCCCCCCACTTATTTTACAGAGAGCTCGATAACTATAAACTGCATCTTAGTGCATGCTACCTTTCATGATGTCACTTCCTGTCATGACGTCAGCGTCACCCCACTTCTTTATTTAGGACTTGTGCCCGGGTTCCTCTGTGTACGTTTTGATGACCTTGGCGCAAAGTAACATCTGTCTCCTTTGCCAACAATTTCAACTCTGTAACCGTACTGAATAGCAACGATATTGAGGGAGCCATTACTGACTTTGAACAGGCAATTACAACTACATTGGATAAAATAGCGCTTTTTTCTAGAGTTAAGAGGAAGCGCAAACCGTCGCCCTGGTTTACTGCAGAAATCAAAACTCAGAAATTAGCAACAGGAGGGCTGAGCGTCTTTGGAGACAAACGAAAACAGCCAAAGATCAAGTCAGTTACAGAGAAACTCACCGTGTATATTTATACAACATCAAAGAGGCTAAAAAGAGGTATTTAGCTGGGAGGATTAACAACACAGCCAATTCATGTAAAGAGCTCTATCAAATTATGAAAGAGTTCACCACCCCTGAAGCCGTACAATCCTCTGTGCCTCCTTCTCAGGAGTGGGCTGACAAATTATCTTCGTTCTTCGAAGAGAAGATAAAGGCTATTTATCAATCCTTCCCACAGGAGGACGGGATCGAGTTGCAGACAATCACCAGAAGTGATCCACAAATCTCCCTGTTGACTGAATTCCAACCAGTAACTAGGGAGCAGGTCTTGGAGGCAATTGTCAAAATCAAATCCGGATCTCCTACGGATCCTTTCCCCCCACGAATGATTAAGAACTTGGCTCCCTCTCTGATACCAAGGCTTACTGGGATTTTCAATCTTTCTCTGAACCAAGCGATTGTTCCAGTCAGATGGAAAAAAGCCCTTGTTAGGCCCATTTTGAAGAAGCCTATATCAGATGCTAGTGAACTAGCCAACTATCGTCCCATCTCGTCGTTGCCCTATTTTGAGAAAGTTCTTGAAGCCTTAGTAAATAGACGACTAACCTGCTATCTCGAAGGGCAGAGTCTGCTCGATCCCTCTCAATCAGGGTTTCGTGCTGCGCACAGCACCGAAGCGGCGGTAGTCAAAATGATTGATAACATCAGGCTTGCCCTAGATAAGAAGGAATCAGCTATGTTGGTGCTGTTGGATCTATCGGCCGCTTTTGACACCATCTCCCATGACATTTTGTTACAACGGCTCTGGGAGATGGGGGTCCAGGGGAAGGCCTTGGACTGGTTTAATTACTATCTAAAAGATCGATTTACCATGGTGCACCTTGGTCCTATGGCAGCATGCAGTAGATCAGTATGCTTTGGAGTACCGCAGGGCTCCATTTTGAGTCCCATGCTCTTCAATCTGTATGTTACTCCCTTGGCCAAGATAATAAGATCTTATGTCTTTGAAATGGTATTTTATGCCGATGATACCCAATTGCTGATAACTTTTTTGCCCTGACCCTGATACTATCATCCGGTTCAAGAAATGTATGACCCACATTGACAGCTGGATGGGTCAAAACAAATTGCAACTGAACAAGAGTAAAACGGAGATAATTCTGTTTGGCAAGGCTGAAGATCATTGGTCTAGCGACTGGTGGCCCCAATCACTGGGCCCTTGTCCATCTCCTAAATCAACTATTTGCAATTTGGGAATCAATATCGACAATAAACTGTCGATGAAAGCTCATGTAAACCGGGTAGTGGGCACCTGCTATGGAATCTTACGCAATTTGCGTAAGATTTTTAAGTGGCTACCAATCGAATCTCGCAAGCCATTGATCCAGGGCCTAATTATGAGTCGAGTAGACTATGGCAACGCCCTATTGGCTTCCATTAACAACGATCTCTACACCAAGCTACAAACCCTCCAATACACTGCTGCCAGACTTATTCTGGATTTACCCAGGAGATCATCTTCCTGCGCCAATTTGAAATCTCTCCACTGGCTACCAATCAGGCTGAGAGGCAAATTTAAGATCCTCTGCCTCATACACAAGAGTTTATACCACACTGGCCCAGGGTACCTGGGCAAAAAACTGTGTAAATACCAGCCAACCAGAACCTTGAGATCTAGCTTCAAATTTCTCTTAACACCGCAGAGAGTGCGCACTGCGAGACAGGGTGGCCGGTCTTTTTCTTATCTTGCCCCCCATCTTTGAAACAAGCTTCCCTCACATATCTCGTCCATCTCAGATCATATGTCTTTTCGTAAGGAATTAAAAACCTAGCTATTTCCCAACTAATAGCGATCCAGTGAACCCTTCTGCGTCTGCAAGCCCTGAGACCTAACAGTGACATGTTGCGCTATAGAAGACCACATGACTTTGACTTTTGATGGATTCAATGGCCCAAAATGTTTGCAGACTTCTATATCTGAATGGTCATGGGAAACACACATCTGTGTAACTTAAATATTTAAATTTGCAAGCGCATTGGCTTTGGTGGAGACTGGCCCAGTACTTGGTCAAACTACCCCCACATTCCATCAATACACAGTGGAGGGCCTGACAGAGTCCTTTGGGGGTAACATGTCCAGAGGAAGAGGCAGAGTTCAGTCAGCAGAACTTGTAGATCTGCCGTAATAAAATGCTTAGGAGGATCAACAGTACAACTGGCATGTAAGGCAATAAAGTTTCTGAGCTTATCAGCAAACAAACAAGAAAAGAGCGACAGATAACTTGAACCGGTTAGGTTATGCAAGGTGACAGAGCACAATGAATCACTCCGTAGTCTACTTGTTTACAGCACAATGCACTTTACCTCGGAGAAATAACAGAAAATCAATGGTCTCAGCACCTTATCGCAGATCATTAAGTTGAACTTAAAAGACTTCATAAAGCAAACATAACAGAAAGACACAGTTTCTCAGAATCATATATTTCCTTTTAAATGCACAGCCCAAGTATAACCTCTCAAGAAGTACGTCTTTCATAGCATGACTGGCAACCAATAAAACTATAGGAATCAATTGCACACTGTTTTTACTTGTTTTTATTACACATTTTTATGAAAGTCTACCAACAAATTGGTACATTTGCTTGTGAATTATATGTGTTTTAGTGGTTGTGCTGCACCTTTATGATTTAAACTAAATCAAATAAAAGTAATATTCATTTAATTTCATTTCATTTTCGGTCAGCAGGCTGATTGCAGTGTAATTGGGAACAACCCAAATTATGGAAGTCCATATCGAGGTCAAAGGAGAGTGTGAATCTGAGGACAGTGGAAGCTGATGTTCCGGGCATGATTCTAAGCACACATCCGAGGCAAAACAGTCCATTTGGCATAGATGAATACTACCGCTTTCTTCTTAGCAATAATGCAGAATCATCCACATCTTTGTCCTCTGCTGTGTCACACGGGAGTGTGCGTGGTGGTAGATTGGCTGCAGCACTGTGAGGCACTGACACAGCAGGGGCTGAGATGTGGATGTTGAAGCAGCAGCAGCATTCATCTATGCCAAACTTTGAGGCAGCACTACCGTGAAAAGCAGCTGCAGGGCATGAAAGATTCCAGCAACGTGTCTGTGGTGTGCAGCCGTGGCAGCCATTTGTGAGGCTTGCATCTACTCCTCTCCATGATCATTAGCATGTGACACAACTCCTTGCTGACATCGCTAGAGCCACTCTGACTGGAAATTGTCCTTGTCTCTTAGTCAGTACTCCAGCGATGTCAGCCATGGAATGCTGGAGAGCATGGAGCGGACTGTGGGTGTCTGTGATGGTCTGTAGGTGGTCCCAAATGGGACTGAGACACCCATGTACCCCATCTGATTTGGTTGCCAGGCTGTCGAAACCCCAACCGCACCTGACCAGCCATCTCCTGCTGGACCTCTACCACTCGACATTGAAATGCCATAAGTGGGTCCTCAAGGTCCTGGGAAACAACTGTGGTGGTTGGTGCTTGCAGCTGGGTGGTTGTGCAGGGGATGGGGTTTTCACGACGCTGCTGAATGGCACTGCTTCTGGAGATGGGGCACTAATTGAGTCGAGCAGATGTTGGAGGGTGTCCTAGTTGATGGTTGCAAGGTCTTCCTCTTCATCATTGAAGAGTGGGACAGGCTGCTGTACAGGAGGTGATGTTTCTTCTTCCGCATTGTAAAGGGGAGATGCAGATGTATATGTGTTTCAAGTATGATCATGCATTGGATAAGTTTACAATTAGACTGCATGACAATTTCCATTCAGAATGTTTAGGCGGAGATGCCTATTACATGGTGGATAGTGATACATTGTACAACATCACATATGTGACGTTAGAGTTGTACATTATCATCTCACAGTTTACTAGTAGGCCAAAATGTGAGTGACCAATTTATATACACATGCAGCACTAGTTGTGCTCAATAGAGACTGTGTTTCAGTTTGTACCACATTGCTGTCAATGTTGATTAGCTCAGATTTAGGTGTCTGTGCACTGCATTGAGTGAGAGTCCCCCCTACTCAGTACACCCTGATAATTTTGCAAGATTGTTCTTTTTTGGAGGGGTGGATTGCATAGTGCCACACCTTACTGTTGTTAATATAACATGATTGTTGTTGTGCCATGATTAGGCCTATCCCACTGGTGTTATCTGTGTTGATGTGATATGCCACATGATATCAGCAGGGCAGTATGCTTGATTTGCCATGATACACACAGTGTAGATACTTGTGTAATTTTGTTAAGTCAAAGGGAGTGATGCCATCTTAATGGATGCATGTTGATCTGCAGGTGTGGTACAGCTTTGGCTTTACTGCCCCTTATCCCTTTCACCCACTGACACTTTCACTTATGTGGATTTCCAATGGTGAGATGCTGCAAGCTTGAGGAAATATGGGTCTTGGTCACAGTTGGGACACTTGTGCATTGTTGGCCAGCAGATGTCTTTCTTACATCATGGGTTGGATGAACACGAGGAAGTGACAGAGTGTGACCTGCACCTTTAAGGATGAACTCCACACTCAGCCACTTCAGTGACCGTGGCCTGCACCATGTTGACATGTTTATGGTGCAGGCATGCATTTCATCATGCACTGTCACTTTCCTTGTCAGTGTGGCTCACAGACAGGCAGCTTTGCTGGGTAGTGCACATGTGCATGGGTTTGGTGAGAGAATGTTTATGTGTGAGGAGGGACCCTTCAGGCACACTGGAAATGATGGGCTAATTGCTGTTTCAATGAGTTTTGCACAACACAGTACACATGTACATCCAAATAGCTTTGGCTATTGTGAATTCTCTTGTGTGCATGTCGTCGGTCATGGTTTTCCTTGCAAGCATTGCTCACTGCCCTCCTGTTAGCTTAACCGTTGTGAGTATGGTGCAGTGTGACTTTCTATTGTTATTTCAGGCTAAACAAACAGTAACACAACCCATTACCCTCAATGTTGAGATCACGTGTAACGTGTAAGTGGGCCTCGATTTCAGGGCTGTGGATTTCGAAAGGCTTATTAGTGGTGCTCAGGCCCAATCACCCCCCCCCCCCCCACACACATCATATCAAGTGCGATTGGCAGGGTGATGTGTGTTTGGAAATATTGCACGCAGATGCTCACATGGATGATACATGCTGTCCTGTTTCAGATTATTTGTTGCTGGGGTTTGTGTGCAGATGATAACAGATGTGACTGGATATTTGTTCACCGATACGATTGACTTTCCCAAAATACTTGTTTACATGCACATGAAGGTGTAATGGGAAAATCACACCAGGACTACTGTAGAATACAGTTTTAGGTATGGCACATGTGTACACTTGAGAGTAGAGGAGTGCTTTTTGCGCTAAGGGGTGATGGTGCCATTTATCAATTAGATATTCTTTGGTGCTACATTTCTATTCTTGCTTGGTGTCATACTTGAATTGTCATAGTTCTTTTAGGAACTTTTTACTTCTGTGAGTATGGTCCACAGACAAGACATGTAGTAAAACATTATGGTGACACATTCCTGATATGCATAGTCCATGCACTGTACTGTTGAAGGCGTGTCCCCCCTGCTTATGGTATGACATTACATTTTGACTCAACTGTGTTGAATGTGTGCATTGTGGGATATGCACCTTTTAGCTAGAAGGCTGTATGATCACTATGTTGTGACAATGCATGGGTTTATGGGATGCATACTCATTACATGCTTTCTCCCCTGGTGTACACATGGCTCCATCTCATAAACAAGGAAAGTGGCACATTGCCTGCATATGCAGCAGGCTGTCTAAATGGCCCTCTTGCCTCAACACCACGCATGTGCAAGAATGTGTATGTGCAGTAAGGTTCCCATTCATTTTAAAAACAACTCAGACACCCCAGTCCCTTGTTGTTACTCACCGTGTTGCTGATGTTGATGGTCATGTTCAGCAGTATCGTGTCCCTGGATTCCAACCACCGATTCCTCGCAGATGACTGCGGACACCTGTTCCTCCAATGTATCCAGCTCCTCCTGTGGCACTGGACTCCTACCTCCGGTCTGCAGTGCTGCATTGCAATTGGCCGACAGTTTCTCCTTGGTTTTATGCTTAGCATCATGCCTGCACTTCTTGCAGTCGATCACAGTCTTCCTCACCTCTCCAACAGCATTCACCTGGGCTCTGATGGACTGCCATATTGCATTTTTGGTCACCAATGACACAGTAGTGGTGACAAAGAGCTGTGGTTGTTTCTCTGTCACGTCCGCAATCAGGACCTGGTTTTCATGCTGGCTGAACCTGGTTTTCCTGTTCCTCTTCCCCTAGACCTTCTCCTGGCTCTCTAGCTAGTCCTCCTGGCTGTTTAGGGGGTTGTTGTCTCCTGCAGTACTGGGTCCAGATTCCTCCATGGTTCTTCAGAGGGTTTTTTTTCTGTTTGTGATACTTCGTGGATGTTTTGTAATCGCTATTTCCACCTAACGTGAACAAAAGTGGCATCATGCTAATTAGCGTGCAGGTTCTGGCCGATGATTGGCCTCCCGCCACTTTTTTCACATTAGTGGCAAGATTTTTTATCACCATAGCGCTGTTGTTAACGTCGACAATTTCCACCGAGATGGGAAACTATTGCCATGTAGCAATGGCTTCTACATATGTTACTAACATCGCAATAGTTTTCGGCAGTACGCAGCGATAAAAAAATTGCCAATAACTCACGTTAGCGATAGTTATTACCAGTTCATATACCCCTATGTTTTTAAGTCTTTATAGGATCTTCCTGGCCTCTTTGATCAGTTTGTTTGGCTTCCCACTAATGGCCTATCAGATGATATGCAAATTGTGGTCACTTAAAAACGTAGTGACTGTGTGTCTGCATTGGCTGCTTGCGGAGCACGAAGGCCACGTGTACAAACATTAGGAATGCCAATTTCCTAATTGAAATTTTCTCTGAATTGCATCTAGGACATTGAAATTCCTCATGCATGAATTTTTTAATGCCCAACTAGCGATGATGCCCCGTAGGTTGCAACCCGACCTACCTAATGAATATTAATGAGGTAGGTGACAATTTGCAACCCATTAGGAATTGCGGCCACAAGCGGGATGGTGGCCAACTGGGGTTAGCAGACTACCATGTCATTTTTCAAAAAGCAATCTTTTTTTTAAATGCAGCCCATTTTCCTTCAAGGAAAACAGGATGTGTTTAAAAAAACAGAAAATGCAAAGTTTAAGTTTCATTTTTTAAGAGCAGGCAGTGGTTTTATTTTTTTCAACATTCTGAAAGGGGAAGGATTCCTGAGGGGACCTCTTCCCATTTGTAAATGGGTTACCACCACCTTTAAACTGGTGGTAAAGCATTACTGTTTTGCAACCGGAATTCAGTCACAAACAGTAAGGCACACAATACTGATTCAGCATTTGGAAGGGATGCCCTAAACACGCCAGTTCCAAATACCGAATTGCGGCTGCAAAAACAAGTTACTAAATCACATTTTCCCTTTGAAAATTTTTTTTTATGGTCTCAAATGGCCTGATTATGAGAATGCTTTGTACATTATGTGAATGCTTTGTACATCTCTCCCCTACTTCCTTAATCTAAATTTGAAAAATGTGGAGGTCCTGATTTTCAGAGGTTCTCCATCCATATGAAATTCAGACTGTGCGCTTCGAGCTTGCCACTCTGGCTACATTCTCTTTCTCTGCTAGAAACTTAGAACTCATTTTAGATTCCTATTATCCTTAAGAATCAGAGGGAAAACGTATTACGGTTTTGAATTGTCCTTGTGTCACGCAAGGTGACGCAAATCCTAATAGAGATTTATCAAGCCAGCCCCAGCAGCTCTGTCGTTGTGGCGCTGCCCACTGCACCTATCTGCTAGGTAGGTGTTCGAGGTCCTTCTCCACCTGCAGGCTCTTGCCTGCACCTCATCCCTGGTGGTCCAGTGGGAGTGCCCTGCTCTTCTGCTGGTCCGCTCGGCCAGCCTTCTCTATTTGTCTTTTTTTCAGTTATTGTGCCTGTTTTTCAGTATTTTATTACTGTGCGGCGTGTCCTTTGTCTCGGTTTATTTGCATTGTGCTTGTTTTTCGCTGCCCTTTCCCCGCCGCTACTGCCCCCGTGGACCCTCCCCCTTGCCGGTTCCTACTCCTGCCTCCCAGCTGCGTTTCACTCCCCCGTTCCCTATTTAATTATGGTTGTGCCGCTGGCGGGCCAAAGGCAAGCCTGTCTGCGCCTGTCTGTGACCTAACCGCAACTAGCGCCAGGGATCCTGGTCCTCTGACCACTCACTGCTACGACTCAGCTACCGTTCAGGCTCTCAATCCAGGAAGGAACAACAACTGCCAGCTGTCCACGCCGAACACCACCCACGGCCAAATCTCCTGCAGATACTGCTGACAAACCTTCACCAACCCCTGCACCCCAATGGCCACCACCCTCCAGCCGGACACCAGCACACCGGAAGCCCTGAGCTTTATCTTCCTTAATGTG
The DNA here is from genome assembly GCF_964261635.1 of Lissotriton helveticus. Lineage (NCBI taxonomy): Eukaryota > Metazoa > Chordata > Amphibia > Caudata > Salamandridae > Lissotriton > Lissotriton helveticus. The sequence goes on from NC_136061.1 coordinate 125,456,274, forward strand.
CGCTCCCGGCACAGACACGCAGTAGAAATCTGGGACCTCCTCGACACCCTCTCACCAGACATCGCCTTCTTCACGGAAACCTGCGCCTTCTTCACGGAAACCTGGACCAGACCCTCCTCCGCCCCGACATCGTGACCGCCATCCTCGATGGATACAAGATCCAGAGGAAGGAACGCCCCAACCACCGAGGGGGAGGACTCGCCACCGCACACAAGAACTACCGCTTGCTCACCACCTCCAGCATGAACTACCCCTTGTTCTCCACGGAACACCTCCATTTCCAGATCCAGACCAGTCCCAGAACGACCCTATGGGGCATCCTCACCTATAGACCTCCTGGACCTCGACCATCACCAACCTCATCACCCCCCACGCCATTGCCTCGATAGACTACATACTGATCGGAGACCTCAACTTCCACCTCGACAACGTCAGCGACCCCAACTCCTCCACCCTTCTGGACAACCTCACCAACATCAGTCTGAAACAGCTCGACACCATACCCACCCTCAAGGCAGGACACACGTATTATGATGCAACCACCACTGTGGCAGTCGCATCATGCTAAGTTAACATTGCAGTGGGTGCTGCTGGCTGCAGCTACCGCTGGAATGCTAAACCAGCATGTTGTGCGTTTCACTGCACTAAGTGGCAGGCACCACACAGTGCCTGCCACTTAGTGCAGGGAAATGTAGGGGATACCATGAGTAACCCTCCACTGCACCACCACCTTGCCACACAACACAACGGAGGCTCACAACTGGCCCCAAAAACCAATCCCCACCAGCTTTTCCATGGCAGGTTCACCGCCATGGAAAGGCTGGCTACAGTCAGCATTGTAATTTGGCGGATGGTGCCTGCTAGGCACCGCCACCATTTTACAGATGCTGACCGCTCCATCAGGCAATTGGTATGACTGCCAGTGGCGGAAGCGTGGTGGGCGGTCTTTGCGACCACCGTGGGCCAAAAGCGATTCCCCCCACCATCGTAATTTGGCAGGGAGAAAATAGCTGTTAGATGGTGGAGTGCCCACCACCGCACGGCTGGCGGTGGTGGGTCTTCCGCCATCATAATCACCACCTTAGTACTCATTTTAGATTTCTTCTTATCCTTAAGGATCAGGGGGTAAAGTTATCAAGGTTTTGCATCGGCCTTGTGCCATACAAAGGGGCGCAATGGCACCGCATCATGCATCATGGTGCAAGGGTGCCTGCGTTGGCGATAGGCAGCAGTTTGTTCACCAGTGAAGACAGAGAGCAGGATTGTACCATATACTATTGAATACAGCGCATTCTTGCCTGCTCCGTTTCATACAGCACAGTGTAATAAGGCGGCTTGATGTGTTGCATTGCCTTATGTGAAATCTTGATAAATTTGCCCCCAGGTGAGCTAGGCATCCTGCTGTTTTATTCTGTGGGTCCGACATAAAATAATTCCTCTTTTACCTCAATGTTACTAATAACTGGTAGCCCAATCTCTTATTCTTTCATGTCTTGACTACTGCCCCTAAGCCTGTGCATTGTGGGGTCCCTCAGGGCTCTTCATTGAGCCCTACATTATTTAACATCTATGTGGCCCCCCTTGCCAGAGTAGTTAGATCTTTTGGGCTGGAGGTGCTGTCTTATGCTGACGACACCCAAATAATTGTCTCGCTCACGCAGCCCGGAAAGGACTCTGCCCTTAATTTTAGGAACTGCATGGAGGCCGTTTCTTAGTGGATGATACAGAATCTCCTGAAACTCAACGGGGAGAAAACGGAGGTGCTGATTTTTGGGGGTAGTCAGGATATCTGGTCAAACGATTGGTGGCCACCCTCACTTGGGGATTGCCCCCCTCGTCAGTTTGATAAGAACCTAGGGAAGCTAATGGACACCACGTTCTCTTTTGACCGTCAGGTTAGCAGGACTGTTTCCACTTGCTGTGGCATCATCAGGGTTCTAAGAAAGATTGCTCATTATCTCTCCCCTGATGCCCGGAAACAGGCCACTGTGGCACTAGTTTCCTCAAGACTGGACTATTGTAACACCCTTGATGTGGGCATAAATAAGAGCCTTATCTATCGTCTTCAGATGGTCCAGAATGCAGCGGTAAAGATGGTTCTAAACCTCCCTAGACTTGCCTCGGCCTCGTCAGCCTGGAGAAGCCTACATTGGCTCCCCATACACTCTAGGATCTCCTTTAAGATTCTTTGTCTTGCTCACGGGGCCCTTCATGGTACAGGCCCAGAGGGGATCAGGTCACTTGTTCATCCTTACTCCCCTAGTCGATCTCTTCGTTCTTCTAACAAAAATCACCTTGAGGTTTCTAGGTTTGTAAGAGCGAAATGGGGAGGCAGAGCATTTTCCTCAGTTGTACCCAGGTTATAGAATTCTCTTCCTTCCGAACTCCTAGGGCAACCCTCTCTTGCTTTGTTTCGCAAAGCTTTTAAAACTTGGCTCTTCTCTGAAGCGTACCTGTAAAAGCCTTCGCTGGTGGATTACACATTAGATGACCTGCTTCAGTGCCTTGATACCCTTGGGATAAGTTGCGCGATAAAAGACTCCTTTCATTCATTCATTCACTCCTTCAAACTTGGCCTTCCAGCATTTCTTCACTTAGTGCTTACAACTGATCTAGACATCTGCTCATTTTAGCCCTACCTACCCAGCCGAATAATTTTCATTCCTTTCCCATAGATAAGTGGGTCCTATCCATGGCTCCTTGCATCTGCCATCGTTCTGTTTTTTAGAACAGGGCTGGTACATTTTCAACAATATCCTCACCGTTACACTCCTACCAAGCTACTTTGTGCCAACTAAGTCAGTCTTCTGCCACCTATTGAACCTCCAGAGCATGAATGGGCGCTCGTTCCTTTTCTCATCTTGCGATCAATCATTTATACCCCTTATCCTACCTGCTGCTGCTTAATTTGTAAAAGAATATGTGCTGTGGCGCAATGTTTAGCTCAGGAGCTTGTATCCTGGCATGGTTCACTGATAGAATATCAAACTCCAAAATACCCCCATACACGAATATCTAGTTATAAATATCGATGTGAGAAATAATGCCATCCTTAATTTATAATGATAAGTACAAAAATATAGTTGTACTAAATATCGATTTTAATATATCTATAAAAAATACTATTAAAGATATTAAGTAATAAAATTAACTTTAAAAAAATGTATTTGATTTAATATACATTTTAACAAATATAACAAATTCATTTAATTAAAAAAACTTAAACATACGTACATAGCATGTAGTATATATATACATATATATTTACTTTAAAACAATAAACTATTAATTTTAATTTATTTTATAATTGTATATATGAAAATGTATAAATAAATATGTATATATATATATACATACACCAATAACATAAAATCTAATAAAAAAACGTTATATTATAAATTAAAACATTCAACTATAAAAGTCTTTACACTTAAAATGTTCCACTTCAGTGAGTGCAACAGTAGGCAAAGTGTTGGAAAGCCGAGGGGTAAAAATTATTATTCCAACTCGAGTGAGTGCAACAGTAGGGAAAGTGTTGGATAGCGTAGGGGTAAACATTATTATTACCACTCCAGTGAGTGCAACAGAAGGGAAAGTGTTTGATAGCAGAGGGGTAAAAAAATAATATTCCTACTCCAGTGAGCGCAACAGTAGGGAAAGTGTTGAATATCGGAGGGGTAAAAACTACTAATCCCATTCCAGTAGGGTAAGTGTTGGATAGAGATGGGGTAAAAACTACTATTCCCACTCCAGTGAGTGCAACAGTAGGGAAAGTGTTGGATAATGGAGGGGTACAAATTACTATTCCCACTCCAGTGAGTGCAACAGTAGGGAGAGTGTTGGATAGCTGAGGGGTGAAAATAACTATTCCCACTCCAGTATGTGCAACAGTAGGGAAAGTGTTGGATAGTGGAGGAACAAAAAGATATTCCCACTCCAGTGACTGCACCAGTAGCCAAAGGGTTGGATAGCGGAGGGGTAAAAATTACAATTTCCACTACAGTGAGTGCAACAATAGGGAAAGTGTTGGATAGCGAAGGGGTGAAAATTAATATTTCCACTCCAATCAGTTCAAAATTAAAAACAAACAAAATATCACCTCACAAAATATGAAAAAAATGAAAAACACATAAAAATATTGAAAAAATCTAAAAAATAGAAACATATTTTAATGTTAAATAGATATGACAAATACCTAGAAATATTATATTAAATACATTTTTAAATAATTTACAAACAAATAACTATTTTTAATTAGAAGTTATTTGTAAACAAAAACCTTTATTATTACATAAATATTATCTTTTTAAATTCCTACCCAATAACTCCGCACATTTCACAACACACATTCAAGTTTGTAAAAAATGTACCTCCACCATTAACATAAATAACCCTCAATTAAAGAAATATTTGTAATTAAAAAACAAATTAAAACAGATAAAAATGTATTTACTCCCCAAACGTTACCCCTTTAAAACCAAAACTCATACACAAAAAAATAAACAATTACCCAAATTAATTATCAATTGATGAATTAATTTTAATGATCAATTTATTATTAATTAATTAAACATAAATTACTTTCCACCCTCTACCCCTATCAACCTCACAATTCGCACCAAAAAACGATTACACAATTTCCATAATTAATTTTGAAATACTAAATAATATCAATTAACTACTTAATAATAATAATAATTAAATTACTTCCCACCATTTACCACCTAAACCCCAGAACTCACATCTAAAATAATTACACAATTGCCATATTTAAATTGCAATTAATTAATTTGCATTAATTAACAAATAATTAAGAATTAATTAAAAGTAAATTACTACCCACTCTTTACCCCTAAAAACCCTACAACTTGCTCCTAAAAAAAGCCATAATTAACATAATTAATTACCAATTAAAATAATTAATAATAATTAACAGCCAATTAATAATTGCATAATAATAGAGTACTTTCTACAATTAGCACTATAAAATCTAAATTAAATAAATATTAATACATTTAAAAAAAATCATTAATTTCTGATAATTAAATTACTTCCCACCCTTTACCCCTATAAACCCCACAACCCGCTCCTAAAAAAATAACACGATTAACATAATTAATTACCAATTCATTAATTAATATTAATTATTAACCAATTAATAATAAATTACTTCCCACAATTAACACTATAAGATCTAAATTAATTAAATATTAATAAATAATTTATTAATGTATTATAATTAAATTACTACCCACCTTATTCCCCTATAAACCCACAACCCACTATGGAACTAAAAAACGCAAAATGTAATTAAAATAAAATTGATAACTATCAAAAATGTAACACATATATTAAAAAACAATAGTCATAGAAAACAATATCACATACATTTAAAAGACATACTAAAATACATAACACTAATTAAAAAAATCGATATTTTAAAGAACTATATTTTTGTAAACGATAATAATGACTTCGATATTTTTAAAAACAATATTTCTTACCTTAAAGTTGATATTCTGGACCACAATATTCTTGCTGTCGATATTTCTGTGTCACAATATTTTGACATTTCTAACTCGATATTCTGTCTGTGTACCATCCTGGCAAATTGATTGTCAGGGTACGCAATCTTGATTCCACCTCATGCCTCTTTCATCCACAACCAGCTACTCTACACTTTATTTGACCCTTTTGAGTTTTTTTTCTTCCCTGTTTTCTCCCTTTGTTACAGATTTCCTGTCATTATCTTCCTCCTTCTTTACCGATTTTGTGTTTTTTCTCTCTCTTGCTCTGGATCAAAGTTTGATAAGCACAAATAAGGATCAATCACCAAAAGAGAGATTCACCTGCAACCACGGCCTGAAACTAAGCACTGCTTCCTCCATTTGCTTGTTCTCAGACCACTAGACCATCTGCCAACAGCTGAAGGCACAACTGTTTTCCGAATGCTGCTGTTCGATACTGTTGGTCCACTGGCCTTAGGACATCTGTTTTACATAGCCAATCATTTTTTTTAACCCAAACAGCACATAAAGACAAGCTCTGTATTTTAAATATTTTTTATTACCTTTATTAATCTTTTGTAACAATAAGCCAGCAGGTGCACTGTAACGATCACAGGAGACAGATGGAATATGTGGTGGAGGTCATATATACCAATACGACAATCCTTATTTTGGGGTTTTAGATAGTACTTGTCAAAGAGTCTGTCAGTATGTTAACAGGTATATCAATCCAATTTCCCCTCAGCTGTGCTCTCTGTCTCATCCACCACACTCTGCCCACTCGCCTGTGTGTCAGGATTCAAGAACACATTACAAAACTCCCTCCACGTCCTGAGATCATTCTCCAGTTTAGCATCACAACTACTGGTTTTCATGTGCGCATCCTCCGTCAAGGACCACTCATGCACACCTCTGTAACACGCTTCCAATTCTGGGGTATGCTTCCCCATCCACCATATTGTGACCCTACGCTTTGCCAACACAATAATATAATTGCAGGAGTTTATGTGCTATTTTATGCTTTTTGGGTTTCTTAATGTGTCCCGGTATGCAGTGCTGTGGCGTCATCTCCACTCGGAGTCCTGTTCCCTCCCGCACCAACTCCACCAGTCGAACCCAGAATTGGTGGACCCCAGGACACCTCCAGGCTAAATGCAAGAAGTCTGCCCCCATTCTGCCGCACGGAGGACATCTTCTGGACGGTCCGGGTCAATGCGGTGCAACCTTACAGGTGTCATGTAGGTGCAGTGTAACAAGTTATAGTATATTAACTTAAAATGTGCATTGCAGGATACTGTATGCAAAATTGAACTTACTGCTCTCCACGTCAGGTCATCCAAAGGCTCTGAAATGTCTGCATCCCTTGCCTCCTGAGCCTTAGGTGAGGGACCCGTTGAGTCGATTTAATTGGCATCATATAGAAGAGAGGTGTCTACACCCAGCTCTACAAGTGAGCAGTATGTCTAGCGTGTGTATCGTCTGGCGAATGGCGAGGTATGTAGGTCACAGGTCTGTTTGACCAACTAGGGCAGGTCTTATGGGGTCCCTGCTCTCTCCATCAACGCCGCTGGGAGCCAGTACAATTGGACTAGCTCCCTTCTGAGCTTTATCTCCCAATTTTCACCATCCTCCAGCTACTGTCAGTGTGCTGCATAGTAATAAAGGTCCAACCGGGGGGCTTCCAGCCCCTCTCCTCATACCGCAGTTTCAACACGCTCAAAGTCACTCTACTCTGATGACTGGCCCAATATAATGACACCAGAACTGGGTTTATTTGCCGGAACGCTCACGCTGGAATATGGCACATAGAATTTTGGAGCATGTACAGGCAACACCATCTTGGACACTGCCAGTCTTCCTATCAACGAGAGCAGCAGGTTGTTTCAAAAGAACACCGACCACTTCAGAGCTTTGACCACGCTGATCCCATTAAGTTGTAGAAAGTGATAATCCTCTAGTGCCACCAGTATACTGAGATATCTAACATGCCCCATACCCTAGCGTAATCCAAGACTGGGAAGTCTTTCCACTAGTAGAGCTGTTAAGCCAGCTAGTGGCAACAGCAAGGACTTGTGCCTGATAAGGCGCAGACCAGAACAGTCGCAAAAGTCCTCAAAAAGGTGCAGTAGACTAGGTACCGCCGCTCGAGGCAAGGCAATATAGAAGAGTGCATCATCCGCATACAATGACACAAAGTGCGGCATCCCCCGTCTGAATGCCCCACCGACCCAGGTCTCTCCGAGCCCAGACCACTATAGGTTCAATAGCATTTCAGAACGTCTCTGGTACACACGAACCTGTGCACATGGCTCGGTGTATAGTAACTTGACCCAGCAGGAGAACCGCGGTCCAAATCCTAACTCTTTCAATACTTCCTGCAGATATCCCCACCCTACATCATCTAAGGCTTTTTCAGGGTCTATGGACACCAGGTCCAGCTTCTCATCCCAATGGTGTACCTCGTTCAGGATATGACTTAACCGCCTTATGTTCATACCAGTGTTATCTGGAGTATAAACCTGCATTGGAACTCGTGGATAAAGTGGGGGATGTGTGATGGCAACCCTTTCGTTAGCACCTTGCATAGTGTTTTTACGTCCGCGTTGATCATGGTAAGCGGCCGATATGCCACTACATCCCCTTCCCGCATAGTTGGGGGTAAAATCCCTTCTCGTACACCGCCTTGTATACCTGCAATAGGGGCTGCGCCAGTTGTGCTGAGTATGCCTGGTAAAATTCAGAAGGAAATCCATCATTACCTGGTGCTATAGCACCAGGTAACTCTTGCAATGCTTTACAGATTTCCTTGACTGACAGCTACGCATCCAAGTCCTTCAGCCCTGACAGTGGGAGGCACATTAGCATCAATCCTGGAGGAACGGTGCAGTGATCCACCCTGACTGCTGGGTCAGCCGTATAAACCTTCTGTAGGTGCAGCTGAATACCTACCAACAAAAAAAGGACACTGTTCCAAGGCAGAGTCAAAAAAGTTACCCAAGTGCCTAATGATAAAAAGCAAAAAGATTTGTAAAAAGAAGCCCTAAGTTGGGTGGGCCCGTAGAGTGAGGGAAAAAACATGTTTTGCCTCTTGTTGCCCTCACACACCCCGAAAGGTGGCATGCTTCATCATCGGGCATGTGCTCCTCGTTGGGCCGGCGCAGCAATCCCCAAAGGGTCCCCCGATGTGTCACTTTATCGGAGATCTTTTAGAAGCATGCCAGATGGTGCATGAGGGTGTGCGGGGTGGGTCCTATAAAAGGGTAACAAAAAATAGCGTGCATAGTGAGTTAAAACTGACAGGGGGTAACCTCCTAGAGGTTGTAATGTTCTATTGACCCTCCTGGCAGTATACAAACTCTCAATAACAGTGTCATCCCAAATGGCATAATATACCTAAGTATCATAAAACGGCCAACATGTTTCGCGCCTCTGTCGCCGCTAAGGTCATTGGCGCTTCTTATGGACCAGGATATAGGTACAATTTGTGAAGTGCACGTGAAAAAAGTCAAAGATAAATACCCAGAATGCATTTCAGGGCGGGCCATTATGCTGCTCCTGCTCAGTACCTAGGACAAGAGAAGAAATTGAATGATAAAAAGAGTACATCGGATGAGCATTAGACCAGCTTAATGCAACGTAGTGTGCCACAATCGTGTGCACAACATACCAATGAGAGAGAGCCAAACAAGGAAAAGAACGAGACACAGTAAGGTTAGGGAACTCACTCACTAAACCGGGCCCAGGAAGGTGTATAGTGGCGGACTTCTCATCATGGAGATTGTATTGCAGGAACGGGTGTAATACATCCCTAATAGTAAAAATGCTGCACAACCCCGTGTGAGGGACCCCTGTACTCACTCTAGGTCAGAAGGATCAAAGTCCAACGTACTAAACGTAAAAATAGATATCCAGCATGATGTTCAAGCCTCCCGTGAAGGCGGGGGTGGATCCAATGGTAATTAGCGTTAAACGCCTGCACTTTCTCGGGCTAGTAGAGAAAACAACACGCACAAAACCCATGTGAACATTCATCAATGCTGGAAACAGTCATTACATATATTGCAGAAAGATCCCATACCCTATTAACATTAACAGACCGCTACCCCCACACTTGTCTGGGGAAATCCTTGCGGTTAGGAGAGGAGAGTGGGTGGGTAAGAACACCAAAACTATAGCAGGGGATGTTATAACTGTCAATTTTAGAAATACAGCGGTAGTAAATCACATATGTAGTGCATCCACTAGTGGAGAAAATACCCAAATTCACCCACTTCCCCTCTCTTACTTTTACCCGATGGCACATAGACAATATATTCCGAAATCTAATTTTACCTTAAATAGGGCCTCTTCCCAAGTTCCCCAATACCCCCTCCTTCAGTGGCAATTCCCTTGGCCTGGTCCACCTGTAGCTGACCCTTTTCCTGCTCAATTCACTCATTGGAACCGGTTTTGCGCCCTCGATGGGGTAGATTGACTCATTTTTGAGCCACCCAGCACCCCCTCCTTATACTCGAAACTAGGGGAGGAGGAGCATATACCGACTGACGGGCTCATTAGGAGCCCTAAGCTTTCATCCCAGATAGGTTTAACTAAAATTCAACCAATACCATCTTCCCAATCAATAGAGTGTCTGGGACTGCATAACAACAGTGGGAGTGATAGTAATCCGGATAAGGGTTTAATAAAAGTACTTAGCTGGAACCTTGCGGGTATTTATAGGAAACTGGGCTCGCCAGAATGGAATGACCTGATTGAGGCACATAAAATTTGCCTGTTCCAAGAGACTTGGAGTGTTGAACCGCTTCACCGGGTTGGTTTCGTAACGCACTTCGTGCCCGCTGTGAAAGCCATACAAGGAAAGGGTCGTCCCTCTGGGGGGCTTCTTATCTGGGTAAGCATTTCTCTTAACTGCCTTATCACATCTAAGCATGTTAACAGCCCAGATATATTAGCAATTGTACTGAGAAACCATAGCAGGGGCTTATCCCTTGCTTTGTACAATGTCTATGCCAGAGGAACTAAAAATGGGTCGACGTCCCTAGTAATATCTATCCTTGAAACAGAATTAAGAGACCATGCAGAAGGTGATTACACCTTAATAGCGGGCGATTTCAATTGTACATACGAACCACTCCCTATGGAGGATAGTTCAGACCTAAGTGAGGACGATAGCAGATGGGGTATCCCAGCATTATCTATTGCCCCGATAAAACGATGGTCACGAACTGCAGTTCAATTAAACGCTCTAACACTGGAGTTCGGCCTAAGAGCCACAAACGGCCGTACAATTTCTGATCGCTTAGGTTCTCCCACTTTCAACAGGGTTGGTCAAACCTCGAGAATTGACTATATCCTGTTGGACTTAAAATTTTGGGGACTGGTTAAGGACATGGTTGTCCAACCCACCGTGGAGAGCGATCATAATTCACTCTCCTTATCTTTACGCAATCCCTGGCTTAGTAAAATAACTGCACCCTTCCCCAAATACACTCACAAAATTTGCATCCTGTGGACGACGTCTTAAGTGGAATAAAATCGCCACTGACGCTATCAAACTTTCTACCATTAAGGGATTACTTCAGGCTTCTCAGACTGAATTAGATGTTGCCAATCTGGGCCATTCAGCTGAAATGGCGACGTCTATCTTTGAGCAGCTGTTAAGTCTATAGGGGATGTATTCCAGGGCAAGGGGTTCGTAGGGGGGAATTCATCTCAGCGCAAACCCAAGGGAAAGCACGATTGGTATACCCCAGCATGTAGACGGGCAAAGTCACTTTTAATAGAGGCTGTAAAAGGGAAATCCCAGTCCTTGATCCAGATAGCCAGGAAAGAGCATAGGTTAACACTGCTACAGGCAAAAAGAGAGTGTGAAGAGGAGTACTGGCGTACTCTTAAAGAGGCTAGCACTAAGAGGGACTTAAAATGTTTCTGGGACACAATAAGAGCCAGAAACAGACCCGACTCTGATCTGATAACTTGCAATATCCCGAGTCAGGCGGGGGTTAACCACTTTTCAAAATTATACACTGCTGCTGATGTGAGGCCAGGGATTTTACCTGAAATTGATTTAGATTGGGCGTCCCTTCAGGAAAGTTCTGACCTTACAATAAAAGAAGTGGAGTACGCCATAAGTTCTATCAGGCCACAAAAAGCTGCTGGACCGGATGGCATACCGGGGGACTTGTTGGGATCAGACATCCAGAAGTGGGGAAAATTTATCTACTGCCTTCTTGTTGCCATCTGTAGGGGTGCACCGATTCCCACATCATGGAAAGGGGCGGAGGTCGTCCCCATTTATAAAAAAGGCGCCAGAGAAGATCCATCCAACTATAGGCCAATTAGTTTGTTGGATATTAGCCAAAAAGTAGTTGGCAAAGTCCTATTGGTCAGAATATTGGACTGGATAGATCAAAACAATATTCTCTCCGATTACCAGGCAGGGTTCCGAGTGGGCACTGGTACAATCGAGCAAGCCTTTAGGTTAATGATGATATATTGGAAGGTAGTGGTTATAGGCAAGGGAAGTCTTTATCTCGCTTTTATCGATTTAAAGACTGCCTTTGACCTTGTACCGAGAGCGACCCTATGGGGTGTCTTGGCAGACATGGGGTTGCCGCACTATATCCTCTCATTGCTTATTAGGCTTCATGAAAATAGTTTTGCGCAGATAAGGTGGGGCCCAGAGGGTGAAAAAAACAGCAGCATCCCGGTAGAGAGGGGGGTCCGCCAGGGATGCGTTCTAGCTCCCACCCTTTTTTCTCTTTATATTAATGGGGTGGTTGAGCACCTTCGGAGACATCCTTCAGATGAACCATCCCTGGCTGGAGAGCGTATACCAACCCTTCTCTTTGCGGACGATACGCTTTTGATATCTAAAACCCCGATTGGCCTCCAAATACTTTTGAACAATTTCCAGTCCTTTTGCTTTGAACGGGGTTTGATCATTAACACAGAAAAGACGAAGTATCTTGTCCTGAATCCCCCCAAAAAACAATTTGCCTTCCTACTCTGAACGGAGAACCCTTGGGGAAAGTAGAAGTTTTCGACTACCTGGGCATACGGTTTTTCCCAAAAAATGCAATGGGCCCCCCATTTGGACAAAATGCTGCTAACCCACAAGCGTATTACAGGAATTTTATTGAAAGAACAACGCTCTTGTGTTTTTAGACCTATATCTACTGTCCTTGAAATTTATGCAGCCAAAGGGGTCAGCTCTGCTCTTTATGGGGCTGAGTTATGGGGCTCAGCTATTACTAATGAGTTGCCAAGATCCGAGAGGAAATTTTGCAGAGCAATTATGTCCCTTCCGCAAGGTACGCCTATGGTCCCACTAATGCTGGACTTAGGTTGTCGTTCAATTGAAGACAAAGCAAAACTTCGCCCACTGCTGTTATGGGCCCGCCTGTGGCGTGTACAGGAACTTGGTAAATATGCACTAGGCCTTTCAGAAATTATGTCACTTCCAGGATGGCAAAAAATTAAATGGTTGAGAGATATAAAAATCTTGCTATCCAATGTGGGACTAAAAGAAGCATGGCTAAACAGATCCTCCCCACCTAAAGAAACCTTAAAAACCTTGTACTGGAACTGGATAGCGTCAAAAAGGGACACAAATGTCTGCTTGGGCAGATTAATGGAAGATTTCCTGAATTTTAAGGACCTGCCAGTGCGAGAATTGTACTTGGACATAATTGAGAAACCTTTTGATAGGGCCCTATATTTTAAATTTAGAGCAGGCACTCTTCCTTTGCATGCCTTCTCATCAAGGTGGGAATCATCCGTGCAAACCACAAAGTATTGCCCTATGTGCATAGGCAGACCAGAGACAGTGGCGCACTTCTTATTTGAATGCGGAGAGTATCCCTGCCACGGAAGAAATGGCTTAAACATCTATGTCGCCAGCTGGGCACTAGGCATCATGTGGAGGCAATACGCATACTCAGGTCTGACTGCTGTACCTTATATGCCTGCATTCTTGCTAAATTTTTATCATGGGCTTGGTCCATTAGATCCAAGAGGCTTAAATCAATTGTTTAATCTGTTTTTAAATATTTTATGGAATATTTCTTGTGTTTTGACTATTTTGCCATTTTTTTAAATTTCTTTTCTTTTTGTTTTTGGAATTGTGTATCTTAAAAGCTTTCATGATAACTTTTATCGAAATAAAGCCTTCTTGACTTGACTATTCCCCATTATCCATCAAGTACTCACTCTCCAAGCAGAAAACCATGCCCTACTGCGTCCAACCGCCAAGCCAGAGCTGAAGGAAAGGCAGCGGGGCGGGGGTTTTAAAATAGTCGCGCTCGTCGGCGCCTGTGGCAAACCTCCTTCCGGGGCGTACCAAACAAGCCATTACAGATGCGCATGCGTGCAGGATCTAACCGAAAACACGCATGCGCCAAAAAGGGACAACTAATCCCCAGTGCATGGGCGTCCCGTATAGGAAAAAGTATGGCTAGATCTATGAACAGTGAAGCGGAGAACTGCTGCTCAGTTTGGCTTCCACTAGTCATCATAAGGGTGACGTGTTCTATTTGACGGTGAGATAATTCATCTTCATCACGAAAAAACCTCTATTGGCAACTGTACCTCAACTTTTAATGTCGAGCAACGAGGGCAGCACAAGTGTGTCCCGTAGATCACAGTAAAGATATTAGCCTATATCAGAACATCTTTAAAGCATTAAAGTTACTATGTTCTCTGGTTAATTCAGGCTAGGGGTGGTTACCTCTAATACTTCAGCTCTAGTGTGAGCCCTGCTCCCCGCCGGGTCACGTAAGCAGGTCGTCAGCGTAGATGTCTGCTCCCTCCGTATAAACCAAGCCAAAAGATGCCCAGATGTATCCCTCTCCACGTGGAGCCACTGGTGGTGTCAACGGAATGTATATTTATCCAGTCTATCCCATTAGTCACTGATCTGTGCGAGAAGTAATTGTTCACCTTTGCCTGCAAACGGGTGAGCCAGATCCCCCACCTCTTTAATCCCCATACCAATGCCACGCTACACCGTCTTCATTGCTTCCCACTCTGTGGTTCTGCTTAAGGTCCCCTGCCAATTGAGTGTCATATACTCAGTTAATGCCCGGGACAAAGTCTACCTTCCCACCTTGTCTTCCAGTATGTGAGATGGCAATCTACACCTCCGGGTACCCCATCATGAGAGTGTTCCAAACCACTGCACGGCTCACAGGGGCGTGATCTGACAGGAATCTCGCCAAATGAGTTACCTCTGCTTCCTAGAAAGAGTGCATACTTGCCACCAAAACTCTGTTTGGTCTGCTATGTGTGTTATGCGTGGGCAAATAACATGTAAAGAGCTTCTGGGTCAGGTGTCTCTCTCTCTGCATACATCCAGAAGGCCTAACTCTCTCATCACTTCCCGAATTTTCTTTGTCATTTGTGTTTTTGTCCCCCGTCTAGGTGGGTGCCTGTTCAGGTGAGGGTCAAGCATGTAGTTGAATTTCCCCATCCGCACTAGTGGTACATCCAGTTCTGAAGCTATTACGCCTTGCATAGATTGGGGAAACTCAGGATCATCTGTGTTTGGAGCGTATGTATTCAGTATGGTAATAGCACTGCCATCTAGAGTGCCTCGCAGACATATATATCGGACATGGACATCAGCCTCCATATATATAAGAGCAAATGGCCACCCACACTAGGGAACCTCTGGAATACGTAGAATAGGATAAGTGAAACGTCTGACTCCGCCTCTTCTTTGGCCACCTTTGAGGCCCCCATGCCATCCAGATGCATTTCCTGTAGAGAGGCCATCATGATGTGATGCCTTTTGAGGAAGGAAAGCACCCTGTAACTATTTGTGTATGTGCCTATACCTCTGACATTCCAACTAAGGAACCTAACCTACATTGTCATACCAGTGTAACATGACATTTGGGTGTCTCTCACACCTTTGTTGATCAATTTCTACCTGCTGCACTCCCCAGAACCAACAACTACAAACAATGTCTGTGACAAAACTACCCATCCCACTCCCACGGACAATGAATGTGCAGCTGCGCAATTGTTAATGCCCACCACATGCTTGTGCCTGGATGTGCACAGCATCCATACATGCCCAATAGGGGCAAAGAAACTCGTCAGCATAACTAGCATCCCTACTTCGCCCCACCCAATGACAAACCATTCGCCTTCCAAAAGACATTTGCTGCGGGAACCCAACTTTGCCAGAGACTCAGCGGCGAACATCTCCCACATTCCTTCCCCTAGTCTAGCCAATCCACACCTCCATACATTCACTCAACTCACGTCCATGTTGACATTCCCGTAGTACACCTCCTCCCAGGCCGGCCCCACACACTTATCGCATTACCCCACTAACAGCATACAAAGGGAACAAGTGTTTCACGATTCCAGTTGATCCATTCCTCCGTTGCTATCTGTAATCGGGCCATATCCATCAAGGCCTTCAGGACGACATCCGGTGACTGGCTCAGTGTCTGCAACAGTTCTCCACGGTCTGGTGACCCACCGAGGTCGGTGCACTCGGGCCCCCATCGTCCCCCTTTACTAAATCCATAGCCCCTTCCTCTCCGACTGTGACTTTCCGATCTCCTGCGAGTCCAAGGACAGTGATTCTGCTGGACGCCCATGCAACTGTTCCCCTTTGTTAGGATGGGTTCTCCACCTCCGTCCCTTGCTGTGTTGTTCATGAGGGGGGAGACCATCACCTTGGACCTCCAGCCAATCCCATACTTCTTCCGGGGTCTCAAAGAAATGGGCTTTGCCCTGTGGCAAACCCTTCAGTTTTGCGGGGTTGGGAGCTTATATTGCAACTGTAGGCCCCGTAGCTTCCCTTTTGCCCCAAAAGGACTTACATTGATCATGTACCAGCTTGGGGTATCTGGATAAATTATGATTTTATTGTTCTCAAAGCTAAGGTCCTGCCACTCACTGGCGGCATGCAGGATACAGTCCTATCACGATAATTCAGCACTTTTGCTATGATTGTTTGCAGCTGTGCCCCCGCGTGAGGCGGCATCACCAGGGCCATGTGCACCCTTTCTGCGACAAACAGATCAGACAGTCCCCTCTGGTGCAAATTAGGTTGTATCCATTGCTCCAGGAATTGTTCTGTCGCAGTTCCCTCTGCGCACTCCTGGAACCCCAGGACACATATGTTACTGCATCAGGCGTGTCCTTCTGCGTCTTTAGATGGGCGCTCCAGTGCCTTTGTGGTCATCTGCCTTTGTGGTCATCTGTTTGAGTGTAGCCATGCCACCTCCTCCCAGGCCAGTCCCACACACTGATCGTATTAACCCACTAACAGCATACAAAGGGAACAACAGTTTCACAATTCCAGTTGATCCACTCCTCCATCCGTAATGGGGCCATATCCATCAAGGCCTCCAGGACGACACCCGGTGACTGGCTCAGTGTCTGCAACAGTTCTCCCTGATCTGGTGACCCACCGGGGTCGGTGCACTTGGGCCCCAATCGTCCACCATTCCTAAATCCATAGCCCCATCCTCGCCGACGGTGACTTTCAGCTCCTCCTGCGAGTCCAAGGACAGTGATTCTGCTGGACGCCCATGCAACTGTCCCCCTTTGTTAAGAAGGGTTCCCCACCTCTATCTCTTGCTGTGTTGTTCATGTTATGTTATGTTATGTTATGTTATGAAGGGCTCTTCTATAGCGCACGGCTACTCCGTGGAGTGTCCCGGCGCTTTGGCAAAGAGAGGTAAAAGAAAAGTACACAACACAACGCCCTCCGCCGGCCGGCACAGAGTTACTGGGAGAAGAGCCAGGTCTTCAATTCCTTTCTAAAAGCTAGCAGACTAGTGGCTGTTCTCAGGGAAAAGGGGAGCTTGTTCCAGCAACGAGGTGCCAGGTACCGGAAAGAGCGACCTCCAGTACGAGCGCGTCTAATAATGGGAACAGCGGCTTTGGCCTGCAGAGTTCATGAGGGGGGAGACCATCACCATGGATCTCCAGCCATTCCCATACTACTTCCGGGGTCTCAAAGAAATGGGCTTTGCCTTGCGGCAAACCATTCAGTTTTGCGGGGGTATAGGAGCTTATATTGCAACTGTAGGTCCCGTAGCTTCCATTTTGACCCCAAGAAGGACTCACGTTGGTCATGTACCTGCTTGGTGTAGCTGGATAAATGATGATTTTATTGTTCTCAATGCTAAGTTACTGCCACTCCCTGGCGTCATGCAGGATACAGCCCTATCATGATAATTCAGCACTTTTGCTATGATTGTTCGCAGCTGTGCCCCCGAGTGGGGCAGCGGCACCAGGGCCCTGTGCACCCTCTCTACGACAAACAGATCAGACAGTCCCCTCTGGCGCAAATTAGGTCGTATCCATTGCTCTAGGAATTGTTCTGTCGCAGTTCCCTCTGCGCACTCCAGGAACCCCAGGAAACATATGTTACTGCGTCAGGCGTTTCCTTCTGCGTCTTTAGATGGGCGCTCCAGTGCCTTTGTGGTCATCTGCCTTTGTGGTCATCTGTTTGAGTGTAGCCATGCCACCTCCTCCCAGGCCAGTCCCACACACTGATCGTATTAACCCACTAACAGCATACAAAGGGAACAACAGTTTCACAATTCCAGTTGATCCACTCCTCCATCTGTAATGGGGCCATATCCATCAAGGCCTCCAGGACGACACCCGGTGACTGTCTCAGTGTCTGCAACAGTTCTCCTGATCTGGTGACCCACCGGGGTCGGTGCACTTGGGCCCCCATCGTCCACCATTCCTAAATCCATAGCCCCATCCTCGCCGACTGTGACTTTCAGCTCCTCCTGCGAGTCCAAGGGCAGTGATTCTGCTGGACGCCCATGCAACTGTCCCCCTTTGTTAGGATGGGTTCCCCACCTCTATCTCTTGCTGTGTTGTTCATGAGGGGGGAGACCATCACCATGGATCTCCAGCCATTCCCATACTACTTCCGGGGTCTCAAAGAAATGGGCTTTGCCTTGCGGCAAACCATTCAGTTTTGCGGGGGTATAGGAGCGTATATTGCAACTGTAGGTCCCGTAGCTTCCATTTTGACCCCAAGAAGGACTTACGTTGGTCATGTATCAGCTTGGTGTAGCTGGATAAATGATGATTTTATTGTTCTCAATGCTAGGTTCCTGCCACTCCCTGGCGTCATGCAGGATACAGCCCTATCACGATAATTCAGCCCTTTTGCTATGATTGTTCGCAGCTGTGCCCCCGAGTGGGGCAGCGGCACCAGGGCCCTGTGCACCCTCTCTACGACAAACAGATCAGACAGTCCCCTCTGGCGCAAATTAGGTCGTATCCATTGCTCCAGGAATTGTTCTGTCACAGTTCCCTCTGCTCACTCCAGGAACCTCAGGACACGTATGTTACTGCGTCAGGCGCATCCTTCTGCGTCTTTAGATCGGTGCTCCAGTGCCTTCGTGGTCATCTGCGCCATCTGCTGTTTAAGTGTAGCCACGTCACCCTTCAGATCCACTATGTCACCCACAGCAACTGACACCTTATTTGCAACTTTTCGCAAATCCGCCCTCTGGAGGTACACATCTATTGTTACTGCTTCGATTCAATCTTCCAGAGCTTTCCTGGATCCCTGGATAGACGCCAACAGTTCTGCTCGGGAGGGCTCCCCTCCTTAATTGTCCCCTCCTCCTTCTCCTCTGCCTGTTTGCCGCGTTATGTGCTGCGGCGGTTGTCGCGATGTGCTATACTGCGTGATTGTGTTAGTGCCCGCCGACCATGCTGATTTATCCTTGCCCATTGTTGCAGTTCTGAAATCGCACTGCCTCACCTACCCTCAGCCACCCTGCTCTTTAAGGCTCAGAACGAGCCTAGGTTCAGGCTTTTGCAGTCGCCCTCTCTCCAAGCTATGTTCAGGTGCTACTGCTGCATACCCGGCATTCAATAGCAAGACACATGCAAGGGCCCCCATCTGATAAACTAACTAGGATAGCAAGAGTACGTCTCCCGCAGCATGTGGTTGCTCACTTCTCCGCTATCAATTGACCCCTTGTAGTCACAGATCTCAGGAATATACGCTGCCCTGGCAATCTCCTGCCTTCCCATGGCTGGCCCACCCTGCTCTCCGCCAAGCAGTCTATGCCGATAATCCTATCATCCCTCCTGCAGAGTAGTCCCTTACTGATGTCCAAGGCCTTGTGACACCAATACGCTGGCTTCCGGTCCGTCTACCAATTACCAGGTATTTAGCCAGATTTGGTCCTCCGGTGCGGGTGACAGGCTGACGGTTAGGGCCTCGACATGGGGACTCGCCTCTCCAATGACTTCCTCCTGTGCCAGCAGGCGGGGGCACAATGCCCTCCCAACTATAACGTCCTCCCTGCTCATTCCCCGCTTGGTGCCTGCAATCTGGCACAGCTGCATGCAAAGCCACTGCTCCTGATGCAGGGGTTGCTCCGCTCCAGGCTCTAAGACACCGGCAGCTCGAGACCCCTGCTTGCAGCCACGTGCTGTTCTAGGCCAAAGAAGTCAAGGCGGCCCCACCCAGCCACCCCAGGTCGCAACCGCTTCTGTATTTGACCCGCACAGGGCCACGGCCCACCTAAATCACATTCTCCACAGACACTAGCCACCTCCAGCCCGGCATCCGCTCTTCAGGCAGCAAGTCCCTGCAACACTTTTTCGCCACCATCTGCTGTGACTCGTGCATAAAGGAGTCAAAACCCCCTCCCCACCTGAGAGGGAGCCTGGACCGGCCACAATGCTTCAACGGGTCAGGCAGCAGGGATCACGACTGCTGCCCATTTCCGACCCCCTGCCTTCATCTCACGGCCGAGCAGACTCCAGGATGGTCCATGCAACAACAGCCAGTTCCCTGCACATCGGACACCGCCGGCTTCGAGGATGTCTCTGCAGGTGTGACCCCGCTGGGTAACTCTGCCCGGAAGTATTCAAGCTGGTCCTAGATCGTACCTGCAGGATAGATAAGGATTTCTGGGCAGGCCGGCCAAGAGCTCAGAGGCTCATGTCCTGTCGGCAATGTTGCTTGGCCACGCCCCCACCAAGCACCGTTTTAATGGCTACAAATCCTCTACCCTCCTTTCAGTTTTCAGAGTCCCAGGACAATGCTGCCACATAATTCCATAGGTAGCCGCCAGGTAAATAATAATTATTTTCTGCTATTTACTTGCTTGCTGGACTAAATAGTAGAAAATGTTTACTATTTGGCCGGCGGCCTTTAGAATAGCAGAGAAACAGCCCTATTTATTTGGCCACTGGCTAAATATTAGAGATTCTGCATTAATTGGACGATGGCTGTGCAAATACGGCTGTAAGCTAAGTAGTAAAAATTCTGCACTGATTGGCTGTCGGTAGTGCAAATAGTACAAAAACGTATTTATTTACCTAGCTGTTGGCTAAATAGTAGAGTTTCTGCACTGTTTCGCTGGTGGCCATACAAATAGGTGGACTAATTAAATATTTACCAAGCTGTTGACTAAATAGTAGAGATTTTACAAAGTCCGGCGGACAGCTGTGTGAATAGCAGAAAAACGTAACTACTTACCTGGCCATAGCTAAAAAGTAGAGATTGTAGACTGTGCAGCTGGCGGCTGTGCAAGTAGAAAAAAGTCACTATTTACCCATCCTTGCTTAAATAGTAGAGATTCTGAGCTGTTTATTGGAAAATGTCTTGCCTCAACCCTTGGTCCCCCACTTTGAGGCTACCAACATCCTGTCCTAAGGGACCCTCTTCCCATTTTGAAATTAATTACCACCCCACCCCATGTGGGCAATAGCTCATGAATGGTTTGCAACAGCAATCACAGTCACAAATTATAAATACATTATTTTCCGAATTGGAAAGAGGAGAGAGGAAACCTCATTCATGAACCCTCCTATTTGCAATTCAGAATCGATTGCAAAAGTCCTTTTAGTTGTCAGCATCATCATCATCATAAACTTTATTCCACTGTACTTTCAGTCATAAAAGCACAGAGCAGAAAATACATTAAACATATTTAAAATAGTCATAAAAATACAGTATTCAAGACAAAGCAATATAAAACTGATCTACACAATCAAAAGGAACATTTCTATAGTAAATGACCATTATATGTCTGATGATTGGCCATCTCCCTTCTTAACAGCTAAAGCACATTTAATAAGATTAGTTGTAGCAATTATGATTATATATCTTGTGCTTGACTATATCTCTTCCTTGTAGCTAAGGCACATTTAATAAACTGAATCATTGCAAAACAAATTTGTGGGGTATCCAGTTTTTGCAGTATATTAAAATCTGTCATTTATTGTCTACAATTTGCTGCGCTGAGCACTGGAACAAGGAAATGTTTCCTTTGAAGTACAAAGTGCTTTGTTTAGCAACTGAGTTGCAGGGACAGTGAGAGAGATTAGAAAACCTGGAACCCTGACAGGGGAAAAATACAAGGAAATGAATTAAATGAAAGCGAAACCTGGTAAGATAAACTCTGTACTCTCTATTATGAGGTAGTGACAGATAAAACTCCAACTCCCATGATGATTTAATGGGAAGACAGTTTTATTAGTCTAAAGAAATTTCCAACTCACTCATAAAAAGGGTTTTGTACATAATGATAAGAACTTTTGTGGTCACATACCTTCTAGTTTTGCAACATGAGGCCCTTAGTGCTAAAACTAGCATAGATGCAGGCGCTAACTTTTAGGTCTAAAGGTCCCAAATGTTTGTATCTTTCCAAGTTGTTTTGACAGACATGGCAAAGAATGCCACGCCATTATACCCTAGGCCAAGTAATAGAGACTTGGGAGACCCTTCATGGAGTTATATCGTGCTCCACAAATGCTCCTACACGTTTACATTTACCTGCAGGGGTGACTGATGGCAAAAATGATTTGATGCTTTGCAAGACTAGTTAAAGCTGTTTACTTTTCTAAAGCTATATACTCACTTTTACCCACAACACCATGAAAATAAACCAGATTTAGCATTACCAAAAGGCTTCATGTTATGAGAACACTTCATGTTTCTGCAGCAAATTAGTGCATTCTGGAATTAATAATTTGGTTCAATTCGATGAAAGCAAACAGACTAAAACACCTGAAAACAATGATTTGTAAAAGCAACAATCAGAAATGGAAATGTTGTATCCCAGTAACATAAAGCCATCCAATATTTAGGATTATTTTTTTTCAACAGAGAAACAATTACATAGGGCCCCTTATGAAGTGACCTACACAGTAACATTGAAAAGCTTCTTTCCAATCTCATGGAAGAGCTAATACAAACGAAGGGCCTGATTTACAGGTTCGAGGACGGAGTTAACTCCATCAGAATGACTGAGGACAAGACAACTGAGAGAGCGCAAACTGATATAAATATATGAGTACATCACACTTACCTATAGAGAGCATAATTCATGAAGAGAAATGCCATGAGTGCTAATAGTATTTGAAATTATATTCTAAATGTATAGCTAATATAGAGATTTAAGTAGAAGTGGAATTAATACAGAAATGCGTGACATTATATGATTTTATTAGACGTGATTATTTTGAATCTATGTCGTGTAGCTGTTAACATATAAGATGGTCTGTGGTAAAACGCAGAACGTGGTAGGCCTCAGGGCCAGAGCTGGAGCTAAAAGGGAAGGTGTTTCTTTTTACGACACAGATTGTTTAACGTTTTTGGTCATTGCATTAATGGGCCATGATTTAGAGTAATGTTTTCTAAATAATAGAATAAGAGTTTTAACATGCTTTAATTAAATGAAGAAATTGAATGCTATAATCATAATGTGAAATATTGTAGGCCTGAAATGTTTTAGCATTGATTTACACGTACATGTCTGGGCTGAGAAATGTTGCAAGCCTTTTTAGAAGTCTATGAGAGTTGGGTTCTTGGCGGCAGATATCTGTCTGCAACAGGAAAGGGGGGATCCAATTATAAGTGAATGAATAGAGGTCTGTTCAGTAGACGGCCCAGACATGGAGGAGGGTTCTGGAATGTTTAAGGGGTATCAGCGGGCCGGAGAAGAGACTGAGAAGCAAGGTCAACTCTAACGTCTGAGGCCCAATACAAAGCATCATGGAAAAAGCCTGAAGTTGCACCACGTGAGAGGCGTTTCGCAAGGGGCGTCTCAAATGTTGTTGACTGTTTTGTATTAGGGACAGCACCCCTGGGTGGAGTTAGAGCAGAGACCTGAGGACCCTTTAGAGAGCGGATGGGTAGGCAGTGAGGGGTCATGACTGGAGAACTTTAGGTTTTCACCAAGAGACTTAGAGTGGGTGACTTCCCTTGGGGGTCATTCATTGCTGACACCTTTGTTAGGTTGGGATTTGGTTAAGTAGGGATACCATCTAGAACAGGGTAGGGACGCCTAACCTGTGTTTGTTTTCCTCCAACCTAAATGAAGGAGAGATATGCGTCTATGCTGATAGCTTTGCTATTTTTAGAACTTGTGTTAGTGATTTCTGTTGCTCGTCTGAGGGCTTTTCGAGAGCACATGTATGTAATTGGACCTGTGTATCTCGTGAATCTCATTCTGAGATGCTTGTATTTGCAGCTCATTATATCTTTACAATAAACTTTTGAAACCTAGAAGTTGTCCGTGATCTTTAAGAGTAGAGTCCTTTATTGGGTGAACTAACTTGCAGATAGGTGTACTGTTTCCTTCCAAGACAGGCAATAAAGGTTCAGTCGACCAGATCGAGGTTTGGATCAATAGATATAAGGTATCGATCAAAATCTCGCCCTTTCAGTTGGTAGCAGAGGATGGTTGCCTTCTTGAGGACGGTGACCTAGGCCAGGTTAGCTTACCCCAAGGCCCCTAGAAATCGATGATCGGAAGAACAGCCCGCAGATGAAGATCCGGATGACGTGAGACAGAAAAAGCAGCAGTATCGGTCGAGAGTGAGTATAAAGGGTTATGCGTGTTAGATTGCGGTGTTTTTGTATTGTGTCTATGTTGTAATGTCTGGCGGAGTTGAATGTTTGTAGAGTGACTGTGGAACAGGTTGTGAGCGCGCGCAACCGGTGGAAATCTTAAGTTCAAAGAGAGCTTAAGTGGTTCGGGTGTATCGGACACCCAGAGTAATTGTCAACTAGTGTGAAGGGGGTCATGAGGTACCATTGATCGCCCGAGAGACCGAGATAGGGGGAACGTAAGAGTGAGTGCGTGAGTAACGGACGCTGGTCGGAAGTTACTGTGTGTGTAAGCAACCTATCAGAGAGACGATAGACATCTCGTCAGTTGTGTTGACAATTACAGATAGACTGTGGACGTACAGTCGAGAGAAGTGACCGCTTGGTCGGAAGTAGTCATTTTTTTCAGTGTATGAATGGGACGCATGCATAACCGGGAGACGAGTTGAGAAAGGAGGGGTGCTGCTGCGAAGCGGAGAAAAGAGACGTCAGGTGGTGTCGCGCAGCGATTGGCTGACAGGAGAAAGACCGCGCTGTGATAGGCCAGCTAGCGAACACGTCATACAGGGTCGCGACGTGATTGGCCAACAGGAGAAAGACCGCGCTGTGATAGGCCAAGCTAGAAAAGCCGCGACAGGATTGGTGGAGTGTCATCAGGAAGTAAACAGAGTAGCGAGGCTGGATTTTGTGCGCATAATTATGAAGTGTTTTAAATGGTTGAAAGCGCTGTTTAAGAAAGAGAGGCGAGGATCGTATGAAGGGGAAGAAGCCCCGCCGGAGGGTACGCCAGCTCGTTACATGGCAGTAAATGTTGGGTTGCATACGATCCTTTGGATATCAGAGTGGAGTAAGATTACTGAAGGAAACGAGGAACTGACGTTCCCGAAGTACGGGACGTTCAGATTAGAGGTGTTACATCGATTGAAATCAGTCATGACCTCAAAGAGACCCTTGCCTAGACCAACCCAGTTTGAAGCCCTTGAAGCATGGCTTAGGGCAGCGCATGAAAGGAATATGAATAGACGACAAGAAAGGGTGAAACGCTCGGTAAGGGCAGTACAGGATGCCAGGTGGGATGCGGATGCTAAAAGATGGAGAGTGCATAATTTGGAAATAAATAAACTGTACCCAGTGTTAGAGGCGCCAGTAAATAAAAGCCCCCTAGAAGAGGATGATGAGAGCGAAACAGAGGACAGCCTGATAAACAGATTACTGACAGACAGGCCACCCCCGTATAATAGAGCAGGGGGAGAGGTCGAGAATACTGAAGGAGAAAAGGGGGGCAATGCAGGAGAGCATAGACCGCTTCCCAGTTCACAGTGGGATCCTGAGCCAAAGAAAGAGTTGCTCCAGCCTAGTCAGGTGCAACAGGTAGTCGGTAGGTTTGTGGTACAAAGAGCGCCGGAAACGGAAAGCGCCACATCCTACCCATTACCAGATGCACTACAGGTACCTGTTACCATAGGTCCTATAATATCGATATATGACCAAGAGAGAGCAAAAGGGGAAGAACGGAAACGGAAAGACAGAGAAAGAGCAGAGCAGGCAAGGAGGAACGATACCACTAATTCCCCAAGTCAGGTGCCGATACCCAGAGAGTGGAGTACCCCGATGCACACAGCAGGGGACCCAGGGGGAGATCCTGGGGGCCCCAGATGGCCAGTGGATCTGAGGGGATCTGGACGAAAATCCTTTCAAGAGCTAAATGAGTACATGAAGCAGTGGGATGAGGCAGTGAAGGCTCAAAAGTGCATTAATGCTGCAGAAGCAGAAAGGGAAAGTCAGGACAGCAGAGCACGAACTCACTGCGGGGCTGGGGAGAGTAGCCCGGAGTGGGACTGTAGAGGGAGTAGGGGAGTCACCCATTGGGCCCGGAATGGAGGTAGAACAGACCTGGAAAACGGGGGCCCCGGGAATGGAGGGGTGGCGTGCCCAATACTCAGTGAAGAGGAGAGGAGAGCGCAAGAGTACAGAAACAGCTTTAAGTGTCCACACTGTGTGCCTGGCACCAGAGAACAGAATGGGAGTTGTGAGAGGTCGCACCATAGTCCCTGTGATGACAGAAATGAGCGCAGCCCAGGGAATATGGGGAACCAGGAAGGATCGTATCGGATACTGAGCGATACGAGGCAAAGGGAGTGTACCGACCAGAGGGAAAATAACAGAGAGATGTGCGGTGAGAGGAGAGAAGAAGAAGAGAGTGGGCAGAGAGAGAGTAGGGATAACAGGCCCGTGTTCCATCACCTTCCAAGATTGGATGGCCGAGCATGGGACCTGGAGAGATGGGAGCAAGGGAGGCCACCCATTAATTCTCCCGAGCCCAAACGCAGAGCTCGAAGTTGGGATGGTAGGGAGACCAGTGAGCCCCCTTCGAAAGACATATTGCGAGCTGAGATAAAAGCCAAGAGACTTGATGTCTCCAGCTTAAGGTCAGATCTGGATGACATGGTAGATGGTACCCTGCCTTTAGAAAGAATGGAAATGTATGAACAGGATGAAATACTGTATATGGCAAAGGACATCACACGAAAGGCGAGAGCAGTCCATGAGAAGTTAGTCGAACTAGCAGGCAAATATATGGTGGACTTGTCAAGAACCAAAGCATTACAGGGTAACCACAGGCTACATTACTCAGATCGAGATCTAGATGAGAGGAGAACGATTGGGCTGAAAACACACATAAGGGAACTGATTACTGGAATAAGGACATGGAGGGCACTAGATAAATGGGAAGAGAGGTGGTCCAAGAAAGGGACCGGCAGAAGAAGCATGATTGGTATAACACCAGGACAGCAGGGAATAGAAGCTTACCCTTTGCGTGAAGTTGCCAATGGGAGCTATGTACATGTCCCTTGGAGTAGGGGAGATTTAGCTGCTTTTACCACATCTTTCCCCAAGTTACGAGAGAGCCCCGTGGAGTGGTACAAGCAAGTCGAGAGGTTTGTAAAGATCTCAAAAGTCCTATGGATAGATCTGAACACGCTGTTTGACATTGTAGTACCAGGGGATCTGTGGACAGCATGCAAGGTTAGCGCTGAGTGGCCCACAACGGAGCCAGAGAGAGATGCTAGGACTAATGGGCCGTCCGAGATCGTGATGGCAAAATTCGAGAGAGTGATGACTTGGCTGAAAGAAAAAGTGCCAATGCAAGACATAGATTGGGTCAGAATAGACAGAACGAGACAGGAACCCAAAGAGACAGTCCATGAATATTACGAGAGATTGCTGAAGGCGTTTAAACAGTATAGCGGCTTGGATGTAATGGATCCAAAGGACATAGGGCAATTCGTGTCCAAGTTCGTCCTGGGACTGAGACCGGATATTAGTTTAATGATTCAGCAACACTCGATTTGTTGGCAAAGTAGACCCCTAGATGAAATACTGAGATATGCCAGGTACTGCTGTGATGAGGTAGACTCCAAGGCTAAGAAACTAAAAGAGAAGCTGATGGTGGTACAATTGCAGGCAGCAGGAAAGGGGGGACCGCAACAACAGCAGCAAGGGACAGGTACAGGAGGTAAGAAGCAGTACAGTCAGAACAAGGGTAATGAGGAGAGTACTACCTTTAGACCCAGAGTAGACATAGCTACCTTGAAGAAAACGACTAGGTGTCACCAGTGCAACGAGTTGGGGCATTGGAAACGCGAGTGCCCTTACAATGTAGAGATCGGAGAGCAAGAGATAGAGGAGGAAGAGGTTCAGAGCGCACCTATGAGAGGGGCGACGCCATACCAAGGAAAGGTGCTCAAAGGGGGGGGGGCTCCTCCCCGAGCCCAGTTCCCGCAACCTCCTCGAGTAGGGAGTATGGGTAAGACCTATAGACAAATGCCCCTGTTTGTGGAAGGTGAAGAATGCTATTATGTGGACCCATTAACCGGACAGAGAGTGGAAAGAGAAGACTGCACCCTCGGGGCAGCCTTAGAGGTAGATCAGAGGGGACCCTATGTGGAAGCAGAAGTAGCAGGGTGCCCTACGACATTTCTGGTGGACACAGGAGCCACTAGATCCACGATCAGATCAGCTGCAGTTCCAGACCTGCCCATGTCTGGAGAGACCATACAGGTGGTAGGGGTCGCAAACAGGAGAATAACCAGTCAATTGACAGAACCGGTACAGGTGAAAATAGGGAAGTACAGCGATGAGCACCAATTTGTGGTTTGCGATTCAAGCCCTGTGTGTCTGCTAGGAAGAGACCTGTTGTGCAAATTGAATTGTACTATATATTGTACACCCCAGGGAGTGGAGGTATTGACTAATGATGATGATGCAGATTTCAAAGTTGCAAACTCAAGAATATGTGTGGAGCTGTACCCTACTTTGACAGTAGACGAGCTTCCCTGGGATTTGAGAGAGACAGTGGCATCAGAGGTATGGGATTTCACTGGGGAAGAGATTGGATTGGTCAAAGGGGTGGACCCAGTGAAAATTGTAGTGAAACCGCATGCTGAGTTCCCAAGAACACCCCAGTATAAATTGACTCCAGAAACGATTGCAGGCATAAAACCCGTGATCGAGTCCATGATTAAACAGGGAATACTGAAAGAAATTGTGGGTAGTCCATGCAACTCCCCGATTATGGGTCTGCAGAAACCAAATGGGAAATTCCGGATAGTGCAGGACCTTAGAAAGATTAATAACATAGTCGTTTCATGTTGTCCAGTGGTACCGAATCCATCAGTGATACTGTTTCAGATTCCATTCCAAGCTGAGTGGTTCACTGTGATAGATCTTTGTCAGGCTTTCTTTTCGATCCCTTTGGACGAAGATAGCCATTTTCTTTTCGCATTTAAGCTGGAAAATCGCGTCCTAACATGGTGTCGTATCCCTCAGGGGTATACAGAGAGCCCATCGATCTTTAACCAGCTTTTGAAGAAAAATCTTGAAAGTCTAGTGCTGCCCCAGAAGTCAGTTCTGGTCCAGTACATAGACGACCTCCTTGTGGCGTCAGACACAGAAGAAGCTTGCAGGGAAGACTCCATTGCTTTGTTAAATCACCTAGCTGCCAATGGGCACAAGGTGTCCCCGGGAAAATTGCAGTACTGCCTGACAGAAGTACAGTACTTGGGACACAGAATTGAGAAAGGCAAACGAAAGGTGTCACCAGACAGGATAGAGGCGATCATGAAAATGAACGCGCCTCAGACACAGAGAGAGGTCAGGATGTTCCTAGGGATGGTGGGTTATTGCCGACAGTGGATCGTGAACTTTTCACTGAAAGCAAAGCCCTTGCAAAAACTGACGCACAAAGAGGTGAGTGATCCGGTACCATGGGACAAAGACTGTTTGATGGCATTCTTACAGCTGAGAGAGGACCTGTGTCGTGCTCCGGCATTGGGAATGCCTGATTACAATAAACAATTCTTTCTTTACTGTTGTGAGAGAGAAGGTTGTGCGTTGTCTGTGTTGGTCCAAATCCATGGGAATGCCCGTAGACCAGTTGCTTATTTCTCGGCTACTTTAGACCCAGTAGCCGCAGCGTTGCCCGGATGTCTCAAATCCGTTGCTGCAACGGGTGTCAGCATTGAGAGATGTGAAAATATTGTTATGGGGCACCCGTTAGAGGTGTGCGTGCCACATTCTGTTGAACTGTTGATGACCAGGACCAAAACACAGCATCTGACCAATAGCAGGCTCACGCGCTATGAGCAAGTTATTCTTGCTGCAGAGAACGTGACCCTCAAGAGATGCTCTGTTTTGAACCCTGCTACCTTAATGCCACTTCCAAATGATATTGATGATGAGGATGAATATACAGACCATGACTGTCTCGATGTGACTGAACTATGCACCAAACCCAGACCCGACATCGTAGATGAGCCACTGACCGACCCAGACGAAGTTTTCTTTGTCGATGGCTCATGTGTAAGAGACGAAGTTGGGCAGTTGAGAGCAGCTTATGCTGTTTGTACAATTGAAGGAGTTGTGGAAGCAGGGTGCCTGGAAGGAGTAAACTCCGCTCAGGTAGCCGAGATTATTGCCCTAACACGTGCTTGCTTAGCAGGCAATCAAATTCGAGTCACCATCTACACCGATAGCCAATACGGGTTTGGGGTAGTTCATGATTACGGGCAGTTATGGTCTCAAAGAGGGTTCATGACTTCTTCAGGCTCTCCCATTCGCAATGGAGAGTTTGTGCGCTTGTTGTTAGAAGCATTGCAATGTCCAGCAAGTATCGCAGTTGTAAAGTGCATCGCACATACCAAAAATGAGGACTTTGTTTCGAAAGGCAATAGATATGCTGATGAAGTTGCGCGGTATTGCGCAGAACAAGGTTACTCTTTCACAGAGGTGGATGTGGGTGGAATAAATGTAAGAACTGAATTAGCCATGATACTGGAAACTGTTGATACTTGGGATGAATTGTCAACCATGCAAGAAAATGCTCCTGATTCAGAAAAGGAAACATGGGTAAAGGCAGGATGTGTAATGGGTGAGACTCATTTTTGGGTCTCAGCAGACGGCAGAGCAGTGTTGCCCAATGAGATGGTGAGTCCAATGGCTAGACTCATACATGGTCCCGTACACTTAGGGAGAGATGCTATGCTGAGAGTGTTTAGACAGACTTGGTACAATCCTAAGTTTAGAATAGCAGCAGAAGCAGTGTGCCAGCGTTGTGTGACCTGCCAGCAGCTGAATGTAGGGAAAAGAACACCAGTTGCACTAAGTCACATAGGAAGGTCTGGAGGTCCATTCAACAGAATGCAGATAGATTTCATTGAAATGCCAAGATGCAACCGCCTCCGCTATGTCCTGGTGGTTGTTTGTGTGTTCTCCAGATGGGTTGAGGCATACCCTACACGTAGGTGCGACACCCTCACAGTGGCTAAGTTACTGCTTAGAGAACTTATCCCTCGGTTCGGGGTGCCGGCCTTTTTGGAATCAGATAGGGGAACACATTTTAACAGCGAGCTTGTGAAGATGATTTGTGTTGCACTGAATATAGACCAAAAGCTCCATTGCAGTTACCGACCAGAAGCCTCAGGAATTGTGGAACAAATTAATGGCACGATCAAGTCCAGAATAGCGAAAGTTTGCTCCTCAACGACCCTGAATTGGCCTGACGCCCTGCCATTGGTACTCATGAGCCTTCGTAGTACCCCAGACAGAAGAACAGGGTTGTCACCACATGAGGTGTTAATGGGGAGAGCAATGAGACTGCCATCTATTCCAGCTACTGCACTGTTAAATATCACAGATGATATGATCCTGGACTATTGTAAGGGGCTGTCTGACGCCATGCGTTCTGTGTCCCTTCAGGTGCAGGCTGCAGAGGTTCCAGCGTGCCAGGGCCCTTGCCATGACCTGTATCCTGGGGACTGGGTCCTGGTGAAGAAACATGTGAGAAGAAGCTGCTTGGATATTCGTTGGCGTGGGCCCTACCAGGTCATCCTGATCACAAGTACAGCTGTAAAGGTGGGAGGCCTGCCCAACTGGATACACGCGTCGCATACGAAAAGGGTTCCAGCACCTCTGGAAACAGCTCCTCTCTCGGATGGACGTCCAGCTGAGGACCAAGAAGCCATAGAGGGGGCTAGCCAAGCTGTAGAGGTGCCAGTGGAAGCAGGGAACGAGTCTGACCAAGCTGAGGACGGTCAGTACAACAGCGAAACAGAAGACGCTACAGAAGGAGAAGACAGCTGGGAGTACGAGTCTGACCCTGACAGGTCTGAAAGAGAGCGAGAACAGACCAGAAGGAGAAGGAGTAGAAGGGCACGTGGAGAAGCAAATTGGCCACAAAGAAGAAGTTCTAGCCTGAGGTCAACTCCAGAAGCAACCCTTCCTCCGATATCAGAAGACTCAGACCCAGAAGAAGGTGCTCAGGGCGCTGAGGCACCGAACCGAAGGAGGTCAAGAAGAGTGCGTGTGCCTAACAGAAGATACTCCACACCTGAGTGGACATATCTGGCGACAAATGTCTGTGAAACCGGAGACAGGGAGGATCCGAGCGGTGGTGGTGTCCAGTTCTGAGCCCATTATCACCGTGGAAATACAACTGTTGGTACCCGGTGTCGAACAAGAAGGGTCACTAACATTCGTGCTCCCCAGACCTCCCCGCCTCAGCAAGTTAAAACACATGTTTCTTACAGAATTGAAATTCCCCGACTTTGGTACCACGATAACAGCACATGAAGAGCATACTCTTCGCATGGAAATATTGAACTATGCTAT
The DNA here is from genome assembly GCF_964261635.1 of Lissotriton helveticus. Lineage (NCBI taxonomy): Eukaryota > Metazoa > Chordata > Amphibia > Caudata > Salamandridae > Lissotriton > Lissotriton helveticus. The sequence goes on from NC_136061.1 coordinate 125,488,803, forward strand.
TGAAGCTGCAACCACAAATCTAATAGTCGATTGTTAAAGGACTTTGTAAATAAAGCAAGCAGAAGAAAAGAAGATTACCTAGCGCCCAGGAAGCAGAGAATTTTAGGGAACCCCTTGAGTGGATGGAGAAGGGCTAGGGTTGTCTTTTTGAACTGTGAAAGGACTTTTTGCGAAAAAGGCTGTCAGCCTCCAGCTGTGTGGATTCTAAAGACAAAAAAGGATTGAAAGAGACTGTAAAGGAACGAGAGGAAAAGAACTTTTTTTGCAAAGAGAAAGGGAAAAGCTAGATTGTCTGACGAAATGGAGGCCGGCACCCCGAACCGCAGAGCTAAATGTATAATAGGTACACTAATAGTAGGAGTGATAATATTAATAGCTTTAGTGGTAACAATTTCTTATGTAAAGGGACATGAGGAAGAGGTAAAGGTAACTGATGCGAATTCTGTAGTAACACTTACACCCACTGTTGCAGGTGAGAAAAGGGAAAACACTCAAGAGAAAGCGTTATTGGCTGCAGAAGCCCGCAGGTTACATGTAGACGAGTCCCAAGGAGACTTTAGGTCAAATGCTTATGCTAAACTTTTGTATGAATACGTGGATGCCATGGAGGTTAAGGATTGCTACGTCTGCATGCAGTTGCCTGCGTCTGTAGATGAAGGAATTCGATATCATCACCTCCCTCTGACATATGGCATTACATGTAGCTTATTGCTTAGTATATTTTATGAGAGAGATAGTTTTGAATACTATTTCTCCAATTATGATTCTGTGTTGCCAGAAGTCCCGAATTATAAGCAGATGAATAAATGGGATTACTGGAAGAGTGAAGACAGATTGGCCAAGTTCTTCATTCCTTGGATTACCTTAGATACTTCACATGCCCGTAGAAATAATCTGACATGCAAGGTGTCAGAAGTCGAGAAAAAGTTCATAGGGCAGGTGGATGATCGTTACAGGAGACAAAAGATTTTGAAAAAATCAGGACAAGGGAAATTAGATTGGACCGAGGAAGAGAAGTCACACAAGAGAAAGGGTAGTAGTGGTCCAATAGCTTTAGATAAAGCGCAGAAAGGAAAGTTATGTCTTCACCGAGCCAAAACGTATTATGAAAATGTATACGTGGGTGAAGTTGACTGTGAACATGCTTTTAATTTAGAGTACTACACTAAGGATTTCCTGAAGGGAATGCAAGTGATTCCAAATGTGTATTTTGTATGTGGAAGAAATGCTTACGTGAGACTACCTGACAACTGGTATGGATCATGTTACTTGGCAATTGTCTTCCCCAAAATATATCATGCACAAGACTTATTGATCATTGAGGGCCAGACATCATCGAGGGGAAGGAGAGATTTAGGCGATGCAGAAATGGTTGGAGATGTCTTTGGAGCTATGTTCCCTCTTTTGGGAATAATCCTTAATGATGTTAAAATTAGACGACTGGCAACAGTTGTCGACAGGTTGTCTGCCAGCACTGCTCAGTCCTTAATGCTGGTAGAAGGAGAGATGCAATCGATAAGGGCTATGGTTCTTCAAAATCGGCTTGCATTAGATGTCTTATTAGCAAAAGAGGGCGGAGTCTGTAAGGCTTTGAAGGTTCAGGAATGTTGCACTTACATTCCAGACCTTTCAAAACCCCTTGAGAAAGTTATTAAGAACATAACTAATATACACAAAGAGATCGAAGACTTGAGTAGAGAAAATGTCTGGGAAAAGGTGGGCCACGGAATGAGTACAGTTGGAGGGTGGTTTTCCACCTTAGGCAAAAGCTTTATTTGGTATATCCTAAAGCCTATCATCATAATATTGATCTGTGGGATAATATTGTGGGGATTGGTGAGGGTATTCAAATGGTACAGAGCAAGAAGGTCAGAAAAGGCCCAAAGAGAACAGTTGCAGAGATTGGCTGCCATACAAGATAATCAGTACAGGAGCCTGAGAGCTCTGGAAGCGCAGAGAATGCCAGCAATAACTGCAGTTTAAATGTTAGTGATGACCCCGAGAGGTCATCAAAGGGGGGAACTGAGAGAGCGCAAACTGATATAAATATATGAGTACATCACACTTACCTATAGAGAGCATAATTCATGAAGAGAAATGCCATGAGTGCTAATAGTATTTGAAATTATATTCTAAATGTATAGCTAATATAGAGATTTAAGTAGAAGTGGAATTAATACAGAAATGCGTGACATTATATGATTTTATTAGACGTGATTATTTTGAATCTATGTCGTGTAGCTGTTAACATATAAGATGGTCTGTGGTAAAACGCAGAACGTGGTAGGCCTCAGGGCCAGAGCTGGAGCTAAAAGGGAAGGTGTTTCTTTTTACGACACAGATTGTTTAACGTTTTTGGTCATTGCATTAATGGGCCATGATTTAGAGTAATGTTTTCTAAATAATAGAATAAGAGTTTTAACATGCTTTAATTAAATGAAGAAATTGAATGCTATAATCATAATGTGAAATATTGTAGGCCTGAAATGTTTTAGCATTGATTTACACGTACATGTCTGGGCTGAGAAATGTTGCAAGCCTTTTTAGAAGTCTATGAGAGTTGGGTTCTTGGCGGCAGATATCTGTCTGCAACAGGAAAGGGGGGATCCAATTATAAGTGAATGAATAGAGGTCTGTTCAGTAGACGGCCCAGACATGGAGGAGGGTTCTGGAATGTTTAAGGGGTATCAGCGGGCCGGAGAAGAGACTGAGAAGCAAGGTCAACTCTAACGTCTGAGGCCCAATACAAAGCATCATGGAAAAAGCCTGAAGTTGCACCACGTGAGAGGCGTTTCGCAAGGGGCGTCTCAAATGTTGTTGACTGTTTTGTATTAGGGACAGCACCCCTGGGTGGAGTTAGAGCAGAGACCTGAGGACCCTTTAGAGAGCGGATGGGTAGGCAGTGAGGGGTCATGACTGGAGAACTTTAGGTTTTCACCAAGAGACTTAGAGTGGGTGACTTCCCTTGGGGGTCATTCATTGCTGACACCTTTGTTAGGTTGGGATTTGGTTAAGTAGGGATACCATCTAGAACAGGGTAGGGACGCCTAACCTGTGTTTGTTTTCCTCCAACCTAAATGAAGGAGAGATATGCGTCTATGCTGATAGCTTTGCTATTTTTAGAACTTGTGTTAGTGATTTCTGTTGCTCGTCTGAGGGCTTTTCGAGAGCACATGTATGTAATTGGACCTGTGTATCTCGTGAATCTCATTCTGAGATGCTTGTATTTGCAGCTCATTATATCTTTACAATAAACTTTTGAAACCTAGAAGTTGTCCGTGATCTTTAAGAGTAGAGTCCTTTATTGGGTGAACTAACTTGCAGATAGGTGTACTGTTTCCTTCCAAGACAGGCAATAAAGGTTCAGTCGACCAGATCGAGGTTTGGATCAATAGATATAAGGTATCGATCAAAATCTCGCCCTTTCACCTCCGACATCCTGAGGGACCTCTGCCTATCAAATTTAGAGTTGTCCGCCAGACCTGTGGGCAACTCTCTACATTGACAGTAACTGCTGTCTATGCATGAAACATTTGAAGGACAGTACAGCCAGACAAGATGTCCAGCTATCTAACTTTTTAAAACATTTTTGTTTTTCAAAAACAAACTCCCAAAGCAAGGGTATACTTTTGAAAAATAAAACTAATGGTCCCACAAGCTGGTAGTTTTCTCCCAGGTTGACAGGGTCATTATGTTTTCCTTGTCCTTTACAGCCAGGTATTACTCTAAATAGGGTAGATGGTATGAATTCCTTGTGTCGACGGCCCGTATTTTGTAGGTCTATTAGAGGAAGTATTCTGTCGAGAAGAGAAGTCACTAGCAAAGGAATGGGACTATAATTGATTGAACTGAATGACATCAGAATATGAATTAATTTTCCCATTAACTCACGGAAAGACATATAGGGCCAGTTGTAGGTAAGTTCCATTTACCGATTCTTAAATACCGAATTTTACTGATTCGGTATTTCAGAATCGGTAAATGGTATGTAGGAAAAAATTCGGTAAACAATACCGAATCGGTAAGATTCGGTATTTACCGAATCGGTAATTACCGATACGGTATTTGCCATTCATTCCTATGGGCCTTGAGGCCCATAGGAATGAATGTCAATTACCGAATCGGTAAATAACGATTCGGTAAAATTGTAAAATAGTCAAGGGTGGCAGGGTGTCATTTTGACACCCTGCTGCACCCCTGATTAGTGCAGGTGTGCACATGTGGCATACATACATGCCCTAAGGGCATGTCTGTCAGTCACATGGCACAGGTGTAAATGCACATTTATGCATTTACATAGGAATTCGTTATTTACCACCAACTAATAGTTGGTGGTAAGAAACGAATCCTTAAAGCCCTGCAAGCACTGTTTACAGTGCTTCCTACATATCATTTACCGATTCGGTAAATACCGAATCGGTAAATGATTATTCGGTAATTACGAAATCGGTAAATACCGATTCGGTAATTACCGAATCGGTAAAATGCCTCCTACATCTCAAAAGGCTTTTACTGGTCGGTAACGGCCGAATTCGGCCGTTACTGACTGATTAAAGCCTACCCACATCTAGCCCTTAGTCATCAAAGTCAGAAAAGAAAAGAAACTCACGAAAGTTTTGTTCAATTACTTTATTACAAATATTCTAAGAAATAAAACATTGAATAAACAGAGACCTGTTGTTACCTCCATTCTAGTTACCTACTGATCGATCATTCCACAGTTCAACTTTAATACTCATTTTCCAGACGGGATGTAGATCCACTATTGAGGTTTCAGAACTGATTTGGAGTGTTTCTGTTTCAAATATCATTTTCTGGCTGTCGCTCACACACAGCCTTTGTGCTAGGTGATGGCTCTCACACCAGTAGCAATAGCTCTGTCTCCAAGCAGAATTATCCAAAACAAGGACAAACTAAAGCGTGAGATCTCAGCACCTGGCTGCCATCAGCCTTCCAAAGCATTCATCAGACAGTGACAAAAAGCCAGCCCTGATGTCTTTGACAAGGCAAAACTATGGCCTAGCACTTACTCCTACCATCTACTGTATGTTGTCACTCAGGAAGAATAATCAGCAGCGCTTTCATAAAAAGAACCTCATAGAATTTCTTTGGGTAGCCTTTTCTCCAATCTCCCTCACCTCTGTTCTGGGTCACTACTTTTTATCCACAGAGATGCATCTCACTGGTCCATGCACTAAGACTTTCATCAACATGCTTGGAGTCTTACTACTGTGTACTTAAGGACAGATTTACTTAGGGCTTGCATTGTCCTTGCATCAAGCTGTGATGAAAAGGCAACACAAGCCCTTAAATGGGATTTAGTAAACCACACAAAGGCGCCTAGTGTGGCTCTGTGTGGCTTAGTACATCCAGAGTAATGCAAGGCAGTATAAATCCTTGCCTTACATTATCGTGTGTTGAGAAGGCGTACCATGGGTGGAGCATGGACATTTTCATGCATCCACCCATGGATTCTGACACAATCCCAGATTTACTAAGGTGAATAAACTTTGGATTACATCAAAATGATACACCTTTCCAAGTGAGGTGTAACATAGAGGAAATTGCCTCAAAGGATTGTTTTTAAGAAAGAAGGTTTCCTTCCTGCACATAAACTATCCTGCACATAATGCAGGCATCTTGGCACCATGGCACTGGGGTGCCCATGTTGGCATTAGGCAGCATTTAGTAATGCAAATTCTTTGGGGTGTTTCCACGTCTAAACCACTTGCAGTCATCAGTAAACAAAATCAAATTTCAGTGTCATCTACAGACAGCTGCTAGCTCCTTGTTGTCTAAGACCTATTGTTGACAGTACAAAATACTTATAGTGGGTTTTGGGCCGGTGCATGGCTTACCACTGGACAACTTTTCTGTCAATCTGATTTTCATGCTTCTTATTTGATGGCTTTGGTTCCTCTTCTCGTTCTTGTACCGTCTCTAGAGAATAGCTACCTTACAATACTTTTGGTTGTATGATATGGACCCTGTCAAAGATTATATGCAAATAAAAATGTTTTGGGTCTCAGTTAGACAGTGTATGTGCTGTCTCGAACAGACTGTTGTATTCAAGATGTGGGCTTCAGCCCAGCCATAGGATTCCCAATTGCTGGCTCCACCGTCGCTTTCATGTTCTTTCTCCCCATTTCTCATGACATGCATGAGTCATGTCTCTTCCAGTGTTTAGCCCTCCTAAAAGAGCATTGACCAATTACTACTTTCCAACCACTGCTCCCATTTTAGTAACGGTTTTAGATACTACTTTTTTCTTTTTTAAGAGAACTTCACATGAGCGCTCGTGTTTTCACTTGCTCCAAGCTCCGTGTCTGTAAACATGCCTGTAAATCTTGTTCTAATCTGGTCACATTTGATGTGCATTCAAAGACCAAATGTCAGACACTGTTTTCTGAGGATGCCTGTTTCCTTTTCTTTTTAATACTTCAAAGTGAGAGCATTAAAAAAAAAAATTAAGGTCCCAGTGTTACTTGTGTTTTTATTACTGCATCCCTGTCATCAGCCGTCCCTCTCCCACCCCCATCATTGCTTGTTGTTTTTCTGTGTATAATTGTGTATTATTCCTGCATTCCAGTCATTGTACTCCCTCCCCGAGCCCATCAATGCTTATTGCTTTTTCTGTGCTATATAAAAGCTATACCTACCCCACCACCTCTACTATCTTTTCGGTCTAGGTGGATGCAAGCAAAATCTGGGGGGGGGGGGCGGGTAGTTGTAGGTCAATGCAGGAGGCTTCCATTAGCCATATCTCAGTCATGAATAGGATGTCTAGATGCTCTTCCTCAATTAGATTGTAGATATCTAAGGCGTGTTTATATACTGACCGTGCATTTATGAGTGCGGCTTTGAGTTTGTTGTTGGGGACCGGCGGTACTTTCCTATCACTGATTCCAGAGTTTGAGGGATTATGTGGAAGCTTGCAAAAGTAACAAGACAAAGGGCCTAGGCATTCGGTAAGTGGACGGCTAATACACTGTCAGTGGTTTAAGTTAGGGTGTTGTAATTCTGCCGGTGAGTATGAAAGTCGAGGTCTTACCTCTGGGCGAAAACTGGCAGTGTGATTGGTGCTGGTCGTGGACATGTACAGACGGGCTTGCCTTAGGAGCTTGTTCAGCACATCAGCAGTGAGCCTGCTGTGCGTCCGCGCCGTGGCTATGCTTTTATGCCCTAAATGAAGGAGACCACCTGAACCACTAGAGCGCTGCCTCCGTGATCATAGCCCTGCCCTCAGGTGTGCCTTTACCGTGCAGTATAGTGCATGTAGGAGCAGTCTTCTTCAATGCAATGCAGTAGACTAACTGGTAATCCACATGGCTCAAAGACATTGAGAGAGCGCAAACTGACCTAAATGTATGAGTGCATCACACTTACCTGTAGTAAGCACAAATCATGAGGAGAAATGCCATGAGTGCTAATAGTATCTGCAATTATATTCTAAATGTATAGCTAATATAGAGATTTAAGTAGAAGTGGAACTAATACAGAAATGTGTGACACTATATGATTTTATTAGATGTGATTATTCCTGAATCCATGTCGTGTAGCTGTTAAAATGTAAGATGGTAGGTGGTTAAACGCAGAATGTGGTAGGCCTCAGGGCCAGAGCTGGAGGGAAAGGGAAGGTGTTTCTTTTCACGACATAGATTGTATTAATGTTTTGGTCATTGCATTAATGGGCCAGGATTTATAAATATGTTTACTGAATAATAGAATAAGAGTATTAACATGCTTTAATTAATGAAGAAGTTGAATGCTATAATCATTATGAGAAATATTGTAGGCCTGAAATGTTTTAACGTTGGTTTACACGTACATGTCTGGGCCAAGAAATGTTGCAAGCCTTTTTGGAAGTCTATGAGAGTTGGGATCTTGGCTGCAGATGGCTGTCTGCAAGAGAAAAGGGGGAATCCAATTATAAATAATATGAATAGAGGTCTGTTCAGTAGACAGCCCAGACATGGAGGAGGGTTCCGGAATGTTTAAGGGGTATCAGCGGGCCGGAGAAGAGTCTGAGAAGCAAGGTCAACTCTAACGTATGAGGCCCAATACAAAGCATCATGGAAAAAGCCAGAAGCTACACCACGTGAGGGGCGTCTCGAAAGGGGCGTCTCAAATGTTGTTGACTGTTTTGTATTAGGGACAGCACCCCTGGGTGGAGTTAGAGCAGTTACCTGAGGACCCTTTAGAGAGCGGATGGGTAGGCAGAGAGGGGTCATGACTGGAGAACTATAGGTTTTCACCAAGAGACTTAGAGTGAGTGACTTCCCTTGGGGGTCATTCACTGCTGACACCTTTGTTAGGTTGGGACTTGGTTAAGTAGGGATACCATCTAGAGCAGGGTAGGGACAGCCTAACCTGTGCGTTTTCCTCCAACTTAAATGAAGGAGAGATATGCGTCAATGCTGATAGCTTTATTATTCTTAGAACTTGTGTTAGTGATTTCCGTTGCTCGTCTGAGGGCTTTCCGAGAGCACATGTATGTAATTGGACCTGTGTACCTCGTGAATCTCATTCTGAGATGCCTGTATTTGCAGCTTATCATATCCTTACAATAAACTTTTGAAAGCTAGAAGTTGTTTGTGATCTTTGGGAGCAGAGTCCTTTATTGGGTGAACTAACTTGGAAATGGATGTACTTTCTACCTTAAAGACAGGCAACAAAGGTTCAGTCGACCAGATCGAGGTTTAGATCAATAGTGCTAAGGTATCGATCAAAATCTCGCCCTTCCAGTTGGTAGCTATAGAGGATGGTTGCCTTCTTGAGGACGGTAACCTAGGCCAGGTTAGCTTACCCCAAGGCCCCTAGAAATCGATGATCGGAAGAACAGCCCGCCGAAGAAGATCCGGATGACGTGAGACAGAAAAAGCAGCAGTATCGGTCGAGAGTGAGTATAAAGGGTTATGCGTGTTAGATTGCGGTGTTTTGTATTGTATCTATGTTGTAATGTCAGGCGGAGTTGAATGTCTGTAGAGTGACTGTGGAACAGGTTGTGAGCGCGCGCAACCGGTGGAAATCTTAAGTTCAAGGAGAGCTTAAGTGGTTCGGGTGTATCGGACACCCAGAGTAATTGTCAACTAGTGTGAAGGGGGTCATGAGGTACCATTGATCACCCGAAAGACCGAGATAGGGGGAACGTAAGAGTGAGTGCGTGAGTAACGGACGCTGGTCGGAAGTTACTGTGTGTGTAAGCAACCTATCAGAGAGACGATAGACATTTCGTCAGTTATGTTGACAATTACATATAGACTGTGGACGTACAGTCGAGAGAAGTGACCGCTTGGTCGGAAGTAGTCATTTTTCGGTGTATGAATGGGACGCATGCATAACCGGGAGACGAGTTGAGAAAGGAGGGGTGCTGCTGCGAAGCGGAGAAAAGTGACGTCAGAAAGTGTCGCGACGTGATTGGCCGACCGGAGAAAGACCGCGCTGTGATAGGCCAGCTAGCAAAGACGTCAGACAGGGTCGCGACGTGATTGGCCGACCGGAGAAAGACCGCGCTGCGATAGGCCAAGTTAGCAAAGCCGCGACAGGATTGGTGGATTGTCATCAGGAAGTAAACAGAGTAGCGAGGCTGGATATTGTGCGCATAATTATGAAGTGTTTTAAATGGTTGAGAGCGGTGTTTAAAAAAGAGAAGCGGGGATCGTATGAAGGGGAAGAAGCCCCGCCGGAGGGTACGCCGGCTCGTTACATGGCAGTGAATGTTGGGTTGCATACGATCCTCTGGATATCAGAGTGGAGTAAGATTACGGAAGGAAATGAGGAACTGACGTTCCCGAAGTACGGGACGTTCAGATTAGAGGTGTTACATCGATTAAAATCAGTCATGACCTCAATGAGACCCTTGCCTAGACCGACCCAGTTTGAAGCCCTTGAAGCATGGATTAGGGCAGCGCATGAAAAGAATATGAACAGACGACAAGAAAGGGTGAAACGATCGGTGCAGGCTGCCGAGGTTCCATCGTGCCAGGGCCCGTGCCATGACCTGTATCCTGGGGACTGGGTCCTGGTGAAAAAACATGTGAGAAGAAGCTGTCTGGATGTTCGTTGGCGTGGGCCCTTCCAGATCATCCTGATCACGAACACAGCTGTGAAGGTGGGAGGCCTGCCCAATTGGATCCACGCGTCACATACGCGAAGGGTTCCAGCACCTCGGGAAGAAACAGCTCCTCTCTCGGATAGACGTCCAGCAGAGGACCGAGAAGCCATAGAGGGGGCTAGCCAAGCTGTAGAGGTGCCAGCGGAAGCAGGGAACGAGTCTGACCAAGCTGAGGACGGTCAGTACAACAGCGAAACAGACGACGCTACAGAAGGAGAAAGTAGCTGGGAGTACGAGTCAGACACTGACAGGTCTGACAGAGAGCGAGAACAGACAAGAAGGAGAAGGAGTAGAAGGGCACGTGGAGAAGCTAATTGGCCGCAAAGAAGGAGCTCTAGCCTGAGGTCAACTCCAGAGGTAACCCTTCCTCCGATATCAGAAGACTCAGACCCGGAAGAAGGTGCTCAGGGCACTGAAGCACCCGACCGAAGAAGGTCAAGAAGAGTGCGTGTGCCTAACAGAAGATACTCCACACCTGAGTGGACATATCTGGCGACAAATGTCTGTGAAACCGGAGACAGGGAGGATCCGAGCGGTGGTGGTGTCCAGTTCTGAGCCCATTATCACCGTGGAAATACGACTGTTGGTACCCGGTGTCGAACAAGAAGGGTCACTAACATTCATGCTCCCCAGACCTCCCCGCCTCAGCAAGTTAAAACACATGTTTCTTTCAGAATTGCAATTCCCCGACTTTGGTACAACGATAACAGCACATGAAGAGCATAATCTTCGTTTGGAAATATTGAACTATGCTATTGAAGCTGCAAGCACAAACCTGATAGTAGACTGTTAAGGACTTTGTAAATAAAGCAAGCAGAAAAAGAAGATTACCTAGCGCCCAGGAAGCAGAGAATATTAGGGAACTTCCCTTGAGTTGACGGAGAAGGGCTAGGGTTGTCTTTATTGAACTGTTAAAGGACTTTTGCGAGGAAGGTTGTCAGCTTCCAGTTGTGTGGATTCTAAAGACAAAAGGATTAAAAAGAGACTGTAAAGGAACGAGAGGAAAAGAACTTTTTGCTAAGATAAGAGAGAGCCATATTGTCTGACGAAATGGAGGCCGGCACCCAGAACCGCAGAGCTAAATGTATAATAGGTACACTAATAGTAGAAGTGATAATATTAATAGCTTTAGTGGTAACAATTTCTTATGTAAAGGGACATGAGGAAGAGGCAAAGGTAACTGATGTGAATTCTGTAGAAACGCTTACATCTACTGTTGCTGGTGAAAAAGGGGAAAACACTCAAGAGAAAGCGTTATTAGCTGCAGAAGCCCGCAGGTTACACGTAGATGAGTCCCAAGGAGACTTTAGGTCAAATGCTTATGCTAAACTCTTATATGAATACGTGGATGCCATGGAGGTTAAGGATTGTTATGTCTGCATGCAGTTGCCGGCGTCTGTAGATGAAGGCATTCGATATCATCACCTCCCGCTGACATATGGCATTACATGTAGCTTATTGCTTAGTATATTTTATGAGAGAGATAGTTTTGAATACTATTTTTCCAATTATGATTCAGTGTTGCCAGAAGTCCCAAATTATAAGCAGATGAACAAATGGGATTACTGGAAGAGTGAAGACAGATTGGCCAAGTTCTTCATTCCTTGGATTACCTTAGATACTTCACATGCCCGTAGAAATAACCTGACATGCAAGGTGTCAGAGGTCGAGAAGAAGTTCATAGGGCAGGTGGATGATCGTTACAGGAGACAAAAGATTTTGAAAAAATCAGGACAATGGAAAACAGATTGGACCGAGGAAGAGAAGGCACACAAGAAAAAGGGTAGTAGTGGTCCAATAGCTTTAGATAAGACGCAGAGAGGAAAGCTATGTCTTCACCGAGCCAAAACGTATTATGAAAATGTATACGTGGGAGAAGTCGACTGTGAACATGCTTTCAATATAGAGTACTATACTAAAGATTTCCTGAAGGGAATGCAAGTGATTCCAAATGTGTATTTTGTATGTGGAAGAAATGCCTACGTGAGACTACCTGACAACTGGTATGGATCATGTTACCTAGCAATTGTCTTCCCCAAAATATATCATGCACAAGACTTAGTGATCATTGAGGGCAAGACATCATCGAGGGGAAGGAGAGATGTAGGAGATGCCGAAATGGTTGGAGATGTCTTTGGAGCTATGTTCCCTCTTTTGGGTCTAATCCTTAATGATGTTAAAATTAGACGGCTGGCAACAGTCGTCGACAGGTTGTCTGCCAGCACTGCTCAGTCCTTAATGCTGGTAGAAGGAGAGATGCAATCGATAAGGGCTATGGTTCTTCAGAACCGTCTTGCGTTAGATGTCCTACTAGCAAAAGAGGGCGGAGTCTGTAAGGCTTTGAAGGTCCAGGAATGTTGCACTTACATTCCAGACAATTCAAAACCCCTTGAGAAGGTTATTAGGAACATAACTGATATTCACAAGGAGATCGAAGACTTGAGTAGAGAAAATGTCTGGGAAAAGGTGGGCCACGGAATGAGTGCAGTTGGAGGGTGGATTTCCACCTTAGGCAAAAGCTTTGTGTGGTATATTCTAAAACCTGTCATCATAATATTGATCTGTGGGATCATATTGTGGGGATTGGTGAGGGTATTCAAATGGTACAGAGCAAGAAGGTCAGAAAGGGCCCAAAGAGAGCAGCTGCAGAGATTGGCTGCCATACAAGATAATCAGTACAGGAGTCTGAGGGCTCTGGAAGCGCAGAGACAAGTTATGCTACCAATAACTGCAGTTTAAATGTTAGTGATGACCCCGAGAGGTCATCAAAGGGGGGAACTGAGAGAGCGCAAACTGACCTAAATGTATGAGTGCATCACACTTACCTGTAGTAAGCACAAATCATGAGGAGAAATGCCATGAGTGCTAATAGTATCTGCAATTATATTCTAAATGTATAGCTAATATAGAGATTTAAGTAGAAGTGGAACTAATACAGAAATGTGTGACACTATATGATTTTATTAGATGTGATTATTCCTGAATCCATGTCGTGTAGCTGTTAAAATGTAAGATGGTAGGTGGTTAAACGCAGAATGTGGTAGGCCTCAGGGCCAGAGCTGGAGGGAAAGGGAAGGTGTTTCTTTTCACGACATAGATTGTATTAATGTTTTGGTCATTGCATTAATGGGCCAGGATTTATAAATATGTTTACTGAATAATAGAATAAGAGTATTAACATGCTTTAATTAATGAAGAAGTTGAATGCTATAATCATTATGAGAAATATTGTAGGCCTGAAATGTTTTAACGTTGGTTTACACGTACATGTCTGGGCCAAGAAATGTTGCAAGCCTTTTTGGAAGTCTATGAGAGTTGGGATCTTGGCTGCAGATGGCTGTCTGCAAGAGAAAAGGGGGAATCCAATTATAAATAATATGAATAGAGGTCTGTTCAGTAGACAGCCCAGACATGGAGGAGGGTTCCGGAATGTTTAAGGGGTATCAGCGGGCCGGAGAAGAGTCTGAGAAGCAAGGTCAACTCTAACGTATGAGGCCCAATACAAAGCATCATGGAAAAAGCCAGAAGCTACACCACGTGAGGGGCGTCTCGAAAGGGGCGTCTCAAATGTTGTTGACTGTTTTGTATTAGGGACAGCACCCCTGGGTGGAGTTAGAGCAGTTACCTGAGGACCCTTTAGAGAGCGGATGGGTAGGCAGAGAGGGGTCATGACTGGAGAACTATAGGTTTTCACCAAGAGACTTAGAGTGAGTGACTTCCCTTGGGGGTCATTCACTGCTGACACCTTTGTTAGGTTGGGACTTGGTTAAGTAGGGATACCATCTAGAGCAGGGTAGGGACAGCCTAACCTGTGCGTTTTCCTCCAACTTAAATGAAGGAGAGATATGCGTCAATGCTGATAGCTTTATTATTCTTAGAACTTGTGTTAGTGATTTCCGTTGCTCGTCTGAGGGCTTTCCGAGAGCACATGTATGTAATTGGACCTGTGTACCTCGTGAATCTCATTCTGAGATGCCTGTATTTGCAGCTTATCATATCCTTACAATAAACTTTTGAAAGCTAGAAGTTGTTTGTGATCTTTGGGAGCAGAGTCCTTTATTGGGTGAACTAACTTGGAAATGGATGTACTTTCTACCTTAAAGACAGGCAACAAAGGTTCAGTCGACCAGATCGAGGTTTAGATCAATAGTGCTAAGGTATCGATCAAAATCTCGCCCTTCCAACATTGACAACGCTGATAGCTCTAGCATTGCTGAGACCTATTGGTTTTGCCAATGCTTGTTTCTTTTTTTTATTACTCCTCGGGAGAGCATGTGTTTTCTTGCTCTCTCCCTTCAATACAGCTGCCCACCTCACATCCCAGTCCCCCCACACTTTCTGTGTTGCTCCCTAATCTTTCCCACCAAGTTCATCATTGATTACTCCACCTCCCATCATGTGTTCTTTTAGTTTTTGACCGCCCCCCTCCAGTTCCTCTATTGCTCCCTGCCCACCTGATCTCTAATGCTACCTATCACCCAGCTCCACATTGCTCCTTGACTTTACCCGCTCCGGCATTGTCATCTCCCTCCACCCCTCACTGTTGTGCATCACATTTTGTTTGTTTTAACCACCAGGTGCTGCACTTTGCTATTGGGACACTCCAATTTTCTCTAATGCGCTTTCATTTATATTTATATAATTATGTTTTCCCCATTAGGAACGGTAAAATAAAAGGGAAAAAAAGGGAAAAAAAGCTGCCGCTTCATGACACATAAGTGCACGCATAATAAAATATGCGCACTTACATATTGTCATGATGCAGCGACTTGTTTTTTTTAGTTCTTGGCTAGACAGCGCATGCAATGTCCCCAAGAGACATGTTGTGTTTAATGTCTGGGCTTCAGCCCACTCATAGGCTTCCCATTTGCTTGCTGCATCGTCTGTCTAATATTCGTATTCACCATTTGTCCCTGGCATGCATGGACATGCCTCTTTTAGTGTTTAGCCCTCTCTCAGAGCATGGACCAAGTATGTGTAAATAGCCACTATTCCGGTTCTAACGACCATTTTAGGACCTACTTTTTTTTCAATATTCTACGCAGTGCTTTTACCTGCTCCATCTCCTCTCACCTACCCCCATGCCCCATCCACAGATCACCGTCACTGCTTTTCCTATAGTTGCTGCTTTTCGTTTCCCCCACATCCTCCCTTCTATCGCTGCTGCTTTCTCACACCACTCAGTGTGTGACCCGTACACAAATCACCCTGTTACTGCTTTTCCCTTGGTTGATGCTTTCCATTTCCCCACCTCCTCCCTCCTGTCTCTGGTTGCTCCCTCGCTTTTCCTGGTGCTTGCCCTGCCTACAAATTACCCCCTCCCCTCTCACATCTTCATAGTCTGTTTCGTTCTAGTGAGTGGTGGTGTTCTGTCTTTTAATATCCTGTTAGTGTATAGCTGATGTGCTGATTGGAACATGTGTGCATGCCTGCTAATACTTGGCACAGGTGTAATCTCTGTTTATTTTTAGCGTCTGTGGGTACTTGGCATGTGCATGTTTACACCATGTGTGGTCTTTTGGTGTTTATAGCTAACAAATCAGACCTCAAGTGAATCAGGTATGCGTTATCACAGGGCATGTACCTGTGTCTACCACTGTAACTACATAGCCATGTTTCTTACGTGTGAAAGGATTTAACTGTGTGTGTCTCACCTTGTAGCTTCTCATTTCATAGGGTCGAACTATATTTCTTCAAATTACTCCTGTTGGAACACTTTCTTGCTTTTTCCGCACTCACCGGTGAAGTGTTTCTGTGTGCCATTGTTTCTTAACTTGAATTCTCTTCAAATGAAGCTGAGTCGTGATGTCATCAAGGTCTGTCTGTCCCTCAGTGTAAAAGTGAATGAATGAATAAATGAATGAATGAATGAATGAATGAATGCGGGTTTTATAGAGCGCGTAGTTACCCGGAAGCATCCCAGCGCTAAGCCTAAACAGAAGGACCGGGGCGGGGACCAAAAAAACAAATGCAGCAGATTAAGGGAATAAGTGAGTTTTTAAAAGTTTCCGAAAGCGTAGGTGGCCGGGTTCGGCCCGTAATTTCAGTGGAAGGGAGTTCCACAGTTTGGCTGTGTTAACCGAGAATCGCCTTCCTCCTGTGCGTGCCTTTTTCACTCTGGGCACGATGACCAAATGCTCGCCATCTGAGCGAAGTGATCTATTGGCTTTGTAGGGTAATACTAATTTCTTCAGTATGGGGGCCCCTTGCCATGCAGCAGTATGTGGGCGATACATAGGGATTTGAATTTTACCCTTTCTCGTATTGGGAGCCAGTGAAGCAGTTTAAGTGCAGGTTTGGCTGACATTCTGACTGAGGTGCCCGTGAGGAGCCGTGCTGCAGCATTCTGAATCTGCTGAAGCTTGTTGAATGTCGTCTCTGGTGCGCCGAGGAGGATATCGTTGCTGAAGTCGAGTTTGGACAGGATCAGGCCCTGAATAAGCAGCTTCTTGGAGGGATGTGGAAGAAGTGGCAGGACCTTCCGAGCCGATCGCAGGAGACCAAAGCATACTGCTGCCACTTTTTTAGCTTGGGTCCTGAATAAAAGGTCTTGTTCCATCCAGACCCCAAGGCTTTTGATCTCGTTTTTAGGGGCAGGGGGATCCCCTAGACAGGTGGGCCAGAAGTTGAGGGGCAGGGAAGGCCCTTTATGCCCTAGTAGCATAATTTCTGTCTTGGATCCATTCAGCTTGAGGGAGGACTCGCACATCCAGGTGTGAATTTTTGTTAGGCAGGAGCGAAGGGAGTCTGGACACTGGGCATGTTGGGATAGGGAGACAACCAGTTGGGTGTCGTCCGCCTAGCTCACGATTTTGATGCCAAATGGGGCGACCACCTCCTCCAGTGGGGCCATGTAAGCATTGAATAATGTGGGGCTTAGGGATGAGCCCTGTGGTACCCCACACTGGAGGGGAATTGCCGCTGATCGTGATGTGCTGTCCCAGACCTGGAAGGTGCGATTGCTGAGAAAGGAGGTCAGCCAGGCCAGGGCGATCCCTGCTAAAAGTAGTCCTTTTAATGTGGTTGCTGATCCAATGTATTTCCTCATGTTCACTACTGTAAACCACAGTGTCAGCCACTACAAACAAAAAGTAGTGGGGCGGGTCGGGATCGTGGAAAGGAGTGTGGGGGAGGTAAATTAATCATAAAAAAGGCCGCCTCATGCCTTGGTCTTCCTGTGCTTCCTAATCCATGCAGGCACTGGGACGGCATCACAGACTCCCTGTGCAATCGCCCCACTCTCTCACTGTACGAGAGCAGTGCGGGAATTTGCCTGAGCAGGCTGGTTTGACCCTTATGGTTGAATTTTGCGAATCAGAGGTCCGCGAATTCATGCGAAATCGCAAATAAATCTGCGAATTTGCGGATTTTCCTGCGAAATCGCGCATTTTTTGGCGATTTGCTCCATACTTAACTGGAGTACTTTCTACTGGCTAATCAGTAAGTGCTACCTCGTTGGGTAAATGTATTGTGCTTTTCCTACAATACAGCTGCATAAATGCCCAGAAGAGTTGACCCCGTGTGCCTGTAACTTTGCCACCGCCCCACGCATAGGCGCCAAGGTCCCTCGAGTGAGCTGTCCATCACAGTGGGTGAAAGAGCGGGAAGAGGTTGCATAGCCTAGTATGTGTGGGGTCAGGCTTCTGTGCGAGTTCACATGCCTCTTGTTTAAGAAGGGTCAGAGACCGATAAGAGCAGCAGATGAGGAGAAAGCAGTAAGTGCTACCTCGTTGGGTAAATGTATCGTGCTTTTCCTGCACTACAGCTGTGTAAATGCCCAGAAGAGTTGTGTTCAGTGACCACGTGTGTCTGTATCTTTGCCACCGCGCCCATAGGCGCCGAGGTCCCTCGAGTGAGCTGTCCATCACAGTGGGGGAAAGGGCAGGAAGAGGTTGCATAGCCTAGTATGTGTGGGGCCGGGCTTCTGTGCGACTTCACATGCCTCTTGTTTATGAAGGGTCAGAGACCGATAAGAGCAGCAGTTGAGGAGAAAGCAGTAAGTGCTACCTCGTTGGGTAAATGTATTGTTGTTTTCTTGCACTACAGCTGTGTAAATGCCCAGAAGAGTTGTGTTCAGTGACCACGTGTGTCTGTAACTTTGCCACCGCGCACATAGGCGCCGAGGTCCCTCGAGTGAGCTGTCCATCACAGTGGGGGAAAGGGTGGGAAGAGGTTGCATAGCCTAGTATGTGTAGGGCCGGGCTTCTGTGCGAGTTCACATGCCTTTTGTTTATGAAGGGTCAGAGACCGATAAGAGCAGCAGATGAGGAGAAAGCAGTAAGTGCTACCTCGTTGGGTAAATGTATCGTGCTTTTCCTGCACTACAGCTGTGTAAATGCCCAGAAGAGTTGTGTTCAGTGACCACGTGTGTCTGTAACTTTGCCACCGCGCCCATAGGCGCTGAGGTCCCTCGAGTGAGCTGTCCATCACAGTGGGGGAAAGTGAGGGAAGAGGTTGCATAGCCTAGTGCGTGTGTCGCCGGGCTTTTGTGCGAGTTCACATGCCTCTTGTTTATAAAGGTCAGAGACCGATCAGCGCAGCAGATGAGGAGAAAGCAGCCTTCTGGTCACTGGAAGTACAGGAGTATTGCGCTTGAGAAACTCGTGGATGTCTAGACCCCCATCACGGATTACAGCTGATTGTAGACGGTACATCTGGGGAGAAAGCATCGACCGTGCTCACTAGATTCTTGGGCTGATTATAATGCGTTAATTAATTTGAACTTCAACTCGGGCACCTGCTTTTTTTTAATCTGTAAGTGCTTCCTGCTGAGGTTTAATTGTTGGGACAGGCGCCTCGTTGCCTAATTGTAACTATTCTCTGACCCTGCTTCGAGGGTCAGAGCGGGGTCAGAGAATAGTTGCAAGTAGGCAACGAAGCACCTCAGGAAGCACTTACAGGGTTACAGCAGGTGCCCAAGTTGAAGTTAATTTCTTTGTAACCATTTTGTAAATGGTTACAAAGAAATTAGCTTCAACTTGGGCACCTGCTGTAACCCTGTAAGTGCTTCCTGAGCAAAATTCGTCCCGCTCGCGGATTCGCGGATTTTGCCGTGATTTCGCGCGATTCGCGGATCGCGAAATCACGGAAAATCCGCATATTCCGCGAGCGGAACGAATTGTCCGCCCACCCTTCGCTCAGGCACAGGGAGTCTGTGCTGTTTTTACCACCCTGCTGTGCAATACAGCTGGGTTGAGAAACCTAAGTGCTCATGTGTGTTTGCTTGGCCTCACAGGGCCAGCCAAATACACATGTGCACTTAGAAGTGCATCAACCAATGCTCCTCCCCCTCCCATGGCGCCACCCAGCCCCTGCAAACAAACGCTGGCTGAGCTAGCAGCTGAAAAATAAAATGATGATAACATTTTGTTTTCTTTTTCAGCTGCTGACTCTGAGCCAGTGGGGCGACGCTCCTCCACCATTGCGAAGGAAACGCCATGGTAAATGAGCCTAACTCTGTGATTCGTTCTGTTTTTTTGTGCAGTTTTATTGAGGGTCAAACCACCCAGATGTAGTGGAGTGCTTTACATTAGCATCAGTTGCGTTTCGTTTCATAAACTTTTATTCGATTGCCATTTGTTTTTGCAACCATAAAAAGTACAAACATCTAAAAAAACATTTTTAGCATTTTTTTAAAACGGTGTTTACAAAATAGAGACTGTTGTGATTTATATAAAATGATAACTACTCATAATTGCGTCGATACATAATACATGATTTCAAAAAATTTACAATGTACTTTGCAATAAAGCTTGACTCCAGAGATTGCAGGGACAAATATGCAGGTTTACACAATCTAAGACCTGCTAGTTTGAGAACAGGCAGAATCCAGACCTTTCTGGGAAAGGAATAGAATTTACAAAAAAATAAAACGTGCATTGTCGATTGGATTGAAAGATCGTCACAGGGACAGGGGGTAAGTGTATGAGACCAGTCTTGAGTATTAGGAAAAGTAACTAACCTGAAAAAAAGATTAAAACGAAACCTAGTAAGGAGATACTTTTCATAGTTATTTAAATAAAAAGACAAATATGGTTGGATACCCAGGTGGGTCTGGACAGCGGTAACCAAGAAGAACTGCAGAGCACTCGAGAAAACCTGGCGCAGAGACCCAACACCGGACAACAAGACTGCCCTCAAGCTCGCCACCCGAAAACACCACCAGCTGATCCACGCCACCAAGAAAACCGCATTCAAGGAACGACTGGACAACAACGCACACAACAACAAGGAACTCTTCAACATCGTGAAAGAGCTCTCCAACCCCAACGCCGGAAACAACGACATCACCCCTTCGCAAGACCTCTGCAACTCCCTCGCCTCCTACTTCCACAACAAGATCGCGGACATACACAACAGCTTCAGCACTCAACCGACGCACGCCACAACCGAACCACCGCCCCCCACCACCACCCTCCGCGCCTGGACCCCGATCAGCACCGAAGACACCATCCGCACGATGAACTCCATCCACTCCGGATCCCCAACAGACCCCTGCCCTCACCACGTCTTCAACAAGGCCGACGCTGTCATCGCACCCCACCTGCGGGACATCATCAACACCTCCTTCGACACCGCTACCTTCCCGGAGAGCTGGAAGCATGCCGAACTCACCGCCGACCTCAAGAACTACCGCCCCATCTCGCTGCTCCCGTTCCCGGCTAAAGTCATCGAGAAGACCGTCAACAAGCAACTGGCCGCCTTCCTCGAGACGAACGGCTCCCTCGACCTCTCGCAGTCTGGCTTCCGGGCCAACCACAGCACCGAGACCGCCTTGATCGCAGCTACAGATGACATCCGAGCCCTGCTTGACAACGGAGAAACAGCGGCCCTCATCCTCCTGGACCTCTCCGTGGCCTTCGACACTGTCTGCCACCGTACCCTAGTACAGCGCCTCAGCAACGTCCGAATCCAGGAGAAGGCACTGGAGTGGATCACCTCCTTCCTCGCCGGAAGGACACAGAGAGTCCGCCTCCCTCCGTTCAGATCGGAAGCCACCGAAGTCATCTGCGGCGTCCCTCAAGGCTCCTCGCTCAGTCCAACACTCTTCAACGTCTACATGAGCCCCCTCACAGCCATCGCACGCCAGCACAACCTGAACATCATCTCCTACGCCGACGACACCCAGCTGATCCTCTCCCTCACTAACGACCCCGCCACCGCCAGAGCCAACCTGCACGAAGGGATGACAGACGTAGCCAAATGGATGTCGAACAGCCGCCTGAAACTGAACTCAGACAAGACGGAAGTCCTCATCCTGGGATCCTCACCCTCTGCCTGGGACGACTCCTGGTGGCCCCCCGCCCTGGGCAGCGCACCCAAACCAACTGACCACGCACGCAACCTGGGCTTCATCCTGGACTCCTCCCTCTCCATGACCAGACAAGTCAACGCCGTCTCCTCGTCGTGCTTCAACATCCTGCGCATGCTACGCAAGATCTTCCGATGGATCCCCACCGAGACCAGGAAGACGGTCACCCAGGCCCTCGTCACCAGCCGTCTGGACTACGGCAACTCCCTCTACGCCGGAACCACCGCCAAACTCCAGAAAAGACTCCAGCGGATCCAGAACACCTCAGCACGACTCATCCTGGACATCCCCCGCCGCAGCCACATCTCCGGACACCTGAGAGACCTGCACTGGCTCCCGGTCAACAAGAGAATCACCTTCCGGCTCCTCACCCACGCACACAAAGCCCTACACAACCAAGGACCAGGATACCTCAACAGCCGCCTCAACTTCGACGCTCCCAAACGCCAGCTTCGATCGACCAGCCACGCCCTCGCCGCCGTCCCCCGCATCCGAAGAGCCACCACTGGAGGAAGGTCCTTCTCCTACCTGGCCGCCAAGACTTGGAACTCCCTTCCGATCCACCTCCGCCTGACCCAGGACCACCTCGCCTTCAGGAAGCAGCTCAAGACCTGGCTGTTCGAGCAGTAGCGGATCCCCTCCCCCCCAGCGCCTTGAGACCCTCCGGGTGAGTAGTGCGCTATACAAATGATCTGATTGATTGATTGATCTGAGAATTGGATGGTTTCATCAGTTCGGTGGTGCTGCGTAGAGCTCTAAGATGACTCAGGCACAGTTTTTTTAGCTCTTTTCTTGAAATGTCACCCATTGAGGGAGGGTCTTGAAAGTAATTGCAGCGATCCATATCTCGACTAAAGTTTCTTATGTATACTAGCCAGGATATTTTTTCCCAGTTATCCAGAGCAACGCAATCCATGATCAGGGATCGTGTTAGATGGCATTCTTCATTGGTCCAGATGCGGTGCCATAGAAGCATGGGATAACATCGTATTGTGTCCGCAATATAATCCATGCCTAGTTTAGCCAATGAGGCATAGATTGGGGCACTGGATGGTAAGGACAACAGGTATTTGGCGAACCCATTTTCTACTAGTTGTAGAGGGTTGATTGAACCATAACCCCAAACACCTGCACCATACGTAGCCACACTGTGGCATTTGGCATAGTATATTTTAAGAAGTTCCGGAGGAGCTGGTTTTCCCAGTTTCCTAGAAAAGGAGACTAGGGCTGATGTAGTTCTCTGGAAAAGCAATTTTTTACTTGCGACCAGCTGTCGCCAGCTCAGGGTTTCATCCACCAAAATTCCAAGGTAAGGATAAGCGCTAGTTCGATCCAGCTTAGTTTTGTTCACAAAGATGGTTTTAGGATTTTTTAGTCTCTGGCCAAAATGCATTACAAAAGTCTTTTTGATGTTAACTTTAAGGCCCAAGGAATCCATATAGGAACAATATTTGTTAAGTTGTACTTGCAACTGGGTCAATGTCCTGGCAAAAATAACAGAGTCATCAGCATATAGAAGGGTTGGTATGGGACGATGGTTGATTTGTGGGATGTCCTGGCTCCCCTCTAGTAGCGCTGCCTCCAACCCATTAGTATACAGGTTGAACAACAAGGGAGCCAGTACACAGCCCTGTCTTACCCCCTGTCGGATTTGGATGTGGGGGGTTAGTTCACCATTAATCCCGTACCGTACTCTCGCCGTTGCATTCGAGTACAATTCGCGCAGGAATATAATAAGTGCAGAGTCAACGCCCATTTCCTCAAGCAGGGACCAGAGTTTGCAATGCTGTACACAGTCAAACGCTGCACTTAGGTCAACATAGACTACGAATAGGTGACCCTTTTTGGCATTTACATATTTTCCAGTCAGAAGAACAAGGTTCAAAGTCTGTTCCACGGTCCCAAGACCAGCTTGGAACCCATATTGGAGGTCAGTTATAATTTTCTTAGAAGCTGCCCATTCTTGGAGACGCACCAATAGTAATCTACCTACTACCTTTCCAATTGAGTCCAGAAGGGAGATGGGTCTGTAGCAGACCGGATCGTTTCGGTCTCCCTTTTTAAAGATAGGTAGGAGAATTGATGATGACCATGAATCAATAAAGCCAATTGTTGTTACTGCTGTCAGGACTTGGGTGAGGAGTGGAGACCAAAGCTCGATGTTATGGGTAAAGATGTCTACCTGCACCCCGTCCGGTCCGGGGGCCTTACCTGATTTGGAGGCCTTCAGAACTCTAACTACTTCGCCTAGTTCGAAGCAGATATTTATTGGGTGCGTCTTGGATACTGACATTATTAGAGAAAGAGGGTCCTCCTCCGTTGGATTTGGTTGGGGACCCCCAAAATTTCCCGTGAAATGGGCAACCCATTCTTCTGCAGTCACTGCAACGTCAAGATGTTGGGCAGATGAGGAGTCTGACAAAAAAGGAGATTTTACCACTCGCCAAAAATGACCGCTATCCCGCGATCGACAGCTTTCATGAAGTTGGAGCCATAAATTCTCCTTAATTTCCTTTATGCGTTTTGCCCTTTCATCCTTATAAAGTTTTCTCAACCTAGCAATCTCAGGGAGATTCCTAGGAGTTGTCCGTAGGGCTATCTTGAGATTTGAGAGTGCTTTGCGGCGTCCAGGGTTAAACCACCTCTCCGTCGGTGGTTTGCGTGGATTTGTGCGCGTTAGTTCCTCTTTTATTGTTCTCAGCATCTTATCAAAGCTACTAAGAATTAACTCAGGCGAGGAGCTAGGATCTAGGCAGTTGTTAACGGAGAAATTAGCTTTTTTGAGGACCTGCGCTGTCAATGCATCGGGATCGATTTTTTCCCACTTTACTGAGAAACCGTTCACCTTATCCATTTTCAGGGTTTCTTGCGTTAAGAGGCTTCTTGTATTTGTATTTAAAGAGACAGTTTTTGGCTGTATTAAAATTTGGTTTGAAAAATGGTCGCTGCTAATGTCTGTCCCAATAGAAAAAAAATTCAGTTGGCCCCTTAGATTCTGTGAGCATAGAATAAAGTTGATTGTGCTTGATAGACCCCGACCGTGAAATGTTGGAGCAAAATCCAGTTGTGGTTGTACTAGCCGGTTTGCGTAGTCCAACTCTAGGGAAAAGATGCTCTCATTAAAAAGGGAGCCATTTGTAGAGTGAGTAAAATGGGCCAAGGGGCTATCAAATTCGTCGATCAATCCACAGTTCTCATTTCCATTTTTAAAGTTGGGGCAGATTGGAATGTTGAAATCACCTCCCCAAATGATGTACACATTATGAGATGTTGAATTGTTCAGTTGGAGCTTTAGGAGAGTGCTGATTTCGTTAACCATCCGTGGACAGTCTAATTGCGAAGGATTGTTATACAAGTTAACCAAAAGATAAACAAAACTGTTGTTAAGAGAGATTAGTAAAATTTGATAGGAGGCGTCCTCTTTTAGAGTTGTGATTGTTGTCAGAGGAAGAGTATTTCTTACATAGATCACTAGTCCTCCCTTAGGTCTGCCGAACATACCCTGGGTAGCTAAGATGGTAAATGTTTTGTAGCCCGCCAAATGGACAGGGGCAGTTGACCAGGTCTCTTGGAAGCAGATTACATGGTTCTCTGTGATTTTGTCCACCCATGATTGAGAGTTTATTTTGGAACGGAGTCCTGCAATATTCCAGAATAGAAAGGATAGTTGTAAGTTCTTTGCTGTAGAATTGTTACATGTTAGAAGATAGTCTGGAACAACTAAATTTGTTTTACCTGTGTCATTTATTTGCAAAATACTAGGTAGCGGATCAGAGAGAATTATAGGTTCGTCTTCTGCTATTTGTGTTACGATGTAGGGGGAACAGTGGGAAGGAGGGGTTTGACTGCTAGTGCAAGAGGTGATAGTGGGGTTAGGATTTATTGATGGGCTATCAAAAGAGCTCTCACAAGGTATCTCTAGACCTTCAGATGGTGATATGATCCTCTCTACCTGGTTGATGGTATATGGACTGGCTAGCGGTCAATCAACCATTTCCAGACAATCAAATCTGTTTCTTGTAGGTATACCTCGCCATCCTGGCATGGGGACTTGTTCTCTGGTTGGAGGCCAATTCCGCGTTTCCCACTCTCTGTTGGTATTTCTGTGGGAACGCCATGGTTCCTCAAAGGTCCAATCCCTCTCTAAAGGTTGTTCCCAGTTTTGGGTCATCATGTACTGGTTATTATATGTTGGGGGATAGAAAAAGGAGAGACGATAAGCGTCTATCCCTCCACTCTTAGCTGGTGTTGGCCAGGAACAAATATGATCTACTGTGGCTGGATCTTCGCAGTTGACTATTATACAATCTCCCTGGATGGTTTTTAGTTCTGGCCCTACCCACGGGACTCTGCGAGCAGTGGAAATTCTGCTGGTGTAAGCAGATTGTGTTGGTCTGTTAATGTTAAGCCACTGTAAAACCTTATTTTGTAGGGACCAAGATGGTTCTTTGGCAGAATCCGGAAGCTCAGGGACACCCGTAAGAATAACAGTGTAGGGGGATGCTTCGCGCGGATTTGGAACGGGCGTCTTTGCCTACGCCCCTTTTTCCCATCACCAAATATGTTTGGCAAAGGATGCTGTGGAACTGGTGGTGGGATCGGCGCCTGTGTTGCAGGAAGAGCATCCTTTACGGGAGGTAGGTGAGTAGGGCAGGGTTGGGGGGGGGGGGTAGGCTGAGTGGGAGTAGTAATACACTCAGTCTTATCCTTGTTCACAGCCACCTCTCTCAGAGTTAAGGGAGCAGAGGTTTGTTGTTTCTTAGGGATTGTTTGAATGACGTGAGATGTTGGTGGTTTTGGCACGTTAGTTCCATAGGTTTTATGAACCCCTTGGTTACCGGTAGCTAAAGGGGTAATATTAGTAGTAGTAATCCCTGGAATTTGTTGCCCCTCTCTTGGTGGAATTAAAGGTTTTTGTGTTAATTTAGCTAACTGCTTTTCAATGATCATTATGCTACGTTCGAGGGGTTGGAGATGGTGCTTAAGTATTTCCCTAAAACTAGCCAACAGTTGGTTATTTTCGCTACTTAGGCTGCGAACTTTCCCTCCTATAGTCGGGATGGGTACATTTACAGATGGGTCTGTTAGGATAATGGATTGAGTATTAGTATCATTTGGGGGTTCAGATGGTTTTGGAAGAAGTGGTCTGTCAGTGCAGGTTATTACAGCTTTGGATGGTATAAGATTTACTATAATCTTATCTTTACCTTGTTTTGGGACAGCGCCCTCTATTTCTCCGATTTGCTGGATTTGGGTGGCCAGATCCTGAGAATGCAATAATTGTAAGTCAGGAGTGTTTTCCAGATCGCAAACGGATTCGATGTCAGAGGTGAGATTAGAAACAGAAAGGTCGATAGATTTCGGTATTGAGTGGATATCTACCTGGACGTTTGGGTGGGGTTGTGATAATAATGTGGTCTTAGGGTTGGGGTTGGGGGGGGTTTTAATGGAGTTTGGGCGGAGGCTAAAGGGCCCAAAGATGACCTTCTTGCTGCTGCAAGTTCGTGCGATACCCTTCGTTCAAGTAAGGATATACTTAGGTTGATAGTATCGTTTGTTCTGGAAATAAATTGATCAGTTGGCCCAGTAACCAGGGCATTTGCAATAGCAGTCTTGCTTCTACTCCCCCTGGTCATAGTGATTAAAGGGTTAAATGGTAGTTTTTGTTCGAATTGATAATCTTGTGACTGAAAGTCAGTTATCAGAGTAGGAATAATGCGCTAGTGTGTGTTGGAGATCGCCTTACCAAATACACAGGCCAAGGGGGGTGGCCCAGCCCAACCTTTCACAGTCTAGAACGGGCTAAAACGGGCCCGGGCTGCGACCCGCGCGCGTCCCGCGATGCGCGTTGCCGGACCTGCTTATATTTAGGAGGGTGTGTGGCACTGGGAGGGGGCGCGGCTCGGCCGGGAAGAGGAACCAGCTGTTGGTGATTTCAGGAATGCTGGTCCTCGCAGTCCCGGTCGCCGCCCCTCTCGCCTCCTCTGCGGCCAGAAAGATGATATTCTCTCCTCAAGGGTCCAGAAGAAACCACGGGGCTTGAAGCGCTACTCCTGTAGCGAAGGGCAGAGACAAATGTTCAGAAACCTCTAGCGAGCGGCTCCCGCGGAGCGGGGGCCGCGAGAGGTAAATAGCACT
Source organism: Lissotriton helveticus (assembly GCF_964261635.1). Lineage (NCBI taxonomy): Eukaryota > Metazoa > Chordata > Amphibia > Caudata > Salamandridae > Lissotriton > Lissotriton helveticus. Next base: position 125,516,366 of record NC_136061.1, read on the forward strand.
CAGGGAGGAGGCGTGGCACTGGGAGGGGGCGCGGCTCGGCTGGGAAGAGGAACCAGCTGTTGGTGATTTCAGGAATGCTGGTCCTCGCAGTCCCGGTCGCCGCGCCTCTCACCTCCTCTGCGGCCAGAAAGATGATATTCTCTCCTCAAGGGTCCAGAAGAAAGCGGGGGCTTGAAGCGCTACTCCTGTAGCGAAGGGCAGAGACAAATGTTCAGAAACCTCTAGCGAGCGGCGCCCGCGGAGCGGGGGCCGCGAGAGGTAAATAGCACTCAGAGAGGAGGCGTGGCACTGGGAGGGGGCGCGGCTCGGCCGGGAAGAGGAACCAGCTGTTGGTGATTTCAGGAATGCTGGTGCTCGCAGTCCCGGTCGCCGCGGCTCTCGCCTCCTCTGCGGCCAGAAAGATGATATTCTCTCCTCAAGGGTCCAGAAGAAAGCAGGGGGCTTGAAGCGCTACTCCTGTAGCGAAGGGCAGAGACAAATGTTCAGAAACCTCTAGCGAGCGGCTCCCGCGGAGCGGGGGCTGCGAGAGGTAAATAGCACTCAGGGAGTAGGCGTGGCACTGGGAGGGGGCGCGGCTCGGCCGGGAAGAGGAACCAGCTGTTGGTGATTTCAGGAATGCTGGTCCTCGCAGTCCCGGTCGCCGCGCCTCTCGCCTCCTCTGCGGCCAGAAAGATGATATTCTCTCCTCAAGGGTCCAGAAGAAAGCAGGGGGCTTGAAGCGCTACTCCTGTAGCGAAGGGCAGAGACAAATGTTCAGAAACCTCTAGCGAGCATCAGTTGCTTTTTTGTGTAGTGTTATATAGTGCCAACCCCACCGGAAGGTATTGGAGCGCTTTACATTAGCACCAGTTCCGTTACACAAGGACACATTCATTTTTGTAGGCACGGGGAGATTAAATAATTAGCCAGAATCAAGTAGGTTAAACCAACGCCAAAACTGGAGCCCGGGTTTTCAGCTCCATAGTCAGCAGCTGTGGCCCTTACCCCACATCCTCTCCCAAGAGGACATCACATCAAATCTCTAGCTTTAGCATCAGTTCCATATTTTGTGATTACGGCCAAATGACTTAATCTCCCCATGGCACCCAGCAGTTGCTGTTGGTTGTCGGTCTACCTCCCACCCATCACTGCTCACCACACTGAACTCCTTTGCACAGATCCTCTCCTCGCCCTACTCTGCTTTTCACATTTTTGTGTGCAGTTTTATATAGGGCCAACACCACCCAAAGGTATTAGAGAACTTTACATTAGCACAAATTACTTTTTTAAAGAAGTTTTATATAGCACCATCATGACCCGAAAGTATTGGAGCACTTTACATTAACACCAGTTACTTTTAATGAGGACACTGTAAACTTGCTGAATCACTTAATCTCCCCCTGGCAGCACACATTTGTTTTTGGTTCACAGTCAACCTCCCACCTGTCGCTGCTTTCCAATGCTGAACTCCTGTTGCACAGACTCCCTCGTCTCCCAGATCCCCTCCTCCCCAACTCTGCTTTTCACATTTGTTTTTTTGTGCACTTTTATGTAGCATATAATCAAAGGAGGGAGGGAGAAGCTCTGATCCATTCAGCTTCCTGTCAAAGGTTAATAATCATAGGAGAATGGATCACTTGTACCTGTAGTCCCAGGGTCAGGTGTAGTAGCCGTCATTAAAACCCTCAGTCACGTACAGGAGGGAGGGCGGTATAGCTTGGTTCTCCGATTCTAGAAACGTGAAAGCATCTTCATTGGGTTTTATTCTGAAATTCTTTTCCTCCAACTGGAGGTTTAGACCACTGGTTTTAGCAGTAGTGACCAGGACTATGCTACAAAAACGGCCCTGTAACAAAAACGGCCCCCAGGGGCCCAAAACCGGCCCCCACCCTTGCGGCGGACCGGGGGATTGCCCGGTGCCCGCAACGGCCAGTCCGGGCCTGTGCATGTGTACATACAAAAATGCATTTCTTTAAAAAGTTGTTAAAACACAAACTGCATTTGTTTATTTTATTCCTGCACAATCTGTTGGTATTAAAGTGCTCACTCTTCTTGTCATAGCACAAACATGACTCGATGGTATTGGAGCACTTTTAATACTCACCAGTTACATTCCACATTGACATATTCATTTTTGTCACTGATCCTACTTCAATTATCTTATATTTTTAACCCCTCCGCTGTTGCTTTCTCCCACCCTCTCACGTCGTTGCCTGCCCATTTCCCCATCCCTTCCTGCTTCCCTGCTTGACGCGTCCCCCCAAAACATGAACAGCCCATGTTTATCTTTTTTGGACCATCTGAATATATTGGGGAGCTCACTCCGTCGTCCGTCTTGCCATAGTCTGAACATGAGCTGATGGTATTGGAGGGCTTATTTATTTATTTATTTATGGGTTTGTATCGCGCCGGCCTCACACCCGAAGGTGTATCTCCGCGCGGTGCTATGAAGTGAACAGGTCGGGACATGCGCTCATCCTAGAACAGAGTTGTCTTTAGGCATTTCCTGAAGGCTAGATGGCTCGAGCACTCTCTAAGGGAAAGGGGAAGATTGTTCCACAGACGAGGGCCCATGATGGAGAGGGCACGACCTCCCTGTCTGGTCTTATTATGTCTGGGAATCTGTAGTAACAGCTGATTGCTGGACCTCAGATTACAGGAAGGGCGGTGGTATACAAATTTTTCGGCCAGATAGTGCGGCCCTAGGTTGTGGAGACTCTTGTGCACCACACAGCAGATCTTAAATTCCACCCGTTTCCGGATGGGAAGCCAGTGGAGGGCTTTGAGGAGGGGCAAGGATGGCGTTCTGGGGGGGGCATTGGTCACCAAACGTGCCGCGGTATTCTGAACAACCTGAAGTTTGTTAAGCACTCCTTCATTGGCTGCTAGAAATAGGCCATTGCAATAGTCCAGGCGGCTCAGAACGAGGGCCTGGACCAAGGTCTTTCTAGTGTTGTCAGGGAGAAGGGGGAACACTTTCCGAAGGAGGCTAATAATGTGAAAGCAAGATCCCGCCGTGGTGCTGGCATGATGAGCAAGGGTGAGATCGTGGTCTAGACGGACCCCCAGGTTTTTCACCACCTGTTTAGGGGAAGGGGCCTGACCCAGACTAGTGGGCCACCAGTCAGGGGTCCACAGGATTTTTGCCTCTCCAAATAGCATGACCTCCGACTTTCCCACATTGCACTGGAGAAAGTTCTTGGCCATCCAGCTGGCGATCGCAGTCATGCCGTTAGAGAAAGCTTGTCTTATCTCCGGGGTAAAGGTTTTAAAAGTGAACAGCAGCTGCGTGTCGTCAGCGTAAGAGATGGGCATAAACCCGAAAGACCTCATAATGTTGGCCAGGGAGGAGACATATACGTTAAACAACGTAGGGCTGAGACAGGAGCCCTGCGGAACTCCTCTGATGATGCTGGTAGAGGAGGAACTAAAGGAGCCCATATTTACCTTCTGGGTGCGCTCAGCGAGAAAGCTGGTGAACCACGCCAGGGCAGATTTGTCAATGCCAATCTTATAGTGCTCACCAGTTACATTCCACATTGACATATTCATTTTTGTCACTGATCCTACTTCAATTATCTTATATTTTTAACCCCTCCGCTGTTGCTTTCTCCCACCCTCTCACGTCGTTGCCTGCCCATTTCCCCATCCCTTCCTGCTTTCCTGCTTGACGCGTCCCCCCAAAACATGAACAGCCCATGTTTATCTTTTTTGGACCATCTGAATATATTGGGGAGCTCACTCCGTCGTCCGTCTTGCCATAGTCTGAACATGAGCTGATGGTATTGGAGGGCTTATAGTGCTCACCAGTTACATTCCAAAATGACACATTCATTTTTGTAGCTGATCCTCTTTCAATTAATGTATTTGTTCCTCTTGATTGTTGCTCTCTGCGCCCTCTCCCGGCGTTGCTTGCCCATCTCTCATCCCTTCCTGCTTCCCCACTTGACCCGTCCCCCCATTACCTTCCTCGTTGCTGCTGCTTTTATTTTTTTAATTTTTGCACAATTTGATGGTATTGGAGCGCTTGTTCTGTCCTCTATCTTGTCATTGTGCTAACACCAGCCGATGGTATTGGAGCGCCTTAGGTGCTCACCAGCTACATTACAAAATGACACATTCATTGACGTACACAAGGGGAAGCGTAAGTGATTTGCCCATAATCACAAACTGTTCCGCTGACCCCGAGATTTTAACATGGTTCACAAGGTCCCCTGTCGGCAGCACTGGCCACATCCTCACTTCACTTAATATCTCCTCAACTGTTTCTCACTATCACTTCCTCATTTCTTCAACAAGACTCTGTCAACACAAAACAAACATTGGAAAAGCCAATAGTTCTCGGCAATGCCTGAGCTATTGGCCTTGTCAACATGAAAGTCTTTTAGCCTTATTTTCTAGCACCACATCTGCTATTCAGCATGACTATAAATCAATGAAAAAGAACTATGGTGCGGCCAGTGCAGGCCACGTCACAGCACTTTTTTGTGTTAGAAAGGACAGGACAATAAACTCAACATGGGGCGTGAAGAGACTCGGCAGCGGTTCAACATCGTGTGATTCTGGGCTTTCAGTGACTTTCAGCTATGCTGAACAGCAGATGTACTGCTGGCTAAAAGACACTCCCATTGACAAGGCCAATAGTTCGGGTATTGCTGCACCCTACTGGCTTTGCCAATGCTTGTTTGTTCTTGTCATCGATGTTCCAAAAAACAGCAATCTTCGTCTGTGCTTGTTTGGTTAGTTGCTTCTCTTCTTGTAAACTGCAATAACTCAAATATGGTCCACTATGACGACAACTACATGCACTTCACGAACACATAGACTGATTGGCTGTTGTTGATTTATATCTTCAGCCACAAGGCCCATCCCCCACATTTTCTCAGCGAACAAATTGTTCTCATTAGAATCTTTAGAGGCACAAAAATTGTTTGAAAATTAGTACTGTTTTTGCAAATACTTGATAACGAACTAGTTAAAGATAGTATTTAACATTGTACTTTGTATTGACAAGGTGTCAATACAAAGTACAATGTTAAATACTATCTTTAACTAGTTCGTTATCAAGTATTTGCAAAAACAGTACTAATTTTCAAACAATTTTTGTGCCTCTAAAGATTCTAATGAGAGGTGCCTTTCTGTTTTTGATATCAAATCAAATCAAATAAAATTTTCTTGAACTTGAACTTAAACTTAAAAAAAAAGATAGTATTTAACAATAAAGGTAATACTCAGTTTCAGATCTGAATCAGCATATTTGATGATGAATCTTTTTGCTCTTGTGTATTACATGACAATACTTCTGTAAGGCCCAGGTTTTTCTTTTGCAACCGAAGGAAGGGCTTCGCAGTGGTGTAATAAAGGTAAACATTCTATTTCCTAAAGGCTGGTCGCAAGAGACAATACCCAGGTGGAGTTATGGAATTGTGCCATAATGGCCGCTTCCTCTTATTTTACTAACAGGGTTTCCCCATAAAAGAGCATTGACAACAGCCACAAGTAGTTGCTCGATGGAAAGGGTTTCTATAGGGCGAGCCGGCTGCAGCCCCGCTGTTGGGACATCCTGAATTCCGCAACCTCCCACTGATGAGCCTGAATTAAGAGGTGGGCGGACGGGAAAGACGGCTTCTGGCGACCGTCCCGGCATCGCTCACCTCTATAGGACGATTTTAGATTTTTCACTTGGTCTAGCTGGGGTACGGAAGAAATGCAGATGAAAAGGAGCACTTTGGTTCAGGGTTACGAATAGGTCGTATGCCTAGAGTAAGTCACAACTACTCATGGAAAACAGCTGTGTGAAACCGAACAGGGTAAAATACTGAATCGTTAATATTCCTTACTAGCTGCCCGCCCCAGCGTTGCCTGGGGCAGAAAGGGGCTGGGGGCAGCATTTGAGGCTTGCGCGCACTTCTGCCCCCGGCACCCTCCGCCCCCTCCCGCCCCCTCCCGCCCGGCCCGCCCCGGCCCCCTCCCGCCTGATCCTTACCTCAGCCGCCGGACCCGCTCCAGGCGCCCCGCCCGCACAGGCCGCCACTCTCCAGGCGCCCCTCCCGCACAGGCCGCCACTCTCCAGGCGCCCCGCCCGCACAGTCCGCCACTTCGCCCAGCAGCAAGCAGGGCCGCGGCAGTCCTCCCAGCAGGTCGCGATCTTCGGCGCCATTTCTGGAAGTGTTGCCAGGGAGCGCAAACGCAAATGATTTCATCACGCAGACGTCGCGGCCGGCGCTACTTGCAAGGGACTACTTTATTTTTATTTCGAAATTTTTTAAACAACGTATATTTTTTATTTTTAATAGCCTATGTCCTTCTGCTTGCCCTGAGGTTTTCAAAGATGTCTTTTGTGTTTTGATTGGTGGTGTACTTTTCCAGTTTACCTGGCTCAAAGGTTTGTGTTCTCTCTTTATAATAGTAGTATAGATTACCGATTCGTTAATAAGGAATACCTACCCATTCATTCCTATGGGCATGGAGGACCATAGCAATGAATGTGAAGACATTCGGTATTATCAATTCGGTATTACCGAATCGGTAATACCGGGAGGTATTTGAAGGGTGCCAGGGTGTCCAAAGGATACCCTGTTGCATCCCTGAAAATATGCATGTGTGCACATGTGGCACACATGCATGCCCTAAGGGTATGGATGTGTGCACTTTTAAAAAAGCAAAAATGTGCTTTTTTAAAGGAATTCGGTAATTACCACCAACTTGAAGTTGGTAGTAATTAACGAATTCCTAAGGCCCAAAAGCACTCTTAAAAGTGCTTCCTACATTGCATTTATGGAATCGTTATTACCGATTCCTTAAATGCAAGGCCAATTAAGAATCTGTATTAAGGAATCGGTATTTACCGATTCCTTAAATGCAAGGCCAATTAAGAATCAGTATTAAGGAATCAGTATTTACCGATTCCTTAAATGCAAGGCCAATTAAGAATCGGTATTAAGGAATCGGTATTTACCGATTCTTTAATACCGAATCCTTCCCTACATCACTAATGCCTAAATACCGGTCGGTAACGGTGAAATTTACTGAATTTCCCCCTTACCGATCGGTATTTGGGCCACCTACATCGCGCCCCAAGTGAGGACAATGCAGATTAATGATTCTTAGAAAGCCCTCTTATGATTTAAGCTCTCAAGCAAGAACAAGGAGAACCCTACTCACATCGGAGCCAGGGCATTAATTTATAACAAAAAACAACGGCTCCTGTGGTGTAGTACTATATACTGAGTCAATCAATTTAGCATAATAGCAATTTATAGAAACACAGAAGGACTAAAAGGGGATGTCAAAAAGAAATACACCAACAATTCGAGAGAATTTTCAATATTGTTTATATACTGCAAACCATTAATTGCAGAGTTACGCAAGAAATACTCAGTTTATCACATACTAATGTAAACACAAAAAGGTGCACAGTGTCCCAAGTGTACAAGTGAAACCAAAACATAAATATACAAACAACATATACATATATGCGCAACGTGGTTTCTCATAGGATAACAACTCGAAAGGAAAATGACCAAAGATATTAATAATGAATTCTTTTAGTGTCTATACATAATCCTAGGCACTAAATATTGGTTCGATTCCTTATGGCGTCGACGGCGTTTCGACCCTCAAAAATGTGGGTCTCCTCAGGACAAGACATTGGGGGACATCTTAATGATAATCGTTTTCACCCATGCGTGGTAAAAATTATGAATGACTTACAGGTAGCCCAGCCGGGTACACTATAATGGTCAGAGAGTTAGGGGCGTAATCCTCATAGATGATGAAAGATTCAATAAAAACAAGACAATGCCTGATAGAGTTGGAGTAGCGTCCAAATGCGCTAAGTACACCCACGTCGTTGTGACGTTTTACCGAATTGACAGACTTGAATCTCTCTCTCGAATTGTTGGTGTATTTCTTTTTGACATCCCCTTTTAGTCCTTCTGTGTTTCTATAAATTGCTATTATGCTAAATTGATTGACTCAGTATATAGTACTACACCACAGGAGCCGTTGTTTTTTGTTATATATACTCTTATGATTTAAGAGCAGGATCTTTGATACAGGGGAAACACCACACAAGATGTTAGCAAATAGACTGATAGCCAAAAGGAATAAAGAGACAACCCAGAGCGTGAGGGGTCCGAGGGGTCCGAGGGGTCCGAGGGACGAGGTTGCAGAGGGGGGATTCACAGATGGGCAATCTCTACCAAGACTTTTATAGGGTACTGAATTCCAAATCGGAAAAATGTGCCAAGGACCAACCTTGATTCCTGTATGGTATCAAGACACTCACATGCACAATTAGAAACTGACGGAGTATTAGTATCTATCAACAGCATGAAGTCTTGCAAGGCGCCTGGGTCCATTTGCTATTCCATCCAGGAGCCCAATTGCAAATTGGGCGAATTTTACTGAATGTTTGCACACAGATAGTCCTGAAGGAATTATTTTAGAGAATTTAGAATGATGAGGATTGTGAAACCAATGATGGCAGGGGCAGGTGGGGTGGGTTTCCGTCAAGCCAGGATTGGGGTGGTAAAATATGTTATTCTTAGTGACTACAGTGTTATACAGAGTAGCAAAACTCTACTTGAAAATTATTTCCAATAGATTAAACCCTGTGCTTCCAACATGGTTGATTGGACTTTGTGGCACGGAGACAGCTGTTCAATACTACATGCAGACTGGCCCACCTTGTCAAAATGTCTTAGAATAACAAGCATTGGCCATGCCAATCGATCTCGCCATATTAGTGTATTATCAAAATATGATAGTAATAATACAGAATGTTCGATATATTGTTTTAAATAAACGACTGACAGTGCTTTAGTAATTTGGGCTTTGTGACACTTTTCACCCACATATTGAAGAGTCTTGCATTTACAACTGTAGTCCCAGCTTGGGCAATTTTCATGTATTTTTACACAAGTGCATGCTTTATCGTATAATGTAGCATAATACAAATCATAAATGAAAACATAGTTGCTGTTGACTACATTTTAGTCCGAGATGGATTTGCAACAGCAGTTGATACAATCAGTCAAGGTGCAATAAAGGACATGCAATGACGAGTTCTATAAAAGATAGTGGAAGAGAAAAGTTATTCCCCGACCTTGCACTTTACTAAGTAAGCTTCAAGAATACCTAGCTTTGTAGAGAAGCGTTTGTTCACGTTTGGGAGATATTGAACCGAGCAGTCTGTTCCTGTTTGCCGATGGTAATGATTCCAAAGTGCTGAAAATAACATTTAATAATAAACATTTTACTGACACGGGTGCGATGTCCCGGTTTCCAGAAGTATTAACTCACTGAGCAACCTTGGCATCGGGTAGGTTTATGTTACACAAGCAGCAAAACAGATTTGCCCTGGTGGAAAACTTCTGTAATAAGCCCCTGGATGGGCATTTACATGAAAAAATCAGCTTATTGATCAAGGCTTGATGTGTTTATTAGCTGCGTTTAGGTGGGGGTGCCAGCAGGTTACAAAGCCGCAGGGAAACTCGAGGTTGCTTGTGACATGTGAAACAGAGGGATGGCGCAGCGTATACAAGCAATGTCAGGGAGGGGCTACAGACATTGATGGGCGTTTGCTATGGACATGACAACATGCCAGCTTTCATTAAGTGCTGTTTACTGAAAATTGGTGATGTGTGATCTTAGACTAATTGCCTTTCTGCGTTCCAAAAGTGAGCGCGCAGCAAAAAACTATCCTGAACAGATTTGTGAGCTGATTTTCCGGTTTTGGGCAGTATCTTGTTGTTCAGGGTCGCAAAAAAGAACATTGCAATGATCTCTGCACGTTAAAGGCTCGCTGCTGACATCAGTGAGAAGCGGGTAATTGTTCAGGAGATAAAATGCTTAATCTCAGCCCAGGAGATGAAACCCTCTACCCCAGTGCAATCCTAAAATATCAACGGTCTAATGCACAGCTCTAGACAAGGACGTCGATGTTATTGGTAACAAGCAAAAGACTGTTGAGTCATATTGTTCACCTCTGTAGCATGTCCCCGGTCATTCGCATCCATTCAACATATTTACAAATCCAACACAAATCTTTATCCGATCTAAGGGGCATATCATCAAGTGGCAGCAATAATTATCGCTAGCCACGTTTAGCGTGCACAATCCTAACGCCGTCTATCGCCGGATTCTATCGCCTGTTCAGCGGACTATTTACAACGCGCATCACCGAGGCGATAGAAATCCCAGCAATAGCGGCGATAAGCGGCATTATCGCAGAATTACCAGCGATAGAACAAAGCGTTAGGGAAAACATTGTAAATAGGGAGATGTGGACTTAGCATTAAGATCCACCTCCCCTGAAACATATAGCAAATTCGGGAAATTATCAGGCGTAAGGAACCGGCGATATACCAGGTTAGCGCTACTTTTAATGTCGTTAGATGGGTTAGCGATTTCCTAGTTAATATGGAGAAGCTGTGTTAGCGAATATTCCCGCTGAATTTCAGTCGGGAACGCCTACCTCGCATCTCATCAGCGATGCGAGGCGCAAAGAAAATGGGCACAAAGGCATGGCTTCACGCGTTAGTGTGTCCATGCTGATAGGGCGATAAAATTATCGCTGCTTTTCGTCCGCAAACGGACGCTAAAGCGGTGATAACTGTGCCTTGTTGATATGCCCCCAAATTGTCTTCCCTGACGATAACTATAGTTCCTAACCCCAGAGGCGATGCAGCATATCACAGTCTTATCGCCGCTGCTTCTAAATCAGACACCTCTTTGCATCACTTGCTGGCGATGTAAACACATCGCATGATGGCAGCCCCGTGTTCTGTTCGATGACTGACTGCAGCATGGGAAGTGTGTTCACTAAAACAAATGAAAGCTTCACTCGGGAGTGAAAATGCTTCGACGCCTTCCCGGGGAGGACAGGCAGAACCGTGAGCAAGACCGCATTTGCCCCGTAATTCGCACGACCTTGAAAGTGTCTGCACAACAGCCCAGGAGTGACGTGCAGGGCCGGTTCTAGGATTTGCGAGGCCCTGGGCTAAAAGGGAATGTGCGAGGCCCCTCTAATGTAGATCAGTGGCCCCTTGCAAGGAGACCATTCACAGACACTGTGGGAGGCCCATTGTCCAGCATTTTGTCGCCCCCCACAGTTTTAACTTTGAGCCCACTAGCCTTTCTCACACCTTCAGTCCGATAGGTGTGAGAATTGCTTGTGGGCTAAAAGTTAAAACTATGGGGGCGCCAAAATGATGGAGAATGGGCCTCCCACAGTGTCTGTGAATGGGTCTCCTTTCAATTGAAGGGAGTGTCTCCCTCCCTTATGTATCCAGATACCATCCCTGAAAGGCCCAGGGAGGGGGGCCCCTACATTTCAAAGAAAGGTGACACCTTTCTTTGAAATGGATCGCCAGGGAACCGGCGGGACACATTACGAGTGCGTGGCCCCACGTTGGTGGGCTGAGTGCGAGGCCCTGGGCAGCTGCCCACGCTGCCCATGCCTAGCGCCGGCCCTGGTGACGTGCCACTATCGCCAGCGTCCTTTGATACTGCTAACATGGTTGGCGCATCTACCTCGTCCCATCCTCTCTCTTCCCCATAATGGCGTTGAGCGATATAATGTCGCCTCCCGCGAAATTCGTCTGTAACGTGCTGCAGGCAGGGTGCGGCTGAAGAGCTGGTGCAGAATAACTCTCACTCTGTTCTAATAGACCCGCAGCACCATTGCGATGACAGACAATGGCGACAGAGCTTCCCCACGCATGCGTAAGAGAGACGTTAGTATTGCCCATGTTATTAGGACAGGCCAGGCAAAATATAGTGCACATTTATCCACCAATCACAGGACAAACAAGCATTGAAAATGCAATAGGACTCGTATTTATGAGAGACCTATTGCTTTTTCAACGGAAGTGCGGGCATCAAAGAAGGCACGAGCGGGAGGGGGTTGGGGCTGGCTGTGGTCCAAGAAGTAAGGGACTGCAGGAGGGAATGGGGAGAGGCAGGTGAACAAAACGTTTTTTTTTTAAGTACATGGGCGATAGCCTCGGAAGAATAAAAATGAAGACATGGCATCAGGAGGCGGGACTAACAAACCAAAAACCAATCATAATGCAGAATTTATGATTGCAGCCAATCAAACATATGGCCATAAATGTGGGCGGAGCGTCCCCCACTATAGTGTATACAGCATTTCTCGACGAGACAGTGCATGCGCTGCCTAGCCGAGACCTAAAAAGGTTAAAGTGGTATTCGTTGCATTCTATGCGGAAAAAAGGTTTCAACAAGGTGAGCAGGTAGTTTATCGGATTGTGCTCTTTTGGAATGGGGGATAGGACAAATTTATGGATATGATGATAACAGACTACACATCACTGGTGTCTGAATGGAGTGCTCTCAAATAGTTTCATTTGTAAAAAAGGACAGTTCAGGCACACCTATTGTCGCCATATCTCTTCATTCTGTCTATAGAGCATTGCCCTTCATGTCTTCCTAGGCGTTGGCTACTGTACCTATTTGACTGAGTCAATAGGTCTGATAGATGACTGGACTGAACCTTTCTGCCACAGATTCTTTTAATGTTTGATTTATTCATCTGTCATAGGGTTATAACGTGAGATGAAGATAGGGGAAGGGCAAATTTACAGTCCAGCTGATATGCTAGGCGCCTTATGGAGGACTGCTGATGCAACGGAGAATGGATTTGTTTATATAAAGAAGTTAAAAAAATTACACTGATGTAAAGACCTGGTGATAAGGACAGGAAGAGAACCTAAAACACCGTCCAGTAGAAACCAAACCATTCAGAAGTTTTAAGTGAGGCATAAAATGATGCTCACTCTAGGAAGTTCTGATTTCAGGAAGGGGGACACTTGATTTTTCCCAGCTCAAATATGTCTGATGGCACAGTCTTTAAGCATTGCATCTCCAGCAATCAGTTTAAATGTAGGCTTATGGTACTTGGTACAGTATTAGGACCTTTGTGTGGGCCCAGGCCAGCATTTGCAGAACAGTTCTCTTCATGGGAGTCAATTCTCACCTCTCATCAACCTTAAATAGAAGAGGTGAGGTTTCTTTAAGAGCCCTTGCTGCCCTCTGCCATTGAGCCCAATTAAGTGCCATTCCTTGTCTGATCCTTAAGCCCCAGAGCAAAATCTCATTTGTTCATGTGGATGCTGGGAGTTGGAAAAAAATGGCATTGTGAAGGCAATTCGGATATACATAGTCCAGGTGGTAGGACATTCCAATATTCAAGGCCTGATACCACCGGAGTTTGAGCAGTATTTTTTAAATCTTTTTTTAAGAGAAGCACCTAATGTTCCGCTCCTAGTTATTTCCCAGTGATTATCAGACATTAGGTCCTTATCCAGGCGGAAGTCAAGTGATTTAGCAAGTTCGGGGGGGGGAAATGTTAAAACCTGAAGTTTTTCTCGACCTTGGAGTTGTGTAGTGGTATGAAAACAGACTCTTTTTTTCGTTCATTAAGCTTCATCTTTGACACCCAAGAGTTAACCCCTTAAGTGCTCTTGTCAGCCAACAGCCGTCGTGAGCACTACTCATTAAAACAGCGGCACCGCGGCGGAATTCACGCCGCGCGGTTAGTCTGAAAAGCATTGGACAACTGCAGCTACGTTTCCTATGTTGTCAATCTTAAGGTACAATTGTGTTTCATCCACAAATTGGCTAGGGCTAATGCTCGCTTTAGTGAAAATTGTCCCTAGCAGTCAAACGGATGTGAAACACTAATGGAGTCAGGAGGAACCTTTGGGATTACCAAAAGGGACATTTGTTGGGTTTGAAAGCAAGCCACCAGATTTGAGGAGTTCTGCTGGTAAGGTTCAATTTCAACCATTTCAGAATGGTTCCTTGAATGCCCATTCTGTATTGGGGTGTATGTTATGATCAGGAGTGTGCTTATAGGTCAAAAAGCGCCAGCATGTGTTTGCCTTAGTCAGTCAATACATACGGTGATCTGGCATGATCTGTGTTTGATAGGTCAAGAATTGCCAGCATGTGTTTGTCTTCATCTTGCGATAGGCTCTGGCATGATCTGAAATATGAATCAAGAAATAATCTATTCCGGTGCTTAATCTCATTTAGATCTATCAGGCAATCAAAAGACAAACATAGAGAAGAGCCCACGTTTCTTGGAACAAAATATGTGACCTTGCTGGTCTCCTGTTCTCAGCCTCCTTTCTGTGCAGAGATTTATGCCTAATACAATGATTTGAGCTTTTTCAATTTTGGAGATGTGTGGAAGATTTACCTGGAGATTCATACATTAGTATGTTGAAATCCCTGACAACAATAGAGGAATTCCAGAAATCTAATGTATTGGTAACCAGGTTGTCGGCATTAGGGCTATAAAAAGATACCAATGAATAAATACCTTGATGGACTTTTAATGGAGCAGTTACAGATGACCAACAGTGATGTCAGTCACTCCCTTAACATTACACAGCTGTTCAAAAACAGTAATTAAGATACTCTAAAGAAAAATAGTTGTATCCTCATATTGATCTGCAAGTGTGTCCTACCGAAATAAGATATACAATCTCCTCTTCTGTGTATATATATTCAAGCACCATGCCTCCAATCTCAGTCAAACTCTAGCAAATCAATATTACGTTAACATTGATGCTATAAATGAATGCTCTAAATTGCTGGCATGGGTCAATCTTTTTAAATTGTGACATCGTGTGAGGACAACCAATTCAATTTCTTTTATTTGGTTTCCGGGTTTCAAGAAAACCATAAAAAGTTCATAGAATGCAGAAGTACAATATTTATCAAACAGCACAGTACAATATAAAATTGTTAAAAACATTGTATAATAAAAAATATAAATTTGAAATTTATACAGTTATCTTGGGGTTGAGCTTAAATCATTTGCAAAATAGAGAACAGAATGGTTATTAGCCAAGATTTGCTCTATGCCTAAAACAGAATTTAAGGAAGCAGGTAATGTTTTTTGTGACTGACTCGTCGTCCAGAAACTGTAGAGCTAGAAAGACTGGTCGACAAGTACGTAGACCGATCTTTTTTAGGATTGGTATTAACCAAATTTTTCTAGGCTCGATGTAGAATTTACAGAATAGAAGTTTCTTCACAGACTGGGAAGAAACATCGTCGCAAGGACAAAGCGGGAGGATGTTTGACCAGTTGTTAACATGCGGAAATGACACCAGTCGGTGAAAAATATTGAGCCTAAAACGGGTCAGTAACATTTTCTCAAAGGAGGACAAACATTTTTTCTACATCTTAAGTGAACCGGGCAACTCCACTCTTCTTCGGCCTTATTTTTCATATAGTGATTCCCTTCGAACGTTCCTCTCACAAGTCAAGTCAAGTCAAGTCAGAGAATTTATATAGCGCACTACCTACCCAGAGGGTCTCAAGGCGCTTAGAAATGGGAGGAGTATTACTTGTCAAATATCCATGTTTTAAGTTGCTTTCTGAATGCTAGGTGGTTCTGGGTGAGGCGAAGGTAAGCGGGGAGTGAGTTCCATGTTTTAGCAGCCAGGTAGGAGAATGATCTGCCTCCCATGGTGGTCTTGTTGATGCGAGGTACAGTGGCGAGGGCTTGGCTGGAAGAGCGAAGTTGGCGGGAGGGGGTGTAGAAGGATAGTCGTGAGTTGAGGCATTCTGGTCCGATGTCGTAGAGTGACTTGTGTGCGTGGGTTAGCAGTCGGAAGGTGATTCTCTTATTGACGGGTAGCCAGTGGAGGTCTTTCAGGTGACCAGAGATGTGTTCGTTGCGCGGGATGTCTAATATGATCCTGGCTGAGGCGTTTTGGATTCGTTGGAGTTTCTTCTGGAGTTTAGCGGTAGTACCGGCGTAGAGGGTGTTTCCGTAGTCCAGACGGCTCGTGACTAGAGCATGGGTGACTGTTTTCCTTGTTTCGTTGGGGATCCAGCGAAATGTTTTTCTGAGCATGCGGAGAATGTTGAAGCAGGATGAGGTAACGGCGCTGACTTGTCTGTTCATTGAGAGTGAAGAATCCAGGATAACGCCTAGGTTCCGTGCGTGGTCTGTCGGGATGGGTGCTTTTCCAAGGGCTTCCGGCCACCAAGAGTCGTTCCATGCAGATGGGGATGTACCTAAGATGAGGACTTCTGTTTTGTCTGAGTTCAGTTTCAGACGGCTTTGTTTCATCCATTCGGCAACTTCTTTCATTCCTTCGTGTAGGTTAGTTTTGGCGGTGCTGGGGTCATTGGTGAGAGAAAGGATTAGTTGAGTGTCATGCGCGTAAGAGATGATGTTGAGGTTGTGTTGGCGGGCGATGGTCGCGAGGGGGCTCATGTAGACGTTGAAGAGGGTGGGGCTGAGTGAGGATCCTTGAGGTACGCCGCAGATGACTTCATTGGCCTCGGACTTGAATGGTGGGAGGCGGACTCTCTGGGTTCTTCCGGTGAGGAACGAGGTGATCCATTCAAGTGCTTTTCCTTGTATTCCGATGTTATTGAGGCGTTGTAACAGGGTGCTGTGACAAACTGTGTCGAATGCTGCCGAGAGGTCGAGGAGGATGAGGGCGACTGTGTCTCCATTGTCCAATAGAGTTCGAATGTCGTCTGTTGCTGCGATGAGGGCGGTCTCAGTGCTGTGTTTTGCTCGGAAGCCGGATTGTGAGGAGTCGAGGGATTTGTTGGCTTCGAGGAAAGCGGCGAGCTGGTTGTTGACGGCTTTCTCGATGACTTTGGCCGGGAATGGAAGGAGCGAAATGGGGCGGTAATTTTTGAGTTCGGTGGGGTCCGCTGTGGGTTTTTTCAGAAGGGCGGTGAGTTCAGCGTGTTTCCAGCTTTCCAGGAAGGTGGCGGAGTTGAAGGAGCAGTTGATGACGTCTCGTAGGTGCGGTGCTATGATGGAGTCTGCTTTGTTGAAGATGTGGTGAGGACATGGGTCTGTGGGGGAGCCTGAGTGGATGGAATTCATCAGGCGGATTGTGTCCTCAGTAGAGATTGGGTTCCAGTCGTTGAGGGTGTTCGGGGGGGGGGAGTGTTCGGCAGATGGTTGGGTGGGTTGGTCTCCGGGTTGGTTGTTGAAGCTGTTGTGGATGTCTGCAATTTTGTTGTGGAAGAATGAGGCCAGGGAGTCGCAGAGGGCTTGAGAGGGGGTGATGTCGTTAGAGTTGGCGGAGGGGTTGGAGAATTCCTTGACGATGTTGAAGAGTTCCTTGCTGTTGTGGGCGTTGTTGTCAAGTCGATCCTTGAATGCTGTTTTCTTGGCCTTTCGGATTAGTTGGTGGTGAGTGCGGGTGGCGTTTTTGAAGGCGTCCTTGGTGCTAGTGGTTGGGTCTTTTTTCCAGGTCTTTTCAAGGGAGCGGCAGAGTTTCTTGGACTTCTTAAGATCATCGTTGAACCATGAAGCCTTCTTGTTACCAGGTTTGCTTTGACGTTTTTTCAGTGGTGCTAGGGTGTCGGCGGTGTTGGATAACCATAGGGTGAAGTTGGCGGCGGCTTGGTCTGGGTTAGACGAGTGGGCTGGGGTGTTTTCGAAGGAGCGATGCGGAGATCTGGTCGGTGGTGATCTTGTTCCAGTTTCTTTGCAGAGTTGGTTGGAGGTGGTTGGTGGGTTTTGGCTTGTTGTAGGTGAAGTGAACGCAGCTGTGGTCAGTTGGCGTCTGAGCTGCTTGAGATGCGGATTGATTTCTTATGGACGATAGCGATGCCTCCTCCTGTGTGGCTGGTACGGTCTTTGCGTGTGATCTTATAGTCTTCCGGGATGGCGATGGTGATGTCTGGGGCGGAGGAAGCGTTAATCCATGTTTCTGTTAGGAAGGCGACGTCCGGAGAGATGGTGTCTAGTAGATTCCATAGGTCAATGGCGTGTCTGTGGACCGAGCGGGTGTTGAGAAGGATGCATTGTAGGTGGTTGGGGTCGGGAGTCTGTGGTGTGGTCGTAGCGGAGATGTTGTCGGTGCCGCTGAATTTGCAGTCGCTATGGGCAATGCGCTGCAAGTACGATACCAAAGTCTCAGGGGAGCGACCACTCTGCTGGGAAGCGGAGATCGAGTCACGGCGCTTCCAGGTACTGGAGCGCTGTTTGTTGTCTGTGGGAGGGCGGCTCAGCTGGGAGGCGGGGCGGGCTACGGGGACAACAATCAACAAAATGGAGGCGGAGGGGTCTGAACGCCGAGAGCGCTTGGGGGAGAACGCAAATGCAGGGATAAAGTTGGCAAATTATAAACAATGCAGATAACGCTGGCAGTTTAACATGAAAATAGGCAAAGCGGCGGTCAGAACACACAGCTGGCAGTCGCTATGGGCAATGCGCTGCAAGTACGATACCAAAGTCTCAGGGGAGCGACCACTCTGCTGGGAAGCGGAGATCGAGTCACGGCGCTTCCAGGTACTGGAGCGCTGTTTGTTGTCTGTGGGAGGGCGGCTCAGCTGGGAGGCGGGGCGGGCTACGGGGACAACAATCAACAAAATGGAGGCGGAGGGTCTGAACGCCGAGAGCGCTTGGGGGAGAACGCAAATGCTGGGATAAAGTTGGCAAATTATAAACAATGCAGATAACGCTGGCAGTTTAACATGAAAATAGGCAAAGCGGCGGTCAGAACACACAGCTGGCAGTCGCTATGGGCAATGCGCTGCAAGTACGATACCAAAGTCTCAGGGGAGCGACCACTCTGCTGGGAAGCGGAGATCGAGTCACAACAATACCCTTTTCAATATTATACTG
This sequence comes from Lissotriton helveticus, assembly GCF_964261635.1. Lineage (NCBI taxonomy): Eukaryota > Metazoa > Chordata > Amphibia > Caudata > Salamandridae > Lissotriton > Lissotriton helveticus. Next base: position 125,534,994 of record NC_136061.1, read on the forward strand.
CATCATTATAAACATATTGATGGCCTTCATGTCTGGGCATACCTGAGACACCTAGACGACGTATTCTGATAAAAAAATCTAATTGATAAAAATTCCTACCCACTGGTAACTCATCTTGATAAATTCCATTCTTTTGTTATTTTGGCCTGTTCGTGCCAATATAGACCGGGCTGAACCCCATGTAGACCAGTTTTGGCCCAAGGCATAGACAATCTCAAACTGATCAAACAAGATTTGATTCAATGGAATGGGACATGCCTGGAAGAAACACCAGAAGTTTAGATAGAACTGGACATTTCTATGCAACGTTGATTTTGCTGTTTATGAGAGAGATTTACAGCTAGATTCATCAAAGTGAAATCGGCTCGCAAAGGAATCTGGCCCTTTGCGAGCGCAATTTTTGCATTTGGGATTCATCATCCCAAATGCAAAAATCGCAATAATAGAATTCGCAATTTTGCGAGGTATTGCATTTAAGGAATCTCTATTTGCGATTCCTTAAATGCAATTCATGAAACATTTAAAAATTGCGAATTCGCAAATTTGGGCCGCTATTTACCGCGAAGTCAAACCTCGTGGTAAATAGCGGAAACTTAGAAAAATGCACTTAAGTGCATTTTTCTAAGTTGTATTTTACACACACACATGTCCCACGGACATGTGTGTGCGTAGCACCAGCATCCAATGTCATTTCAGGGGTGCAACAGGGTGTCCATTGGACACCCCTGCACCCTTGAAATCGCAAAATCAAAATGCGAATCGCTAATAGCGATTCGCACATTGATATGTCTTCCCATTCATTCCTTATTTGCGAATAGCAATTAGCTAATCGCAAATAAGGAAGCTGTAGGAATCGCAATAAATATTGCGATTCCTACATGAATCCCGTTTTGCGAGTCTGTAATAGCGATTCCTTATTAGTCGCTATTACAGACTCGCAAAACATGCTGATGATGAATCTGGCTGTTAGTGCTTAATTTGAGTGCTTAATAAGAGTCTCGGGGGGCTCTGCCCCACCACTTAATTAACAACACCAGCACTTATGCCATATGGTGGCACAGTCTGTAATTTTGAAATGAGTACAACAGTATGCAACATAAATGGTAGATTTCTGCTGCCCACGCCATTTTTATAGCTTTGGCTGCCCTGGAATAGTCCGAGTTGTCCTACTTGTAGGGTATGATGGTTAGTAGTTGTGTTGGTACTATCACTGTCGCCTACAACCTAAACAGGACCGGCCACGTAGCATGACAATCAAATGTGGTAGGTGCAGGCTTTAGGACTTCTCCAAATGGGAAGAACCATAACAAACAAATGGACTCAAACATAAAACAATATGCAAACAAAAGAAGAGGAGACATGAGAGGAGGGGAAGAGCCCCCCGAGACTCTTAGAGGATAAAGAGTGAGAAGAAATAAAATAAACAGAGAAAAAAGAGAAACAAAGAGAAAGAGAAGAGAGAAGGGGGTGGGGCACGAGGGGTGGTTATTGCAGAGAGCGTGGCCGGGATGACAAATTGCAGATTGTTGACGTTGGAGTCAAGGGAGTTTGTCGGAGACAGGAAGGTGTATTGCGTCTTCAAAAAGGTGTAAAGCCCGGAGTTTGGGGGGCTGAAGACGGGCATGTTCTATCCTATAGAAATGATCTACACATGGTTGCCAAAGTTTGGTGAAATGGATGTCTCAGGACTGTAAGCGCGCAGTGAGTAATTACATCGTCATGGTATGCCACAAGGTAGTGAACCAAATAGTGACTGGGGGAGTCTCCGCTTTTTTCCATTATAGGGCTATAAAGTAAAGTAAAGTCCACATTTGTAAAGCGCACAATCACCCGTAAGGGTCTCTAGGCGCTGGGGGGCCGTCGGGAAGATTAAGCGAGCTATTGCCCAGAGTCACATGGTGCTGGGCTGACCTGCCGCCGGAGCCGGGGATCGAACCGTGGTCCCCAGATTCCAGCGTCAGTCGCCCTGGCCGCGGCGCCACACCTCTATGAGTTGTTTAGCCGCGCCCAACATATGAAGACAGATGTGCCAGTCTCTATGCGTCAGCGCACGCAGATTGTCAGGCTTGATACCCAAGAGAACCGTAGCTGGAGTTTCAGGCAGGGGTAAACCAAGAACCAATTTAATGTGGCTGAGGATCTCTTTCTAGTAGGTGGCCAGAAGTAGACAAGTCCACCAAATGTGAAGGAAATTTCTGGGAGAATTTGAGCATCGCCAGCAAAAGGGAGAGGATGTAGGGAACATTTTATGTAGCTTGTGAGGGGTGCAGTACCACTGGGTCATCACCTTATAAGCAGTTTCCAGCTGGGAAACGCAACGCTAAACCTTTGGAATGTCACGCCAAAGGCGTTCCCATTGTGCGGGTGTGATGTCTGTGGATAGATCGGATTGCCAACGAGATTGATAGGGATGCAGGGCTATCCGTGGGGGGTGCTGGAAAATATGATACGTACGAGAGATAAGGCCCCTAGAGTTATCAAACGAGCGAACCAGCCGCTCGAAGGGAGTAAGGGCAAGTGTGGTTGCCTGTGTCAGAGATTCGGTGTGTAGACAGTGTCGAAGTTGCACATATTATAGACGAGCCCCTTCGGGGGTTGGAACTCCTGTTTACATTGTTCCAAAGCCTTGAAGGTGGTCCCTACGTAAAGCTCCCTAATCGTTCCACACCCACCATCCAGCCATTCAGCGAAAACAGGGGGATGTAGAGCAGGTGGGAAGAGGGTTTTGCCAGCAATGGGAGTGTGGGGGGATGGAAAGGTAGTGAGAACTTTGGACACAGCTACCTTGTCCCAGATGTCAAGAACAGTCTTGGTAGGAATGGCTATGTACGCACTGTGGCAGTGAGAGGCCCGGTGTTGCCATGGCAGGTCCCATATAGAGCGCCCAGACACCGCCTTGTCCATATGGAACCACACCTTCTCGCTTTCCCATGCCATCCATTCGGAAATAAAGCGTAAGTGCGATGCCCTGTAGTATTCTATCAGGTTGGGGCAAGCCAGTCCTCCCCTATCCCGAGGCAACATGAGGATTTCATTAGAAAAGCGCGGTCTGCGACTCCCCCAGATAAACCCTGTGAATTCACGCTGCATGCTTTGGATCTGAGGCTTCCAAGTTGGCAAGTCCTCTAGCACTGACCGTCTGCATTCTTGCCAGTTGGCTTGAGACTAGGTGGTAGGGTAGAAGGCACCTTAAGCTCAAGATATCTGATGGAGTGAGGGGCCCACTTGTAGGGGACAAGCGTCTGGAGCGTCGGGAGGTCCTCTACCGGAATGGTGAGATTAAGGGCCCAAGATTTTTCATGGTTAACCTTAAGGCCCGATACTTGCTCGTATAAGCGCAAAAGATGATAGAGGGTGGGCAGGGACGCGTGTTGTTGGGATAACGTAAGGAGGCGGTCGTCCGTGAACAGGGCTACCTTGTATTGGTGGCCTCCAAGGCGGATCCCATGTATGTCTGGCACCTGGCGAATCATAATGGCGAGAGGCTCCACCACAAGGGCGAAAAAGAGGGGGATAGAGTGTAACCCTGTTGTGTGCCTCTGTATATTGAGATGGGGTTGGTGAGCTGACTATTAACCCGGACCTGAGTCATAGGGGAGAGATAGGGAGCCATGAGGTGGGACACCATCAAAGGGCCTAGCCCTATTTTGCAAAGAACTGCTCGGAGAAAGGAACAGTACACGAGGTCGAACACTTCCTCCGCGCCAAGGGATAATAGGCAAGCAGGTATAGTCCAATGATTGGCTTTCCCGACAAGTTGCGCAGCATGTCGTACATTGCCTGCCCTCTGTCGCTGCCGACTAAAGCTGTCTTGATAGGGGTCAATATGGCCAGGGAGATGGGGGTCTAGGCATTTGGCTAGGATTTTAGTATATATTATGAGATTTGTGTTGAGAAGTGCAAAAGGCGAAAAGAGAAGCAAAGTGTGGGTTCTTTGCCTGGATTAGGGAGGAGGTCTATTTCGGCCAGTCCCATGGATGAAGAGGGTCCTATAGTGTCCGTGAAAGAGTTAAAAAGTCGAAGAAGATGGGGTTGAAGCTGCGGAAGAAAGATACGATAGAAGGAAAGTGGCAATCTGTCTGGACCCGGGTATTTTCCAAGAGGAAGATCCTTCAGAGCACCAGCAAGTTCGCTCTGAGAGAGTGGGTCCTCCAGTAGCTGCGCATGGTATGGAGTTATCGGAGACCAGAGGCAGTTGTCTAGGGCAGTCTGAATCTGCTCCGGGAGCGGCATCTCCTTAGCAAACAGAGATGAGTAATATGCATGGAAGGCTTCAAGTTTAGCCGCCTCAGTGGTGGCTCGAGTGTCATCAGGGCACTTATTATTGGCTATGTGTGCTTTGGCCGCTCGCATCCGTAATCGCCGAGCTAGAACTGTGTCCACTTTGTCCCCTCCTTCATAGTAGAGCTAAAAGAGCCATTTTGGTCCTCCCACCTGCGACCCTTGGGCTTTGGGTGGTCGGCAGCCCTTGTTGCTGTGGCGGCCCGCCTGTGACGCTCAGCCCCCTAGAGGCTGGAGTAAGCCCTGGGAGGCTTTTGGCACCCCCTCACCACGACCGGAGATACTCTCTGCTAGATAGGACTGGCTGATGCGTGGCTGCGACGAGGCCTGAACCAGTGGGCGTCCCGGACCTGGTGACTCCCCCGTTGAGCGGGAGCCCTCTCTCCCTCCTCGCATTGTCTGGGTGCGCTCCGCTCTTTCCTGGGCTGGGGGAGCCTGCCTCTGGCCTGCATTGTGGTGGTGTGCATCACGCTTTGGCCTCTTGCGGGAGTGTCTCTGGATCTTTCGGCACCCCCATCGCATCCGCTGTGGCAATCTTTCCCCCCAACCCGCCATCCTTCTGTTGAACATTCCCCGCCGCATGCTGGTACCGTCCTGTCCTTGGTGTGCGTGGAGAGCCTGCACACCCCTACTCCTCTGGCAGCTGTGTGGGGCATGACCTGTGCCTGCTTCTCACTCCTGCACCCTACATGGTGGGAGACTCTTGCGTCTTGCCTGGGCCTGGCCCCCGAACCTTCTCTTGCTCGCCGCCGCGCTGGACCTCACTGCTTTATGGCCTGTGGATTTGGTCCTTGGTGGGGGCCATCTTACCTCCATCTACTTGAGCTGCATTCTCCCACGTGGACTTTGGCTTCCCCTTTCAGGGGGGGGGGACTCTTACTGGCTGCTGAGGTGAGCCCGTGGGGGTATTGGATTCTGGGAGGATGGCTTCTGCACCTGGGATATGGCGGCTTGTTGAGGGGCTTGCCATTGACCTAGTTGCACCCTGCCAGCCATCACCCCTCCTCTTGTTCGTTCCAGGTAGTCTCCTCCTGCGAGCTCAAAACCGGGTGCCCCCACTCCATCCTAGAGGCTGTGAATCCTCTGGTTGCTTATTGCCTCCCCCACTGCCTGTCTGATCTGGGCTCTGAGGCAAGGTGATACGTGAGACCATGACTCGCACGATAGCTGTAAAGGACACAGCGATACCCCTGAAAGACAACCCTGTTGCGGCACTTGGAACAAGCCTGGCCCTACAGGCTCTGGCAACATGTTGTCTTCGACAGAGGGGGCCTCTGAACCCATCACTCAAGCCTTCATGGCTAGCTTCATGCAGGAACAGAAATCTAAAATAGGCACGCTCCGCTCTGAAGTTCACTCCTGTGTCCCCAAACTTAGGAAGGAGGTTACGGCGATCAGCAAAAGGGTTGATGACCTCGAGAAAACAGTGGATGCCCGTACGGAAGACCAGGAACAGCTATGGCAATGTCTGTCCACCCTAGAGGAGCAACACGTTGACCTCCAACTCAAGCAGTAGGGACTTGGAAAATCAGGGCGTCGCAACAACCTACGCCTCCGAGAGGGGTGCAGAGGGAACAGACATAATGACTTTTGTTGCTGACCTTCTCCAGGACATATGGGGCGATGATAATCTCTCTCCCCCGGTGCTTGATCGTGCACATCGCGTCTCGGGCCCCTCTAGTCCCGACATCTTGACCTGGGTCCATTTTTTCACTAAAAAGAGACAATCCTCAAAGCTGCACGCTCCAAACCCGAACTTAAATGCAACGACACCACGATTCAGCTCTTTCAGGACCTTGCACCCACTACGCTATGGCGTCGCAGGGACTTTAAGCCCATCACGAAAAGTCGGGCATCCAGTATCATTGGGGTCATCCCTTTGCCCTTATTTTCCAATGAGAAATACAAGCACAGGGTGGTATGATCTCTCCAGGAGGCCGCGCAACTGCTCCGTATTTTCTTCACACCACCACATAGCCCTACCAGGTTGGCCCCCCTGAAAAGGGAACCAGCAAAAACACAATGGTCGCAGATACGTCTCCCTCGCCGTTTGTCCCGCCCTGATGACCACCTCACAATCCTGACAAGATATCATACAACACATCCGCTCGATGGAAGAGGGGTGCTCCACCTCCCGTTCTCTCCCCACAACACCTCAACAAGTAGCCTCCTGCCTCGAGACACTACAGTCCTTCCTGATCTCTTCAGTGGCCTTTAGTGATGGATGTAACAGACTTGCATGCTCTTTCATGGACTCTCCCTAGCATTGTCAGAATCTTGGTATAGGCCTCGGAGTACTTCTCAGGAATTGTCCTTTCGCCTGAAGACCCACCCCCTTACCTGCTCCTTGGAGAGTGACTCCTCCGGGATGGCTTGTGCCAGTGAGCCTAGCCTATACCCTTTCTGGGTCAGGACTCTACGGCCCGGTTGGCAGAGTTGGCTTCGGTTGAGCTCTTTGTGTTTTCTACTTATGATTTTATTTCTCTTTCTGTCAGGAGGGTGACACTTTGTGGCATGGGATCATGCCTCTATGCACTTGGATGGCCCAACCTCGCTCTCAACTCCAATTCTGGGCGTCTGACACTTCTAAAGTTGCTGGAGTGGCAATCCTGTGTCGAGCTGGCATTCAACAAGGGGAACCCATAGTACTTCGTACCCTTGATGGCAGGTTTCTCAAAGTGGCAGTCCGAATCGGTCGTAGGACCATCGAGCTGTAAATTGTAGGCTCCTAACCAGGATCAAGACCTTTACCTCCAGTAGATGCTGCAGGAACGAGTGTCGTGTACTGACTTCTCTCTCGTCATAGGGGGTGACTTTAACCTGGTGTGGGACGCTAGCGTGGACCGTAGTGATAGCTCCTTTCATGGGGCGGGGGCTATGTCTTCTACCCTTAAAAAAACAATTGGCGGACTTAGGAATGGATTAATTTATGCCTGGTGCTACCACTCTCCTTACATGCGCGATTATTCGTATTATTCCCATGTCCATTGCTCCTACTCTTGCATCGATTATTTCCTTATCTCACATTTTCTAATCAGAGAGATGCTCTCGGCCTCTATGTCGGACATCTCGATCTCTGATCACACTCACATTGAACTTATCTTACGAGATCGGTCTACTCATACGTTGGCGGCTCCCTCCTCACATCCTTCAGGACCCGGTTGATGTTGCGGAACTTAGAGCTGCCATTATCTCTTACTTCGAGACAAATGTTTTGCCCAATACTCCTTTCCCTGTGGTCTGGGATGCCTTCAGGGCCACTATCCGCTGGCACATCACGTTCATAGCGAGCGCCCGGGCATCGCGCCTTTTTGAATCCACTCTCTCCGGCGACATAAAGGCGCTTGAGAAGCTAGATCAGGATCAGCCACGGGTTACTCACAAACGGCGCTTGGCCATGCTCCAAGGTCAGCTCCGACCACACTCCACCAACAAGTCCACTGTCCAGCAGCAACACCCCGGGTGTCCTGACCGTCTGCTCCACGGACCGAAGCCCCAGTGAAGGCCAGCGAGCAGAGGCGAGGAACAGGAGTCTCAGCAGCCTCCGGCGGCGAATGAGGGTCGGGCCTGATGCGGACAAGATGGCGGCTGCCGGGATTCAACTGCTGCAGCGAAGGGAGGCCGGGACCAGCCCCACAGAGGAACAGCCCAGAGAGGTGTCTTCGTGCCAGGGACTGCCCCGTCGGTTCCGCCGTCCAGGCAGGTAAGGCAGGGCCGCCAATGTTGCCCCAGCACTGCTTTAGAGGCTACAGAAGGCAGCGGCCAGCCGGAGCTCCCAAATCGTGCGTCACACCCCATCTGCAGCGAGACCACACCCCTCAGCACTTACATTTTAACAAATTAATCACTGGAGAGATTATGTAATATGTACTTCTTTTCTATCCTGTTTCTTTCACCTCTTGGCGCAGTTCTCGAGTGGGCCTCCCCAGAAGTGAAGAGGTTGTTATGTATGACTCTGCCAAGGTGTGGGAGCAAGGAGGGAGCAAGTGGAAGGTGAGAATAAGGTCATATCATGTCTATGCTTTGTTCTTCTACTGCACCACACCCACTGGATCAAGGCAACTTCTTGTTCTGTGCCAAAAGCCACTTTCCCGCATCCCAGAATTGCATCAATTTTCTATTTCTTTCCACCTTCTATGTGTAAAATAGCTTGCTGTACACACACCACACCCAATCACAGAAGGTAACAGACTTTTTTTTAATATTGAGTGAAACCTTTTGCAAACCTGTTTATTGCAGGAAGGAGCCGGAGCAGACTAGAAACACCCAAAAAGTCGGCTTAGAGTTGTCATCAACGTAAATAGAAAGAGCCCAGAGTGCTAGTGGGAAATGCAGCGTTGGATCTGTATGAAATCAATAAAAAATGCATATAAAAGAAAAAGTTGCCATGCACATTATGATCCAGAAATTACAAATAAGTATAGAGCAATCCTAGGTCAGTCATAATCACAACAGTAAACACGCATTAGCAAAGCCAATAGGTCTCGCCTGTACAAGAGCTATTTGGCTTTGGCAGTGTGGTTTTACCATGTTGTACACCAGTTGGCTCCGCACGCAAACACGCCGTCGAGCTCTGGGATCTGATCGACACCTCTGCCCCAGACGTGGCCTTCCTGACCGAGACCTGGTGGAACGACTCCTCGGCGCCCGACTTCGCCATAGCCATCCCGGACGGCTACAAGATCACCCGCAGGGATCGCGCCAACGGAGTCGGCGGAGGAATAGCCACGATCCGCAAATCCACCCTCAAGGTCGCCACCCACGCAGACAACACCCTCAACACCGCCGAACACCTGCACTTCCGGATCCACACCGACCCCAACACCACCCTCAGAGGAACACTCCTCTACAGACCCCCACGGACCATGGCCTCAGTTCAGCGACTCCATCGCCGACCTCGCCAGCACCCATGCACTCACCTCCACGGACTACATCCTCCTCGGGGACCTGAACTTCCACCTCGAGAACAACAACAACGCCAACTCCGCCACCCTGATCGCCAACCTCGGCCTCAGACAACTCGTCACTGCACCCACCCACACCGCTGGCCACACGCTGGACCCCGTCTTCTCCACAGGCTAACACGTCACCTTTGACCACACCACCGAACTCCACTGGACTGACCACCGCTGCATCCATTTCACCTTCAAGAAACCAACCACACACCAGCGCACCCAACAGCTACCTCGCCGTTGCTGGAGCACAGTCACTGATGACCAACTGATCACCACCCTCGCCCAGAACCCACCCAAGGACCCCACCAACCCAGATGCCGCAGCCTGCAACCTCAAACATTGGATCGACGGCTGCGCCAACACCCTCGCCCCGCTCAAGAAACCCTCCAACAACCACGCCAGCAAGAGAGCCACCTGGTTCACCGACGAGCTCCAGACCTCCAAACGCACATGCCGGAAACAGGAGAAAGCATGGCTCCACGAACGCACACCGGACAACCACGCAGCCCACAAGGACGCCACACGCAGACATCACCACCCCATCAGACTAGCCAAGAGAACCTCCTTCAAAAACCGCTTGGACAATAGCGCACACGACAGCAAAGAGCTCTTCAGCATTGTGAAGAAACTCTCCAACCCCAGCGTCAACACCAACAACATCCCGCCCTCACAAGAACTGTGCGACTCACTAGCCATCTTCTTGCACCGCAAGATCGCTGACATCCACGACAGCTTCAACACCACAACCACCCCGACTACGCCAGAAGCCACCTCCCCTGTGAACACCACTAGCGCCAACCGCCTGACCTCCTGGTCCAACGTCAACTATGACGAGACACGCAAGGTCATGAACTCCATCCACTCAGGATCTCCGTCAGACCCATGCCCACACCACGTATTCAATAAAGCAGACGCAGCCATCGCACCCCAACTACGGAAGGTCATCAACATCTCCTTCGAAACAGTGAAATTCTCAGGAAGCTGGAAGAACGCCGAAATCAATGCCCTCCTCAAGAAGCCCAAAGCGGATCCCAAGGACCTCAAAAACTTCCGGCCCATCTCCCTGCTCCCGTTCATCGAGAAAATTGTCAATATGCAAATGGCCTGCCACCTGGAAGACAACATCCTAGACCACATCCGGATTCAGACGCAACCACAGCACTGAGACAGCCCTCATCGCTGCCACAGATGACATCAGGCGCCAACTAGACAACGGCGAAACATCAGCCTTCATCCTCCTGGACCTGTCAGCAGCCTTCGACACGGTATGCCATTGCACTCTAAAGACACGCCTCCTAGAAGCCGGAATAAAAGAGAAGGCCCTTGACTGGACCACGTCCTTCCTCTCAGGCAGAACCCAGAGAGTCCGCCTCACACCCTTCCGATCCGAAGCCACCGACGTCATCTGCGGCGTCCCCCAGGGCTCATCCCTCAGCCCGATGCTGTTCAACATCCACATGGCACCCCTCGCACAAGTGGCCGGCTATCACGACCTCAACATCATCTCCTACGGCGAAGACACCCAGCTCATCCTCTCCCTCACCAAGGACCCACACATTGCCAAAAACAACCTCCACGAGGGAATGAAGGCCATCGCCGATTGGATGAGGAGCAGCTGTCTAAAGCTGAACTCGGACAAGACGGAGGTCCTCATCCTCTGACCCACCCCCTCAGCCTGGGACGACTCCTGGTGGCCGACCACAATGGAAACAGCACCAACACCCACTGACCATGCACGCAACCTAGGATTCATCCTCAACTCCTCCCTCTCCATGTCCAAACAGGTCAACGCCGTATCCTCCTCCTGCTACAACACCCTCCGCATGCTCCGCAGGATCTACAAATGGATCCCGACCGAAACAAGAAGAATGGTGACACATGCCCTCGTCAGCAGCAGACTGGACTACGGCAACGCACTCTACGCAGGAATCCCAGCCAAACACCTACGACGACTAAAACGCATCCAAAACACCTCCGCCTGACTGATCGTCAACATCCCCCGCCGCAGCCACATCACCCCCACCTGGGAAACCTACACTGGCTCCCCGTCGACAAGAGGATCACCTTCAAGCTCCTCACCCACGCACACAAAGCACTCCACAACGCCGGATAAGCCTTTCTGAACAGCAGACTCAGCTTCCACACCCCCACCCGCCAGCTGCGCTCTGCCAGCCTCACCCTTGCCGCTGTCTCCCGCATCCAACGTACAACCTCCGGCGGCAGATCCTTCTCCTACCTCGCCGCCAAGACCTGGAACATCCTCCCTACCCACATATGGCAGACCCAAGATCTACTCGCCTTCAGAAGACTCCTCAAGACCTGGCACTTCGAAACAGTAGCAGCACCGCCCCTCAGCACCTTGAGACCCTCACGGGTAAGTAGCGCGCTTTACAAGTACTCTGATTGATGAATTGATTGGCTGCTGTTCAGCATGGCTAAATTTAAGTGGCGTGTAGTGTACTAGAGTGGAGTGAGAGGCAGTAGAGTGTTGTAGTACAGTGGCATAGAGTGGAGTAGGGAGGAGTAGGGTGTTATAGAGTTGAGTAGAGTGAAGTAGAGTGAAGTAGAGTTCAGTAGAAGAGAGTGTCATTGAGTGCAGTGTCATGGAGTGCAGTGGCACAGAGGGGAGTGGTTAGAGTGGAGTGGGCGGAATAGGGTTGAGTGGATTGAGGTAGTGGGCTGGATTGGAGTAGAGTGGATTGGATTGAGTGGGGTAGAGTGAATTGGGTGGACTGGACAGTGTAGTTGGGGTTGGAGTGGACTGAAATGGGGTGAGGTGGATTAGGGAGGATTGAGGTGTGGTGGATTAGATTGGTTATGAGTGCGGTGGATTGAATGGGAGTGGGGTGGATTGGATTAGAGTAGGGTAGTGTGCAGTGTGGTGCATTAGAGTAGAGTTAAGGGGTGTGGATTGAACTGGATTGGAGGGGTGAATTGGAGAGGGTGGATTGGAGTTGGGTGTATTAGATTGGAGTTGGGTAGATTAGTCATTAGTGGGCTAGATGGATTGGACTGAGTGGGGTGGACTGGTGTGGGGTAGAGTGGAGTGGGATGGAGTAGAGTGGGATGGATTGGACTGCAGTGGAATGTGGTGAATTGGAGTAGGGTGGACTGGATGGGGTAGATTAGATTGGAGTGGGGTGGGTGCGTTGGCTTAGGGTGTTCTGGAGTGGCATGGATTGGAGTGGGGTGGACAAATGTGGTGGACTGGAGTGGGGTGGAATGGAGTGAAGTGGGATGGATTGGGATGGAATAGAGTGGGGTGAATTGGAGTGGGGTGGATTGGAGTAGATTTGATTGTGGTGGGGTGGATAGGATTGGAGTTAAGTGGATTGAATTGAGTAGTGTTGTTTGGATTGGAGTGGGGTGGGGTGAATTGGTTGGGGTGAGGTGGATTGGATTGGAGTGGGAGAGATTGGAGTGGGGCGGTTTGTTTTTGATTAAGTGGGGCAAATTGGAGTGGAGTAAATTGTTTTGTTTTGGAGTGGGGCAGATTATTTTGGATTGGATTGGGGCAGATTGGAGTGAGAAAAATTGGAGTGGGCAGGTTGGGGTGAGGCAGATTGTTTTGGACTGGTTTGGGGCAGATTGTAGTTGGTGGATTGTTTTCCTTTGGAGTGCTTGAAGATTGTTTTGGATTGAGTGGGTCAGATTGTTTTGGATTGGAGTAGGGCAGATTGGTGTGGGGCAGATTGTTTTGGATTGGAGGGGCAGATTGAGGAAGGCAGATTGGAGTTGGTAAAATGTTTTGGATTGGAGTGGGGCAGTATGAGGTGGAGCGGATTAGAATTGGGGCAGGCTGTTTTGGATTGGAGTGGGGTGGATTAGAGAGGGGCAGGCTGGAGTGGGGCTCATTGGAGTGGGACAGGTGAACAGAAATGATGTAAGGCCTACCTTGACAAATTACGAGGCTGTAAAGAAGAGGGTCGGGCTAGCCAAAAATTGGGTCAGCAATGGGAAGGCTCCAAGCCCTTTTTGTTAACAACAGTGTCTTGCAAGCGAGACGTAAGTGCTAGTGAATGCTCTTACAGGCTTGACCCTAAAAAGTGACAAAAACCCACAGAAAGTTACATTTAATTAAAGGAAAAAAACAAACCAAAGCCAAACTGGCTGTTCAAGTATTCCCTAAAAATCAATTTGTCACAGCTTTCATTTGTAGAAATCATCTATGCGAATGTCACTGTTTTTGTGTGTATTTTTAGGAGTGTGTTACTCATAGTTAAGCTTCAGATGTAAGGAAGGAGGATACCCAGGATTGCTAGACTTTGGAAATTTTCAAAACAAGTTGAGCTTGAGAGTATGAAAGGGAGAGCCCCCTATGCAAAGTAGGCAGACGGTCCCCCTGTTGCCACTAAATCATATATCTATAGTACAAAGGCCACAAACATTTTGACAAATGCTTATTTTTTTTTGCTCATTTGATGGCAAATTCGTAAGTTACAAACCTTAAAAATTTAACAATAAGATGAATGAAATGATGATGATGTTTGTATTTCAGGATCTGTGCCTTGTCAATGAATCTGATGGCCCTAAATATGACATCATCACAGGCAGACGCACAAAGAGGGTCAAATGTTGAGTTGACAGGGAGATTAACTCTCATACACGACAGAGAGAATAACTCTCATACATGCTGGCATTTTGAAATTTCGAAATAACAGAAAGGGAGATTTTGAGGACAAAAACCTAGGGAATTTATTTACTTCATTGATGTAATTTGATGCATAGGTGGGAGACGGCTAACGTACATCTATAAAAACCTGTGTGTCTTAACCTGTATGACACAGAATACCTGCCTTACAACTGATACCGCCTGCCCCTGATACCATGGGAAGGAAGGTTTAGGTGCTAGGAATTATTTCAAAATATACTGGAAGGGGAGAGAGACACTCCCAAAAGAAGAAATGAAGAAGATATATAAGAATCACTTTAAACTGACAGGGTCTTGCATGAAAAGCAATGTGCATGCATTGTTGCTTGCTAGACAGTTTGTTTACTAAAGGGTACATTGAACGGACCCATTGTTTACCATACAACATAGATTGGCTTCATTTTCACTAATATTCCGCCAGCACGTGCCCCTGGCACCACTTCTTCTATCATTTGTGCCTTTCATGGAGAAGCGCCCACATACTGATTGCTTCACTTCGAATAGTGTCCTTCTGCTGCTCGCAGATCAGTTGACTGGGGGTGAGTGCTTACAATGTTCAACACGCCATCCATCATCCCCTTTGGTGTTGCTTTGCTCGCCCTAAGTTGGCAGGGTATGCCCAGACGTGGGTCCCTTGCTTACTTTGACCCTGGATTCAGGATAGCCTGGCTGATGACGACTGATTAGCCAGAAACCGGTCCCAGGATGCTTGTTACCTATCCATGGCTTGGCAGTTCCGGCTGGACTGTTCCCATGAGGCACAGGGTCAGACTGATTTGTATATGGCAATGTCTGAACTGGGGTGGCGGAGTGAGCTAAAGAATGATGATGGATTAAACCCAGATCAGTTGACTGGGGGTGAGTGCTTGCAATGTTCAACACTCCGTCCATCATCCCCTTTGGTTTACCTTTGTACGCCCTAAGTTGGCAGGGTATGCCGAGACGTGGGTCCCTTGCTCACTTTGGCACTGGATTCAAGCTTGCGTGGCTGATGCCGGCTGATTAGACAGAACCCAGTCCCAGAATGCTTGTTTCCGGTCCAGGGAAGACATGGCTTGGCAGTTCGGGCTGGACTGTTCCCATGAAGCACAGGGTCAGACTGATTTGCTTATGGCCATGTCTGAACTGGACTGGCCGAGTGAGGTAAAGAATGATGATGGATTAAACCCACATCAGTTGACTGGGGGTGAGTGCTTGCAATGTTCAACACTCCGTCCAGCATCCCCTTTGGTTTTGCTTTGTTTGCCCTAAGTTGGCAGGGTATGCCCAGACGTGGGTCCCTTGCTCACTTTGCCACTGGATTCAAGCTAGCCTGGCTGTTGACGGCTGATTAGCCAGAAAGCGGTCCCAGAATGCTTGTTTCCGGTCCAGGGAAGACATGGTTTGGCAGTTAGGGTTGAACTGTTCCCATGAGGCTCAGGGTCAGACTGATTTGCATATGGCCATGTGTTAAACATTGCAAGCACTCACACCCTGTCAACAGATCTGGGTTTAATCCATCACCGTTCTTTAGCCCACTCTGCCACCCCAGTTCAGACATGGCCATATGCAAATCAGTCTGACCCTGTGCCTCATGGGAACAGTCCAGCCCGAACTGCCAAGCCATGCCTTCCCTGGACCGGAAACAAGCTTCCGAGGACCGGTTTCTGGCATTTCAGCCGTCTTCAGTTCGGCTTGCTTGAATCCAGTGGTAAAGTGAGCAAGCATCTGAACCAATCAAACACTCACACCCAGTCAACAGATCTGGGTTTAATCCATTGTATTGGAAGACCATTTGCAAAGCTGGACTGGTCACCTTGCTGTTGCTTAGTGCTACTGGTACTAACAAAGTGCAACCAATGCGTTGGGTATAATAGTCGGTCCTTTACATTAAGAATGTTGCGGAATCCTGGTGTGCTAAAACATGATTTTTGAGACCCTTGCCGTACAAATTCAATAAGTGCGAAGTATACTTGAAATCACAAAATAAAACGTGCTCTTAATAATAAGTCCTTATTTGTGCTTGAATCACCTTTTACTCTAAAACAATGCCTCAGCTATAAGTTCTTAGTGGTGGAGCTGAGCAAGGCCCCTAGAACAAGGCCTCTGGTTTAATATCTGCCTTTGTTTACACTGCTGCAGTCATAATTTCCTACTTGTTAATGGCGGTGTTTTAAGGATATATTTATTGCCCTTTTTCGCATACTACGTGTTATGATCGGAATGGAGAAACAGTAGCCACAAGGCGTCTTCTCAAGAAGACATAATTAATCAGAAGGGAAATTCCTAATTTCGTTTTGCTGACACAACCAGGGGCAGGATTCCATATTCCAATGGCCATCCGTAGAATGATCGCATAATGGGTCTAGAAATCCAAGCAGACATCATCAAACAAAGGAACATTTTACAATGCTTTCTGCTACTGATTGCTTGTGATGCAAAACGGGACAAATAGAACTGTTCTTTTCACTTCCCTGGACGTGTGTGTTTATGTGCTGGCAGTTGTATAGCACAAACTTAGCTCAAGAGCAACAGAACAGTGAACGAGGGCATGCCCCCTGGGAATGCAATAATTGGGAGAAGGTCAAATGTGTGCACTGTCAAGTCAGCAGAGGTGCTCTTTGAAGATGTGTGTCTTCAGCTTTTTTTTTTAATGTAGCAGAGTTGGTACTGATAGGATATTAACAGGCATTTGCAATACAATAGGTCTCTCATTTACGTGAGTTTAAGCTATTGCCATTGTGAATGACAAAGCCTTTTATTTATGTTTTAAAAACAAAAACAGAAATAAAACCAACACATAGATTAAAGGTTTGTCATTTACAATGCCACAAGCTCAAACATTTGCAAATGTGAGACCTATTGCATTGCAAATGCTTGTTTCTAATTTTTCTGGCAACTGCATCTATTTAACTTTCTTGATAGAAAACAACCAACAGAGGTCAGTAAAATACCAGAATTAGTTTAGCATTCTCTAGATTCCAGTCCATAGAAATTGTCTTCCACAAGCACCCATAGACAATAATATATTTTTTAAACCTTGTATTTTCAGTCATATGACCACCAAAGGCACTGATTTTATATTAAAAACAGAGCTTTGGACTATATCATTTCCCGCTGAAAGGCAATATTTCTCTTCATATGTTCCCATACCTGGCGTGTCACACAGTTTGGTGCTTACTTTCCCTCCATGTATAAGACGCGTGGATTTTGCAGCATACAGGCTAATGTGCAGCAATAGCTAAATACATATAAGGTCCCAAAGGCGAGACCGATTGCATTGCAAATGCTTGTTATTTTTCTTCATCCTCTATCGTTGTTTCTGTTGTTTGCTCCCTCCCACCATCCCACTGTCTGTGTTTCTTTTTCCCTTGCACCCCTATGGTCCATCTTGCTTCTTCCCTACCACACCCCATAGTCCATATTGCTTCCTATCCCCAACCACACCTGCTGCCTGTGTTGCTTCTTTCCTCCAATCCTTTTGTCGTAATTGCAACTTCCCTCTCACCGCCCTATTGTCCGAGTTTCTTCTTCCTTTCCAATTTCCATTGTCGGTGTTGCTTCTTCCCTACCACCCCCTTGTTGCCCTTGTTGCTTCTTCTCTCCTACTCTTGGTTATCTGTGTTGCTTTTGCTCCCACCCCCGTTGCCTGTGTTGCCTCCCAATCCTCGGTCGTCCAGATTGCTTCTTGTTGCCCCACTTCATAGTCTGTTTCTTCTTCCCTTCCACCTCTGTTGTCTATGTTGCTTCTTCCCGCTCAACCTCTATTGTGCATGTTGCTTTTTTGCCTCCCACCCCTCCATTGTTCATGCTACTTTTTCTCTCCCACCCATTATCGTTATAGCTTTCTACCTCCCACCGCCCGTTGTCTGTGCTTATTCTTCTCTCCCACCCCTCTTTGTCCATGTTACTTCTTCCCTCTCACCCCGTTATATGTGCTACTTCTTCCCTTCCAACCCCTGTAGTTTGTTGCTTTTTGTCTCACACCCCGTACATATTGTTTCTTGTTGTCCCACCCCCCATTGTCCATGTTCCATCTTCCCTCCGACCTGTTATCTGTGTTGCTTCTTACCTCCCACCCCATTGTGCATGTTGCTTTTTGCCTCCCACCCATTGCTTAATGTGTAATGTGCCGGACCTCTCGACGGGAGGACAGTCTAGAGCGTGCACCATCCGCTGCCCCTGTTCGGCCTCACGACGCCAACAGATGGTTCACGAGCGAACTTAAAGACCTCAAACTTAGTCTCAGGCGCTCGGAGCGCCATTGGAGACGCAAATATTGTCCCTTGCTCCGCTCTAGGTACAAACTTTTACTGAATAGCTATAAGAAAGCTATTGTGTCGGCCAAAACAGCTTACTTTTCAGAGAAGGTTGCTCTCTCTATTAATAAACCCCGTGAGATCTTCTCTCTGGTCAAGCAGCTTGCTACCTCTGACCGCACAAATATCAGTTCTGCCCCATCTCAGTCTTTTTGCCTCACTCTTAATAACTATTTTATTGACAAGATTACTGCCATCAAAAACAACATTTCCACAGTCTCTCAAATTCAAGTTACCTTTTCTCCCCCTCCGCCGCCTGTGCTGCTGGATTATTTTCTCCCCATCACCGCTGAACAATTTTTTCTTTTGCTTGCTAAAGTTAAGTCCGGCTCCCCAGCTGACTGTGCCCCGGCTCGGATCCTTCAGACTCTCTTCACCTCCTGTCCCGGACCTCCTCTCACCTTGCTTAACTCTTCCCTGGCTCTTGGTTCCGTCCCTTCCTCCTTTAAAACCGCCATAGTCCTCCCTATCATAAAAAAACCGGGCTTGGATCCCTCTTCACCCGCTAATTTTAGGCCCATCTCCCTCCTCCCTTACCTGGGAAAGATCTTGGAAAAACATGTCACCTCTTGTCTGTCCTCCCACATCGAGGAACACTGCCTCTTAGCTTCCCATCAGGCGGGTTTCCGCCCTGGCCATTCCACAGAGACTGTTGTCACCGCGTTTTGGATGAGCTCAAGGGCAAGGCGGACCTTGGCCTTCCCCAGGCGTTGGTGCTCCTCGACCTGTCGGCTGCGTTCGACACGGTCGACCACGCCATTCTTCTCGACCGTGTCAGCGCAGCCGGCATTAGAGGTGTTGCACTCTCTTGGATAGCATCCTTCCTCCAGGGCAGAACCCAGGCAGTCCATCTCGCAGGATTCTCCGCTCCTCCCCGCCCTCTTGTGTGTGGAGTTCCTCAAGGTTCCTCTCTTTCCCCTCTTCTCTTTAATCTTTATATCTACCCTCTTATTCTTTCTCTTCAGGAGCTGGGGGTCTCCGTGTTCAATTACGCGGATGACCTTCAGCTCATCTTTGATCTGTCCACTCCTGACTCTCCCTCTTTTCTTAGTTCCACCCTAATTTTCATCTCGGATTGGATGATCACGAATCATCTCAAGTTGAATCCGGACAAGACGGAGCTTGTCCTCACGGGTGGTCCCACCAATCCTTGGTCCCCCTCTCACTGGCCCCCCTCCTTTGGCCCCTCTCCCCCACCTGCTCCCTCTGTTCGCACCTTGGGCATCAAGGTTAGTAATGACCTCTCCATGCACGCCCAAGTCAGCTCCGTTGTTTCATCCTGTTTCTTGTCCCTTCGTCTCATCCGAAAAATCTCCCGCTTCTTTTCTACCACTGCCCTTAAATCGATCATTATGGCTCTCATCACCTCCCGTCTTGATTACGGGAATTGCCTCTATGCTCGCATCCCGGCCTTCGAATCACGACGGCTACAGGCAATTCAAAATCAAGCAGCCCGTCTCATTTTCCATCTCCCCAAATTTTCTCACATCACGCCTGTCCTCAAGTCCCTCCACTGGCTCCCGGTGTATTTCCGCTCCTTTTTCAAACTAGCCTGCTTAGCCTTTCTGGCCTACACTCACTCTGCTCCTCTCTTTATTGTTTCTTTAGTCACTCCCTACACCCCGACTCGCACCCTTCGTTCCTCATCTCTTCTTCTCCTCCAAGTACCCCGTTTCCGTAAATCTCGAACTGGTGGCACCCGCTTTTCGGTTTTGGCCTCCCAGTTCTGGAACAGCCTTCCGTTGTCCATTCGGTCCATTCCCATCTATTCCTCTTTTCGTAAAGCCTTAAAAACTTTTCTTTTTTCCCAGGCCTTCCCAGTTTAGCCCCCTGGCAGCACTGTTGAATCTGACTCCCCCCCAGCGCCAGGAAGCCGCTTGGCCGCAGTGCGCTTTAGCAAGCATCTTTTCATTTCATTTCATTTTCATTTCATAGCACTGCCAATGACAGCACCAACACACTACTAATCATAAGACTCTTAAAAGTGTGACGATTCATACTATTACAGGCCCCCAAATCTATAAGAATGGCTTTGCAGGCAAATACTAATAATTGCAAATTCAATCGAAATAATAAACAGAAGTTGTTGTGCACGTACCTGAATTGGCAGACACCACTACCATGTAGCAGACAGTCATAAGCCCCAGTGCTGGCAATTAAGTGCCGGTGCTGAGCACCGCAAAGCACCGGCAAAAATTAAACACTGCTCCCACCCCTGTTATCTGTGCTTTCTTAAGTCCCATCTCCGTTCATAATAATAATAATCCATATTTATAAAGCGTGAACAATCACCCGTAAGGGTCTCTAGGCGCGGGGGGCCATCGAGAAGATTAAGCAAGCTATTGCTCAGAGTCACATGGTGCTGGGCTAATCTGCCTCCGGCACCAGGGATCGAAACGTGAACCCCAGATTCCAACGTCAGTCACCCTGGGCGCGGCGCCACACCTCTCCCCTATGTTACTTCTACCTTCCCAAGCCCCGTTGTCTATTGCTGCTTCTTCTCACACCCTGTCCATATTGCTTCTGATGTCCCACCCCCCTTTGTCTGTGTTACTTCTTCCCTCTGACCCGTTATCCGTGTTGCTTCTTCCGCTCACCCTCTATTGTGCATGTTGCTTTTTTGCCTCCCACCCCTCCATTGTTCATGCTACTTTTTCTCTCCCACCCATTCTCGTTATAGCTTTCTACCTCCCACCGACCGTTGTCTGTGCTGATTCTTCTCTCCCATCCCTCTTTGTCCATGTTACTTCTTCCCTCTCATCCAGTTATCTGTGCTACTTCTTCCCTTCCAACCCCTGTTTGTGTTGCTTTTTGTCTCACACCCCGTACATATTGCTTCTTGTTGGCTCTTCCCGTTATCCGTGTCGCTTCTTACCTCCCACCCCCATTGTGCATGTCGTTTTCCCCTACCACCTCCCATGATCTGTGTTGTTTCTTTAGTCCCAAGCCCCATTGTTCATTGTTACTTCTACTCTCCCACCTCCACCCTCCCATGTTTCTGGACAACTCGGCTAAAAGGCATTGGCAACACCAATAGCTCTCACATAGGAGAGACATTTTAGCTTTGCCAGTTCCTGTATCCTTCTCTTTTTTAATCTTGGGTGAGTTATGGAACGTGTACTGACTTGGCCAAGGTATGAGAAAAAAACAGGGAACAAGGTGAAGGTGAGAGTGTCGTCACACATTTGCCCGCCCTCTGTGTACACATGCCACGCCCGCTTGTAGAAGACAATAGACGTGGTTTTGTTATTGCCTATAAAGTGTTGTAAAACTTGTAATACATGTTTATTGCAGCAAGAAGCAGACTTAATTATAGAAAGACTTAATTATAGCAAGGAGCCGGAAAGATTCTCAAAAAAATCCGGTCTGTGTCGTCATCAACGTAAACAGACGGGGCCCTGCGAGGTCCGGGGAAAGGCAACGTTGCGCTAGTTTATTTACCTATAAAATCAATTGGAATGCGCATTAAAACAATATTACAAGACGTTTATTAGACAGGAAGTACAAAAAGGAAAAAAAAACAGCAACAGAGTCACAACAGTAATAAGGTAATAAAACCCAGAAAGGCTCACTTAAAGGCACGAAATAAAGCGAGACCAAATTGGCCCCTTAATAAAACATTCGTCACAGCACTTACGCGCAGAAGTCATCCACCGACGCCACTGGAAGTGTTACTTTTGGCCCAGTTTTAGGAGTAATGGAAGGGATTATGATCTCCAGAATTGCACGACTGTGGGAATTTACAGAGTGAGTTTCATTTCAGACTAGAAAATTCCTTCTTTCCCTCGATCTTTAACACGACTTGGTCTGCCAATAACCATCAAGGGCGTCGTGGGCTCTAATGCAAACAAGAAAAATGTAGATTTCTTTTAGCTCTTTTTCTCTGTTTAATCTGTCCTCCTCATGACCGTCCCTGGGTTTTCCAGAGCCTGCATGGTGCCCGTCTCGCGATCTCCATGACTGTGACGTACCCGTCCCTTGCCACGCCCCTAACTAGGGCAGTCAGGAAGGCGAGGGGAGCATCAGTCACCAGGCCCGCTCTTTTTCAAGCCATGTGCTCATTCATAGATTTGGAAGAAATCATGTCCTGACTTGAATGACTATGCAGTTTACACGGCTGTATATGCTTGAACTGTGAATATTGAAGCAAGTGCTGGAACTTCTATGTAGAATTTTTGGCCCTGGCCCTATAAAAACTTCTGGCATGTGCCTCGAGGAGCAATCAACGCAGAGCAAAGGCACATTTATTTATTTAATGCGATTTTATGTAGCGCGAACTTTACCCAAAGGTGTCAGAGCGCTTTACATAAGAACCAGTTGCAAAACATAAGGATTTAGGATTACATGCTGGGGGACCTCAATCTCCATCTTGAGCGTCGTGATTCCCCTACTATACTGAAGTTTCTGGGTGACCTGGAGGCCTGCCAGCTTAATCAGCTGGTTGATGGGCCTTCTCATCTGGCAGGCCACCTGTTAGACCCGGTGTTCACAAACATGCAGGGAATTACAACCTCTACCCCATGTCCCCTCAGCTGGACCGACCATTTCCCATTTCACATCTCCAACAAGATCCCAGCTAGTTTTAGAGAAAAGCTCCCCCCCCCTCTTTGGAGGCGTCCATGGAACAAATTAGATGGCGCCCTGTTTGAGGCCAGACTGAAAACTTCCCGCCCAGTTTGGCCTGGCAACATGGAGGAGGCCGACGCAGCATACAGGGAGTCGATCAATAAGGCACTGGATCACTTCATTCCTAAGAAAAGATTGAGGCCCAAGCGCCAGCAGTCACATCCATGGTACACTGAGGCCCTTGCAATAAAAAAAAAGCAATGCAAGTTACTTGAGCGTATCTGGAGGCGATCATATGATCCCCTGGCTAAAACCAACTTCAGAGTCGCCACAAAAGCCTATCACAGACTTATAAAAAAGACCAAAGCCAGCTATTTTACTGACTTGATCAATTCCAGTACTAATCGCTCTAAAACCATTTTTGCTCTAGTGAAGGATATGACCAAGACTTCGGAGGAAACAAGTAGCATGATAGTATCCGACTCGCAGTGCGAAGAACTAGCCTGTTTCTTTGTCGACAAAGTCAAAGGGATCTATAACTCTTTATATCCGGACGGATCCACTACGACCTCTAGCCCCGCCATAGGCTCACCAGTTCTTCCATACTCACTTCAAGCCCTCCCACTTATTGCGCAGGCAGACATGGATCTCCTGGCTTTAAAAGTAAAGTCTGGATCTCCGGAAGATCCCGTCAAACCTGAAATGTTTAGACTATTCCAGGACTCCATTCTGCGGGAGGGGCGGGAGTTGATCAACAGTTCATTTCAGTCAGCCTCAATCCCCAAATCTTGGAAACATGCCAAGGTAGTCCCCCTGTTAAAAAAACCTACTTTGGACCCCTCCAGGCCAGATAGTTTTAGACCTATCTCTTTACTTCCGTACCTTGCTAAGGTGGCGGAAGCACATGTGAATTCCATCTTGACCAGCTACCTGGAGTCCAATGGGATTATGGACGAGTCTCAAAACGGATTCCGCGCTAAACATATCACGGAGTCTGCTTTATTGGCTGTCACGGAGCATCTTAGGGCGGCACAGGACCTTGGTAATACCTCGATTTTTGTCCTGCTGGATTTGAGTGCGGCGTTCGACACGGTCTCCCACAGGATCTTACTCGGGAGACTTTGGGAGATCGGAGTCAGGGATAGAGCTCTGGATTGGTTCGTGTCATTTCTATCCGACCGTTCCTTCCAAGTACATGCTCCGCCGTACTCGTCCAGCAGGCTCCCTCTTGGTTGCGGGGTTCCGCAGGGGTCTGCGCTCAGCCCCACACTGTTTAATGTGTATGTCCGCCCCCTGGCTATGCTGGCTCGGGAACGTGAGATCAAATTAATATCATACACGGACATCAACTTATCTTCACTTTTTCAAATGACACTGTGTCTGACCGAGCCAAATTCCAAGAAGATATCTTGGCCGTTTCAAGCTGGTTGTCAAAGAACTGTCTCCAGCTGAATTCATCCAAAACCGAGGTACTCCTAATTGGCAGTGATGCACAGAAATGGGACGAGCATTGGTGGCCCCCTACACTGGGACCGTCTCCCATTCCTAAGAAGGAAGTCAAAAACTTGGGTGTGATTTTGGACAACTCACTTGCCCTAGAGTCCCATGCAAAAAAAGTGTCAGGCACTTGCTATGGCCGCCTACGTTCCCTCAAACCCATCCTCGGCTTCTTTGAGCCTCCCACCCGTCAGATCATAGTCCAGGCCCTGGTCTTATCCCATCTAGACTACTGCAATGCTCTTATGCTTGGCTCCAACTTGACAGTGATAAATAGGCTACAAAGAGCTCAGAACGCCGCCGCCCGCATCCTATTCGCACTTCCAAAACACTGCCACACATCCCCGATCCTTCGTCGCCTGCACTGGCTGCCTGTAAAACAACGTATACAATTTAAGACCTGCCTAATCCACAAAATCCTGTACTGCGTCGGCCCCCAAACCCTGCAAGGACTCTGTCCCTTTTATGCCCCTACGCGTGCTCTCCGCTCGGCGGACCTTTTCCTTGCTCGTACTATCAAGATCTGGAGGAGCAGAGCCGGAGGTCGCTCATTTATGTATCTGGCCCCGGACCTCTGGAATTCGATCCCCCTAAAAGCACGGGCCACCACCAACCACATGCTTTTTCGAAAACAAATTAAAACCTGGCTGTTTTCTTCCATCTAAGACACTCTCACTGGCTTTGGATGTTCTGTCATCTGGCATGTCTGCAAGCGCTGGGACGCCCCGTTGCTGGGGTAGCCATGCGCTATACAAACTAGCTTAACATAACATAACATGAGTTACATAAAAGATACGTGGTGCCTGCCATGTAGTGCATTGGAATGCCGTACACAGTCCATTTACACTGCGAGTGGGTCTTCCGCCAGCAGATCCACCCATAATGTAAAGGGGCCAGGATGCGCCTGCCAGTGTGGCGGGCGCATCCTTATTTACATGGCGGGACTGCCGCAACTTTGGCGGTCGGTCCCTGGCTCCCCTCCGCCCGCAATCGTAATGGACCCCTTGGTGCTTAGTCTGTGATGGAAGTTTGCCCTTCCAAGCCTCCTTGACTCTGCAACTTTTCTTTAATACAGCACGCAAGGTCTATATAAAGGGTGGTGTTGTGAAGAATTTAGATAAGGTACAATAAAGCACAATTATCACCATTGCGAGATTGAAATGTCACACCCTGGTCCTTAGTTTATACAGAACAACAATCATATTACCTTAAAAATATAGAAATATTTGTGAGGACATTGGTTTAATATATGGTGTTGGTGTGTGACCCCAACATGTAATAAAGGGACAATTCCATATCAGGTCGAGTAAGGTTTGTCTGTAAAACCTTTGCCCCAGTCCTGGGTAGCTGTGGCTCAGAGCAGTCAGGCTTTATCAAAGGAACAAGAGTTAAGCATTTAGAAGTACCAAAACAGCAGAATAAGAAGAAAACAATCCATCACCAATTTATAAAAAATAGCTTGTACTTTTAAAATAACATAGACACCTCAATGACAAAAATACACAGATGGTTCTGGAAATATTAATTTTTAAAGAAACATTAAATCACTACTTTTTACCAAAGCACAATAAATCATTGTCATCTAACACAACTGCGGCTTAGGGTTAGCCGCAACAACTCACTTGAAAATTACTATCTGGGCACTCTTGGTGGTGCCAACTCCGGAACCAAACAGTTCCAGGGGAACAGTTACTTGCTACTTGTAGCAGTCTCCAGTCCAGTTCCAAGTCCTATGGGCAAATAGTTGTAGAAGTCAATAGAGTGGTCCTGATACAAGTGATGTGAGATGCTGAGGATTCTCAGGGATGCTGTGGATGCAAAACTGGTGTCGGGGGTCTTCCTATGTCCAACCCTGGTCCTCGAATAAGAAGGGGAACTTTGGCCTCAGGGTTGATGTCCCACAAAGTCTGGGTGAAATCCAGCACAAAACCAGTTGCCACGGGTCTACTGGTCTCCTGTTACAGCCCAACCAATGTTTCCCTTTAACTTGCTGTAAGTTCTGTGCTGGGTGACCAAAAGGTACAATGACGATTCTCCCGGGTCCAGCATAATCGGGTGTAACTTTTGAGGGTCAGGACTCATTCTCTCAGGCTTCATCTCGGCGCTCAACAGAAGGCAGGCAATCCTGGCTACTGAATTCTCCAAAGGCAGACTTCTCAACTTTATTTGGCCCACCATTTGGTCTGTCCCCACTGTCAGTTCTCCGAGACTGACTGTGGGGGCAGACCGCATTGTGCACCTTGTGACTATGTGACGGCGAGAGCACAGCCCCACGCAGTCCTGGGTTCAGCAAAATTGTTATGAACTCGTGAATTTGTTCCCTCACAGAAATTCTGGAGAGGTCCAAGGGTAGGATACATTACCTAGGTCCAATAAACAAAAGTAATAAGCACCCAACGCGGGGAAGAATTGAAAAGTGGGGACCAACACCCTGATGAACGCCTGTGCCACCCAAACATAAACTTAGAGGCAGAAACATGTTGGTAATAGCAGTAATAGCAGTGGGGCTATAGGGATCGTTACGTTCCCTCTATACCCCAATACATATATTTTTAACCCGTCCAGGGGTCCACAGTCAGAATAAAATTAATTTTGTTGACCTCTAGATTGTTTTAATATTCTAATACTGCACAGTTTTGGTCCCGATGTAGAAGGGATTATACTCCCCTTCTCTTTTCCTGTCTTCTTTTTGTTACATCACGTTGTCTACGTGTTATATGTATATTATCACATTCTTTCTTTTTCTCTCCACCCTCACCACTGTTCTTCGTCTTTTAAAAAAACTCCTCTCCATCCAGTGTGTTGGTCTGCACCTGGATGTATGATGCGGCCCAATGATGAAGCATGACACTGCAAAGTGTGTGAGGGCAGTATTAAGACATGTGTTGTCTTCCCATTCTTTGTCCTAGGTCCGGGTAGATATTTTATTTACTGTTCCTGTATAGATCATTATATGATCTTGGGTCCGAGTCTGTTGTCTGACATTTTCTACAGATGAGAGCGTACCCTGCAGCACTTCTCTGTTGTGTGAATTGAATCTGATAGGAAGGGAGCCAGAGAAGGCACAGTCCCTTGTCTTTCTTTTTGGTGTGTTTTCCGTGGCCCTACTAGCACCTGCAGTAATGACAATGTCAATCAGTGATCTGTGATCTGTACGAAGTTCAAATTTCATACCCCAAAGATAAACACAAAAATGTTGTACTCCCCACCAACAAGCTTAAGCTTCCTTTTTGATGGTGGAATATGACATCTCAGCACCCTTTAATGTACGTGACGTGAAAGCAATAACTCTCCTTGCCATCACGATCTTGCATCAGTACAGCTCCTAACCCATAACCACTTGCATCTGTCACAATTATGGACTTGTCTTGAGGATCAAACGACTTTAAAGCAGTGGCAGTAGCTACAGCCTTCTTTACAGCATCAAATGCTGATTGGCACTCCCTTGACCATTGAAAAGTTACACCTTCCCTCATGAATTCTTGCAATGGATGTACTATTTCTGAAAAAGGATTAACAAATTTCGCATAATACTCGGCTAAACCGAGAAACAATCTTAACTGATCTTTATCCTGTGGTGCTGGAGCTTTCTCCAGGTCTGATGCCCTTATGTGTGACCTAAATAATCTACTTCTAACTGACAAAATTTAGACTTTAACAAACTAATGGTGAGACCGGCAATTTCCAGTTTAGACAATACTTTTCTCAAAGTGTCATCATGTTCATTTTCATCCTTACCCCATATCAACAGGTCATCTTGGAATACTAATACATTCTTCATATCATTAAAAATGTTGTGCAGAATTCTCTGAAACACAGCAGATGCTGATGAGAGCCCGAAAGGTATTCTGATGAATTGAAATGCCCCTTCAGGTGTAATGAAGGACATCAAGTGCCTTGTTTCGGGCAGTAAATGAACCTGCTGGTAGGCACTTGACAAATCTAAAGTAGTAAAGTATTTTCCACCAACAACACTAGACAACATTTCACATCACAAGCTTTATTTTAGACAACATTTCATTTATGCGGGGTAAAGGATATCTATCATCCCAAATGCAGTCATTCAAGTCTCTTAAGTCCACACACATGCAGATTTTGCCATTGGGCTTGTGTGCGATAATGATTGGACACAAGCTTCTATGGGTTCTATTATTTTCTCCTTGCATAATCTATGTAACTCATCTTTCAATTTTCCTCTCAGAGCCATAGGAACATTACATACCTTATGTACTTTTGGTTTGGCATCGTTTTTCAATATAATCTGATATTGGAAACCCTTAAAGCATCCTAGTTCTTCCTTGAATAAATTAGAAAACTCCTTAAACCATTTGTTATTGTTGGGTATATCTGTTAACAACACTTGTGAATGATTGGGATTGAGAATAATGCCCACATTTTTCTGATCTCTCCACCCCAATAAAACATTCCAGTTTCTACCACATATATTTTTGCTATGGTTTCTCGTGTTTTAAATTGTACATTAGCATTGGAATAGCCCCAAACTGGAAGTTTCATACCACAATATCCTTGCTGTTCGACATCAGTAGGAATCAGCTTGACCGACCATAACTCTTACCATCTAAATTTGTCTATCAAAGTAAAGGGGGAACAAGAGTCTGCCCACATTTTTACAACTTTATTATTGATGGTTATCATACACTTGGGAGGAACATATGCTTCTGAAGTATTGTCATGCAGGGAATTAGCCTCTCCAGAGAACCATTACTTCTATATCCCCATCATTATCTACTTGCGCGTCATCTATTGAGTGCATTATCATGTAATTATCTATGGTGTTCACAGATTTCTTTTGTTTTACAAATTCACTCATTTTACACACTCTTGAAAAATGACCAGTTCTCCTACATTTATAACAACTGCTCTTAGCAGCAGGCCAGCTGCTAAGAGCAGTTATGAGCAGCATTATGTCTATTGCTACCGCACCTATAACAAGATCTTTTATAGTTGTCTTCTTGTTTCTTTACATCATTTTTGTTATCTTCAGTATCTGTCTTTACAACTTTCTTAGAGTTAGAATTTAATACACATACATTACTGGAATCTGCCTCACTTTTTATGTTATTGTCAGCTAATTCTTTTACGTATTGTAAAGTATTTTCGAGGCGTCTAGCAATTTCAATTGACTTGTCTAAAGAAGGATCTTTCAAGTCTAATAATTTTTCTTGAATTTCCTTATTGTTGGTCCTATTTATAAGTTGGTCCCTAATAATTTCATCCCTCAAATCTTACATGTAACTGCTAAACTTCTCAAAGCTGCCACATATTGTTCAATATTTTCGCCTTGTTTTTGGGAATGAGAAAAAAACTTGTGTCTTTCTACAACTAGACTTAGTTTTTTTCTATAATTATCAGCTAAAGCTGATAAGGCACTTTCATATATATCTTCACCATCATCATCGGAAGAATCATCAGCATTCCTAATCCTAGGCTGGAAGTTGGGCAAAGTGCTTAAAACTCTGCTCCCTTCCACACCAAAATTAAGTTTTTAAATCGCTAGTTTCCTCCTGGCAATATATACAGTCCCCCCTATTGCCTTTAAATATGTGATAAACAATTCTTTCCAATCTTCCCATTCCATGCAGGGAGGACCTGGATCCTGTAAAAAAAATAGGGGGAGGGGGACTGGACTGTGTAGCCATAGCTGATAAAAAATAAGTTAAGTTTACAGTGTAGATCTTTAATAATAGTAAAATTCCCAATAATAATATCAGAAGAAAATGTCAAAAAGTTCAAGCGTTGTAAACATTGTAATCCCGCTCCTGTATTCCGAGAAATTTGAGATAATACACTTCCTCGCCTCAAAAGATTAGTCAGTCACTGGGAATGTTCATAAAAGTTCTCAAAAGACAATAGTTCCTCAAACGTTGAAGATTATTCACTCACCAGGAAGAATGAGCCGATAATCTTGCAGCTCCAACACAACAATCCCGCTTACTTGAATATATACATGCTTATCCGGTATCAATAAGCGCTCCTCCGATCTCCCACTATCATGCACTATTCTCCTCCGAACACAATAACAGGAAAATAACACAAAAAAATAGAATGGCGGCATGTTTGCAGGTCACGCAGGGTCAGGCCTGTATGCAGCGCGCGTACGTCCTCACCCAAGTAGAAGATACTTTGCGTTCTTCATTGCCTGGCAACTTACAACGAGTGACCTCAACAAAACACGCTGACATCTTCCTACATGAGTTGCCACAAGTCACTAGGATTCACCAAGCAGAATTCTTCTTCCCGAAACACCCTCTTCGAACCTCTCTACTTGGCATAACATTGTTGCTAAAATGCAAGCACCTTCGTCAAGGACAGGTACTGTTTTCCTTTGAATTCCAACTGCCTTCTAAGAGATATCACGCAATTAATTAAAATTGGTACCTCTTCTATGAAGTAGAATCTTCCTCACACGTAGTTAACTCTACATGAACACCGATGACCAAGCTGGGGGTCGCAAATGCAAGTGAAAAAAAATCACTAAGTCTGTAAAACTTCAAAAGCACTCCTTTAAGCAAGATGTATGTCCTCCATAGTTGTCCATCCCATCCTTGTCGCCTCGAGAACACAGTACACAGTTGATGAAGGAAAGAGATTTATTGAAGTAACAACGTAACGATCCCCAGAGGCAAACTTCTTAGCTCCTCAGCCAAGCTTCTCTGCTGGACTCTACAATCCAGATTCCAGCAGTGGAACCTTGATGCTAGGAGCTGGAGAACTAACATCAAATGTAATAGAAAACATAACAGGTCCCACTTAGGCATGATAAATGGTGAACCCCTTCAAAAATCTATGTACAATGGGTAATTTAAAAAGTGAGGGTTGTTCTGACAACCTAAGAAAAGCAGAAAGGGACAAAAGGTAACCCTTCAGAGTGACCAGAGCAGAGCCCTGCTTGGCCACAGAAAGAACGAAAAGAAGAATGTTAGAGAAGGAGGCAGACAAGGGGTCAACAGACCACTCTGTACAATACTTACCAACTTTTTGCCATCAACAGGTGCATACCAACTTAGTGGAGGTACGCCTGGCTGCCAGAATAACCGCTCAGTCGAAAGCTGTCAACTGTCACAGCTCAATCTCCAAGCAAGGAGCAGAGGGTGGACAGGTTCGGGTGGAGAACCCTCCCCTGCTGCACTGACAGACGATCCTCCTGAAGGGGCATCCTCATTGAAGTATCAGTGCTCATCTGCAGAATCTTGGGATACCAAACTCTCTGTGCCCAGTCCAGAGCCACAAGGATGACTTGGGCCCGGTCGCTCCTAATCTTCTTTAGCCCTCTGAACAGGAGTGCTATGGACGGAAAGGCGTACAGGAGGCCTGTGCTCCATTAGAGATGAAAAGCTTGGCTTCGTGAGAGCCGCCTTGGAAACTCCAACACACAAAACTGTTGAAATTGCGCGTTCTCTTCGGAGGTCTAACCAAGGCTCTCTCCACTGCTGAAAGAGATCTTGTGCCACCTCCGGATGGAGACGTCATGCGTGATTCACTAGGCACTGAAGGCTGTATTGTGTTTTTATCTAGGAACCTATATCGATATTTCTATTTCATGCCCTTGCTCGGTTATAATCAATAATATCCCTATAAAGGCATAGTAATCATATCCATATTCAGTCGTATAATTAAAGTCCTTGGATTAGCCCGGCTAAGAGATCTGAATATGACCTGGTTTCTTTCATTCAGACCCATCTGGCAGAATTGCATCTTACCTGTGCTTCGATGTATGCTATGCAGAGAAGAATGCGTATTGGACGTCTGTCTTACACTACCATCAGCAGTACCATTGGATACAGACACTTTGCTAAGTCCTGTAACGGCTCATGCATCGTGTTGTCCCCAGCGGCTACCCATCCTGATGACGGCATTCGTTGAAACTTCGCCACTACGATTAGGTGGTAGTGAAGTACGAGATGAGAGCAACATCACCCAGGTACGACCTTCTGTGAGCATTGCTGATCCTGACATCGACGATAGCAATCATGCTCGAGACTGCTCAGTTGCGGCATTTTCAAACTTGGTTGAACTTTCACCTGAAGCCGTAGACAACTTTTTTGCGAGTCTATCTGAAATGATGTTCTCCCCTGAACAAAAATAACTTTTAAGCAAGGAGCACACAGCGTTCCCTGAACTCTGAATTCGGCCTTCAGCTTTGATAAACAAAAGCTACTGAAAATAGTTGGAACTATTTTTCCCTGAAAACAAAATTACTTTTTTTTACCAATTCCAAAATATTGACCTTTTTTCTGGCACTTGTACTCTGCTTAAAGTAGAAACTATCTTAGAGAACAGAGCTTCTATTTTTAGGAACTCTAGAGACAATATATTACCTCAGCCTCTAGCACATTTACAGCAACTGTATTTATATGTGATGGAATGGTCTCGACCTTCTTTTCTGTATTAAGAGCCATTTCATGTGTAACTTTCGCAAATCGTTCAGCTAATTATATATATGCGTTGTTTTAACTGAATGATTACACGGCTTGAAAAGCGTACAGTACCTATAATCATTTTCATGTATTTCGCATACGCCATTTCAAATGCAAAAAATGTATTTTGGGGTGGGTCGAAATACACATACACCTTTAAAATGTTTACTATTGCTTAGTTTTAGTAATGATGGACATTAGATCGTGGAATGGGTATTGTGTTTTTATCTAGGAACCTATATCGATATTTCTATTTTATGCCCTTGCTCGGTTATAATCAATAATATCCATATAACGGCATAGTAATCATATCCATATTCAGTCGTAGCCCATGCAGTCGCATTAAGCAAGGCTACTTCCCCGGACCCCTAGAAAGCACAATGAGTTCTCTAAACAAACCAAACCTCCAGCAACCTGGGAAATCCCCCTTGCTTTTGTTTTGATTTCGTCCTAGAACTCCGGTGAAACACTGTAAGAACGGCCAGTTCTTAGTGACATCTTTATTGACGTCTTATGTCCAACCATACATCAAACCCGGCACCTTTCAGGTATAAATATACCAACGTTGCCTTAAGCAAACACACGGTGGTGGTTTTGGAGCAGAGCAGCTATCTACTTGCCTGAGAGCCCAGCTGATGCGAGAGCCCACGAACGCTGCCCCTCCTTTTTGACGCACTGAGAGAGACGCCGTCTTTTCTCCTGCCGAGAAATCCAGCTCCGGTGTTTCCAGATACCTTCGCGGGTTACTGGGATATCGAGTCTTGAGAGAGAGATACAAGACCTCCTGCTTTCTATTACCCAGATACGGAGCTTACTAAACCCTTAAAGAGAATTCTTGAGTCAGATTCTTGTCAAAACAAACTTAACTTAAACTGCTACTTACTTACTCCTTCCCACGTATTAGGCTTAGGTCAGGTACACCGGGGTAGGCGTATTTAGAAGCACCAGTTCAGTACGCTAGTCAATGTATATATGTATGTATATATTTTATCTATTTTAAAGTATCATATGGCTAAGAAACCATATCAATGCTTTTACAGTATTATTTTATACTCCTCCTTTTACTGTACGCACTTTACTTTACTATGAGTATTGCAATTGTGGCAATTCGTTTCTCTTGTATGAGAAAGAAGACTGCTCAATAAATTACACCTTTTATTGAAAAGGCACGTCTCTCTTTTCTCTGCACTCTGGTGAAACTAAGTACGCACACGTGACTGAGTGAAATAGCTGTCTTTTGTTTTCACACGACTCTAGAGATACACCCTTATTCTGAGGGAGCAAAGTTGTCATGTTTTATGGTTGTCAGAAGCTAATCCCTTCTTGTCTATCCAGGGAGGTTAAACTCCTCCTCGTTTATTCGAGAAAGTTTCTAGTGACCTCTGAGCTAGCTGGCAAACCTTAAGTCTAATATAGTCAGTAGAGACCTAGTCGACCTCAGTCCTACGTCTACACTGCTGAATATAATTCCAATGCGCAGAGCCTATTGGGAATATAGGAACTACACTACATGGCGCCCAACGTTTGGTAAAGCGATAAATCTAACGCAAGACGTTAGAGTAACTCAGTCGTGCTTTTTCACACAGACCCTTTTTCCCGTAAATACTCCAAAAGACGTCTGGAGTGGGTAAAAGGTTAAAATCCTCCGGAACTTAGTAGGAAGAGATTCCTATGTATAGTTTTTGGTTTAGTCAACGTTGAAGGATACAGTGTTCCAAAATATTGTGCACCTAATCTTTGTTTCCTTGAAACCTGATCTGCAACAAAAAGACTTTCTGTCAATAAAATGCCTGGCGGAGACGAAGAAAGAGATGCTACAGCGTCTCAACTGTTGTTGGAAGACACAACTCTCCAACAGAATGACCTGAATGCTTTACTCATTCCGGTCAACATAAGAAGAACTGTAACTATTAAACTTATAGAAAACGGACTGACATCACGAGGTGGTACAGTCATATTCGTAATTGAGGCACACGAATATTGGCAGACAGAGGTATTCTATTCATGGATAAACTTTCCAGCAGCAAACGCTGTCACACACGACTTCCACTATTACAAAATAGAGGAACCTCCAGATGAGTACACTCCTTTCGAGGAGGTGGAAATCCCATTAAATTACCAAGAGCACCTGCTCTGGTTTAAAGGCGCCCTAAAACATAATAATCACATCACCAGGCTTGGTCCACTAGGTAGACCAGGAGCAACGTGGCCGGTTCAAACCAGCTACACACCACATCCTGACATTAATAAAATGTCAAGCAAAGAACTCTTAGTTAAAATAAAAGGATTAACACAGGCATATAGAGAGTTAGTTCAATTGGCAAACAGGGGATATAACTTTCCTCCAGAAATTGAAAGGAACAGATATAGCAGAACAGCCATTTGAACTTGCCAGAATCATAGAAAAATCCTATGAAGAACTAGGAAGAGATAGTTAGGGTGGGAAACCAGTAAAACCCCAACTAACTGAAAATCCTGAAAAGATATTTATTAAAAATAATCTAAATACTCCAAAAAAGAGCCGGGATGGAAATAAACAATCCACTCCCAAAGAAAAAAGATTCCAGTCCAGAGGAAGGTCTCGGCGGAGAGAAAGATCTCCTGACCAAGGACACAAGTCTCCCCAGAGGGAGCCCTCTGAGAAAAGATATAACCTTAGAAATAGGGATAATCTAAAGAAACCTGATAGATATCAAGATATTGATACACGTCCCTCTCGATCTTTTCAGACTTCCTCGCAGAAATCGGAAAGAAGAGGACGGTCAGAACACAGGGAAGAGCACGTCAAGTCCAAAGACAAGGAACCTGCTCATCAAAGTAAAAAGTTACAATTTCCAAGAAAGAAGGTAGGCAGTATTAAAATAATTAAACATGCTGAGGATCCTGAGGACACAACTGAAAAACGGAGAGTGGGCCCAGACAATGCTAGACAGCACAGCAGAAGTGACCATAGCTCGCAAGATCCTGATAAATCATCTGGAGACAGTGGACACGAATGAATACATTCCGGTGGAAACTGCAGATACCAGAGTTAGCAAACCTCATAAAATATACGAAATAACATTATGTATAGAGGGAGATAAGACTAGGAAAGTAAGGGGTCTATTTTGGGATAACCTTTCAAAAGGCTATGACATCCTTTTAGCTGAGAAAGATCGGCCACCAGAGTTTGTCAGGGAGTGCCCTCATGGCGAAGAAATGATTATGCCTGCCTTCTCAAATCATATTCCAATTCATAAAAAATATACATATGCTAGAAAATGGGCAGTAGCCCAAGCTCCTGCATTATATAAAAATCATGTAGGATGGGATGAGGACTCTCCTCCTCACAAAATCCAATTAAAATGTCAACCAACTGCGCAAAGGCAGTACCCAATTAAGCAAGAAGCTAAAAAACAAGTCAGGGAGATCTTAGATCAACTTGAATACCAGGGGGTGATTGAAACATGCACCTCACAAATGAACAATCCTTTGTTTCCTGTCTCCAAACCAGACGAGTCATATCGTCTAGTTTTGGACTACAGACACATTAACTCATGTTGTAAAACATTTGCAGTACAAAATTCACACAGTGCAGCACTAATGAATAACATTGTGCGCAAAAAATACAAAACGACATTAGACATCTCTAATGTATTCTTTTGTCAAAACATTGCACCTGAAAGTAGGTATTTGACCGCTTTCTCAATAATGGGGTCGCAGAGAAATTTCTGTCGACTCCCACAGGGATTCAAGAATAGCCCAGGATTATTCTCAGTAAGAGTGACAGAGTTACTACAAATATATGATGATGAGGCATTATCTTACATCGATGACATCTATCTAACAGATGATGACTTGGATACTCACTTGAAACGAGTGAACACCATAATACTTGGGTTCGCAGCAGAGGGTTACAAATTCAACTTTAAAAAGTCACGAATTGCCCATCTAACAGTCCTGTTTTTAGGATATGAATTATCAAGTGAAGGCAAAAGCCTAGCAGACAATTTCTTAGAGAAATGAGCTGTACTCTAAGCACCAAAAACGCTGAAGAACTTACAATCAATACTAGGTTTCCTGAATTTCGGAAGAACCTACATTCTAAATCATGCAGAGAGGGTTAAACCTCTCTATGAACTAATAAAACCTGATTTTAAAACAATCAATTGGACTCAAAAACACACAGAAATTTTGAGATCATTGCAAACAGACATGTTAGCTAAAATAAAATTGCAAACTCGCGATAACACACGCAACCTTGTAATCCGAGTCATCCCAGGAAGATGCAGATTCATGTACCTGACCTCCAATGAGGGAGAAACGGTACCAATAGCTTACAAATGACATTTGTACACACAAGCTGAAAAATCATTCAGTCTTGCGGAAAACATTGTAAATGCGGTTCAAACAGCTGTAGCAAAAGAAAGAGCCCAAGCCGAAGGCAAAAGGATAACTGTTTTTACAGCAGAATCAGCCTTTGAGGCATTAACAAGCCCACGCAATTTAACTACCGTGGCATTAGATCCAAAATGGATACAATGGGAAAATTCTCTTGCTACAGAAAAAGTGAAATACTATTTTGACCCGAACATGAAAAAACGAACAAACTTAAAATATGAAAAAGAATATCCTCTGCCAATCGAAATTCTGCCCCTACGACTTTACGCCTGTGTAATATATACAGACGGATCTGCACATCCCTCAATTTGGGGAAAGCAAGCTTACAATGCTACGTGCAAGGTTGTTAAATGCCGGTGGCACGGAGGTAAATTGAGACCACTGGTAACTATGTCTCAATCTGTAAAAGACAATTCAGGTCAACAAACTGAATTATTGGCATTAAAAATGGCGCTCGATATTGCCGATCGTGAATTCCCGACACTAATAGTGTGCGATTCGCATTACTGCGTCAAATCATACAATAATGACTTGCAGAACTGGGTTCAAAACGGTTACAAAGATGACACAGGTGCCACAATCAAGCATAAAACGCTTTGGTAACAAATAGTTCTTTTACAGAAAGAACTACAAAAGACTCACGTGATACATACACTGAGTCATCAGCGTGATGGCGTTCATGTTGCAGGGAATTCATTGGCTGACACAGCCACAGCGGAAGCAAATAATCCGGCTTCCATAGCCACAAAAAAGCGTTCAGAAAAATACATAGACGGGGAAACCATGCTGGCGGTAAAAACGTCTTCAAAAGGCGACTGTGCAGCATTAGCCATAAACTATCCACTCAATTATACATACATAATCGATGCAAACTCCATTCCTTTTGCTCGAATCCCTGGAGTGGGGGATAGAGTAATTCCAAACACGAACAGGAGAGTCTTGTTAATAGCAGACGCACACATGGGTGAGGGTCTAAGACACCAGAAGATCAAGGAATCTCTGAAAGAATTGCAATCAGAATACTGGTGGCCGGGAATGAGCCTGCAACATCACAAATTTGCAATAAGCTGCCCAGACTGCAACAGAAATCGCAGTGGCGAACCGGCCGGTGTATTGCCATGGCTCTTCGTTTAGATAGGATAAGGCTATCTATACGCAAAACCCAACATAAAAAATGCGTCACATTAACATTTAAGACTAGATTCACTTAAAATGTAGACACCAGCGCTCGGCTGACGCCAGAACTGTTATAAAAGATTTGCGAGTCTATATCGGCACATACGCAATTGGCATGCTACATTCTGACCAGGGTCCTGCTTTTAGCTCTCGAGCATATAAGGAGACCATGACCAGCATGGGCATTGCATTGCGGTACTCTTGTCCCTCCATCCTGAGGGAAATGGGATTGTGGAAAGAAAAAAACGAGACATAAAGCAATCTATAACGGTGAGGGTATTAGGTTCGGGTGATGGGTGGGTCCAACATTTAACAAGTGTCCAACGTAGTCTTAATAA
The DNA here is from genome assembly GCF_964261635.1 of Lissotriton helveticus. Taxonomy (NCBI): domain Eukaryota; kingdom Metazoa; phylum Chordata; class Amphibia; order Caudata; family Salamandridae; genus Lissotriton; species Lissotriton helveticus. The sequence goes on from NC_136061.1 coordinate 125,573,574, forward strand.
TCTGCCAAGAAATTCTCTAAAAGGTTTCAGTCCGTATGAACTATTGTTCGGTACTAGAATGCATATTCAGGACTTAGATAGTCAGACTTCAGTGGTAGAAGAAAAATGCTTTGATATCAAAGATCGTTTGGCTATTTTACAGGACTTAAATGAAACAAGAAAAGGCCTGAGCAACGTAAAGCTAAAACAGCAGCAAACAGCCACTGAAGATAAACCACCTGTCCCAGCAAGGCCTGTCTGGATTTCAAAGATTGGGGATCTGGTCAGAGAGAAGATCGCGGTGAAGAAGGAATTTGGGCCTTCTTACAGAAAAGCAGTACCTGTCTTAGCTGTCAGCGGAACAAGATCAGTTGTACTACCGCCCCTTGCTGGTAAAAAGGAGAACCAAGTTGTATCCATCGACCTGGTAATACCACAATCATGTGGCCAATAATAAGTAGTAGGCCCAGTGGACTCCCAAGAAATATCAGAGTACCAAAACTTGCTACAATACAAGAGGTTCAAACTGAAAGACTAATCACATTTGATAAACATGCAGTAATTGAAAAAGGACTATGCAACAAAGCCATGTAACTTATACCTCTTAAAAACCAAATTTCAACAGTTCGTCAAGAAACTCCAGTCTACAACGATGTAGCCTCAGACTGTGCTAATGAAACAAAGAAAATTCCAAAAGCAAATGAAAATCCGGAAGCGATTCCAACAATTGACAGAACTGCATCTGGCTACTTCATCAATTTCGATGACTTTTCTGAGGATCCGAGCGAACCTGAGGAAACTCCAACAACAAAAACTTTTAAAGACAAAGTAACTGAACTCTTTCATCAACTCAAAGAAACCTATCTGATTTCTCCATGGATTGAATTTTGGATTGTGTTAGGTGTACTTTTCCTCCTGCTTTGGCTCATCATGGTTCTTTGTTTGGGAAAATTCATTGAGGGAAAATACAGTATAATGGACACAGCAAGTCAGAACATCAAGTTGGTCCTAAAGCCACACAAGTCATCTCACATCGAGAAAAGAGAACTATCATCAGTGAATGTCACAGCCAATCTTAAACCCGGTGGGGTAGCTTGGGACAAAACAGATTACGAAATCTATGGCCCGGTTGAGCTCTTGAAATATCCACACCAGTTTAAGGTTTCATTAAGTGACTTTGTAAAACCGAGCACATTCTCTGATGATTGGGACTTTGAAAGTATTAATGATATGATGTCAGATTTAGTTATGTCAGCAAAATTTACAGAACATGATTACTTACAGGGTTCAGGTCCAAGGTGTAGAAGCATTATTTAGAGCCTGCATGATCCCAGAACAAATTATATTCTTGAATGACACAATTCAACAAACAACCTGTCTTGGCCTAGCCAAAATTTAAAGACTTAAACAAACCGTCTATTCCAAAGCCAACACCTGACAGTAATAGCACTACAGATGTTGAGATAGACGTATCCCATATTTTTAACCAAAACAGAACACATCCTGATTGGAAAAAATGGTTGATCTGGCCCACAGACACAAATAACTGTCAAGATAGATTCCTGAACAAAATACAGGGGTTCAAAATGACAAGGCCAGACCCTAGATACTCCCAGAGACAACATCCAGGGATAGTTACAACATACAGTGTAGGAAAAGTCTGCCTCGAATGGCTACAGAAATCCACACTGGCAGAAATTAATCAACACTTGACTTTACTTAAAGACGGTGCTGACTTGCGTGATTTCATAATGGGACCAAAGCGTCAAAAACGTTTCATAGCGGCCGGTATATACGCTGCGTACAACGTAGCTTGGAAAGAAACACAAATTGAAACAGCAGAAAAAAAACGAGAAATTAATCGTATTAATTTGGAAAAATCACTTTCTGTTGTGGACAATGGGTTAATGACTCCGTCCTCCAGAATTTATTCACTGGACAGTATTGTATCATCTGCTATTGATATAATAGAGCAACACTTACTAATGTTACAACATGGTCAGTCCCAATTACGTTCTATTGTACAGCTTGGCTGGACGTTGCAAAATCTGCGTTCAGGCTACGTACTGTGGTGCTTAATCAACACAATGTCATTATTCTCTATCTTTAACCTTACTGATAAACAAATCAGTTTGGCACAAAAAGGAGCAGACTATACGATTCTGAGCATTGAAAAACTTGAGAGATTACCATTGACAATGTCAGAAAGACCTGTCATTGAATGGATAATACACGGGATAATTACAATTCCGATAACAACTTTCCAATTTAAATACTGTCAAGAGTATATACCAGCGGGCCAGTATGAAAGGTTGGGTAAAGGGTACATTAAGTCATCATGGAAATTACCTTACAGACACACATGTTACAGTGAAAAGAAACAGAATGTATTTCTTAGTGGTAACAATTGTAAACGAGCACTAAGCGGTATACTTCTGTGTCAAGGTATTAACCTGCATGGGGCCTGTGAGGGGACTTCAAATAACCTTTAATGTCACCAGCATGGCACACCTGCAACACAAATAGAGCCATTCTTTAGACGGCTTTCTAACGGGAGCTATATTCTAATAGTGGACCACAGCTTTTGTGGCATGGTGCCAGGGAAGGCTTATCTTGTGAGCGTTAGTTCCATGGTCACTTGCTGTATGCAAGTATTGTATCCAAACTGCACTCCAGACACGGAGGCAAAACTTTGGCCTTCTTTGAATATCTCTTCTATTCGAATTGATACTTTAAGCAGAATGAATGAAGTCTGTTCTTTTACAGACAACTGTGCCCTTGACGTCATCAAAAGAAACGTATGATCTGCAAGTTGCAAGGACAACGGCAGAGATACATAGCCTTTTATCAACAAATTGCCCCGTGCATTTCGCAGAAATGCTAAGCCAAATCCTAAATATGTCTGATACCAGTGGTATCCCACATGTATTTAAGACAATTTTTTCGGGCCTGTTAACACCCTTCAAACCAGTTCTGGGCATTTTTCCTAATTTTGTCCATTCTGTCTTTGGCGGCCTACCACTCCTTTAGGGACTCGTAGCAGGAATTTTATTTTTGATACTGCTGCTCCGATATGGCAAGCCAAGTCGCAGACAAGACTCCAGCAACAATGGAAGAAACGATCCTAGCTATACGCTATCGGGACCGCAATACTAAAGTCCTTGGATTAGCCTGGCTAAGAGATCTGAATATGACCTTGATTCTTTCATTCAGACCCATCTGGCAGAATTGCATCTTACCTGTGTCGATGTATGCTATGCGGAGAAGAATCCGTGTTGGACGTCTGTCTTACACTACCATCAGCAGTACCATTGGATACAGACACTTTGCTAAGTCCTGTAACGGCTTATGCATCGTGTTGTCCCCAGCGGCTACCCATCCTGATGACGGCATTCGTTGAAACTTCGCGACTACGATTAGGTGGTAGTGAAGTACGAGATGAGAGCAACATCACCCAGGTAGGACCTTCTGTGAGCATTGCTGATCCTGACATCGACGATAGCAATCATGCTCGAGACTGCTCAGTTGCGGCATTTTCAAACTTGGTTGAACTTTCACCTGAAGCCGTAGACAACTTTTTTGCGAGTCTATCTGAAATGATGTTCTCCCCTGAACAAAAATAACTTTTAAGCAAGGAGCACACAGCGTTCCCTGAACTCTGAATTCGGCCTTCAGCTTTGATAAACAAAAGCTACTGAAAATATTTGGAACTATTTTTCCCTGAAAACAAATTTTTTTTTTTTACCAATTCCAAAATATTTACCTTTTTTCTGGCACTTGTACTCTGCTTAAAGTAGAAACTATTTTTAGAAAACAGAGCTTCTATTTTTAGGAACTCTAGAGACAATATATAACCTCAGCCTCTAGCACATTTACAGCAACTGTATTTATATGTGATGGAATGGTCTCGACCTTCTTTTCTGTATTAAGAGCTATTTCATGTTTAACTTTCGCAAATCGTTCAGCTAATTATATATATGCATCGTTTTAACTGATTGATTACACTGCTTGAAAAGCGTACAGTACCTATAATCATTTTCATGTATTTCGCATACGCCATTTCAAATGCAAAAAATGTATTTTGGGGTGGGTCGGAATACACATACACCTTTAAAATGTTTACTATTGCTTAGTTTTAGTAATGATGGACATTAGATCGTGGAGTGGGAACCTATATCGATATTTCTATTTCATGCCCTTGCTCGGTTATAATCAATAATATCCATATAACGGCATAGTAATCATATCCATATTCAGTCGTAGCCCATGCAGTCGCAATAAGCAAGGCTACTTCCCCGGACCCCTAGAAAGCACAATGAGTTCTCTAAACAAACCAAACCTCCAGCAACCTGGGAAATCCCCCTTGCTTTTGTTTTGATTTCGTCCTAGAACTCCGGTGAAACACTGTAAGAACGGCCAGTTCTTAGTGACATCTTTATTGACGTCTTATGTCCAACCTTACGTCAAACCCGGCACCTTTCAGGTATAAATATACCAACGTTGCCTTAAGCAAACACACGGTGGTGGTTTTGGAGCAGAGCAGCTATCTACTTGCCCGAGAGCCCAGCTGATGCGAGAGCCCACGGACGCTGCCCCTCCTTTTTGACGCACTGAGAGAGACGCTGTCTTTTCTCCTGCCGAGAAATCCAGCTCCAGTGTTTCCAGATACCTTTGCAGGTTACTGGGATATCGAGTCCTGAGAGAGAGATACAAGACCTCCTGCTTTCTATTACCCAGATACGGAGCTGACTAAACCCTTAAAGAGAATTCTTGAGTCAGATTCTTGGCAAAACAAACTTAACTAAAACTGCTACTTACTTACTCCTTCCCACAAATTAGGCTTAGGTCAGGTACACCGGGGTAGGCGTATTTAGAAGCACCAGTTGAGTACGCTAGTCAATGTATATATGTATGTATATCTTTTATCTATTTTAAAGTATCATATGGCTAAGAAACCATATCAATGCTTTTACAGTATTATTTTATAATCCTCCTTTTACTGTACGCACTTTACTTTACTATGAGTATTGCAATTGTGGCAATTCATTTCTCTTGTATGAGAAAGAAGACTGCTCAATAAATCACACCTTTTATTGAAAACGCCCGTCTCTCTTTTCTCTGCACTCTGGTGAAACTAAGTACGCACACGTGACTGAGTGAAATAGCTGTCTTTTGTTTTCACACGACTCTAGAGATACACTCTTATTCTAAGGGAGCAAAGTTGTCATGTTTTATGGTTGTCAGAAGCTAATCCCTTCTTGTCTATCCAGGGAGGTTAAACTCCTCCTCGTTTATTCGAGAAAGTTTCTAGTGACCTCTGAGCTAGCTGGCAAACCTTAAGTCTAATATAGTCAGTAGAGACCTAGTCGACCTCAGTCCTACGTCTACACTGCTGAATATATTATTCCAATGCGCAGAGCCTATTGGGAATATAGGAACTACACTACAGCTGAGCTTGTCTGCCCTGGAGTTCTGGGAACCTACCAGGTTTTGTTCCACCAGTGAAATGCCCTACTGTTCCTGCCAGGTCCATAGTCTTAGAGCCTCCTGACAAAGGGTCCACGACCGCACACCTCCTTATTTGTTGCAGTACCACATCGCGGTGGTGCTGTCTGTTAATACCTGAACTAGCCTTCCCTAGATAGATGGTAAGAAGGCTTTCAGTGTCAATGAATCAATCGAAGCTCCAACAAGTCCTCTGATCTCCACCTCTCCCAGGTGGCTACCCCATCCCAGAAGTGGCGCATCTGTTATCACCATAAGATCTGGTTGGAGAAGGGAATCAATCGTGGTTTGTCAACCACCACTGCAAATATTTTGCAGTGCCCTCCTAGATTTGGACTAGGTTGGTGAGATTTCCCCAATGCTGTGCCCATTGGAACTTCAGGTCCCACTGCAGAGCCCACATGTGCCATCTGGCATGATCCACCAGCAGCCTCAGAGTCAGTTTCATCAATATCCAGTATAGAGGCTGAAACATCGGTATCATAGCCTGAATATCTGTGCTTGTCGCTTGGGAGGATATGCCTGACACTGCACCATGTCCAGAACAGCTCTGATGAAATGGAGCGACTGAGAGCTAGTCAGGTGTGAATTCGGCACGTTGATAGTGAACCCCAGCGAGTGCAGGAGGTTCGCCGTATTCTGGAGGTGGGGGATGATCGTCGCACCCCATCTCCGAGATGTAATCAACTGCTCCCTCAACTCCGCCACCTTCCCAGAAAACTGGAAACATGCCGAACTCAGCGCCCTTTTGAAGAAACCCACGGCTGACCCAACCGAACCTAAGAACTACCGCCCCATCCCGCTCCTCCCATTCCCCGCCAAAGTCATCGAGAAAACGGTCAACAGTCAGCTCGCCGCCTTCCTAGAATCCAACAAATCCCCCGACTCCTCTCAATCAGGCTTCCGAGCCAAACACAGCACCGAAACCGCCCTCATCGCAGCAACAGATGACATCCGAACACTACTGGACAACGGAGAAACAGTTGCTCTCATCTTACTTGACCTCTCCGCAGCCTTCGACACATTCTGTCATAGCACCCTCATACAACGCCTCAGCAACATCGGAGTACAAGGAAAGGCATTGGACTGGATAATATCGTTCCTCACCGGAAAAACCCAGAGAGTCCGCCTCCCCCCTTTCAAATCAGAGGCCACCGAAGTCATCTGCGGCGTACCACAAGGATCGTCACTCAGCCCCACCCTCTTCAACGTATACATGAGTCCCCTCGCATCCATCGCGCGCCAACACAACCTCAACATCATCTCCTACGCAGACGACACCCAGTTGATCCTCTCCCTCACAAAAGACCCAAACACCGCCAAAACCAACCTACATGAAGGAATGAAAGAAGTAGCCGAATGGATGAAGAACAGCCGTTTAAAACTAAACTCGGACAAAACAGAAGTCCTCATCTTAGGACCATCCCCCTCTGCCTGGGACAACTCATGGTGGCCACCGGCCCTCGGAACCGCACCCATACCTACGGACCACGCACGTAACCTGGGCTTCATCTTAGACTCCTCCCTCTCGATGACCAGACACGTCAACGCCGTCTCATCATCTTGCTTCAACATCCTACGAATGCTCAAAAAAATCTTCCGTTGGATCCCCACCGAAACAAGAAAGACAGTCACCCACGCACTGGTCACAAGCCGATTGGATTACGGAAACACCCTTTACGCCGGAACCACAGCCAAACTACAGAAAAAACTCCAACGCATCCAAAACGCCTCAGCCAGGCTCATTTTGGACATCCCTCGGCAAGCTCACATTTCCGACCACCTGAAAGACCTCCATTGGCTCCCTGTCAACAAGAGAATAACGTTCCGTCTCCTCACCCACGCACACAAAGCCCTCTACGACCTAGGACCCGAATGCCTCAACACGCGTCTATCCTTCTACACCCCCTCCCGCCAACTACGATCGTCCAATAAAGCCCTCGCCGCAATCCCGCGCATCCACAGATCCACCATGGGGGGAAGATCCTTCTCCTACTTAGCGGCTAAAACCTGGAATTCTCTCCCCACCCACCTCCGCCTCACTCAGAACCACCTCTCTTTCAGAAAGCAACTAAAAACCTGGATATTCGATAAGTAAATTCACCTCCCTCCCTCAAGCGCCTTGAGACCCTCTGGGTGAGTAGTGCGCTATACAAATTTCTGAACTTGAACTTGAACTTATTGCTTGGTATGAGCCCTGCTTCAACAACCAGTCGTTGAGATTGGGGAAGACTGGAACTCCTGGCCTCCGCAGATGAGCCGCAACCACCGCCATCACCCTGCCGAATACCCGAGGGGCACTGGTGAGGCCAAAGGGGAGCACAGTAAATTTTAAGTGCTCGTGACCCACCCTAAACCGCAGGTAGCGATGGGCAGGCAGGACAGGAATATGGCAATAGATGTTCTATTAGTCCAATGCTACCATCAAGTCTTCCGGGTCCAGGGCAGATAGGAACTGATCAAGAGTGAGCATCTTGAACTAGGAAGTAGTTGAGGGCTCTGAGGTCAAGGATAAGATGAAGGCCTCTGTCCTTCTTTGGAACCAGAAAATTACGAGAATAGAAACTACAGCCTATTTCTGGCCAGGGAACCCTCTCTATAGCTCCCTTGGCAAGAGAGTTTGGACTTCCTGGTGAACTAAAACAAGGTTGTCCTCCATCAGCCGATCGTACGTTGGAGGCATGGATGGAGGGAAAGTCTGGAAGGGGAGGGAGTAGTCCCTTCAGACTATTTGCAAAACCCACCTGTCCGAGGTGATATCCCACCAGTGGTGGAGGTGATGACATATCCTGCCATCAACTGGATGCCTATGAACTGGAAGGATCGGACCAGGAAGGTTTCGAGGCAGAGGGGGAGGGTTTTGTGTCCTGACCTGACTTCTGGCCTCCTTCCTGCAGAGTCATGGTCGACTGTGCCCACGGCCATGCAGAGGTTGTTGAACTTGTGCCGTCCTCTCGATCGGGTAAGGGTTGGCGAGTTGGAAGCCCCTTCTGTAGTCACAAAAGAAGCAAAGAGCAGATGCAGGCCAGGAAGACACTTAGAGGCCCAAGCATAACCAGCGAATCCTAAAAGCGTTCTAATACCACTTCCGCTCTGTCCCCAAAGAGACAAGAGCCATCAAAGGCCATGGCCAAAAGATTGGCTTAGACGTCCCACAAAAAGCCAGATGTCCTCAGCCATGCGTGGTGCCTAACGGCCACTGTCAAGGAAATCACTCTGCCCAGTGAGTCTGTCGTGCCTAGGCCACAGCGTCTGGCAAACGTTGCTGCATTCTCTCCCATCTGCAACAGCTTGAGAGAGGACATCCCGGGCCGCCTCCAGACCTTGTGGCAGCACTTGCGCAACAGCTTCCCATGGCGATTGGCAGTACAGCCCAAGACACATGCAGTGTTCACCAACCGTAATGCAAGGCTGGTGAAGGAGAAGGTCTTCTTACGAAAGCTGTACAGCCATTTGGATTCCCTATCTGGAAGAAAATGCACCCCAGGAAGTGGAGGATTGGACCAACAAGCTCTCTGGGTTAGGGTAGTTAGAAAGCTGGGTCAACCAGTGCAGGGCGCTGGCGGCAGGTGATAGTTCTGTTCAAAGGAGCCCCTGTGCTGGGCTTGGACATGGTGTACAGTAGAACATCTGTCAAGGCCTCATTGAATGGCAGCAGGGGTTCCAATGTGGAGACACTAGGCAGTAGGACCTCCGTCAAGGCACTGGTATTATCCACCACAGTAGGAAGCTGCAGGTGCAAGGCTTCTGCAGCCTTACGTACTGCCATTGCAAATGAAGCCCCCTCCTCCTTAGCCAGGTTAGGGAGAGACAGCAAGACAAGTTCTGGGGAGGTGTCCAAGCCAATGGCATCACCCAGAGCCTCGTACCTGTCTGGTTCTTCATTGAAAAGCGGTATTTCTAAGGGATCCTGCTGCCCCTCCAAACCCTTATCCAATCCCAGCCCTTCATAATAAGGCACAGGATACAACATAGAGCCCAATGGCACCATCAGCGCTGGTCTTGGCATCTGTGGATGCCCAGCCAGCTCTGTGCCATTCGGAATAAGGATAGGGGTGGGGCCGTCGGCAGTGCTGAGGTTCTCAATATCGGTTGCAGCACTGGGGAAGGTAGCTTAGGAGGTAAAATCGGCGTCAGTCCGGGAACAGGTCCAAGAGAAGTCCTGGACATCTGAGCTGGTCGTGCAGAACCTATGGAATCTCCTCCTGATGAATCTGTGGGCCCAAAGGCATGCTGGCAGGATCAGGCCACCCACATATGGCGAGCATGGTGCATAAAAGGTTTTTAACTGGGCGGGTCGCTTGGGCCCTGAGAAGGGAGGGAAACATAGAGCCCACCCAGCCACCTGCTCCGCGGAGCGGGGCCTCGAGCTTCGAGTCTCCTCTGTCTCGTTGGGTGACGGATGGGGTGAAGCATGCTTCTACTTCTTATATTTTGCATGGTGCTTCTTACCTGACCCTAAAGACTTCAGAGGAAAAACACTTGGAACCCATGAACTGTACTCGGACCTACCTCTCGGCCAAGATTGGGAGTGTGAATGTGATCAGCCGCCCGGCCCCAACGTGCTTTAGGGACTGCTACCCCAAAGGTTTTGGTGCCATGGCTCGGCAGTTGGAGTACGACTATTGGTGGTGGTCGCACTCCAGGCACCAAAGACACATGAAATTGTGATCAGTGACAACGTGGCGTAGTGACAGGCCCCACACGGTTTGAACCCTGAAGTATTCTTTCTAGACATCTTAAACACCACAGAGTCTACAAAAAGCCCAAAAATTGGCAGGTGGTAGCTCTCTTCAATGGGTCTGCGCTGGCTGGTGGGGAAATAAAAGAACTGACGTCAGAGAGCCGAGGTGGCGCTTATATAGACAAATTGAACATTACGATGATGCCCACGATGTCACGTGGGCCCGACCAACACCACCTATTGGTGCATAGGGATATCGCTATGGATATGGATCCAGCCTGACTCCTTGAAGTTCTAAGATAAGGAATCTGCAACTAGATGTCTCTATCAGATAAAATGATAAAAACTTTTTAAAAGTTGGTTTCAGAGTAGATAGTGGTCCCTTGAACCTCTGCCTCCTCCTACCAAACTATTTATTTTGTACATTAACAAAGAGAAACCTTTCCTTTTGCAAATAGTTTACCACCCTAGCTTGGGGGCCGGTAACCTTTAGTGGCTTATAGTCTATATTTCGTGCCTGACCCATTGAAAAATACGGATGGGAATCACTATATCATTGTGATGTCTACAGCATGCTACCTCTAAATAGTGATTCCTTATCCATTAACAAACTCATTTTAGGACTCAAAGAAAAGATAGGAATCCCAAAATGAGCTTAGTACTCTGCAAAAAGCATTTTTGTAGTTGAAACACTCTGAATCAGACTGTTTGTGACCATAAAAATGCTTTGTGCACCTGGCACATTGTTTTCTGTCATCCGTGGTAGAAAGGTATAAAAGAGGGTGAGGGTCATTGAGGGGTAGATAAGGACGTGTACCCTCCCATAAAAGAGCAAGGTTATTACTAATAATTACCACACTTCTAGAGGTGTTACTACAGCCTAAAAGGGAAAAAGACCCTTCACAGTAGCAAATTTCTCCAGCTCAGAGCTGAAGTAAATTCAGCACCACACATGGCCACCTACTGGCCCTGCAACATCTTCCCATAGATATCAATTGGATTAGGAAAAATGAAACCCCATAGAAGATAATGCTAAATTAAATTAAATTAATTTAAATAGTTAAAATATAAATAAGTATCATTTCAATATTTAAGAAATGTATAAGAATAGTACATGCTTTTTATTTAATTATTAAATATTGTAATGACCTGTTTTGCATTTCAAAAACAATGTAACAATAGTTCCTACTAAGTACACTTAAATTGCTTTCAATTAATTCAATACATTCATTTTATTATTACATGATATGAAATATATATTTCTGTGTTTCATTGGAAATGTATTTTTGGATTTTAACTTGAGGAAAATAATTTTAATGTATTTACATTGATTAAAGATTTATTTCAAAATGTAGTTATTTGTGCTGTATCATTTTTCTCTTTTGGTCTACGATTGAACTGAGAATATATAATTAATTTACTTTATTATTTAAAATAAAATATTTTACAAAAATTTCCCTAGTTTAATAAACATTTTGTATATTTAAATTATAATTATTTTCTTTTTAAAAATTTCAAATAATGTAATTTAATTCAACATTATTTCCTATAGGGTTTGCATTTAAGACCCTGGCTCCATTATTTTCTGTAGGAGGGTGTTGCAGTAGCAGGAGTTGGCCATGTAGAGTGCTAGGCTTACTACTGAGTTTTTGTAGTGACTTACATTTATAAGTTAGGCTTACGTGTATAAACCCCCTTTAGCAGGGGTTTGAGAAATGTAAGTCTGCACTTTTGAGTAACTTCACACTTGGACATTGTGAATTGCCCAAAGTTGGAATACTAGTAAAGTTACTCAAAAGTGTGAGAGTAGAGTTATATGTGTAAATTACTCACAAGTGTACCTTACTTTTGTGAATGGTTCCTGTCAACTTGAAGCAGAATATGCTCCCTCTACACCATAGGATACAGAGAGTAATGAGTATGTACCTCCCTCCAGGCATGTTACCTAAGTTGTAACAAGGTTTTTCATACATAGTTAAGAATACTTGCAACCCTGTATACCAACAAGCACATTCCTTCAAAAGTGGTATTACTAGAGGTCCAAAGACAGATTTGAATAGAGCTTTGTGCTTCTCCAATAGGAGATCGTAACATTAAATTAGTAAGCAATATAAATACCAATAAACTGCTTTTCGTAATATAAAGTGTGATACTGCTTTGCCTACTATACACCACAGGTACAAGATATGAACGAAAGAAAAAAAAAGCAGAGATGCTAACACATACCTCCCAAGTCTACGTCTCTATTCGAAAGGACACTGTGAGTGTCAAAGCGCAAAAGTCCCAATTAAAATGTAAAGCAAAAAATGAAGGGAAATCTCAAGAAAAGAAACAGGATTTGCAGAGACACCAAGGGGATAGATCAAAAGCCTAAGTTGGATTTTGCAAGAAAAATATTCAATATTGGCGTAACTAGAGGATCAATGAGATTATGATTTAAGAGGGAGAAAAAAAGATATCAGAGCCCCAAAGACATATCAATCACGTGATTCTCTAATGAATAATATTCTGACTCTGTGGAGAGAGGAGGTCTAAATCACATGAGTTCCCATTCATCCTGAATAAGCTTAAAAGCAAGCAAAGGTGAACAGAATAAGATCAGGACAGGTGTAGAACATCCGCACAAAGACGGTTCTCCTGAAGGCCGCAGAGTAGGCAGAGACTGCCTTAGAAATGTGCATTGGAAATAAAAGTAACCCACCTGAAACTCAATAAGGAGGATATTAAATGCTTTGATGGAGTCTAAACTTCAGATCAACAATTAAGTGAGCCAACCTCAGGGTCTGATTTACAGTCTGGAGGATGGTAGTCTGTCCTATTTTGTGGTTACTAGTGGCCCGGCGGTCATATCTGTACTTTGAAAGAAACTGCCATCATGCCAGTTCCCTTCAAGGTACAAAATATTAGGTGGATTGCCACCGCTGGTTATGATAGCCATACACCAAATACTTAACACATTTCATTCTTCAAAAACAAATTCTCGAAGTACAAGTTTGTTATTAAAAAAACAAAAATTATGACCAGCCAACTATTGAAGTTGCTTCAATTTTTTTCTGTTCCTCACCACCTGTTTTTTCCTGGCAGTGACAGACAAAAAATAAAACGTTTTAGAACATTCACTATAAATAGAGTGGGCAGTGTGATGGCTTTTACTCCAATGGTCTCTACTTTGTATTAAAGTAGCTTTTAGTCGACGGAGCCAATGGGGGTTCTTCCAATGGAAAACTGATGGTCCACCCATCACTGTGATGAAGTACCATGTCTTCCAAACTTAAAATTAGGCAGTTAGTCTGTAAGTCTCAAATTCAAACTGAACGATACTTTTAAAATTACTTTTGGAAAATTATAGCAGTCTTATGAAGTCCAGGAGACAGAAGGGGCGGCTGAGTGTGAATTGACAAAACGGTGTGAAGAATAATGGGTTTTAGAAGTGACCCAGTGATGTGTACAAAGTATGCCTGGAACTGTGAAGCTATGAACATGAAACCTAACTTTGCTGGCGGAATTGAAGAGATACAAGAACTGTGGCTTTCGTGTGTTCCCGAATAAACAAATAGGAGCATTGTTTTTAGGCAAAATGAAGGATTTGAGTGCATGAATCCCCACTTGCTCTACAGACAGTACAACGTAGCGAAGGCATAAAAAGTTCCCAGTGATTAGCAAGCAATGAGGGCAAGTAGATTTACCAGTTGTACAGCAGAAGCTGTCAAAAGGTGCTCTCAGACATTGAATATGCAGGGATTTTTACATATCTTGGCAAATAGCTAAACAAATATATCAAGGTGTGCGCTGTATTTAGTTTTTACTCTCATTATATTGTTAATGCAAAAGATATTCATTACATTAATGATATTTCATACTCATATGATTAGTGGAAGAATAGTGCATAATAAATACTAAATCACTGTAACAAACCAATTTTTGTGTATGTGCTGGTTTTTGTGGTTCAGAGCAGGGAACCTCTATATTACCTAAAAAATAAGATATTAAACAATAGGGGCCATATGTAGGTATCCAAATACCAGTCGGTTACGGCCGAAAATACCGATTTTCGGCCGTTACCGACCGGTATTTGGATACGGAGATGTAGGGCATGAAAAAATACAGATTCGGTAATTTTACCGAATCGGTAATTTTACTGAATCGGTAAATTTATCGATTCTGTAAAATTACTGATTCAGTAATGTAGTGTCGTGCATGCAATAATGACAGACACTACTTGATGTTCAAGGAGCTTTATTAACACACTCCTTCCTCGTCCCTGTCTCTACTCTAACTAACTCTTTCCTGCTCGTGCCCCGCCTCTTCCTCCACCCCATGACTCCACCCACGCCCAGCTACTAGAATGCTCAAAGACATAACATCTCCCCCGTTGTTAACAAAAGAACGAACTAACTTTATTCAAGTTCTTCAATCAGTCTTTTAGGTCTGTGAATGTTCCTTCTCGGCCGCAGACTCATACCGCCAGCATCCAATTCAGCCTCAGTCTGCTGATCAAGTCTTTGGATTGTGCCCACTTGACTGGGTCCTTGTGTGTCCGGTATGTCTCTATCTTGTTCAAGAGCCTCCTTCAGGCCCGGCGTGCATTTTTGAAAGTGAGACACATTTCTGGTGATCTTTCTCTGGTCAGATGCCGCAGTGACCATGGTGCCCTTTTGTTGGGTGATAACCAACGGTTCGTCTTTGAACCTGCAATCTGTCTTGCGGGATTGTTCTTGTTTGACCACCACACAGTCCCCCGTCTGCAAGGAAGGAGACTTGGCTCGCCGTCGATGGTCCGCATATGATTTCATCTTGTTCTTATTGGTGCGATCAGCAAGAGCCACCTCTTGGTGGACATGTGTCGGAGACACTGGTCGCAGAGCACCTTCCCACGTCTGGATTCTGGTTCTGATGGGTCACCCCAACATGAGAGTGGCCGGGCACTTTCCTGTGGTGGCATGTGGGGTAGTCCGGTAGGCTCGCAAGACTTCGTTGAGGGCAACTTGCGAATCCTTCTTTTCAAGCGTGGCTTGTTTGAATGTTTTCTTCAGAGTTGCCATGAACCTCTCAATAGTGCCATTAGCCTGTGGCCACAGAGGCGTGACCTTTCGATGTCTAAAGTTAAGGTGTCGTGCAAACTCACTAAAC
Source organism: Lissotriton helveticus (assembly GCF_964261635.1). Taxonomy (NCBI): domain Eukaryota; kingdom Metazoa; phylum Chordata; class Amphibia; order Caudata; family Salamandridae; genus Lissotriton; species Lissotriton helveticus. Next base: position 125,588,872 of record NC_136061.1, read on the forward strand.
TCCTGTTGATTGAAAGGAGGACCATTGTCCGTTTTGAGTTCCTTTGGGACACCCCAGGCGGCAAACACCTCATCAAGAACTGCGATGGTGCAGGAGGCATTAGTGGAGGGCACGAATTGGGCTATCGGAAACCTTGAGTACTCATCCATGATAGCCACCACATACTTGCCCGATTGAAGGGGTCCGTAAAAGTCCATGGCTAGTTCTTGCCAGATTCCATTTGGTAGTTTAGTCATTTGAAGCGGGGCCGGGGGTTTTCCATGGCTGACTAGTTGACACTGGGGCAGTCTTTGAGGGTGGCCTCCACCATGGTATCAAGCAGCGGGAACCAGACTCGCTCACAGAGATTTCTTTTGGTTGCAACCACTCCCCGGTGACCTTCATGAGCCAGGTTAATGACTCCTTGTCGTAACTGCCTCGGGATGACAATCCGATGGTCTCTCAGGAGGAGCCCCTCCAAGGTGGCAGATAGCTCTTCACAGATGTGTCTGAACGCCTGCATTTCTTGGCGGACCTGAGGATCGGTCTGCTCCTCCTCACTGTCGTGTCTCCATCGATGGGTGCGCAGTCGGCACATGACTTTCTGAAGAACGCCATCTTGGGCAGTGGCTTCCTGGATTGCCTCTAAGGGAATGGCCGGAGGTCGGGCTGATCCTACTACAAAATGGATGTATTCTTCAGCAATTGACGGAGGCGAGGCCTGTGATTCCTGAGGGTGTCGGGACATGTAGTCCGCCGGATTCTCCCCCTTCCCCGTTTTGTGTACGATTGTGTATGTGTATTCCTGTAGGCGCAGGCCCTAGGTGGCATTTTGGCATTAGGGTCGCCAAATATGGTGACCAACGCCTGATGATCTGTTATCATGGTGAAATGCTTGCCATAGATGAAGATGTGAAAGTGCTCACAAGCCCAGACAACTGCGAGACTCTCCTTCTCTGGTTGAGAATAGGCCTTTTCTGTTTCAGTCAAACTGCGACTGGCGTAGGCCACGATGTGCAGTTGATCATTGTCTTTGTCATACTGGGCCAAGATGGCACCCAGACCTACTGGATTGGCATCCACTGATATTTCAGTCTTTCTCTTGGGGCTAAAGTATGCCAGATTGTCTGCAGCCTCAACAGCCTGTTTGATTTCCCGGAAGGCCCTCTCACATTGGGAACTCCACACAAAAGGTTGTCCTTGCTTGGTGAGAGCTCTCAGGGGATGACTGATGGTGGCATAGTCTTTGATATATCTGGCACAATAGCTCGCCATGCCCAGAAAGGAACGAATGTCACTGACATCTTGGGGACTCTTGGTGGCGTTGAGTGCAGTCACTTTCTCCGGGTCAGGCCTCATGCCGGCTCCCGAAAACACATGGCCAAAGAACTTGAGAGTGGATTGGTGGAACTCACACTTGTCTTTATTGAGAGTCAAGTTGGCCTCCAGAAGAGCATGGCATACTCGGTCCAGCGCCTTATCATGCTCCTGCGTGTTTGACCCATATACCCGGATGTCATCACTGTAATTCAGTGAGTTGGGTATGTGTCTGATGGTTTGCCGAATCATTTCCTGAAAGATTTCAGCTGCTGATGAAATAACGAAAAGTAGGCTCTTGTATCTAAACAAACCTAAATGTGTAGCGAAAGTCGTTATATATCTTGATTTCTCATGGAGTTCCAGCTGGTGATAGCCCTTGTTCAGATCAAGTTTGGAAAATACTCGGGCTCCATTCAAGGCGGTTATCATGTCACTCAGGTGGGGTCCTGGGTGACGCTCTCTCTCTATGGCAGTATTGGGAAGTCTCATGTCTACACATAGGCGCACTTTGTCTGGAGTGCCTTTCTTTGGGACTATGACAACAGGAGACACCCATGGCGTAGGACCATCTGTCTTTTCGATAATGTCAGTTTGTAACAGCTCCTGAATTTCCTCCTCCACCGCTTGCTGAAGATGAAAAGGCACTCGTCGAGGGTGTTGAGCCACAGGGCGCACTTGATCATTGATGTGGAGGCGGATCTGGCATTTGTTCATTTTGCCTAGCCCAGTAAATAATTTGGGGAACTTGCGGATTAAGTCCGGATCATCACTGACTCTGTAAAGGATCTCCACCAGGCGGAGACATTCCGCCGTCGGCAGGCTGAGGAGGCACTCCGCCTCGGGACCTTCAATGACATGGATATATGATGTCACCGATTTGTCTTCGTGTGTGAGAATTGTTTCGAATTTGCCCAAGCATGGAAGTGGTTTCTGCGCCATCCAGGTGAAAACTCTTACGTGTGCTGGGCTCAGGCGAGGTGGTGATTTCATCTTGTTGTATTCTGTCACGGGCATGTAGTTCAGGGATGCCCCACTGTCAAGCGTGAACTGTGTCGCATGAGTCCCCACTTTTATGTCCAATGGAGGATACCTTTTTAGTTGATCAGGGTCTGATACCATGCAGACATATTCATCAGTATAATTAGACTCTGCCAACGTCGATCTGGACTCTCTCGACGGTGATCGTTTCGGTGACCTTCTGGTCCACTGAGATTCACGAGAGTCTCGGCTGGAGCGGGACGATCCAGAGGATGACATCGCCCGGTCTTGCACCGCTTTGGCGTGGTGTCTTCTGGGGTCAGACTGTCGCCTGTTCGTTTCACCTCTCCTTTCTTTGTTATATGTTCCACACATTGCTTCAAAGTGGTTCTTGCGCCCACACTTGTGACACTGTTGACCCATCGCTGGACAGACGTCTGAATGCGGATAATCGTATCCACATCGATAGCACTTTCTAGACCTGTCCAATTTCTTTGAAGGTTCGGCCTTCTTGGCTCTCCGGCTAGACTCATAGCATCTGCGTCCTTTGTGGTGATGACGAGATGCCGGTCTGGACCTTTTCTGCTGTTCACCTGACCTCCTGCGAGTCTTGGTGCTGTGCGTCCAGAAGGCTTGTTCTTTTCTCTCGCTTCTTCCTGTCTCCATGCACTTGGCGTGTTCCTCCGCCTGATCATGTACCCTTGTCATTTCTTCTATATCATCAAGGTTATGTCTTTTTCTTAGCAACCTCCTCCGGAGTGTTTCGGAGTGACAGCCTTCAATCACTCACAGTCGGATGGCATCTTCCGTTGAAAACGCATCAAAATTGCAGTACTGAGACAATCGTCGTAACCTGGAGATGAAGGTGCTCATGATTTCCTCTTTGTCTTGACGAGCTTGATGAAAAACATATCTCTCATAGTCCACGTTCCTCTTGTGTATGAATTTCTCATTCAGCGCTTCTTTTGCTTTGGCATAAGTCCCTTTGTCATCTTCTGGCAGCTCTTTAATCACTTTGCTGACTTCTTTGCCAACTAAATTACGCAGTGCAATGAGTCTCTCTCTATCTACAGTGACCTTTGAACCTTCAAGATAGTCCTCGAAATCTTCTAGCCACTCCTGCCATCGAGGGCCCATGCTTCCACCAGCCACCAACATTAATAGTTCAGGGGGACGCAAGTGTGATATTCGAGGTTCAGTCGAGGTAGCCACGGCAGCATGGCCATTCTCTTGCGGTGGATTCAACATCCTTGAGCGTGATTGGCTACGTCACCTTTTATTTTACTGGTGCCAGTAGTTTTGTCGAAATCCGTTTCAAGGTATCACTGCTTGTTTCGCATTTACCAATGCTTGTTTGCATTTGCCAATGCTTTGTTTTCTTTCACCAATGCTTATTTTATTTAATTTGCCAATGCTTGCTTTTGCATTTACCAGTGCTTGTTTCGCAGTTACCAAAGCTTATTTTGCATTTGCCAGTGCTTGTCTTTGCATTTACCAGTGTTTGTTTCGCAGTCACCAATGCTTGTTTGCATTTACCAGTGCTTGTTTCGCATTCACCAATGCTTGTTTGCATTTGCCAGTGCTTGTTTCACATTCACCAATGCTTGTTTGCTGGAGCCGTGAGCCGCCTGACTTCAAAATGGCCGCTTCCCATTTGCACATAGGGATTGTCCTGCGGGCTGCCTGACTTCAAGATGGCCGCCGCTAGTGAAATCTCGGCTCCCGCGAGATTTCAACTTCATTCATTCTCCTCACTCCGATCCAGTTACTGAGACTCACCGGATCGCCGATCTTGTCAGCAGCACTGTAGCAGCCGCGCTACACTTGCTTTCTCTGGAACTTCTTCGCGAAGGGGTCACGGTAGGCTCGCGATTCTGTCGCTTCGCTCGCTGTCACTTCCGACGCCTTGCCAAGTTGCACGCATCTGGGGTGAGCTCCCGTTTTGGCGTGAAGTGACTTCTAGGCAGCAAACTTATTTCAGCACTCACTCGGCAGCGCTCCACACGATCGACGGATCGTGGAGCTGTCACAGCTGTCGTTGGCCTGGGTCCTCAGGCGGCGATCTTCTCTGGGGGCACACGTGTCACGACGGCGACTACTTCTCGGTGCTGCCCAGGGACAGGGCACTCGTTTCCTCTATGTGGGGATGGCAGGTTACTTCATCCCACCCTCGTCGCCAGCTGTAGTGTCGTGCATGCAATAATGACAGACACTACTTGATGTTCAAGGAGCTTTATTAACACACTCCTTCCTCGTCCCTGTCCCTACTCTAACTAACTCTTTCCTGCTCCTGCCCCGCCTCTTCCTCCACCCCATTACTCCACCCACGCCCAGCTACTAGAATGCTCAAAGACATAACAGGTAAAATGACCGAATCTGTATTTTGAAATGTAGGTAGCACTGTAAACAGTGCTTCAGGGCTTTAAGGATTCGTTATTTACCACCAACTGTTAGTTGGTGGTAAATAATGAATTCCTATGTAAATGCAAATATGTGCATTTACACCTGTGCCATGTGGCACACAATGTATGTGTGCCACATGGCACACAAGCACTAATCAGGGGTGCAAAAGGGTGTCAATGTGACACCCTGCCACCCTTGACTATTTCACAATTTTACCGAATTGGTATTTACCGATTCGGTAATTGACATTCATTCCTATGGGCCTCCAGGCCCATAGGAATAAATGGCAATTACCGAATCGGTAAATACCGATTCGGTAAAAAATACCTACATCTAATTTACCGATTCTAAAATACTGAATCGGTAAAATTCGGTATTTTAGAATCGGTAAAAAAGATTTACCTACATCTAGCCCCAAATTGTTTGTTTCATTATCACACACCCTTCCCACTGAGCTTGACACAACTTTCCTTTTTTATTCTCTGAAAGGTTTCTATAGAGGCCTGGGACATCTACTCGGTATGACGGCCAAATTAATGGAGGACTCAGAACGGCCCTAACACTGTAAGTCACTTATTCGAGGTGGTCAGAAATATCAGCATTAAACTGCAGGGGGATATGCTTACTGAATGGTCATTTACCTGGGCAGTTTTACCCTTCAGATTCTGAGGTTTGGGGTTTAACAACAAGCACAACATGTGATTCCACTTTCCAAACTGTTTTCACTGGAGGTAGAAGTTGGAGGATTTTGTGCATGAAAAAGCCTCCACATTGACTCAGAATCTGAAATTTGATGTTAACCCCATTTGGGTCCAATTCTGAGTTTCTCATGTGACTTGTAACCAGCTAAAACATAACATAGATGACTCTATTACACAGTTGATAAACAGTCAAGGGGCAGGAAGGAATTTTAGAAGGAAATGAAGAAGGCCATGAATTAAGCAAGTGAAGCACACGGAAATGATCGAAATAATGTTCAGGTATCATTCTGGTAAATGCTATACATCGTTTTACTGGCAAACACAATTACTCAGTAATATACTTCCTGGATATTATTTTCAAGGCAACAAGAAATGAACATTAGCCAAGTGTTCAAAAACTGGCAATACTGGGTTCCCTCCCTAGAGATCTATATCAAGCCCAGGGAGAGATAATAACTTGAAAATAACTTCCTTCAAGCTGAACAAACTGTTAACTATGACAAATGTGACAGGTATGTGTTTTTATTCCAAGTTCAGATTAAAAAGAAAATAACAGCATTAATTTGTCAGTGTTAGTAGTCTAGAATGCTCTTTAAACTGATCTTTAGTTTAATAATTCATAGATATGTGTATTTACACAGTGGCCATAACTACTGTGTAATTCTGTTTGAGATTGGGATTCTTTTGAAAAGACATTATTGTTTAGCCTATTACTTATAACCCAGAGGACTGATTTGCACGAAACTTGGCAATCCAGTTAGTGATTCAGCTAAATTATCGTAGGCCACATTTTGTGGAGATCAGTCAATAGAAAAAAATGTCACGGTGTGAAAAATGTGTATCATCTTCCTTTTTGTCTAAAGATAGAGAAAAAAAAAGGCTGATAAGATTAACACAAATGTTAACGTAAACGGACAGTGTTAATCAGAAAGCGTGCTTTTTTCAATTTGATGTAAATACTTTCAGTACTTTTTGAGATATAAGCATTTGGAAAGGTGCTGTGCGGGCCTGAAAGAGTTAACACTTGTGTATCTTGTCAGTTAAAAAGTGATTTGTTAATTTGCTTATAATTTTGGCACCGTCTGATGAATATGCCTTAAGTTTGGCAGACGTGAGGCCATGATTTAAATGTCGGAGTACTGTCTGGCACTCCTCCGTCATGGAGTACTTCGTCTGTTCCAGGCTGAGAGTATACCACCTGCCACATTTAGAGTATGTCCGTAACTTCCATGAAGACGAAGTTTGTTCTGTGAGTCGACACACACATAACTCCTTTGTTATTTACTACTCTGCCCACGTGGGTATAGCAGATATAGGTCAGACTGCTTTAGACTTGCAGCCAGTCACGGTGTTTCTTTCAAAATGGCGGATGCATCAGTCAAACTTTCTTATGTGAACGTATTAATGATGTATGTCAGATCCTTTACCACACATATCTGAATTTCATCAACTAAAAGACATTTCCTGCTTATAGAAATATAAGAGGCAAGTCTCTGACACAGTATGTTTTTCATTCTCATCTGGGGTTGAGCTAGGTGTAGCAGCAGAACTCCATTTTCCTTTTTTATCAAAAAGTCAGTATTAGTGCTGTTTGTTTTTTAATAATTTAACCATGGCACATAGAAGGCCCAAGATTTTCTGCAAATTAATTAACTGTCGATGAAAAGTTGAAGGTAGAGCTACAATTACCTGTTGCCGTAGTCGAAACAACAATTATGATTCAGAGAAGGCAAATGTGGGATAAAATAGTGCACACGACAATTGCTGTGAGTACCAACAAGTGTACACAGGAGGACAGATTACAGCTGTGGAAATTACCTATTTTGAATGGTACAGCTGCTTGCTTCCTGGCCTCAGAGAGTAGCCCTGGCAACTGGTGGTGGTTTTTCCAGGCCCCTAAGTCTCATGCCCTTGGAAGAGAAGATGCTGTCCATACTCTACACTAAGGGCATTACTGAGATTACTGGTGAAGCGGATACTGGCGAGTCTTTAAGAAACGCTATAAAATTATTCAGGAAATGGTGTGATTTTTTAGTGTGTACTATTTTCAACAAACTTATTTGCAATACATATTATATAATTTCTTTACCTATGATGGCAACTATGATGTTCATAATTATCTTTTCATCATCTCATAAGTGTTTCCAATTTATGTGACAAATGTTCATTATGTATACATAAAAAGTGCGCCTCTTGTTTTTGGTAATGTCAATGGCATGTTTGAGGGTTTCCAAAACACACTAATATTTTCTACTTTACTTTTGAATTAAAGTTGACTGTTTTAGATTACCTCAGTGTTTTACCTTGCATATTCACGTGTTGTCAACGTTGTTCAATAAATATACTGTACATGTGCTGTTGGCTGTGTTTATACATTTTGTTATTTTTTACACATAAGAATTTTAAGTCATTTTCTATATACATAATATGTTGTGTGGGTACAATGTTCAATTATATATTTCCATTTGTAGTATAATTACAATATATTCTCATTCATGGTTTTTCTCACATCCAGTACTACATTTGAGGTCCTCATCTTATTTTCTAACTTCACAAAACATATGAGTGAGTGTGAAACCTTTATAAATACATAAGCAATGGAGTAAAACTACCTTCAAATACCAATACACATTTTTGTATCCTTTATCTTGTATATATTTTCTCTTTATTTAACTTTGGTCCTCTATTTATTTGAAAACAAATTTATCTACACTTCCCATGAGAAGTGATTTTAATAAAATACACAGATATACCCATGTAAACTAAAGGTTCCAGGTCAGTGTTAATTGTTGTATGTGCTGGCTAGCTCATAATGTAATTGGTTACAGCCTGCTTATTGAATTAAAATAAAGGGGTATGTTCTTGTTTTAGTTATATCCTCATTTGACAGTGTAGGCTTATTTGTATTTTAACCCCTCTGACACACAGACACAGCCCATTCTATCATGTAAAAAACAACACCACACAGCCTAAAAACGTTTGCCTCAATCATGTGATAATACTACAGTTCCACACCAAGGGAGAACTTACTTTCAGGTGAAAGTTTCATTTTTTGAAAAAGGGACTCAAGAGAAATGAGCCATGTTTGAATGAATATTATTACAATCACATGTATAACTTTATATTGTTTAGAAGGCAATTTTTTCAAAAATGTATAATAAAATGCACTATTGAGTAAAATATATTTATAGATGTTTGTATAAGTGGAAAAGGAAGATTTTTTTCTACAAGATTTTCTTTGACAGTATTTGACTTGTATGTCGTCTGCTTTAAAAAGTGTATTTATATTTTTAGACTTCTTCACTGTAAGGTTGTGTCCCTTTTATATAAACATTTTTGTATATTGTGTTACCATGCACCCTGCTTTATGTAAAACTAGCAGCCCGTCCCGACCTTGTCCGCGTGCAACAGGCTTCCCAACCCCCGCCCGCCCCGACCTTGTGCAGCAGCCCGGGCCCCCGCCCGGCCTGTCCCCCGCCTGCCCCGACCCCCGCCTGCCCAGACATGGGCCCCCTTACCTGAGCCGCCGCTCCTCCCACCTGTCCGCTGCTCGCACCGACGCTGGCCTGTCCGCTGCTCCTCACGTCACCGCTCCTCCCCCGCCGCTCCTCGTCGCGCTCCTGGACGCCGCTCCTCCCCGCGCTCCTAACGTGAGCACGCACGTCGCGGCCGGCGCTACTTCGGAGGGACTACTTTTTTTTACTTAAAATTTTATAAATAACGTTTTGTTTTTAATTTATATAGCCTATAACCATCTACACGCCCTAACGATTCCAACGGTGTATCGGGTGTGTGGATTGGCGCTGTGGTTCCCGAGTTTACCCGCCTCAAAGGCTGAAAGTTCTTTCTTTACTATAGTATTATAGATATGGAATAAATGTACGTGAAGATGGTATTTTGGAAACATCTCTAATCAACTTTATTAAGGTTTTATTCACGTAATAAATCTTTGTCCTGTCAAACTGAAGCATTTATGTGACAAATATTTATAGTATGTTTTTGTTGACACTGTCACTGTATATGTTGTTAGAATGTTTGTTGCTAGAAACTAATTTCAAAGAAGAGGCAGCAATATATATATAATATAATATATAATATATTCGAAATCATACCAGATAACTAGCAATGACAGGTATTTGTTTTGGCAACAACAAGCTTTGATTCTAATATCTTTGTTAAAACTGAAAAAAATGAAAATTGGTATTTTTATTTTTATAAATGGAAGCAACTATAAATGATATAGACATTTTAAAAATTCTCTATAGTAGAAAATACACACAATAAATGGGACATTTGTACAGGTGTGAGCATTATATGGCATCTTGTTATATAAAAGGATATTTTTAATCCATGTTAGCATTTTCATTTCTTTGGAATAAGAAAACTAGCTGATGTTTGATATTGTTGATTTTCCAAAACTGTTTAGAGTCATCTAACATAAAACTAAATCCATCGCCTATTGGACACTTTTGTAACAATCATCACCATGTGTCACTACAGCATCATCAACTGTGGCTATGCCTGTCCTGGCACCATTTGCAACACCATCCTTCACAACTGGTGTTCAGGCAGGGCAGATGTCGTGTGTAGTCGTGCACAGAAGGGCAGAGCCCTCCTGAGGCAGGACCATCTATGTTGTGGTTGACAGAGTGAGGTCAAACCTCATCTCAAGCAATGCAACTTACCCCAATGGGTGTAGCTAGTCCACATGAGGGTCAATTGGGCCAGATAACAGACAGACTATGGGTCCATAATACATTTTGAGTGCACAAAATGAAATCTTTCACTCGGTAATGGTTTCCTGAAGCAGCAGATGATTGTGCAAACATTATACACTCAGATGGTGCAGTATGGTTTAAAGGCCCTATTGCCAGCAGTATTGAATTTGGCAGACTAATTTAAGTTGGGGGCAATCTGGATTCCCACTAATATGTCTAATCCAGAGAAAGGAGGACACTGTTGCCACCAAAATGACCTGCAACCACCTCCACTGTAGTACCGCATGCCATTCCAGTGGCTCATAGAATGGGTTGCTCATCTGACCCTGGAGAGGGCATCATCAAACCACCACCATAAAAGATGGAAAACATATCTGTCTTCTGTGAATTCCTTACAGATCCTTTGTTATCCATTCAGCTTCACATTTGCTTCATGACTCGTTATTGGTTTTAAATACAGACATCCAAAAATTGTTGGCTCTGTGAACATGTTCCATAGACTATATTGATCAATTTATTTTAAAAAAACCTGTAATTTAACTTTTTTATGTAAATACAAATGAATACAATAAATGATCTGTGTGTGCATTTATGTAGCTTCAAAAACAACGTATTTCATCACTTATGTGAATGATTGCTATTACATTTAAAACAATTCCTAAATGTCAGATTGACCACACAGGTCTCACTTCACCAAATATATTACTGACTCAAACAGAGAAGTTATTTATGTCCAATTGATTATTTTAGCCAGCAAAATTTGATATACAAATCTGAAACCATGCATAAAAGAGCACATAAAACCAGACAACATAGAAGCATTAGCCAACAGTCATGGTATACTTCTGCATTGCCATTGGTCAGACCTCCAAGTGGTGAACCCTCTGCCTTTTTTACTGTTCTCTATCTCTTCTACTCTACAAAGGCTGGGATATGGATGAGTGAAGATTGTTATTCAAATGGGGTGATTTTTATTTTCATGGAGACATGTGTCACCGATAGAAGTTTCTGATCAATGGACCTCTGGTACAGGCATTTCTATGGCTTATGCGATGGGGTTTCAAATTACCTACAGCAACACTGGATACTGGCGACAATAGGGGCAGGTCGCCACTTGATGACGTGGCTTTATAAGGCCCAATTAGATGGTGTGCCTTAAGCTAGAAAGCGTAATGGTGAAATGGGAGACAAATTGTGGACTGGAATTGGGGGACCAGGAATGTGAGAGACTTCTGGCTTATAGACAAAAGGTGTCTATGAATACTAGACTCTAGCTCATCCAGCTTAACTTCCTCCATCAAATGCATCTTTTGCCCTGGAAGATAGGTAAGATTTATGAGTGCGAGCCCAGTCCGTGCTTACGGTGTGCATCACTGACGAGTGATTTCTTCGATGTAGTTTAGGCTTGCCCCATATTTGGTGCTTATTGGTGGCAGGTTACTGCGCTCTTGGGTGGAACTTAGACTGGGAGGTATTATTCCATCCTGAAGTATGTTTGCTGGGAGGGTTTCCTACACCTGGACCTAAAAAAGTGGGTAACAGATTTCTTGACCTAGCTAAAAGATTAATTGTTATTGCTAAGAAGACAGCAAGTGGTCCTGTGTATGCCAGGTGAAGGAAATGCATGACATACTCGGCAAGGGCTAAGGAGGAAGCACTGTGGCGAGAAGAGACTTTTGGGCTGTGTAAGTGACCTATGGCCACTTTGTGGGGTGAGGTGGCCCTGATGTTTGAGTTATTTGGTACAGAAGATGGAACAATGGGACAGACTCTGGAAGCTGGATCAGATTTCAACCCAAGTTATGGACGTGTGCTAGAGGGGAAGGAAATTGGAACCTGACTTTTCGATAGCTTTGGTATTCGTTGTGTCTGTGTCGTGTGTTGACCCCCCCTTGCCATCCCAAGGCACGTTGTTATGATTATTTAGCTATTGTTCTGTACATCATATCCTATTTTGGTAATCGTTAATAAGCTTCTGACTGTTATGTACCTCGCCCTACAAAGATTTATAGCTGTGTGTAGTACACCTTCTGCGGAGAGTGAAGGAGGGCTCGACCTGACTTATCAAATCAACAGAAGCGTGCCTTCAGTAGCCCAAAAGTCTAACCCTCGTTCTGTTGTGTGCCATATTCAAGCAGACTATCCCTGGATGCTGTTGGGTTTTGAAGAAGAGCAGGATGCCCTTTATGGATTGGATAAGCAGAAACACTTGTAAAAGACTAAAAGAAGAATGGGAAAACTTTAATTGTATTCTTTTAAAAATCTACACTTTTTATATCCTATTATAGTAGGTGGGTTGAAATCCTATGGGTTGACCAATGTACATGTAAACTCACCAACACGTCAAGTCCTCAGAGGTGCTAGATCTGCCATCTGCTTTAGTATGTTGTTGCTGCATAGAACTAAAGATAATGGGTAAATCCTGGAAATCTGGAGCATACGGCTGAAATATAAAGATCAGATAGGCAAACAACATGAACATTGATGGAGTGCAAATGCTTTCTTTTCCTATACCATTGTTCACGGTCATGAGGTGGAGCCAAAGCATTTATAGCAGCAACAACATGTGGAATGCCTCTCAGAACACAGAAGTCAGTTTGAATATTTTTCAATGTTTGATTGTCAGTAGGAAATTGTATGTAGTCATTTACATGCTGGAGCATAACATCCAAAACTTGGCTGGAAACAGTTAAAAATATTGGATGGGATATCCCATTGCTGTCACTAACAGTATACCGGAATGAGCCAGTTGCAAAAAAATGTATGACAGGCATGAACTTGACAGTAGGAGGGATAGCTGTTGGATTACTGAGTCCGAGAGCAATTCATCTTCCAATTGTTAGCTTTAATTGTTGATCTATTTAAACTATTTTTTATTATGTAGTGGTCTTGCAAGGTATCCACACAGGAAGAACTTTGTATACGCTTTGTCTACCCTTAGTCTAGCTCTACTTTGTTGAGCCTTATGGACATTTCTCAAATAATAAATAATTTTGATGAACAAAAATTTACTTTTATGTCTAATTCATAAATTTGTAAGTCTACCCAAACATTTATCAAAATGTATGTGAATATGTATACATTTTTTACAGTATTCATCACTTTATTTAAAATGACACATGGGTGTAACTATGATAAAGCAATATGCTAATAAACAGCACATTGAACATTTTGGACAAATATCATAAGAAATTCACTTTCATTACATCACATATTACTTTGTGTCATCACATTTGTAGTACGCAAACCAAAATAGTAGCTTTCTACAAAATCTGTGCATTATAAGAAATGGCATAAGCTTAGACTACACATTGTGTAGGTGTAACCCTATAGTTTATTTCTAAATTCCCCACCTAAATGCAGATGGACACTTGTGTCAGGTGTGTCCATCAAACTGTCAGGCATCGAAATTGTGACTACTTAGCTGGAGGATGCCTGAATTGTCAGCCATTGAAGACAGACTAAATAGATCAATGCTGTCAGTTAAGTTAGTCCGTTATTAATTGGTTGTTGGGTGTAGACTTTTAAAGACGGAGTTTGTTTGCTGTGCGGTTTTACATTTACATTGATGTAACTTTCCATACGCATCCATGAAGCCATTTTTTCGCTAACTACAAGACCACTGCAGACTAAGCCCCCAAATTCACAGAGGAAGAACTAACCACTGTGAAAAAGGCGGCCATTAAGTACTACCACCAAATGCATTGTCCACTCAAATATCAGGTAAGCATCAATTTAGAAAAATGCTTTGTAGTAATATTTTAGCCTTTCCAAAGATAAAGTTACTGAAAATTAATAACATATAAACTCATTTTGAGATGATTCCTAACATAAATGTCCATTTACGCGATGAAAGCATTATTCAATGCAATGGTTTGAATCTTGTTTTCAAAATAGAAAACAGGCTGTACAAATGGCTTCATTGTGGCATCCCACAGGGATCCCCTCGTAGTCCCACTATTTTGTATATTGATGTTGTTCCACTGGCTGATTTGTTTTGTTCTAATGACTAGCTGGATGAATGCCGATTCACTCTGTCTGAACTTGGCTAAAACTGAGGTATTGTTGTTTGGCAATCCCTCATGTTGGTCTTCCCCTTGCACGCTTTGCAATCCCCACAACAATAGAAACCCTTGCAGCCAGTTCCTCTCGGTTTCTCTGTGTCAGTTATCATGTTGTTGCTCTAATCATCCCTTAAGGACTTGCATTTCGTAAAGGTTATTTGCGGATTGTCATTCAAATGTTTCACCAACGTCTCATCTGTTCTTAGCACATGGCAGTGTTTTTAAAATATTTTTTTAACATCATTGGCCTGCGCATAGAACTGAGTGATAAATCTCACATTGTTGTCTTCCTCTTTCACTCTCTGTAAATGTAATAGTTCTGTTCTGGTTTTAGATGTTACCCTCTCTTTCGCCTGCTGTATGATCTAGTTACTGTACCCTCTCTCTGCAAAACGTTTGCACATAATGTTTTCCTCTGCTGTATAAGAGTTATCTGAACTACAATTCCGTTTTGCCCGCAGTAATTCCCCATACGGGATGCTGTAAATCAATTGAGATGGATGGCCACTCCTAGCATTCAAAAGACTGTTCCCCGCAGTGCTCTTTCTGTACAGTTTGGTAGATAATTTCCCTTCTCCTACTTCTACTACTACATCAAGAAATTCTACCCTGGTGCTGTTTATATTCACAGTAAACCTCAGGTTTAGCACATTGTTGTTTAATTTCTAGACAAAGTTTGTAGCGGAGAAAATATCCCCCTTCCAGATGCAAAACTCATCATCAATGAATCTTAGCCACAGGACTACTGAGCTGTCAAATTCTTCAAGGGCGGTGGACACCTGCTCCTCCCACCAGCCTACAAATAAATTTGCATAGCTGGGGGCGAAGCAGGTGCCCATCGCAGTGTCCTGTGACTGTTTGTAAAGAGAATCATTGAACAGAAAGTAGTTGTTTGTTAAACAAAAATAAATCATACCAACAAGCATTTCAGAATGACATAACAGTGATAATGAACGTGATTTCAGAAAGTGTTGTACTGCCTGTATACCTTTTTCGTGCTCTATACAGGTATATAAGTTTTGTACGTCCATAGTTATCAGTGTGTAATCCTCCTCCCAGTGGATACCATCTATGACTGTCAGAAAGTGAGTGGTATCTCGCAAGTATGCATGGAGTCCCACCATAAATGGTCTCAGACAATGATCTATAAATCTCGATGTCTTTTCCAGGAGAGACCCAATAGATGATACTATGGGTCTCCCTGGAGGGGAGGAGGGTCCTTTATCTCTTACCCAAATTACACAAGGAAATCACATTCATTATCCATGTTATGTCATTCTGAAATGCTTGTTGATATGATTTATTTTTGTTTAACGAACAACTTCTTTCTGTTCAATGATTCTCTTTACAAACAGTCACAGGGCACTGCGATGGGCACCTGCTTCGCCCCCAGCTATGCAAATTTATTTGTAGGCTGGTGGGAGGAGCAGGTGTCCACCGCCCTTGAAGAATTTGACAGCTCAGTAGTCCTGTGGCTAAGATTCATTGATGATGAGTTTTGCATCTGGAAGGGGGATATTTTCTCCGCTACAAACTTTGTCTAGAAATTAAACAACAATGTGCTAAACCTGAGGTTTACTGTGAATATAAACAGCACCAGGGTAGAATTTCTTGATGTAGTAGTAGAAGTAGGAGAAGGGAAATTATCTACCAAACTGTACAGAAAGAGCACTGCGGGGAACAGTCTTTTGAATGCTAGGAGTGGCCATCCATCTCAATTGATTTACAGCATCCCGTATGGGGAATTACTGCGGGCAAAACGGAATTGTAGTTCAGATAACTCTTATACAGCAGAGGAAAACATTATGTGCAAACGTTTTGCAGAGAGAGGGTACAGTAACTAGATCATACAGCAGGCGAAAGAGAGGGTAACATCTAAAACCAGAACAGAACTATTACATTTACAGAGAGTGAAAGAGGAAGACAACAATGTGAGATTTATCACTCAGTTCTATGCGCAGGCCAATGATGTTAAAAAAATATTTTAAAAACACTGGCATGTGCTAAGAACAGATGAGACATTGGTGAAACATTTGAATGACAATCCGCAAATAACCTTTTTTAAAAAATTTTTTTATTTTTTATTTGTATATCAGCGCACAGCTACTCAAAAGGGTTTCCCGGCGCTGTACAACAACAGCAAAGAGAAAGAGCAGCCTATTGGCCGAAAAGCCATGTTTTCAGGGATCTACGGAATGAAAGGAGATGAGGTTGCATGCGGAAAGGCAGCGGCAAGCCATTCCAAAGGGTAGGGGCCAGATACGAGAAAGAGTGCCCCCCCATGCGTGACAGCCTGAGTTTAGGGACTCGAAATTTTTCTTGAAGAAATGCAAGTTCTAAGGGATGATTTGACCAACAACATGATAACTGACATAGAGAAACCGAGAGGAACTGGCTGCAAGGGTTTCTATTGTTGTAGGAAATGCAGAGCGTGCAGAAATAGCACCGATTGTAGTTTGTTCCGGGTACCCAATTCCAAGAGAATTTTTAACATTCAGAAACATCTGAATTGTAACACCACTTATTGCGTGTATGCCCTTATGTGTCCTTGTGACAGAATGTATATAGGGAGCACTATCCACCAGGCAATAAAACGAGTGCTAGAACACGTAAGGGCCATCAGGAAGAATGACAGACATTACCCCGTGGCACGCCACTTCTTTGAGAGTCATTTTCAAAATGAAAGACTGTTGCGAATGATGGTCATAGACTCTATAACTGTGTATAGGAGAGGTGGCAATTGTGAGTTGGTCCTGCGTAAGCTAGAATCGAGATACATAATAGATTTTGAGACCACGGGGCCGGTTGGCCTTAATTCGAGCGAAGAATTATCCATTCATTTGTACACATGAGTGGTTTATGTACAGTTGATTAGTTGAGCAGTCTGTCTTTCTGTTGAGCTAGTTTTCTTTCTTTCGTTTAATCTTTTTTAACAAATCTTTTTTAACTTCTTTAAAGCTGCAGGGACTGTTCTCGCCTACTAGTGAGTACCTGTGAAAAAAGGACTTATGCCCACTTGGGCAGGATTGTTGTTACATCGAGATAGCACAATGCAATTCAAAGATGTTGTTGAATCGATTTTTGTAAATGCTTGTGCCCACTTGAGCTTGATTGTATCTAAGAGATCGTATTTACGAACTGGGGCAGGAGCAGTTTTGAATAAGCTTTATTGACAAAAAGCAGCTTCTGTGCACAGAAAAACGCTATGGAGATCTGAGCGTATATAGGGATTTAGATGTAACTAATAGATGGTACTCCGAGTTATGTGCTTTGGGGTTATATAATTACATGATTTTGATAATTATTGGTCTACATTACATTGTATATATTTTATATCGATTACATGGGACAAATGCAATTCAATAATTTTTGATAGGACTCGAATGCAGTTCTGTTGAATTTACATGTATATTGGATATTAGAAACGAATATTTGTTTCACACTAGCATTGGAGTACATGAATTGCTTTAACTCCATTTGATAATGCAAAATGGCCGCCATGTTAGAGTGTTATGAGCCTAACATTGTCGATAACAGTCCTCTCTCTGTGTTTGTGCACTGTATTGAGGGGGCCTGAGTGTTTCGTGCACACTTGTAGTTTCATGTAGGAAGAACTTCCATGACACCGCTGGCAGTCCTAAATCTATAATAAGCATGGCAGTGCCACAGTGGCACTAACAGCATATTGTGAGCCCCTTGCGGGACCACCAGGGAACACGTTTCCCTAGTGGTTGAGGTGGAGCAATGGTGGTCTCACCGCCAAACTTGTCAAACAGCGGTCGGACCGCCGGTGCGGTGGTGGCTGTGCCCGTGGACTGCCAGACTCGTAATAAGGCCCTTAATGTTTGTTGTGTTTTATATTATTGGAGTATATTAACTAGTGTGAGGTAACTAGGCCTGCTTGGATTAAAAAAATCTAATTTGCTGACAGGCATATATTTACAATTACCAGTTCATGAATACCTCTCCACAATATGTTTTATGTCTAGCCAGTGCCTCTTTTGAAACCACTGTCACTTCCACACCTCCTCCTATTTCCGATTATCATCTTCCCGCTTCACCTCCACCCATTCCCAAGCCTACAACTTGTCAACAACCTTCCCCATTCCACACACATCTACACTCAGATACACGCTGCACCAACAGACATAACAACACATACACATTCAACACCTTAATGTGTAAGCAAACTATGTGTAGTCCTAGGACGCTCCCGCGCCGCACGGCCACCAGCTGCTGCGTGTGCTTCCCCCTGCCTTGCTGCCCGACTGCCGCCTCGTGACCACGCCCCCTCCTCCGAGCGGCGTGGTCCGTGATCGACACTCCTCTCCTTGTGTGTGCCCCTGGTGTATTTACTGTATTCACTGTATTGCCATAATTGTTATTTCTCCCACTGTATTAGTCTGTATTAGTCATTATTGTGGTTGATCCCGCTGTTTTCTCCTGTTTTGCCGCCCTCCGTCGTCCCTCCCCGCTCCCCGCTTCCCGCCACCTCCGCTGACCACGCCCCTTTTTTCCTTCTGTTCCCTCCCCGCTCCCGCCTCCCAGCTGCTCCGCCCACCCGCGCACTTGGCCATATATGGCGACCGTGCGACGCAGGTGAGTGTGTCCTAGTCCTAGGACGCTCCCGCGCCGCACGGCCACCAGCTGCTGCGTGTGCTTCCCCCTGCCTTGCTGCCCGACTGCCGCCTCGTGACCACGCCCCCTCCTCCGAGCGGCGTGGTCCGTGATCGACACTCCTCTCCTTGTGTGTGCCCCTGGTGTATTTACTGTATTCACTGTATTGCCATAATTGTTATTTCTCCCACTGTATTAGTCTGTATTAGTCATTATTGTGGTTGATCCCGCTGTTTTCTCCTGTTTTGCCGCCCTCCGTCGTCCCTCCCCGCTCCCCGCTTCCCGCCACCTCCGCTGACCACGCCCCTTTTTTCCTTCTGTTCCCTCCCCGCTCCCGCCTCCCAGCTGCTCCGCCCACCCGCGCACTTGGCCATATATGACGACCGTGCGACGCAGGTGAGTGTGTCCTAGTCCTAGGACGCTCCCGCGCCGCACGGCCACCAGCTGCTGCGTGTGCTTCCCCCTGCCTTGCTGCCCGACTGCCGCCTCGTGACCACGCCGCCTCCTCCGAGCGGCGTGGTCCGTGATCGACACTCCTCTCCTTGTGTGTGCCCCTGGTGTATTTACTGTATTCACTGTATTGCCATAATTGTTATTTCTCCCACTGTATTAGTCTGTATTAGTCATTATTGTGGTTGATCCCGCTGTTTTCTCCTGTTTTGCCGCCCTCCGTCGTCCCTCCCCGCTCCCCGCTTCCCGCCACCTCCGCTGACCACGCCCCTTTTTTCCTTCTGTTCCCTCCCCGCTCCCGCCTCCCAGCTGCTCCGCCCACCCGCGCACTTGGCCATATATGGCGACCGTGCGACGCAGGTGAGTGTGTCCTAGTCCTAGGACGCTCCCGCGCCGCACGGCCACCAGCTGCTGCGTGTGCTTCCCCCTGCCTTGCTGCCCGACTGCCGCCTCGTGACCACGCCGCCTCCTCCGAGCGGCGTGGTCCGTGATCGACACTCCTCTCCTTGTGTGTGCCCCTGGTGTATTTACTGTATTCACTGTATTGCCATAATTGTTATTTCTCCCACTGTATTAGTCTGTATTAGTCATTATTGTGGTTGATCCCGCTGTTTTCTCCTGTTTTGCCGCCCTCCGTCGTCCCTCTCCGCTCCCCGCTTCCCGCCACCTCCGCTGACCACGCCCCTTTTTTCCTTCTGTTCCCTCCCCGCTCCCACCTCCCAGCTGCTCCGCCCACCCGCGCACTTGGCCATATATGGCGACCGTGCGACGCAGGTGAGTGTGTCCTAGTCCTAGGACGCTCCCGCGCCGCACGGCCACCAGCTGCTGCGTGTGCTTCCCCCTGCCTTGCTGCCCGACTGCTGCCTCGTGACCACGCCCCCTCCTCCGAGCGGCGTGGTCCGTGATCGACACTCCTCTCCTTGTGTGTGCCCCTGGTGTATTTACTGTATTCACTGTATTGCCATAATTGTTATTTCTCCCACTGTATTAGTCTGTATTAGTCATTATTGTGGTTGATCCCGCTGTTTTCTCCTGTTTTGCCGCCCTCCGTCGTCCCTCCCCGCTCCCCGCTTCCCGCCACCTCCGCTGACCACGCCCCTTTTTTCCTTCTGTTCCCTCCCCGCTCCCGCCTCCCAGCTGCTCCGCCCACCCGCGCACTTGGCCATATATGGCGACCGTGCGAACGCGCAGCGTTGACGCGCAGCGGGCGCGCCGATTGTGCGCCGAAGGCGCGCCAAAGGTAAGCCCGTCTGCGCCCGTCCGCGCCTGGACCGCGCCCAGTGCCAGGACCCCTGGCCCCCACCGACGAAAGCCGACCCGACGGACCTACGACGCCACCGAACTCATCGCACTCAACACCGGCGCCATCCCGAGATGTCACCGAGCCAGCCCGAAGCACACCCACGGACCCTTCAGCTGCCACACCTGCAAGTTCACCTGCATCCGGACGTACCCTGCACCAGCACTCGCCAAGCCGAACACCAGCAGCAACCACCTCAAGTGCATCCTACTCAACACCCGCTCCATCCACAGACACGCCGTAGAACTCTGGAACCTCCTCGACACCACCGCCCCTGACGTCGCCTTCCTCACAGAGACCTGGATGAACGCCTCCTCAGCGCCCGACATCGCCATCCCAGAGGGCTACAAGATCACACGGAGGGACCGCACCACCAACCAGACGGGAGGAGGAATCGCCATCATCCACAGAGACACCATCCGCATCACGACCAACACCGACGACACCCTAACCACCGCCGAACACCTGCACTTCCAGATCCACACCGACCCGAAGACCACCCTCAGAGGCACCCTGATCTACCGACCCCCGGGTCCACGCACACGATTCAGCGAGGACATCGCCGACTTCATCAGCCCGCATGCCCTCCCCTCCGCCGACTACATCCTCCTGGGAGACCTCAACTTCCACCTGGAGAACAACAGCGACCGCAACACCATCGCCCTGCTCGACAACCTCGCCAACCTCGGACTCAAGCAACTGGTGACCACCCCCACCCACCTCGCCGGACACACACTCGACGCCGTCTTCTCATCCAGCAAAGACGTCACCTTCAGCCACGCAACAGGACTCCACTGGACGGACCACAGCTGCGTCCACTTCACCTTCAAAAGAACGACGATCCACCAACACCAGCAACAGGTTGCCCGAAGAAGCTGGAACAAGATCACAGCCGACCAGCTCACCGCTTCCCTGAGCCAGCACCCTCCCGCCAGCTCAGCGAACCCCAGCCAGGCCGCCGACAACCTCACGAAGTGGATCAACAACTGCGCGGACGAACTCGCCCCACTGAGAACCCCGCCCAGCAGACCCGGCAGCAGAAAAACCCCATGGTTCACCGACGAACTCAAGAGCTCCAAGAAGAACTGCCGAGCCCTCGAGAAAGTATGGAGAAGGGAACCAACTACGGACAACATGACCACCCTCAAGCTCGCCACCCGGAAACACCACCAACTGATCCGCGCCACCAAGAAAAATACATACAAGGACCGGCTGGACAACAACGCACACAACTGCAAGGAACTCTTCAACATCGTGAAAGAGCTCTCCAACCCCAACGCCGGAAACAATGACATCACCCCGTCGAAAGACCTCTGCAACTCCCTCGCGTCCTACTTCCACAACAAGATCACGGACATACACAACAGCTTCAGCATCCAACCAACGCACGCCACAACCGCAACAACGCCACCCACCACCACCCTCCGCACCTGGACTCCGATCAGCACCGAAGACACCATCCGCACAATGAACTCCGTCCACTCCGGATCTCCGACTGACCCCTGCCCTCACCACATCTTCAACAAAGCCGACGCTGTCATCGCACCCCACCTGCGGGACATTATCAACACCTCCTTCGACACCGCCACCTTCCCGGAGAGCTGGAAGCACGCAGAACTCAACGCTCTTCTCAAGAAACCTACAGCAGACCCCACCGAACTCAAGAATTACCGTCCCATCTCGCTCCTCCCGTTCCCGGCCAAAATCATCGAGAAGACCGTCAACAAACAGCTGGCCACCTTCCTCGAGACGAATGGATCCCTCGACCCCTCACAGTCTGGCTTCCGAGCCAACCACAGCACCGAGACCGCCCTCATCGCTGCCACCGATGACATCCGAACCCTGATGGACAACGGAGAAACAGCGGCCCTCATCCTCTTGGACCTCTCCGCGGCCTTCGACACTGTCTGCCACCGCACCCTAGTACAGCGCCTCGGCAACATCGGAATCCAGGAGAAGGCACTGGAATGGATCACCTCCTTCCTCAACGGAAGAACACAGAGAGTCCGCCTACCACCGTACAAGTCAGAGGCCACCGAAGTAATCTGCGGCGTCCCTCAAGGATCCTCGCTGAGCCCCACCCTCTTCAACGTCTACATGAGCCCCCTCGCAGCCATCGCACGCCAACACAACCTCAACATAATCTCCTACGCCGACGACACCCAGCTGATCCTCTCCCTGACCAACGACCCCGCCGCCGCGAGAGCCAACCTGCACGAAGGGATGAGAGATGTAGCCGAATGGATGACGACCAGCCGCCTGAAACTGAACTCAGACAAGACGGAGGTCCTCATCCTGGGCTCCTCGCCCTCCGCCTGGGACGACTCCTGGTGGCCCCCCGCCCTGGGCACCGCACCCAAACCGACGGACCACGCACGCAACCTGGGATTCATGCTGGACTCCTCCCTCTCCATGACCAGACAAGTCAACGCCGTCTCCTCGTCATGCTTCAACATCCTACGCATGCTACGGAAGATCTTCTGGTGGATCCCCACCGAGACCAGGAAGACGGTCACTCAGGCCCTCGTCACTAGCCGACTGGACTACGGCAACGCCCTCTACGCCGGAACCACCGCCAAGCTCCAGAAGAGACTCCAGCGGATCCAGAACGCCTCAGCCAGACTCATCCTCGACATCCCACGAAACAGCCACATCTCCGGACATCTGAGAGACCTGCACTGGCTCCCCGTCAACAAAAGAATCACCTTCCGTCTCCTCACCCACGCGCACAAAGCCCTACACGACCAAGGCCCGAGCTACCTCAACAACCGAATCAACTTCTACACTCCCAAGCGCCACCTCAGATCAACCTGCCACGCCCTCGCCGCCGTCCCCCGCATCCGAAGAGCGACAACAGGAGGAAGGTCCTTCTCCTACCTGGCCGCCAAGACCTGGAACTCACTCCCGACCGACCTGCGCCTGACCCAGGACCACCTCTCCTTCAGGAAGAAGCTCAAGACCTGGCTGTTCGAGCAGTAACGGCACCCCCCCCCCACCTAGCGCCTTGAGACCCTACGGGTGAGTAGTGCGCTCTATAAATGACTTGATTGATTGATTGATTATGTGCATGTAAACATAAACATACCCCAGATTCAAACTTGCAAACATCCATCAAGACATCTCAGACAATATTAGGACAAACAAGCACACACTGCAGTACACCTTCCCTATCCACAATATCCTCTGCTGATCCTAAATGTACCCTTACCCCTAAACCTATCACCCACCATGCTTCCTCCTATACCCCAAAAAGCCTCCCTGATCCTAAAATCACACTTACCCCTAAACCCACCACATATCCTCCTTCCTTTCTTCCTTACCCCTCAACTCTCTCGTCCTTAATATTATTCTTAACCCAAAAACTACTATCCATCCTCTCCCACCCATACCCCTAAACCCTCCCTTGTTCTCAAATCTACCCTTACTGCTAAACTCACCACATACACACACACATCACAAACCCTAATAATGTCCAAAACCAAGTCAACCAAATATACACTAAAACCAGCAAAACAGCATTCACCCAAACATAAAACCAAAAATATCTTCAAAACACCCACCCAATGGACAAAACACATATACACATCAACAGGCACACATTCCCAAAAACACAATTACATTCAAATACATTCAAATACATACAGAGACACAGGACTTCCACACACATCCAAAGACAAACACAAACATACAGGTACACCCTGTCACACAAGCAAATGCAAACAGAAAAACACATCCACCACACAAACACAATGCAAACACCAACACACACTCAAACAACACACACCTCCCTAATTCCTCCACCCAATCAGATACTAAAACCTGCACTTTCCTTTCCTCCAAGGATGATCCTACTCTTACCCACATAAAAAAAATTCCACTCCAACCCTAATCCCCAATAAGGAAGGTGCCTGGAGAGCATCTGCTTCTGCTGTGACCGTACCTTGAGGAAGAAAAAGTTTGTAGTATATACGAGGCAATTAAAATCGCTGAATCTATTTGTAATTTGTATAGTTGTGTTTCTTATGTTTATCCATTTTTGTTATTCAAATTAAAAAGCCTGAAAATCTGAACAAGTCATTTGTTTGTCATAGTTTTTGTGAATATTATTAACATTTTCTTCAGTATTGTTAAAATAAACTGGAGTGTTTTTACATACACATTGCTCTACATTTTTATTAATAAAAATTGCTTAACATTTAAAAAAATATTAAGAATAACATAGACTCTTTCTGTAAATCTGGAAATATTGTAGAAGTAAAACAAATGAATTATTTATTTAAACGTGATTGGTGTATCTGACTTGCAATACAATATAGTTTGGGAGCAAGGTATGGGAAAATGCTGAAATAAATACACTTTTTACAAGGTTTAGTACTACAATGAGAGCATAACTCCGATTCGCATGTTGATAGGCTTTCTAGTCCTCCACCTCAGCGAGGTAAACTCTGATGCATTCCAAAAATTGTGACATGGTTTCAGATTCGTAATGGGGACTGGTTTGCGGATTTTTAAAATTTTTGGCCGCCACGCAGGGTGTAGGTGGCAGCGCCATTGTTACGTTAATGGAAAGACACTTCTAAATACTGTGGGGCAGATTTACAAGCCCCTTGCGCCTCTTTTACGCTGTGTTGCATCACTTTTGTGACGCAGCGGCGGCGCAAAAGTTGCGCCATGCTGCGGGCTATTTACAATGTGACGCATCTGGGAGATGCCTCACGTTGTAGAGCCCTGCGCCAGAAGAAGGCATTCCTGCGCAGGGGGGATGGGGGGGGGGGGCGTTCCGGCGCAGGAACGCCTTCCAAAAGTGGCTGAGTGAAATCTACAAGATTTCACTCAGTCACTTTTGAGCCCATGCTGCGTCAAAACCCTGCGCATGCTTAAAGCACGCGTAAGGATTGATGCAGCACTGTAAAGATAGGGCCCCCCAGAACATTGCTGGAGCTGCGTCGTGCTCGCAACGCAACTCCAGCAATGCGCCGCCTTTACGGCACAGATGCGTCACGCATTTGTGCCGCTTTTGCCCCATGGTGCGCCGCATTGTAAATGCGGCGCATCCATGGTGGCGAAGCCGTGGTGCACAATAACTGGAGCAACCCTGCTGATATGCAGGGATGCGCCAGTTATTGTAACTCTGCCCCTGTGGATGAATTCATGGCTGCCAAACTTTAATTGGGCAAACAAACCTTCATGACCAAGAATGGTTTTACAGACATTTTCTGTTGGACTCACTGCATTCGCCCAACTCTTAAATCTGCCCCTTACTATTCATTACTATTGATACTTTCAAATTTGAGCATATCTGTGGAGGGGCATAGTTTAAGGGGGGAGCAAATGTGTTGCTAATACGTTTGGAACTGTGTTGAGTTGTTAAAATTGTTATTTGATATAACTTTGTCACTGTTTGATCGATCTGTATCAAGAGTGGCAAGTAGTTGTCAGGCACATGAAGCTTTATGAAAATCAATTCGGGTAAGAGGGGGCTAATTTAAAAGAGGAGCCACAAATAGGTGGTATGGTGGGCATAAAACAGTAGGCTGGATTGTGGCCCAGACTAATTACCAGTTATTGTGAGTGACTCTAGCAATCCACCCATCACTTGTTGGTTTTCTTCAGTGTGACACATTTAGTGCAACTGGTATCCATAGACATGGGTCCAATGATGATTGTACAACAGAACTGTAGCCTTGGTGGGGCCAAAATAGGCTGAAACTTTGAATTTGAAAGTGCTCCTGTGTGGAGAGGAGCTGGCCTTATAGTTCCAGCGTAATTATTCCTATTAGACCAAAGGGTAGTTTGCACATGGCTGGTTTGCGTCTGAGGGGGCATGGTGTACAAAAAATGATGGACTGGATTGCAGCCCCGAGTTTACCATTGGCTGAGATTAATTCAAGCAATCCACCTACCCCTTTTTTGTTTCTTTCAGTGAGACACCTAAAGTGTGACAGGTATGCCCAGAGATGGGTCCCTTGCTCACTGTGCCAGAGGGCTCAAGATGCACCCTTATACTGAGGCCCAAATAGGCAAAAATCAGTTTGAGGGTGCTTTAGTTCCTGTTCAGAAGCTTAATGGTCTAGCAGTTTGAGGGAGATTATTCCTGTTAAAGCAATAAGAACGCTGATTTGCATATGGCTTGTTTCACCCAGAGGTGGCATGGTGGCTATGTCAAGATATGGGTTCTGTGCTGCCTGCCTCAGAGGACTCAACCTTCATCTCACTGAAGAGGCCCAAATAGACAAAAAATGGCATCAGGTTACTTCTGTTCCTGTTTAAAGGGGACCTGGCTTCATAGTTTAGGCTGAAAAAGAGATGTTTTACATTTTTGGAAGCCTTGGGCAATATATATTTTGGGGACTGTTGGACTTGGCCCATTTTCCCAAAATGTTTTGCTTTTCACCCCCCTATTTTAGGATGTCTCCCCGATGGTAAAGAAATGTATAGGCCATGTGAGGTGTGAGACGCCATGTTAAATGTAATGTAATGATATGCGCACTTGTTAACCCCCAATGTAGGAATGCACCCTGGTGAGATGTCGCTTTTAAAATGGATGCCATGGCTTTGTGTTGTGCCACATGACTGTGGTAGGTTAGCGGTCTAGTTGTTGGTTCCCAGCCATCCCAGCTTTTGGAGGGAAAGCCTAGCACCCAGTGTGCTCTACTCCTCCCCCTGAGCCAGTTAGAACCAGATCCCCAGAGGCTTCTAGAAGCTTCTGGCACTGTCTGGTAGGTGGGGTGATGGGCGTATAAGTAGGGGGCTGTGCCACCATGTCCTCAGACAGAGCAGGGACATGAACGTGAGGGGACCTGCTGCCAGGGGATACCACTTTGGCCTGTGTGCTGCACCCTGCACCCAACTGAAACCCCTCTGCTGTCCAAAGGACTAGTGAAAGCCCCACTGCAGGGGTCAAGGCTGCTGTACAGGAGAAGTGCCACGCTACAGTGGATGGTGGTTTTTAAAGCCTACCGCCATGTCCTGATGAGTGCCAACTGACTGCTGACCTTGCCCAGTAGTGCCTGCTGCTCTGCTACCTGGCCTCTGCAGAAGGAAGAAGTGCCATTTTAGGTCCCTGAGGCTGCTCATGGGACCTAGCGACTCATGAGGGCCACATCTAAAAGTGCCAGGGGAAGAGGAGTGTCTGTCCCCTGCAGCGCTGGGCTGAGAAGGGCTATACCCCCATGGACTGTGCCTTCCGGCGCATAGTGAGCGCTGTAACTTACTCCCCCGCGTAGAAGAAGGAGGTGAGGAGCGTGGGTGCTGCCGTGCTGTGTGGAACTGTGTGCCTCTGGGCCCTAGCGCTTTTTTCTGTCTGTTGGTTGAAAATGTGGTTGCAGTTTACAGTATCTTGATGTATGTGGTGACTTTTGGATGTGTGTATGCTTGAGGGTATGAGTGACTATTGTATATAAAATGTTTTTATTGTTCTCTGTTGTTCTGGGCTGACGCTACATGAATTATATAGGTCAATAGAATCTCTGAAGTAATGAAGTCTCCTTTATAAATATATATGTATATGAGAATAAAATGATTTGATATCAGCAGCTTTTCTGTAGGCAATTGTTTATATCGGAACTTATTGGTCCTTTAGAGTAATGGGAACTTCCCGTTCATGTTGTTATTATTATTGACTTCCCTGGTGGGTTGTTCCCCCGTATCCTTTTATTAGGTTCAGGGTTCCCTTTGTGTTCTACATATACCTCTGGGCCCTAGCACCTCGCGGGCACTGTAGTTGGAGTGCTGTATTGCAGCCCCCCCCCCGAGAGACGAGGGGGGAGCCGGGGACTGCAGCACCATGTTGTGAGGCTGCCCAGCCTGTGCCGCTTGCTGGTGCCTAATTTTGATTGCCCCAGGAGGAAGGAGCGGGGATTCGCAAGCGCCGAGTGGCCAGGAAGAATCGTCTACTTAAAGGCGCCACCGGTGCCTACCCCGCATGCTGCCGTGCTTTTGCATGATTGGAACACAGCGGGTGCCCACCCCGCATTATTGCTGCCACTGCGTGATTTGGTGTCCTTGGTGCATTTTAAAAATTAAGTGGGTGCCTACCCCGCGTGCGCATACTGCCCGTAGGCTCATCTCAAGAGCGGGAGCCTACCCCGCACTTTCAACTGTCCCGGGATCACCGCTGCGACCCGGGTTGCAAAGGGAGGGCAGGGCCGCCGCGCTGCCTGCGGCGACCCGGAAGGAGAAGGAGCCGCCCCCGGAAGTCCCGCCCCGTAGACGCGGAAGCAGGAGGAAACCGCCGGCGAGTGGTGGCGTTGCGGGGCTCCCATGGTGACGAGGGAGCCCCAGGTTGGAAGAAAAGCCAGGCGGGAGCCTACCCCATGCTGGCCCAGCCGCCTCCGAAGACTCCTGCAGCCTGCGGAGGCTGCACCAAAGTCCCGGATCCCAGGAGGGGACCCAGGGATAGCAGCACGAGGAAGGTGGGCCGGAAGTAGGAGCCTACCCCGCCTCCACCAGTGAAGGAGTTCTGGGGAGAGCAAAGAAGAGTCCCGGTGAGTGGGGCTCGGTACTCACGTGGTTAGGGGTGTGTGTTGGGGCACAAGGTTGGTGCCCACCCCTGGGACCAGCGGTTGTTGTAGGGGTCAGGGAGAACTGCACTGAGTGGGGCCTTGGTCGTGTGAGTGCCTCCAAAGAGGGCCCCCCCCCATGTTCTCCATGCTGACCTGCGTTACTGTACACAGCTGGCCCGTCTGACAGTGGCAGCTGCAGCGTGTTTGGGGCCGGCGTGAGTTTAGAGACCCGGAATAGGGGACTCCAACGTTGGGGGCAAAAGGGTAACTATACGCCCCAGACTGTTAAACTTGTAAATAGGGTCATGCCTACAAGTATTGCCCCTGTTTAGGCCTGCTCCTCCCTATGCAGATGGAACTTAGGCTCATGGCTGATGCTCAGTGCTAATGTGAATGCTATGCCGATGGTGTCGCGACTAGAGTGTTGAAGGCCTTCCCTAATGCGGGCACTGGTTGCTGATGTCATGCTCAGGGTTTAGGCCCCATGCCCAGAGAACCCTGCCTAATGTGACCTATGCCAATATGATTCCTAATGCGCCTATATGCCCAAAGGCTGATGCCTAGTGTTTCTTCCCCTAACACTTATAGTGCTGATTTTGGGCTCCAGGGACTTATACTGAGGTACTGCACCAGGTGTTCTGTGCCTAAGCCAACGGGGTTTTCGCAGACTGAGCTGCCTCATGGTTCCATGCCTAATGATATGGCTTTTACCCCGCAGGGCTAGTGCTGTTATGCCCAGGGAGGAGCCTCTGGATTTATGCAAATGTGTTGATGCTTCCCCTAATGTACACCCTGAGGAGTTCATGGATAGTGTCTTGTTGCCTAAGGTAACTGCCCCATGCTGAGTGTGTTTCAAGCTGTGGGGCTCCATGTGAAATGTGGTCATGCTAATGAAGGTTTTACGCATAATGTTTCCCCCACCTCAATATGGTTGTGCCTACAGTGATGATTATGCATAGTGTGACTTATGCCCAGGGGGACGGGGCCCTATACTAATGTGCCTAATGTTTTCCATGCTAAGGTTATGCCACTGTTAATGGAGTCTGCCTAATGTTTATGCCTGCTACTTCATTACAGGGTTGAGACTGTTGAATTCACCTTTTCCATTTGTCCTTCACCCTTCCCATCATCCAAACAGTACCAGTAATGGTCCTGGCAGCGAATGGCGCTGCCCTGTAAATAGTCCCCGTAAAAGTCCTTACCTAGTGCCGGCTGGCGCAGGTTATTTGAACTCTGATTACGTTCCAAGGTGTTTATCTTATAATACACATACTGTTTTCACCTAATCTTGTGTTGTGTCTCTTTTTGGAGTGTGCCTTGGGTGTGTACTGCGTGGATGCTTCACACGTCCTCGGGAGTTTGGCCTGTACGCTCTGCACCATGCTACCCCATTTCTAACAGGGACCTCTGTTATGAACACATTTGAATTTATTACCCTTTTATTTGCTAGTACAAGCCCTAGTTATGCCAACAAAATTGCCATTAATATTAAACTTTAGGAAATGAATGTCTAATGCTAAAACTCCATGGTGTCCGCCCTCCAAATAGTGCATAAAGAAAGCATGACAGAGCACATATTCAGCCACTTCCTTTTGCAACGGGATGTAGTATTTTTATAAGAACACTTCAATAGGAAAAGAGGGTCTTAGGGAATAATTAGAGACCTGCGCGGAAAAACTCCCCAAATCTAACTCACAATAACATAAATAAATCCGCGGGTCTCCTGAATCAAAGAGGACTACAATGCAAGAAAGGAAAACCTGCAACTCAATGATACAGTAAACAGAGGGAAGACATAGCTCAGGAAAGAACACTTTTACCGAGGAAAATCCTTTTAAAAGGGCGGATTCCCATCACTCACCAAAGGTGACATGCTTCATCATCTGGGTCTCCTCCTGGCCACACACTAGTGTAACCAAGGGCTACAACCTTCTTACGCTGAGAAGGGAGCTCGTGAATGTTTTTTTAGGTATTCAAGAGAGATAGCTCTCTGCGATATCTCATATGTGAAGAGGTGGTTCTAAAGGTGATGGGTGCAGT
Source organism: Lissotriton helveticus (assembly GCF_964261635.1). Taxonomy (NCBI): domain Eukaryota; kingdom Metazoa; phylum Chordata; class Amphibia; order Caudata; family Salamandridae; genus Lissotriton; species Lissotriton helveticus. Next base: position 125,619,946 of record NC_136061.1, read on the forward strand.
GCATAGAAAGTGAGAGTGAGATTAAAAGTGGATCACAAGAGAAAAGTTTATTTATTAAGTATCTCTTGTTACTCACACTAAAAACAGTGCAAAACAGTTTTAATTAATAACTATGTTAATAGGTCTACATGTTTCAGCCATATGGACAGCTAATCCTAGGCTTTCTCTCAGGACCACAAAAATCATATGTTGCTGCTGCGAAGTGTGAACAATTGTGAAGATTATAAAGAATCTCTATCTATTATAAGGTTGGAACTGATACAACCATATAGCCTGGCTTTCAGGTGTTCAAATCCTCTGTTAAACATAGAACGCTGGTGGTACCTTTGAAAGTAAAAACCATTTTCAATGACCGGAGAGAAAAATATACTGCAGCTCTAATATCGTACACTGTGATGCATAATAGATCTACATCTACATTTCTCTTACGATCCACGGGGGCGCTGGTCCAGTCTCTGCCCCGTCTCCCTCTGCTATTCTCCCGATGCCGTCCCTGCACCACACCGTTCATTGCACTGTAGCCAGGGGAGAGAGAGGTACAGTCACCACATCATCGCATCATTCTTTGTGTAACCCTCCAGCCTTGCGTCTCCTACTAGGGCAAGGACTGCTGACTCATAATCTCCCCAGCGGGTTGCTCATCCACCTTGGGGTGCCCTCATGTTGGTCTCATGTTGGTCTCATATGCCCGTTTTATTTATTAAGGGCTGTGGAGGGCCAGCTCAGCTTCGTATATCTCTCCATTGCAGCTCCTGTCACCACGCCGAGAGACAAAGTCAAGACGACAGCTGGTCAGCTCCAGACTAATACCGGGCGGAGCTGGCATAGTGCCACTACGCGGAGTTCCACGGAGGTGGAAGAAAATTTGTGGAACTCTGCTCCCCTCCAACTTCCCTAATTTAATTATAATAAAACAAACACTTAACTGCTGTGGCTACCTCCTCCTTGCCATGGTCCCTCTCTCGTCCTCGTCCATGGAAACCCCTATGTTGTACGTCTTGCACATGCGCGCCCAAGACGTACATTTAGGGGTTTCCAAGGACGTCCGGGAGGAGGAAGGAGAAAGAGTCCATGGCGAGGAGGAAGCAGGCACAGCGGGTAAGTGCCTTTTTAAAATTATAATTAAATTAGGGGGGGGTGGAGGGACCGGCTAGCTCAGCTCCGCCATAGAGTCGGAGTTTTGCCTGAACTCCGCGTTCTCAACGGAGTGCGGAGTAGGCAAAACTCCGTAAACTCCACTAGGGGAGCGGAGTTACCTGCCCAGGCTTACTCCAGACCCTCTGCCTCGACTGCTCCTGGCCTGATTTTGATTTGATTTAAATTGTTATTTATAGAGCGCAGCAAATGCGGAGGCATCTTGGCGCTAACTGTGATATATAGGTGACTGGAGCAACCTGGCTAGGGATGTTTTAGATTTTAGCAAACAGCCAGATTTTTAGTTCTTTCCTGAACCTCATCCGATCTGGTTGAAGACGTAGGGTAGATGGCATCTTATTCTAGATTTTTGCCGCACAGAAAGACAGTGTGTGGCCCCCCCATCTTACCTTCTATGTTTTTGGAACACAGACAAAGCCCTCAGTAAAGGATCTAAGAGTTCTTGCTGGAGAATACCTGGTAAAAAGTTTCCATGCCTCCCCGGAGATTCCTCCATAGAGGGCCTTATGTACTAGACAAAGAGACTTAAAATTGGCTCTTTGATGAACAGGGAGCCAATGTAATACTCTAATGGCCTCTGAAGTGGGGCGACCCTTTGGGATGTTCATGAGCAATCTGGCAGCAGCATTTTGTAATGATTGTAACTTCCTCTCCGGTGCCTTATCAATTCCCAAAAAGAGTGTGTTGCAGTATCTAATTTGGATAAGAAAAGTGCAACTACAACTGTCTTTTGGAGTTCGTATGTGATGAACGGTAAGATTTTCCTCAAGGTTTTTAAGAGAAAAAAGCAGGAGGAAGTTAGTTGATTAACATGGGCCGACAGATTGAGCTGTTCATCGAGGATCACCCCCAAGTTTTTTACTTTGGTAACCGTGGTAGGACAGACTCCCGCCTCTGTGGGCCACCAGTTGGTGTTCCATAGTGATGGTCCTTTGCCAAATTCTAGGACCTCCGTTTTATTCGCATTTATTTTCAAAAAATTTAAGCTCATCCAGCTCATAATAACTTTTAGACATGCATGAAAGCTGATGTCTACTGGCTCTGATGGTTTGGAAACCGAAATGGTGAGCTGGGAGTCATCTGCATACATAATCAAGGAAAAAACATGTTTCCTGACTAAGTTAGCCAGAGAGGACACATATATGTTGAAGAGGGTTGGGGACAGAGCAGTTCCTTGAGGGACAGTACATGGTAGTTGGAAAGTGCCAGATTGTATATTCTCCCAATGTATGTTTTGTTCTGTGTTTTCTAGAAAGGAGGAGAGGAGAGTTGAGGCAACATCCTCCACCCCCACATCTCTGAGCCGCTGCACCAACACCTTGTGGTTTACGGTGTCGAATGCAAGTGATCTTCGGCCCACATGGCTTCCAATGCTGCCTGGGCGAGTCCCAGTGCCCTTGTTGGCACACTCCTAATGTCTGCTGCATCCTGGGGGGTGTCAAGAATCTTTTTTACATTCGGGCCTGGGTCGTAGCTCTGAGCTCACATGACAGATGCCATCTCGCTTCAGGCAAACCTTTTGCCTCTTTTGATGTCACAGGTCACAAAGGCAGTGCCAGGAGTAGCAGGGAGCAAGCTAGTGGTCACAGCTGTGACCCCTGATTACCCCCAAATATTGTCCATAATAAAACCCCTTCTCATTGTATTTGACACAGAGTTCACAATCTAAAACTTGTTTCTGTTTTATTTGTCAGTGAAGTACAATGTAAAACCACTTCCTATTGTATTTGTTGTGGGTTAACACCATGTAAAACTTGCTACTGTGTTTGACATGCAGGCTGTGTTAAAATGTCTGTTCAGTAGGAGCAAGGAAACTACTTCATAGATGGGTTAACATTAATTGCTGGCCAATTAGATACCTTTAAGGTTAAAGAATAACAAAAACCTGGATCCAAAACGTCTCTGTTATACTGCTTTTCAAAATTCTTTTATGAATGCATGAGTTCTGTCAGAGCTAAATCTATCTCTAGCCTGAACTAAGCATGCACCATGGACTCAACTCCTTTAAAGGGAAGGTATGGATTTTCGCTGGTGATTCCACATGGTAGGTAAGCATCATATGCAGATGAATCCATGTCTGCTGGTACACACACATGCCAAGCAAGCAACAAGTACCAACAGGGATCTAAGTTAGATGGTGAGGCAGTATAATAGGATATCCTCATGAGGCTTTGGAGGACAGGACAGGTAAACAAACAACAGGGCAGAGCAGGAGCTGAAAAATGGATACTTGAATAGGCAACTAGGCAGGTGCGGGCCACCAACCTGAGCCATCCCTGTTTTTTGGGGCGGCACCAAAACTTTTCCCCCTTTGACACCCCTACATTTTGGAGGGGCTTGAGCTACTACAAACACATGATCAGTCCTGCCTAGATTTACCAAAAGCAATTCCAAACAGATGTCCTTGAAAGCCAAGACTCCGCCAGATTGAGAGATTTCTAGTTATCAACTGCAATATTAATGGGACAACATTTCTGTACATGATAGTCTGATATACAACCTAAAATCTCACTTTTATCAATCCAGTACCCTTTTTTGTTTATTTATTCATGAACTAATTGAATATTTATTTGTAAAGTGCCTGATCACTAATTGGAGCATCTTGATGCTGAGGACATCATGAACAATTGGGCTGACACTAGTATAACTACTGATGTTGGCCTACTATGGAAGAGGTGTGGCGCCGCGGCCAGGGCAACTGACGCTGGAATCTGGGGACCACGGTTCGATCCCCGGCTACGGCGGCAGGTCAGCCCAGCACCATGTGACTCTGGGCAATAGCTCGCTTAATCTTCCCGACGGCCCCCCAGCGCCTAGAGACCCTTACGGGTGATTGTGCGCTTTACAAATGTGGACTTTACTTTACTTTACTATGCAGGAAAACAGAGGGAAGACCCAATCAGCAGATAAAATGTGTTAATAGCTTCTGACTTTCATGCATTTGGAAGTCTGAGGATATGATAGGGATGCTAATTCTATAATTTGGGTTGATTTAGCCACAGGGCTTGATGCCTGGGGTGAACACAGTTATAACATGGGAAGTGTAACAACAGTGCAATACCTGATGAAACTGTCCCTGAGGTGAGAATGGTCCAATCCAAAACAGCTTTTGAGCATGAGGTCTTTTACTTGACAGGAAGCCAACTGTGATTTCTTTTTATTCTTCCATGTGATCTCTTCTGGGGTCTCCACAACTAGATGAGGTTTGCTGGGCACCCTGTAGCAGCTTGTTAATTCTTGGTCTTCATTCCCATCGGAAGGTTGTATCCTGGAAGCCTCAAATAACAAAATATGTCCATTAGCTCCCTTTCTCATTACAAATGCCCTGAGTTTTGAGCATTGTTATGGTGCTCCTAGTTCTCCTCACACCAGGCCCCACATGCAGCACCCTCTAGCTCATATTTGACGATGCATTCCCCTAGTTCTTCTTGACTATGGTTCAGCTTTAACCATAAACATCTCAATCATCTACAGTCAATTGCCCTGTATTCTACTTGCTAACCCTATTGATTCAAAAGGTAAGCTGCCTCTATTTTGGTAAATCTACAATCTGTAGAGTCATTCTACTGCATTTTGGCAATCTATAGATCAAATCTGTGAAGAGAAGTAGAGCCTCATAATCAGAAGAAGAATCACCACCAACCTCTGCTTTATGGCCCAAAAGAATTCCCAGGGCTCTTTGCATTATAACTCCACCATTGCAGCATCTCTTTGTAATCATAAGGATCTATCTCCTGCCTCTCACCTTCAATCAATCAATCAATCAATCAATCACGGCATTTATATAGCGCGCTTCTCACCCGGGAGGGTCTCTAGGCGCTGGGGGAAGGGGGTGTGTTACTGCTCGAACAGCCAGGTCTTGAGTTGCTTCCTGAAGGAGAGATGGTCTTGGGTACGTCGAAGGTGAGTGGGGAGGGAGTTCCAGGTCTTGGCTGCCAGGTAGGAGAAGGATCTTCCTCCGGCGGTGGTTCTGCGGATGCGAGGTACGGTGGCGAGTGCGTGGCTGGTAGATCGTAGCTGGTGCGTGGGCGTGTAGAAGGTCATTCGGTCGTTGAGGTACTTGGGTCCCAGATCGTGTAGGGCCTTGTGTGCGTGGGTGAGGAGTCTGAACGTGATTCTCTTGCTGACGGGGAGCCAGTGCAGTTCTCTCAGGTGTCCGGTGATGAGGCTGTGTCGGGGGATGTCCAGGATGAGTCGTGCGGAGGCGTTCTGGATTCGTTGGAGTCTTCTCTGGAGTTTGGCTGTAATTCCGGCGTAGAGGGCGTTCCCGTAGTCCAGTCGGCTGGTGACGAGTGCCTGGGTGACGGTCTTCCTGGTTTCAGTGGGGATCCATCTGAAGATCTTACGGAGCATGCGCAGGGTGTTGAAGCACGAGGAAGAAACGGCGTTGACTTGTCTGGTCATTGACAGGGAGGAGTCCAGGATGAAGCCCAGGTTGCGTGCGTGGTCTGTAGGTTTGGGGGCGGTGCCCAGGGCCGGGGGCCACCAGGAGTCGTCCCAGGCGGAGGGTGATGATCCCAGGATGAGGACTTCCGTCTTGTCTGAGTTCAGTTTAAGGCGGCTGTTTCTCATCCAGTCGGCGACGTCTTTCATCCCTTCGTGGAGGTTGGCTCTGGCGGTGGTGGGATCGTTGGTGAGGGAGAGGATCAGCTGGGTGTCGTCGGCATAGGAGATGATGTTGAGGTTGTGTTGGCGTGCGATGGCTGCGAGGGGGCTCATGTAGACGTTGAAGAGGGTCGGGCTGAGAGAGGATCCTTGTGGTACGCCGCAGATGACTTCGGTGGCCTCGGATCTGAACGGAGGGAGGCGGACTCTCTGGGTTCTTCCGGTGAGGAACGAGATGATCCATTCCAGCGCTTTCTCTCGGATTCCGATATTGCTGAGGTGCTTCACTAGGGTTCGGTGGCAGACTGTGTCGAACGCCGCGGAGAGGTCCAGGAGGATGAGGGCCGCTGTTTCCCCGTTGTCGATCAGGGTTCTGATGTCGTCAGTGGCTGCGATCAGGGCGGTCTCGGTGCTGTGGTTGGCCCGAAATCCGGACTGCGAGTGGTCGAGGGATCCGTTAGTCTCGAGGAAGGCAGCAAGCTGTATGTTGATGGTCTTCTCGATGACTTTGGCCGGGAAAGGAAGGAGCGAGATGGGACGGTAGTTCTTGAGGTCGGTGGGGTCCGCTGTTGGTTTCTTCAGGAGGGCGGTCAGCTCGGCGTGCTTCCAGCTCTCCGGGAAGGTGGCGGTGTGGAAGGAGGCGTTGATGGTGTCTCGGAGATGGGGTGCGATGGTGGCGGCGGCTATGTTGAAGACGTGGTGTGGGCAGGGGTCGGTTGGTGATCCGGAGTGGATTGAGTTCATCGTGCGGGTGGTGTCTTCGGTGCTGATCGGGGTCCAGTTGCAGAGGGTGGTGGTGGTGGGCGTTGGTTCGGTGGTAGGGTGCGTGGTCTGTGAGTTGAAACTGTTGTGTATGTCGCGATCTTGTGGTGGAAGAACGAGGCGAGGGAGTCGCAGAGGTCTTGCGTGGGAGTGATGTCGCTGGTTCCGGCGCTGGGGTTGGAGAACTCTTTGACGATGCTGAAGAGTTCTTTGCTGTCGTGGGCGTTGTTGTCCAGTCGTTCTTTGAGTGCCGTCTTCTTGGTGGCGCGGATCAGTTGATGGTGTTTGCGGGTGGCGTGCTTGAGGGCAGTCCAGTTGTCTGTGGTGCGGTTGAGCCGCCAGGCTTTCTCGAGGATGCGGCAGTTCTTCTTGGATTCCTTGAGTTCGTCGGTGAACCAGGGGGCCTTCTTGCTTCTGGGGTTGCTGGGAGGGTTCTTGAGTGGTGCGAGGTCATTGGCGCAGGCGGTCAGCCACTTGGTGAGGTTGCTGGCTGCTACGTTGCGGTCCGTTGTGCTGGTGGGAGGGTTCTGGCTGAGGGAGGTGGTGAGTTGCTCGGCGGTAATCTTGTTCCAGCTGCGGCGGGGGACCCGTTGCGGATAGAGGTGGGTCGTAGTTCTACTGAAGCTGAAGTGGACGCAGCTGTGGTCTGTCCAGTGGATTCCGGTGGCGTGGCTGAAGGAGACGTGCTTGCTGGATGTGAAGACAGGGTCAAGCGTGTGTCCAGCGTAGTGGGTGGGGGTGTCCACCAGTTGCTTGAGTCCGAGGTTGTCCCGAGGTTGTCCAGCAGGGTGACGGTGTTGCGGTCCTTGTTGTTCTCCATGTGGAAGTTGAGGTCCCCTAGGAGGATGTAGTCGGCGGAGGGAAGGGCGTGCGGGCTGATGAAGTCTGCGATGTCTTCGCTGAACTGCGTGCGTGGTCCCGGTGGTCTGTAGATGAGGGTGCCTCGGAGGGTGGTTTTGGGGTCGGTGTGTATCTGGAAATGCAGGTGCTCGGCGGCGGAGAAGGTTTTGTCGGAGTTAGTCGAGAAGCGGATGGTGTTCTTGTGTACGATGGCGATGCCTCCTCCGGTCTGGTTGACGCGGTCCTTCCGGGTGATCTTGTAGCCGTCCGGGAGGGCTGTGGCGATGTCGGGTGCTGAGGAGGCGTTCATCCAGGTTTCGGTGAGGAAGGCGACGTCTGGTGTAGTTGCGTCGAGCAGGTCCCAGAGTTCCACGGCGTGCCTGTGGACGGATCGGGTGTTCAGCAGGATGCACTTCAAGTGGTTGCTGTTAGTGTTGGAGTCGGCGGGGGTGGTGCAGGTCCAGTGGCAGGTGAAGCGGCAGGCTTTGCAGGCGAAGGGTCCGTTGGTGCGTCTCGGGGTGGCTCATTAGCAGGCAGGGTTCCGGCCGGTATTGAGTGTGTTGAGAGTGGTGGCGTCGTAGGTCTGTCGAGGGGTCTTGCATCGGCGGTGGGGACCATGGGGTCTGGCGCTGGGCGCGGTCCAGGCGCGGACGGGCGCAGACAAGCTTACCTTTGGCGCACCTTCGGCGCTCATTCGGTGCTCCTGCTGGGCGCGTCCGCTGCGCGGTCGCTCTGGGGGCGTCATAAGAAGGGAGCCGGGAGGGAGGGTCCGCTGGGAGGTGGGAGCGTGGGAGCCTATCGGCTGGCGGGGGGGGCGGGGCCGCAGGCAGGCAGCGGCGGGAAAAAAAAACGAGTGCGGGCTGGCGGGCGGCCCTGCGGCGGCTGGGGCGCTTGAGGAGGAAGCAGTCGGCGTAGGCGAGCAGGAAGGCACAGGCAGCAGGAGGCAGGTAGGGCACAGGAAGCAGGAGGCACGAGGAGCGTGGGGGCGACCAGGCCGGTGCCAGGCCTTCTCAGTTTAGCCCATGAGATATCAAGGTAAACAATTGCTCACTCCCTAGTATTTGTCCTGGCCTTCCAACAGGAAACACACTAGCACATCTGATCTGATCTGTCTTTTCCTCTGAATTGAAGGTGGAGTTGCAGCTTCTAATAAAACAAAAGAAACAAATGCTTGGCCAGGACACCCATTTGCTTGGACTCTTTGGATTGGGTGTTGTTCCTCTGTACATCTGACCTGGAAAGGAGAGTGATTATAAAGTGGATAGTATTGGCACTTCCCAGCCAGCAATTTGCAACCGCTGAAAAGCACCGAGGGAGGTTCAAGCAAATTACATTACATATCCCAAAGCTGACTGGTGTGCATAATATCTGAACTATACTTCCACACAGGATCTTTTCAGACTGATTTAGACTTTGGTGGACAGGGTACTCTTTCACAAACACGAAGTAGCGATCATTGAAGGAACCGCATCACACCTCCCACTCTATGTAAGGATGAAAGTGGTATGTAATTTTTTTCTGTCTGTCACTGGCATAGACAGAACCCTCTCCCTCAAAAACAAGACCCCCTACACCATGGGAGAACCATCTCAGGGTGTGCGGGGTCACTACGTGTTGTATGTTTCAGAAACAAACTCCTTCTTTCAGAGTAGTTTTTCCGAAAAACAAAAAATCATAAAGGTTTGATGAATGATGGCCGATGGTGCCATGTACTAGACTTTTTGTACATTGAAGTGAACTGTTGGGATGGCGGTTCCTGCAAAGATACAGAGATGACCTCTAGCCTGTTGGTTAACTCTAAATGTCCAGACTGTAGTCCATCAGGCTGTCAGAGGTTATGTCATAAGCCACAGTACAAATCAGGTCCTAAGTTACCAGTACTCTGTAAATGGTGTTGCTTATTTGTCAAAAGTTACAAATGAAATGTCAAGTTACATTTATTTCAGCAGAAGACATTTTCTGCAGCTTAACTGTAGATTGCACTTTCAAGCCACATATACTTTAAAAGAGGATAATTTCTCCTAGAGTACCCCTTATCAGATCTGCATTTTTGGAAACTGCCCCCTGCACACCAACAGTTTTCTTACAAGAGAGGCAATTATTACTTTGCAAACAGGTGCAGCATTTTCACCAGAGTATCTGTGCCTTGACTAAAAGGGTAGGTTACAGTTAGTTCAGATGCCCAAAAAAATCAAACATCCATGTGATATAGAGTAGAAGACAACAGAAAGATGAAATTTCTCGCCAGTAGTAGCTTCCATTGCTTTTTTTTTTTGATAATCAACTTTATTAGAAGCTTCCATTGCTTTTATGAGAGCTAGCCATGAATACTAATAACAAAACAAGGTGGCATGTTCATACTTACCTCTAAATCTTTTAGTTAAGTCTTCAAAGATTTGTCCCCTTTGGTGGCATGGATCTTTGTTGGCTGACATGAAGTGCTGTAAAGGAGAAGACATCAGTAATACATTTCCGACTTGTGAAGCCAATGTGACTCCACAATAAGGGCCAGAAATCACTAAATTAATTCCAGTATATAAACAGAAAAGAGAAAATTTGCGAGATACACCAGTGCAGTTTGGAGGATGAAATGTTTCAACAGGTTGAGCCATAATAATATGAGATACAGAATAGTAACAGCAACAGTAAAGATAAAACACATTTTCAAAATAGGTGTACCCTGTGTTCCATAAACAAACTTCCCTTCTCTCTTCTAAACATAGATCGACTACAAAATCATCTAACCAAGATTTCTATTTAGGGACCATTTAAGGTGTCAGCATACTACAGACTTATGTATGCGTGTTAGAAAAAGGTTAAACAAGTGTGTTGCATAAAGCTTCACACTCTTAGGAGAGCTCAGCAGAGAAGACTGTTCCCTCTCAGAGGCTAGAAGGAATCTGCCTAACTAACTATGGAAACACTGAATAATTGCACTTGTATTTATATAGCGCTCACTACTCATGATGAGGCATCAAATCGCTTTTCGGCGAAGAGCACACTACTCTGGAACCCAAAAAAAGATTTGTGGTGGATTAGTATAAGGAAATATGAGTTTTTTTGAGGGGTGGGCATGCATGTCTGTTAGTTGGATTGAATAGGATAATGGACTGATAGAAGAGTCTAGAAAGTGTTAGTTGGGAGATCATAGTAGTAAGATGAGGGTTGGGATGCCTAAAAGGAGAGGCGGAGGAAGGAAAAATGTAGATAGGGTTGTTTGGGAGATCATAATAGTAAAATGAGGTTTGTAAACTCCCAAGGAGGGATAGAGGAGGGAAGAGTCTATAAAGGGCTATATTGGAGATCATAGTAGTAGAATTATGTTTGACATGAGTCAGAGAGTGGAAGTAGAGAATATATTGAGAGAGGTGTAGGGTGAGAGAGTAGTGCATTGGAACGAGTCAAAGTTTTTTTCTTCTTCTACAGTAGGGATAAGTAGATAAATATATAAATGCATCTCTACATAGAAAGGGCATACATGTATAAGGAAGATAATGTATCGAGATTTAAATTTGTATGTATAAAGTCAGATTTTAGGGTGTTGCTGTACTTGAAGAAAACTATTTGTGTATCTTTATAACTATTTTTTATCTTAATGTTCTTTTTTCCTCAATATTTCTATTGTGAAGCACTGGTAGATTAAATAGTTATGATAATATTGGCATACTGTGATAGATATTTAAAACAGAGATCGATAAGCATCTAATCAAATAGCTTGTGTACATACAATGCAGTGACCTATAAACATGTTAAGCATAGAATAACAGTATCTATTTATCTATCTATCTATCTATCTATCTATCTATCTATCTATCTATCTATCTATCTATCCATCTATCTATCATCTATCTATCTATCTATCTATCTATCTATCTATCTATCTATCTATCTATCTATCTATCTATCTATCTATCTATTTATCTATCTATCTATCTATCTATCTATCTATCTTTCTATCTATATTTCTATCTATCTATCTATCTATCTATCTATCTATCTATCTATCTCTCTATGTTTAACCATAAGTAATATAAAACATAGTTATTATGCTTATTTGTACAAAGAAATACACATATCTAGATACATACATATAATCAAATTATGAATGGTTATATACACAGGAATATGCTGTATATTAATGTTTGAGTATGGTGGTTATGTGAGAAAGAACCAACTTTTGAGTAGTCTTCTGAAGATATGATAGTTATCCATGGATCTTATGTTTGGGAGATAAATTCCATAGTTTGACTGCTTGAACATAGAAAGATGTGCCATTTGTGTTTTTCTTGTATTTTGGTGTTTTAAGGCAAGGTGCCAATCTTGAGCGGAGGTTCCTTTGTTGAATTCCTGATGTAAAGTGGTACTGCACCATGTATTGCTTTGTGGGTGCTACAAAGCAGCTTGCAGGTGGATCTTCTGGTAACCGGTAACCAATGTAGGGCCCTTAAGTCAGAGGAGATTTGGTATTGTGGCTTTACATGTAACAGTGGTCTGGCAGCAGAATTCTGAATCCATGTAGTCTTTTCATAGTTGATAGATGATCCATGGTATAGGTCATTAGCGTAATCAAGTTTAGACAGTACAAGAGAGATTGTAGCCTAGATCTTGGGCAGAAATCCCAGGTGGCTGAAGACGCGTCGCAGAGTTTTCATAGTAATGATGAAGCTTGATTTTGCTAATTTTCCCACTTGGGCATCCATTGATAACTTGGAGTCCATAATAATTCCAATGTGTTTTACTTCCTTAGATATTTTAAGAGGTGGTACCAGGCTGCCAGGCACAGAGTGGGTCATAATTCTTCTAGTTGCCACATGTGAGTATTTCAGTTTTGGAAGCTTTCAATTCGAGATAGTTCCATGCCATCCACTGATCAATGGTTCTGAGGCAACTGAAGATTTTTGAGTTTTCAACATGTAGATTTTGAAAAGTGTGGGTGAGATGAAAGAGCCTTAAGGGACCCCTGCTTTTGTGAAGTACGGTTTAGATGAGAAAGGGGAGAATGGATGACATTTGTTCAGTTTTGAAGGTAGGATGTGATCCAGTCAAGAGCAGTCCCTTCTATGCAGACTTCGGAAAGTCTTTGTATTAAAGTATCATGGTCAACTGTGTCAAAGGCAGCTGATAGGTCCAAGAGAAGTAGTGCAGCAACCCCGTTTCAGTCTACTTTTTTAAGTACATCCCAGATGGCAATGAGGGCAGATTTTGTGTCTCTTCCAGGGAGGAATCCTGGTTGTATACCCTTCATGCAGGACCTGCGCTGTTTATGGATAACATATACTATGGGTCTCTTGGCAGACTGACTCTGTACACCCCCTGTTAGCCTATTTTTGCATTAGCTAGCTCACACTGCCTTTAGAATCTCCTTTTATTAGAGAGATTCGTTTTTGTCAACCACAGAACACAACAAACCATGATTCCTCAGACTCGTGGAAACACTATACTACTTTTCACCCAGTTACTTGTGTGTGCTCATTTTCTCTCAGAGAGATACACAGAAGAAACAGTCGAGTGTATTTACAATAAGAATTTATTGTACTGTTCTTCTAGTGTAAAATATGTGCGCTGCTACAGCTGTTACACAGTAGCAGAGATATAAGATCAGCAGTACAGTGAATAAAACGGAATAGTACAATTCTACCATTTTTCAATAGTCATGAACAGATACATGAATATAAAATGCATTTATAAAAGATAGTGCGTACTCCTATGATGCCTGTCTAAATGTACCTAAGTGTACCTAGAATGTGAGAAGGTGTGAAAGAGCCTAAGCCTAAGAGCCAAGAATCCCGCTTGGATTTAGTCGAACCCCATTACCTGAAATAGTGAGAGTGTGGGACTTTGTCCTGGACTCAAATTGGACACCCCGCAAGGGATAGTAAGACCACTGTCAGCAGGAGCGAATGCATGTCGGAGCCGCAGCGCCTCTGGTCAGTGTGTCGGCATGAAGTCTCGGTCCCTCCTTCTTACTGATAGCAAGAGGTGCTGTATTTATACAGTCCATGTGCGTGTGTTAGCTATTGTTTAGTATGAGGATGACGTTGGGGATTAAACCTTGTGCATGGATAGGAGAGGTGAAGTATAACCCGTCTTAGCAATATCGATTGGGAAGAACCCTCCCTCAGCATGGTAGTAGGTAAAAGGTTTAGTCCATAAAAGGCGTCAGTCCTTATAAGGTGTTCAGTCCCTATTAGGCAGAATATCCCTGACCTTATAAGACTTGTTTATATGAAATGAAGGGGAGATGATGTAGGGAAGGTGTACGGTGTTCCCTGGACCAATATTAGGGTACCGATATGAAATATAACACTCACTCCACCTAATACTCAACAATAATAATACACAATTTGAGATACACATTTATAACGGTGTCAGTGCATAAGAATATCAATGAGTAGTTTAAAATGTTTCTAAAAACTTTAAAAACTTTAAAAAATCATTTAAAAACAGTTTAAAAACAAGGAGAGAGAAAATATGTTCTCTTGAAATATGTTTTTGTTGTACAATTCAGCAAATCACAGTTCGAAATGAGTTCGATCACACAAGTTGAACTACTGCAAGCGTACTTAGAAGGACATGCTTTCTGAAAGTGTCAATTTGAAAAAAGATATTTTGAAGAAAAAGGAGAAAGAAAAAATTCTGAATTTGTTCCCAGCACACGGTGATCCAGATTTAAATTAAATGTCCTGGATGGGAGACATAACAGTATTGCTGCCTTCTGCCAACAGGGGACAAACACTGCATTACCTCGCATAGCACGTCAAGGGTGCATAGATGAAACTCCTCGCTGCCAACAGCTGGTGTGGAGGCAGTCGGTGCTAAATTCGATACCTCGGTGCCAATGCTGGAACTGAAATTCAATTCAGTTGAAAAGGGCACCTGCGGATCCACGAGAAATGCATTTGTCAAGATGGGAATACGCTGAGGATAAAGTCGAACATGGGACTGCAGTGGTTCCAGCCTGGAGTCTAAGTCCGTTGGCGTCTCCATTAGAGGTGTCAGACAGATGTCCAACTTGCATTCTCCTACGCAGAACAGGCATCGAAAGACAGGTACGATGCAGTCCTCAAATGATAAGAACCAAGGAGCATCATGCGCTCATGGTAATATCTCTTCCGGAGAGCTTTTGCAATCTCTCTGGCGGATGGTCCGTCCATTGCGTAGCAGGTAGACGATAATTTGGATTCCAGCTACAGCGAGCAGGATCATAGGTAGACCCCTGAAAATGATTCCAAATATGGAGTGTATAAAGTTAGGAATAATTCCGAGGATTGGTTGAAAGGTGCTAAGGAATCCTGACCCTATGGTCTTAAATAGTTGTATTATGCCACTTGTATCTGGCATATTAATGATACGACTCACCATCTCTACGAAATGTCAGGCCAGTTAGTATGTATTACTGCCTATATCTCTGTTGAGGTCCTTGCGACTTTAAGTTCAAAGGTTTCTTGAGCGGAGCTAAACGGCACGGTCTGCTGTAAAAGCATGGCTTCCATTCTGCTCAAAGCATCAAACTGTATAAGAGAAACATTCAGTGAAGGCCATAGCGGTGCCTCCCTGACTGTATTTATCGGAGGAAACAATACTTGCATACAGCAAGTAACCCTGGTGTTCACGGTGACCAGCTATGCATCAAGTTATTCCCATTCAAGAGTAACTCAAATGCTGGCATGATCACGACAGCTGGAGTTCCTTTCATATGGCAAGACAGATTTGCAATTGAACCATTACAGGCTCTGTGCAAAACGATATCTTGGCACATGAGAGAACCGCTTAAAGCATTCTTGCAATTTGTGCCACTAAGAAACACTTCTCGATCCCCACTCTGGCATCGCAATCGATATGGTAAAGTTTCAGTCCTGATGTTGGTGCAAACTTATAATAATATGTGGCTGGATCTGTTTTGTTAAACCCTGAAAAGTATGCGAATTTCTCTGCAAACACTTGTGAACTACTTTTTGGTGGTGTTGGGCAATGATCCCACTGATGGTACTCAAAAACATTCCTAGCTGAAATGGATTGTGCAGGAAATGATGACCATAATGTTGCTAATAGTACAATTTGTCACAGTCTGATGAACCCTCTAACATTTCATTATTAGAAAATGCAGCAGTTTTCTCTAAATCAGACAATATGTTATTTACTGTTTCAGTGTCCCAATCATCAGAAAATGTACTGGAGGTTATGAAATCACTTAATGAGATTTTAAATACATGATTCATTTTTAAAAGTTCGGTCAGGCCGAATATGTTAAAATCAACCTTGTCTCATACTATACCATCCGGTATATGAACTGCTGTAATGTTCACTGATGACTAGTCTCTTTGTTGACGATGTGATAATGTATGTGGCTTCAGTAGGATGTTGACATTTTGGGCTGTGGAACTTTGTTGAAGATAGTGTCCATTGATAAGCATACTAAAAGTCGATACTAAGCCTAGCCAAAAAAGAAAAACCAATATTCTAGAAATGACTCAGAGTTCGATCCAAGGTGATACCAGGTATGTCTATTGAAGATAGAGAAGAAAGTTCTTTGCTTGTTGCATGAACGGTGTTTTGGCTGGTGTTGTTTCCGGCTCGCTTGGATACAGAGAAAACATATCAAAGTTAATGAAGTAGCCAGAAGCAGTTCGATCAATTGTTAGAATTGCATTGGGATTAGTTGAAATGTTATTTTCCTCTCAACGAGGCATGTTGATGTAGACGTCTGTATTAGGTCTAATTGCAACTTGTGAATTATTCTGATTTTCATTTTGAATTTGAATGTCTGGTTTAAGTGGAACAAGTTCCATAGCATTGTTGCTTAGTCCTTCATTCCTTACAGGTGGCTCTTCAAACATGATGAATATTTCTGTTTGAACTTCTTGGATTGTGGCTAGAGGAGGGCGTCTGCTACAGCAGAGTCCAGTAGGCCTACTGTTTAGTATTGGCCACAGAGTGTGGTGTGATTAAGTCAATTGAGCCAAATTCTTTCTCCTTTTTTCCGGCAAGAGGCAGGAGCAGTACAGTTCTTGTTCCTTGTACTGCAAGGACTAGTACAGGTTTTCTGTATGAAGGTCCAAATTCCTTTTTGTCCGCAATTTTCTCTCTGACCAGATCCCCGACTTTTGGGATCCAGACAAGTCTTGCCGTGACTACCTTGACTTCCTCAATGGCGGTCTGCTTTAGATGGACATTTTTTAGTTTTGTCCTAGATTCATTTAGATCCTGTAAAACAGCCAAACAATCATGGATATCAAATGGTTTTTCATCTGCCACTGCACCTTCACAATCAAGATCAGGTACCCACATTCGTGTCCCAAAGAGGACCTCATATGAAGTGACACCCCCTAGAGAGTCTCTTGCTGGTTGTTTAACGCCTGCTGTACACCATGAAGGTAATTGATAAAAGTTTGAGCGTCAGCCGAGCGCTGAGGCCATACCTATAGGAATCTCGTACATGTATCCACTGCAACCATGATATTTTTGTAACTTAAGCCCTGTCAGTTTGTAAGAGGCCACAGTGGTCGAAGTACAAATATGCAAGAGGTTTGTCTGATTTTAATAATGGCGTCTGTGCCCGGCGTGCAAAGGTGGAGCCTTTCATCTGCTGGCAGATGTCGCATTTCAAGACATAGGGGGCCCATTAGGATGGCAGGCGGATCGCCCCCGCAGTAGCCACCGCTGGGCCGGCTGGGCGATCCACCCACCATCCACACCTAAAAGAACCCCTGCCATATTAGGATGGCTGGGGGTCCGAAGTGGATAGAAAGACCTCCCGCCGCTTTTCCGCCTGTCGACTCGTCAACCTGGTGGAAAACATGGTTAATATGGTGGCAGTGCCTGCAAGACACCACTATCCATATTAGGATTATGACGGAGATCAGCCTTTCCATGGTTGCGTTGCCGCCATGGAAAGGCATGCCGTCTTTGCTCTTGGAGGCCCCTAGCTGGCCCCCAGGATGTTGGGGGGCTGGGGGTGCCCATTGGCCTGGACAAGGTGGCAGGCACCGCACGGTGCCTGTCACCTTCTGCATGCCAATTCACAATGTGCATTCCCAGCATTTTGGCGGGCGGTGCTGTGAGCACCTCCCACCACAATGCTGGGACTTTGTCCGCCCGCCATCGTCTTTAGTTTGCTTAGTTAACCCTGGCCACCACTACCACTGTTTCAGTAAAGAAATAGTCACTGTAATGCCTGTCTGTGCATAGCCCAAACCCTCGTGTGCAGCTAGTATTAAGTACTCATTGTACACAGTAAAAAGGAACCACACACGATTAATGTGGGGAATTCTTGATCCTTATTAACAAGTGCCAGTATCAGTGCTATTAATTTTGCCAACTGAGCCGAGCAGTCTCCTAGAGATTTCGTTTTTTTGCAACTGGGATGGAACTTGCCATGACGCATGTGACCTTTAACGTTAGCACGCGCCCAAAAATATTGCTGCTAACTTCCTATGGCTTGTTGTGCAGATCCGTCAGTATAAATAATATATTCATACTGATTGAGAGGCAAGATTTAATTTGGTAGAGGATATTCTTGTTAATATTGCAGGAATGCCTTTGTTTTTAAACTTTAATCAAATCTGTTTGTTGCAGTAAGAGAATTAGCTAATTGTATCCATCTTGAATGTAACGCTTTTGAATTTGGGATGCTGGCCTTTGTAACAGTTTCTAAAGCCGGTACTGAGGTTACGACAATAATGCGTTTCCCCTGAGCTAGTGCTCTTTCTCTTGCTACAGCAATCTGAATGACTGTTAGTATTTTTTCTGTTGAAGTGAAACACATTTTTGCATTTGTGTACAGGTGTGATTTGTAAGCGATTGGTATAGTTTCTCCTTCATTGAAGGTCAAGTAAGTATACTTGAATTGACCTGCAAATTTTCGGATCACCAAGTGGCGTACATTTACGCATGTTTGTAAGTGTTTGGAAGCAATTATGTGTTCCTGGAATAAACAAAGAAAATTAGTCTGTTCTTGTGTCCAATTTCTGGCTGAAAAGTCAGGTTTTAATAAATCATAGAACGGTTTTACCATTTGTGCCTAATCTAAAATGTATATCCTGACGAAATTTAGGAATCCAAGTATTGATTGTAAATTTTTTAATGATTTCGGAGGCTGGAGCAGTGCACACTTTTCTAAAAAGTTAGCTGCCAGACTTTTGCCTTCACTTGGCAGCTCATATCCCAAAAATAGGACATTAAGGTGGGCTATTTTTGATTTTTTAAGTTGAATTTGTAGCCCTCTGTGGCAAATCCCATAATAATGGTGCTTACCCTAGTCAAGTGCCTCTCTAAGTCGTCGTCCATTCGATAAGTATCATCCACATAGGACAACTCTTCTTCATCAAATTCTTGAAGTAACTCTGTTACTCTTGCTGAAAATACACCTGACTATTATTATTACACACTTGGGCTAGTCGGCAAAATTGTTGTTGGGACCCTAACTCACTGAATGCTGTCAGATACCTGCTTTCAGGTGCTATATTTTGGCAGAAATATCCATTTGAGGTACCAAGTGTGGTTTTGTATTTTTTGCGCACAATGTTATTCATTAATGCTGCACTATGTGCGTTTTGGACAGCAAATGTCTTTGTGCATGAGTTTAAATGTCTGTAATCTAAAACTAGACGACATGTATTGTCGGGTTTAGAGACGGAAAAACAAAGGATTGTTCATTGGAGAGGTACATTTTTCAATGACCCCCCTGGTATTCAAGTTGATATAAGATCACCCTGACCTGTTTTTTAGCTTCTTGCTTTATTGGATATTGCCTCTGAGCAGTAGGTGAAACTTTTAACGGGATCAAGTGATAGGTTGAGTTCTCATCCCACCCAGCGTGATTTTTGTACGCTGCTGGAGCTTGGGCTACAGCCCACTCCTGTGCATATGTATGTTTAAGGTGAACGGGAACAGGATTGGAAAATGCAGGAAAAATAATACTTTCTCCCCTGGGGCACTCCATTACGAATGGAGGTGGCCAATCTTGTTCTGCCATAACCAGACGATAAGTTCTTCCAAAAAAGACCTTTTACTTACCTGGGCTTGTCTTCCTCCATCCGGAGTGTTATTTCATATAACTTATGTGGGACACTTACCCTGGTGTCTGGTGTTTCCATCGTGATGTAATCATTTAAGTCCGCTGTCACCAGAAATTCCTTCAGGTTCTGGCAAGCTATTGTTACTTCTGCCGCACTGTCTAGCATCGTCAGGGCCCATTCCCCATTCAGAAGTTTCTTTTTTTTTAATTGAGGTTTTGAGTTTTGCTTATCTTCTTTTATAGAAGTAAAGTCTTGAGGGTGCTGCTTGTCTCTGGACTGTGTGTGCTCCTCTCTATTTTCTGGCCATCCTTCTATTTTGGAGTTTTCCTTCGAGCCCTGAAAGGAACGAGAGGAACGTATATCAGTATCCTTATACCTGTCAAGTTTCCTAATATTATCCCTGTTCCTAAGGTTGTACCTCTTTTCAGAGGGCTCCTGTTGAGGAGACCTACCTTGGGACTGAGATCTCTTGTCTTTAGAGTTTTCTTTTTTATTATCCCACTTCTTTTTAGAAGAAGTAGGTGTCTGCTTAGAAGTTTTATTTTCGGGACTGCCCTGTAGTTGAGGTTTTAAAGCTCTTCCCCACAAACTACCACTGCCTAATTCTGCATACACAGTTTCAATTATTTTGGGTAGTTCATTCGCCAGCTCTAATGGAGAGAACTCCTGATTGACATTGATGCTGCTTCCCCTTTAATGTTAGCTAGTATTATGGCTGATACTTGGTCGTAGTTATTTAATAACTTCATCCCTAAGTTTAGGGCAGGTTCTGCTCCCTACTCATTTTGTATTTGTCTTAAGACATCATATATCACTGCTAATGAAGGAATACTATATGTTCTGGTATATATAAGAATGTACCCCATGAGGTGCAATCCTCTAATTGTGGTGTAATCCCTATGGGCAAGCAGATTGTTAATATTCTGTGTTTTTCAAATGATGTTGTATTTGGGAATACTGCTTCTAGCTGGGTTCTTTTCTGATCTACCAAGAAAGGAATTTGTTCACGTTTGTGGGCACTTTGCCAATTATCACGTGTAACGTTTTTAGAGTAATTTTAGTACCTGTGCTCTGTGTAGGAGCTGCATTAGGTGTAATTACTTTAGGTTGGTCCGCTAGTGTCCTCAAGACGAAGTGTGCCATGTTTCTGTAAAGTTTTATCAACTCTTTGAGTTGAACAAGCAGTTCATCACGCGGCATTGTGTCAATGTCAGGATGTGGTGCATAGGTCGCTAATATCAGCCATGTTGTTCATGGATTTCCTAAAGGACCAAGCCTTGCTCTTGTTGTAACGTGGGTTAAAGAGCCATTAAACCAGAAAAAAAATCCTGGTAGGTAAGCGAAATCTCAATCTCCGTAGAGTGTAGACCGCTGGAACTTCCTCATGTGTGTAATGATGAAATGTTTCTGTTACGGCATTCACTACTGGGAATATAACCCATGAGCAGAATACCTCTGTTTGTAAATCTTCTTGTGGCTCTATCACAAATATTACTACACCTCCTCTGGGTGGTAATCACTGTTCCCTCAAACGTGCGCGCCTGGGAGCGCTCGCACCTATCTCACCTCGAGCGCGCAGTGGGGTGTTTGAAGCGCACACAGGTGAGTTCAGCAGCAAGTGCCTCCTGTGCTTGTTACATTTCTTTTGTTAAAAAGGCGCAGCTGCGGGGCAGATTGTATGCCTTTGTGAAGATATTCATGTTAATCGCAGCGCCCATCATGTGCTGCAATTAGCATGATTACTTTAACAAAGGCATACAATCTGCCCTGCAGACGCGCCCTTTTAATAAATGAAGGCAGCAATTATAAAGGATCACACCGTGTACTTTCAGGGGATTCTGAAAGCACACATGTGCTTCAGAATCACTGCCTGCTACAGCTCCAAGAAACACCGGCCTGCAGGGGTGTTTTTTTTTCTTTCCTTTCTCTTCCAGCTCTGCCCACTGTGCCGTGTACGGCAGCTCCTAGAAGTGACTGACAGCTCCTGGAAAGAGAAGGAGTGGGAGGGGGGTGGCAGGCGCGAGAGGAGCCTGACAGCTGTAGTAGAATCAAAGTCTGCCCGCTCCGTTGGGCTCTGACAGATCAGGAAGAGGTTTATTTAAACTGTTTCAGAGCAGGCGTAGGCATGGCTAGAAAGCTCCAAGGGGTAATAGGGGAAGACATTCTTGTGTGCACTGCACTCTGCACTGCTCTACAGTGCAGCCCTCCTCAGTTTCCTCACCCTGCCCAAGACTGCAAATGCTTGGTAAAAGTTTGAGCTATAGTGTAGTTAATGTAGCCAGATCTCCTGTGTCAGCATCGCGCTTTTACTCCAGTGATTTAATTGGCCACCTCAGTGCAGTATGGAAGTTGTAGTTCTTTACATTGGCTTAAGAATGTTTTCGAAGGCATGGAAGCGGTATTCTGTCGGAAGCAGCACGTTTGCTCCCGTGCTTGGTGTTGGCAGCATGTATTGTATTGTAATTGCATTTATATAGCGCTTACTACCCCTGAGGAGGCGTCGAAGCATGTAAGTTGATGCCTCCTGTCATGTATATAAACGGGCGCCATGGCGTATTTGAGTGTACGGTGAACGGTGGGGGCAGGGGGATGTAATTCCCAAGTTGCAAATATAAATGAACTAGGCACACACGAGACGCTTCAGATGGATTGGAGGCTCGTAAAGGCTGTACATGCATGACGCCAGGGTGAGACCTAGGGTGACCAACCGTCCGTAAATTTCACGGACAGTCCGTAATTTCGGCCGTCTGTCCGTTGTCCGTGAAGACTTCTTTAACGGACGCCATTTGTCCGTAATTTTAACAGCTGTTACGTGACAGCGAATCATGTGCCTTGCTAATGCCAGCCGTTTGTTGTGGAGGCCAAACAAAGCTATTTAGGATTGGCTTAAAAGCCATCAGCCAATCCTAGAGCTCGCAGGTACATTGCAGGCTTTCATTAGCCCTGATTCAGGGCCAATGACAACAGCTTTAGGGTACCTAGCCCCCGTACTTCTGAAACGAGCAGAGCAGGTTTTAAGCCTTTCCCTTTTTTTTTTTTTCGGGACCCTTACTCGACCCCTGACCTGTAGACGCAGTAAATCGCGTTCAGGCCTCAAGGCGCATTTATCTAGATTGGAAGCTGGGGAACTGAATTGTTAATGTCAGAATCCGAGCCGAATGAATTTTGGAGGTTTCCTGCAGTTCTGGCTATTCTTCAAGAGATCCTCATAGCACGACGCTTTAAACAGATTAAACAACACATAAAATATGGTCTCTATGCGGTGGTGTAACATGAGAGCACTGGGCCCCAGTGCAAGCAATGATAATGTCACCCCGCGGTCTGTCTGCACTGTAAAAGGCAGCAGTAATTGATGTGCAATGGACCCGGTATCGATGCTCTTTCTCCACCATCGATAGCTACTGCCCTGTATCATTGTCATCTTAATGTTTTTCGGTGCCCTGTGCATGACATGTTTAGGGGCCACCTGTTCGGAACATTTGTGAATTTTATTAACCATTTTCTGAAAACTGAAGATTACCCAAAGCACAAAAATATTAAACTATGTTAAAGTTTTAAAAACTGAATCATGCAGAAACAGCTAATAATCCTTAAAACTACACAGGAGAGGGGGGTACGTTGAGATAAATAGACATAAATAATATATAAATAGATCTTCCTGGGGGAGGGGCAAGGGGGGGCTTTATAGCTTTGGTCCATGTAAGTTGCACACTTTGCCCTTGCCTTAAAACGTCTCTTTTCTGCATTTGTTTGCAAATGCAAACTTATTTTAAACAATGGGGCGTAGCTTTCGTGTAACCGTGTACTACAAAAACAGGACAAAAACGTTATACGTGGTTGCTGCAAAGACTCTCTAATAACTGTCAAACCCTAAACTATGTGTATTAGTGGCGCCCAGGAGGACAATCTTTGTTGGTGCCCCTTCAATGACCTTCTTTATGTATTCCCTGACTACCCCCCACCATGGTGCCCCTCATCTCTCCTTAGCCCCTCTCTCACAAGTATTTAATTTATAGCTAGTCATGTATATACACTATACAACGAATGGCCAACAGAAGGCCGAGCCGCGCTTAGGCACCAAGGCTTGGGATATTTCCCTGCTTTACAAGGTCTTCGGAAGCACTACTATGGCGGTTGCGTTGCTACTACCTCACTGCATACATAGAGAAGTCTGCTGTGCAACTGGCACCCATACCTTTGCCTCAGGACTCCTTATGGCTCCCCACCTCGACTTAAACCGGTCAAGAACGAGGTAAGCATCTGCGGCGGACCTCGGCGTGTACTGAGGGTGGCCAGCAGCCTGTGCCTAGTTGCAACTTTAGTAGTCCCTCAGTCCAAGGGGTCGTGTTTATTGCTCGCAAGTTACTGAACTCAACCTGCCTGCTCAATTTCTGCGTTCATTGATATCCGTAGAAGAAGTTCTCCATTTTAGATTGAGGGTGAGGGGTATGTCCGTCCCATGGCCTATCCTAGAACTTGCCTTAGGAACTACAACAAGGGTGAAATTCTTGATGGGCCTCTTCCGTATGCAACTATGCAGATAAAGACTCGGCTCATAATTAATATGAAAAGGTGGACGAGTGAGTGAGGGAAGGGATAGGTGGATGGCTGGATGGATTAGTGAAAGGGTGAATGGATGGATAATGAGCGAAAGGATGGATGAGTGAAAGGGTGGATGATGGGCGAGTGAATGGGTGGATAGATGAGTGAAAAGATGGATGAGTGATAGAGTCAATGGATGGATTCATGAGTGGATGAGTAGAAGGATGGATGGATGGAAGGAAGGATGGCTAAGTGAAAGGGTCAATGGAGAGAAAAAGGGAGGATGGATGACTGAAAAGGGGAATGAGTGGAAGGATAAGTGATTGGGTGGATAGATGAGTAAGTGACATGATGGCTGGAGGGTTTGAAAGGGTTAATGGATGAGTGTACGGATGGATAGGGTGAAAGGATGGATGGATGAGTGAAAGTGTGGATGGAGGTTTGGATGGAAGGAAGGATACATGATGGATAGGTTTACAAATGGATGAATATGTTTGGATATAGATGGGATTACTTATATACTATAGTGCGACCTCCTTTGATGTGTCTGTAAAATGTACCTTTTGTTCCGAAGTTTTGTCCTGAATTTTGACCTCCTGTCCTGAATTTTGTCCTGAATTTTGACCCTTTGTCCTGAATTTTTACACTCACCGTCCTGAATTTGCACCCATGCCAGTTGGTCACCCTAGTGAGACCGGGCATACATGGAGCGTGAGAAAGGGCTTGGACACACATAGATTGGACATACGAGACAGGACCTTACCGGGGAAAGGGGCGAGTCGAGCACACTGGGCACAGTTGAGGAACTGAACAAAAAAATAGGTGTAAAGGGATTATACATGTGCACACACACACACAGTTCGAACACACAGAGGCTGTGCAGCAGGATACTACTCACAGTGCGGGAGTTGGGGCACGTTTCAGAACTGTGCTGCACAAATGTTCAAACACCCCGGCTTGCAGGGGTGTGCAAACAAGATGGTAGCACAGAAAAAACAAGCATCTCTGTGTTCACAGAAAAGCGCTATGATAGTGGGGCACCTTTATTTTAGTGTCAGCGCTGGTAAGTGCCTAGGAAATACCTGTGTGAGCGAATTACCCTGCTTCAATGGCCAAATATATAAAAGGTGGGGGAAAATATGGAAAATAAAATGAGCGTTCGCCCTACATCTGTCGACCCCGCTTACCTTTTCCCAAATCAATTCCACTTAAACACAGTTTTATTATTTTTCTTTGTGGTCGCAGCAACGTTGGAGAGGGCCACCTGCTGATTAAACTGGCATCCTTTTTTTAAAGTCCTTTATTCCCTTCAGAGGATTGCGTTGAACAGGCAAGAAAAAAACACATTACTGGTCGATCAATATGAAAAATGTTGTCCCTTTTTACTGGCAAGCCTGCTGCGTCTGCATCCACTGGCACTTCCATCTACGCCGGGCAGATATCATCAAACCGCCCCCACAAACTCGTTCAGCATTCCCATTGTATGTCATACACACTGATACAGATCTCCCCAGAGCATTTGGTCCAGGTGGGGAGGACGGGGGGGGACGTTCATTGTGTGTGTGTTTTTTTTTAAACAAAACTCAGGTTTCTTGGAAAGGCGGTGAGATAGCTATTGTAATTCAGTGCCCGCTGGAGAGAATGATATGCCAACTGCAGGAATTCTGGCCAGGCTGACTCAGCCTTTCATCTTTCCATGGATGAGAAAATGTGTGGAACTTGGTGATTCTCAACATGTTTTACCTGTATTTACGAATTTCGTGAGGTAGAATCATGAAAATATTGGTTTGTTTATTCTGCTTATCTATATATTACTGCCTGTGTCTAAGAGTCCATTTGAGCCCTCAACTTACGAGAACATGGAATAACAGATTTTGTGTACATCCTACAGTCATTAATGTTATTTAATGCTTTGAAAATATATGACCCCAAGTGCCAGCATTTTATAAATCTTAGAGAAGATCTGAGTTTGATTTTTAGGGCATGTAATCACTGTGGACTTCAGCAGCTGCGGCTATTCTATAGTGAATCTCTTTCCAATCCCCAAATCAGGATCATAGGGGCACATGCATCATTGTTAAAGTTTGCGATTCCTTATTTGCGATTTTTAAGGAATCGCAAATAAAGAATTGCAAAACGCGATGCAACAAAAAAATGCAATAAAATAAAGAATCGCTAAAAATCGCAAATAAAATAGCGATTTCTGTAATTGCGATCTCGCAATTAGCGATTTCGCTATTTGTGAAATCGCAATTACCGAAGTCGTATTTTGATGCATCTTAATGACATCATAACCAGGAAGTGAGCAGCCCAAGCCTCATTTTCAGTGCACAGTCTCTGGGAGAGGAGGGAGCTGGCTCTGGGAGCTGAACAGGAGTGGGACTGAGACATTGGAAACACCTGGCATCTATCAGAAAATGGAAGCTTCACAAACAACAGAGGGCAGCCAAACAGGCAGGAATAGGAAAATTTAATTTTCTGAAAAAGAAATTGACACCCTCATTGAGGGAGTAGTCCACAGCCATGATAAGCTGTTTGGCAAATTATCTTTAAAAGTGGCAGAGCGGGAGAAAAGAAAAATATGGATCCAAAACAGGGTGAATGCCATTGGGGTAAAACACCGCACCATCAAAGAGTTGAAAAAACGATGGTACGATTTGCGTAGTCGGGCAAAGGTGCACATTGCTAGCCGGCTGAAGGAGGCAATGAAGACAGGAGGGGGAACACCGACAGACACTGGGAACACTCCCATGGAGGACTTGGTCGATTCCACAATCCAGCCTGAAGCTGTTGTTGGTGTGACACAGCTAGACACCTCAGGAGCAGCAAACACATGTGAAGGTTAGATGAATGCATGTTACCATTGTCCTAAATAACAAAGGTAGAACATGACCCCAGTACAGCACAAGTCCATACTTTGAACATCCAGTACACAATGTATTCAGAAAGGGAAGTACATTATGGGAGATGTAGGCAGGTCAAGCAGTTAGAATGACAAACACACAAATATTATAAAATAACTAAAAATAGTGTAATATATCCTCAATTTTATAACAAATCATATAATTGATTACTGTGACATGACATCACAAGCATGAATTAATGGTGTTTTGCACTATTTAACTTCACAGATGCAGAACGTGTAGAAGCTGAGGATAGTGATTCCCAGGACATGCAGGACATGCAGGACACCGGCGCAGTTGAACATGTGGACACGCCGGTTCTGCCAACAAATCAATCACGTGCACCAAACTCAAGCAGGGCAACTGTCCCACACTGGTCCCCATGTATTCTGATGATGAGGCCAATGCAACACCTGAGGCCAGCCATGGCCAAGTTACTCCCATCCCAAATCCATGAACACAGGTTCGCAGAAGCAATGTCAGAGTCCGGCGTAGATGAGCTAGATCACTTAGAACACAGCAGGAGTAGCAACCAAATGATGTCTTGGGTGGTCTTGAGCGACAGATGCTCCTTATGCAGCGCCTGCAGTCCAAGAACACATGTTTAGTACAGATACAATTTGGGAAGATGGCAGCCAACATTGCAGTACTGTCCGATAATGTGCAGCATTGTGACCAAGGTCATGCAGGAGGGACATGTATCCCAGAAAAGTCACCGTCATCAACTAATGCAACCCCTCAAAATGTATGCTAAATCCAACAATAGGCTGGCCACAACAACTGCACTGCTGGCACGTAGGTCTGTGACCATGCAAACAGAAATGTGCCATTGGAGCGGGGATGTGGCTAAAGCACTGGACCAGGTGACCAATGCAGTTGAAATGATGAATGCTTCCACAAGTGTGGCCAACATGTCCACGCAGGAAGAGGGTAGAGAGAGGGGCCTCAAGCATGAGCAGTATAGCTATGCCAGTTGCCACTGCAGTAAGACGCAACACTCGCAGCAGTATCCCCTCCGCTTCCAACATGAGGGATGAAGATGCTGGCTCTGGTAGGCGTCTGGGTGTTCATGGGAGAAAGCGCTAGACTGCCATGTACAATGACATTCCGATATGGTGACATAACCATTGTTGTAATCTGACCTTTTGACTGACTTTCAAGTCATCATTCCTTTTCATTCCACATATGTCCATTACCTAGACTCCTGTGGCAATGGTCACATTGAAAGTGTGTTTCAACACTCAGGTCATAATTTATTTACATAAAGATTACTTTGATTGCAATATACAGTTTTTGTGTCATCATTACTCACCTCAGAAGTAATTTTGTGTGATGTCCAATATTCTCCTGTGCCCTTCTGCTGCGCTTGCCCCTTGTGCTGCACGGTGGTGTGGCAATGGCTGGTTCCCATCCTCCGAGTCGCTGTCAGGCACCTCGATTTCCATTCCTCCCTTTATCGCAATATTGTGCAGCATGGCACATGCTGCTACTATCTTGCAGCACTCTTCAGGGTTGTACTGAAGTGCTCCACCGGTCTTATGGAGGCATCTGAATTGGCTCTTCAGCAGCTCAAATGTGCGCTTGTTGATATATGTGCTGCATTGTTCCTCTGTTGGTTGGCAGTTGTAGGATTGAGGTAAGGCGTCATAAGGTAATTACGCAAGGTGTATGCGCTGTCACCTACATGTAAGTAAGCAAAGGGTCAGTGGCAGTTTGACATTGACATACGTACAATGACTGTGAGAATCAATTACACATACTTACCAAGCAGATGTCCCTCTCCAAATTCTCCCCTGACAAGACGGTTGTGAATGCCACTTTGCCTGAATATATAAGAATCATTTGCACTGCCTGGAAATTGCGCCACAATGTCAGTTATTATGTTTTTGGCATTGCAAATAACCTGAATATTGAGGAAATTATAACATTTTCCATTTCTATATAAATATTCCTGTGATGCAGGGGGACATATTGCCACATGGGTGCAATCAATACAACCCAAAACATGTGGGAAGCGAGCTATCTGGTAAAACTCCTGTTTAGTTTTAGCAAGGTCATGCGCTGTGGTAGGGAAATTGATGTGTGACCCTATCCGGACCATCATGGCATCAAGGAATGCTTTGAATATTCTGGAAAGTACGCTTTGCGACACACCTCCAGCTACAGCAATGACTCACTGAAAACTGCCTGACGCCAGTAGGTGTAGGCAACATAGAACCTGCACATGCGTTGGGATGGCATTGGTCCTACGTGTCTGTCGTTGCAGAATGGGGTCCAATTCATTGATCAGATCATGGATCATTGCTGCATTGAGCCTATACTTATCATATATCTCATCCTCTTGCTGTCCTAGCAAAGTTATGCGGACTCTAAAAATGAGCTCATTTATTCGCCTCCATCTGTGTCAAGCAGCCTGCAGCTTCATCCTCCTCGCCATCAGGTAAAGCCCTGCCATTGTGAAATGTGGTAGCTCATTCTGGGTGTGTTTCAATAAGTTTGAGTTGATTTTCAGCTGTTTCTGATTTGCACTCATGATTACCACCTGGTTGTGATCCTTCTTATTTAGCGCTTGCAAAATTGCGATATTGTGAAAAATCGCAGTTTGCGACTTTTTTTTAATGCATGTCTTTTACGATTCTTTATTTGCGATTCTCTATTTGGGAGGCGCAAATACAGCATAGCAAAAAATTTGCAGATGTTTTTTGTGATTCTTTATATTTGCGAAAACTTGTGTTTTTCGCAAATATACAGTTGATGCATTTCTACACAGTATTTTGCATTCGCAAATACAATTTTTTTGCGATTCGCAATTTTTGCGATTTCTTAAATGCTTGATGCATGTGCCTGGTCACAGCAAACACAAGCCTCATACACCCATAAAACCTGTTATATGTACCCGGGGCGGTATTCCCTATTGTCCACACTGTCCAGGGTCTGTGTAAGGTGCACTCAATTACAGAAGTCGTATGCCGGAATACTGAATCCAGAAACCTTGTGCTATGAACATATTGTCGCAAAAATATTGACAACCAAATTACAAATTATATAAATGTATATTGGTAGGCTTAGATTTACTATTCGTAACTCTGCATCTATGTACCTTGAAGTTATGTACATGTCAGATACTTGTATAAAATTACCTTGTTGATGTATTGGTTGTAGACGCTATTCTATTTTTGAAGCAGAATATTTAAAAGTCAAACAATCATTCAATCAGGGTTCTTGTAGAGTGTGACTAATCACCCGTAAGGATCTCAAGGCGCTGGTGAGGGGAGGGAGGGAGGGGAGGGGGGCTTGCAGTTCAGTCAAAGAGCCAGGTCTTGAGATCCTTCCTGAATTGAGGCAGGGACGGTGATTGCCTGAGATGCCCAGGTAGGGAGTTCCAGGTCTTCGCTTCAAGGTAGGAGAAGGCTCTTCCTCCAGCTGAGGTCTTGTGGATCCGTGGGACTGTGGCCAGGTCCAGTGGGTGGAGTGGAGAGGTCTGGTCAGTGTGTAAAATGAGAGATGTTGGTTTAGGTATTTGGGTCCTGGAGTGAGATCTGAGTTTTGTTTAGTGGAAGTTTTGACTCAACCAAAAAGTAGCACAGTGGGTTAATATGCCTGATGCAAAGTACCGTGCAGATCACAAAGTGCATATAACGTAAAGTGGTCAGTGCTTTTGGCAGAGAGATCCTTTCGTTCCTTGCAGTGTATAAGTTAAACTCCTAATATAGAACAGTGAGCTAATAACTAACATCAAAGAGATGCAAGCAAACTGCCAGGTATATTAATATTATTATAGCATTATGCTTTTCTTCCCACCTATCATTATTTTAACCTTGCAAAATAGGTTCAGTTCTGTAAAAAAAAAAAAAAGGCAATTCTTATTATTAAATGTAACCCCCAACTATGGTGTTATGTTTAAAATTTTGAGTGTGTGCTTCTCCAGACCAAGCGCTCTTAAACTATACTGTCTACCAAGAACACAACTTTCTGGCAGTGGGGGCGTATAGAACAAGTGCGCACTGGCATGTTTTCCTGATAATATATTGAAAAATTCCAATCACACTCAACCTAATGTGGTCCCACCGCCAATGAGCCACGTCTAATGAAGATCCAGCCTATAAATAAGGAGCGTGTAATTTATCTATCTTTCGTTAATGATCAATGTCCGAGCTGTATGCTCTTCCTCCAAACAGAGAAGATCTTGAGGGGGACTTGTTGGTAGATATAACAGCTCCAATTTTTATTCAATCCGTCAGGCATTAAAAGTACAAATTCAAAACAATCCAGTCAGTAGTCAAATTAAATCAGCCAACGCGTTTTATCCAGTGCGGACATCATCAGGGCTCATAATCACATGTGAAAAACATTTTCTTTCTTTTCATGTATATTATCTAAACAATTTGTAACATTGTATGCCCATCCTGGTACATTCACTTCAGTGTGTACAAGTGTACAAATGAATGTACCAGGATGGGCATACAATGTTACGAGCCCTGATGATGTCCGCACTGGACGAAACGCGTCAGCTGGTTTAATTTGACTACTAGCTGGATTATTTTGAATTTGTACGTCTGATTTAATTTGAGTACTGACTGGATTGTTTTGAATTTTTACTTTTAATGCCTGGTGGATTGAATAACAATTGGAACTGTTATATCTACCAACAAGAGTCCCTTAAGATCTTCTTTGTTTGGAGGAAGAGCATACAGCACGGTAATAAATCTCCTTCCTCCCCAGCTGTTTTTTTTTAAGGTGGGTATTTGGACATAGTTTGCTCCCATGGATCGCAGGGACCTAATGGGGGTGTACCATTTGAACCTTTGCCTCAGATGGTTGGGCCAATACCATTAAGGGTCTTAAAGGATATGCAGAGGGCCTTAAAGCGAATCCTTTGTTTCACCGGGAGCCAGTGTAGCCGAGTTAATTCTCTTCAAAATCAAGTCACATAATAAATATAAGGGTTGAGTCTAAAGAACGCTGGTCCAATCCCATTGCAACTCTCCTCGCTAATGTAGATAGATGCAGTTTCAAATGCTGCTACTGGTACTGCTGTAACTGGTGGAGGGGGTCACTTTCTTTTGACTCTGACCTCAGGGCCGTAATAGGAGGCATTAATCATGTAGGAAGTCTGTTGAGGGTAAGCTTGTTACACATGTCATCCTGCAGATCCTGTTGTTTGGGTGGATTAGTTCCCTGTTTTCCAGGCTTTTAAAGTAATCTGCCATAAGATTTCCCTCCTGAATGCAGACAGTGGAAAAAACTGTCTGCATTGCTTCTATTCACCTCTAGATACAAGACAGGATGGTTCCAATGTTCCCCTCGAGGAGGACATGGTTAACTTGACTTAAAAGCAGCACTTAACACGGCACATTGGGCCACATGTAGGTAATCTACATTTACCGATTCCAAAATACCAAATTTTACCGATTATTTCAGAATCGGTAAATGGTATGTAGATAAAAATTCTGAAAATATTACCGAATCGATAAGATTCGGTAATTAGGAATCGGTATTTACCAATTCGGTAATTCCCATTCATTCCTATGGGCCTTGAGGCCCATAGGAATGAATGGGAATGGGAAGCCATTCACTATTACCGATTCGGTAAATACCGAATCGGTAATGGGGGAACATTTTCAAGGGTGGCAGGGTGTCACATTGACACCCTGTTGCACCCCTGAATAGTGCATGGGTGCACATGTGGCACACATGTATGTCTGCCACATGGCACTTTCAAAAAGCGAATAATTGATTTTTGAAAGGTATTCGGTATTTACCACCAACTTGTAGTTGGTGGAAAATAACGAATCCTTAAATGAAAAATGCACTCACTTGAGTGCTCCCTACATTAAGGATTCGGTAATTTACCGTATCGGTATTTAAATTACCGTTCAGTAAATTACCGAATCCTTACACCTGCGTCCTACATCCCAAACCATAAATACCGGTCGGTAACGGCCGAAATTCGGTAATTTCGGCCGTTACTGACCGGTATTGGGCTACCTACATCTGGCCCATTGTGTCTAGATATCAGACTCGTAAAAATTGTTGCCTGACCCAGGAGGGTCTTTACTTCCTGGAAGACATGGGGTTGTTTTGTACCATGCTGAAGCCGGTTTACAACATAGAGACCCACTTCCTGTTAGTATTTTGTCTATCTCTTCTAATATGGCTTTCATTTGGCTTTCATTTCCTGGGATTGAAACAAATGCACAGACTGTTTTGGCGTTTGTTTCATGAAAGACCTCGAGAGGCCGAAAGGTTTTCACCACAGAGTTTCATATGAACATCCCTTAACAACTAGTGCAGACAACATCATCAGTCAATTTATAATACAAATCACATGATCAAAAACCTGCATGAGAAACCAGTCAGCTATGCAGACAAGTTAAACAGAATGCTTGGCTTTTAGCAAGCTAATTCAACACCAAGGAAGGTGTCTGAATGCAGGTATGCAACAGCATAGGAAATGATGTGTCCATGGACTATCACATGGTACCACTTGACACCCTCTCTCATCATCGGCCTTCAGCCTGTGACAGACGTAGCAGCGGTGCCTGCTCTCTAGGCTGAACTCTCTCCAAGTGACTCTGTGAGTCAGCAAAGGCCCCTGATGAAGAAGGAAATGGTTTCACAATATTAGGAGGAGAACCTAATTTCCTTGTTCACATTGAACTTTCCAAATCGAATTGCATGTATATGTAATCACTCTTTTTATTAAGTATCCAATTCCATCACACTGAAAACAGACCCAGCAAAACGCGTTTCATCCCTTATACGGACATCATGAGGGCAATTTGATGTATCCTCCTCAAAATTCTTCTTTTCCATTCATTGCCTGTTTAACGAAATTCGTTTTATTTATTTCAATGTTTACTTAACTGTAAAACTCCGTAATCCATACATTACTACCCCCCACACTGCCCCTCCCCCTCCCCACGTCACTGCCCTGCAGGTACTCCCACTGCCGGCCGCGGCTGAACAGTACATCATACAGAAAGGTAACATGATTAGCAGCACTTGCTTAAAGGTCACATATACAATACTTAGAACCAATATGTTAAAAGGTGAACGTATACTGAATCTTTAAAAGGGAAGGTAGTGAGCACAGGAACCCTAGCTGTGCTGAAAGATCCCCAGCCATACATTCTAGAACACAGTGCAATCACTTTAGAGCCATTATCAATTAGTTGCAGCAGGCTCTGATTCTCATAGCTCGTTTAAAAAAATAAGAACATAGAAAACAGTATTACTGGATAACATTTGTAAAAAAACTAAAAGCTGGACGCACCTGCCTAGAATCCAATAAGTTATGAATGAATGAATGAAAAATAACTTGTATTGCGCAACTAAAACCCGAAGGCATCAAGGCGCCTATCAAAAAAGTTCAGAAGAAGGCAAAACAAAACTACAGGTAGGCTTTGGCGAATAGCCGAGTCTTCAGGGCCTTTCTAAAGGACTGCATAGTAGGAAGGGACTTAATTTCCACAGGTAAAGCATTCCACATTTTCGGTGCTAAACTAGAGAAAGCTCTGCCACCCCATTTAGCTCTGCGGACGCGGGGTACTAATAGCAGCGACTTATCAATGGAATGCAGATTTCTGGAGGGGATATAAGGAACCAAAAGGTCTCTTATCCCACCTGACCTATTTCTGGCTAAGGCCCCATAGGTCAGACACATTATTTTAAAGGAAATGCTGTCCTCAATCGGGAGCCAGTGTAAAGATTTCCTTGCAGAAGTGGCTGACGCACGTTTGGGTAGGTCTAACACAAACTTGGCTGCCGCATTCTGGACCATTTGTAGTCGCCGAAGCAACCCCTTGTTGAGTCCTGCATACAGCGCATTACAGTAATCAAGTCGGGAGCCTATAAGTGCAACCACGACTTGCTTTCTCGCCTGTTGAGATAGATAGTGCTTAATCTTCCTCAAGATATGGATTAAGCCCCAGCAGGTGGAGACTGTTCTATTTACCTGCTGACGCAAACTGAGGGTAGGGTCGATCAGGACTCCCAAATTTTTAGCTAAGGCAGCAGGTACTGGGCATGTTCCCAATGATGCGGGCCACCAATTCGCCGACCAAATGTCCTCCTTTCCTCCTAACACCAGGATCTCCGTCTTCTCACCATTTAATTTCAATGAATTGCAGATCATCCATTGAGCAACTGCCTCCATACAGAGTCTAAAATTGGAGGCAACCTAGCTGACAGGCTGGGAGAGGGAGACCAAGATCTGTGTGTCGTCGGCATAGGAGACTACCTCCATCCCAAAAGATCTAATAAGTCTGGCAAGTGGGGTCACATAGATGTTGAAAAGGGTCGGACTTAATGCCGACCCCTGAGGGACCCCACAGTGTACAGGCAGGGATGGAGATAAAAACTCCCCCAGCTTCACTCTCTGTTCCCTCTGGTCAAGAAAGGAGGTCAGCAAACTAAGTGCGGACCCCTCCACCCCAATCTCCCTCAGG
Organism: Lissotriton helveticus; assembly: GCF_964261635.1. Lineage (NCBI taxonomy): Eukaryota > Metazoa > Chordata > Amphibia > Caudata > Salamandridae > Lissotriton > Lissotriton helveticus. Next base: position 125,655,220 of record NC_136061.1, read on the forward strand.
CAAGATGTTAACAGCAAGGGAGAGAAATGAGAGTACTACAATTTGTCTGGGGAATCTCATACAAATTTCAAAACATTAAAAAGTGAAGCATGTCCTGTGGACACTTACCGTCGCAGCCACAAGACTCTAAGATCTGACCTCCACTACACCCACGTGGCTGTGCCAGCAAGAGGTGGAATAGATCAAGACGAAACCTAGCCAATAAAAAGCGGTCGTAAGCACTAAGAGGCCCTAAGAGATATGGCTCCGTAGATTGCACGGTTTTCAAAATGACAAACCTACGGACATTGGGTTTCCTCAGCTCGCACTCTTCCCTTTCTAGGTTCCTCTGACCTAAGAAGGTCTCCTTTATAGCGGCTGACCAACGGAGACGGGTTTAACAGGGAATGTATTACAACACACAGCAGATCAGCAGCCACTGAGTGTTCGTTAGAACCAATTAATCAATGTAAGAGGTATACCACTGCTAAATAGGTTTATGTCATCTAATGTATGCACCAATGAATATTCCACTGATGTATCAATTGTCTATATATATCAAATGCCAATAAAATATTGTTTTTTTCTAAAAGGTCTCCTTTACCCAGCCCAGATCTTTCTTATGCACTGATTCTGGGTTTGAGAACAGGTCAGCTTTTCCCAACCTCCCAAGGCATCTCTAAATGTAGTTAAGCCACTGGATATGATGGACGTAATCCTTTAAGATGAATTTACTTAAGGTTGGTCCCTGATAAAGCCAAAGCTTCAACCACAGTGTTAAGGGGCAAAGGGCCAACAGATCAGAGTGAAAGGACACATCCAGCTCTTCGTGAACCACTAGATTTGAAGTTCCTCCGTGGTATCATAGCCCCAGATTTCAATGCCATAGGAGACTTTAGCAATACATTTTGCCTGGTATATCTGCAGAAGTGCCACAATCAGTGTCCTTCCTAATCTTGAGGCAAAGTTAAAGATGGCTGTGTTAGCACGCACTAAATCTCCCTTCTTTCTCTGTTTTAAGGACCCCATTTTATCTTGTCATCTATCAGGACGCCAAGATAAGAAAAGACATTTGTATGGGGAACCAGAGCGGAACCAACCCTATACTGATACCGCTTTTTTGTGCGAGATCCAACCTGCATCAATTAAGATTTGGAATCATTTATAGACAGGTCCAAATCTTCCATGAATGAGGAAAAGGAGTTAAGCAGAGATTGCAGCCCTCTAGCGTTCCAAGTCATGAGTAATGCGTCATCCGCATACAATAAAACCAGCAGGCCATGCCAACCAACCTGGGGATAGTCTACATTGGTCTCCAATAAAACCTGCTCCAGTTTGTTGACGTATAAGTTAAACAGAAACGCTGCTGAGATACACCCCTGACGTACTCCTCTTTTTATAGGGAACTGGCGGGAGACCTTAACGTCTTGTGAATATCGAACCTCGGCCTTAGTGTCACTATGGAGGTCCTCCAAAAAATAAACAATATCACCATCCACCGCTAAGGACTGCATGGTCTGCCAAAGCTTAACTTTATTCACACGATCAAATACGGAAGACAGATCCTTGAAGGCAAAATAAATAGTACCGGGGCGTCAGACCGTGTATTTATTAAGGATCAAAAATAAGTTAAGGTACTGGGCCACAGTTGACTGTCGAGAATGAAAAACATGTTGGTCGTCGGTTAGGATATCATTATCCTCTGCCCAGCTAGTAAACCTGTCTAAGATAACCCGGCCACACACCTTGACCACAGAGTCCAACAAAGATATGGGTCTGTACCAATGGGTTCTATCTCTAGTACCCTTTTTGAAGACTGGAACAATAGTGGAGATAGCCCTGGAGCCAAGAGGACCAGTTTTTACCGCAGCATTAATAATGGCTGTCAGGACAGGTGCCCAAATGTTCACATCAGATTTAAAGAAATCCGGCAGGGTACCATCAGAACCCGGTGCTTTAATATTAAACAGTCCAACAATACCTTTCCTAAACTCTTCTACTTAGAGAACTAAGGCAGATTTCGTTGTCACTACTTCAGGAGGTCTATTCATGTCAGAGGGACACTGAAACATAACCTCAAAATGATGCGCCCATTCCTCCTCTGTTAAGTGGGCCCCCTCTGCATTTCGTGCATTCTCATTTAAAAAAAGGCATGTTAATAATGCTCAAACTTTTGGCACTACTCTTCGAGGTGCTTGCCTAGATTAGCTACCTCCATATTTCCTCCTTAAACGCTGCCTTACGTCTGGCTAATTCAGGTTTATACTCCCTTCTACGAGTTTTAACTAAAGCGATATCCCTTGGGCTCTTACCCAGCTCTTCCCTCATATACCTGGCAGCACAGGAACAATCAGTGTCAAACTATCTGGGAACCAAAACAGTGAATTGCTGCACAGGGGCACTGAGAAATCTGAAACTGTGGAGGAAATAACTTTAAAAGGCTTCAACAATGTTGCCCGGGTCTCTTAATGGGGCTATACACAGTGCTAACTCGATGTCACAGTGGGCGATAAAGAATCATGGAAGGACTCTGGGGTTATCTGGGCCCATTTTAACCTTCTGCCTCCATCCGTTGCTTTCAGTACCCCGCTCTTCCCTACCCCCTGAGTGGGCACCAATAGAGGCCAGCTAATATGAACAAATAAAGGATTATGGTAACTGTTTATGCTGCCTCAATGGAGAAACCCGAGATCAATTCAAGGAGAGGTGTTGATACTAGAATAAAATCAATAACTGAGCCACTTACGCTCCCTATAAAGGACGGGTTAGGAACCTTACTGCATGGTTCTATTGTACACATAGACGAGGATAGATCAAAGTCATTAAGGAAATCATCTTGTGCAGTATGCTCAAAATGAATACCCTTCACATGTGGGCAGCCTAGATCAATGAGGCTAGTTTTCCTTGGATCCCCGCATAGGTGGATGCAAAAATCCCCGGCAATCATAACATTTTTGTAGTCTGACTTGAGCTGATTCCTTAAAAAGGAGCCGAACAAGGATATGTTACAGACAGCCAGGGGACAGGAGGTTGCATTATAAAAGTTTACTGGCCCCTTTACACAACAACGATTGTAGGCAGGGGTTGTCCGTAGGCAACACTGATACTTTACACTCTACTGCTAAGGAAACATAGATTAAAAGACCACCCTTTAATCTTCCTGAGCTCGAGGGAGTAGCCGGAACAAAAATGACTTATAACCCTCCAAGTGGAAACTATTTGTGATAGCCCACATTTCCTGTAGGCATATCAAATTAAACATTTTTATAATAAGTATCCATGAGGGGTCAAGAAACTTCTTTGCCAGGTCAGCAATGCTCCATGAGATGAAATTACAATCCCTTCCACCTGTGATGCTGAAACCTTGCCGGGAACTGTCCTGCTGAAAGTTTGGTGTCCCTGTTTCCACTGGAACAGCCCCACTCAGCCACTCACAGGCGTCTAAGGTGCCCAAAGGTGCGAAGCTATTGTATAGTTCCTTAGAAATGGGGGGTGCAATCATCTGCGCTCCATGTGGGGCCCGATAGGCATAGTTCAAGTTGTCCCGGGGGAATGTGATATTAGAGCTTATCTAAGTATGGAGGCATCTGCCTTCCAAGTGGGACTTCTCTGTCGGGGATCATGTTGTTCCAACCTGAATACTCTGGTTTGTACAAGAATCCAAGGGGAAGGGCCATAATGGTCGACAGAGGGCCGAATGCGGTATTGATGTGAAATGAAGATAAAGCTACCTGCCCCCGACCTCTCGGCCCTCTGCAACGCCTACCTTAACAATCCCCCTCCTAAAGCCCCTTCCCCTCTCACTCCAATATTCCTGTTGTCTTGGGGCTAGCAGAAGCCCGGAGTCTCCGAGCTCCCCCAGACCCCCCCCCCTCAACTCACCAGCATTCAACTCCTCCCCCAGGCCCCCACTGAACTCACCAGCATTCAACTCCTCCCCGCCCCTAACACCAACCCTAAAACCCTTGCCTGCTTGCTCGTGAACTGCCGCTCAGCTGTCCGGCATGCATCCGAAATCTCTGAAACCATCCTCAATGTGGATGCTGACATTGCCTTCCATACTGAAACCTGGCTCAAAGACAACTCTACACCCATACTTGACCTTCTGCCCCCCCTCCCCCCGGCTACTCTATTCTCAGAAAAGACAGACCTGATAAAATAGGGGGGGGGCTAGCAATTATTCACAAAGAAGAACTACAACTCTCCCAAATTAATAACACTGACTACACAACCTTTGAATACTTAGGAGCCTAACTTAAAATAAAAAGCTCCCCTCCATGACTCCATAACATATACCACCCTCCTTGTGAACCCCTTCCATTTGCCGAAGAACTATCCGACCTTCTAACTAAATCGTTACTTTCCAACTCCAACGCTCTCCTCCTAGGAGATCTTAACCTCCACTGGAATGAACCCAATGACCCTGCAACCAACCTTCTCAACAACCTTCTTGAGATTAGCAACCTCAAGCAGCTTTGCAATGCCCCCACCCTCGCCAAAGGAGCTACTCTAGACGCCATCATCTCCAAACCTGATCTGACAACTGTATCCAACATCATCCCCATCGATTGGTCTGACCATCATCTTATTCTATTCACGATCTCCCCTCCAGCACCACCCGCCCCCAAACAAAACACTAAGACTACAACTGTGACCAGAAATCTTAGGCAAATCCCCCCGGTATGTTAGAACATGAACTCCAATCCCAACTCAGTCTTACCGCCCCTTCCTCTAATTCAAATGAACTCCCTGAGCACTTTAACAAAACTGTCTCTGAGGTTTTAGACAAACTCGTCCCTCTCAAAACAAAAAAGCTAAACAAGCATTGGCATAGCCAATAGGTCTCGCCTTTGGGTAACATAAGCACTCTTTTAAAAGTGATTTAGAGAAGAAGCGTGTACCTGAATAACAAACTCCATATTGATCTGCGCCACTGGTGGGGGTGAGAACCTTCCTGCCACTGCCCTGCAGAGAAGGGGCTGCGATCGCCGCTGCCATGGTCTCTGTTCAAAGCAGTACCTGGCGAGCATGAACTAAGATGCCCTGGATTGTGAATCCACCACGCGCCGGGACTGCACAAGCTTAGCTGATGCAGCTGCACTCTCTCAAGCACCAGCCTGTGCACAGGGGCCGAGACTAGGCCATATAGCAGTTGGAAGCCGGAAACACAACAAAAGCGTCCCCCGCCCCTCAACACCTCCTACTGCCTACTCGATTCTTTGGGCAGCAGGAGTGGAACAGCATGCAAGGGGATGGGGCGGTAGATTGCGCAGGGTAGGCACGGTCGGGTGACTTTAAAGTGTGTAGGGTGGGCTTTGTCAATGCAGGCTAGGTATATGCAAATGCTGGGAAATGGCAAGGCGGCAATGGGACACCATTCAGAGAGGAGGGAGGTTTTGTCTGGCTGGACCCATTAACACATGGCTATGTGTGAAGAGATAGACAGTGGGTTGAATGAGCTAGGTCAGCAGGTGGGGTGTGGGAAGTTGGGGTGCAAATTTGAATAGGTGGGTAATGACTATTACTGCTAGAATTTATTTTCCAAAATTAACCATTTGACAAATGACTAAGCGCATTTATATGTATATTGTTGCATGTAAAACATTTTTATATTACATAAGTATTTTAGAGAATAGCAGCATGTTCTCACGCCTCGGACGCGCCACGCACCATGGCACCTCTCCCTTCAGGTATCAAGGATTTAATTACATGCCCCCCTATAACTGAGGCACAAAGTGACACAACCAGCGACTTACGTCTAAATTATTCTTCGGAATGTTTATTAGCCCTTCGACCCTCTCGACATCCTGCTTGCAAGACAATAGATCCTTGTTTACAGAAAACTACATGCCAATGCTGTCATTTATCCACCAACCATGTACAAATTAAAGCCTTACAGGTTAGAAACTCTATAAACAATAACAAGATGCCTTCAGAACAGTTTCGATTTCTTAGCATTAACTGTCGCTCACTACCTAAGCATAGAACTGAAGTCTTCAATTTACTCTTGGACGAGGTTCCAGATGCTGTCTTTCTAACTGAAACATGGCTTCAAGACAGCTCTGGACCTGACTTAGCTATGGCACTCCCTGAAACTTATGCAATTGTTAGACTTGACCGAGAAAAACCACCAGGAGGAGGAATAGCAATTATTTTTAAAAAACGCTATAACTGCGAATTTAATAAACTCCCATGTGAGGGCTGTGAAGGCGCAATTTATAAACTTTCACTCACACCGAACTTTACTTTCTCGGGAGCACTCATTTATAGGCCACCGGGATCTGCCTCGAAATGGATATCTCATCTTGTAGAACTTCTAGGACCCCTAATTATGAAAATGGCTAACTTCACTATTCTAGGAGACATGAATCTACACTTGGAGAAAGATGATTGCCCAATAGTGAATGATTTCAAAACGGATCTTGCATCCCTCAACCTGACCTTAAAGAACTCTGGCCCTACACATAGAGCCGGTCATTTGTTGGATCCTATCCTCTCCAACCTAAACGACTTATTGAAACCCACGGCCATTCCTGTGCCTTGGTCTGACCACTTCCTGATTAAATTTTCCCTTCTTGTAAAAAATTCTAATGGGATGAGAACACCAACTCCTATACAATTAATCAGGAAATGGAAAAAACTCGATCTAGAAAAACTTAACTCCTTTCTCGAGGGCCATCTCCCTTGTACAAAATCAACAGTACAAGAGTTCTCTATATCAGTCCAAACTTGGCTCCTAGAAGCCATCGACTCCACTTTGCCTAAAACTATATTAAAACAAAATTCCCACCGCCCCCCTGCTCCATGGTTCACTGAGACCTTGAAACAAGAAAAAAGTATATGCAAAACTGCAGAACGTCATTGGAGGAAATCCTATTGCCCTGAGTCCAAATTGACCTATAAACATAAACTCTCAAATTATCAGAGGCTCTGTGCCAAAACCAAAGCTGAACATGCCTGCACGAAAATCACGGAAGCCCTATGTCAGTCCAAAACACTTTTTAAAACTGTAAGAGAACTAGCTGGTTCCCTTACATTACAATCTCCCCCTGATTTAAATAAATTACAATGTGATGCCCTTGCAACTTTTTTTGTAGAAAAAGTCGACAAAATCTATCAGGGTATAGAACAAACCACAAAGGAAATTGCCGAGTCCAGAGCAATCCTACCTTCTATTAATAGTGGCCCTGAAATCAACACTTCAGTCCCCATCACTCACATGAAAACAGAGATGTCCTCCTATATATCCCCACTTGATGTAACACCTCCAGCCATTTTAGATAAATGGCCGTTGCTTGACTTAGACTTGGTTCGAAAACTTTTGAATTCCATCAAATCTGGCTCACCAAACGATCCATTACCGTGTTCTATCCTGAAAAAATTAAATGACAAAACCCTAGGGACAATTACCAATCTTCTTAATAAATCGCTACAGGAAGAAATCGTACCAAAGGAATGGAAACATGCAATGATCCACCCTTTACTGAAAAAAGCTGGAACTGACCCCAATTTGCCATCCAACTTTAGGCCTATCTCTTTGCTACCCACCTTTGCAAAGATATTGGAAAAACATGTTCACAGAGTCCTCACTGATTTTATTACCACCCATGATCTACTACCTCTCCATCAGTCAGGATTCCGCACAGGTTTCTCTACCGAAACGACTTTGTTGGGCGTAACTGAGAATATCCGCCTACTGTTGGACCGCGGAGAAACGGTTGCCTTGCTGTTACTGGATCTCAGTGCAGCATTCGATACTGTGTCACATGCTGTACTTGAGCAAACCCTCCACGCCACCGGTATCAGGGGCGCCGCCTGCAACTGGATTAAATCTCTGCTAGAACAACGCACCTTCCAAGTTTTTTCCCAATCAGCATGCTCTGACACTATGACCCTTAAACATGGAGTGCCGCAGGGCTCTATATTGAGCCCACTGCTTTTCAATGTTTACATGAGTCCATTGGCCAAAATGATAGAAGAGTCTGGCCTACTCATGTTCTCGTATGCTGATGATTCCCAGCTTATTTTCTCTTTATCATCTTCGGACCCAAATAACATCTCGTCATTGAAAATCGGCCTCACTAACATCGCAGACTGGATGAGAAAAAATTTTCTCAAACTTAATGGCGAGAAAACAGAGTTACTTGTTTTGGGCAAAAACAAAGAACTCTGGGGCCCCCAGCACTGGCCTGATGTGATGGGCACACCCCCGGTCCCAGTCAAATCAGCACGCAATCTCGGAGTCATCATTGATGAATCATTAAGTCTTAATCAGCAAGCTACTAAGACATCATCCACTTGCTTTGCGATTCTAAAGTGGCTGAAGAAAATCTGTTGGATGCTGCCCAATAACACCCAAAAATCGGTCATCAATGCTTTGATAACCTCCAGGCTTGATTACGCCAACGTGCTTTATCTGGGGGCCAACAAGGCCATAACCCGACGACTACAGACAGTGCAAAATGCCGCCGCAAGACTGCTGTGGAAAATTCCCATCTCCACACCTACCACCAAGTATATTCGCGAATTGCACTGGCTGAAAATCGAGAATCGGGTAAAATTTAAATCCTTATGTCTTATGCATAAGATCTCAACCAACAAGGCACCCAAATATCTTCAAAATCTTATTCAGCCCTACCGTCCATCCCGCACCCTTCGCTCAGCTACAGCCAACCAATTTGTGATCCCTAAAATCAGGCTGGCGAGAATGGGCGGCAAATCTTTTTCATATCTGGGACCTTCCCTTTGGAATACTCTTCCATTGATTCTTAGGCAGGAAATGAATCACCTGAAATTCAGGAAAGCCCTAAAAACCTGGCTGTTTAACATCTAAAATCCTGATTTTCTCAATGCACGGAATCATCAGCGCCGGGAAACCCTTTGTTGGGTAGCTGTAGCGCTTTAGAAATGAAATAAATAAAATAAATAAATAGATGTCATGTGATAGTTAACTTATCTTTGGAGTTATGTATGGAGCTTGTGCAGGAATGAGATGCTTGTTTTTTACAAATGTAACTACTTCAACTCAGATTAGAGCTGCTGTTATTCTTTATCCTGTCTGCATTTAGTGGATGAAACGTGTTAACTAGCGGGATAGTTTGTTCCTACTTTTATGTCTTTAACATGTTGATTGCTTCTCCGATGAGTGAAATACATTGTTTAAGGTCAAAAAGTCCCCTCTCTATAAAGGTGAGGCATCTAAAAAGTGATTTTGTATCCAATATAGCCTGTACAGATCCCTGAAGTAACTCTAGTGTCGCCACCATATCTCCCTTGGTGAGTAGTAGCTCAATGGGTGCTTTTTGATGTGTCCCCTCAGCCCTCAATCTTTTTACCTTCCTTCCAAACAAAAGGCCCTTGCTTTTCATGCCTGAGTCTGGCCCAACCGCTGTTCCTCCGCTCGTCCTCCTCTGCGGGGCTGACATATTGGCAGCTAACAGCTTGTCAGGGCTACTGATAACTTGCTCCTGGGCGGGAGGTAAATTAGCCCCTAATGCGTTGGAGACCAGTATAATAGGATAAAAGGGGTAGAGGTTGACTGGCCACGCAGCTATCCGTGCCATCTAGTTCTTGCGTAGGAGATAAATCGGATAGTCCTGAAGCAAATTGAGGGATCGCCAGTATCCTGGGGGAATTGTAAGAAGATGATTAATAGGGGAGCGGGAGAGGCGCAGCACCAGCACTATCTCCTTGTCAAGGACTCCAGCCGCCCTTTGTAGAAAGGAGTCCATGGTCACTATTGTGCTAGTTGCTGCCTTCACAAGCAGCGTCACCACCTTGCATTTCCCCATAACAGTCCAGGATGGGAGCAAGGTTCACTCTAGACTCCTATTAAAGCCCAAAACAGCCACTGCTCTCACAATGACTCATGTTGGAAAAAGGTGAACAAGACCAGCACACCGTGCTACCAATACAGTCAAATCAAAGGGCACCAGGACACAGAGCAACTGGGGGGTAGATCAGTGCTTTAAATGGGCCGGTACTCACAGGTACGGAGTACCGGCACCTCTAAGTTTTATCACTCTGAGTACCTGCACTTCTCTACTGCCGTGGAGAGTACCGGTACTCCTGAAACGCTGGTGCTGGCGGCTTGTCAATGACAGCGAAGGCAATCCTGTACACTTGAGCTTAGCCCCGCTAAACTATTCAGCGTGAGCTCATTTGCATACTGTCCGGGTGTTCACCATCCTCCTGTGTTACAATCCCAGAAATCGAGGCAGCCCGGTGACAGCGCAATAAGAAAGCCCTGGGAGGTATCCAGGTTCAAATGGCTTCAATCCCACCTGATTCTTTTTGGTAACTATCTGCTTATGTTTGTCTGCTAGCCTGTGATTGTTTTTGTGTGAGAGAAAGGGCGAGAGAATGGAGGCACTCTTGGAAGGTATATGAGTGGAAATTATGGAATGCTTTGGGTGTACACCTCTGCTTGTTTCTGTGTCGCTCGGGAATATATAGTATTATGCCAAGCAACAGCAATTAACAGTATTGATGTTGCAAATATTATAGAACAAGGACATGCTTTCGTTTGTGTAACGAGTGAACAAACCTGCTTTGTTTATTGAAAGGCATTTCTCATGTGTTTTGGTATGTGCTGCAAGTAGTATAGAAGTCAACAAGTATTGGAATGTCTAGCCCTAAGCCCCGCCCACTAGCCACATTTAAATGAGTACCTACACTCCCCCCCCCCCATTTAAAGCACTGGGGTAGATATTTAAGATGCAGCACAAAGGTACACCACCCTTCTCTACCTGCACTTCAATCTCCTTGCTGAACTGGGTACAAGACCCCTGCATCTGCTGCAGTCCTCCAGTGGGGCTGTCAATCCCAGCGATCCCAGGCAGTCAAGCCAGTGGTGGAAAAGGAGGGACCAAGAGGGCAAGTGCAGCCCAGCCTCCTCTAGCCTCTGATGGGCACCAACGGGAACCGCCCTTGGCACGGGCCCTTGGCACGGGCTTCGACCTTACAATAGAATTCACGTCACTTCCCTGCGCCGCTGGGGGTCAGCTGCGCTTTTCAACACACGTGGCGCGTGAGACTCCGTCTCCTCCCCTCCTGCTTGAATTCCTGGGATAGCAAGTCCCCTCTTCAGAGTCCAGGCATCAGCAAGACCTGGCAATATCATTCACTTCACTCATCCAGTTATGTTTTTCACCAGACAGAGACAGGCACGGAGGGATTTACGGACCCACTTACCATGATGGAGGCACCTAATCTCTCTCCTTTTAGTCTGGCACGGAATAGACCCGCAGAAATGGGTCTGCTGTCTAAGGGGGACATCAAGCTCTGAAAGAATAGCTTTGTGGCATGCTGGTGACTACTAGACAACCCTGAATCTTGCCAAGAGAAAAGGGAAGGAGAACCTCAGCAACCGTCACACTCAGAACCAGTAGCCCCCTGCCATGTGAATCCGAATTGGTTAGCTATAAAAAAAATAAAGACTATTATGAAGATCAATGGGATTTATACTGGACTATTGGAAGGACTTTATTCTGTTCAGGATGACTCTGTTGAACACTTTGCCTGAGGTTGATGATGATTATGCACTTGTATAGCGCACGACTACCCGTAGGCATCTCAGCGCTTGTACAAATACCACCGGGGAACCCTTCCTGGCCTTTCCCTGTGAGGAGCCCACTCCAGGGCACCCCCAAGGTGAAGTCAGGCATCCTCAGTGTTGTTGGGGCCGTTGTAGAGATTAAGCAAGCTATTGCAGAGTGGGACTCATGATTAGAATAGGCACCGAGGCGAGAATTATCAGGTCAGAGGAAATTGAGCTCGAGACCCACCGAGGCGGGAATTGAACCCTGGTCCCAGCCAGTCTACTGCATCAGGGTCTGCCGCTCTAACCATTGAGCCACACTTCTCTACGATGATGGAAGGCCCAGGACAGAGATGGCTGGAGAGTCCTGGATGATGGCCTATATGCCAGGAGGGGTAGTAGGCATAAGTAAGTAAGCATGGGAAGGCCAACTCCTCTCATCAGTTTTCTGCTGATGAAGTAGGTTTCTGATCCTCCTCTTAAGTCACAGCTGATAAGTAAAATGCTGTGAATCGTGAGCAATGTAGATTGGAAGGGGAGGTGCTTGGGTCTGCGTCCATTGACCCCTGGCAGGCATGAATCTGTGCTTATGGCCGCTTAAACACGCCCTGAAATAGATTCCTTGTGTCACATATATGATGTTTGTATTCCCCACCCGTAAAGGTATGAGTGTAAAGCCCACTCGGAATATAAGGCCTGGTTCTTGCACTGACAATACCAACGCATGCAGAGAGAAGCAGAAAATTAAATCCACCAGAATTCAAAATTCCCAATATTTTATTTACATTTGATTCAATTGGCCGCATTGCTTGAAATACATGAACTCATTAAGTATGCATTTTACAATTTCGACAGCCAAAATCATTCATCCTTTGGAAAAGATCTGAAACATTTTATTCGATGGGGGGTTATACATTTGTATTAGGGTGTGATGTTTGCACCCTTAGTTTGCTGCAGTAAAAATAAATTCAGAGTAGGGGGTACAAGCATATATGATGCATAAAGTTTGGGAATTTACTCGTTTTCATTTTTTTTTTAATACATTTTCTTTTTATTGGCAACACAAGAAAACCAAACAAGAGGAGAGTAATTTTACATATACAGTAAAAGCAAGAAAAAAGAAGAAAATAATCACAAAATTAGTAATATCATATCGTCAAGTCATATTTTAAACTAAATCAGCATTAGGCATCAAATCGTATAGCAACATTACACATCTATATAGCAAAGTACATTTGTAACCTCGTTTTCATTTCAATGCAATGTAAGTGTCTTTCAAGCATTGTTTTACTTGATAAATGAATTTATGAAGGCCTTGCGCCACCGGTGCGTCACTTTTAACATGGGAAAAAGTGACGCACCGGTGGCGCAAGGCCTTCATAAATAAGTGTCCAGCTAAAAGGAAACCCACCTTATCTCTGTGCACCAGGTTGATTGACCGCTTGCTCTAATGTTAGTACATTGTTGACTCGGGCGGACTTAAGGCCTTATTGTTCTCTGCATGTGTGCTCTTCGGTGAAAACTTTATATCTGTAACATTTATCAGAACGCGTCCTTCATTTATTTTGATCATTTCCTCGTGCTTTCTTTCCTCGATTCAAAAGCCTCTGCAATCTCGTTCTCACACCCACCCACCGCCTGGGGTTCAGGGTCAAGAGCGGAGGAACAGAGGAATCCGTGTCCCTGGAGACAAAGAGGACAGGACAATGTGCCTTGCACGCGATGGCCACAGTGGCATATCAAGGCCACCACTAGCCCTAAAGCAAGCAAGCAATTCGAGCCCCGTCCCGCGGTATTACAGTAAAAACAGTTACTGATTGGGGAGAAATGGGCCCGTGCCAGAGCGACCGCTGCCCTGGTGGTAGCCACGCCCCTCACGGCACATATTCAGACTGCTGTACCATACATAGCTCCAAGCCAGGGGAGTAACGAAACTTCAAGGCCCCTCCCTTGCAAAGTTCCTGGAGCCCCTCCCCTCCCCACTCTCCGAATGCCGTCAGGAGATTTCAGTTCAGGGGCCCCACTGCCTGTGCACATCAGTGCTGGAAGGGGCCCTCTCGAGCTCAGGGGGGGCCACATGTTGCACCATTGAACTAAACGCTTCTCTCCAAAACTGAGAACCACTGATTGACCAACTTTTGCTGCACAGAATGTGGAGCAGTCAGTCTTGGAGCGAGGCTAAACTGCACAGCTGAACTCATTTTATATCCAAAGTCTGCCTAAAAACTTACATAAGTTAAATCCAGTTTCTCTCCTCAGCCAGGACATTCCAGTATCAAGTGGTAAAGAGTTTGCACAATGTCTCAGCTATTGGCATCAGACATAAGGCTAAAGATCTCATCGCCTCCTTCCTGGCCAATCGTTCCCAAGCCGTAAAATTAGGTCCTTACTTTTCACCCATCTTTTCCCTCCCATGTGGAGTGCCACAGGGCTCCTCGCTAAGTCCGACCTTATTCAACATTTATGTGTCGGACTTGGCGAGGGTGATCAAGGCACATGGCATCAGTCTTACAACCTATGCCGATGACACCCAGCTGGTCCTATCAGTTTATCATGATGGAGACACAGTTGCAGCCAACTTTCGAGAGGGAATGCTGGCCATTAGCACCTGGATGTCATCCAACTGTTTAAAATTAAACTCGGAAAAAACTGAGATTATGACATTTGGGAAGCTAGAACCGAGTTGGTCCCCTCAGTGGTGGCCAAGTGACATGGGCCTTCCACCCCAACCCGGAACCAAAGTCAGAAACCTGGGCGTCATATTTGACGACAGACGATAACAAGGTGGTATCCACCTCCTTCTTTGCACTAAGAAAAATTAAAAAACTTCTGCCCTACCTCCCCGTTTCGGCAGGGAAAACCCTGATCACCTCCCTCATCTTCTCTGGAACTGATTATTGCAATGCTCTCCTTCTTAACGCACAGGAAAAGGCTCTAAATAAACTCCAGCTGGTGCAAAACGCCTCAGCAAGGGTCCTTTTGGGTCTTCCCAAACGTTGTTCCATCTCCCCATTCATCCGCCAGCTTCACTGGCTACCTGTCAGGAGTCGCATTAAGTTCAAGGCACTTTGTATCGCCTACAAGGCCATTAATAACTCTGGCCCCCAGTTTCTCAAACATGCCTTCCGTCCATTTGCATCATCTAGAACACTTCGTTCAGCATCTGCACATCTCCTGAATGTACCACGAACTAACAAAGTCAACTGGGGCGTCAGATGTTTTGTTGTTTCCACAGCTAGACTGTGGAACGCTCTCCCCCTCAGCATCAAAACCAGCCCAACCCTCCTTAGTTTCAGGAAGCAATTGAAAACCTGGTTGTTCACATACTAGTTGCACTCTTTTGTTTAGTTTCTTATTCTTTAAAGCCCCGAGACACCCCCGGGTATTTGTGCGCTATACAAATTGCCAAAACATAAACATAAACATGGTATTAACACGATGAAAGCAAATTGAAAAGGGGGGGCCCTCGGCCCCCCCGCACGCATGGCGGCGCAGCGACCGTCGCCCCCCCTTTTCCCTTTGTTGTCATTCGGCGGTGGGGGCGTGCCCTGGGGGGCGCGACCCACCGCCGATTGGCCGGCGGCCTCCCTGACCCGGATCCAAGGTAGAAGGTCCGGGTCAGGGGGGACGGGCTAAAGGAGGGGCCGCCTGGCCCCTCGGGAATAAAGAGGTGGGGAGCGCCCAGGAGACCCCCTTGTCCCTGGACGCTCCCTCGCTGAACGGTGTGCCCCGCGCTCGGGGCTTCTTTGTTTTATTTTATTTCCCCTTCCAGGTTCCAAGCAAGTCGGGATCGGTCCAGCGGGAAAGGGAGGATGTTCCTGGTCGGTCGTGGACCCGGAATGGACGGAGAATGGCGACCGGCGATGCTCCACGTAGGCAGGATGACCGGGGGGGCCAGTTTTTCCGAGAGAGGTTTCGGGCGGGTCGATGGCTCGTGGAGAAGTGCGCCTTTGACACAAGTTAAGTAGGGGGAAAGCAGGGGTGTTATGGGGGGCGGGGGGGGCTCGGCAGGCGATCTACACGAATGGTTTAATTCCAGTAGCATGGGCTATGGAAAGCCCTTGCCGTCGTTGAGCGCGCGTGCGTACAAATAGCATGTATGTCCTTGCGGAGTAGAGGGGGAGAGCAGAAGGTAACCTCATTCTGGGAGTTCTGCAAGGTGTTAATTTTGGATACGTACATGCTTGCTCATTCTGGGAGGGAGAGGAGTTGGCCTAACGGCTAGGGCGCTCGACCTCAGACCTGGGGATCTGGGTTCGAGTCTCGCAAACGACGCCAAATAATGTGTTTCTGCATAAAATGAAACTCACTCAGGTACGGGAAGCGAAAGTATTGCATTTTATACGTTCATGCTTGCACACGTTTGGTAGTTTTCTGCAGATTACATGTAAATATGGCAGCATTCTATTTATCTATGTGCATGGCCCTCTACTTGAAACTTGTCTTTTATATGAGTACAGGTTAGGTTGTCACTTTTTCTTTGGTCACTTTAGTATTTCCCCATCGTCAGTGAAAATCCTTACTTGGCGGGTTGACATTTCCCCTCCGTAAATCTGACCTCCTGTTTGTTTGGCTTTTGTGCCATAAGATATATACACCTTTTTTATTTCGTTTTTGAACTGACCTCTGGAATTAAAGAGGGAGTCTCCTGATTTATTACACTCTCTGCATGAAAATGAGGCATAATACGGCTACAATCTCTGCCCCGCCTTCATAGCGAGATAAGCAGCTATCGCGGACAGGTTGAGCCAATTTTGTACAGCAAGCTGTTCGTTTGCTTCCACTGCTTGGAGAGTAAGGCGCCCTTGGTGTAATACTCTGTAGCGTTAGCTTCTCTTAAACAATGTCTTATCTGTCTTCAGTGCTGCTTAAAGGAATGCCAATAGCTAGAGGAAAAGTTGAAAGTATATCTAGCAAGGACGGAATTTACGAGATACAGCAGGATGCACGAGGGATAAAGGAAAGTGTAGCTATTATTTTCTTGTGTAATATTTGACTGATCTGGCAGATTGAATGCAGGATGTATTTCGGATATCCTGCATAATGTGTACTGCTGGAGGCGGATGTGTGCGGTGTTGTGATTGTGTTAAAAATTTTCATATTGGATTTATGTATGTTGCGTAAGCCTAGCCAGAAGTGCAGCTTTCTTCGAGGCGTGTTTTTCTCAAAAAGGTCTAATGACAGTAGGCGTGGTTTACTATGGTCATCTGAGCAGAATGAAAGTAACCTTTCTAGGTCACGAATTTCACCTTCCCACACCTCCGAGAAAGTCCAGTTTGGAGCAGCGGTGACACCCAAAACCCGTTTTAGTTTGGCATTTAGATAATATGCATTGGATTACGTGCTGGCAATTATTTTGTCAACCTTGGAAGAATGAAAGGTTGAGGGCTTTATGCAATTTTGAAGTTACACACACATCACTTCGGTGAGCACTCAACAGTCTGAGCTGTCCTATCTTAAAGAAACAAGGGATAGTTTTAACAGTGTCTCAAGATACAGGCAATTTGCAAACAAATGCATTTCAGTGTTTTCCTCTTTATAATGTGTATCTTTTAAGTTTCATTAACTGCGGGCTGGGGGTTCCCTTCATGCACGCTCAGGCACTTTGGCAGAAGTTTAATTGGATGCAACTATGTGAAGTAATTTCTGGCGGAAAATAGACTCATTTAGCTGATCAAAAAATCTTTTGTGTTTTAGCCCAGGGGCGGCTCAGTCTTCCGGCCCCATCGCTTATACCCAGATCAAGGGCTCTTTAATGTGATGCTTACAAGAAGCGCATTTCAGGCTCGAATTATCATCACTTCCCAGTCCAAAGCTCGTGCTGGCACACAGCACGCGCGCGAACTATAGCTGGGCGTTTTCAGGGATCGGTGGCGGGCCAGGAAAAGCAGCTATGCCCAGGTTAAGCGTAGAGGGTGATTCGAAAGGCCAGAGGGCCTCGTAAAAGTGGCAGCACAGAAAAAATGGCTTACATCACGAGACACCAGCTGCAAGCTGTGGCGTGGTACGCTTTCATAGTCCTATTTCCTTGACAACCAGTCACACTTGTGGATATTAATAGGGAGATGGATTTGTTCTTCAGATTTGATTTCCTCTTATGTGATGTTTTGGCTCGTTCCAGTGCTTAATTTGTGGAACGAGGAGTGCTAGGGCTAGGGCCAAATTTATTTCTAAGGAGTCGATTGCAGCTGGCAGTAGCACCCACAGCTCCTGGAACTGCCTCCGAATGCTGTTTTCAGTGTTTACTCACTAATGATGAGTCTCTGAGAAGTGCGACATTGTGGACCACTCCTGGACATATCAACACTGTATTAGTGGCATGGTTTCCCACATGGTCCTGGCGGGTACCCAGTGAAGAAGCGAGGCAGCAAGTTCACACCCTACTGTGGCCTTTGCATCGGTCCTTTCGACTATTTTATTAAGATAAGAATAGTAGTAAATGCACAAGTCTAACCTCCTGTGATGCAGGGCAAATAACGTAATCACCCCGTGCCCAAGGCAAGGATATTAATATGTTAAGGAGTCTTCATTTTACATCAAATTTGAAGGTGTTTTATTGCGAATACACTGGCCGAAGTGTAAAATGCGTACTTTGCTAGAAAGCGTTGTACAATGGTTCGACAAAACTATTGGGTCTTGCCTTGGGCCGGGGTCTGCTGAGAGTTTCTATTGGGTAATGCACCCTCCATGATGACGGTCTGGACTGCAGAAAAGGGTTATACGGCTGCTTTCACTATACAATTGTTCCTAGTATTAACAGCAGTGTTGAGGGCCGACTATACAAACAATGTTTGGTAGGCATCCCACCAAGGCCCCACATTTTTGGGCGTTTCCAAGGGAATACACTGTATTATAATGGTACATGGCACGTATCAGAAGCAGAACGCAAACACTCTGCGTCCATGTTGGACACACCAACTGGTTTCTGAGCTGCGGAGCACAAAGAGTAGTAATTTTGGTGTTAATTCCTGGGCTTCTTCATTGATGTCCTCCAGGCACTTGCAATATTTTATCCAAGCCAGGGTTGCTGCTTATTTATCTTACGCAAGGAACAGCCATTGACAGAAGTCAAAATTTTACACTCTAGAATTACTATCATTGGTGTCTGCTGAGGTGATAGTTAGAACAATGGTGGAACTATTCACGAATAGGGTATACCCCCTTCTCTTGGGGTCCTCCTGGGGATTAACGCACATCTAAGGGTAGGGCTTGACGAGACTGAGAAAGCCAGTTTCCCAGGTCCCACATCCCTTTGCAAGCCTAAGCAGAAAGTCAAACAAGGGACTTATTTCGTGGTGAAGGTAATAAACATCTGAGGTGCTGTTCACTATTCCAGGGGGGACATTACACCAGTCCAAACGGCCCTTCATGGATGATAGGTTAAAGTCAACATTATTAGTGAGCTATCCTAGTAGTAGCTGTATTGCGTGCAGCCTTCAGGCTAAGTCTTGAGAGAATGTGGAGCAGCGTGTTTTACCAGTCTATAATTTCATGAATGGGTAAATGAAAAAAGAACAGGTGTATAACAAATATATGTATTTGTTCCACACACATCCCTTTAGTTCCTTTCCGAGGCTAAAGGCACACAGTAATTTAGCACCATATACGTGGTACTCTAGGGGTGTACCACAGCCATATAGTAATAATGTGGTAGGGGTGCAACGAATGGCATAGAGATGGGGCCTAGAGCCTGTAGAAAGACTACTTGGGGTCCTGATAATCATACACACCCTCATGTCACACATAAAAAGGTGCCCATGAGCTTAGTTGCGGCATCACATAGTTCTGGGGATGCTTGTGATCATGTCCGGTTGGCTAGGATGATATTTCCCGGAAGCCAAAGTGGCGAGCCAAAAAGGCCCTTGGGCCAGCTTATGGCCTGGCGGAGTTAGGGCTGTGCTAATTGTTTTAGCTAAAGACTGTGATGCTGCACTGTTAAGTAGGCTGTCTTGTGTCACACATAGATCCTATGCGGAAAATGGGTGGAAAACCAGGAACAGGAGGTGATGTCCTGGTTTACGGCAGAATTTTTACGAACCATAAATGTGCCGTGGCGCTGCCACTGGGTCACTGGACTGCACACGGGATAGTGTGACACTGCCGCTGGGTCACTGTACTGCACACGGGGTATTACACCTATTAGAGGTCGTTCTACAGGGCACTCTTGGTAGCACTAATTCAATCGCAATACATGGAGCACAAACTGAGGCTATGCTTAACATTTACTGTCAACGTGTTAATGAGTAGTCATCTGGCGCTAATATTATCTAAAACTTAGCAACTGAGGGTAATGTAAGACTAGCACGTGGATAGCAGTTATCGCCAGAAACATTAATGGTGTGTGTTTATCTTTCCATTTTATGTATGGCCGGGTCCATGGTGGATACCTGGAGTGCTCCACATCACAACAGCTGCAACAGGTGGACAGCTCAAAGGATGCTTACGTCAGTCACGGCTGGGTCCATGGCGGATACCGGAGGGGTTGCTCCACACCGCAACATCAGCGGCGGGTGGACGTCGAAAGGGAAGCATACGTCGAGAAAGAGGACACCAAGGGCCCAAGTATTGCTGGCAGGTGTAAGTGCTACCCATTCCCTAAGGTGGAAGTGTGAATTGTCCCCCAGGTTTTTCTTGGTCTTTTCCTGGTTATTGCAGTTTCCCAAACCTGTGACGCAGGGGAAGAACGCATCACCGGAAGGGGAGGAGCTACAACGTGCCAGCACAAGCAACAGGCTGGACACGGGACAGGGTAGATTTTGTTTGAGGGGTCTGTGCCTTGGTCACTTCAGGAACTTCTTTCAGGGACTCTTAGCGCAGCAGCCCGACCCCCCCGTCAGTGGTGATACTTCACCTAGGGGGGAATGTCTTGGCCAAACTTGGGAGGCGAATACTCAGTGATGAGCTCATCTCCACTGCGGGTGGGTCTCCTGGACATCTCATTCTTCTGGAGAGGGGGGTTATGTCTCAACCAGTTTAGGGATTACTTCCGAGGGCTGTTAGCGCGCCGGCACTTTCCCCCGTCAGTGGTGATACTTCACCTAGGGGAGAATGATTTGGCTAAACTGGGAAGGCGCATTCTGATTGAGGAGATTATCTCAACTGCAGGGTGGAGTGCCAGGATCTGCCCGGGTTGCACGGTAGTATGGTCGCAACTCATAACTCTGTAGTAGGGGTGGGCGGGGGATTCGGTCAGGGCGTTGAATCACTCGGTAAAGAGGATCGACACACAGTTGGACAAGCTGTTTCGAGCCCCCCCCTGTTGCAGACGATACCTCATGGGCGTGTCGGGGGGTGGACGGTATTACGTGGGGGATGGAGTTCACGTGAATGGAGCAGGTAACGTCTGGTGGTCTGACAGTAGCTGGGCCTGGTTGGAGGGATTGCCAGACGGAGGGGGGGAAGGTCCTGGGGTCTGATAATGTGAGGGCCTGGTTGGAAGGTTTTTTCCTAAAGTGAGAGTTTTCTAGGGTAGGTCAAGGCAGGGGGAGGCCAGATCGTCGGTTAACAATACTGGCCTGTGGCGGTAAGGTCATTATCGGTGAGCACATATTTGAGGTCTGAGGGGGCGGGCATCATCCTATGGAGGTTCCCGCCCAGGGGGAGGGGCCTGCGGGCCACTCCCAGAACTCCAGGGGCAAGGTAATGGATGCTGCAAAGGAGCGCGGGTAGGAGTAGTTCACGCTTTCCTTAGGCTGGTAGCCACCCCGCGCGCGTGGACTCATGACGCCACCGGCGCAGAGTAAGGGCCCTCCTTTAGTGGGTAAATGGAGTTCAGGGCGTAGACCGGGAATTCCCGGGGTAACACTGCGCATGCGCACGTCTCTAGGGGAGGCGCAGCTTGTAGGACCTGACACCGGTAGTGACCCTGCCATATGGCCAGAAATGTACAAAAATCAAGTGAGGATGTTTAGTCTCGGTTAGGAAACAACATGTATTAGAGTTTTGTTAAGGTCAGGCTCTCAAACTTGTTGATAATAATTGTATATCTGAATGTCCTGCTGATTTTTGTATGAATTGTTGATTATGCAATTAAAACCTTTTTTAATTTCATACTTTAATAAATACGGCCGGGCGACTAGCGCCCGCCTTCCAAAAAGTAAAGACGTCTCGTGTCCCCGTTCCTGGGTGTTGGGTGCTGGATTGGGGGGGAGGCGGCAGCTAGTCGCTGACCATGTAACATGTAGTTGAATTAAGACATTGTGTTGAGAGAACTGTGCTAATGCTAACAATAGCTAAAGGAGGCCTCGATTTCAAAATGGTTGGCGCTGTCTGCAGCCAACTTTTCAGAGTGCAATTCTTTTTGTTTTTGTCTCGCCCTCTGCAGAGACTATTCATATACTGGCAGCTTTGTAAACACTGCTCTCAGATGTAATGCCACTTTGCCAGGTACAAACTGATGTGTATTTTCTTTAGGGTTGTGTAGCATACTGTTTTTCTGAGGGTGAATGCTCGGAAGGGGGAAACAACATTTACAGCGAAGTCTAAACCATGTCCGGCCTTCACAATGTGGTCATTACAACGATGCGTCTTTACCACTGCATTCCTTTACCATGCAAGTCTGTACAATAACCTGCCATAAGGGAAGCGGCGCGGGACTTCGTAGTCCAATGCTTTCCCTACTGTTGTGCAAATTGGAGTTGATATACTAATTTAACATTTTCTCAAAGTACAACGGTTTTCCCTATGGTAAAGTGATTGTTCGTTGTAAAGACTTGCGTGGTAAAGGAATGCAGTGGTAAAAATGCGTTGTTGCAAAGAATGCATCGTAAACCTTCACAAGGCCTCACCTATTTGAACTGAATGGTTTCTCATGAAAACTTGCCCTTGCATATTGATGGCAACATTTGTACTGACTATTGAGGTGTCTGAAGGAACGGCTTTATGGGAATGAAAAATTTATATGAAAAAGAAATTTATAAAGAGCAAAACATTCAACCGAAGGTGACAAGGTGCTAGCTCATTAGACAAGAAATACCGGACATCAGAGATTAAAAAGCCAAGGGGCATATTACCAAGGGTGGCGATAGGGAATTATCGCCGGTTTAGCGGCCGTTTTCGCCCGCTAAGCGGCGATAATTCTATCGCTCTATTAGCAAGCTGTCGCTGACTGATGTTAGTGACAGCTTTTAGGCGATAGCGAGCGGTTTGGGGCCCGCTTTGCATGTCAGCGATATTTATCGCTAATGACATGCAAAGTGGGCGTACCTAACCTGTTAGCGACTGAAAGCAGTCGCTAACGTCGCTATTGCCTATTAGCAAGGCAGGCGTAGCGATGGAAATATTCCCGCTATCGCCAAAAACCAACGCCTGCTCAGACCAGTTCTTAGCCATGTTATCCAATGGGAGGTGGATAACATGGCTAAGAGCATTTCGTCGCTAATGCGTGAATATCGCTGTATTCTCAGCGATATTCACGCATTTCGCCGCTATTGCTGGATATTTTAGCACAATGGAGAAAAACGTTGCTAATAGCATGTTGTCTCCGCTAACATATCCAGCGATAGGCAGCGATAAAAAAATCGTTGCTAAGCCTATTTAGCGATAAATATCGCTGCTTGTTGGTAATATGCCCCAAAGTCTTTAAAGCATTCCTGAGGCCTACAAATGTGTTTCCTCTTTGCGTGATACTGCTGCATAACATGATCTCCGAGACTGTTTTGTTTCTACGTTAACCTGATTGGTTCAAACCATGAGACGCTCGCACAAATGTATTGAATGTATAATTCTATTGGTATTTCGCATTGTAATAGAAGCCTTTCTCTGACGGTTTGCTGCTCACTCTCCCCTGATCTGCAAGAAGCAACACTAGGTTATTGGCTTTTTTTAATTGAGCTGAACTATATTTTGTTCTGTTTTATTTGTAGCATTTTGCTCTCAGCTTCATGCTATTTTTTATTTAAATAACTAATTTACTGACTTCTAACCATTTCTGTAATTACTTAAATCCTTTAATAAACCTTAGTGGTTTCACTATGCTATCTGCCCGGGTTTCATTGCAGAGCCTCATGTGCTTTACTATTTACTTTGTAATCTGCATTAAAATTGGTTGGCAGGTCCAGTTGAGGAGGAACAAAATCCTTATGGGGTAACACCGCTCCTGGTCCACCAGAAGCGCGTTATACATGATTTTACTAGAAAAAGCGCTAACAAAGAAAAATCAAATACATTAGGCGAAAGCAAATAAAATAACACTCCACCTCATAGTTTGTGTCAGTATTTTTTTAAATCAGACTGTACTTTTCCTCTTTTCGACTTTGTGGAACATGGAGTACAAAAAGGGACCAACATAACAGAGTCTGTGAAACCACAACTACAGTGAAGTAACATTGCGGGTACCTCTGGTGCTGGGACTTCACATCTGTCATAAATGCCAGCTGGAGGAAGAGCTCTACGGTACCACTGATGACCGCGTAAGACATACATGCTAGCATTTTCAACTTGGCAAGAGGGAGATTTAGAAAAACTGTATTTCCCCATTGACTTACATTGAAGGGTGGGGGGTTAGGCAGGATACACCTAAAAAAGCCATTATGTACTAAAACAAATTGGGAGTCTCCCACCTGAATCAGGTCTGTTGGCATGTATGTTAAGGCAAAGGGAACACGGCATATCCAAAGAAGATCACTCAAGAAGTGGAAGCAAGTGCATGATGGTAGGTGCACACATGAGTCCTTTAAATAGCAAGATTCGCGACTCCACCGCGACCTTATACAGGGGGGCCGAGATGAGCATCATGATGGGTCTGAGACTCCAACTATGTGGGGAAAAAAAGCAACTTGTGGCATTTTAAGCTCATAAGGAGTTTCTCAGACACCCCTACAATGCACCCATGGGGTCAGGGTATCTCTACCCTGACCCCTTATTTTCTATCTAATCTTCGTTTTAATCCCCCGGGACCTTGCCTTGCTTCACAAATTCGGAGTCACAACTTTGTACACAGGTTGTGGTCACCAATGACAGCACTGCTCCTGGCGCATCGGTTCGCATACCGCCGCGTAGGCGTTGCGATGGATCCGCGTACATACAAAACAAAAGCACACATTTAATGCACAACATCACACTTAAGAATTATAACTCTTAATTTCACTCTATACGTTCTAAACAGTTTGTGAGTAATTTTGTCAGTGTCTAAGTGCGTCTATATGTGGGTTCATAAGTCTGCGAGAACATGTATCAACACTGATAAATGTGTGAGTGGGGCAAGAATGTCTCAGTGCGTCTTATAGTGGCTGCATCAGTGTCTGAGTGGCTCTGTGAGTGGGAGCAAGAGTGCCTGATTAGTTTTGCGGGTGCATAAGTCTTTGACTCTCTTAGTCTGTGTGTGAGTACATGAGTGTCTCAGTTGCATGTGTGTGGGTAGGTGCTTAAAACTGAGTGGGTCTGTCAGAGGGTGCGTGACCCTCTGTGTGGGTCTGTCAGTGGGTGCATGAGTGTCTGTGTTTGGTGTGTGAGTGAGTACATGAGTGTCTGCGTGGGTCTCTCAGTGGGCGCATGAGTCTCTGAGTGGGTCAGTGAGTGGGTGATAAGTGTCTCAGTGGGTCTATGAGTGGCTGCATGAGTCTGTGAGTGGCTGCCTGAGTCTCTGACTGGATCTCTGAATTGATGCATGACTCTGATTGGGTCTGTGAGTGAGTGCATTAGTCTCTTACTGGGTCTGTGAGTGGGTGCATTGGATTATGACTGGATCTGTCACTTAGAGCATAAGTGTCTGAGTGGGTCTCTGACTGGCTGCATAAGATTCTGAGTGGCTGCATGAGCATTTAAATGGGATTGTGAGCGAGTGTACAAGTCTCTGAGAGGGTCTGTGAGTAGGTGGGAGAGTTAATGAATATTATTGTGAATGGGTACATGAGTCTCTCAGTCAATCTGTGAGTGGGTGCATAAGTATTTGAGTATTTTATTTTTTTAAATAGTTTTATACAACGCGAACAAGACCCATGAGGGTATCAGAGTTCTTTACAGGTGAGCAATAAAGGGAAGAGACTTATAAATCAGACAACAGGGTGGTCAGAAGTGCCCGAGGAGAGAAACTCTGTGACGCTTTGGCATACATAATAATAATAAGTCAAAGTAGGCCTGGAGAATAAAGGACATAGAATAAAATAAATCATGTTACAGAGTGACAAAGGAGGAGCTGGGAGGAAACTGAGTATGAAAAGTGCATACAGAGATAACTCTCTGAAAAAAACGCAATCAAATTCAATAAAAAGACAGGTGAACATGGAGAGGCGACGGGTCTTTGAGAGCATATAAGGCAAGGGGTGCTAGGGAAAGAATTGTTTCAGCAGAAGCGCTTTAACTTCCTTTTTGAAATTTACAGTTGAAGCGATCATCCTGAATTCCGGAAACAGGGAGTTCCAAATGCTCAGGGCGATACCTGAGAAAGATCAATCATAAGTTTTCTTTTTATGGAATTTCTGCGGTGTCAGCAGAAGGGTGTTGGCACTTCTGGAGGATCTGGAGCCACCAGGTAGTACAAGTTTTTGTGGGAGGTATAGTGGGGTGTTGTAATGAAGGCTTTATGAGTCATACAAGCAATTTTTTGTTTTATCCTTGCTTCATAAGGGAGCCAATTTAGGGATTTCAGCTCCAGTGTAATATGGTGGTATATTTTTGAGCCAGTGATGAGTCTAGCAGCAGAGTTAAGAAATGCCCTGAGTGGCGCCATCTTCAATCTCGGCAGTCCACAGAGGGCTGCAATTCCATAGTCCAACTTGGAGATCACCAGACATTGCACAGCGGATTTGAAGTTGTTAAGGGGGATAAAAGGTTTTATTTTCCTTAGGATGCTTATTTGAAAGTTGGCTCCCTTGGTGAGGGCAGTGATATGCTTCTGCATGTTTAGGCTCTTGTCCAGCATTATGCCCAAAGAACTCGTGGAGTCAATGATGTGTGTTATGAAGTTAAGAGCTGTCCACTGATGATCGATGATTGATAAGGTGGGGCGAATAAAATGAATTCCGTTTTCAGAGCATTGAGTTTAGGATGATTTAGAGTCAGCCAGTTTTGGGCTTGCAGTAGGGTGGTGTTGAGGGAACTGATATCACCAGGGGAGGAGATGTTCAGGTACAGTTGGGTATCATCGGCATACATGTGATAATGGGCATTGGAAAGTTCCAATATTTCAGTTAAAGGCTCCATGAACAGGTTGAAGAGATTTGGAACCCCTAGATTAACTGAGGAGGGGTTAGAAAGTGATTGATTGCCCTTGAGTCTTTGAGTTCTATTGTGGAGAAAAGATGCAAACCAATTTAGGACGGGCCCTGAAAGCCCCATCCTATGTTCCAGTAGGTCGAGTAAGCAGTCATTTTTAACTGTATGGAAAGCTGACGATAGGTCGCGGAGGATCAGAAGGCAAGAGTCATTCTGATCCAGCATTTTGAGCGCATCATCAACAATGTGGATGATAGCGGATTCTGTACTATGACCGTGACGGAAGCCAGATTGTAATTGGTCCAGTCGTTGGAAGCGTTCTATGTGATTACAGAGCTGAACGTGGACACAATTCTCAATGAGCTTGGTTGTTTAGGATGGCTTGATCTGACCTTGGCGTTTTAAGAATTGGGGTAACCTGTCCAGCTTTAAGGCAATCTGTGATAGAGTATCTGAGTGGGTCTGAGTGGATGCCTGAGTGTATGAGTAGGTTTTTGAGTCAGTAAGTGTTTGAGTGGCTCTGTGAGTGGGTACATGAGTGTCTGAGTGGATCTGTGAGTGGGTGCATGAGTGTCTCAGTGGGTCCGTGAGTGGGTGCATGAGTGTCTCAGTGGGTCTGTGGATGGGTGCATGAGTCTCTCAGTGAGTCTGTGACTGGGTGCATGAGTCTCTGAGTGGGTCTGTGAGTGGGTCTGTGACTGGGTGCATGAGTCTGAGAGTGGGTCTGTGATTGGGTGCATGAGTGTCTGAGTGGGTCTGTGAGTGGGTGTGTGAGTCTCTGAGTGGTTCTGTAAGTAGGTGTGTGAACCTCTGAGTGGGTCAGTGAGTGAGTGCATGAGTTTATGAGTAGGTGTGTGAGTGGGCGTGTGACTGTCTGAGTGGGTTTATGAGAGGGTGCATAAGTCTCTGAGTGGGTCTGTGAGTGGGTGCATGAGTCTCTATGTATATATGTGAATGGGTGTGTGAGTTTCTGAGTGAGTCAGTGAGTGGGTAAATTGGTCTGTCAGTGGGTCAGCGAGTGAGCATGTGACTCTGAGTGGGTCTGTGAGTAGATGCATGACTCTCTTTGTGGGTAAGTGACTAGCTGCTTGAGTGTCTGAGTAGGTCTGTCAGTTGAGGCATAAGTCTGAGTGGGTCTCTGACTCTGTCTGGGTCTGTGAGCTCATACATTACTCTGTGACTGAGTGTGTATATATATTTTATTCTGCAAGGTTCGTGACTGACCTTACATGGGGGTGGTGCGCTGAGCATTGCAACAGATCTACAACTGTACCATGTGGAAGAAATACCATTTGTGGCATTTAAACTCATAAGGGGTCCCTCAGACACCCCTACAATGCCTAGAGGGCAATGAACACATTGACACCAATTTACAAAAAGGTTGCTTTCCGGACACAACAACTACCTTTCTGCCAAATTTGGTGTAATTCCGTTCAGAGTTCGGGCTATAGTCGGGTCTAAAATCTCTATGGAAAATTGTAATGGGAAAAATTCATTTTGGGACCCCCATTTTTCTCAGCCCCCACGTGACAATTCAACCCAAAAGGTTCAGAACACATCCTGACCCGAATGTCATATTCATTTCGTGAAAATTCGCCAAACGGCGCCAAATTTATTGGCAAAACAAAAAATGCTGTTCCTATAAGTACCTACTGTGAACCGGATATATATATATATATTTATTACAATGAGTTGGTTCCCGGGCTACCCGTATCTGGCGCTTCTCAGCGGGTGCGTCGCTTTATGCGATTGAACCACACCGCTTCTTATTCCAACAACGATTTCCAAAGAAAATCAGCAAAGCCGCCACTCCAGTCACACGAAATGGTGTAGACAACGTTAATTTATTCTTGAATCCATTTTAGCATTTTGAAAACACAGCACAACCAACGCGTTTCGGTAGCTCCTTCTACCTTGATCACGGTTGCTCACCACTGTTTGCTAATCATTATTTAAAAAGGAGATCCCGCCCACCACAATCACGGGATTGACCTCATTCCTGTCACCCTGATAGGAATTCTGGGACTCGTAGTTTTAATTCATGTACATCCCCCACAATTGTTTATAATTTTAGCAAATGACATTCCTTTCATGTTCAATGCATTATATTTACAGTGGTTACAGTTCATTTTACTGTGTTGAAACCATCAACTATATCGTGGGAGCCAATTATACAGTTCTCACAATGAGTCTCTTTTTCTTACCGCCCTCCAGTGGGCCTGCATACATTTTGTACCTCCCATCCTTGGTGCATCCCTCTCTTATCATTAGTTCAGATTGTGTGGGTTCTGGGATAATTATTTCAGGAGTTCATTGAGAAGTTTATTTATTATATGTGAATGTACAGTTCTTCCGACTGATTCAGTCCAAAAGGAGTCATTGTCCGAAAGTTCAAAATATGGCGCGACTCTTTTTGTCGCAAAAGTTTTTCCCGATGGCCGCCTCTTTCTGACAAAGACATTGTTTCCAGTCCCAAAAATTTGAGTAATTTCCAGTTGCCATTGTGGTGTGTCTCCATGTGTTTGGCCACCGCATTTCCTCTGTCTTTGTTCACCGTGGCTCGTACATGTTCTAATATGCGTTTTTTTAATTCGCAAATTGTACTTCCGATGTAACGGAGCTGGCAGGGACATTCAATCATATAGATGGTGTATTGACTCTTGCATGTTAATAATTCCTTTATTTTCCACACTTTATTTTTAGCCATTTTTATTTCTTTGGTTGGTTTGGCGATTTCACACACTTTGCAATTATAACATTTTATAAATCCTGTTTTCTGTAGCCATGTGGTCTTTTTCTTTTTAGTAATGAAGTGACTGTGTATAAGCTGATCTTTCAAATTTTTAGCTCGCCTATATGTTACCACCGGATGTTGCCCCATATGTTGTCCTATGATTGGGTCTAATTTTAGAATCCTCCAATTTTTTATCAATATTTGTGTTATCTTTTTCGATTCCTGACTGTAATCCAGGATTAATCTGATCGGTTCATCTGTATTTTTTTGCTCCTCTTTGGGTTTCAAGCATTCTTGCCTTTGTTTTTGATTAGCTCTTTCCCAGCATTTATCTACCAATTTTTTACCATATTTTCTTTTTTGAAAACGTTTGATGGTTGCCGCACTGTGTTTTCCCCATTCTTCTTTTTCACTGCAAATGCGTTTTATCCGGAGAAACTCTCCGTATGGAATGCTTGTGATTAAAGCGGGTTGGTGGAAGCTGGTCGCTTCTAAGGTAGCATTTGTTGTTGTGACCTTTCGGTGTAGAGTTGTTTCTACCCGATTATCCTTCACATACACCTCTGTGTCTAGGAAAGTTATTCTGTCTTTACTTTTCACAAACGTAAATTTCAAGCCTGGAGTACTGTTGTTTAAGATGTCAAAATATTGTTCAAATTCTCTTTCTCTCCCCTTCCATACAATAAATATATCGTCTATAAATCTTTTCCAGGTTACTATGTGTTGGGTAAAGGTTGAATTTTCTCTGCTCCAAGCAACCTTCTCCTCCCACCAGCCCATTGTTATGCAGGCGTAACTGGGGCTGAAGGCAAAGCCCATAGCGGCTCCATTCCGTTGGCGGTACAGTTGTTCACCAAAAAGGAAAATGTTGTTAGTCAATACTGTCGAGATCATTTCCATTATCATCTCATTATGATCTTTGTAGTGTATGTTGCGTTCTTTAAGATAGTATTGACAAGCCCGCTGACCTAGATCGTTGTCGATGTTAGTATTTAAGGCAGTCACGTCCATTGATATTAATAGGTACTGATCCTGCCACTTCAAGTTTGTCAACATGCAAAGAAAATCCGTAGTATCTTTAATATAGGATCTTAATTTTTCCACGTATGGTTTAAGAAAGTAGTCAATAAAATTGGCCATCGGTTCCAAAAGTGATCCATTCGCTGACACAATTGGCCTCCCTGGTGGTTTCATGGGGTCTTTATGTATCTTTGGTAAAAAATACATAGTTGCCATGCGTGGGAAATCTACACTGAGGTATTTTTTCTCATCATAATCAATCAGGTTTTTTTGGGAAGGACTAAAGCATGTTGTCCAACTTGTCAACATAAACAAAGGACTGTGCTTCACATTGCCTGAGTGCAATCTTGAAACTGTAAAAAACTTTAAAAATTAAAATGTTAGCCTGAAAGACATATAGTAAATACATTGATCTCAAGCGCGTAATGTACATAGTCCAGTGATATTTATATTAGGAGAAAAAGAAGGCAAAACGTAAGAATACTTTGTTCTGCAGCGTAAATGCGAAAGCAGTCAATCGCATGCGCTTTCTGAACTTTCAAGTCCGAAGTGGGTATCAGTTGCAGGTATGTCATTTTTAAATTACATCACCCGAGCGGGTTGTTTTTGAAACTGGCAAGAATGCTGGGTACTTGGCATGGAGCATGATATTTATTTCTAATATGCAGCATAGTGCACACTGTAAACTTGCTCATGTGAATAGGCATTTCATATTTACAGAAATATATGGCCCCATAGTGGGTACAACGTTGCTTGTCTAATAGACGCTGAATGTGAATAGTGTTATAAATAAATCAAAAAATATACAAAAAAATTGACAAAAAAGATAAAATCCTTATCTGTCTGGCAGTAGACGTCAGGTTAACAGATTAACAGATTGTTAGAAGGTGGTTCTGACACTCTGAGCCGCCCAGATTTTTCGCTATTTGAGCACCTATTTGTTGAGCTTTTACTATGGGAAAGCTTCATAAGTCGGGACTTACCCACAGTGAACTCATCATGAAAGAGACTGCATGTGGATTTTACTGGTGTCCTCCTAGCTTGACTAGGCCGCTGCGCAGCAGCTGGAGTAAGGGGCATTGGGCTGGTTACATGCAGACACATGTGTACATGTGTGTGCACACGTGTGCGGGCTGCGCAGGGGAGATTCCAGGCGTGCGCTGCCCAGGAGCAGATACAAAGTAAATGGTAGGGCAGGACTTACGCAGAATTGGGTGGTGACAGGGAATAGGCTTTATTCAGTGGAAAGAAACATGCCAGGGTGTAGTGTAGTTCCTATATTCCCAATAGGCTCTGCGCATTGGAATAATATATCCTATAGATGTGACGTAGGACTTATGCCTACTAGGTCTCTATCGAATATATTAGACTTAATTGTGACTTAATTGTGAGTGCCAGCTAGCTCAGAGGTCACTAGAAACGTTCTCGAATAAACAAGAAGTGATTCGTTTCTGACAACCGCATAAACATGACAACTTTGTTTCCCCAAGATAAAAAGTATCTTCAGAGTCGTGGAAACAATAGATAGATATTTTACTGAGTCAATCGTGCATGCTTCATTTCATCAGAGGTGCAGAGAAATAGAGAGACGGGTGTATTTATTGAACAGTCTTCTTTCTCATGCAGAAGAAATGAACTGCTACAATCGTAATACTGGCTGCAAAGTATAATACGTACAGCAAGAAGAGTATTATAAAAGAATACTGTAAAAGCATGGTATGCTTTCTAAGCCATGAAATACTTACATAAATAAATAAAGACTAAAAGTACTCAACTGGTGCTTCTAAAATACGCCTATCCCAATGTACCTAACCTAAGTCTAGTACGAGGGAAGAAGTAAGTGTGGTGTAGCATAAGTTTAGTATTCCTTTGCCAAGAATCTATCCAAGATTTCTCTTAGGGTCTAATCAGCTCCGTACCCTGGTTTAGAATGAAGGAGGTCTGGTATCTCTTTGTCTTCAGACTCGATTTCCCAACACCCCGCAATGGGAGCTTGGAAACACTGGAGCTGGATTTCTCGGCAAGAGAAAAGACAGCGTCTCTCTCAGTGCGTCTGCTGGAGGGTCGGCTTCCTTCAGCACTTGCTGTATTGAGATGCGTTGGGCAAGTAGATAGTCGAACTGCTCCAAACCACTGTGTGTTTGCTAGGGCAAGTGTGGCCATATTTATACCTTGAAGGTGCCGAGTTTGAAAACTCCATGCGTTCTTGGACAAATCAATATTGAAGCAAGGGGAAGTCCCTAACTGCTGAAGCCAAGTTTTCCAAGAAATCGTTGTGGCTTTTCGGAACTAGTGGAAGTATCCATCCCTGTATTTGGACTGCATGGGCTATGTCTAAATATGGTTATGATTTCTATGCCTATATAAGGACAAGGTTATTTATACCTATATAAGGGCAAGAATCGGGAAAATTACACTAGGGCCCTAAAATGCTATACTACACCCACTCGACTTTATTATGTTCGACATTACTAAATTCAAGCACTAAAACATATTTAAAGCATGTGTTTACAATCCCACCCAAAAATACATAAAAATGCATTTGAAATGTTTGTACACGAAAAATGAGCATTCGTACTGTAATGCATTTGTAAGCATTGATTTCATTTTAAGCATATACTATGATAATGGTAATGCTAGCTGAATGAATCATGAAAATTACATTTATGAAATGGCTCTTAAATACAGAAGAAAAAAGGTCGAGACCATCCAATAGCAGAATATATAATTGTTTGGTTTGTGGACAAGTTCAATATTGTTTCTAGGAAGTATTCAAAGACTTCTTGTTCTCTCAGAATAGTTCTACTTGAAGCAGATTATTTTGTGCCAAACTTCAGTTTTGGAAAAAGTGAAATCAAATCGTAGAAGTTTTTTTAGTTTTTGAAAAACGAAGGTCGAATTCAAAGTCTAATAGAACGCTGTGTGCTAATTTCAAAAGTTATTCTCGGTGTCAGGAGAAAACATTAAATCTTCTAAGCTGGCAAAGAAATCGTCTACCACAATAGGTGAAAGTTGAACCACCTCATTAAGTAGATCAATCGTACACAGATGAGAAGCATCGCCATCAGCGTCAGTCGCATTAGCAATTTTCGCAGTAGATGGTACCAGTGTGCCTGTTGGTCCACGTATCTCAACTTCAGCTGGAATTGCTGGTGAGACCACAATGAATGCCGTCATCAGGATCAGTTGCCGCTGTGGACAACACAATGCATGAGCCGTTACCAAACCAAGCAAAGCGTCAACATCCGTTGGCAGTGCTGATGGAAGTGTCAGACAAATATCCAACACACATTCCTCTCCACAAAGCAGGCATCGTAGAACAGGTAAGATGCAATCTTGCTAGATTGGTCTGAACGATAGGAACCACGTTGTATTCAGATCTCTCAAACGAGCCAAGCCATGAATCTGTGTTATGCGCTCATGATACTGCTTTGCCAGAAGAGTGTTCTCCATGGTAATCTGGGTATCGCTGGTGACTGGACTTGCCATATCAGAGCAGAAGGAACAAAAATAGTATCCCTGCTACGAGTCCCAAAATGAGAGGCAGGCCGCCGAACACAGAGTGAACGAAGTTTGGAAAAATGCCTAGGACTGCTTCAAAGCGTGCTAACAGTCCCAACAAAATCGTCCTAAATAAATGTACAATACCACTGGTATCAGACATGTTTAAGATACGACCTGACATTTCTGCAAAATGCATGGGGCAGTTTGTTGATAATAGGGCATGTATCTCTGCAGAGGACCTTGCAACTTGCAGATCATACATCTCTTTGGACGAGATCAGGAGGAGTGTGGCTCAATGGTTAGAGCGGCAGAACCTTATGCAGAGTTCTGGCCAGGGACCAGGGTTCGATCCCCGCCTCGGCGGGGGTCTTGGGCTCAATTTCCTCGGACCTGTTAATTCTCGCCTTGGTGACTGTTCTAATCACGGGCCCCACGCTGCAACTCTGGGCAATAGCTTGCTTAGCCTCCACACCGGCCCCAACAGCGCTAAGGATGCCTGGCTTCACCCTGGGGGTGCCCAGGAGTGGACACTTCACAGGGAAAGCCAGGAGGGGTTCCACAGCAGTATGAGTATCAATGCCAGGAAGCCGGTGACCGTCTGGTGACAGTGCACTCTATAAGTACCATGACATGACATGACATCAGTGGCACAATTTTTTGTTAAAGAATGGCTTTCATTCAGCTTAAAGTATCAATTTGAATAGACGAGATGTTCAGTGAAGGCCATAACGGCGACTCCCCGTCTGTCTTAGTTTTAGGAAACAATACTTTCATACAGCAAGTGACCCTGGCTGACACACTAACGAGATAGGCTATTCCTGGCATCATTCCACAACAGCTGTGATCATTCAACATTATGTAGCTCCCATTGGATAGCTGCCTAAAAATTGGATCTATCACTGCTGCCAGAGAACCTTACAGGTGGCAGGATAAGTTGGTCGAAGAACCAACGCAGGCTCCATGTAAATTATTGCCCTGACATAAAAGTGTACTGTTCAGTGTGCTTTTGCAATTATTACCACTTAGAAATACCTCCGTTTACCCACTCCAACATTTGTGTGTTTATGGTAAATCCCAGGTCGACTTTATGTATTCTTTACCCAACCTTTCATACAGGCCTGCTGGTATGTGTTTCAAGCAATACTGAAACTGGAAAATCGTCACTGGCAACATGATGGTGCCATGTATTATCCATTCTATGGCTAGTTTCTCAGAAACGGTTAATGGTAATCTTTCCAGTTTTTCTATGCTCAGCACCGTATAGTCTGCCCCCCTCTGTGCCAAAGAGATTTGTTTATCTGTAATGTTAAATCCAGTAAACAATGAGGTGGTGTTGATTAGACGCCAAGGCACATAGCCTGAACGAAGGTTTTGTAACGTCCAGCATAGCAGCATTATAGAACGTAATTGAGACTGTCCATGTTGAAACATGAGCAAGTCCTGTTCACTTAGGTCTATGGCAGATGATACATTCTGGATGACAGAGTTGTTAACCCATTGTCAACTACAGACAGAGCTTTCTCTAAATTAATACAATCAAATTCTCGTATTCGTTCTGCAGTTTCCATTTGCGTGATTTTCCATGCTTCATTATAAGCAGCCTATATACCGGCGTATAGGAAATGTTTATGATGTGATTTACGAGGTCCTAGTAAGAAGTCTCTTAAATCAACGCCATCTTTAAGAAAAGTGAAGTGTTGTTTCATATCTGGTAGTGCAGATTTTTGTAGCCACTCAAGGCACAGTTTTCCTACACTGTATGTTGTTATTATGCCTGGATCTTGTCTCTGGACATATCTTGGATCTGGCCTAGTTACTGTAAACCCTTGTGTCTTAATCAGGAATCTATCTTGACAGTTATTCGTGTCTGTGGGCCAGATTAACCATTTTTCCAATCAGGACTAGTTCTGTTCTGTTGTAAAATATATTTCACGTCTACCTCCTCATCTGTAGTTCCATTACTATCAGGCGTGGGCTTAGGTATGGACGGTTTGTATTAGTCTTTTATCCTAGCCAGGCCAAGACAAGATGTCTGTTGAACAGTTTCATTTAACAACATTATTTGTTCTGGGATGATGCAGGCTCTGAATAAGGCTTCTAAACCTTGCACCTGCCAGTCTTTTGTGCCCCAGACAGTTTTCGTCTCAATGTTTATTTATTTATTTATTTTAACGACTTGTAGAGCACCTGGTGACCCGAAGGCATCCCCGCGCTGTAATGATTTTGATATCCAGATGAGATGGAGGAGAAAAAAGGAAGAAAAAAGGGGGGGGGGACGTTATTTCGGAAATAGAAGTGTTTTCAATTTTTTTCTAAAAATAAGATAGCTGGGTTCCAGTCTGAGGGTACGGGGGAGTGAGTTCCATCTGGTGGAAGCTTTCACAGAGAAGCGTCGGCCACCAGTGCGTGTCTTTTTAAATTTGGGGATGTTGTCTTTCCAAAAATCAAAACCTAATGTAGACAGCTGAGCATAAAAGGCAGCAGAATATATCTGCATAGTATTAGTCAACATAGTTTTCATTCCTGTCTTATTAACATTTTTAAAGTAAAATGTTTCTGGATTTGTGACATTAAAACCTGAGAAGTATGCAAATGTTTCATTAAATGTTTTTGAGCTACCCTTTGGTGGCGTCGGACAATGTTCCCATTGATTATGAGTAAAAACATTTCTAGGGTTTGCAGATTTGTGCAAATAATGATGACCATAATGATTAAAATAATACATGTGTTCATATTCTGATGAACCTTCTAAGTATTCATGTTTTGTAAATTTTGCTGACATTTCTAAGTCTGTCATCATGTTATTAACAGTCTCAAAGTCCCAATCATCAGAAAATGTGCTGGGTGAAACAAAGTCACTCAAGGAAACCTTAAATTGATGTGGAATTTTCAACAGCTCTACAGGACCATAATTGTCATAATCAGTTCTGTCACATGCTATACCACCAGGTATAGGAACTGCTGTGATGTTTACTGATGGCAAGTCTCTGTGTTCACGATGAGATGATTTGTGTGGCTTCAGCTGCAAGTTGATGTTCTTATTTGCAGTGTCCATTTTACTATATTTCCCATTTATCAGCATTTCCAAACTTAGTACAAGGATTAGCCAAAGTAGGAGAAAGAGTACACCTAACACAATCCAAAGTGCAACCCATGGTGATACCAGATATGTATTTTCAAGTTGATGAAAGAGTTCTGTTACTTGTTCTTTGAAGGTTTTATTTGCTGGCGTTGTTTCAGGCTCACTGTGATCCTCAGAAAACGTATAAAAATTGATGAAATAGCCAGAGGCAGTTCAGTCAATTTTTGGTATTGCATCCGGATTATTTGAAATCGCTGGAGCTGCTTGGTCCCTTGACATATTAGTATAGTCAGATGCTACATCATTGTAGATGGGAGTTTCTTGACGAACTGTTATTTGGGTTTCAAGAGGCACAAGTTCCATGGCATTATTACATAGTCCTTCTTTTCTTACTGCAGATTCTTCAAACTTGATGAGTCTCTCAGTTTGAACCTCTTGGACTGTAGCAAGATTTGATCGTCTGCTACACCTTTGGAGTCCACTGGGCCTACTTATTATTATTGGCCACATGATGTGGTTTTACCAGGTCGATGGACACAAACCGGTTCTCCTTTCTTCCAGCAAGGGGCGGCAGTAACACTGTCCTTGAACCGTGGATTGCTAGCACAGGTACTGGATTTCTGTAAGAAGGCCCAAATTCCTTCTTACCCGCTATTTTTTCTCTGACCAGATCCCCAATCTTTGGAATCCAGATAGGTCTTGCTGGGACAGGTGTTTTTTCTTCAGTGGTCATTGGCTTCTGTAATGCGTTGCTTAGACTTCGTCTTGTTTCATTTAACTCCTGCAAAACAGCCAAACAGCCGTTGATATCAAAGGGTTTTTGTTCTACCACTGAAGTATGACGATCGAGGTCTTCGACAATCATTCTAGTACCAAAAAGGATTACATATGGAGTAATTCCATCCAGAGAATTTCTTGGTAGATTGTTAAGACTATGTTGGACACTTATTAGATATTTGACCCACCCGTCACCCGAGCCTAATACCCTTGCTGTTATAGATTGCTTTATGTCACGTTTTTTTCTTTCCACAACCGAATTTCCCTCAGGATGGAATGAACTTGAGTACCGCAATGCAATGCCCAAGCTGGCCATGGTCTCTTTGTAAGCTTTGGAGCTAAACGCAGGATCCTGGTCAGAATGTAGCATGCCGATTGTGTATGTGCCGATAAAGACTCGCAAATCTTTTATAACAGTTCGGGCGTCAGCCGAGCGCTGAGGCCACATCCAAATGAATTGTGTCCTAACAGTTGTGGGACCGTATTCGTCCATGGTGATGTCTGCGTGTAGAAAGTCTAATGCTGTCTAACAATGGTGTCTGTACTGGGCTGGCCACACTGTAGTCAGGTATCTGATGGCTTTCTAAGCTATGATCTCAGTAGCAGTGATCGCAATTAATTGCAAATTCGTAAATGTGGGCATTCATCCCTTCCACCAGTACGTCTCTGTTAATTCTAGTAGAGATTTTGAGATCCCTTGATGTATCAGACCCTCTCCCATATGTGCTTCTGGTATTAAAGCACCTCTACGTTGCTTGTTTGAAATTACTCTATCGCCCACACCAGGGATATGAGCAAAAGTAATGGAGTTGGCATCAAATATGTATGCATATTCAAGTGGATAGTTTAGAGGTAACGATGTACCACTGCCTTTGCTTGTGGCATTGACAGCTAGCATTGTTTCTGCATCTATTTTTGTTTTTGAATGAGTGATTGCAGCTACGGAAGCCGTTTGTACCGCTGCCTTCGCGGCATCATCAGCCAATGAATTCCCTACAACGTGAACGCCATCACGCTGATGACTCAGTGTATGGATCACGTGAGTCTTTTGTAGTTCTTTCTGTAATAGAACTACTTGTTCCCAAAACAACTTATACTTGATTTGGCCACCTTTTGCATCTTTGAGACCGTTTGGACCCAGTTCTGCAAGTATTCATTGTAATATTGAACGCAGTAATACGAATCGCACACTATGAGTGTGGGGAACTCGCGATCGGTATTTTCAAGCGCCATTTTGAAAGCTTGTAGTTCAGCTCGCTAAACTGTATAGTCTCCTAGTGATTGAGTTTTTGTGACCATAGATCGGAATTTACAATTGCGCCAGCAACCTTTAACAATCACACACGCTGCACTATAAGCTTGTTTACCCCCAATTGAGGGCTGTGCAGATCCGTCTGTAGAAATTATACATCCGTAATGTTCTAGAGGCAGAATCTCAGTGGTCAGAGGACATTCTTGTACGTATTGTAGAAATTCTTGAGTTTTCAAGTAGGGGTCAAAAACATATTCAATTTTTGTTGCAGCAAGAGAATTAACCCATTGTATCCATCTCGGATGTAAAGCTTTTACATTAGGAATGCTCGCTTTTGTCACTGCCTCTAAGGCAGGTACAGGCGTAACGACCATTATGCGTTTTCCCTGTGCAAGGGCTCTCTCTTTTGCTACTGCAGTTTGAACCGCTGTCACAATTTTTTCTGTTAAAGTGAATTTCATTTCAGCTTGTGTGTACAAGTGTGATTTGTTAGCTATTGGTACTTTTTCTCCTTCATTAAAGGTTAAGTACGTGAATCCGCATCTCCCTGGGATGATTCGGATTACAAGGTTGCTACCTTTACGAGTGTCTGTAGATGTGTTGTTGCTAACATGTCTGTTTGCACTGAACGCAAAATATCTGTGTGTTTTTGAGTCCAATTAGTTGGTTTAAAATCAGGTTTGATTAGTTCGTAGAGAGGTTTAACCCTTTCTGCGTAATTTAGAATGTAAGTTCTTCCGAAATTCAGGAAGCCTAGAATTGACTGTAAGTTTTTCAGCGTTTTTGGAGGTTGGAGCAGCGCACACTTTTCTAAAAAGTTTGCTGCCAGGCTTTTGCCTTCACTTGAAAGTTTATATCCTAAGAATAGGGCGTTGAGATGGGCAATTCTTGATTTTTTAAAGTTGCATTTTTACCCTTCAGAGGCGAATCCAAGTATTATGGTGTTCACCCTGTTCAAGTGCCTGTCCAAGTCATCGTCTGTTAGATAGATGTCATCGACATAAGATAATGCCTCATCATCATACATTTGTAGTAACTCTGTTACTCTGGCTGAAAATAACCCTGGACTATTCTTGAATCCCTGCGTGATACGACAGAAGTGATGCTGTGTCCCCATAATTGAGAAAGCGGTCAAGTACCTGCTTTCAGGTGCAATGTTTTGACAGAAGAAACCGTTAGAAATATTTAGGGGCCGATTATGATGGCGGACGGACCTGAGTCCGTCCGCCACCATAGAGTAGGAGGGAACCTCCGCATGCCCTGCGGAGTTCCCTCCTGTGCAATTAGGATGTGACCGCCACTCTGGCGGTCACATCCTCTATTTTCACCATTGCGGCAGGTGCAGCTTCAAGCTGCATCCGCCGCAATGGTAAAAATGCATACCATGCATTTGTATGCAGAAAGCGGCAGGCACCGTGCGGTGCCTGCCGATTTCTGCATACAAATGCAGGGGGGTACCATAGGTACCCCCCATGTGCACCCCCCACCCACCCTTCACCGAGGGGGCCCACAACGGGCCCCCGCAGTGAAGTTACACATGCTTTTCCACGGCGGAAAACCCGCCGCGGAAAAGCATTTTGCACAGCCCATCCTAATATGGTTGACGGTGTCTGAGAGACACCGTCACCATATTAGAGCTTTTCCGCCGCGGTTGTAAGCCAACCGCGGCGGAAAAGCTGCAGACGGAAACCAGGACCCACCAGCCATCCTAATGTGGCGGTGGGTCTTTGGTGGGTCCGCAGAGGATTTTCCGCATCCTCCGGGCCGGCGGTGGCTTCCGCCGGCCCGGAGGATGCGGAAAATCCTCCATCATAATCGGCCCCTTAATGTGGTTTTATATTTTTTGCGCACAATGTTATTCATCAATAAGAATTTAAATGTCTGTAGTCCAAAACTAGACGATATGTATTCTCTGGTTTGGAGACAGGAAACAAAGGATTGTTCATGGACGAGGTGCATGTTTCAATCACCCCTTGGTATTCAAGTTGATCTAAGATCTCCCTGACCTGTTTTTTAGTTTCTTGCTTAACTGGATACTGCCTCTGAGCAGTAGGTTGATTTTTTAACTGGATTTTATGGTGAGGAGAGTCCTCATCCTATCCCACATGATTTTTATATAATGCTGGAGCCTGGGCTACAGCCCATTTTCTGGCATAGGTGTATTTTTTATGAATAGGAATATGATTTGAGAAGGCTGGCAAAATGATTTCTTCGCCATGTGGGCACTCCCTGACAAATTCAGGTGGCCAATCGTTTTCAGCCAGAAGGATGTCATAACCCTTAGACAGTTTTTCCCAAAAGAGTGCTCCTATTTTTCTAGTTATGTCCCCTCTCTCCGGAGTGTTACTTCATATAACTTATGGGGTACACTAACCCTGGTATCGGCAGTTTCAACTTGAATGTATTCATTCAAGTCCACTGTCTCCAGATGATCCATCAGGATCTTGCGAGCTATGGTAACTTCTGCTGCGCTGTCCAGCATTGTCTGAGCCCACTCCCCGTTCTTGAGTTGTGTCCTTAAGATCCTCGGCATGTCTGATTTTTTGACCTGCTACCTTTTTTTTTGGTGAATTCAGTTTTCTTATTTTTTGGAACTTGTTGATCGTCTTTGGACTTCATGCGTTTTTCCTTGTGTTCTGATCGTCCTCTTCTTTCCGATTTCTGTGAGGAAGTCTGAAAGGTACGAGAGGAACGTGTATCAGTATCTTGATATTTATTAGGTTTTCTCAAATTATCCCTGTTTTTGGGGTTATACCTCTTATCAGAGGGCTCCTTTTGAGGAGACCTACCTCTGGATTGAGAACGCTTCTCTTTAGGAAGTGTCTGTCTAGTATTTTCCCACTTCTTTTTAGGAGTAGTGAGTGTGTTTTTAATAAAAACCTTTTCAGGATTTTCTGTTAGTATGGGCTTTGCTGGTTTCTCACCCAAACTATCTCTATCTAGTTTTTCATAGGATTTTTCTATTATTCTGGCCAGTTCATACGGTTGCTCAGTTACATCAAGTTCTTTTAGTTTTTGGCAGATTGCCATGGATGCTGCTTCTCCTTTAATATTAGCTAATATTATAGCTGAAACCTGTTTGAAATCCTTCAGTAACTTCATACCGAGATTTAAAGCAGGCTCTGCCCCGTATTAATTTTGAATCTGTTTCAGGACGTCTGATATTACCGCCATGGACGGAACACCATGTGTTTTTGTGTAGATTGCAGCAAAGACTGTACCCCAAGTGTCACAGTCCTCCATGTGTGGTGCGATCCCCATTGGTAAACAGATAGTTAGAATCATGTGTTTCTCATGAGGTGTACTGTCAGGAAATACTGCCTCGATTTGAGTAATTTTTTGAGCTAACCAAATTGGAATTTGTTTCCTTTTTGTGGGTAATTTTGTTTGTGTTCCCCTGATG
Source organism: Lissotriton helveticus (assembly GCF_964261635.1). Lineage (NCBI taxonomy): Eukaryota > Metazoa > Chordata > Amphibia > Caudata > Salamandridae > Lissotriton > Lissotriton helveticus. The sequence continues at coordinate 125,697,663 of NC_136061.1, forward strand.
AGGGGTGTGCTGTAGAATTCTTATAGCAGGTTGGACTGTTAGAGTCCGCATGACATATTGAACCAATTGTCTATGTATTTTAATTAATTGTTTTAGCTGAGCTGATAGTTCTTCACTTGACTTTCTTTCAATGTCTGGATGTCGGGTATAGCTGGCTAGTACCGGCCATGTTGCTCGTGGTCTACCTAGTGGACCGAGCCTGGTAATGGTGTTTTGATGTTGTAGGGCGCCTTTAAACCAGAGCGCATGCTCTTGGTATGTTAATGGAATTTTAATATCCTCAAAAGGAGTGTATTCCGCTGGAGGTTCCTCTATCTTGTAGAAGTGGAATACATGTGTTCTTTGCATTGCTTCAGGGAAGATAATCCATGAATAGAATACCTCTGTCTGCCGATATTCGGGTGCCTCTATGACAAAAATGACCCTACCACCACTTGATAGGCCATTTTGTATAAGCTTTATAGCGATGGTTTTCCGTACGTTTTCCGGGATGATTATAGCATCTACATCGGTTTCTTGGAAACCTGTAAGGTTTAAACCCGGTTGGTTTGCATTTACTGCATCTCCACCGTTTTCTTCGCCACTCATTTTGTTGACTGAAAGTTTGCAGAGCAAATTTCAAGGAAACAAAGATAAGGTGCACACTATTTTGGAAAACTGTATCCTTCAACGTTGAACAAAACCAAAAACGAATACATAGGATTTTCATCCTACTCAGTTATGGCGGAGATTTTATCCTTTAATCCAATCCAGACGTCTATTGGAGTATTTTACGGGAAAAAGGGGTCTCTGTGAAAAGCACGACTGAGTTACTCTAGTATCTAGCTTTAAATTAGTGCCTTACCAAATGTTGGGCGCCATGTAGTGTAGTTCCTATATTCCCAATAGGCTCTGCGCATTGGATTAATATATCTATAGATGTGACATAGGACGTATGTCTACTAGGTCTCTATCGAATATATTAGACTTAATTGTGAGTGTCAGCTAGCTCAGAGGTCACTAGAAACTTTTTCGAATAAACAAGAAGGGATTAGTTTCTAACAACCGCATAAACATGACAACTTTGTTTCCCCAAGATAAAACTTATCTTCAGAGTCGTGGAAACAATAGATACATATTTTACTCAGTCATCGTGCATGCTACGTTTCATCAGAGGTGCAGAGAAATAGAGAGACGGGCGTTTTCAATAAAAGTATTTATTGAACAGTCGTCTTTCTCATGCAGGAGAAATTAACTGCTACAATCGTAATACTGACTGCAAAGAATAATACGTACAGCAAGAAGAGTGTTATTAAATAATATTGTAAAAGCATGGTATGGTTTCTAAGCCATAAAATACATACATCTACATATATAAAAACAATGTCTGTCTGTCTGTTTGTCCTTTATGCATTACTTTGTTCGATCGCCATGAAACTTTGGAAAGTTGTTGAGTACACTCCCGCGAAGGTTTCTGGCATAAATTTGTTGTAAATATTGGCCCCCCAGGGCCCTCATAATCTTTCGAATACTGATGTACGCACCAGACGGAAATACAACTAATCGTGTATCCGCAAGCACTCAAATAAATAAATAGAATTAAAACACCATTCATCCGATCGCCATGAAACTTTGGGAAGTTGTTGAGTACTCTCCCGTGAAGGTTTCTGGCCTAAATTTATTTTAAATATCGGCCCCCAGGGCCTTCCTAATCTTTCAAACACTGATGTACGCACAAGACGGAACAACAACAAATCGTGTATCCACAAGCACTCGTATAAATAAATAGAATTAAAACAGCATTCTTCCGATCGGCAGGAAACTTTGGGAAGTTGTTGAGTACAGTCACATGAAGGTTTCTGGCATAATTTTTTTTTAAATATCGGCCCCCAGGGCCCTCATAATCTTTTGAATACTGATGTACGCACAAGACGGAAAAAAAAAAGTTGTGTATCGACAAGCACTCGAATAAATAAATAGAATTAAAACGACACTTTGAAATGTTTTCCATATTATAATGAATAAGTTTCAATAAAAATGACACAATGTAAATTGAATGTTATCATAACGAGTTTCCTTAAATTTCCTTTCTTCGGAGATCGCAGCAACGCGCGACGGGTAAGCTAGTAAATAAATAAATAAAGACTAAAAGTACTCAACTGGTGCTTCTAAAATACGCCTACTCCAATGTACCTAACCTAAGTCTAGTACGAGGGAAGAAGTAAGTGAGGTGTAGCATAAGTTTAGTATTCCTTTGCCAAGAATCTATCTAAGATTTCTCTCAGGGTCTATACAGCTCCGTACCTTGGTTTAGAATGAAGGAGGTCTGGTATCTCTTTGTCTTCGGACTTGATTTCCCAACACCCCGCAAGGGGAGCTTGGAAGCACTGGAGCTGGATTTCTCAGCAAGAGAAAAGACAGCGTCTCTCTCAATGCGTCTGCTGGAGGGTCGGCTTCCTTCGGCACTTGCTGTAGCGAGATGCGTCGGGCAAGTAGAAAGTCAAACTGCTCCAAACCACCGTGTGCATGCTTGGGAAAGTGTGGGCATATTTATACCTTGAAGGTGCCAAGTTTGACGTAAAGTTGGACATAATAACGTCATCAAAGAGTCGCAGTTCTTTGAAAACTCCATGAGTTGTTTGACAAATCAATATTCAAGCAAGGGGAAGTCCCTAACTGCTGAAGCCGAGTTTTCCAAGAAATCGTTGTGGCTTTTCGGAACTAGTGGAAGTATCCATGCCTGTATTTGGACTGCACGGGCTATGTCTAAATATGGTTATGATTTCTATGCCTATATAAGGACAAGGTTATTTATACCTATATAAGGGCAAGAATCGGGAAAATTACACTAGGGCCCTAAAATGCTATACTACACCCACTCGACTTTATTATGTTCGACATTACTAAATTCAAATAAATAAAGATTTATAACTAACAGGAAGTGATAGGAGCACACTGCTGACCTCCCAGCACAGTTCGCCCCTTAGCACTATGATAAATGCAGTTTGTAGTGCATGCTTACTTGGTATTTTGCTGGAGTGTTCAAACAAAGTTGGTGCAGGTTAGTGCTGCACATCTCTAGACACATGTGTTTCTGGATTTTATCCTTAATCAGTAGAGATAAAGAAACAACGATTTTCATCTGGGGTGGCTGAGCAGGCTGCCACAATTCTTACAGGTCTTTCACAGGCGCACAGGTGCATCTCCACAAGCTCGTCAGCTCAATGGCTCAAGGGAGCCTTTTCAAACAGGAAGGGGTGGGAGCACAGTGCTGACCTCCCAGCACAGTTCGCCCCTTAGCATTATTGTAAATGCAGTTTGTAGTGCATGCTTACTTGGTATTTTGCTGCAGTGTTGCACCAAAGTTTGTGCAGGTTAGTGCTGTACATCTCTAGACACCGTTGTGCTCCCCGTGAAGTGTCCCCAGAAGGGATGCCAGGAGCCCACCCTGGCCCCCCAAGGAAGCTGGAGACCGGGGAGCACCGTTGCGCCCCCCCTGAAACAGGTGTGAGGGTCCAGGATCCCAACTCAGGGCCCCGAAGAGAAGCCGGGGAGCGCCGTCGTGCTTCCGTGAAAATGCCCCACGGGGTGCCAGGAGCCCACCATGGCCCCCAATGAAAACGATGATGGGGAGCGCCGTTGCACCCCCTTGGGCATGGGAAAAGGGACCCAGGTCCCAAACTCTGGGCCCGCTGAAGTTAAGCCGTGGTGTGCTGTTGCGCACCCCATGAAGAGGCCAAATCGGGAAGCGCCAATGCGCTCCCCGTGAAGATTTCCAGGGGCTTGGGATCCCAACTCCGGGCCCCGATGTGTGCACATGAGGTGGGGAAGTGCTGTTGCCCCCCCTGTGGCCGGAAGATGATGGGGGAGTGCACTCCCCTGAGGCCCCGTCGAACCAGTGCTGCCCGCCGGAGCGGGCAAATCAGAAAAAGGAGGCCAGCTTATGCGGCAGCACGCGAGGGTGCTGGTTAGATGGGGAGCCGGTGGGGGCAGCGGGGGTGGTGCGCTCCACGGGCTGCCCTCCATCACTGTGGCCATGAGGGGGTTTGGGTGGGACTTGTCCCCCCAAGAAGAAGAAAGAAGGTGGGGTCCCGTGTGTGACTGGGCCCCCAAAGGAAAAGGAAGAGTGGCCGGAGGTGGACTCCCTGGGTTGCGAATACACCCACCACGGATGGTATGGGGCACGGGTGGGACCAGGCCCCCAACAAAGAGCAGACGGCCAGCACGGCTCTCCCCGGAGCAGCGGGAGAGACGCTGTTCTGATATGGACAGGCTGTGCATGAAGCTCCTCATACTGCCTTGCAAGGCATGGGGACAACTCTTTGTTTTGCTGCTGTGTCGCCCCCCAGAGGCGGGGGGTCACCCTCCATGGTGGAAGAACGTGCAGGGGGAGCTGCAGGAGCAAGACAGCCTCCCACAGCACGAAAAATCCAGTCCCTCCCTAAGTCTCAGCCATCATTGTGGCTTCAGGAGAAGTGTGGCTCAATGGTTAGAGCGGCAGACCCTGATGCAGAGGTCTAGCCCGGGACCAGGGTTCAATTCCCCGCTTCGGTGGCTCTTGAGCTCAAAAATTCCACGGACCTGATAATTCTCGCCTCGGTGCCTATTCCAATCATGGAGTCCCACTCTGCAGCTCTGGGCAATAGCTTGCTTAATCTCCACAACGGCCCCCACAACGCTAAGGATGCCTGGCCTCCACCCTGGGGTTGCCCAGGAGTGGACACCTCAAAGGGAAAGCCAGGATGGGTTCCACAGTGGTATTCGTACAAGCGCCTTGAGACCCTTGCGGGTGAGTAGTGCGCTATACAAGTATCAATTTACATTGTATCACCTTCTGGGCTGGAACTTTTGTTCTACAGCTGGGGGTGTATAGAGAAGTGCTTAAAGGAACAAAGGGCTGTGTGAGGGATGTCTGTAGAAAGGCATCCCCTGGAGGTGAAGAGGTGCAATTGCACCAGAAATGCATTTACTAATGTTATTTCTTTTAGAGGGACTGAAGGTCACATGTGTAATGTGAAGTACCTGTGTAAGGTGATGTCATAAGCAAAGTGGGGTTATGTTGCCAGACATTCCTGCTAGGGTGTCTGGCTGTATATGGTTAATCCTGTGACTTAATCTGTAATTCCTTTCGCGCTGGGTGCGAAATCTAAGGCAAATCCCTCTTGCTGACCTGGAGGAAAGGGTGAGCTCCCTCCTCTCCACACACAAAGTTGATCTATCAGCAACTGAACTCACTTCTCAGTACAACTTCACCATGACCTCCATTATGGATAAAATAGCCCCCCTGAAACTAAAAAGAGTCAGGAACACTCCTTCTAGATCATGGTTCAATTCAGACTTAAACTCAGAAAGAAGAGAACTAAGAACGGCGGAAAGACTGTGGCAAAACAACCCATCCACAATCCTGCGAGCTAGAATCAAAGCAGTAAGAGGGAAATACAACAAACACATAAAAATTGAAAAAACGACCTTTTTTTGCAATGTCCTAGACAAAGCTAAGAACAGACCAAAGGAACTATTCAGCCTCATCAAGCGACAAACCTCCAAACCTCCTACTACACATGTTATAGCCTCTAAAGAACTGTGCGACCACTTTGCCAATTTCTTCAACGACAAAATCTCCAAGATAGAACTCTCCTTGGTCGTACTGAAAAGCCCCCTTGACAGCAAAGCGCCCGCTGAGGCAGAAGATTTCACACCTAAACACCCCCTAACTTTTGAAAATCCTTCAACCCCATCTCCAAAGCAGAGGTCATCAACATGATCTCTAACACCAAACCCTCAGCACACGCTATGGATCCCCTACCAGCCCAACTAGCCAAAAGCTCAAACTATACCTAGCCCCGCACTGGACTGAGATTATAAATAGCTCCTTGAGCACCAGAGTCATGTCTGACTGTCTCAAAATTGGCCAAGTCATTCCTCTACTGAAAAAACATGGCTCAGACACAAACGATCTGACCAACTTCAGACCCGTCTCTAACCTCCCCCTTCTAGCAAAAATTTTGGAAAAATGTGTTCTCACCCAACTCACTCAACACCTAGATAGCACCAACCTTCTTGATCCCCATCAATCAGGGTTCAGAAAAGGATGCAGTACAGAGTCAGCGATATTAAATGTAATAGACAATATGCACAAATCTCTGGACAAAGGCCAATGCTGTCTACTCATACTCTTGGATCTATCGGCTCCCTTCAACACGGTCGACCACAAACTCCTCATCAAAACACTTCAAGTAAGGGCGGGAGCAGAGGAGGTGGTCCTACAGTGGTTCGCCTCTTTCCTACAAAACCGCACCCAAAATATAAAAATCAAGAACTTCTCGTCTGACCCACTCCCTGTACGTAGGGGTGTCCCTCATGGATCAGTACTCTCACCACAACTTTTCAACATATATATGGAGCCCCTTACCGCCATTCTAAAAAAGAACAACATTCCCTTCCACCTCTATGCAGACGATACCCAAATTTACCTGGAAACCTCCTCCATAGATGACATCCAGAGATTAAACGTCACTCTACGAGAAGTCCAGCACTGGCTCTCAGGCAACCACCTAAAAATAAATCAGGACAAGACGGAAATCCTCCTCATCTCCAACATAGAGGAGAACACCCAAATCACAGAATGGATAAAAACCATTGAGGCTCTCAATCACAACCTCATCCGTAAAATCGTTGGGAATCACTCTGTATCCCAAACTAGACATGAACAAACACATCAAAAACACCGCAAAGAGTGCATTCGTCAACCTTAAACTACTCAACAAAATTAAACCCTTCATCCCTCCTAGCGACCACAAACAAGCCACACAATCCCTGGTACTGTCTAGACTGGACTACGGAAATGCAACTCTCACAGGAGCACCAAAATCCCATCTTGCTCCACTCAGATCAACTCTTAATGCACCAACCAGAATGGTCACCAGAATAAAGAATTATGATCACATCTCGCCTGCACTCAAAGAGCTAAAATGGCTCCCTGTCTAAATGCGTGCCAGCTTCAGAACCGCTTGCCTCACGCACAAAGTATTGCACACCGGGAAACCAGCCTAACTGGCAGCTAAACTACAGAAGGCCGGGCAGTCAAGCACCCTGAGGAGCACAAACACTCTACGCTTATCCTCCCAAAACCTCGCAGACAAAAAACCGCAGCAGGAAATGCGCCGAAAATATGGAACTCCCTTCCAGTACAAATCAGGACTAACCCCTCCTTCATAATATTCAAAAGGCAACTCAAGGTCTTCCTCCTCAACCGATCTCCCCCTAATGGATAGCTACAAGTGAGTTGCTAAAATCCAGAGTCGCATTCAGAACCTTTTGCCTCATCGACCTCTACCTCACTCTCTGTAGTGACTATCTCTCGCCCCCCACTCACAGGCTGAACCTATCCCTGAGTTTTGGGTTTCCCTTCGACTACCTCATACAGTCCCTGTACAATCTACTGTGATATATTACTTATGTGTAACATGGTTTCTTTATATATACTAAATTGCTTAATGTATCCTATGATCGATCTTGCTGTAAAGCGCTCCGATACCTTCGGGTCTGGCTAGCGCTATATCAAACTCATAATAAATAATAAATAAAAAATAAATAATACATTATGTTGTACCCTGGTCTGTTCGTTAAACCAAATTGTTTCCCTAAATCGCACTAGTTGGTTGGATGCTATATCTTGGAAGGTATCAATATTGTCGTGTGTCATGAGAGGAAGGAAAGTTCATTTAGATTTGAAAGTGGTGAATGCTGAACGATCGTATACAACCTCAAGGTTGTCTAGGATTTGGCATATGTTGGTGTTATCTTCACTAGAACAACCCACTAGTTCATGCATAGCTAAAAATGTATCAATGTCACTGATATTAAGTTCTTCCTCATTTTGTGTCCTCTGAGTATTTCTTGAGATTCTATCCTCATGTGGTTTGAGTTTATGCCATTTTTTGAGTTTAAGTTTGTGACAGAATTTGAATAAGTAAATTCAGGTATCTACATAGTCAATTGGTTGAGTAGGACAGAACGATAAACCCAGACAAAGAGTTCTTTTCTATAGTTGGTTCATGGGTTTATCTGTGAGGTTGATGATGGTACGATTTACCTGTTCATCATCCATTATATGGCTGATCGGGAGCGAGTTGATGAATTTCCCCCTTGCTCCATATTGTTGCCTCTACCTCCACCTCTGTTTGCGTCTTTTCTTCCTTTTTCGCTGGCGTCCCGGCCTCTTCCCCTGCTTCATCCTCAGGTATTCTGATTCTTGTTCTTCGGTCTCGGGGTTTCTCTTGTTGTTTGACGGCCTGACGTAGGAGCCGATACTCGTCTAAAAAAGTCTTTGGACGAATGTCTGTCTCACTGCCGGAGGCCGAGCTTCCTCATGTTAGAGATGTGGCCGTTGATTCGGTGTCTAGATCACTGGAGGTATCCCCTATTTCTTCCAATGCGTTGGTGCTATATTGCGTTGTTAACCTGTCAGTATTTTGTGTCTCATGCATGTGGTCGTATTTACGACTGTATGTTAGGATCCTACCAGACTCGTACTACCCACAGTCGCAATGGAGTTTGCGTTGTTTACTCGCCTTGATATCCGCTTCGTAGTTTATTACCGTTGTTTCATTTCTCCCAGAAACTTGGCAATGATGTCTTGTTCTTTGCTTTTACCTAGCTCATCTTTGAGACTTTTGATACTGCTTAGGGTTGTTTCCCTGTCTTGCCAGGCATATTTCATCAAAATTTCCATCATTGTTCTTGAGCTCCTTGCTGAATTGGCAGCAAATTCTTCCAGTATGCCAGAATTTGGTGATTCGTAGGATGGGGTGATGTAAATCCGTTGGCCCCTTGGCACCATTTCATTGTCCACGTAGTCTTGGAGGGAGACCGTCTCCCACCATTTTGAAATCTCATTTTTGCTTAGTTTTTAAAGTTTTTAAAGCAAATCCATTATTGTCGGTACTTTAAGAACTATAGCACTACTAGTGTGCCCTTTGCCTGGGGCCCTTGAGAATAAAGTTAATGCCGTTGCCCATCTGTCAGTATTCGTATCATCCTCCATAATGTATCTCTGCTTGTCCACTGTATCCAGATAAGCAGGTATCACAATCCTTGGTATCCCCCCTCAACAAGTGTGAGGTACCTCCTGCTGTCTCCCGTACCATATCATATCACGAAGCCAGCTTGTGATGTCAGAGTTGTGAAAATATTTCTGTGAAAATATTTATTGTCAATGCTGTGGTATTGAGTGTACCGTGTTGTCCCAACTTCACTCTGTACTTGCTGTAGATCACACGTATGTTGCAGCTAGCCCTCAGAGCTCTCTGAACTTTTGCCGTGCACATAGCGCTGCTCGTTAGAAGCGGGCTGTTACTGGCTCCTTACAAGTTTTAATCGACCCGTTTTGTCGCTTATTTTAAATTGAGTTGCCCGCTTTTCCCTTGTTTTTAAATATATTTAGAACTGCTAAAATTTCATAGTCCCCCTACCTGTGCTCTTTAGTCACGGACCGCATCTCCACACTGTGGCACTACGCCACTCTCACTGCCATTTGGGCAGCCCAGTCCCAGCGCTTTGTTGACCTGGGGGCCATCTTGGGTGGGGCGAGCTAGTCGCTCTTCAGCTACTGGCTGAAGCCTATCACGTGGACTCGCTAGAGGCTGCATTCGGGAGCAGTACTTAAGGCGGGTAGGAGAAAGTCTTACTCCCTCTCTGAACTTTTGCCGTGCACATAGCGCTGCTCGTTAGAAGCGGGCTGTTACTGGCTCCTTACAAGTTTTAATCGACCCGTTTTGTCGCTTATTTTAAATTGAGTTGCCCGCTTTTCCCTTGGTTTAAATATATTTAGAACTGCTAAAATTTCATAGTCCCCCTACCTGTGCTCTTTAGTCACGGACCGCATCTCCACACTGTGGCACTACGCCACTCTCACTGCCATTTGGGCAGCCCAGTCCCAGCGCTTTGTTGACCTGGGGGCCATCTTGGGTGGGGCGAGCTAGTCGCTCTTCAGCTACTGGCTGAAGCCTATCACGTGGACTCGCTAGAGGCTGCATTCGGGAGCAGTACTTAAGGCGGGTAGGAGAAAGCCTTACTCCCTCTCTGAACTTTTGCCGTGCACATAGCGCTGCTCGTTAGAAGCGGGCTGTTACTGGCTCCTTACAAGTTTTAATCGACCCGTTTTGTCGCTTATTTTAAATTGAGTTGCCCGCTTTTCCCTTGTTTTTAAATATATTTAGAACTGCTAAAATTTCATAGTCCCCCTACCTGTGCTCTTTAGTCACGGACCGCATCTCCACACTGTGGCACTACGCCACTCTCACTGCCATTTGGGCAGCCCAGTCCCAGCGCTTTGTTGACCTGGGGGCCATCTTGGGTGGGGCGAGCTAGTCGCTCTTCAGCTACTGGCTGAAGCCTATCACGTGGACTCACTAGAGCCCTCTATATTTGTATGGATATGACGCGCAGCGTGTACGCGCATCGTGGACGCCGCAGTGACGCCGGAGTCACGCCAGAGTCCAGCCCGCCTGCGCCCGTCCGCGCTGAGGACGCGCTGGGCGGCTGGACTCCGGATCATGACCTTAATATATCCCCCCTCCATACATACTCCCTTCAGGAAATGCTGCGCCTGAAACCTCGTAGATCAGGTTGCTTGCACTCTTTTGAACCTGCTGATTTTCTCTCTCCCTTACAATGTGGCTGCTATCTCAACTTTAGGTTTATTAATCCCCCCCAACATTTTCCCTCTGGCCATTTGGATCCTACTAGATCTAGGACCAAGGGAGTAGAAGGCATCTTGGTCAATGCCCGCTCCCTTGTCAAAAATAAGATAATGTTCAGGGAGATGGTTTCGGATAGAAGGCCTGACCTTGTATTTGTCACCGAAACATGGGCTAAAGAGTCGTCTGGCCCGACCTAATTGAAGCAGTCCCGGAAGGGCCGAGTGGGAGGGGGCATAGCGATCTTTTATAAAGATCATCTACAATGCCATATTGTACCTATTCCTGACTTCCCAGAGTGTTTTCAAGCCCTTTATTTTACTATAAAGGAAATACAGCGCCCTTTCCTTATTGGTATTCTATTATATCGACCTCCAGGCCCACGAACTGACTTTACCTCCAATCTTCTGCAGGCTCTGGAACCATACTTTGGTCGAGAGAATTTTACCATCCTTGGCGATTTTAACTACCACCTAGAACGACATGATGCCTCCGATACTTTAAGTCTCACTGAGGGGCTGGCGTCCTGTGGACTTTTGCAGTGACGCCCGCCTAACCACTAAGGATCCGTTGCACTTGTCCTGGTCTGATCACCTTGCAGTTCCATTTCACTTGGAGTATGATAGGGAGGATGGAGGCAACAAGGGAAATCACGTTGTGGAAATGGCTAGAAACTTTAGGAATATTAACAGTCACTCGCTCGAGCCCTGGGCTGCTAGCCTTTCTACCACGGGCATTGATAACGTACAGACCGCAGTCGGTCACTTTGAGTATGTTATTACTGAGGCTTTGAACGAATTGGCCCCTACACGGACCCGCCGCCGAGCCAGGAAGAGACCATCTGCCCCGTGGTTCTCCGACTCCCTTAGGCTCCTCAGGCAAGAGGTAAGGAGGAAGGAGAGGCTTTGGCACTCCAGCTGGGACCTCAAGAATAAAGAGGCTCACAAACTTCTTATCAGGAAATATAAGGCTGAGATCGTGCAGGCTAAACAGGACTACTTTGTAACCCTGACATCCTCGCTTTCTTCGCCGAAGGAGCTCTTTAAAATTGTTGATTCCCTTGTCAATCTACAAGCCCCTGACCCTGTCGTACCATCGCATGATCTATGCGATAGGATTGCCTCTTTTTTCCACACTAAGATAGAGGACATCCACCTAGCTCTTGAAAAACAAAGAGCCTATATTAGTGGGTCTACTGTCATGGCCGAGATAAACTTGCTGGCCACCGACCCCTCTTCATTGGGCACCCTGAACTCCTTTCCACCTCTTACTCTGAAGGATCTTGAAATCTTGACTAATAAGATCAAATCCGGTTCCCCCATGGATACTTGCCCATTGAAAATCATCAAGCAGTGTAGGGAGACCCTTTTACCACCGCTGCTGGAAATAATGAACCTAGCTATAAGAAATGGTGTCTTCCCGTTGGAGTGGAAGAAGGCAGTGGTAAAACCACTGCTAAAGAAGGCCTCCCTCGACCCGGAGGTCTTAAAAAACTTCCGCCCCATCTCGTTGCTTCCCGCTCCGGCAAAGATGCTTGAGGTACATCTGAACAAGCATCTTGCGGACTTTGTGGAATGCTCGGGCTGCTTGGATTCCTCCCAGCATGGATTCAGGAGGGAACATAGCACCGAGTCGGCCCTCACCATTGTGCTCGATAACATCCGTAGGACAGTGGATGGGGGCCAGACCACCCTCCTGGTCCTTTTGGATCTGACTGCTGCCTTCGACACCCTCTCCCCCTCAGTACTTACATCTCGTCTGAGGGAAGTGGGGGTGGGGGGGCAGCTTTGGATCTACTGACCTCCTTCCTTTCTGGGAGGGAGCAAAGAGTCAAGCTGGGTGAGTTTCTATCTCCATCCCGACCTGTGCTATATGGGGTCCCTCAGGGGTCGGCTCTTAGTCCGACCCTGTTTAACATCTATGTGACCCCACTGGCCAGACTTATAAGATCTTTCGGGATGGAGGTAGTTTCCTATGCCGATGACACCCAAATCCTCGTCTCTCTCTCCCATTCAGATGTGCAGACCGCCTCCAAGTTTAGATCTTGTATGGAGGCGGTTGGTCACTGGATGATTCAGAACTCTCTTAAACTTAATGGGGAGAAGACTGAGGTGATGGTGTTCGGAGGGAACAACAACATCTGGTCAGATAGTTGGTGGCCTAACTCGCTTGGAGCTTGTCCTTCCCCCACTACATCTGCCAAGAACTTGGGGGTGATGATAGACCCAGTCCTGGATATGAATGGACAGGTGAGCAGAACCATCTCCACCTGTTGGGGCCTAATCCACACCCTGCGAAGGATCAGGAAATATCTTTCGTTACAATCTAGAAAACAGGTAGCTGTGGCATTAATAGGCTCTCGACTCGACTATTGTAATGCGCTGTATGCGGGGCTGAAAAAGAGCCTCCTGCAGCGCTTACAGGTGGTCCAAAATGCCACAGCAAGATTTGTCCTGGACGCTCCCAGACGTACTTCGGCTACGCTAGCCAGGAAAACTTTGCACTGGCTTCCGGTAGAATACCGAATACGGTTTAAGGTCCTGTGCATGACATACAGAGTCATTACAAAAAACAGTGACTCGGGAGTAAGCTCCCATCATTTCCAACTACATTCCTGGAAGGAACTTGCGTTCCTCTGGGAAATTGCTTCTGTCAGCCCCTCGCATAAGAAGAGCTAAATGGGGTGGCAGGGCTTTTTCCACCCTCGCCCCTAAATGGTGGAATGAACTCCCTTTGGATCTCAGGTCCCTGCCCACATTACAGGCATTTCGTGGTGCACTTAAAACTCGCCTCTTCCTGCAAGCTTATGTGTAATGGATGAACTGTTCTATTTTCTGATTTTATGGTTAGGCGCCTTGATACCTCCGGGTTATTGTTATGCGCGTTATAAGTTATTTTCAATTCAATTCAATTCAATTCAGAGATGCGAGTGCAGCGTGGGCAGCAGTGATGAAGCACCCCATATAGCCACACCGGTAGACCCCGCCAACCAATTGCCCAGCCCCGCACTTACCTCTGGTCTGCGTCACTGCAACAGCCAGTGGCGATGATGAATCTCAGGATGGCTGGTTTCAAAAGACGGTGCCGTCCGTCAAAGTTCCAGACCAAGCATACACTCCTTCCGGGCACCAAGAAAGCCCGTGAGAGGTGGCGCACACCCCGGAGGAGCCACCGGCAATTAATCCCATAAAGACAAAAGCGCAGTTGGTGCGCTCTCAGGAATAAATCACAAGGAAAGTGATGCCAAACGAGCATATACTACTTCATAAATCCACCAACGTGACGCGTTTCAAGCGCCAAGAGGTCTTGCTCACACAAACTAAAAAGTGCATACATAGCGTCATAAGTAAACATAACACATAATGGAAGGACTAAAGCCTGTTGTCCAACTTGTCAAGATGAACAAAGGACTGCACTTCACATTGCCTGAGTGTGATCTTGAAACAGTAAAAAACTGTAAAAATTAATCTGTTAGCATGAAGGACATATATAGTAAATACATTGATCTCAAGCGTGTGATGTACATAGTCCAGGATCTTTATATTAGGAGAAAAAGAAGGCAAAACGTAAGAATACTTTGTTCTACAGCTTAAATCTGTAATGCAGTTAATCGCATGCGCTTTCTGAACTTTCATGTCCCAAGTGGGTAACAATTGCAGGTATGTCTTTTGTAAACTACATTACCCCAGTGGGTTGTTTTTGAAAAGGGTAAGATTGCTGGGTACTTGGCATGGAGCATGATCTTTATCTCTTACATGCAGCGCAGTGCAAACTGTAAAGTTACTCATGTGATTAGACATTTCATCAATCAACTATATATATATATATATATATTATCACAGAATCCGATAAAGATATAGGCTGTCACCTGGGGCGGTGCTCGCACAGGGTATCGGAAACCCTGCAACATGTAACACCAAATCCTGACAAATCTCAGAAAAACAAGGACACCTAGGGAATTGCAGTATACAGATATTACTGACTGCACCAGCAACGCGTTTCAATTTCAGGTGACCAAGGTGTAAGCTGAAACGCGTTGCTTGTGCAGTCAGTAATATCTCTATACTGCAATTTCCAAGGTGTCCTTGTTTTTCTAAACTTGTCAGGATTTGGTGTTATATATATATATATATATATATATATATATATATATATATATATATATATATATATATATATATTCAGAAAAACGGCGTTCCTTAGCAAGCGCTCAGGCATCCAGTAAATACACTGACCACGCAGGAGTCCAACAAAGTAAGGTTTATTTCATCATAAACCGAACGTGACGCGTTTTGCGCTCCATAGAGCGCTTGATCAAGCGCTCTATGGAGCGCGAAACGCGTCACGTTCGGTTTATGACGATAGCCCTCCATATGAGATTGCCACACACGATGAGTTTAATACGTTTATTCTGGGGAATACAGGAACATTCAACCTGGCGCCTCATGCACGAATGTTGCAGCCAGACACGTTTCGGGCGTGGTACCGCCATTGTTCACTGGCAAAAAAGGAAACAGCAGCTGAAGAAAATCACGCGCATAAATAAATATCCCTCCCCGATGGGCGTATGCGCAAGGGAATCCTGGTACTTGTGGTTTGCCATTACAATAATCCCCAGTGGGTGCCACTGTGCCTCAATGTCCATATTGCACCCAAGTGGGTATGCTCAGAGCAGCCAAGGTAACAAGTTCCGTCGATACACCATCCACAGATAGGCTCAAAGTTCTCACAGCTCCACTTTATTTTCGACGATGCAGACCAGCTAATTAAACAGTGGGGCTTTCTCGCGACTCGGCTAAGCCGTTATACTTGAAAAAAAGAGAAGTTGCCTCCAAATGCGATTGCCACACACGATGAGTTTACTCCGTTTATTCTGGGGAATACAGGAACATCCAACCTGGCACCTCATGCACGAATGTTGCAGCCAGACGTGTTTCGGGCGTGGTACCACCTATCAATCCTTCACCGGCCTAAGTGGAGTTCTTTGCAGCACACCTCACTTATGTTTACATAACCACAATAGAGATTTTTATGAAGCACCAGAGATGTAGGTTGTGTTGTAGTTAGAACATCAATGAGTACAATAAAGGCTGCACTGAAATCCATTGCAAGGGACTGGTGTGATTATAAAACAGATACAACAATACTGTTGAGGACACTCATCACAGAGATGAAGGTGTCTATCTTGTCCTCAAGTCCATGGTGGTATAACTGAATGGAGAAATTAATGATCTTTAGGTGCTTGCTGCATCACTACTAAGAATCAGAAGGCTGGTAGTGTACACTCTTCTCCTTTATGACGTCAGCAAAGTCAGTCAGAGACACATCAATTCACTGGAACCAAGAAAAGGCTTCTTTGATAGCCTGTGCCAAGGTCGTGTTTAGGCTCAGGCACCTTTGGACTCCTTCAACAAGCACATCCAACAGTGTCTCCAACCCAACTTGACCTATCCCACCGCGCCTAGCTGCATCCTGCGCACTTTTCTCTTGACGCCGATTTGAGGGTCATCAATCATGACCATCAATAAGAGCATACAAAGCAGATGTTGCTTTAGAAGAACTCTGTTGAAGTTTAGCTGGAGGCATTGCAACGTTACTTTTCATTGCCAAGAAGGAAGGAGAATTGACCAAAACAAGCATGTGGTCCACAAATCTTTCCTCAACCATGGAGGTCAGGTGTGGTCAAAGACATCAGACATACCATTGCCAGAACATTCCTCATGGTGAAATTTACTAAAGGGTGCAATTATTCATTACTAATGCTTTTTAGGTAAAAAAAAAAATTCTTTTTACCCAAATCAAAATACAATAGAAAAAAAGGAAAGCTTACACATGGAAATCTATATATAGTTTATATTACTAGAGCTCTATTGATACACATCGGTCAGGCATACTGTAAATGAAGGGTAATACGTAGAAAAACATTTAAGGTAAAACCACTTCTCAGTATTAAAAAGGGTGGCGGTTCGAAAACAGTGTATCACGTTAATTACTAATATGTGCTTTAGGTACATCAGTGGAAAAACAGATTCGTCCTTGAGTGATATGATGTTGCCAAAAATGATTTGAATGGAAGAGCTTTCATTACAAATAACCTGTCATGGGTGTAATCTTGAGGTGTACAAAAGGTTCTGGATATCTTGACTCAGCTGATAAGAATATTACAACATGTACTAGTTCTTTTTTTTTTTTTTATATTTTTATTGAGATGGTTCCGGGTATTACACAAATTCATAATTTAACAGGATAAAATCAGATTTAAGAAAGTACAAAAGACATTTTATAAGTACAATCGTAGGAATCGTAGGAATCAAAAAAGCCAAAATTATTGCAATCAATATTACATAAGGGGGTACTTTCACTCTCATAAGTGAATCTTTAAGTTCTTCATCATCTAGTTTCTCTCCAGTTTTTCTTTTTTTTTTTTTCCCCTCCTTCTCCTCTCCCCTTATTGAGATGGATTAGAATACAAAAGGAAGAAAAAAAAAAAAAAAAAAAAAACATACATACATTTAGGTTATCAGCTGGATAAAAGAGATAAATATACACGGAGGTTTTAAAAGGTCCATTACAGTCTAAACACTTACTTCTTATTTACACACGTTCACATACTGATAAAGTACCTCTGATCTTGCAAGAGGCAGTGACCACCCCTTATCTAAAACGGATTTTAGACGCCGATTTGGAATCAACAATTTATCTTCTTGTTTCCCTCCATTTATTAAGGGGTGCCCAAATTTTTTTCCCAAATTCTTTTTTTTTTTGTCCCTTAAAATTATATAAACAATCCTCAATATTATGAATCCCAAGCAGTCTAGTTAACCATATCTGGAATGAGGGTGCTATCGGATCTTTCCAGGCTGCCGCTATTAAGATTCTTAATACTGCAACACACAAGAACACAAGAGCTTCCGCCTCCTTTGTTATTTTAAGGTTTTCATCCCTGCCAATTAAAACCGTCGTTGGGGATAGCGTGATGTGGTCCTCTAGCAGCCCCGATAAAAACTTCTCCATTTCAGTTAGAACCGGTTTCAGATTTGTACACGAATAAAACATATGAATTAAATCTGCTGGGCCTTGATCACATCTTGGACATCTGTCCGTATCCCTTTTACCCCATTTAAACAATTTCGCGGGTGTGTAGTATATATTAAAGATCATCTTATAATGTTGAGCTTTTAAATTAGTTGCTCTTAGAATTTTCTTGTTGAGTGCCAGTGCATAGTCCACATCTACATTTGGGTCCCCAATTTTACGACCCCACGCATTTTCCACATGTACAACATCCTCTACCATGGCCTGTAATAGAAAACCGTATCCTATTTTAATCTTCCTACCCCCATTCCTTATATACTGCACAATCGGGTTAGTCTCCTGAATATACATCCTGGGTCTTATTGATTTCACTGATTGCACTATCTGGTTATACACCATCCAGTGGTTCGCTGGGATACCGTATCTTTGTTGTAAGGTCACAAATCCCAACATCTCATCCTTATTCATAACATCCCCCAGATAGCGAATGCCCAACCTTTTCCAGAGAACGCTGTTTCTATTCTGTCCCAGATGTAAGAATGGGGATGAATCCCACAAGTCTGTGATTCCATTGATCTTGGGGATTTTAAGAAATTTCAACATTAGCTTCCAGACCCCCCACGCACCAAGCAACACCTTACTTTTGCTTCTCTTATAAAATTGAACACTTACTTCCCGGGTTATAACTCCGTTAGCTTTTTCACCTAATATTAATTCATAAATTGTAGGGACCCTAGGGGAATCATCAGAGATATTGAAGCATAGTAGGTGTTTCATATGTAACAGTAAGCATACCCAATGATATAGCCTTAGATTGGGAGCTGCTAGCCCTCCTCTTTCTATTGGTAGTGACAATTTATCTAATGACCTTCTTACTTTCCCATATTGCCAGAGAAACTGTGAGAAAACTGATTCCATTTTTTTCATGAGGGATTCATCAATTAACAAGGGGATAGCACGAAATAAATACAGCAGTTTAGGGAACATTTTCATTTTGAGTACATTAACACGCCCAATCAGGGAGAGATGTAAAACGTCGATCCTCCTTAAATCTTTCTCAATCGCCGCTAATACTGGCACATAATTATCCTGAATTATTTTATCCACGTCAGCATTAATTTTGACTCCTAAATAAGTTGCATCGTCAACATATCTTTGATCTCTTTTCGGAATGTTCTTTGTACAAATTATTATAGTTTTATCAGAATTAAGTTTGTATCCTGAATATATCCCAAATTGCTGAGCCAGGTTATTTAATTCTTGTATTGCTGTATCCGGCTTATTTGTAACAATTGCCAAATCATCAGCATACGCTAAAATCTTAGTAGTATGACCATGAGATATGATAGGAGAAATTTTCTCTGACGCCATAATTTCCCTAATCAAAGGATCTATATATAGTGCAAATAAAATGGGTGAGCACGGGCAACCCTGACGTGTACCCCTTCTAATCATTATCTCTTCTGATTGAAGCCCCATAGTGGTAATTCTGGCCACCGGGTTCGTATACATAGCCTTAATACCTTTCCTGCAGTTTTCTCCGAAGCCCCTTTTCTCCAATACCTCCCACATAAAGCTCCAGGCAACCCGGTCAAACGCCTTCTCGGCATCCAATAAAATCATAGCCATGTCGCCCCCTGCAGCCTTAGCAGCATCGAATAAAGTAATAGCCCTGGCTGTATGCTCAGTGGTACCTCGCCCTGGGACAAACCCATGCTGCCAGGGTGACACCAGTTGCCCTATAATCCCTCCTAATCTTTTAGCCCAAACTTTTGAGTATAATTTCGCATCTGTATTTATTAAAGATATCGGTCTATATGAACCGGGGTTATCCTCTGGCTTACCCTTTTTGTGAAATACCACAATATTGGTCTGCTTCCATGTATCGGGTATAACGCCTGAACATATGACTCCATTAAAAAGATCCTCAAATATTGGGAGAATTTCTTCGCTCAGAGCTCTATAGACCTCGATTGGAATCCCATCTGGGCCTGCTGCTTTACCCAATGCCGATTCACTTAGAGCCTTCATTATCTCCTCCCTTGTTATACTCTCTTCCAATCGCTCCCTGTCTTCCTCCCCCAGCCTAGCTGTTATAGAAAATTGGTCTTGTATATTCGGTACCACCCCCGGCTCCTCATCATACAGTTTCTGGTAAAACTCTTGAAACACCTGTACTATAGATTTCGGATCATTATAATCTCTCCCATTAAATTTCATCTTACTGATTTTATTTCTATTCAAATCCTGTCTTATTCGCAGAGCTAATACTCTCCCGGCCTGCTCTCCTGTCTCGTAGCGCCTAGCTCTTTGAGTCTGATATTCGCGAATCTCCTTTTGGGTAATTATTTTTAAAAGGTCCCCCTTAATCTTGGCCATATTTCTTGTGGTCTCTCTACTGTCTTGACCAGTTATTATTTCATCAATATGGTATCTCTCTACCTCTGCCAGATCTGCTGTAAGTTTATCTGTCTTGATTTTATCCTCTTTCCTGATTCTCGATGAACAGCTGATCGTCTCCCCCCTTAATGCGGCTTTAAATGACTCCCAAACTCCATTTCTGGAGGCACTATATCTATTGCAGTCAAAGAATTCCTTAGCCCATCTTTTCATATGCTTTAAGAACCTTTCGTCATTTAACAGCTTTCTATCGAAGGTCCATCTGGATATTTTTCTTAGGACACTGGGAGCTTTATAAGAGAGTATCAAAGGGTTATGATCAGAAATTATTCTAGGTAATTTCTGAATATTAACCTTACCTATCTCCCCGAGTGTAATAAAAAAATAATCCAACTTAGAATACTTTTATGCTGGATGAGAGAAGTACGTGTACCCACAATCCCCTGGCATCTTTTCTTCCCATACATCTGACAGGCCATGGGATTGTATCATGGAGCTTATCGCTACATTGACTTTTCGTTTGCGGCCTGTGTATCTAGCCCCCTTTTGCCAGTTCATCGAAATATTCATGTCCCCACATACTATCATTGGGGCTGTCCAGTTGGCCAATTCCTCTTCTAATTTGTTGAACACCATAGGATCATCCTCATTTGGACCATATATACACATAGTGTAAACCCCAAACTCATTTCTGCCAATACCCATCTCCCCGAGCCATCCGTTTTTATACGTTTCGCAGCACCCAGATGATTCTTGGCTAATATAGCCACTCCTCTTGTCATTGATGTCTGGGTGGAACACCCAATCAAAGTAAACCCATACAATTCCAAGACCTTCCTTTTATTCCAGGGGATATGGGTTTCCTGAACACATACTATATCGATATTATTCGATCTAACCAGATGGCTCAATCTCTGCCGCTTCTTCCAGTCATTTAGCCCCCCTGCGTTAATACTACAAATTCTAATGTCTGGCATATTTTGCGAGTTTACCTTTCCCACAATACCTCATATCCAGATATCTGATATCATCCTGAACCCTGTTCTTTTCCATCTCATACTTTTTCATTGTTTTCGCCCCCCCTTCCCTCCCACCCCCCACCCACTCCACCCTCTGCACTCTCGCCCTCCCCCTCCTGGGCTCCAGCGCCCACACCCCCCCCCGCTTGTCTAGAGGCGCTCAGACCATGTACTAGTTCTATTGACCTGTCTGCATATATCAAAATTAGTAAACATATGTAGCAGGCCATTTATTATTTTGAATACCCTACAGAGCAGCAATATATTAGCATTAGGTGTGTACTCAGTCTGCAATAAGTACTTACACTTAATATATAAACATACTAGCAGAAAGAGGCCTCAAGTCTACTTCTTGGACAATACATATACAACAAAAGCAGCACATGTTAGAACATGTGGTGTTTCAGATGGGTTCATTGACCACCAAGAAACAGTCCTCATGATGAAGAAGACATTGTAAAACGTTATTTAAATAACACTGGTGCAAATAGTACATGAATATGGAAATGTACGAAAAGGAACTATAGGAAGATATAACATTGGAGTTGAATTACTATTTAGATATTTCCGATTTACTTTGACAGTAAGCACACATATTTTGCTAGTCAAAATAAGCATATTATAAAACATTGACCTTATATTATACGAGCATCACAGACAAAAAAGTGCGAACAGAGCTATATTATATACACATTCAATGACTGCTGCCACCTTATTTTACATTGAGTTCAAGTCCTCATGTATGTCTGGTCTTCCTCTTGCTGTTATTGCAGCCTTCAGATTTCTTGCCAGTTTCTCCTTGCAAACATGCCACCTTTTCTTACATTTCACTGCAGTCCTGTGTGTTGGCACCACTGCATTCATTTTGTCAACTCCATAACGTTTACATTTTTAGAAAAAGGTGAGTTGGAGGTGACAAATAGATACTTCTTTTGATTCGTCATCTCAGAAATCAAACTTTTGCTTTTCTCTTTTATAAAATTACGCTGTCACTTCCTAGTAGCCTCCAGTACAGACTCTTGTTAAGTGCAAGGAGCCTTATGTCTGGCACAATCTTCCTGTCTCGCCATGTTGAAAGTGCAGTGTGTTATTTGTGAAGCTTTCTACTGTGAAAAACATTGCAAATACCTTTTTATTTGATGCAACTCTGCCTTATGGCATGCAAATTGTGATTTGCGTCATGCAAGCTTGACTTGCCTATGATGGTGGCTTTGTTTCTTCGTTGCGCCATGGAGCGACATTTTGCAAATACAGTGCATCCATGAGTCCAAAAAGTTGCGCAACACAGCACAACTTTTTCTGATGCAACACAACATCAGTTTTTGTAAATCTGGCCCTTGATGTGGCACCCTGTCCTTGTTGCCTCAGTCTGTTCCTATGGGGTTCTTGTAGAAATCAGGATCAGCACTCCCAATAAATCCTGTAAATCAGTTCTATGTTACACTAGGTAAAGCAATAAACAGAGGCTGTTGATTTTACATGTGATGCTGGTACTCTTCTCTTGAGAAGTATTGGTTCCTCTGCTAGCAAAATTCACAGGCACATTGTTAGAAGTGTCAGATCTTGTCAACACATTTTACTTCGCTACAACTCTAAAACAGTAAGAGCAAGCTTATAGTACACTGTTTCAATGTCACGTTTTTCATCCGTATTTTGTATCTGTGTCCAAATATGAGCTGCGACAAAGTGATTGTCTGCCAGACTGCCTCAGGTGTATGTACTAGTGAAACTTTAACATGTGCAGTAGTCCCACCGCCGTAGAGTTTTCTTCAAGGGTGGCTCCTCTGGTAAGGCAGAGGAGTGTCGCCCCACTGAGCCGGCCAACAAGATAAAGATAAAATGATCATAAGTTACTGTTATTATCATTTTATTTTCCATCCTTGCTCAGCTGGGTAGGGGCAGGGCAGGGCTGCTCTGCTCCCAGAGCACAGCAGTAGTGGTTTGCCCACTTCAAGTGCGAAAGATGCTTTGACTGGCCATCTCGGGCTGGCCAAACTGTCATGCGCACTTTGTATGTTCTGCACAAACTTGCAATAACAGCCTAGGTGCAGAACATGCCCAGACTCCCATTCCCTAGCTGAGCGCTGAACAATGGTGCTCAGACCAATCATAATGCTGCATTGCAGTGTTGTGATTGGCCATGGGAGGCTGGAGCCAGGTGCTTCCAGCTGTCTGCCCTGGAAGCAGGTGAAGAGGAACAAGAGGCGGCAGCGGCAACAGGTAAATGTTTTAATTGTTGTAATAATTCCCACGCCCTCCCCCCCTATCACCACCCACCCCTCTACTGCTGTTAAATACTAGCTGCCACCGGTTTTCTCAGCTGACTGACATGTCAGAATTGACTTCCTTTGTCATTTGAATTCAAAAGAGTGCGGCAATACATCATTAGGTATGATCTTTCATCTAGATGAATGTTGCCAAAAACATTTTTGAAGAGTAGGTTGTGTTCTCGTGGATTACAGCCTTCTCTTAAAAATTGTTAGTTAATGTTTTCATTATTTATTTTAACTATCCTGTTTCCTTTACAATGCATTTCCAGACATGGTGGTCTGTTGACCCTGTCCGGCCACCATCCCTGTGACGGATAAGAATCACAGTAGGTCACAGTTTGTGACCAACCTCATTAATATGCATGAGGTAGGTTAAAATGCGACCTAATACGATTTGGTACTTTGCTAACCAACTAAACTCCGTTTGGAATGACTCCTTCAGAACGGGTAGGTTTCCGGATAAATGGAAGCATGCCTCCTTGGTTCCCATTCTGAAAAAGCCCAACGCGGACCCAGACAACCCAAGTAATTACAGGCCAATATCCCTTCTGTCAGCCCCTGCAAAGATCCTTGAAAAATTGGCTCACTCTCAGCTTGCCAATTACATAGAGACTCATGGGCTTTTGCACGATTCTCAGCATGGCTTCCGGTCTGGCCATAGCACGGAGTCAACCCTGATCGAAATGGCTGACTCGGTGAGATGGACGCTGGACCGCGGGTCGAGGGCGGTGTTAGTGCTGCTGGATCTTTCAGCAGCATTTGACACCATCTCTCATAAGATTCTGCTGGAGAGGTTAAGGGCCCGGGGCATTGGCGGTACCGTGCTGAAGTGGATCTCTTCTTTTCTATCTGATCGTACTCAGCAGGTATATACCCCCCTTATACATCTCCCGTCAGACCACTTAAATGGGGAGTTCCCCAGGGCTCTTCCCTGAGCCCGCTACTCTTTAATGTCTATTTCACCCATCCTTGCTGAAATGATTGCACAGATCGGTGTTAAATCTACCTCTCATGCTGATGACATTCAGCTCCTTTTCACCTTCGATGAGCCCACTGACTCAGCATTCGATCCCCTGAAATTATGTCTCAGGGAGATATCGAAATGGATGGACTCTAACTCTCTGAGACTCAATGCAGGAAAAACGGAGATACTGTTTTTTAATTCACCATCCCCCCTGGAACCCAGCCTATGGTGGCCGGAAGACTTGAGTCAAGCCCCCATACCTAAAGACTCAGTTAAGAACCTTGGGGTTCGCTGGGACAATCACCTCTCCTTTAGTGCCCAGGTGCAGACAGTAGCAGCTTCCTGTTTTGCCAAGATGAGAACAATAAAAAGGCTTATCAACTATCTGCCTACTGACTGCCGTAAGACTGTGGTCCACGCATTGATAACTTCCCATCTCGATTACGCAAATGCGTTCTACCTAGGCCTTACGGCTGGTCTTTGTAACAAACTTCAGACCGTTCAAAATGCTGCTGCTCATTTAGTTGAAGGAATTCCTCCCACACAACATATTACCCCACACCTTCGCAGATTACACTGGCTCCACATTGCTAAGAGATGCAAGTTTAAAGCTATGACTCTGGCCTATCGAGCCATGAAGGGTAAAGGACCAGCTCATCTAAAAACTAGCCTACGTCCCTACCATAACTCCAGAACGCTGCGCTCGAATTCCCAACTTCTTCTGGTTACCCCTAGATTAAAAAAAACCCGATCAGGAGGGAAATCGTTTGTAGTTTGTGCTTCACAGCGTTGGAATAAACTCCCATTACCCCTCCGCGCATGTCCGACTGAATCTGTATTCCGTAAGTCCCTCAAGACCCACCTTTTTGGCCTATAACAAGCTATCTCGCAATTTCTGTTGCCAGATATATCAGCGCCGGTACGCCCCGTTGGGGCAGCTGTGCGCTTTTCAAAACACACAAATAAATAAATAAATAGTTCGGTCTGCAGAACAGCACACTGGTTGCTGAAATACTGGTCACAAGTTGCGACAGTATTTTCTGTCCAGCTCTTAGGACACAACCTTGGAACAGTGTTTGGTTTAATAAAACATGTGAAAGTGAAGGAAAGCTAATGCAAATCACTAAGGGTCACATGGACGACTGCTACATCTTGCGAGTTCTGAATTACGACTTTTTGTGTCACAGAAGTAAAAAAATGTGATGTTTGAGATTCCTAATGTGTCGCAAATGGACCAGCCTCATCAATATTCAGGAGGAAGGTTGCAATTTACAACCCATTGGCAATCGCTAAAAACACAGGGATGGTGGCCTGCTGGGGACAGAGGATCACCAAGTCTGTATTTGCTTTTAAACAAAGCAATGTTTAAAAAAAAAAAATACAGCCAGTTTTCCCTAATAGAAAATGAGATGCGCTTAAAATAAAAATGAAACATTTCAGTTTAATTTTTTTAAAGCAGGCAGTATTCCATGGTACCGCTGCCTACTCTTAAAAAAACATTTTCGCAACCGTTCACACAGGGGAAGGGCCCCCCTGGAGACCTCTTCCCAATTGTGCCTTGCTTACCACCTACTTGAAGTAGGCGTTAAAATGCGTACGGTTTGCGATCGCATTTTGGTTGCAAAATATTCATACATCCTCATATAACTCACTATTGGAAAGGAAGTCCCTTAACATGCCTTTCCCAATACCGACTCTCAAACCCTGTTTTATGAGCCGTAATAGATTACCAACTTGCAAAATAGGGTTAGTGCATGTCAAAAGGTGATTTAGCTGTCTCAAACGGCCCAATTCTCAGTTTGCAACCAATAAAACATTTTGTACATGTGGTTCCAGAATCGGAAACATTTATTTCTGTGGACATTGAATTCAAGACAGTCTCTATAAAAAGTGTGGAAGGAGCAAAAGACGTTCTACTGAATGTGACGAAGGAACTTTGTAGCAGCAAGGAACTGAAACCTTTTGGCTTTTTGCTTATAATCACAGATAGTCCCCATTAAGACCCCACAACACTTCAAACTTAGAATTTTAAATATATACTTACATATATGGAGCAAGCATTTTCAGATTGTGCATGGTAGCCCACATTTTCTTTAACGTTTCACATGTTGAGAATGCTTTCCCCCGAACATCTTGAACAAAGCGAGACATCTCTCAGCCACGGGAATCTCTGTAATATAAATACATCGGGTAAGTTTGTCTTTCAAGCCATTGGTATGTTTCAATGAGTTTTTACCGATTTAATACAGTTTCTTCACTAACTTCACAATGTTGTTAGTCACTTCAATGGTGAACTGTTTACATCGACCCTCGTCCAAGGGTCTGCATTTTTCTTATCAACAGACCTGCTGGAAATCAATCAATCAATCAATCAGTGCATTTGTAGAGCGCGCTACTCACCCGGGAGGGTCTCAAGGCGCTGGGGGGGGGGGGGGTAAGTTACTGCTCGAACAGCCAGGTCTTGAGCTGCTTCCTGAAGGAGAGATGGTCCTGGGTTCGCCGAAGGTGGGTGGGGAGGGAGTTCCAGGTCTTGGCCGCCAGGTAGGAGAAGGATCTTCCTCCGGCGGTGGCTCTGCGGATGCGCGGTACGGTGGCAAGGGCATGGCTGGTTGATCGAAGCTGGCGGGCGGGCGGGCGTGTAGAAGGTCATGCGGTCGTTGAGGTACTTGGGGCCCAGGTCGTGGAGAGCCTTGTGTGCATGGGTCAGGAGTCTGAACGTGATTCTCTTGCTGACGGGGAGCCAGTGCAGGTCTTTTAGGTGTCCGGTGATGTGGCTGTGTCGGGGGATGTTCAGGATGAGTCGTGCGGAGGCGTTCTGGATGCGCTGGAGTCTTTTTTGAAGTTTGGCTGTGGTTCCGGCGTAGAGGGTGTTCCCGTAGTCCAGTCGGCTGGTGACGAGTGCCTGGGTGACGGTCTTACGGGTTTCGGTCGGGATCCATCTGAAGATCTTGCGGAGCATGCGCAGGGTGTTGAAGCACGAGGATGAGACGGCGTTGACTTGTCTGGTCATCGATAGGGAGGAGTCCAGGATGAAGCCCAGGTTGCGTGCGTGGTCCGTTGGTTTGGGAGCGGTGCCCAGGGCCGGGGGCCACCAGGAGTCGTCCCAGGCGGAGGGTGATGATCCCAGGATGAGGACTTCCGTCTTGTCTGAGTTCAGTTTGAGGCGGCTGCTCCTCATCCAGTCGGCGACGTTTTTCATCCCTTCGTGTAGGTTGGCCTTGGCGGTGGTGGGGTCGTTGGTGAGGGAGAGGATCAGCTGGGTGTCGTCGGCGTAGGAGATGATGTTGAGGTTGTGATGGCGTGCGATGGCTGCGAGGGGGCTCATGTAGACGTTGAAGAGGGTTGGACTGAGTGAAGATCCTTGAGGAACGCCGCAGATGACTTCTGTGGCCTCGGATCTGAACGGGGGGAGGCGGACCCTCTGGGTTCTTCCGGCGAGGAACGATATGATCCATTCCAGTGCTTTCTCTCGGATTCCGATGTTGCTGAGGCGCTTCAATAGGGTGCGGTGGCAGACAGTGTCGAACGCCGCAGAGAGGTCCAGGAGGATGAGGGCCGCTGTTTCCCCGTTGTCGATCTGGGTTCTGATGTCGTCGGTGGCTGCGATTAGGGCGGTCTCGGTGCTGTGGTTGGCCCGGAACCCGGACTGTGAGGGGTCGAGGGAGCCATTCGTCTCGAGGAAGGCGACCAGTTGGCAGTTGACTGTCTTCTCGATGACTTTGGCCGGAAAGGGAAGGAGCGACATAGGGCGGTAGTTCTTGAGGTCCGTGGGGTCCGCTGTAGGTTTCTTCAGGAGGGCGGTGAGCTCGGCGTGCTTCCAGCTCTTCGGGAAGGTGGCGGTGTTGAAGGAGGAGTTGATGACATCCCAGAGATGGGGTGCGATGATGGCGTCGGCTTTGTTGAAGACGTGGTGTGGGCAGGGGTCGGTTGGTGATCCGGAGTGGATGGAGTTCATCGTGCAGGTGGTGTCTTCGGTGTTGATCGGGGTCCAGTTGCAGAGGGTGGTGTTGGCGGGCGTTGGTTTGGCGGTAGGGTGCGTGGTCTGTTCGTCGAAGCTGTTATGTATGTCGGCGATCTTGCAGTGGAAGAATGTGGCGAGTGAGTTGCAGAGGTCTTGCGAGGGAGTGATGTTGTTAGTTCCGGCGCTGGGGTTGGAGAACTCTTTGACGATGCTGAAAAGTTCCTTGCTGTCGTGGGCGTTGTTGTCCAGTTGTTCTTTGAGTGCCGACTTCTTGGTGGCGCGGATCGGCTGGTGGTGTTTGCGGGTGGCGTGCTTGAGGGCGGTCCTGTTGTGTGTGGTCTGGTCGAGCCGCCAGGTTTTCTCGAGGGTGCGGCAGTTCTTCTTGGATTCCTTGAGTTCGTTGGTGAACCAGGGGGTTTTCTTGCTGCCGGGTCTGCTGGGAGGGTTCTTTAGTGGTGCGAGGTCGTCGGCGCAGGCGGTCAGCCACTTGGTGAGGTTGCTGGCTACTTCGTTTGGGTCCGTTGTGTTGGTGGGTGTGTTCTGGCTGAAGGAGGCGGTGAGCTGCTCGGTGGTGATCTTGCTCCAGCTCCGGCGGGGAACCTGTTAAGGGTGGTGGTGGGTCGCAGTCTTTCTGAAGCTGAAGTGGACGCAGCTGTGGTCGGTCCAGTGGAGTCCGGTGGCGTGGCTGAAGGAGATGTGCTTGCTGGATGAGAAGACGGGGTCAAGCGTGTGGCCGGCGTAGTGGGTGGGAGTGTTCACCAGTTGCTTGAGTCCGAGGTTGGCGAGGTTGTCCAGCAGGGTGGTGGTGTTTCTGTCGTTGTTGTTTTCCAGGTGGAAGTTGAGGTCCCCTAGGAGGATGTAGTCGGCGGAGGGCAGGGCGTGTGGGCTGATGAAGTCCGCGATGTCTTCGCTGAATTGTGTGCGTGGTCCTGGTGGTCTGTAGATAAGGGTGCCTTGGAGGGTGGTCTTGGGGTCGGTGTGTATCTGGAAGTGAAGGTGTTCGGCGGCGGTGAAGGTTTCGTCGGAGTTAGTCGAGATGCGGATGGTGTTCTTGTGTATGATGGCGATGCCTCCTCCTGTCTGGTTGACGCGATCCCTCCGGGTGATCTTGTATCCGCCCGGGATGGCTATTGGGATGTCGGGCGCTGAGGACGCGTTCATCCAGGTCTCGGTGAGGAAGGCGACGTCCGGTGCTGTTGCGTCGAGCAGGTCCCAGAGTTCTACGCCGTGCCGGTGGATGGAGCGGGTGTTCAGCAGGATGCACTTCAGGTGGTTGTTGCTGGTACTCGACTTGACGGGGGAGGTGTCGGTCCGGAGGCAGGTGAATGTGCAGGCTTGGCAGGCGAAGGGTCCGTGGGTGCGTCTCGGGGTGGCTCGGTAGCAGGCAGGGTTCTGGCCGGTGTTGAGTGCGTTGAGTGTTGCGGCGTCGTAGGTCCGTCGGGTCGTCTTGCTTCGGCGGGGGCCAGGGGTCCTGGCACTGGGCGCGGTCCAGGCGCGGACGGGCGCAGACGGGCTTACCTTTGGCGCGCCTTCGGCGCACAATCGGCGCGCCCGCTGCGCGTGACCGCTGCGCGTCCGTGCGGTCGCCATTTAAGGGCAAGTGGGGAGGGAGGAGCAGCTGGGAGGCGGGAGCGGGGAGGGCACAGAACACAAAGGGGGTGTGGCCTCGTGGCCGGCGGCGGGAAGCGGGGAGCGGGCGGGAAAGGCACAGGGGGGGAAAAAACGAGCACAAATTACAGAAGGAAAAAGTACAATTCAAACAAACAGAAGGCAATACAATCTCTCAGGGCAATAACAAATACAGTCAAAAAAAACGGCGGAGCTGCGGGGACAACGTACAGCGAGGTGGGCAGCTAGGGCGGCAGGCACACGGAGTAGCGAGTCTGCGAGCAGCAGCGGGGGAACACACACACAGCTGGTGGCCGTGCGGCACCGGGGTGTCCTGCAAATCAGTTGCACCACAATACTGTGCTGTGGGCCTACAAGTGTTCTCTATACGGATCTGCCTGATACTCGTGTAAAGAGTATCGGTGCTGACTGAGAGTGTGGGAGTGACTGCATGAGAACCACCTGCCGTTAAACTGCACAACGGGATTGCTTTACACATTGATTCCTTGCCAAAAGAATCCTATGTTTGTCATTAGTGCTGTTTAAGTGTTGTAACTATCTGTGTGTACACATTTCTGATATTGTTGTGATCTGGGGTGCACTTATAACTGGGTGGTATTGAACTGTAATAACTGCCAGGGTGCGCCTATTTCTAACAACGTTTCGCACTGCATAAGGTTGTCTGGGGGGTAAAGTAGGATCTTTCCCTAGAGTGCGTATTACTGATGTCATTTTATTATGGTTGAGCCTAATACTGCTAGTAATATTTCCAAATATGATTTATGCCAAGGAATACATGATGTTCATGTTGCGTCAATTAATGTTTGTGTTGAAAACAAACTTTATTTACATATACCATTTGTGAAGCCTCTTTTGTGACGCTTGGTGTTTTTATTGCGTGAGAGTGCTTTGCCAATGCTTTACACATCGCCTCTGTGATAAGCTAGACTGCTCAGTGCAAAGCAACCCAAGGGTGAGCGCAGGTTAGATAGTGAGTGTAATCACCTACCTTTGACGGGCGTGGTAGGCTCTGCCTGGCTAGGGCACTGCCTCAGCCAACCGTAAAGTGACAGTTCTAACAGTAACATTTTGCGGTTCACCCTGCTTGACCAGGATCACATCCCAGTCAACCAACAGCACAATTTCTTATGTAAACAAACTAAAGTCACAAGTACCAAATGTGTGAAATTATTATGTATTGTAATTTTTAACATGTTTATGCTCAGTTTCGCTGAAAAACATAAATTAAGATATTATTTTCAGAAGAGGAAATGTTAATTATGATAAATGAATGCTGTGCAAAATAATCAGTGCCCCATTTTTTTTAACTAAAGTTTTCAATTGACCATATACAACGCAAAAGCTTTATATAAGCAATACATTAACAAAATATCGATATTAACACCAAAACAGCACTACAGATGGAATGTGAATTGATGGCATGATGAAAAGAGCAGGACTACGGTAACAACTGGTCAAGAACATTTAACTTATGTTTACATAGCCACAATAGAGATTTTTAAGAAGCACCAGAGAAATAAAATGTAGGTTGCAATCAGTGAGTGCAATGAAGGCTGCACTGAAACCTATTGCAGGGGTCTGGTTTGATAATAAAACAGCAACAACATTACTGTTGAGGACACTCATCACAGAGATGAAGGTATCTATCTTGTCCTTAAGTCCATGGTGAAATAACTGAATAGAGTAATT
This sequence comes from Lissotriton helveticus, assembly GCF_964261635.1. Taxonomy (NCBI): domain Eukaryota; kingdom Metazoa; phylum Chordata; class Amphibia; order Caudata; family Salamandridae; genus Lissotriton; species Lissotriton helveticus. The sequence continues at coordinate 125,729,309 of NC_136061.1, forward strand.
GATGATCTTTAGGTACTTTATGTCACATGGATCACAGCCTTCTCTTAAAAATTGTTAGTTAACTTTTTCATTATTTTTGTAAAGCATCCTGTTTTCCTTTGCAATGCATTTCCAGGCATCGTGGTCTGCTGACCCTGTCCGGCCTTTATCCCCGTGATGGCTAGGAATCATAGTAGGTCACAGTTTGTGACCAACCTCATTAATAAGCATAAGGTAGGTGAACTTGCAACCTACTACGATTTGGTGTTTTGCAAACCAACTATTAGTACATAGTTCAGTCTGTAAAATACCACACTGGTTGCTACAATACTGATCGCAAGTTGCAACAGTATTTTGAGTCCAGCTCTATTGGTCACAAATTGTGACCAGTATTTTGAGTCCATCTTTTAGTGCACACCCTTTGAACAGTACTCGGTTTAATAAAACATGTGGAAGGGAAGGAAAGCTTATGAAAATCATTAAGGGTCATATGTACGTGCAATTAGGAAGTCACAAAATGCGATGCGCAACAGTGTGTGTTTGACACTGTTTGAAATTCCCAGTATGTCGCAAATGGACCTGCCTCTTCAATATTCAGGAGATAGGTCGCAATTTACGACCCATCGGGAATTGCTAAAAACACATTAATGGCCTCCTGCTGGGGAGCGTAGACCACTATGTCTGTGTTTGTTTTTAAATAGGGCAACGTTTTTTTTTAATGCAGGTGGTTCTCCTTAAAGGAAAATAAAAATAAAACATTTCAGTTTAATTTTTGAGATTAGGCAGAAGTCCCTGGGACCACTGCCTGCTCTTAAAAGACTTTTTCGCAACCATTCATAAAAGAGAAGGAGCCCCCTGGGACCCCTTCCTGTTTGCGACTGGCTTACCAGCTACTTGAAATAGGTGGTAAAATGCAATTGTTATTCAATCGGATTTGGGTCACAAAACCTTCATACTTGCGGCTCGCTATTAGGAAAAGATCCCCCTAACACACCCATTCCTTAATATCAATTTGAAAACACTTCAAACTTTGAATTTTAAATACATACTTAGATATATGGATCAAGTATTTTTTTATTGTGTATGATAGCTCACATTGTCTTTAATGTTTCATATATTGAAAATGGTTTTCCCAAACTTCTCGCATTAATTGAAGACACCGCTTTGCCACGGGAATCTCTGTAATATACATACATCGGATAAGTTTGGCTTTCTAGCCAACTGTGTTTCACTGAGTCTTACCGATTGTAGGAAGTAGGATCTGCTTTTATGGTTACCATCACTTTTTGCTTGGTGCTATGCGGTTTCTGACTAGTCTGACTGGGATCCTGCTAACCAGGACTCCAGTCTCTGTGCTTTCTCCTCTTAATTGGTTATGCTAAGATCTTCCCAGATTAGATAAATGTGTACCCTTATAAGGCCCTAGTATATGGAACTGAGGTTACCAGGGGATAGGTACTCCAGAGGTCCCCCATGGGCTGAACCATGTGTTATGCCACTCATGGGATACCACTCAAAATGTAACTGCAAGCCTGCCATTGCAGCCTGTGTAAGCTGGTGCTAGCAGCACTTACGACAGATACAGGTTTCCCTGTATTTAAGTTCACTGCACTTAAAACCTATAAGCCAACCCTTCTCAATCCTGAAGGCTGGGTGCTCGGTTCTAAGTGTGAGGGTGCCCTTGCATGACGAGGACACCCCTACAACTTTCAGAGTTCATTCTCCTGGGTTGTAAGTGCTTCAGCCATTATGATACATAGGGGCATATGTACAAGCCCCTTTCGCCACCACAACGTCACTTTTTCCAACATTGTGGTGGCAATAGTGGCGTAGCCTTATTTACAAGGCAGCGTTAAACCACTTAATGTATGATTCAATGCTCCCGGTACCTGTCTTATGGACCTGGACAGCACAACATGGCTGCTGCCGACCAGAAACATGCTTCTGCCCTCCTGCTTCTGAGCCAAGCTCGAGCAAGGGAAGACAGAATAATATGTATCCTGTCACAGGGATCTGTGCCCACCTCCCAGACAGGGTTTAATGTACTGGGGCTGGGTGGAGGTGCTTGCCAGCGCCACACAGTCTGGTAGAGGGGCACATTTGGTGCCCTCCTTGCATAGTGCAGTTCAAACTAGCTCAGAGAGCCGTTGGCTCCTGCTCTATTGTGAAACTGGACAAAGGACATGGGAGTACCCTCCACACTGTCCAACTCTCCCTTGGGAGGGAACACTGAATTGTCCCATCCCTTTCCTTAGAGTATTTAAGGGCTTACCCGTAGGTGAGTCCCAGGATTAGTCATGGATTTGATTCAGCTCAAACTCCACTTCAATGTTGACCATCTGGACATCCTCGCTGAGTCCTGCTGACCGTGCTAGACTGATTGCATCGTTCTTTGCTTTGTGACCGAGACTGCTAATGAGAAGACTCCATCTGCCCCAGACCTCACCATTCTGCAACCCACTGCAGTGTCCGTGCCACCATACAGGTTCCGTCCTGGACCTGTGAACTTCTAAAGACACCTAAAGGAATCTCCCTTGGAGTGAAGGAGTCACTCCCTTGCATCCGCAGGCACCGCAACACGATCCACCGGTCTGCCCAACCTGGGTTCCCTGTACTCCAAAAGGCTCAGCAACGTAGGTGGTTGTTCTGCATTCCCTCGATCCCTGAGTTGCCCTCTTGTCGAGTTGAGGCCAGCATCCCTGCAACTGAACCCCTGTGCACCCTGTTGCTGCATCGCTTCATCACGCGGTAACCGCATCCGTTACCACGACCGACTTGTATCAACGGAGTCGGATCCATCGAAAGGTACTGTTGACAAGTCTGTCCTTGCTATAACTGACCGGTGCCGATGCAGTTAGTTGGAAGGACAGACTCTGTCATCTACAGCATCACGTGGCCTCTTCCCATGCCTCCTGGATGTCCCGGCGTGGCATAGACTCTCTCCCCTCTGCTTTCAGGTTCTTTCCGACACGAACCCGTGCCAGGGTTCCAACAGACTCATTCATCCTTCTGCAAAAGCGGTCTTGTCCTGTAGTCCTTGATTGTGCTCAACAGTGGTTGTAGTTATCCTGATTATGATGGGATCCACAGGTGGAGTAGTACAGGGTTTCTTCAGGGTCTTCTGGGAAGGGTCCTTCTTCTTTAAAATTGTAACTGTGACTTGTATTGTGCCCAAGGTCATGTACCCACTCTGCACATTGCCTTGGTGGGGTTCCTGGTTACTTACCTCGGGAGGTTCCTTGGGTTCCTGCACTTCTATGTCTCCTGGGTATAGTCTTGACTTGAGTCGTGGTTTGCATACCACTATTTTAGTATATGGTTTGGTCTCCCCCTGCTGACCACTGTGTATTTGTGCTTCTTACCTGCTTGTTTTGCAAATTATTGTTTGCATTAGGTATATCTCCAGGTAGGAGAGTTCTGTATGTGTTAGTGCCTGTCTTATAATAAATACATATTTTTATAAATACACTGTGTGGTTATTTTTCACTTGATCTATGCCAATAAGATTATGTTCTGGTAAAACAAGTTGCTTTACAGTTCTTCTAGACTAAGCCTAAAGGCTGCTCTCCACAGCTACCACTTAGAGAGCTCTAAGGTTGTCTAAGACCACTAGAATCACCATAAGGGTTGTCTGGATTAGTGCAGGGTGCCCACTTACATAAGTGTGCACCATATACTAAGCCGGTTTCTAACATCAGTTTAACACAGTTTCTGCACCAACTTCACATGGTTGTAGGTCACTTCACTGGGGAACTGTTTACATCAACTCTCGTCCGAGGGCCTTTCTAGTACTGGTCTGCTTTTTCACTGGTGGTCTTCAGTAATGGGTGGGACAGATATGGCATAGAAACACTACTAAAAAAAACTATACTCCCAAACAAAACCTTTATACCAGACAACATTCTGACAACCTTACTTTGGTATCACACCATCCAATAATTATTAATGGCATTGAGCATGATGTCACAGATGGCTCTACTAATATTGGAGTGTGATAGACACTACCACTACCTATTTCTGCTAGTGTTGATTTTGTTAAAATGTATTGGTTGATTGTGGTATATTGTTCATCAGAAGGAGGCGTTGAAGGGGTGGTATGAAGTCAGTTTGATGGCATGCCTCGTTGCAAAGTGATTTGTAGCACATGGATACAAACCTAATAGCTTTTTCCTGACCTATTCAATCTATGTTTCTTCTTTTATTCTCTTAACATTATCTTTCAGGAAGCTGTTCCACAAATATCACATTTCAGGATGATATCATATAAATGAATTCTTCCTAATGAAAAGAAAGTAAAAAGATCTCAAGGAAGTGTATGTCTGGAAGTGAAGATTTCCAGTAAGAACTAAGCTAATTTTACACTTATTATGAGGCTCTTGTCAACTGAAATTTACAATAACTAAGCCACAATAGTTTTAATCTTTTCCCGTAAGTACTCAGCCACAATGAACAATAATTACCATGCCATGCAACTGTACAAGGGCTATTTTCTCCACTGCGCCAAATTGTTCCTGTGACATATCACACAAACTATCAATGCTACAAATATAACTTATAAGATTTTACATAAAACGTAATACAATAAATAATGTTCTTAGACCCTCATAAACTTTGATTCATGACGATGCTGATTTCCGACAGTGAAGGTTTACCTTTCTGTTCCCGAATTATTCTGCTAAGAAGGAGGTGTAACTTGCACTATCATAATCTGCACATGCAATTTAGCACAGATTTTCCGTTTGTATGGTGCCTTTCCAGTGCCAATTTCATAATGTTCTTCCTGGCAAAAACTGCTTGTGGAAACATCTCAAACATGCATTCAGTTTGCAGGATGTTGCCCTCTATTTAACTTTAGGTTGCCCTGCTTACATAGATCTCACTACTACATCATCTCGTAGCTGGTAATATTATTTTCAGAATGGTAAATATGCCATACTTTAAGTAGTGATTTTACCCATAGATGTCCAATACTGAGCAAAATGAATTAACCAAATACTTCCTTCTAGTATGTGGTGATCTAATCTTTGGCTGGGGCTGGTTTGATACAAAACCAACCACTCAAGGGGTCTCATTTTGCACACTAAACAAATTCCCTTATTACATGTGTTATAGAGCTCACAATGCAGTAATTCCAAACCCGGAAATCCTGATACTGCGGGATTTCTGTGATAGTAGTGGCGGTTGGCAGGGAACGGGGTGGTAGGGCGCAGGAGGTGGGTAGAAAAAAACAACAAATGAAAACAAAAAGCACTTACCTCTTTGGCCGGCTGTGCCTCTCCTTCGCTTCCCTGCCGACGTTCCAGAACGGTAGCAGGAAGCACACACCGGCTCCACTAAGCCAATCACAACACTGCAATACAACATTTGATTAGTCTAAGCGCTGTGATTCGGCACTCTGACAGGGACAGGGAGCTTGTGCATGTTCCCCACCACGCTGTGCAATATAGCCTGGTGGGGAACATGCAAAGTGTGCATTACAGTTTGGCCAGCCCAAGATGGACGGTCAAACAATCGTGTACTTAGAGTGTGCCCACCACTCCTCCCCCTGTGACACCAGTCCCGACCACCCTAACCTAGCCCCACAGCTACCAACAATAAAATTATAATAGTGAAGGCATTATAATTTCCTTTTTAGGTCTCGCCTACACAGCGCAAATGCGTTGCATTGGAGAGAGACCTGTAGCCATCGCCACAGCTCTGGGGGCAAAAACGTGCACGCGTTGCATTGCTTGCAATACAACGCGTGCACATCTTGGCGATTTCCTGGTGGGAGCGTGCGGCGCCATATGGTCGTACGCTCCCGAAGGAAATCGCGCAGGCCCCCTCCCCCTGCTGCCACTTTCACGGCCGCGTGGTTTTACTGCCGCGCGGCCAACGCTTGTTTAAATTAAAACCGCTAAATGCTGGCAGCCCCTCTCCCACCTCCGCCCTTTGCAGTCTCGTGCCTTGCCTTAATTTTTCTTGCCCTGTCTGTCCACCACAAGTTACGTCCTGAGTCAAGAGGCCGAGAGTCCTTGCAGCTGCACAGCCGTTCCTGGAGGCGCCTGGGTCCACCATGGATCCTGCGTCCCCTTCTCCCTCTTGTTGGTTCAGAGCTCTGCGAAGGTAACTAAAATGAAAGCTTGGGAGTTCAATACCTCTTTTACAGTACGTGTTCTTTTTAGTTGCACTTTAGTTAAAGCTATAAATTGAGCTTAGTACTCGCGCTTCAACGCCTCGCCAGCTGCTGTAAGCGCTATATAAAATACAATTACAAAGTGCTGCATGCATGGTAGGTACACCTATGTTGAATCTGGAGGTGACTCTTTACTCAGTCAAGACTCGATCGCTTTTCTCTTAACCCCTTGCATGCTCGTGACGGAACCATTCCGTCACGAGCCACGGTGGGGCTGTGCTGGTGACGGAATGGTTCCGTCACGGCCCGGCCGCCGCGCAGGCACGGTGCTGATTTTGCGCCTGCGCTGAGGGTTCTATTAGGCGGGCGGGGCCGTGACGGAACCATTCCGTCACAAGCACAGCGCCACCGCGGCTCGTGACGGAATGGTTCCGTCACCAGCATGGCGGCGCCGCGCGCCCCCCCCACCTCTTAGCGCCGCAGCCAAGGGGTTAAACGCAACTTGCTTTGTTTATATCTGAGTTTTATAGTCTAGTTCTTGTTTAAGATGTTTACTCCCTGAGGAATCAACTGGAGGCAGTTATTGCTGTGCTGTGCAGTAAATCAGAGTTTAATCATTATCACTCACTGCTGCTCTGGGGCGTCAGCTACACCACGGGGATCATTGGGCTCTGCTGGATAGTTTGTGTGACACCCTCCTTGTCAATATCATGCATGCTGCTATGAAAAAAATATGGAATTGAATTGTGTATTTTCGCGATATTTTAAATAATTTAACAACTTTCATATACATTACTCATCAAATGAACAAATGTACAGATGTAGAAAACCTGATAAGACAAAATTAGTACGGCTCCTATTTTTGCACTTGTGCGTAGGGGTTTGTATGCAATTTGTTGTCAACAAAGAAATGCTAGAACGTATAGACAGCAATACAATTGTAATTATTTTGTTAAGCACCTCACTGCTTTAATAATCTATTTATACACGAGGAGACTGACTATTTAGTTAGCCTGTGGATTAAGGGAAGAGCCAGAAAAAGAATACATCCCCCACTTTCAAACATGTCCCCAATAGTTCTAGGGACAGGGTAAAGAAGTGACCCAGCAGAGAGGATGTGGCTTAACGTGCTAGGGCGTTCGATTTCAAATAGGGGGAACTGGATTCGAGTCTCAGCAATGACGCTCTACATCCTGTGATTCTGGGCAAATCCCTTATTCACCCCATGTCTAACAGAAATGAATGTGTCCTTGTGTAGTGTAACTGGTGCTCAGGTAAAGCGCTTTGATACCCGATACCTTCGGGTCAAGTTCGTCCTATATAAAACTTGGGGGAAAAATAAAAAATCATCAAATTGCTCTCCTGAGGAAATTCATAAATTTCCTTCCTTTTCTCTATTCTTTATTGTGTGTATTTTGTCCTTTTTCTATGTATCCTTCTTTCTGTATTTGCCCTCCCTCCCTTCCTTCCCCTTCTCCATTTGTTGTCCTTTCTCTTTCTTACTTTTTCGTCCATCATCGGTTGTTCCCTGTCACATCCATCATCTTTAATTCTCTCCATCCATGCTTCTGTCCATCTGTCACTCTATCCACTTATGCACTAATCCATCCTCCCTGCATCCTTCTATCCGTCCCTCCTGTTCATCCCTCTCTCTCTTACACTCGCAGAGATGGAATTTATGAGCTTCTTAGAGATCAGAGTTCCCCTATCAAAGACAAGGTTTAGATCTGTCCAGTGAAAGTCAGCCCCCCCCCCACACACACACTCCGCCCCCTCAAGTTGCTAAAGTACGGGGTTGTGAATGACGACACTGCTGTGAATCCACAAGTCCAATTTTTTAAATCATGATCATTTTCCCTCTCATTCGTTTCTATTTCTACATTTATTCACGGGAGCATCAAAGCACTTTACACTGCAGAAATTGTGGGCAGATCACATATCATAACGTTGAAATTCCATCAGGCAAGATAAAAATAAATATCTGCATTTTACCTGAACGCTCTGATCACCATCTTTACTTTGGAAGACTTGCATTAGTCATCTTAATGTTAGAAGAAGCACATTTTGTATGTGCCATGACTCCAAGGTTGAGAGTCACATGAGACGGGGTTACTGTGCCCCAAATTTAACAACAGGGCCTTTTGCCACTGGTGTCGTGAGGACCCATACTGCAGAGCCTTTGACTGGGAACCAAGGGGCATATTATCAACAACTAGCGATATTTATCGCTAAATAAGCTTAGCGACATTTTTTGTTATTGCCGCGCATCGCCGGATTTTATCGCAGAGATAACGTGCTATTAGCAACGTTTATCTCAAAAGCGATAAAATTTCCGGCGATAGCTGCGAAATGCGTGAATATCGCTGGAAATCCAGCGATATTCAGGCATTATCGCTAACAGGGAGTTAGCCTGAATATCCACCTCCCAGTGGATATACAGGCTAAGAACTGGTCTGAGCAGGCGTTAGTTTTCAGCGATATTCGCGCTTGGCTACGCCGACTTTGCATGTCATTAGCGATAAATATTGCTGACATGCAAAGCGGGCCCCAAATCGCTCGCCATCACCTAAAAGCTGTCGCTAACTCATGTTAGCGACAGCTTGCTAATAGGGCGATTAAATTAACGCCGCTTTGCGGTCAAAAACGGCCGCAAAAGCAGCGATAATTTCATTTCGCCTGCCTTGGTAATATGCCCCAAGTACCTTTTTATGTTGTGCTGGACAGAACAGCTGACTCCAGCCCTTTTATGATCAAACTGAACTAGATCTTTCAAGAGTTCTACAGAGAGGGGCTTTAACACCACCCACATGTTGGTGGAAGGGGTACATATTTTTAGTGGACATAAATTGTGTTCTTCTATGACAAAAGTGCTTCCCCTTCCACGCAGCAGCGATTATTCTGTTTATTTATTAAGCAGCCTATGCCAGCAGCACAATGATTTTCTTGACCTTTCTTCGGGGCATAGATGGCACAGTATTGCTCTTGAAGTGTATATTATTTATGGTGTTTGTTGGCAGGAGGAAGGGAAGGGAGGAAGGCATTCGTGGGGAATGTATTTATGTTTTCCAGTCCCAGCACCCTCCCCTTCCATCATTAACTTTAGACTTCAGAGTTCAGTATTTAGTTTGAGAGCAATATGGGTTCCCCAGGGCTACGATAATCTACATGGATATTTAGGTCTGGCTTGGTAGCATAACTGTAGTTTGACCTTATGTGATTCCACAAAAAAGAGCGCTTGTATTGAATTGTTTGGATTCCAGAAAAGCTTATAGTCAATACATCAGGGCAAAGTTGGCTATGATGGCAAACCAATAATGGTGGTGATAGGCCTTATGTATTTATTATGAAATGTTACGATAAAGGCAGTAGGTTTGACATATTTATTCTAAAAAACATATGATGAAGTCTATTGACATTTAAGGGTGAATTGTTATTACTCTATATTAAAGCTTACACATAGGTATTTGTATTTTGTTAAATGGAATCTCACAGATTGCTGTAGCAGGGTTTGGTGTTGGTTACCCCCATGACTAACTCAAACTGTAAATACAGAGAATTTGCTCTGTGAGAATCCTTGTCGGAGCCCTTTAAGAAAGATAGTATTTTGCTTAGACAACTGCAATTTCTTTATACCTATCTAATTTTATGACTGTGCCTTATGGTTACTTTGTAGAAATGTTTGCGCTCAAAACAGTAGATCTAAGCTGCATATAGTGAGAAGTCAATGATCACAGATATAGCCCAGATTATTGCCCAGGGAAATGTTATCCCAGATGTCATAGGTCAGGTCTGTTTATCATGAATAGTCATGGCAATGGCAGTAGGCCTTGCATTTTAGGAAAAGCACTTATGAAAGCAAATATGCCTCTAACAGTGAATCACTATCCCATCATGTCACAGGCTCTGAAGGGGTATGTTCTTCCATGTAATCTCACAGATTACCACAGCAGGCAAGGGTTTTGATGCTGGTCACCAACTCTGACAAACTCTTGGCGCAGAAGACTTTCTCTGTTGGGATTCTTGTTAGGACCTATTGGGAGGGGTTGTATATTGTTTTGCCAACTATTATTCTGTTTATATATTTGTAAATGTATAATTGTATGCATGGTACTTGTCAATTTAAGTGCACTTCAAAGGCCTGTGTTGGATATTGTGGCAATCCAATTTAAAAGGTTATTACCCTGGTATTGTCACTGGGAGAGGATATGTATAATTCCTTAGGTTTCATCTGTTTATAGTGAAAGGTTATGACAAAACAATTAGGCCATACTTACCTATTGTCAAAAGCATATATTTAAGGCATTAGACTCTTTAGAGTGGATTGTTATTATACTGTGATAAAGCCTGTGGGCAAGTATTTTGTTAAACAGACTCTTGCAGATTACTGTTGCCAAGCGTTTTGGTGTTAGTAACCCACCCAAATAATCCATGGGGATAAAAGATGTGTACCAATCCTTATTAGGCTCTATTATTAGTGATATTATATTGTTTTGACAACTCTAATTTTGTAGATATTCGTAATTTTATTACGATATACTTGATGGTTATGTTATGTTAAAGCATAAAAGTCAATATAGGAAGCTTACGTAGGTTATGGACAAGACAGTGATAACAGCTAAAAGCCTTATTGGTTCACTATGAATAGACATTTCAGATGCCCTAGGTCTTATATCTTTATTATGATACGGTATGGTAAAGGTAGTAGGAGTAGCATATTTATTGTTAGGAGCATATGTTAATGTAAATAGGCATTCAAGGGTCGATTCATTATTCTCTATAAAAGCCTACAGATAGGAATTTTGTTGCATGAAATGTCACAGATTATCTTTGTACGGAAGGATGTTGGTGTTGATTATAGCTCTGACAACTATAGGGGTGGAGGATTTACACTAAAATAGTTATTTCTCAAATGTCTTCAGAAAATCTGACAGGCTTAGCTGTCTGCTAGGATCTTGCAGTGAAAAAATAACTAATTAATACATACATCCACATATATAAATACATATCCATATAGATACATAGAGGCTATTTGGTGCCCTCTCTTCTGGTATTGGTCTGCCTGAGTGTCATTTACACTCTGTTTTCATCCCTGACCACATACTACATGGGGTAGTAGTTCAGTCCACATCGGTAATTGGCTTTCTTGCTCTGTGAATGATGACATTTTCAGATCACATGTGTGCATTCATCTAAAAATTAGTTTTCTTCAGTGGAAGAGTTGGGCGGCCAGTCTTTTCTCCATTTACCATTCCCCTATCGTTTCTTTGCTTCTTTTCATTTCATTTTCATTATCCTTAAGACAATACAACTCTTCACTCAGTGCTAACGGGTATCTGGATTGTCGCTCCTTGCATCTACATTGCGCCTCATCAAACGCGCCCACCTCCTCTAAATCAGGAGACCGTTATGGAATGCTGTTGTTCATAGTGTATCACTGTTTTACCTTTGTAAGATGGCCAACAAAATTGTCATAAATGTGGTGGCCATGCTGGAAGTTTCCAACAACAATAGACTATTTTCAGTAGTTCTGCAACACATACATCCACAGCTATGTTTTGTTTTTAGGTCGAGCCTGAGCCAGCTTGCAAGCGCTGCTCTGGCAATCTGTTGTAGGTAGAGTATGGTGGAGAAGACCCGCCCATATTTTTCATTGGCCTGTGTCTTTGTCCTTTGTAAATGCAGGTGTTTGATTCCGTAATAGGTTTGTTAGTCCATCCTTAGTACGCCCATGTCATCATTTGTAACCTCCATTGGCTACTGGCCCCTTTACTTGGTTGTTACACAGGACCAGTACTTTTTTTTATTAAGACTGTGGTGGCCTCTTGTTTGCAATGCCACAGGTCTCGCATTTAAATGCAAGACCTATGGCATTGCAAATATTTTTTTCTTACTAGTCAAGATACTCATCTTGGACTCTGGCCCTTATGTCGACATACAGCCAGTTTCTGTGCTTCCCAGGGAAAAAATGGACATGGAATTAGAGGCCAAAAGCCTGAGGGCACAACAATGGTGAGAGTGAAAATATCAACCACGGGTGAAGGGTATCGGACATGTCGCTGACAAATGAACCAGCAAAGGGGGGCAAGATCACAACAGGTACGTGTGTGCAGCGGTGCCCAATCGTCTAAGAAGCCTACTAGAAACCTTGGTTATACCTGTTTTACTACCAAATCAGGAGATTAGGGCCATTTTCCATGCTTTGAGTAGGGTTCGTGGCACCATTGCTAAGTCACTGATCCTTCCCACACATCCACGTCTCTTCGTGGCGCATCCAAACTGGTGGTCTGAAAAGTTTCCGAGAGTGCTAAGCTGTTGGTTTAGCAGCCCACTCGTGCAATAAAAATACACGTCCTCAAAAGCCGTAGCAGACAGAAAGTTCTGTGACGATTACTGCTGTACTAATCCATTTCTGAGCTCGTTTACCGTGTTTGTGGCTACTATTTACAGCTTCTTTACCTCACCTCGGGAGACCATAGGAAGGCAAAGGAGAGGTTGAGAGACCATTTGGATTGGAAATAAGAGGAAATTATCTTAAATCATTTTGCTCAGTTGTAACACCTTCCTTCTTTAGCTAAATGGTTTTCAGAGATTTCATTTGATTTTGTCTTTGACAGGTGGCAAGAAGTTGTGCAACAATCCCTTTGTTGCAAGGGTGAGGTAATTAAAAGAGTGACTCAATTATTCTCCATGGTAACTCTTTGTTTTTCATTGATCGAGATTGTTTAGGCACAAATAGAATCCAGGGAGGCCGTGAATGGTTTTGGCAGGAAACAAAATGTTATTTTGGAAGGTTCTGGCAGGGATGCCCAGAGCCCAGGAAATGCTTATGCCACAGCTGGCAAGTACACGCATTCAACGTGATACAATTACTCAGAAGGAAAAAAAATGGTTTATGGTCTCGCTAAGTAATTTGAGGATTACGTTTTAAGATGTAAATATAATTCAAGGCAATTTGAAATTTTCTATCATAACGGATGCACCTTTATTGAACTTTTCAGCATGACAATACTAGCAAAGCTACCAAGCAGGGCAGTAGCTGTCAGTGGTGCAACAAGTGTGGCCTGGCTCACTGTGCCACAATGCTGTTTATTTGGACTACTGAAACCGAGGATGGGGCACTATTTTCCACGTTTGCATCAGGGGCCATAGCCCTTGCTACAGCACTGACACCAAGTGATGCTTTTCCATTTGAGGGGACCGGCCACCTCTGACTTTTTAGGTCAAGCCTGGGCAGCGCACGCGCATGCGCTGCTCTGCCATCCATGCTGTATTGTAGAATGGAATAGAAGCCCCGACCACTCTCCGCTTATATTTGTCATTGGCTTGTGTCATAGTCCTTCGTAAATGCTGGCTTCTGATATTAATGGGCTTGTTAGTCCCTCTTTAGTACGGCCTTTTCTTCATTCGTACAAAAGGGGGTGGTAATGGATGGAGCATCTGAACCAATCAAACACTCACACCCAGTCAAACGATCTGGGTTTAATCCATCACCGTTCTTTAGCCCACTCTGCCACCCCAGTTCGGACATGGCTATATGCAAATCAGTGTGACCCTGTGCCTCATGGGAACAGTCCAGCCCGAACTGCCAAGCCATGCCTTCCCTGGACCGGAAACAAGCTTCCGAGGACCGGTTTCTGGCATTACAGCTGTCTTCAGCCCGGCTTGCTTGAATCCAGTGGCAAAGTGAGCAAGGGACTCACGTCTGAGCATACCCTGCCACACGTATGGCAGCCAAAAGCGGTACAAAAGGGGGTGGTAATGGACGGAGCATCTGAACCAATCAAACACTCACACCCAGTCAAACGATCTGGGATTAATCCATCACTGTTCTTTAGCCCACTCTGCCACCCCAGTTCAGACATGGCTATATGCAAATCAGTCAGACCCTGTGCCTCATGGGAACAGTCCAGCCCGAATTGCCAAGCCATGCCTTCCCTGGACCGGAAACAAGCTTCCGAGGACCGGTTTCTGGCCTTACAGCCGTCTTCAGCCCGGCTTGCTTGAATCCAGTGGCAAAGTGAGCAAGGGACTCACATCTGAGCATACCCCGCCAGACTTATGGCGGCCAAAAGCGGTACAAAAGGGGGTGGTAATGGACGGAGTATCTGAACCAATCAAACACTCACACCCAGTCAAACGATCTGGGTTTAATCCATCTCAGTTCTTTAGCCCACTCTGCCCCCCCAGTTCAGACATGGCTATATGCAAATCAATCTGACCCTGTGCCTCATGGGAACAGTCCAGCCCGAACTGCCAAGCCATGCCTTCCCTGGACCGGAATGTCTTCATTCGTAGCCTCCCATGAGGACTGGCCCTTTTACTTCAGTTGTTAAATGGTGAGTCTGTTTAGGCTGTAAGCACTATTCTCCTACTGCAGCCACGACATGCTTTCCTGCAACATTCAGCGAGCCATGGGTGCTTTCACTCTCTAAGCAGCGCAGGACAGTGGCAGCCGCTTCTTTGAATAGGTCTTCCATTTACAAGAGTTCGAGCTATTGGTATTGTACATGAAAATGCCTTTTATTTATGTGTTATTTATCAAAACATATAAATAAAAGGTTTTGTCAATTACAATGCCAATAGCTTAAACTTTCGCAAATGCAAGACCTATTGCATTGCAAATGCTTGTTCCTTTTTTCACTGCTTTGGAAGTGGTGGGGCGAAACTCCTCTACCTTAGCAGTGGAGCCTTCCCTGCATGATAGATCTTTAGGAATTGTGCATTACTGTGGAAATCGGTGTTGCCTCATTCTTGGTTATTTTAGTCAGACCCGAGTCATGGTTTGGTGTTAAGCTAACAGGTTCTTTGTCACAAACGTGATTGATATCTCATCCGTCATGATACTTACATTATATCTTGTCCGCCAAACTCTAAATCCAGCCCTTGTCCCTTGTGGTCTGAATTATCACTTTTCCATTGCCCTTATGTTTAATCATCACTCTTAATATGGGACGGATGTACATTGACTGGGAATAACAATTTCCAAATAGGGATTCCATCCGCATTGCTATTTTGAAATTGCAATTCCCTGTGTATGAAACTTATTTTTTTCATACTTGCGATGCCTAGTGGGTTGCAAATTGACCTAAATCATGAATATTATTGATGTAGGTCGCAGGTGGCAGCCCATAGGAATCGCAGCTGTAACAGATATACATGCACATGCATCACCCATTTTGGCGAGCGCAACCGGTGCGATTGGCAAAAGATCGGCCATTTGCGCCCGCAAAAAGGGCATTTGCGATGCATCAAGGTTCAAGGCACTCGCAATTTGAGAATTCACAATTAATTGTGATTTCTCAAATTGCGCTTGCATTTAAGGAATCGCAGTTTGCGATTCCTTAAAAGCAATGCAAGAACCACTTTAGAATAGTGATTTCGCTACTAGGGGGCGCAACTTACCATCAAGTTGAACTTGATGGTACAGGCTCTGAAGAGGTATGTCACAGGCTCATGTCACAGGCTCTGATGGGGTTATGTTCTTACATGTAATCTCACAGATTACCACAGCAGGCAAGGGTTTTGATGCTGGTCACCAACTCTGACAAACTCTTGGCGCAGAAGGCTTTCTCTGTTGGGATTCTTGTTAGGACCTATTGAGAGGGATTGTATATTGTTTTGCCAACTGTTATTCTGTTTATATATATGTAAATGTATAATTGTATGCATGGTACTTGTCAATTTAAGTGCACTTCGAAGGCCTGTGTTGGCTATTGTGGCAATCCAATTTAAAAGGTTATTACCCTGGTATTGTCACTGGGAGAGGATATGTATAATTCCTTAGGTTTGATCTGTTTACAGTGAAAGGTTATGACAAAACAATTAGGCCATACTTACCTATTGTCAAAAGCATATGTTTAAGGCATTAGACTCTTTAGAGTGGATTGTTATTATACTGTGATAATGCCTGTAGGCAAGTATTTTGTTACACAGACTCTTGCAGATTACTGTTGCCAAGCGTTTTGTCGTTAGTAAACCACCCAAATAATCCATACAGATAAAAGATGTGTACTAATCCTTATTAGGATCTATTATTAGTGATAGTATATTGTTTTGACAACTGTAATTTTGTAGATATTTGTAATTTTATTATGGTGTACTTGATGGAAAGCTTAAAAGTCAATATAGAAAGCTTACGTAGGTTATGGACAAGACAGTGATAACAGCTAAAAGCCTTATTGGTTCACTATGAATAGACATTTCAGATGCCCTAGGTCTTATATCTTTATTATGATACGGTATGGTAAAGGTAGTAGGAGTAGCATATTTATTGTGAGGAGCATATGTTAACGTAAATAGGCATTCAAGGGTCGATTAGTTATTCTCTATAAAAGCCTACAGATAGGAATTTTGTTGCATGAAATGTCACAGATTACCTTTGTACGGAAGGATGTTGGTGTTGATTATAGCTCTGACAACCATAGGGGTAGAGGATTTACACTATAATAGTCATTTCTCAAATTTCTTCAGAACATCTGACAGGCTTAGCTGTCTGTTAGGATCTTGCAGTGAAAAAATAACTAATTAATACATACATCCACATATATAAATACATATCCATATAGATACATAGAGGGCCGTTGGGTGCCCACTCTTCTGGTATTGGTCTGCCTGAGTGTCATTTACACTCTGTTTTCATCCCTGACCACATACTACATGGGGTAGTAGTTCAGTCCACATCGGTAATTGGCTTTCTTGCTATGTGAATGATGACATTTTCTGATCACATGTGCACATTCATCTAAAGATTAGTGCTCATCAGTGGAAGAGTTGGGCGGCCAGTCGCTTCTCCGTTCACAATTCCCCTATCGTTTCTTTGCTTCTTCTCATTTTATTTTAATTATCCTTAAGATAATATAACTCTTCAATCAGTGCTAACGGGTAACTGGATTGTCGCTCCTTTCATCTACATTGCGCCTCATCAAACGTGCCCACCTCCTCTAAATCAGGAGACCATTATGGAATGCTGTTGTTCGTAGTGTATCACTGTTTTACCTTTGTAAGATGGCTAACAAAATTGTCATAAATCTGGTGGCCATGCTGGAACTTTCCAACAACAATAGACTATTTTCAGTAGTTCTGCAACACATACATCCACAGCTATGTTTTGTTTTTAGGTCGAGGCTGAGACAGCGTGCAAGCGCTGCTCTGGTAATCTGTTGTAGGTAGAGTATGGTGGAGAAGCCCCGCCCATATTTTTCATTGGCTTATGTCTTTGTCCTTTGTAAATGCTGGTGTTTGATTCCTTAAGAGGGTTGTTAGTCCATCCTTAGTACGCCCATGTCATCATTTGTAACCTCCAATGCCTAGTGGCCCCTTTACTTGGTTGTTACACAGGACCTGTACTTTGTTTCAATTAAGACTGTGGTGTCTGCTTGTTTACAATGCCACAGGTCTCGCATTTAAATGCAAGACCTATGGCATTGCAAATATTTATTTATTTTCAGTCAAGATACGCATCTTGGCCCTTATGTCGACATACAGCCAGTTCCTGTGCTTCCCAGGGAAAAAATGGACATGGAAATAGAGGCCAAAAGCCTGAGGGCACAACAATGGTGAGAGTGAAAATATCCACCACTGGTGATGAGTATCGGACATATCTCTGACAAATGAACCAGCAAGGGGGGGTAAGATCACAACAGGTACGGGTGTGCACCGGTGCCCAAACGTCCAAGAAGTCTACTGAACCTCGGTTATATCTGTTTTACTACCTAATCAGGAGATTGGGGCCATTTTCCATGCTTAGATTAGGGTTCATGGCACCATTGCTAAGTCACTGATCCTTCCCACACATCCACGTCTCTTCGTGGCGCATCCAAAATGGTGGTCTGAAAAGTTTCCGAGAGTGCTAAACTGTTGGTTTAGCAGCCCACTCGTGCAATAAAAATACACGTCCTCAACAGCCGCAGCAGACAGAAAGTTCTGTGATGATTACTGCTGTACTAACCCACTTCTCAGCTCGTTTACAGTGTTTGTGGCTACTATTTACAGCTTCTTTACCTCACCTCGGGCGAGGATAAGAAGACAAAGGAGAGGTCGAGAGACCATTTGGATTGGAAATAAGAGGAAATTATCTTAAATCATTTTGCTCAGTTGTAACACCTTCCTTCTTTAGCTAAATGTTTTTCAGAGATTTCATTTTATTTTGTCCATGACAGGTGGCAAGAAGTTGTGCAACAATACCTTTACTGGAAGGGTGAGGTAATTAAAAGACTGACTCAATTATTCTCCATGGTAACTCTTTGTTTTTCATTGATCGAGATTGTTTAGGCACAAATGGAATCCAGGGAGGCCGTGAATGGTTTTGGCAGGAAACAAAATGTTATTTTGGAAGGTTCTGGCAGGGATGCCCAGAGCCCAGGAAATGCTTATGCCACAGCTGGCAAGTACACGCATTCAACGTGACACAATTACTTAGAAGGAAAAACAATGGCTGATGGTCTCGCTAAGTAATCGGAGGATTACGTTTTAAGATGTAAATAGAAATTCAAGGCAATTTGAAATTTTCTATCATAACGGATGCACCTTTATTGAACTTTTCAGCATGACAGTACTAGCAAAGCTACCAAGCAGGGCAGTAGCTGTCAGTGGTGCAACAAGTGTGGCCTGGCTCACTGTGCCACAATGCTGTTTATTTGGACTACTGAAACCGAGGATGGGGCACTATTTTCCACGTTTGCATCAGGGGCCATAGCCCTTGCTACAGCACTGACACCAAGTGATGCTTTTTCCATTTCAGGGGACCGGCCACCTCTGACTTTTTAGGTCAAGCCTGGGCAGCGCACGCGCATGCGCTGCTCTGCGATCCATGCTGTATTGTAGTATGGAATAGAAGCCCCGACCACTCTCCGCTTATATTTGTCATTGGCTTGTGTCATAGTCCTTCGTAAATGCTGGCTTCTGATATTAATGGGCTTGTTAGTCCCTCCTTAGTACCGCTTTGTCTTCATTCGTAGACTCCCATGAGGACTGGCCCTTTTACTTCGGTTGTTAAATGGTGAGTCTGTTTTAGTCTGTACGCACTATTTTCTTTAAATAGTTTCTCCTACTGCAGGCACGAGATCCTTTCCTGCAACATGCAACGAGCCATGCGCTCTTTCACTCTCTAAGCAGCTCAGGACAGTGGCAGCCGCTTCTTTGAATAGGTCTTCCATTTACAAGAGTTTGAGCTATTGGCATTGTACATGAAAATGCCTTTTATTTATGTGTTAATTATCAAAACATATAAATAAAAGGTATTGTCAATTACAATGCCAATAGCTTAAACTCTCGCAAATGCGAGACCTATTGCATTGCAAATGCTTGTTCCTTTTTTCACTGCTTTGGAAGTGGTGGGGTGACACTCCTCCACCTTAGCGGGGGAGCCTTCCCTGCATGATAGATCTTTAGGAATTGTGAATTACTGGGGAAATCGGTGTTGCCTCATTCTTGGCTATTTTTTTCAGACCCGAGGCATGGTTTGGTGTTAAGCTAACAGGTTCTTTGTCACAAACGTGATTGATATCCCATCCGTCATGCTACATGCATTATATCTTATCCACCAAAAACCAGCCCTTTGTCCCTTGTGGTCTGAATTATCACTTTTCCAGTGCCCTTATGTTTAATCAGAGCTCTTAATATGGGACGGATGTACCTTGACTGGGAATAGCAATTTCCAAATAGGGATTCCATCCACATTGCTATTTTGAAATTGCTATTCCCTATGTATGAAATGTATTTTTTCATACTTACGATTCCTAGTGGGTCGCATAATGACCTAAATCATGAATATTAATGATGTAGGTCGCAGTTTGCAGCCCATAGGAATCGCAGCTGTAACAGATATACATGCACATGCATCAACCATTTTTGCAAGCGCAACCGGTGCGATTTGCAAAAGATCGGCCGTTTGCGCCCGCAATAAGGGCATTTGCGATGCATCAATGTTCAAGGCACTCACAATTTGAGAATTCACAATTAATTGTGATTTCTCAAATTGCAATTGCATTTAAGGAATCGCAGTTTGCGATTCCTTAAATGCAATGCAAGAACCACTTTAGAATAGTGATTTCGCTACTAGGGGGAGCAACTTACCATCAAGTTGAACTTGATGGTAATTTGCAAAAGCTTGGAAAAATGCAGTAAAGCGCATTTTTCAAAGTTGTAGGTTACACACACAAATGCCCTTGGGGCATGTGTGTGCACAACATGTGTGCACAGAGCAATTTCAGGGGTGCAATTGGGTTTCCTTTTGACACCCTTGCACCCTTGAAATTGCATGTGCAATTTGTGATTACCTATAGGTACTCGCAAATTGTGCATGCAATCTCATTCTATGGGCCTGTAGGCCCATAGGAATGAATGTAAAGGCATTCCTTAATTGCGACGCAATTTGTGAGTCGCAATGAAGGAATGTTTGGCAATCGCTAATTTTATAGCGATTCCTACATGCATAGGCTTTTGCAATTCCTTAATTGCGGTTCCTTAATATTCGCAATTAAGAAACCGCAAAAGCCTAAATTAATGCATGTACCTGATGGTGGCCTGCTGAGGTCAGCAGACCACCATGTCTGTGATTGAGTTTTCATTAAGGTTTTTTTGTCTTGTAATGCAACCCGTTTTCCTTAAAGGAGAACAGATGCGTCTCAACTATGAAAAATGAGATGTTTTGTTTCATTTTAGAGCAGGAAGTAGTCTGTGGTACCACTGCCTGTTCTTAAAAAATGTTTTACCAACATTCACATAGGGGAAGGGGTCCCTGTCATGCCTCGAGTTCCGCAAACGTGCTGTCCCTTTAAGAGAAACCCCTACATAAGCAGTCAGAGCCCTTGGAGCGACGCTTTAAGTTCTTGCGTCAAGCTCCCGTTGCTGCAGTCCTGTCTTGTTTCCTGTTGCCTGATTTCCGGTTGATATTTGTAGAGACGGGCTCTTTGCCGTTCCACTGCCCTGTGGCTTTTTCCTTGCTCCCCCTGTTGTTCCAAGTCCTGGAACTTTCTAAGAACTTTGTTTATTCCATTCTGCTCCGCCCGACGGCCGGGTTTTCGCTCCGCCGTCCGGCCGGGTAGCAGGTCAGAGTTTCCCGGTTCTTGCTGGCTCCGCCCGACGGCCGGGTTTTCGCTCCACCGTCCGGCCGGGCAGTACCTCTGAGGTCCCCATTTCCTACTGGCTCCGCCCGACGGCCGGGTCTGTACTCCGCCGTCTGGCCGGGCTACATTTCTCGCTGTCCGCCTAATCCCTTACCTGCTTCACCAGTCGGCCGGGCTTGTTCTCCGCCGCCCAGCAGGATTATTCTTTAGGTATTTAGTTTTGTCTACCCTACCCTCCACCCGGCGGCCGGGCTTAGTCTCCGCCATCCCGTGGTTTCCTTACATTCCGTTTGTTTCCTTTTTGGCCGTAATCATCTTCCATCACTTCCTGTGTTCCTGGCCTTCCCTACAGTGTGTGTGGGGGCACTTGCGTGGACTCGTGAAGGGCGCAGAAGTCTTCCACATCACCCAGAATCACGGTAACAGCGCTGTGCGCTACATTCATGTTATCAATATATAACCGTACTTGAACTAATAGATGTTTATTTTGTATCTTAGACATTCGGTTATACAGGGATGTTATCTTCTGATTCTGGTTTAATCCACTGCGATATAGATGTTTATTTAAGAGTCTTCTACAGGTCATCAAGTAAGAATTCTACAATTCTGAACAGTGTTATACAAGCTCACAGTCCACATAGAGTAATCACTATTGTGTTTTTTGTTTGTTCTCTCACCTTAGCCCAACCTGAACCCTGCAACCACTACACATTTATACCACAGCAAAGTTTAACTTACATTGGTATGTAACACTCATGTACTAAAGTAAGGTGGCAGTCTTTTGTGTATGTTAACAGGGGTTAGAAGTTTGTATTTTGTTTCAGCTCCTACATCCACCAGAGGTCCTGACCGGGTGCATGTCCATTCACACAGAAGTCTACGACCAAGATTATATTCTTTCCCCGCCTTGCCTTGTTTTGTCTCCCTGTTTTCCCCTGGCGAGCCTCTCGGTACTCTAGTGTTTGATAGAGTCGGAAGGCCGTAGGGGAAGGCTGTGGAATATTCTTCGTATCCTTGGCGCTCCTGCGGAACCTGCCTGATAATCATTACAGTCCCATGGGGACCCCCAAAATTTGCAAAATCATTACCACTGTGAATGTTTTGCGACCACATTTCAGCCACAAAATATTTGTACATGCTAATACGATTCAGTATTTGGAAGGGACGCCCTAGCCATGCCCCTTCCAAATATCGAAACGCTAAACCCAAATTGCAATTTGGTAACAGGTTACTGAATCGCAATTTGGGCTCTGTACATTGCCAAAAGCATTTTTACGGTCGCAGACGGGTCGATTCGGCCTGTTTGCAATCAGAAAATTGCTTGTACAGATAGACCCACATTGCCAAAAAAAAGTGCTACATATTTACTGATTGTTCTACACTTAACCCCCCCCCTTTACCATTTGAGATGACCAATGAAATGCAGTGGAATGTAACGCAGTTACAATTCACTTTTGCACAGTTCGCAGGTATACTTCCCACTAGCCATTAGCTGGTATTGCACACAGTCTTATGTGCTGTGAAATTAACTGAGACCACAAATATCGGTTTTAATTGTTTATGAGAAAAAAATTAAAGCTCTGTTTAAAAAATAAATATATATATATGTTTATTTTCTTCACAGCATAATGGAAGGCTTAATATTTAAATAATCAGTTGATAAATTATGGTAATTGGCTAGACATTTTATTATTAGATAACCGGTATTTTTATTATACATTATTGTGTTTGCATAGTTTTGTCACATGTGAGTAATAAAAGGGGAATAACATATGTTCAAACAAAATGAGTGTGAAAGGTAATATGAGTTGAAATCGGATTTCCACACAGATGATCACTTCAGCTCAGTTCCAAATGACATCACTCCTCCAGTTGATCTTTCACGAGAGACATTATAGGAATAGTTATTCATCAACATCACCCAGGCTTTTTATCTAGCCAGACCTTGTTTATTGGCTGAGCTCCTAGTTTTCGAGCCTGAAGACCTGTGTCGAACCCTTGCTTTAACATGCATCTAAAACATTTGAGTTTCTGAGCATATCATACCTCAAGCTGTCAAATTTAGCTAATTAATTTGTAAAAAACAAATGTCCCAAGAATATTTCACACAATTTCCTTTGAACCTTGGTTTCTGTAATCTGATTTAATCTGGACATCATATACGATGTATGAATTGGATGGCACCTCATGTTAGAGGTATTCTTACTCTCAACGTGTTTGACCAAATTTATGAACACTTTGCACCAGCGCAAAGGTTTGACTTTGAAAATTAATTTCAAGTGCAAAACATGTTTTTAAATTGGAAAGTAGTCCCAAGTAATGGTAAGCACAAAGTACGACTACTTTGCGTCAAGTGGCATATCATGGGAGGTGCATGGGCATTCCCTTGCAACCATCAATGGGATTTGACACAAATTCCTGTCTATTAAAATTAGTAGAAAGGAATGTCTGCAAAATGTATGTCCCCCCTACCTGAGGCAGGCATAATGTTTTCTCAAAACCTTTCAAACTTTACATGTATGCTGTATGCTAATGTGCAGAAACAGGCCCGGACTGGCCGTTGCAGGCACCGGGCAATCCCCCGGTCGGCCGCGAGGGTGGGGGCCGGTTTTGGGCCCCAGGGGGCCGGTTTTGTTACAGGGTCGTTTTTTGCAGCTTAGCTGCAAAAACGGCACTGTAACAAAATCGTCCGAAAACCGGCCCTAGCAAAGAGCGCCGTCGCACCCCCCAACCCCCGGGGGGAGGGGGGGCCGGCCGAGCACTTTGCCAGGGCCGGTTTCGGTTCCCAGTCCGGCCCTGTGCAGAAAACATACAAAGTGACAAGTATGTGTTATTCTATAGTAGATCTTAGTATTTTGTACTGGAAGAGTACCCTTCTGTGCAGAGTCTATATTTGACATCACACACACCATGCACATGCACATATAGTCGCAAAACATTCACACTTTACCACCAACTCAAAGTTGGTGCTAATGTATTCGCAAATGTGGAAGGGTACTCATGGGACCCTTCTCCTTTGTGAATGTTGGGAAAACATTTTTTACAAGCAGGCAGTGGTCTCATGGAGCAGATTTTTATTGTCGAAAAGCATCCCATAAACCTTTATTCAAAAGCAATCACGGACATGGTGATTCCTAATGGGTCGTAAACTGTGACCTAACTCATTAATATTCATGAGGTAGGTCCATTTGCAACCCGTTTCAAACATAAGGAATGGCGATTTCCAAAACAGCGATTTAGATAAAATCCCTATTTGGAAATTGCTATGCCTATTCTTTGTACATCCGGCCCTTGGATACTACAACTGTGCAGAGATTTCCAGTTGGACCTGGCGAATACCACCCTGGTGTAGGTTTTTCTTTTCTAAGTGGGCCCAATGTATATATATAATGCGATGAAGTTGGAAGAGTAGCATTTAATAAGTTAACGATTTCTGATTAGCTAGCCTCTTCATTGATATGCATCCTGCAAACTCCCAAAGCAAATATATGCATTCAAAATGGGTTTGGAAATAGCTGAACGTTATCTAAAAAAGTGCGACCCCTGGCAACATCAGATGTCACATTATCATTGTGTAGAAGCTATGCTCCAGACCTGAAGCATGACTCTTGCATAGCTCATTCAAGCTTTCAGCAAGTAAGCTTCACAAATCATGATGGGTCATTTTAAGGCATAACTGCAGAAGGATTGAGCATTAATGGTTACCAAGCCTATTAATTAAAACATAATTAAACAAGCACTAGCAAGGTCGGTTATTTTTGCTTAAGTAGGAGAGGTAATATTAGAATCTCTGTCTTTGGGACTGAGAGGGGCCTTACTCTGAATGGTCATATTCATGGCAAACCCACAAAGTTGGAGAGTCTCGAACAAAGGGAGAGGATAAAACAGCCCAGAGGAAGGGAAGGGAAAGAAAACTGGATAGGTCACAAACTGGAGAGCCCGCAGGATAGAGAACTCTGAATATGAGAAAGTATTGGATGTGATCGTATTGGGATGGGAGATGGCACAGAACAGAAATGAGAATGCTAAGAGAGCAAAAACTGAAAGCAACTATCTCATGAGAGACGGGCAAAAGACTGAGAAAGCAATGAAATAGAAAAAATATCATATTGGCTGCAGAGAGCACAGGTTGGAAGAGCACTTCAGGCGACAGAGCAGACAGTGGAGATCATGAGGGGAAAATAAAGTACAAAGGATAGAACAACATGGACTTGAGGGAGCACAGGATAGGAGAGAACATGAAGGGAGAGAACAGACAGGAGAGCACAGAGGGTATGAAATTACACAGGATGTGAGAGAAAGGAGAATGACTGAATAAAGAATAGAATAGAGTAGAAGATAGGGGTGCAAGTGGGCAATAGGTGTTGTAGAAATTGGAATTAAAAGATAATGTGCTGTTCACAGGATAGACTGTGCACAGCATGGTCGAGAGCAAGGGATAGTTGCAACCCCATGAGAAGATAGCACATAATGACAAAATAAAGAGTAGAAAAAACATAAGATTAAGAAAAATATGGGATGAGAAGCAAATAGGATAAGAAAACAGAGGATAAACTTTACATGATTGAAAATCACCTGCTGAAAGTGAACTCTACTGAGAATGCAGGGTGAGATGTACAGGGTGGCAGCAAATGGGATGGCTTAGCAAAGGGTGGGCTTGAATGTAGTAAGAAGATAAGCACGGGTGAGAGCCCAGAATGAGATGAGTGCAGGGCAAACCACGATGAAAGAGCGAGGAATGGAAAGGGCACATAATGAGAAATGGTGGACCGGCAGTGCAGGATTGTCAAGCAATAGTTGGGTGAAAGACCACTTGTCGGACACAGCATGATAGGAGCAAAAAGAATTGTGGAGCAAAGAGTAGGGGTGTACAAACAGAAAAAGCACCAATGTGAACTGGAACAGCACTGGAGAGGAGTGCTTGACATGGGAGAGTGCCACGGTTCTCTGCGCTCTTTATTTTTGCCATTCACCAAGAACTGAACATAACATGTTAAATGATGGCACCCGAGGGGCAGTGCAGGCTACTTACGCTGTCTGTGACTTCCAAGGGCTGGGGCCTTACCTGCTCCAGAGATCTAAAGACATTAAATAAAAGGTAGCAGCTATTTACCCGGCCACCAGCTAAGTAGTGATTTATTTCTGCTATTTACTCAGCCACTGGCTAAATAGTAGAGATTGTGCATTGCTTGACCTGCGGCTGTGCAAATAGCAGAAAACCCACATTATTTATCTGCGTCCCACTGGCTAAATAGTAGAGATTCTACCCTGTCTGTCCGGCGGCTGTTCATATAGCAGAAAAACTTCACTATTTACACCGCTGTCACTATTTACACCGCTGCAGGCAAAACAGTAGCAATTCTGTAGCTGTTTGGCTGGCAGCCATGCACATGGCAGAACAACTTTACTATTTACCGGCAACTGATTAAACAGTTGAGATTCTTTCTGACTTGCAGGTGTACAAATAGCAGAAACACTTAAATATGTACCTGGCTGCTGACTAAATAGTAGAGATTTTGACCTGTCCGACTTACAGCTGTGCAACTAGCAGAAAAACGTCACTATTTTCCCGGCCGCTGGCTAGACTGTAGAGATTCTACTGTTTGGCTGGCAGATATTTAAATAACAGAAAAACTTCACTAATTATCCAGCGGCTGGCTAAACAGTAGAGATTCGGCACTGTGCAGCTGACATCCATGCAAATAGCAAAAAAACTTCACTATTTACCCAGGCGCTGGGTAAATAGTAGAGGTTCTGCACTGTTCGTCTGGCAGCTGTGCAAATAGCAGAAAAAATTCCCTAATTACCCACCCACTGGCTAAATAGTAGGGATTCTACACTGTTTGGCCAGCAGTTTTTGTAAAACTTTTCCTCCCCCTGAGGCTGCGACTTTGGGTCCTAAGGAGACTGTTTCTCCTTTGCAAATTAGTTACCACCCAAACTCGGGGGTCATTAGCTCCTCAATGGTGTGCGACAGCAATTGCAGTCACAAATTATTTATAAATTCCTTTTCGAAATTGAAAGGGGAGGGAGAAAATCCCCTTTCATGAACCCTCCTATTTACAATTCAGAAATGGTTACAAAAGTCCTTTTACTAGTTTAAAGAAATTCCCTAGTCATTAAAAAAGGGTTTTGTACAAAATGATAAGTATTTTTGTGGTCACAAACCTTGTGATTTTGCAACTTAATGCCTGTAGTGCTAAACTGACTAGATGCAGACTAGAAACTAACTTATAGATCTAAAGGCCCCAAATGTTTCGAAGTTATTTTGACCAGGCATGGCAAAGAAGGCCTCTCCATTACACCATGGGTCTAGACATAGGTGTCTATTAGGATGGCGGGCGGAGGCACCACCACGGTGCTGGCGGTGCGGAAAAATGAATTTATCCGCACGCAAGCAGCGGACCTCACGCCCGCCATATTGGAATGGCCAAACATAGCCTATTTCCCGTCCGCCGCGGTGTGACACAAACCGCCATCAAAGTGCGCCCGCTACCGCAGTGGTGGAAGCTAATGGAGACTCACCACCATGCAGAATGACGTCCGCCCCACTACACAAATTAGGATGCCCCAAACAACCAGTCCCACCGCAGCGGAAAAACCGGCTAATCACAGCCGGCGGGAGCTCGACAGCGGAGCGCGAAACCAGAGTCCCGGTCCACACCACCCAGTCACGACCGCAATGGACCCAGCCCTACACGTTTTACCGGTGCTGTACCTGATACATCACCAGCAACTCACGGACCGCCGCGGACGCCGCCGCAGGTACACAATTACACAACCATAACACACAACTCATGGGTCGAAACAGGGACCATATCCACATCAGACACCCTGGTGGGGACAGCAACACATCCACAAGTGTATCCACACATGACCCACCTGCCACCAAGTCACCCCTCTGCATCCCGGATACACATCCACCGCGATCTTCCAGCAAAGTCCTGGTCACGTCACTGCAGCAGTGAAGACAAGGGAATACATGCGCACAATGCAGAAGGCAGGGCCAGCGCCAGGTATGGGCAGGGCACAAACACCACAGGGCTACACCTCCACCCTCCACACACTAGCCCCCCCCCCCGAAGGGACATGGCATGCGCCCCTCCTGTGCACCCCAATGCACAACAACAAGCCAAGTGAATCCACACCCTGCACCACACACCATACTACAAGGGAGACAGCCACAGCAGGAGTGGCTGCAGAGGAACACACAGCACACAAGCACAGGGCCAGGGCAACACACACACCACAACAACACCACACTCATGGCAAGCAAACAGAATACAAGCACCAAATGAACACACACACATACAAGGAACAAAGATCCTACTGGGCACACAGCCTGCCAAGTCACACAGACATACCCCACAGAGACACACAGACACATACACATACACAGACCACATGCCACCAGCAATGGAGCACAACAAATAGGAAAGCCAGAGTGAGGTGTACCCAAATGGTGTACCCAAATGGAAAGCCATGGAGACAACCACCAAGCATGTGTACATCACATGCAAGACAAGGAACATATAACCAACACCCTCAGCCCATCAAAGCACACATGGCTGGCACAGTGAATGAAGTCAAACCACAGACAGCTCAGTGCAACAACCCAGGGGGACAGCAATCCAAGTATAGGCACAAGAATGAAAGGAAGTCCCTGAAGTCAAACTGTGAGCAGCCACACATATGTATACTACCACTTCACAAAAGTACGCCAGCAGCACAACACACAGGGCCCATTGACACACTCCATGACTGTTAAACACTAGTAGGAATTTACACACATACCCACCCTCATACCAGCAGCACACAACACCAGTGACAAACACACTGAAGGGTGGCAATATTTCCCAGTGACTACACAGACAATCAATCACACACCCTGGGGACAAACAACACACACACACACAGGGATGCCAGAACAAATGTCTAAACCAAAAATACAGACAAGCACATAACCCAACAGAAAAACACACAGAACCACAACAAGGACAGACATGCCCTGTGTAGCAAAACTGGGGAAAGGTAATGGGAGCACAGACACAACAGGAATGCACAACCTAATCAGTCAGGAACAATGCACAGACAACATATCACAACACAGACAAAAAGTGTACCATCACAGATAAACACAACCACACCAAACAAACAACAGATGCACATGGAAAAAAACACATAACAAACACAGCAGGCCATCAGTGGATGCACAATAGGCAATGATAAGGCAACATACACCCACAGCACTAAAGGCACAACAAGCAGTGTGTGCACACCAAGCATAACATTCCCACACAGACATGAGTGACACAACATGAGCCCACACAACACTAATCAGCACAGCACAAAGACAACATCACACACAGGAAGGGAGCAGTACCACAGCAAACACACATACATTCAACACAACACCAACAGATGCACTAGTCTAGGACAGAAAGGTGGAAACAACTTGACCAGAGGACTGAGCAGCACACACAGATAAACTGCTTATGAGCAACCATGACTGCTCAACAGCACAAGAACATCACAAATAAACAATTGGAGAAATGTCCTGAGTGGCACATTGCTCCTGGCCAAAGAACTGCAACACAAAGCACAGTGTCACAAATGAAGTTATGAGGAGGTACCCACACACATGTAAACCAAGGGGACAGCTGACCTCTAAGTGAAGTGTACTGCACGTCAGTAGTGGACATGGCATGAGTGTACCATACACAAATAGTGGGAGTGCAGACTCACAATGGGTAAGCATCAGAAGCACTGATTGGGGATGGCATGACACCACACACAACATATAAGAAAATGGACTTTGCGCACAGCCGTCTTCTTTAAGTATATTGTAGTTTAAAGTTAGCAGAAAAAAATCTCCTGTTTAATTGGTTGCACCCTGGGGTGACGTTTCCGCCCCGGAACGTCATAAAACTCAACTAAACATTAGTGCTTCCATGAATCCTGGTTGCATCCCCCTTGGGGCACTCACGTTGAGTATCTTTGTAGGTTCCAAATAATTTCAATCACAAAAGTTTCATTTAGATTATATCTTGAATGTATTCATTCATTCCAAACGTTTTATTCTCTCCTTAGTTTTCAACTGTGTGTTCATGCTGAAGCAGACATTTAATCATATAATCATCTTCCCATTATTATAAACTCCAATGCATTTCGAGCATATCCTGCTCTTCATCAGGGAGAAATTTCTGAAAATTCAAATAAAACAACGCTTACTGATACTAGGATGATAAATGGTTAAACCTTATACAGCGTTTAGTGAATTGTAGAAACGTGGTGTGTAATGATAGATTCAACAGGTGCAATAAAGTGGACTAGTGGAGTGAAATTGTGATATAGTGAAATCGATCGAGGTGCACACGGGTCGTGCTCATGCAAATACTCACGAGGTGCGAGTTTGAAAGCTCACAAGGATACACGTTTGAAAACTGATTATTCGCAACTTGTTTCTGCAAAAAATGAATCAACATTAGGCGTAAGTATGGCGTCCTGTATTGGGCGCATAAAACAGTACCCAGTCAATTTGAATAGCTAAACGTTATATATACAAAGACGCTAATAGCAAATAACTTAAAAATTCCCTTCCCGTGCTACATACAGGAGCGCTTTAGCAATGGAACGGTTGGTATACGGCCCACTTACGTCTAAACAGATCCCCGTTGTCACCCAGTGGAAAAATGTGTCCCGGACGGTGTAGAAGAAACTGTGTTTGCTCCTCTAGAAGTTTGCGAACGTTAGTGAGACGCGGGCATTATCACGTGTTTGAAAAATGAACAGCGAGGGAGGAACTAGAAGTTGTGTGTCATTGCGGCGGACATCTTAGAGTGTGTTAGTGTGCACATCGAAACGGGATTTAAACATGAGTTGGAGGCATTTTTGGGAGACTACCACGAAATATTTTAAAATAATGTGCTGTAAAATAAAGCGTTGTAAAATAAAGATTGTTTTACCAAATGTACTAATGGACCTTGTGAATTAGAAAGATAACTGTTATCCCCAACAATGACCATCACATTATGAACATATGGCAATTATCATCATGCTGTCAATGTATAGCATCCCGAATTGTCCCTGGGAGCAAAACCACTTAGCCTGTACTTAGAGGTAACAGGCATATTCAACTCTGTCGTTGAGTCCAAAAGGTTTCTGCGACTGGAGCCTCATCATCCAATAATTTTCTCGTCGTAATAAATGTTTGTTGTTGTCTCGTCCTTCAATTTTGTCTATTTTTTCAAGTATCATAAATCTCAATTGAGATATATTGTGTTGTTGTTCCATGAAGTGGACGGCCACTGTTGATTTCACGTTTTTGGTTCTTATGTTTGACTTATGTTCATTTATCCCCAAGCGGATTTTTCTGTCAGTCTTTCCTACGTAAACTTTGCCACATGGACATTTCAATAGATACACTACATTGGATGTTTCACAAGTCGCTGTGACATGTAATTTGATTCTGTTACCCTTCATTGGGTGGTCTATGACAGTGCCTCGAAAATGTTGTTGCTGTTTTGACAATTCATACAAGGTCTCGTACCCCTGTGTGGTAAAGTCTGTGGTTGTTTTTGTTTTAGATGTTGAGAATTTCGATACCACCACTGTTCTGGTGTTTTCTTTCTTCTCTTTTTGTGTCAAAGCATTTTCACATGAGATAGATAAACATTTGTTTATAGCTTTATTTAATGTCTGTGGAGGGGACCCTCTATCTCTAAATCTGTCAGCCAACTCATTGATCCTTTGTTTTGCCATATCAGGGTCAGATACAATGCGTCTGATTCTCTTCATTTAAGACATTGGTAAATGAACCTTCAGTGATGTTTGGTGATGGCTTGAGTAGTGTAATAGATTGTTTTTATCCGTGTTCTTCCGGTAAATGTCTGTCTGTACGCTCATTTGGGTTTTCTGAATCAAAACATCTAAGAAGGTGATTCGGGTTTCTGATGTTTTGCTAGAGAATTGTCGATGTTCCAAGATTCCAAGACTCTATAAGCTTCCTCCTTAGTGCCTTTCCACAGACAAAATGTGTTCCATTTCAACTCTTTCCTTCACATGATTTGCATACGACGGCGCCATACAGCTTCCCATCGATGTACCACTAGGCTGGAGGAACCAGTCCCCCTTCCATAAGAAATAGCTCTGATAAAGCGAAAAGTGGACCAACTCCATTATGAATATTTGCATTGTCATTTCCAACTCAGAGTTAAGGAGTGCATGTTCAACTGCTTCTAAGCCCATACTATGGGGAATAGAGGTATACAATAATTTGACATCAGCCGTACAGAGTATGATGTTGTCTCCTTCCTTCCAACTAACATTATGAAGTTTATGAAGAAAGTCCGTTGTATCTTTGATATATGAGCCCATATTTTTGACGCTTGGTTGTAGATACTTATCTACAAATTGTCCAACTGGCTGCGTGAATACTTCCACAGGTTGAGACAATCGGTCTGAAGGGTGAATCTATAATGCTTTTGTGTATTTTTAGTTCCATATACAGTACCAAACTCTTTGGGTTGTCCTTCAGAAGAAAAGCCCTTGTTTTTTCTTTTATCGTACCCATGTCAACTGCTTTGTCAATAATAGTTTTGAGAACTTTACAAAATTCTTTTGTGGGGTTGTTATCTAGTCTCATAAATGTGTTTGTATCCATTATGTGTTCATTGACCCGACTTTTATATTGTTCAGTGTTCAGTAAAACTAAGGCTCCACCTTTGTCTGCTTTTGAAACATTATTTTGGGATTATTTGCTAGTTTCTTCAAAGTGGTCCAATCCTTTTGGGTAAGATTTTTCGTGGCCTTTTTTTTTAAAGTTGATTTGTGCCACATCTTTTTTCACCAAATTTTCAAAAAGATCTAACTTTTTATGGCTTATAGGTGCCATATAGGTGCTTTTGTTTCTTAACCCATGTAACTTATCTTGACCTTCGCTCGGTCTTTGGTCTTGTACCACGTTGTCATAGAAATTGCTCAATTTTAGTTTCCTCATGAGTTTAAACACGCTTATTTCTAATTCCAACCTGTTGCTGTCTGTAGTTGGTACATATGATGTTCCTCGCTGTAATAGTTTTAGTTGACCAGGTGTTGACTCATGATCCGAAATGTTCACAACTAGGTTTCTTTCGGTGTCATTTTCTCGTCCCGTTTTGATTGGGTGGTGCTTCTGGTGTTTGGATGTTCTTTTTTTTTGTCCTTTTCCCCTCCTGTGTCTTCCGTGCTTCCTTAGCCTCTCTTTAAAAAAGATTGTAGGGAAGTAGATTGTTGACGTGCCTCTTCCTGAGCACCTTGTCCTGTTTCTGATGATGCCTGGGTTTTTTCTTGGAAGGTTCTGCGTGATGGTCTCGCACTACGGTCACTGCCTGACGATGAAGTATCCGTGTTTTGAGAGTAAGGTTTATTCCTACGTCTTTGGGCATAAACTTCGGCCCATGTGTACACTTCCCCAAGTTTATAATTTAGGGAATCTCTTTTATATTTTCTTATTTTCTGTTCGTTCACCTCCTGTGAATGTTTCGCGATTGGAATGTTGATGTCCTCTAATACCTTAGACCACTCTTCTGCTGACATCATGTTGGTCAATTCATTGGTGACTTCAACAATTTCCTTTGATAATTCCTCCAATATGTTGGATAATTCTTCTACTATTAATAGTATCAGATCTAGGGAACACTTATTAAGAATTGCGTACCATCGTTCTTTGCATTCTTGCACAATGATGGTTTTAGTGCGATACGCAATCCGCGAGGAATCCGCTGCGCTCGGTGGTATTTAATACGTTTACTGGCATGGAGTCTTTGGTTTATTTCCCTTTTGGATAGATATATTAGCTGTGTGATGTTTTGCTCCTTGGATCTGTTTGTGGATGCTTCTGAGGTTTCTTCTTGTATCATGCATACATTCTCGATGCTGCTTCATCCGTAAAGGCATATGTATCTGCTTTTTGATCAGTTATTTTGGTGATTTCGTCGTAGGATGACATGGCGTGCCGCTTTCCGTGGGTGGAATGATTATAGTTTCAATATGTAAGAATATGGACTTTGCGCACAGCCGTCTTCTTTGAGTATATCGTAGTTGAAAGTTAGCAGAAAAATTTGCCTGTTTAATTGGGTGCACCCTGGGGTGACGTTTCCGTCCCGGAACGTCATAAAACTCAACTAGACATTAGTGCTTCCATGAATCCTGGTTGCATCCCCCTTGGGGCACTCACGTTGAGTATCTTTGTAGGTTCCAAATAATTTCAATCACAATAGTTTCATTTAGATTATATCTTAAATTTACTCATTCATTCCAAACGTTTTATTCTCTCCTTAGTTTT
Organism: Lissotriton helveticus; assembly: GCF_964261635.1. Lineage (NCBI taxonomy): Eukaryota > Metazoa > Chordata > Amphibia > Caudata > Salamandridae > Lissotriton > Lissotriton helveticus. Next base: position 125,763,792 of record NC_136061.1, read on the forward strand.
CAACTATGTGTTCATGCTGAAGCAGAAAACTAATTTAGGATGGGTGCACAGCCTTTTGATGAAAATTAATACAGGTTGGGTTCAACTTGGGTGGCGTTAATACCCCTAAAAACGCCAATAACAAGTACATGGAATGTGATACCAGTGAGTCACTGGGACCATCCCCTTGGGAACACCTTATTTTCCTCTTATCAACAGAGGATTCCACAAATATTTAACGCATCAAGTTTCTTTTTATTTGTCAATGTTCATCGAATATTTATTCAAAGCATATTCGTTGGTCGATGGTTTCACACATTAGTGAGCATGAGTAACATATTTATCCATAAGGCATCATTATAATTCAGAGTGTCCAATGCATTTCGGGCTGTAGAATGAGCCCTTCATCAGGGAATAATGCTGTAACAGCAAATCATAATTTGTCACCTCCTTCCATGTAACCTTACAGTGTGCATTCATAGAACAGTCCAACATATTCCAGAATAACTTAAATGGTGTGCAAAAATGCATTCACATTGGTAGACATGAAATAAAAATAAAGGTGGGAATGAAAATGGTAACTTACATGTCTATTTCGTGTTTCTGGTAAGTGTTCAACCAGTGTGAATGGGCTAAGAAAAAAGAGAAAAAGGAGAAAAGCGCGGGTTGTTTTACAATGTTTGACGCGGTGTAGGAGATGCAGCGTGGCGGCATGGGTTTCGATAATTACACTGACCTGATGTTCGACGGAACGAATTTCAACGGGGGCGAGAGTGCCAGCTCTCCAAAAAGTCAGCGCTCTCGACAAACTCTGGATTTCTCGCTGCAACTGTGTTGCTGTTCAGTTAGTTAGTTAAAACGCGATCCCGGTCACGTGATTACTGAAGTCAGAAGAAAGACTATCAGGCATTGGTAAACGGGGGTTGTGGCGTGCACTATGGGGTTTGTTAGTAACAAAAGCGGGTGAGGGCCTAAGATGAAGGTTATTTGAAAGTCAATTAATGTAAATGAGAACGACTAAAGAATTAGATGTAAAACGGGTAAAAAAGAAGAAACGATGATCATCAGTGTGCGGTCTCGAACCGGTATTGGTGGAAAGATAATCTCATTGAGACGTGCTTGAGAGTTTTGTGCTATTGGAGAATTCTGATGTAATGAACGCTGTCCTGGGTGTGGTAAGGGCTAGACAGGGGAACCAAACTGAAAAACACTAGGGCAAATTTACAATTCAAACTGAGATTCATAAGTAACATGAAAATTCACTTCTTTCATTGAGACCATATGGCTTATGCGTACACAATTTGAAAATCCAATAGTTCTCTCTTTGGAGTATGTATTTGGTATTGTCTCTTCCTTCTGTTTTGTTGATAGTTTCAAGAATCAAGAACTTGAGTTGGGCAATGCTGTGTTTGGCTTCCATGAAGTACATTGCAACAGTGGATTTTACATTTTTCAACCGTACATTTGATTTGTGCTCTGTGAGTCTTATCTTCATCTTGCGTTCGGTCTTACCAATATATAGTTTGCCACATGGGCACTTGAGGGCATATATGATGTTGGACGAGTCACAGGTGGCATTGACTCTTAACTTGATTTCCTGTCCTTTCATGGGATGGTTGATTTTGTTTCCTTTTATTATATTGTTGCAGTGTCCGCAATTGTAACATGGTTTGGTTCCATGATAGATTTCAGAGATAGGAGTTCTGGGTTGGATCATTTCCCCTAGATTTCTTGATCTCGTGAACGCAAATAGTGGGGGTTCTTTAAAGCTCTGGTTAAAATCCGGTTCCAGCTTGAGCATTTGCCAGTGCTTTAGAATAGTCTTTTTGTACTTGTAGCTGGTTGTAGAGAATTTGGATATGGCAACTATCCTGGTTTGCTCTTTCCTTTGACTCGGTTGTAATAGAGAGCTTCTGTCTTTTTGTTCAAGTTTCTGTTTAGAGTCTTCCAAGATGTGTTGTGGATATCCTCTTTGTTTAAATTTGTCTTCCATCTCCTTTAATCTTTTTTGTAACGTGTTGGGTTCTGACGTGATCCTCTTAATTCTAGCCATCTGAGAAAAAGGTAAAAATTTCTTACGGTTGTGCTCATGGAAACTGCTGTAGTGGAGCATGTTATTGCGGTCTGTGCTTTTGGTGTGTAGATCAGTTTCGAGGCCTATATTGGTACGGATGATTTTGACGTCAAGAAATGAGATGGTCGTGGAACCGGATTTTAACCAGAGCTTTAAAGAACCCCCACTATTTGCGTTCACGAGATCAAGAAATCTAGGGGAAATGATCCAACCCAGAACTCCTATCTCTGAAATCTATCATGGAACCAAACCATGTTACAATTGCGGACACTGCAACAATATAAAAAAAGGAAACAAAATCAACCATCCCATGAAAGGACAGGAAATCAAGTTAAGAGTCAATGCCACCTGTGACTCGTCCAACATCATATATGCCCTCAAGTGCCCATGTGGCAAACTATATATTGGTAAGACCGAACGCAAGATGAAGATAAGACTCACAGAGCACAAATCAAATGTACGGTTGAAAAATGTAAAATCCACTGTTGCAATGCACTTCATGGAAGCCAAACACAGCATTGCCCAACTCAAGTTCTTGATTCTTGAAACTATCAACAAAACAGAAGGAAGAGACAATACCAAATACATACTCCAAAGAGAGAACTATTGGATTTTCAAATTGTGTACGCATAAGCCATATGGTCTCAATGAAAGAAGTGAATTTTCATGTTACTTATGAATCTCAGTTTGAATTGTAAATTTGCCCTAGTGTTTTTCAGTTTGGTTCCCCTGTCTAGCCCTTACCACACCCAGGACAGCGTTCATTACATCAGAATTCTCCAATAGCACAACACTCTCAAGCACGTCTCAATGAGATTATCTTTCCACCAATACCGGTTCGAGACCGCACACTGATGATCATCGTTTCTTCTTTTTTACCCGTTTTACATCTAATTCTTTAGTCATTCTCATTTACATTAACTGACTTTCAAATAACCTTCATCTTAGGCCCTCACCCGCTTTTGTTACTAACAAACCCCATAGTGCACGCCACAACCCCCGTTTACCAATGCCTGATAGTCTTTCTTCTGACTTCAGTAATCACGTGACCGGGATCGCGTTTTAACTAACTAACTGAACAGCAACACAGTTGCAGCGAGAAATCCAGAGTTTGTCGAGAGCGCTGACTTTTTGGAGAGCTGGCACTCTCGCCCCCGTTGAAATTCGTTCCGTCGAACATCAGGTCAGTGTAATTATCGAAACCCATGCCGCCACGCTGCATCTCCTACACCGCGTCAAACATTGCAAAACAACCCGCGCTTTTCTCTTTTTTCTTAGCCCATTCACACTGGTTGAACACTTACCAGAAACACGAAATAGACATGTAAGTTACCATTTTCATTCCCACCTTTATTTTTATTTCATGTCTACCAATGTGAATGCATATTTGGACACCATTTAAGTTATTCTGGAATATGTTGGACTGTTCTATGAATGCACACTGTAAGGTTACATGGAAGGAGGTGACAAATTATGATTTGTTGTTACAGCATTATTCCCTGATGAAGGGCTCATTCTACAGCCCGAAATGCATTGGACACTCTGAATTATAATGATGCCTTATGGATAAATATGTTACTCATGCTCACTAATGTGTGAAACCATCGACCAACGAATATGCTTTGAATAAATATTCGATGAACATTGACAAATAAAAAGAAACTTGATGCGTTAAATATTTGTGGAATCCTCTGTTGATAAGAGGAAAATAAGGTGTTCCCAAGGGGATGGTCCCAGTGACTCACTGGTATCACATTCCATGTTCATGCTGAAGCAGACATTTAATCATATAATCATTTTCCTTTTATTATAAACTCCAATGCATTTCGAGCATATCCTGCTCTTCATCAGGGAGAACTTTCTGAAAATTAAAAAAAAACAACGCTTACTGATACAAGGATGATAAATGGTTAACTGCATCTCATGATCTTGTTTGTTATCAGGATATATTAATGTTGGAAAGTGCAAACAAACACAATGATTGTCTCTCTTGATATTCAAGATTAATTTTTCAATATATTTTAAATAAAACATTTTTTTGTGTAAACGCAATATACATTGTCAGGTTAATATTTTCAAGTATATTTAGTTCCATCTAGGTTAATCCGGACTCTGATACAGGGTCCTCGTTGGTGTGAATGTTTTTTTCGCCTAATTTTAACTGAATGATAGGGAACGCTTGGCAAACAGCTCCTAAAGATAGTGTGAGCAGTATTAGTATGCAGGTTGAATGTGAGGTAATATAAGGTAGATAGCTCTCTGATCAACAAAACACAACACTGACTTGCCTGTCACACACTCTGCATACTCACAAGTTACAAAAACAACAAGTAGGAGTCAGACAGAACTGCATGGGCACACGAACACACTGCACAGTGCCCAACATACAACTCACACATGTGCATACAACCACATCCACATGGCTGAACAATCCAAACAACAGGCATTCAACTCCTGGGTGACACGTGTGTAGTTGACAATGCAGGGGCACACACACATCAACACTCCCTACAAAGTCACACCCCTCACACTGCACATTTCATGACCACACAAGATCACACATCTAAAGTAAGCCAGTTTTCAGTAAGGACACAGACAAAACAGACAACAGGAGCAACTGTCCTTATTCACATATTGCATAGATAGGCACCAAGAGTAGAGTAGAGCAAGGCACAATGTGCAGAGTATGTCCATGAGAAGCTGCACAGGCAAGGGCAAAACAGCAGTGAATAACAAAGCCAGTGGGCAGGGCAAAGTGCAGAGTATGTTTATGACAATCTTTACAGGCAAGGGGCACACAGCAGTGAACGACACGGCCAGTGGGCAGGGCAAAGTGCAGAGTATGTCCATGAGAATCTTCACAGGCAAGGGGCACACAGCAGTAAACGACAAGGCCAGTGGGGAGGGCAAAGTGCAGAGTATGTCTGGCAAGTCGGAGGGCTGCTTGTACCAGGTGGTGTAGTGGCACGTGGAGGTGGAGTCATGCTGACGTGAGACACAGTGTGGCTGGGAGATTGTGGATGGGTGCCTTTCCACTTCTTGGGGATTCTAAATGGCTTCCCCGTCTTGGGATTAATAGAAAGTGGTGTGGACACAACAGGCACACTCACCACCAAAGCTGCATCAGGTGCAGCAGCTGGCACTCCCTCTGGGGATGTGCTGGGTCCAGCGGAACGCTTCACCTGGCTTCGCCATTGCCCCTCCAGCCCCTGTTTACCAGGTGTTACCCCTACAGTGCCCTCCTTCTTCTGCTTCACTGGGCTTGGAATGGGAGTCAAGTTGGTGGATAAATGTGCCTTGGAGCCCTTCTTAGGTGTACCCTTGCCATGTACCACCTTCTCAGTGGGCACAGAAACTGTATGCTTCTCTTTGCGAGATGCTTTAGGGACAGGAGAGTCCTTGGCTGGGGATGCCTCTGAGACATGTGAGCCAGAGGTCTCCTTATTTGCTTTTTGGCCTTTGGTATCACCTGACTGGCTTTTGTGTTTGCGCACTGGGGTGGCTTTGGTTTTCTGTGGGGATGGTGTCTGTGGCCGGGACCGCATGGGTTGTTGCTGCTGTGTGCTTCGTGTGCTGTATCGTGACTTTGAGGTCTGTGGAGCGTCAGACGTGGCCACTGCCAGGGGGGTGGACAAAGGGACCGAAGTTGGACTCTGAGTATGTGCCAGTTGAAGGGCTGCCATCACTGGACTGGACAGTCCGGAGCAACCCACCCACGTCTGAATGTATGCCCTCCATGAAAGCAACCACATCTGCCCATTTTTTGTTTTGTTCAATGAATGCATTGATGAGTGCTGTCTGGCCCACACACAGCTGGTGCAAAAGGTCCACAGACTCAGCACTGATGGCAGCAGGGAGGACAGGGGCAGAAGGAGACTCTTCCCCTCTTACTGGTGCGGACACGGGCAGCACCAGAGAGAGTGGCTGGGAGGGTGGGCACTGGCCGCTGTGTGGTGGACGATGTTGCAGAGTCCCCGTTCCCTGTGCCCGCCAGCATGGATGCATCACCGCTGGCATCAGATGACGTGGTACTTGCGTCTCTTGCTGGGATTCCTCCTGCAGACTCCTGTCCCACTCCGAGGCGCTGGTCAAATTTGTGTCACTGGGCTCCTATGCAGCTGTTGTGCTTGTTTTACCCCCACTGGTGTCCGTCTCCTATGCCTCCGTGACCACAGGACATGCTGCATGAGAGAGAGAGACATGTAGGGTCAGTTCACTGATAGCAACATGGCAAACATTTGCAAGTGAAGCATCACTGAAGATGACTAAATCTACATGTTGCACATCACCCTATGCAATCACATTGTGCTAACTCACTATATTGACCCAAACAGTGCGTGGAAACTGGAAAATCTGGCATAAGTGAGCCATGTGATGAACACACAGCACAACACCCTGCTAGTGGCTCCGTTCAACCAGACACACGAGCAGCTCCGAGGACACCTAGGGCCATGATGGGGGCACACTACTTGTTGCCACTGACAGATCTGGATGGAGCAGGAGGGGACAACACAGACACAGACTACAACATGACATTCCACAATGGCCAAGAGCCCATGCCTCCCACAATGTTGTACTTCGGGGCCCAATGACTGGTGCACATTGGGGTCAGATGTCTAAGCCTCCCAAACCTGAGTTCAGGCAATGGACACATTGATGAAGGCACACTCAGATTGGGCACACTGCCATTCCCTCCTACGGGATTCCCCAGACTACCCCAATGCAGACGATACCTGAAAACCACAAATAACAATGCAGTGGGAATGCACAGTACTCAAATGACCTTAGTAAGTACAGGTAGGGAAAATGCATCACACCTGCACCCAGCCCAGCCCAGCAGCCACTTACAAGCCACTGCATCACACTACCAACATCACAGACTCTGTACACATGCAGCCACTCCCAGCCAAAGTCACCCTTCCCAGAATACTCACCCATGGCTTGCTGCTGATGCTCCTTCAAATGTGCTTCAAGTTCTGGCTGTGTCACGGCCAAGATGCGGCCCATGACTGGTGTTATGCTGCGCAGTGCCAACTGCCAAGTGCGAGGAAGCAGCCCCAAGTTCATCTCCACCACGTTCTTTGCCAGCCAGCTGATGTCGTCCCACCTCTTGTGGCAGTGGGTGCGCCGTCGGTTTGAGACACCAAGAATCCGCACCTCGGCCGCAATAGCCCTCCTCACAGCCTTAAGTTGGTGTACCTTGAGCTGCAGGCATGGGAGACAAGAGGGGGCAATAATCAGTGACACAGTATTATGTACCTACATCTCTCAGTACAGTAGCATGATACAAACTCAGCCCATATCAACAGATATATCTAACAGAGACAAGAATACATCTCACATGGTACATCTGCATTGGAAAAGCTCATGTAAATGCATGCAGGTGTGAGGGCGGAACACAGTCCCAGCACATCTCACACACATGCTGGATGCCAGCACTGAAACCCCTGTGTAGGCTGCCCACATCTCCTGTCCATTTTGAGGTAGAGCAAGACATACATCACATATCAACATGTGTCTGGGGTTAGACTCAATGTGGCCAAGACTGCGCAGCCCTCAATGTCCTCACATCTACAAATTAACTTACTTACACATCTCATGATCTCACATCTACAAAATTATTTCCACAAGCCCGGTCTTGTGCAATCTAAAGGGCTGAGATGGCTCATAGCTGGAGTGCAATGAGTAATACTCTGTAAGTGAGTGGTAAAGTTTACGATCCCTGTAGATGTACTCACGTGCCAGTCGTGGCACAAGCCCAACATGGGTGCAATCAATGGCACCAACTACATGGGGGATGTGTCCGAGGGGATAGAAATGGCTGTGCCCTGACCGGCATTCCCCAAGTCCAATGAGGGTAGATCAAAGGCCACTGTCATACCCACTATACTATGGTCGCTCCATATAGACGGGCTTACAAAAAAATTATCACAGGCCCCAAACATTTGGTAGGAAACAATCACATAATCTAAAAGGCTCTGAGTATGTTGAGAATGAAAGGTAAAATGGGCCATTTTAACAACGGGCACTCTCCCATGTAGGATAACAAGATCTAGACTTCTAATACAGCAAGCAAAAGAAACATCTGCTTATCTGTTTTTACTTTATTTGGTAATAAAATCTCGGGAATGTTCCAAATTTCCTCTTTGTCAGTATTCGCATAAATCCCAGCAGCGTTCATATGCCCCAAGGACTCTGTTTATGTGCTCCAGGGATTCAGACCCAGGCTCTGGTCGTCTGTGTGTGACCCTGCCCCTCCCACTTGCCCTGCTGCCAGGGACCTCATGCCTCTCCACTGTCTGCACCCGCATCCTCTCCCTGCCCTCCTCAGTCGGTGGTATGTGTCGGTCATCCTGTGGGACAGGGAGATTGTTGCAGGCAGCTCCGGTAGTGGTGGTGGTGGTAGTGGAGGAGGCACCAGCCATAACAGCAGGGGTCTGCATGGAGGTTGTTGCAGTAGCAGATGTGGTGGGGGTGACGATGTGGTCCTGGGACCTGTTGCGACCTGGAACACCAGATGGGTCGGCTTAGTTCTCCTCGTCCAAAGAATCCTTGGAGTCACCATCTGAGAGTCGATGTTCCGGGAAGGGGGGGACTGGCTCTGCAGGTTGCCGGTGTTGTCCTCTGCAGTCAGTTCTTGGTCACCTGTGGGTCAGATGGAAAATGGTCATTGTAGTGCACCCCGCAAGCTTTGTGTTAGCTGTGTGACATTCAATGTTTGTACACTACACAGTTGACTGATCATCACATTGTATTGTATGTGCACTACTTTGCCTCCTGACATGATGCTGTGGTACATGCATTACTTGTCCAAGGTGTGAGGTGTCAATACATACCATGTGCCACATGCATATATTGTGATTGCAGGGACATGTTGACATCTAGGGACTAGCACAATATGTTATTTCAGTGAGGACTCTTTTTTGATTTGTCTGACCTGGCAGACGTCACATCTGGGCATGGACTGGCCATTTTCATCTCCTGCATACCTTTGTCTTGTCATGTGCATATCTGGATTTGTACCCCCAACCATGCTTTCTTATTTTGCAAATGTTCCTTGTTGCTCTGGCCCCATGGCACTGCACATGTCAATCGGTGCTCTGCATGATTGTGCACAGACTTCCTTCTACATGGGCATTGGTGTGTCACATTTTAGTTGCTGTGACAGTTTTTTATGCTTAGCTGTGTGCACACTGTGCGTGGCAATATGATTGGTGGGCATAATTGTGAAATGAGAGGACTGGTGTTGTCATATGGCACCCTTTTATTTGACAAATGGTTAGGTGCACGTACTGGCTACTTACCAGTTATGTTTTCACATTTGGCTTTGTTATGTGACACATCTGTGTGTGCATGGTGGTGTCTTACATCCTGCTCAGTGGTGGCACAAGACAGAATAATATGTCTACCTACCTGTTAGTTTGTTTGTAGTGATCCATTGGATGCCACATGCATCTGGGTGGTATCAAGAGCTCCATCTTGCTGTACTGGAGGACAAGGGTGCATGGTGGGAGTAGTGGTGCAGGCCTTCCACCCCCAAACAGCCCTCCCAAGGGAAGATGGCTACCTGCCTGTAAGTTTGTTTGGTGTACTGCAATGGCTTCCAACTGCTTCCAGGTGGGGGAGCACTCCATCGTGCTGGGGTGTGGGACAGGGTGCATGGTGGGAGTAGTGGTACAGGCCTCCCACCCCAAACAGCCCTCCCGTGGCAAATGCCTACCTACCTGTTAGTTTGATGAGGGTAATGTAATGGCTGACACATGCTTCTAGGTGTGGTGGGGGGGGAGTGCTCCATCTTGCTTATGCTGTGGGACAAGGGTGCCTGCTGGGAGTTGTAGTGCTGGCTGCCTGTACACATGCCCCCATGGTAATGTTGTTGGCTACGTTTGGGGTGAATGGGAGTGAGTGAATGTTGGATCTGTGAGATATGTTTTTTTGAGTGTGTGGTGCACATTAATGGAATTTGTTCTAGGTGGTGTGGCTTTGTAGTTGTGCAAGACAGTACTTAGCAGTGTGGTGGTCGTCATTTGATTGCCCTTACCAGCCTCCACTCCCCTGGGTACTCCTGTGAGACTCTCTGGATGCAGTATGGCAAGCACCTTCTCCTCCCATGGAGTGAATGGTTTTGGTGGAATGGGAGGGCCACCGCCAAGCCTCTCTGCCAACTCACGATTCTTGCTCCTCCTCTCTTTGACAACCCTCTTCAAATCATGCCACCGCTTTATGATTTCCTTTTTTGATCGCAGGGTGGTCCCTACTGCATTGACCTTCTCGATTATCCTTGCCCACATTTGTGTTCTTGTGGCTAATGGTGTCTGTTGGACCAGGCTTTCAAACAGTTGTGGCTCCACTCTGACTATCTCATCTACCATGACTGTCAACTCACTCTCTGTGAATTTTGGCACTTTATGTAATGCCATGGTGTATGGTATGCAAAGTGGCTGTGGGTGCAGGGGTGTGAGTGGTGGGGTATTGATGTGTATGGTGTGTGATGTGCAAGGGGGTTAGAAGTGCAGGTGTGGAAGTTGTGGTGGTGCTGTGTGTAGTGTGGCTAGTGGTGTTGTGTTCTTTCTCACTCCTTTCAGCTGTGGTGAATGTCCCTACACTTCTGGAGTATTGCAAAGGATAGTGGTCAGGGAAGTGGCTGGTTTTATACACAGCTATGTTGGCGTGTCCAAGCGGGGGAGTGCTGTCAGGTGTGTTGTGTGGGTTGTCCTGGGATTTGTATTTCTCTTTTTACCATGTGGTTGTGTCATTGGGGTGTGTTGTGTGTTTTGGGGGGGCATAGCTAGTGTACTGTTTGCACATTATGGCTTTGTTGTGTTTTTTTTTTCATTCTGCCGCCATAATTGTCACAGAGCGTCCGCAGCAGTGGCTATGCTGCAGCTCTTCCGCCGGCTCTCCTATTCGTCACTGTTAGCTATTGTGGCGGTCGAAAACAGCGGAACGTATAGCGGGACCATCGGGGATATCCTAATTTCCCATGCGGGGTCTCCGCAATACTTGTGGCGGATTGGTGTTTTTCCGCAGCGATTCCGACCACCGCGGACCGGTTTTGACCATCTCTGCCCACTACAGGCGTTTTTTTCTTGGCACCATTCTGCCGCGGTCTAATTTTTTGGGCGGTTGATTGTAATTGTACCGCGGGTTTTCCCATGGTACCGGCGGTCGGGGTGGTTTTCTGACAGCCATCCTAATAGGCCCCGTAGTGGTTTTAGAGGCCCTTTATGGAGCTGTTTCACGCTCCACAATAGTTCCGACTCTTTTTAATTTGCCTGCATATTTGACAAATGATAAAGGTGATGAGAACCCCTGCAAGGCCAGTTAAAGCTGTTTACTTTTCTAAAGCTATATATTTGCATTTGCTGTAAAACCCATGGGAATGTACCAGGGCCAAATAAAAAGTTACCAAAAGGCTCCATGTTTATGAGAGCACCCCTTTCTTTTCCACACCAAATCAGTGAATTCTAGAATTATTCATTCTGGTTCAGTTTCATTAATCAAATCAGACTAAAATAACTCAAAACAATTGCCTAGGGCCCCTTATTAAGTGACCAACATAATATTATTCAGAGCCTTCATTACAATCTCATGACAGAAATAAATAAAACTATGGGGATGATTTCACTTCATCAGGATGGTGAGGGACATTACCTCTGACATCCTGAGTGATCCTCACCCGCCAAATTGTTGTCCGCTGGTCCTGTGAACAGCATTTTATATTGACAGGAACTGCTGTCAAGGCAGTTCCTGTCTGTGCACGAAAGATTTGAAGGACAGCATAGTCAGACATGATTACCGCTAGCAAAGTTTAAACAAGTATTGGCAAAGCCAATAGATCTTTACACTATACAAGAGCTAATGCCTTTGGCAATGTGGTTTTGTCATGTTGCACACCAATGTGGCAGCTGTTCAGCATGGCTAAAAGTTAGCGGTGTGGAGTGTCCTCGAGTGGAGTTGGGGCAGTAGAGTTTCATTGACTGGATGTGTTGGAGTAGAGTGTTGTAGAGTGGGGTGGGGTGTAATAGAGTGGAGTAGGTTGAAGTGGATCGAGGTAGTTGGGTGTATTAGGTTGGAGTAGATTGAGGTGGATTTGATTGGGGTAGAGTGGGTTGGATTTAGTGGAGTGGAGTGCAGTGGATTGGAATGGGTGGACTGGATCGGGTGGATTGGATTGGAGTGGGTGGATTAGAATGGGGTGAGGTGGATTGTACTGGGGTGGATTGGAGTCGAGTGGGGTAGATTAGATTTGAGTGGAATGGAGTGAGGTGGAATGGAGTGGAGTGGAATGGTGTGGGGTGGGGTGGTTTGGAGTGGGGTACATTGGATGTAGTGGGGTGGATTCGAGGAGGTGGATTGGATTTAGTGGGGTTGATTGGACTGGGGTGCATTGGATTAAGGTGGATTGGATTGGAGTGGTGTGGTTTGGAGTGGGGTGGGGTGCATTGGAATGGTGGACATTGGATTGGGCTGGATTGGATCGTGGTGGGTGGATTGGATTGGAATGGTGTGGATTTGATTGGGGTGAGGTGGATTGGATTGGGTGAGTTGGATTGGATTAGACTTGGGTATGGTGGATGGCAGTGGGGCTGATTGGTGTGTGGCAGATTGTTTATAGATTGGAGTGGGGCAGATTGTTTTGGATTGGAGTGGGGTGGATTGGAGTGGGGCTGATTGGATTGTGGCCGATTGGAGTGGGGCAGATTGTTTTTCACCAATGTGGTGCACATACTTTTACATTGGAATACAGCAGAATGTTTTGGATTGAGTGGGGTAGGTTGTTTTGGATTTGAGTGGGGCAGATTGGTGTGGGGCAAATTGGAGTGGGAAAGATTATTTTGGATTGGAGTGAGGTGGAATGAACTGGAGTGGGATGGAATGGGGAGGGGGTGGAGTGGATTGGATTGGGGTGAGGTAGATTGGATTGGAGTGTGGTAGATTGGATTGGGCTGCATTGGGGGGGTTTGGATTTATGTGGGGTGGATTGGATTGGAGTAGGATGGATTGGAGTGGATTGGAGTGGGGTGAATTGAGATGGAGTGGGTGGATTGGAGTGAGGTAAATTGGACTGGAGTGTGGTAAATTGGATTGGGCTGCATTGGGGTGGTTTGGATTGATGTTGGTGGATTGGATTGGCGTAGGATGGATTGGAGTGGGGTGGGGTGAATTGGAATGAAGTGGGTGGATTGGGGTGAGGTGGAATGGATTTGAGTGGAGTGGAGAGAATTGGAGTGGGGCAGATTGGAGTGGGGCAGATTGGAGTGGGGCTGATTGGAGTGAGGCTGATTGGAGTCGGGCAGACTGAAGTGGAGCGGATTGAAGTGGAGCAGATTGAAGGGGGATGGATTGGAGTGGGGCGGATTGGAGTGGGGTGGATTGGACTGGGGCAGAATGTTTTGGAATGGAGTGGGGCAGAATACGGTGGAGCAGCTAGGAGTAGGGCAGATTGGAGTCTGGCAGATTAGAACGGGGCAGATTGTTATGGATTGAAGTGGGACAGATTGTTATGTATTGAAGTGGGGCAGATTGTTATTGATTGAGTGGAACAGATTGTTGTGAATTAAGTGGAGCAGATTGTTTTGGATTAGGGTGGGACAGATTAGAATGGGTCAGACTGTTTTGGATTGGAGTGGGGCACTTTGGAGTAGTTTTGATTAGAGTGGGGCAGATTAGAGTGGGGTGGATTAGAGTAAGGCAGGCTGTTTTTGGAGTGAGGTGGATTTGAGTGGGGGCAGGCTGGAGTGGGGCCTTTTGGAGTGGGCACATTGTTTTGGACTGGAATGGGTCGAATTGGTTTGGATTGAGTGGGGCAGATTAGAGTGGGGAAGATTGTTTTGGTTTGAGTGGTGGAGATTGGAGTGGGGCCGGTTTTTTGGATTGGAGTGGGGCAGATTGTTTTGGTTTGGAGTGGGGCAGATTAGAGTGGGGCAGATTGCTTTATATTGGAATATGGCAGATCGTTTTGGATTGGAATATGGCAGATTGTTTTGGATTGTAATGAGGCAGATTGTTTTAGATTGGAGTGGGGCTGATTGTTTTGGATTAGAGTGGAAATTATGTAGTGATAGAACAATCGCACTCCTGATTTGAATGGAGGGTAAGAAAGTGGTTATAAAGTCTGTCGGTGCTATTTGGTGCTCCTTTCGGGGCTGAAGGATGAGCAATGTTTTATGACAAACTTTTAAAAACTAGTGATTATGATGTTGGTATATAAAAATGTGACATGTTTCACTATGATCATATTGAATTATTGTATGTATTAATGTTTGTGTACAATCCTTTTTTGGCAGCACATTTAATCCCCTGATGAAGGGCCAAGCGCCCGAAATGCATTGGGCAATTGAAAATGAATTATGAACTTTTAAGTTTGACAACCAAAATGATGTGAATTTAACGTCAAAAACATTGGAACAAAAAAACTTTTGTCACTAAAACTTTATCGATACAAACTCATAACAACGTTTTGGAATTTTTTTTTCCTTGAGTGCATTTGGTGACGTTACCCACGTTTGGGATAACGCTACATAAAACATTGGATTAGAGTGGGACAGATTGCAGTGAGGCTGATTGTTTTGGAGTGGGCTGATTGTTTTGGATTGGAGTGGGGCAGATTGGAGTGTGGAGGATTGTATTGGGCGGGCTGTTTTGGATTGGAGTGGGGTAGATTGAGTGGGGTGGGTTAAAAGGAATGGAGTGTGGTGGATTGGACTGGTCTGGGGTGGATTGGATTTAGTGGGCTGGATTGGTGTGCAATGGGGTGGATTAGCTTGGTCTGGAGCGGGGCATATTGGTGTGGGGTGCACTGGGGTATACTGCAAAATTAGGCGCTAAAGCATCATTTCAGAAATTACACGTAGGAAAAAAACAATGTTGCTTTGCAATTGGATAATTGGATTTTTGAGAACAGCGCCCACAAGCAAAATCAAAGGAAACATGAGTGCAAAGTGAGAAAAGAAGACATGGCAATTTTGTTTGACCTGCCGAGCACATTTTGCCAGTCACACAGCTTCTGTCTGCAGGGCACTAAAGGTTCAACAGAACAAAATAGCACCTCAATCACATCAGGAGCAGCTGATGGGCACTGATTAAGTTAAATCAATCAGTGCTTGGCCCCTGTTCCACAAAAAAGAGTGCAATGCAAGCCTAGAAATGGTAAGCAAAAAGCGGGATACAGGCCCTTTTTCTTAACAACAGTTTCTTGCAAGTGAGACGCATGCACTAGACAAGTATTGGCCGGCTCGACCCTAAAAATGTTTTCTTTTTTTAAAAACAAACTCCCAAAGCAGGCATTTGTTTTTGAAAAATAAAAAAAATAATGGTCCCTTGCACTAGGAGTTTTCTCCCAGAGTGATGGAGCTAATATTTTTAATTCCTGTCCCTTCCAGCCAGTTTTTACTCTGAATAGGGTAGATGGTATAAAGTTCTTTTTTCAACGGCCCGTACTTTGGCGGGCAATCAGAGGAAGTATTCTGTCAGGAAGCCACAAACAAAGGAATAGGACTATACGCAATTCCACTGAATATCATTGGAATATGAATGAATTTTCCCATTAAATCAGAGAAAGATATATAGGCATCAAAAAGACACAGGAAAGAAACTGACAGTTATTTTTATTCATTGACTTTATTACAAATATTGTAAGAAATAAGACACTGAATAAACAGAGATATTTTGTTACCTTCATTCTTCTGACCTACTTATCAATCATTTCACAGTTCCACTTAAATACTCAGTTTCCAGACAAGGGATGTGGATCCAGAATTGAGGTTCAGATCTGATTTGGGTGATTATTTTTCAAATATCTTTTTCTGACTGTTGCTCAGGCACAGCTTTTGTGCTTGGCGGCTTTTCTGGTCCTTCTGTTCCTTCAGACTCTTGTCCACTGGGTCCACATCCCCTGTTCCACATCTTAGAGGCTCTCCTGATCCTTCTCACCCTGGCCCCTGTAGCCCATATTCCTGTTTTTCATTTTCATTTTCTTGTTCCTTTTATTAAATATTTTTATTGAGCAAGATAAACACATTTTAAAAATATAAATTATCATCAATTATTACATCTTCAGGAGAAAAATACATATTGGTTATGATGGGCATTGATAGGCAATAGCGTGATGTAGTGCATTAAATATACAATTGCTTCCATTAGCAGCATTACTCAATCAAAATTCACAGCGTACATCTGGCATATAAATGGCTCTCACAGCAATAACAATAGTGCTAGCTCCTATCAGGATTATCCAACACAAGGACACAATGAAGGCTGAAATCTCAGCACCTGGCTGTCACTGGCCTTTCTGAGTAGTCATCAGGGCCTGACAGAAGGGCATCCCTGCTTAGAAACTTTGACACCTTTAACAAGAGAAATCTATGACCAATCTCTTACTTTTTTCCATAGGGTCTCCCTCACTCTCAGTCTGGTTTACCTAGCAATGGCCTTCCTATTACTGGTATTCACATTCCGTGTCCTCTTCCTGGTTTTGTGCCCACTAGACTTGATCCCTTTGTTTCTGGTCCTCCTTTTTGGGGTCTTATATGCTTAATCCTCTTGGTTCATGTTCTTCTGGCCGTCCTGCTCCTTTTAGCCCCGCTTCTCCTAACCTTTTCTTTTCTATTCTTTCCTGATCCTATTGTCCCTCGCCCGTTTAACCTGGTTCTTCTGATCCTTCTCAACCTGCTCATCTGATTCCCAGTACATCAGTTCCTGATCCTCTGGTTTCCCCCGCCCCCTACTGACCTCTTATGTCCCAGCCCTCTTAGGCATTGCCCTCTTAACCCTTGTGTCTGCTTTGGATCATCCTATTCCTCCTGGTCCTGACTTGTCCTCATGGTCCTTCTGGTACTCTACCCAATGGTCTGGGCTCTCTTGGTCCTGGTTCTCTTTGTTTGAGGCCTTCTGAGCCTTGTCATTTTGGTCCTGAACCTCTTGGAGACCCTGGTCCAGCCCCCTTAGGGGCATATCAACAAGGGGTGGCGATAATATTATCACACTTTAGAGCCCGTTTTCGGGCAAAAAGCGGTGATAATATTATCGCATTATCAAAAAGGACACGCTAGCGCGTATTTCCTTGCAATAGCGCCCCTTGTCAGCATGCCTCCCATCGCATCACTAATGAGATGCAAAGGAGGCGTGCCTGACAAGACTCCGTTGGGTAAATATCGCTAACCCAGCTTCTTCATATTGACAATGAGGGTTAGCGATATTTAAAATCACGTTAAGTATGCCTTAACGCAGGCTCTAGACCTACTGGTCTGCTTGGTACAGACCCCATTGTCTTCTTTGCTTATTCGGGCCCTCCGTCCTATTGGCCTGGATCTTGTCGTACTGGATCTGGTCCTGATCCTTCTGGCCCTGGTCTTCCTGCTATTTGCTCTCATACTGCTACACAAACTCATCACAGTCCTCCTTCATCTTGTAATCCTTGGCTTGTCCATCTTCTTGCTCATCTTCCTGGCCATCCAGTTCCTAGGCCTGTGGTCTAGATCTCCAGGCTGTGACCATCCTGGTTCTGATGTCCTTTGTCCTTATCTTCCTTTTCCTATTCACCCTACGCATCCTGATCCTGGTACTCAAAGTTCTGATCCTCTTTGCATTGATCTTCCTGTCCCCTTACTCCTTTGTTTCCTGGTCCTCTTAGAGATTTTCCTTCTGACTCTGGCTGCCTATGTCCCTGGTCTCAACTACCTGGCACTCATGGCCTAGGTATTTCTATTCTTGTTTTTTATAGTCCTTGTCCTTCTCGAGATTCTGTGTCCATTGTCCCTGATCCTCTTGGTCCTGTTTCTTACAGTTTGGATTCTCCTGGACCTAGTTCTCCTTAGCCTGGCCCACCTGCTATCTTAGTCTTGATCTACTTGGCTCTGGTTATCATGGTCCTATTTGTCCTATTGGGTTTGTTATCGTAAACTTTGCCTTTTGGACCATTTCGCCCTGTTCCTTTGTGGTCCTCTTGTTCCTAGTCACCTTATCCTGGTTTTCCCCACCATCAACCTCCTAGCCCAGGTACAGCAGGTCCTGGTCCAGCTGGCCCTCTTAGTCTTTATCATCCTGGTTTAGGTTATCCTTGTTCTCCTAGATCTATCCTCTGTCCATTTAGTTCTATTGGTACTGTAGCCATTGACCCAGATGCTCTTCATCCAGCTTCTCCTTGTTCGGGTACTCCTGAGCCTGGTCATTTTGGTCCTGGTCCACCAATGTCCATTCCACTTGTTCTTCCAGATGCTGGTTGACCTCCCTACCTCAGATCCTCCTCAATTGGGTTCTGCTACTTGTAATTGTTGCTCTGCTCCACTTGGTAATTTGAGCCCTGGTCCACTAGGTCCTGATCTTCATGACCCTCTTAGCCCTGTTTCCGGTCCTCTTAGTCATGATCTTTTTAGTTTACCTAGACCTTTTGCTATGGTTTCTGGGTGTCCTTGTTACTGATCCCCCCACCTTGGTCTTCCTAATCCCTGCCCTGCTTATCCTCGTATCGTGGGCATTCTGGCCATTGCCCTTCAGGTCCTGCTCTTCGTCCTCTCCAATCTGGTCCTGATCCTTTTGGGCCTCATTATCCTGCTCCTTGCCTGCATGCTCAGCAATAAATTGTCCTATCACAGATCATCTTAGCCTTTCCCAGTTCTGAAGTTCCTTGACCTCTGGTTGATGGTAGACTAATAACTTTCTGGCCCTGTACTTCCTAGTCCTGGTTTGACTGGTTATCATTGTTATGTGCTCCTGCCCCAAGACATTTGGATCATGGGTTTCCTGTCTCACAGGCTCCCTGTCCTGGAACTTTCATCCTCCTTACCCTAATTCTTGTCCAGCAGTCCTCTTGTTCTGGCTTCCCTGGTCTATCTAGTTCCTTCGTTTGCCTGTTCCTAATCCTTCTAATCCTGGTCACCTTAGTTCATGTAGTTCTGGTTGTAGGTCTGGTACTCCTTTGCTTGGCTCTCATGCATCAGGTCTTCTGATGCTAGTTCCTCTTACCTTGGTTTTCCTAGCCCCCTAGTCCCTGGGCCTCCTGCACCATCCTACTCCTACAAGTCCTCCTGGTTTGCCTATTCTACCTTGTTCGTGTCCATCTGATCATGGTCCCCTCTATCAAGGTCGTCCTAGTAAAGGTCCTATTGGGTATTGTCTTCCAAATCCTTATACCACTGGTCGTCCTAGTTCCTATGTTGTGGGTCACCCTGGTTCGTGTAGTTCTTTCTGGTTTAGGATCCTCTGGAATCAGACACTCCTACACCTTCTGATCCTGGTCCCAGTGGACCTATACTTTTTTAATCCTTTATAACTCCCTGTCCGTTCTAATCTAGGGTCTACTGGTCCTGGTGTTTTCTTGTTATGTTCTTGCCGGTCCTGATGTTTTGCTTCTGGTCACTTTGCCCTCCTTGATTTCTGTGGTCTTGGTTCTCCTGTCCTTCTCTCCATTGGTCTCCTGGAACTGGCACTCTTTAGCCTGTCTAGTAGGCTCTGCTACTTCTGGCCCTGGTTGTCTTCATCCCTCTGGTCCTGGTCAGTCACACAGGCTCCCATAGATCTCCTTGTCATTATGGTTCTCCTGTTCCTTCTCACCCTGGTTCCTGTAGCCCTATTGCTGTTTTTACATTTTCCCGTTCCCCTTTTTTTAAATTAAATATTTTTTATTGAGCTAGATAAAAACATTATTCAAATATAAATATCAATTATTACATCGCAGGAGGAAAATAAATGTTGAATGATGATGGACGTTGATAGGCAATAATGTGCTGTAGTGTATTTAATATACAACTATTGCTTCCATTATAGCAGAATTACTCAATCAAAATTCACAGCGTACATCTGTCATTCAAAGTGCATCAGTGCTAAAAAGTGCAATTAGCCCACTTCTACTGAGAATAAAAAAAACATTCAGTATACAAGGGTAGCAAACTTATTCATTTCAATTCTATGTCAGGACAGGAGGCTCCGATTATGCTTTCTCATTTCTTTAATGAAATGCTCAGCAGCCAATAAAAAACAATGAAAAACTACAGTTCCCATGAACACTAGGGAATGACCATAGAGACTATCCTATAAAAGGTCCAAGCATTAGTCCTTCTTCCTCTTTCTTTGCTGCTCCGCAGCCAGTTAAGTCTATTTGTCTCTCTTATACATGCTCATGCTACTTTAATGCTATTTACTTTGATATATTGCACTTGCCTTGTGTTCCGCTGCTTTGTCTGCATTGCGCGCGGTGTTTGTGCAAGTTTGGTGCGCTCCGACTCCGTTTTCATATTTCCCGGTTTTGGTGTTTTTTGTCCGTTGGTGGCGTGTTCTTGGGAGCGTGTGTTCGCCTCCCTGCGCCTGGCCGCTTGTGCCCGGTTGCCTTGTGGAGCGGGAGTAGGGGTCGGCGGTTCCTTCGGAGAGCGCTAGCGCTCTCGAGCCGGTGCATTGAGGGCGGCGGTGTCGCGCATGCGCACTGAGTTGTTTCCGGCTTGAGGCTTTGTTTTCCTCACGCCGGTTGAGAGAACGAGCGTTTCTGGAGCGCTCTCGCCCACAGCCTTCAACCTTTCGACCCCGTTCGACGCCGGAGCACAGGAAAGTGCTTTGGTAGAATTATTCATGTGCATAGGCTCTGCCTAGAGTGATTGTAATTCGGCAGGCTTCACTCCCTCCACGTTCAATTGTTTATTTAGAGTCTTCACTGTTCCTGCTCTCTTTGGCCTGCACATTATGGCTTTGTTGTGTTTTTTTTTTCATTCTGCCGCCATAATTGACACAGAGCGTCCGCAGCAGTGGCTATGCTGCAGCTCTTCCGCCGGCTCTCCTATTCGTCACTGTTAGCTATTGTGGCGGTCGAAAACAGCGGAACGTATAGCGGGACCATCGGGGATATCCTAATTTCCCATGCGGGGTCTCCGCAATACTTGTGGCGGGTTGGTATTTTTCCGCAGCGATTCCGACCACCGCGGACCTGTTTTGACCATCTCTGCCCACTACAGGCGTTTTTTTCTTGGCACCATTCTGCCGCGGTCTAATTTTTTGGGCGGTTGATTGTAATTGTACCGCGGGTTTTCCCATGGTACCGGCGGTCGGGGTGGTTTTCTGACAGCCATCCTAATAGGCCCCGTAGTGGTTTTGGAGGCCCTTTATGGAGCTGTTTCACGCTCCACAATAGTTCCGACTCTTTTTAATTTGCCTGCATATTTGACAAATGATAAAGGTGATGAGAACCCCTGCAAGGCCAGTTAAAGCTGTTTACTTTTCTAAAGCTATATATTTGCATTTGCTGTAAAACCCATGGGAATGTACCAGGGCCAAATAAAAAGTTACCAAAAGGCTCCATGTTTATGAGAGCACCCCTTTCTTTTCCACACCAAATCAGTGAATTCTAGAATTATTCATTCTGGTTCAGTTTCATTAATCAAATCAGACTAAAATAACTCAAAACAATTGCCTAGGGCCCCTTATTAAGTGACCAACATAATATTATTCAGAGCCTTCATTACAATCTCATGACAGAAATAAATAAAACTATGGGGATGATTTCACTTCATCAGGATGGTGAGGGACATTACCTCTGACATCCTGAGTGATCCTCACCCGCCAAATTGTTGTCCGCTGGTCCTGTGAACAGCATTTTATATTGACAGGAACTGCTGTCAAGGCAGTTCCTGTCTGTGCACGAAAGATTTGAAGGACAGCATAGTCAGACATGATTACCGCTAGCAAAGTTTAAACAAGTATTGGCAAAGCCAATAGCTCTTTACACTATACAAGAGCTAATGCCTTTGGCAATGGTGTTTTGTCATGTTGCACACCAATGTGGCAGCTGTTCAGCATGGCTAAAAGTTAGCGGTGTGGAGTGTCCTCGAGTGGAGTTGGGGCAGTAGAGTTTCATTGACTGGATGTGTTGGAGTAGAGTGTTGTAGAGTGGGGTGGGGTGTAATAGAGTGGAGTAGGTTGAAGTGGATCGAGGTAGTTGGGTGTATTAGGTTGGAGTAGATTGAGGTGGATTTGATTGGGGTAGAGTGGGTTGGATTTAGTGGAGTGGAGTGCAGTGGATTGGAATGGGTGGACTGGATCTGGTGGATTGGATTGGAGTGGGTGGATTAGAATGGGGTGAGGTGGATTGTACTGGGGTGGATTGGAGTCGAGTGGGGTAGATTAGATTTGAGTGGAATGGAGTGAGGTGGAATGGAGTGGAGTGGAATGGTGTGGGGTGGGGTGGTTTGGAGTGGGGTACATTGGATGTAGTGGGGTGGATTCGAGGAGGTGGATTGGATTTAGTGGGGTTGATTGGACTGGGGTGGATTGGATTAAGGTGGATTGGATTGGAGTGGTGTGGTTTGGAGTGGGGTGGGGTGCATTGGAATGGTGTAGATTGGATTGGGCTGGATTGGATCGTGGTGGGTGGATTGGATTGGAATGGTGTGGATTTGATTGGGGTGAGGTGGATTGGATTGGGTGAGTTGGATTGGATTAGACTTGGGTATGGTGGATGGCAGTGGGGCTGATTGGTGTGTGGCAGATTGTTTATAGATTGGAGTGGGGCAGATTGTTTTGGATTGGAGTGGGGTGGATTGGAGTGGGGCTGATTGGATTGTGGACGATTGGAGTGGGGCAGATTGTTTTTCACCAATGTGGTGCACATACTTTTACATTGGAATACAGCAGAATGTTTTGGATTGAGTGGGGTAGGTTGTTTTGGATTTGAGTGGGGCAGATTGGTGTGGGGCAAATTGGAGTGGGAAAGATTATTTTGGATTGGAGTGAGGTGGAATGAACTGGAGTGGGATGGAATGGGGAGGGGGTGGAGTGGATTGGATTGGGGTGAGGTAGATTGGATTGCAGTGTGGTAGATTGGATTGGGGGGGTTGGATTTATGTGGGGTGGATTGGATTGGAGTAGGATGGATTGGAGTGCATTGGAGTGGGGTGAATTGAGATGGAGTGGGTGGATTGGAGTGAGGTAAATTGGACTGGAGTGTGGTAAATTGGATTGGGCTGCATTGGGGTGGTTTGGATTGATGTTGGTGGATTGGATTGGCGTAGGATGGATTGGAGTGGGGTGGGGTGATTTGGAATGAAGTGGGTGGATTGGGGTGAGGTGGAATGGATTTGAGTGGAGTGGAGAGAATTGGAGTGGGGCAGATTGGAGTGGGGCAGATTGGAGTGGGGCTGATTGGAGTGAGGCTGATTGGAGTGAGGCTGATTGGAGTCGGGCAGACTGAAGTGGAGCGGATTGAAGTGGAGCAGATTGAAGGGGGATGGATTGGAGTGGGGCGGATTGGAGTGGGGTGGATTGGACTGGGGCAGAATGTTTTGGAATGGAGTGGGGCAGAATACGGTGGAGCAGCTAGGAGTAGGGCAGATTGGAGTCTGGCAGATTAGAACGGGGCAGATTGTTATGGATTGAAGTGGGACAGATTGTTATGTATTGAAGTGGGGCAGATTGTTATTGATTGAGTGGAACAGATTGTTGTGAATTAAGTGGAGCAGATTGTTTTGGATTAGGGTGGGACAGATTAGAATGGGTCAGACTGTTTTGGATTGGAGTGGGGCACTTTGGAGTAGTTTTGATTAGAGTGGGGCAGATTAGAGTGGGGTGGATTAGAGTAAGGCAGGCTGTTTTTGGAGTGAGGTGGATTTGAGTGGGGGCAGGCTGGAGTGGGGCCTTTTGGAGTGGGCACATTGTTTTGGACTGGAATGGGTCCAATTGGTTTGGATTGAGTGGGGCAGATTAGAGTGGGGAAGATTGTTTTGGTTTGAGTGGTGGAGATTGGAGTGGGGCCGGTTTTTTGGATTGGAGTGGGGCAGATTGTTTTGGATTGGAGTGGGGCAGATTAGAGTGGGGCAGATTGCTTTATATTGGAATATGGCAGATTGTTTTGGATTGTAATGAGGCAGATTGTTTTAGATTGGAGTGGGGCTGATTGTTTTGGATTAGAGTGGAAATTATGTAGTGATAGAACAATCGCACTCCTGATTTGAATGGAGGGTAAGAAAGTGGTTATAAAGTCTGTCGGTGCTATTTGGTGCTCCTTTCGGGGCTGAAGGATGAGCAATGTTTTATGACAAACTTTCAAAAACTAGTGATTATGATGTTGGTATATAAAAATGTGACATGTTTCACTATGATCATATTGAATTATTGTATGTATTAATGTTTGTGTACAATCCTTTTTTGGCAGCACATTTAATCCCCTGATGAAGGGCCAAGCGCCCGAAATGCATTGGGCAATTGAAAATGAATTATGAACTTTTAAGTTTGACAACCAAAATGATGTGAATTTAACGTCAAAAACATTGGAACAAAAAAACTTTTGTCAATAAAACTTTATCGATACAAACTCATAACAACGTTTTGGAATTTTTTTTCCTTGAGTGCATTTGGTGACGTTACCAACGTTTGGGATAACGCTACATAAAACATTGGATTAGAGTGGGACAGATTGCAGTGAGGCTGATTGTTTTGGAGTGGGCTGATTGTTTTGGATTGGAGTGGGGCAGATTGGAGTGCGGAGGATTGTATTGGGCGGGCTGTTTTGGATTGGAGTGGGGTAGATTGAGTGGGGTGGGTTAAAAGGAATGGAGTGTGGTGGATTGGACTGGTCTGGGGTGGATTGGATTTAGTGGGCTGGATTGGTGTGCAATGGGGTGGATTAGCTTGGTCTGGAGCGGGGCATATTGGTGTGGGGTGCACTGGGGTATACTGCAAAATTAGGCGCTAAAGCATCATTTCAGAAATTACACGTAGGAAAAAAACAATGTTGCTTTGCAATTGGATAATTGGATTTTTGAGAACAGCGCCCACAAGCAAAATCAAAGGAAACATGAGTGCAAAGTGAGAAAAGAAGACATGGCAATTTTGTTTGACCTGCCGAGCACATTTTGCCAGTCACACAGCTTCTGTCTGCAGGGCACTAAAGGTTCAACAGAACATAATAGCACCTCAATCACATCAGGAGCAGCGGATGGGCACTGATTAAGTTAAATCAATCAGTGCTTGGCCCCTGTTCCACAAAAAAGAGTGCAATGCAAGCCTAGAAATGGTAAGCAAAAAGCGGGATACAGGCCCTTTTCCTTAACAACAGTTTCTTGCAAGTGAGACGCATGCACTAGACAATTATTGGCCGGCTCGACCCTAAAAATGTATTCTTTTTTTTAAAACAAACTCCCAAAGCAGGCATTTGTTTTTGAAAAATAAAAAAAATAATGGTCCCTTGCACTAGGAGTTTTCTCCCAGAGTGATGGAGCTAATATTTTTAATTCCTGTCCCTTCCAGCCAGTTTTTACTCTGAATAGGGTAGATGGTATAAAGTTCTTTTTTCAACGGCCCGTACTTTGGCGGGCAATCAGAGGAAGTATTCTGTCAGGAAGCCACAAACAAAGGAATAGGACTATACGCAATTCCACTGAATATCATTGGAATATGAATGAATTTTCCCATTAAATCAGAGAAAGATATATAGGCATCAAAAAGACACAGGAAAGAAACTGACAGTTATTTTTATTCATTGACTTTATTACAAATATTGTAAGAAATAAGACACTGAATAAACAGAGATATTTTGTTACCTTCATTCTTCTGACCTACTTATCAATCATTTCACAGTTCCACTTAAATACTCAGTTTCCAGACAAGGGATGTGGATCCAGAATTGAGGTTCAGATCTGATTTGGGTGATTATTTTTCAAATATCTTTTTCTGACTGTTGCTCAGGCACAGCTTTTGTGCTTGGCGGCTTTTCTGGTCCTTCTGTTCCTTCAGACCCTTGTCCACTGGGTCCACATCCCCTGTTCCACATCTTAGAGGCTCTCCTGATCCTTCTCACCCTGGCCCCTGTAGCCCATATTCCTGTTTTTCATTTTCATTTTCTTGTTCCTTTTATTAAATATTTTATTGAGCAAGATAAACACATTTTAAAAATATAAATATAAATTATCATCAATTATTACATCTTCAGGAGAAAAATACATATTGGTTATGATGGGCATTGATAGGCAATAGCGTGATGTAGTGCATTAAATATACAATTGCTTCCATTAGCAGCATTACTCAATCAAAATTCACAGCGTACATCTGGCATATAAATGGCTCTCACAGCAATACCAATAGTGCTAGCTCCTATCAGGATTATCCAACACAAGGACACAATGAAGGCTGAAATCTCAGCACCTGGCTGTCACTGGCCTTTCTGAGTAGTCATCAGGGCCTGACAGAAGGGCATCCCTGCTTAGAAACTTTGACACCTTTAACAAGAGAAATCTATGACCAATCTCTTACTTTTTTCCATAGGGTCTCCCTCACTCTCAGTCTGGTTTACCTAGCAATGGCCTTCCTATTACTGGTATTCACATTCCGTGTCCTCTTCCTGGTTTTGTGCCCACTAGACTTGATCCCTTTGTTTCTGGTCCTCCTTTTTGGGGTCTTATATGCTTAATCCTCTTGGTTCATGTTCTTCTGGCCGTCCTGCTCCTTTTAGCCCCGCTTCTCCTAGCCTTTTCTTTTCTATTCTTTCCTGATCCTATTGTCCCTCGCCCGTTTAACCTGGTTCTTCTGATCCTTCTCAACCTGCTCATCTGATTCCCAGTACATCAGTTCCTGATCCTCTGGTTTCCCCCGCCCCCTACTGACCTCTTATGTCCCAGCCCTCTTAGGCATTGCCCTCTTAACCCTTGTGTCTGCTTTGGATCATCCTATTCCTCCTGGTACTGACTTGTCCTCATGGTCCTTCTGGTACTCTACCCAATGGTCTGGGCTCTCTTGGTCCTGGTTCTCTTTGTTGGAGGCCTTCTGAGCCTTGTCATTTTGGTCCTGAACCTCTTGGAGATCCTGGTCCAGCCCCCTTAGGGGCATATCAATAAGGGGTGGCGATAATATTATCACACTTTAGAGCCTGTTTTCGGGCAAAAAGTGGTGATAATATTATCGCATTATCAAAAAGGACACGCTAGCGCGTATTTCCTTGCAATAGCGCCCCTTGTCAGCATGCCTCCCATCGCATCGCTAATGAGATGCAAAGGAGGCTAACCCAGCTTCTTCATATTGACAATGAGGGTTAGCGATATTTAAAATCACGGTAAGTATGCCTTAACGCAGGCTCTAGACCTACTGGTCTGCTTGGTACAGACCCCATTGTCTTCTTTGCTTATTCGGGCCCTCCGTCCTATTGGCCTGGATCTTGTCGTACTGGATCTGGTCCTGATCCTTCTGGCCCTGGTCTTCCTGCTATTTGCTCTCATACTGCTACACAAACTCATCACGGTCCTCCTTCATCTTGTAATCCTTGGCTTGTCCATCTTCTTGCTCATCTTCCTGGCCATCCAGTTCCTAGGCCTGTGGTCTAGATCTCCAGGCTGTGACCATCCTGGTTCTGATGTCCTTTGTCCTTATCTTCCTTTTCCTATTCACCCTACGCATCCTGATCCTGGTACTCAAAGTTCTGATCCTCTTTGCATTGATCTTCCTGTCCCCTTACTCCTTTGTTTCCTGGTCCTCTTAGAGATGTTCCTTCTGACTCTGGCTGCCTGTGTCCCTGGTCTCAACTACCTGGCACTCCTGGCCTAGGTATTTCTATTCTTGTTTTTTATAGTCCTTGTCCTTCTCGAGATTCTGTGTCCATTGTCCCTGATCCTCTTGGTCCTGTTTCTTACAGTTTGGATTCTCCTGGACCTAGTTCTCCTTAGCCTGGCCCACCTGCTATCTTAGTAAACTTTGCCTTTTGGACCATTTCGCCCTGTTCCTTTGTGGTCCTCTTGTTCCTAGTCACCTTATCCTGGTTTTCCCCACCATCAACCTCCTAGCCCAGGTACAGCAGGTCCTGGTCCAGCTGGCCCTCTTAGTCTTTATCATCCTGGTTTAGGTTATCCTTGTTCTCCTAGATCTATCCTCTGTCCATTTAGTTATATTGGTACTGTAGCCATTGACCCAGATGCTCTTCATCCAGCTTCTCCTTGTTCGGGTACTCCTGAGCCTGGTCATTTTGGTCCTGGTCCACCAATGTCCATTCCACTTGTTCTTCCAGATGCTGGTTGACCTCCCTACCTCAGATCCTCCTCAATTGGGTTCTGCTACTTGTAATTGTTGCTCTGCTCCACTTGGTAATTTGAGCCCTGGTCCACTAGGTCCTGATCTTCATGACCCTCTTAGCCCTGTTTCCGGTCCTCTTAGTCATGATCTTTTTAGTTTACCTAGACCTTTTGCTATGGTTTCTGGGTGTCCTTGTTACTGATCCCCCCACCTTGGTCTTCCTAATCCCTGCCCTGCTTATCCTCGTATCGTGGGCATTCTGGCCATTGCCCTTCAGGTCCTGCTCTTCGTCCTCTCCAATCTGGTCCTGATCCTTTTGGGCCTCATTATCCTGCTCCTTGCCTGCATGCTCAGCAATAAATTGTCCTATCACAGATCATCTTAGCCTTTCCCAGTTCTGAAGTTCCTTGACCTCTGGTTGATGCTAGACTAATAACTTTCTGGCCCTGTACTTCCTAGTCCTGGTTTGACTGGTTATCATTCTTATGTGCTCCTGCCCCAAGACATTTGGATCATGGGTTTCCTGTCTCACAGGCTCCCTGTCCTGGAACTTTCATCCTCCTTACCCTAATTCTTGTCCAGCAGTCCTCTTGTTCTGGCTTCCCTGGTCTATCTAGTTCCTTCGTTTGCCTGTTCCTAATCCTTCTAATCCTGGTCACCTTAGTTCATGTAGTTCTGGTTGTAGGTCTGGTACTCCTTTGCTTGGCTCTCATGCATCAGGTCTTCTGATGCTAGTTCCTCTTACCTTGGTTTTCCTAGCCCCCTAGTCCCTGGGCCTCCTGCACCATCCTACTCCTACAAGTCCTCCTGGTTTGCCTATTCTACCTTGTTCGTGTCCATCTGATCATGGTCCCCTCTATCAGTTTCAGTTTCAAAGAACTTTATTTGGTTAAAAACAAATAACCATAAAAGCAACAAACATACAGACAAATTACGATAATTACAGCTCATAATTGTTAGTGCAGAGAGGGAGAACAGATAGACAGTTATCCAATGAGGTAAAATTTAAACCATTTCAGTTAACATTTGTTTTCGTAATTTAAGAACACTCTTTAAAAAGTTTAAAACCACAGTTACAGTTAAAACCGTATCCATTCTCTGTACTTCTAAAAAAGCTGGGCGGCATCTGGTTAAATTCATTTCTTTTAAAAAAGGGATGATGATTTTTCTACGAGGGGCACCATAAAGTCTGCAGAAAAAGAGGATATGGATATCTGATTGATTTGACATACCATCACATGGACAAGTGGACAACATACGCTTCCATGAGTTCATGCTAGGGAAGGACGCCAATCTAAAAAACATACAAAATCTAAAACGAGTTAAAAGAAAGCGATCATAGTTTGACATGGGCAGGGATAAATATGGCTGTACAGAGTTAGTCTCACAAAGAATAGGAAGGTGGGAGTGTACTGAATGTTTCAGAGTTTCAGCTCTCTTCCTCTTAGCCTCAAGATGGTCCAGGCAGAGGGTTTTTAGTGTCTTCCTAGGAATGCTACCCATTGAAGGTGGATCCAAATAGTAAGAGTAGCATCCAATCTCAGACAGGAAACACTTTACATATCCCAACCATTCCACTCTGTCCACGTGATCCAAACTAAGGATGTCCTGTAACAGGGCCCGGTTCATAACGCATTCGTTTGTAGTCCATACCCTATGCCACAATAGGATAGGTTGAATTTTGATAATGTCTGTTATGTAAGGTTGGCCAAGTTCTGCGTGACAGTTAAATGTGGCTGCACACTGTGGAACTGCAAGGACTTCCTTCAAAAATGTATTTTCCACCACCTGGATTGGATCAACGTTTGCGTACCCCCACAAGCCTGAACCATAAATAGCCACAGATATACATGTTGCTCTATATATAGTTAGCATTTCTTTTATCGGCTTCATGCCCAGTTTTCTAACAAAATTCTTTAAAGCCATGATCGTTTTCATAAATAAAAGGGTTCTAGCCTTAATAGCGCTTGTCCAAGAACCTGACTCATGGAATAAAATACCCAAATAAGAAAAGGTTGGGGTCTTATCTAGCGGCACATTGTTTAAAAACATCCGTTTCATAGGTTTACCTGATTTTGGACCACAGTTCATTGTAAAAGTTTTGCTACAGTTTACTCGTAAGTCTAAGTTCAGCATAAAATTCTCAAAACTAACTACTAGTTTTTGCAGAGCCCGAGGAGTACGTGCCATGAGCACGGCATCATCCGCATACATGAGTGCAGGGATTGCCCTCCCACCCACCCTGGGCATATCTCCGCACTCATGCAGCAGGTGATGCTCAAGCCCGTTGATGTAGAGAAGAAATAAAAAAGGTGCTAATACGCAACCTTGCCTTACTCCCCGGCCCACGCTGAATTGTCTGGAGCATTCGCCCCCCCCTACCGTAGCGGACAGATGCTGTGGCTCCACTATAAAGATCCCTCAAGAAACGGATTATGGTGTTGTCCACACCCAATCCTTTCATTATTTCCCACAATTTGGTGTGTGATACGCAGTCGAACGCAGATGAGAGATCTACAAAAGTAAAATACAAGCGTTCCGACTTTATCCTTATATATTTATGCTGCAGTAACATTAAAGTTAAACCTTGCTCAATTGTGCCAATCCCTTTTTGAAAACCAAATTGCAAATCACTCATGATTTCATTTTCCTCCGCCCAGCTTTGGAGTCTTGCCAACACTATACGACCCAGAATTTTTATTGATGAATCAAGAAGGGAGATTGGCCTATAACAGGCACAATTGTTTCTGTCCCCCTTCTTGTAAATTGGAACGATAACGGAGTTAAACCAAGATTCTTTTAGGCCCCTAGATAGAGCCGCATTAAAAAGTTGAACCAGCATTGGGCCCCAGATTTCGGTGTTTACTTTAAATAGGTCCGCAGGAATCCCATCGGGCCCGGCTGCCTTACCACCTTTAGTTGCTCTCAAGGCGAGCAATACCTCTTCAAGTGTCACAACCAAATTAGAACTTGGATATAAATCCGGGCTAATGTGGGAGCCTCCGCTATGGGTATCATCCTGTGCCTTATAGAGATTGGAAAAATGATCTACCCATTTATCCTCATTTATTGCGATCTCTAATCGCGCCGTATGGGTTTCATAAGGGAAAGGACTATTGATTACCTTCCAAAATACAGCGTGATTTTTTGTTTTTGAGGCCTCGCAAAGTGAGTCTAATGCCTCCTTATTTAGCACAGATTTCCTTAGTTTCAGTGCCTGATTATAATCGGACCTGCATGCTCTTATTTCACCTATATCCCTGGGACTTCTGTGTACTGCCTGTTTTAGATTTTTCAAGGCCCTAGTACATGCGTTATTAAACCAGCTTTTAGATCCTTTGCCTCTACGTTTCGACTCCACCCTTAGGCTACTTTTTATACTTGTAGCTATTATACAAAAATGCTCAATTATTTGATCGTTGTTAGAGTTATCACCCAAGCAAATCATAAAGCTATTAGAGCATGCCTCCCAGAGATCCTTAAAAAGGGTTGCGGGGATTACTTTGCTCCAGTTAAGTGTGTACCCATTTTGTCTCCCAAGGACAACATCAACCGCTGCCCCTAAAGGTGGCGCGGCCGTAGATGGGTCTGGGAACAAAACTGCTACCTTAAGGCATTGGGGAAGATGGTCACTTATGGGCAATTTAATATTTGTAACCCCCACCACTCTATGAATAAGACTACTGGAGGAAATAATAAAGTCTATAGTTGACTCCAAGCCTCTACCAACAAAGGTCGGGGCAAAGGGTGTAGGTTTTAGGGCTAATTCATTAGCAAACCCTAGATCGAGCATAAATAATAGTTCATTAAGCAGGTCCCCCATCAGAGTGTGATCGAAGTGGGTCAAATGCGTATCTCTCTCTGTCATCAGGCCACAAAGGCCCTGACTCCCTTTGGTACAGAGTGAACAATTAAAATCCCCCCCCCATAAAATTACCAACTCTTTGTCGTTTTTATCAACCTCTAGCTGAACAACTTCCTTAAGTTGCTTCATTGCAACCACAATTTCTTCCCTCGGGACATTATTATAGAAGTTAATAATCATCACCTTTGCTTCTTTGCAATTTCTTAAGATTATGAGCTGAAAATAATTAGATTGTAAATGGCAGTGAGCTTGTTTAATTTTAAGTTGGTTTGAGACAAACGTAATCACACCACCCCTAGCCCTTCCAAAGTGGCCTCCCACTGCTGGGGTAAAAAAGGTTCTATAGCCATTTACATGGATTGGGTCCTGAGTCCATGTTTCTTGCAGGGCCGCTATATCCTGACCGCTTATTACCGACTCCCAGGCTGGGTTACTAATTTTTTGCTTCAACCCTGCTACATTCCAGAACAGCAATGTGCAGAAGTCGCTCTTCGCCTGTATCGGATCTTTTCCTGTCTTTTCCCCACTCCCACTGTTATCACCAACGGTGGATTGCATATGATCCAGGGTATCACTATCACGAGATATCATTCTATCGAAAATGATGGACTCGTGTAGTGTAGACAATTCTTGAGGTAACTCGATATGGACCTCAGTACTAATAGGGAGAACCCCACCCCCAGTAGAAACTTGAGGGACTGGTGGAAGGGGTTTTTTCCCAACCACGTTTTCTCGGGGTAACTGAGCTTGCTGTCAATCCACCCCTTCCAGACCAGAAAGAATCTGGAAGCGATTTTGAATTGGTAGATTGTACATATGTGGGAGCAATCCTCTATTATTCCATTGTCTACCTTGAGTGAGGTTGGACTCCATATATGATGGATATTGATTACTGGAGGGAGGGTAATAGGAGGCTTGGTGCTGAAATCTGGGATAGAAGTCCTCCGGCCTCTGGGTATAAGTAGAGGGATCTTGGGCAATTAAAAAGGCAGAACTACCCGTCATTGGTGGAACCCCCCTTGAACCACCCTTGTCCCAAGGTCTTACATTTCCAAACCCCTGATGTTGATGGACTGGCTTCTTAAATAGCTGCCTGTCCCTGCCCCAGTTATTAAAGCTTTTTGACGGTGCATATGGGTAGAAATAAAATAAAAGGTGCGTAGAGATGGAAGTGCTGTTATCAGCATTGAACCAATCCCCAATGTGCCTCACGGCCCTATAATCCTTGAAGTTGATGATTATGACGTCACCATTTCTGTCCTTTGGCCTAGTGCCCACCCAATTGGCACGCCTTACGCTTATGATTTCACCATTTATAGATGCAGGTAGCGGTCTGTTATCTCGGAGCCAGAAGGTGACCTTATTCCGTAATGCTCCGTGATCTTCCCATTTACCTGCAGGCAGTTCTGGAACCCCTGCCATTACGATGACATAAGGGGCCGAATCTGGGGTTAAATCTACAGTACGGCTCGTTTTTTCAGGAGCAATGGCCAAGGCATTCCCTTTTCTCATCTTTTTTTTTTTTTTTTTATTGCGTAAGACATTTATTGTACAGTCAAAAGGGTAATAGGTACACTGCGTCACGCCAACAACCCGGAGGCAGGCCGCTATGATAATCACATCTTACATCCAACAGTGCAGTAGCCTGAGGGGAACCAACACAGCGGTCCTCGTGATCCCCGAAGGGGGCATATAAAGCAAAGAATGACACGTATTCGAACAGTGTAACATTAGCATGATCAATGGTCTTACTTTTTACGTTTTACCAGTGCAGTAGACAAACAAGTGAACATGAAGGTTCTGAGGCCGTTACAAAGCTGGCACCAGAGCACAGCCTGTGGAATCGGCAAATCTAAAGGATGCATCTAACAGCACTATTGTCACCCAACCAGTTTAAACAAACAAAAGAAAAACTCGAACAACAAACAACGGTGCAGTTGAGAAATATCATGTATTCGATACCTACTCACAAGTGGGGCAGTGCGCTCACGCGCCGGGCAGCTGTGTACGAATGTCCAGAGACTGTGGGTGTATGACTGCGCACGTGCCAGGTCCCCAGCACGGGGTCATAAGGCGGGGGGGGGTCTATAGGATCAAGTGGCCTTAGGGGAGTTAGGGGGTGACAGCATCCGCTGGCTGCGGAAATGGATGCGGACTGTGGCATCGGGGCACGTCTCACTTCCCAGAGGAGGCCACATTGGCATCAGACACAGAGGTAGTAGGTCCACATGTACTCCGCACCCCTCTCATCCCATATCATCCGACACACCCACATCCGCAGCACCATCAGACGCGTCCGAGCCTGCCCGCTCCCTGGTCCAACACAAGAAGGGTTCCCAAATGTCATGAGGCCTGGAAGCAGTGGGCATTGTTTCCCAATAAGTAGTTAATTGCGCATGTCCGTATGTCACATCCTTCACCCAGTCTATGTATTTTGGGAGGACTCTTCTGCCCCAGTGTAGTGATATTTGCCTTTTAGCGTATAGGAGGAGCAATGCATGCAATTTCCTATCACAAGGGTCCGTGTCTTTGACATACCCTAACAAGCCTAGGAGCGGTGACGGTGCATCTGCCCTATGTAGAATCTGGTTAATGGCAGTGAAGATGTCTGACCAGTATTCGTCCAGCTTGGGACAGCTCCACGCCACATGAAGGAAGGACGCATCTGCTCCGCCACATATCCAGCAATTTGCATCCTCTCGGATGCCCATGCGGTGCAGTAGAGCCGGTGTGCGGTAATATCGGTGCAGAAACTTGAAGTGGATGAGCCTTAAACGATAGTTTGGAGACAGGGCTGTGAGTTGCGTGCAGCAATATTCCCACATGTCGTCCGTCAGAGGGTCATGCAGGTCTGCATCCCAAGCCTGACGGGCCGTGGATATGGCAACTGGGGCCTGCTCTTGCATGCAATTGTACAGTCTGGACACTAGTTTTTTTGGGGAAGGTCTGGAAAGTAGATTGTGGAGGGCGTCTAGCGCCGTCGGTTCCTCAGGAAATTGGGGCCCCAATTTCTTACAGGATTCCCGAAGGGAGTGGTACAGCAGTGCGTCAGCAAAGGAATCAGGCTCGTCCTCACTATTTGCAGTCAGTGCCATAAAAGTACCCTCGGGATAGATGTCCGCAAATGTGTGCAGCCTCCACCCCCGGAACGTGAGTGTGTCTCCTCTAGTACTCAAGCAAGGCAGCATCGGGTTGCCCCGCAGGGGTATAGCTGGCGCATAAAGCAAGGAGAGGCCCGCTCTGGTTTGTAATTCGCGCCAAGACCAGCGAAGCATTTCCACAGTGTCCACATCCTTGGAGGGTCGTTTGACTTTACCATAAAGCGCCACCCGGAGTGGCATCGGGGCAGCAACCGCTAGTTCCACCGCCACGTGCGGTTGGTAAGGGGTTGGGAAGGCCCAGAAATGTAGGAACTGCGCCTGAGCGCATAGGGCGTAGAGCTTGAAGTCGGGAGCACCGAGGCCTCCCTGTCTCAGCGGGAGTGTGAGCAGGTTCCAGGCGACCCTCGCTTGTTTTCCCGCCCAAACCAGTTGGAGTAACAGGGAGCGGACTCTCGCATGGAAATGCGCAGTCATGGGCAGCGGAACATTCACAAACAGATACAGGAATTTGGGGAGTACCACCATTTTCACCAATGCTATACGTGCCACCAGGGATAAGGGCAATTTGTTCCAGACCTCAATTTTCCTCTCAAGCCAGTCCACCGCTCTGCCAAAGTTCAGAGACCACAGCTCCTGTGTATCTCGACTGATCCAAATCCCCAAGTATTTAACCGCGTCAGTCTCCCAACGCAGGGGGTAGTCCGGTGACGGCTGACCTGTCTCATCTGTGAGGGGGAATGCAACAGACTTCGTCCAATTTATGGACACTCCTGCAAGGCCTTCGAACCGCACAAATTCACGGAGCAATGGATTCATGTTGTCCCTGGGATTGATGATATACAATGTCACATCATCCGCGTATAGCGAAATCAGTAAACTCCGTGAGCTGAACCCAATACCCCTTGCAGTGTGGTGTTGTCGTATTCTGGCCGCAAGCGGTTCCATTGCAATGGCAAACAGGAGAGGGGACAGTGGGCATCCCTGTCTGGTCCCTCTAGAGATCGCGAAGGGTTTGGAAACGAGGCCATTGACACTCACTCTGGCTCTAGGTGCGCTATAAAGGAGTTTGATTAGGGTTATAAAATTACTACTGAATCCCATCCGTTCCAGGACCCTGAATAAATAAGGCCACTCCAAGGAGTCAAACGCCTTAGTGGCGTCAAGGAACACCACTGCAGCATGAACGGAGGGGTGCAAGTAATGTAGGACCGAGAATATTGTCCTGAGATTATGGGACGTGGCACGACCAGGGATGAACCCGGATTGGTCGGGAAGTGCGATGATCGGCAACATTGGCTGTAATTTATCCGCAATTATTTTGGCATAGATTTTAGCGTCCACATTAATCAGGGATAGTGGTCTATAGGAGTCCAGAAACAGTTCATCTTTGTCAGGCTTTAGTAGTGTAATTATTAAGGCTTCATGCATGGAGTCTGGAAGAGAGTTCAATTCAAGGGCCTCAACAAACACCGAATGCAATTTCGGCGCCAGTTCTTCCGCGTATGTCTTATAAAAGGTCGTAGTCAGCCCGTCAGGGCCAGGGGCTTTGTTGGCCGGCATGCTTTTTATCACTTGAAGTATATCCTGAACTGTCACTGGGAGGTCCATATATTGTCTGTGGTTATTATTGAACCAAACCAGGACGATGGAATCCAAAAAGCTCTCCAGGGAAGCCGGAATTTCGGACAGCCTGGTGGTGTATTGGGACGTGTAGAAGTCTGTGAAGGCGTGTAGTACTGCTTCCTGGCCAAGAACCAGGGACCCTCCAGTGTCATGTATAGCATGTATGTAATGCGATTGTGTACGGGGTGCTATCAATCTCGCTAGGGTTCTGCTGGGCCTATCCCCCTCCCCATACCTCCGAGCCTCGGCCTGTTTCCCCAGGAATCTCACCTCACGTTCCGCTTCCTCATTAAAGGCAAGGAGCTTGGTCTTGAAATCGCCTGCAGTTTGCAAGGATTGGTCACGGCAAAAGGCCGCATCAAGGTCTTTCAATTCACGTTCTAACTGTGCTAGTGTATTGCGAATGGATCGTAGCACCCCCGCCTTCCTCGCTATGCACTGCCCCCGTATCACCGCCTTAAAGGCGTCCCATACAATGGCCTCTGATGACACTGATCCCGTATTTTCAGCAAAATACTTAAGTATGTCTTCCCTGATCTCTTCGACAAACACTGGATCCGTTAGGGCATGTGGGGGCAGACGCCATGTGAACTCCCTGTGAATGGTATCAGGTAGACACAGCTCAAGCATGCATGGGGCATGGTCTGATAGGGATCTAGCTTGGACGTCAACTCACTCACCCATGTAGCCACCTCAGGCGACACCAGCCAGAAATCCAATCGCGACCAAGCAGACTGATGACACGTAAAGCAAGTCCCCACCTTCTCCCCAGGGTGTCTAATTCTCCACACATCTGCCAGCCTCCCCTCTCCCATTATATCCAGGACAGCCTGTCGAGCTCTGGTATGTGTAGGCCTACCCACACCCCTACGATCCATGACATCATTCAACACAACATTAAAATCGCCCCCAAGAATCACCGATTGGCAATCAAGCAAAGCAATACGTGCCCATAAATTTCGAAAGAAGTCTGGATCGTCCACATTTGGACCGTTTATGGCAGCCATCACCACCGGGCGCCCTTGCAAGGTGCCCTTTAAGATAACATATCTCCCATCTGTATCCTGCACACATGTGTGTTCACGCCAGTCCAGCCCTCTGCGCACAAGTATAGCCACCCCTCTCGCATACTGAGAGTAAATAGCAGAATACACCATTGACCACCTAGCATTTCTCAGTCTAGGCGAAGGGACGGCATTGAGGTGAGTCTCTTGCAAAAAGCAAATGTCCACATTATGTCGGGCCAGCGTACTGTGCAGTAACCGGGCTAACTTGTAGTCCCCAAGGCCTCTAATGTTCCAAGTCCACAGCTTAACCCCCCCCATCACAGAAGTACAAACAGTTGTTCATTACATCCAATAGTACCATCCCTCCGGTTTCGTCAGAACCAGCCCGCCGCACACTACGTGCCCCTGCGTGTGAAAATGCATGCATATAACAGTTCTCAGTGCACCAATTCAAATCTACAAACAACAACATCATCAACTCCCCCCACCTCCCCCCACCCTCACCAACCCCCCAATCAGGTTGTGACAATCCCTTAAGAAAGCACGCACAACGTGATAGATCCCCAACTCAAGAAACAATGGGATGCACCCCATGGGGACGTGGTGCACCAAGCTTACACCCCTGTGTTAGCGGGGTGGCTACATTTAAGCAGTAAGTCTCCGTGGCCCCATTGTAACCCCCGCCTCTGGGTCGACCAATCCCACCACAGTCACTGCCATTTGCGGTGCAAGGTCCGGGCAGGCATAAATGGGCAGCTTGTAATAGAGCAGTGTCTTACCCCACACGTTCTCCAGGTCCATTGCACCAGCCAAAGGTGCGGGGATGTCACCGACCATCAGTCCAAGACGTGAGGGCAGGAAGGATAGTGGTATCGCGCAACAGACGGGGAGCACTCATTTAGTCGTTGTCACTGAGTTGTTCAGTCGTATCCTCCAGCCTGGGGGACTTCCGTCTAGCTCCCGTACCAGCAATGTGTTTCGCAAATTTGAGCGCGGACTTCGCATCAGTGAAGAAGTGCGTTTCGTTTTCATGGAGCACCTTCAGCTTTGCCGGATATAACAGGGAATATTGCACGCCAGACTGCAGCAACACTTTTTTGGCTGGCAGAAATTCCTTGCGGGCCGCCTGCACCAGAGGGGTGAAATCCGGGTAAAAGGAGATGTTATTCCCTTTGTGTGTTATCCTCCCCTTCTCTCTCGCCAGCCGCAATATTAGATCTCTGTCCTGGTAATTTAGCAGTTTGGCCAGTATTGGACGCGGCGGCGCACCTACCGGCGGTTTCTTCCCAAGCGACCTGTGAGCCCTCTCAACCGTAAAAACTGGCGATAGGGCCGGGTCAAAGAGTTCGTGGAGTAGGTCAGTCACGAAAGCCTCCATCTTGCCTGTGTTCGCCGTCTCTGGAATACCCGTGATGCGCACGTTGGATCTTCGGGAGCGCGCTTCCGAATCATCTGATTTAGCGCGCAGATTGTCCAGTTCTTTCTCCAGGTTCGTAATATGTTGCTTGGCCTGCTGTTGAAATTCGCAGCACTCAGTTTGTCTGTTCTCCAAACAATCCAGTCTGGTCTCGTGCGCGCCCACCTTGGACTTGACTGATTCTAACTCCCTTTTCTCATCTTAGTTGTTGATAGGTGCTTACTACCATCTTGATTTTGGATTCCCCCTGATTTAGATGTTTGCTCCTTCATTACAGGAGCCGTCAGTTGGGGTGTAGCCAATTGTGTGGTAGGAGATAGTAACGTAGTTGCGGGGC
The DNA here is from genome assembly GCF_964261635.1 of Lissotriton helveticus. Lineage (NCBI taxonomy): Eukaryota > Metazoa > Chordata > Amphibia > Caudata > Salamandridae > Lissotriton > Lissotriton helveticus. The sequence continues at coordinate 125,803,169 of NC_136061.1, forward strand.
TATCTAGGCTATCTGGGTTTATCCCCTCTAGCCCAGATTTCTTTTTTTGCACAGGTACTGATGTTGTGGGTGCAAATAATGGAGGGGGAACTGTTACTTTAGGTTTTACAGGAGGGTTCGTTGTTACTCTGTTGTTCACCTTAACTTTTTCTAGCCCCTTTATCAGATCAAGTAAAAGCAGAGAATTTTGTTCGACCTTCTTTTCTATTTTGTCTAGCTGTGTACACATTGTATCGGTCTTATCAAGAAGTGGTTGCATCACACCCCTAATAAGTTCTACAATCTTGACCACCATAGCCTCCTCGTTTACTAAGATTTGGCCAGTTTGTGACTGTGATGAATGAACTACCTCTTTGCTTAATTTCTGTGCTCGTGTACCCAGTGGCTCGCCCCCCCTTTTTTTACTGTTTCTCATGGTAAGTGGGGAAGTAGGGGACCCAGGAGACGGTTCAATATAGATCTTTGGGGTGCCTGATAATCTGACACTATCGTACCCTATAGCTAGGTCCACTATAGGTAAGTCCACTAAGGATGAGCTTGTTGGTGTACTTGACAAAAGGTTTTCATTCACCACAACACGGTCAGCAGGAAGGCTGTCAATGTTATCTATAATCCCTGAATTTGACAGATCAATAAGTAACACAGAATCTCTAGGGCACTTGGACAAAGTGACATCCCCTACTCCCCCTAAGTTAGACGATCTCATTTCGGAGAATAATGGTAAGGTTCCACGCTCACTCCCCTCTCCTTGTGTAATTTTATGGGTTATCTTCTTTTGCTTCCCCCTTCGTCTCACTCGAGCTTTCTTAAATTTTCTAGGGGATTCCCTTGTTACGGGGACATGTATTTCTAAGGAAACCGCTGTGCCTGATCCTATGGGGGCTAAAGCATGGGAGTCCTCATCATGCTGACCCGCATGGACCATGGCAGTTACAGTAGTTATTTTGCCAACCAGGGCAGGATGTTCCTTTTCCAAGGGTGTATCAGAGATAGTGACTGGGAGCTCCGGGTTAGTAGTAGTTGTGGGCGAATGTTCCAAACCCAGGGATACCCTTCTGTTGCTATTTATTTGCGCTACCTTCTTAATTAAAAAGTTGTCCATAGTTACCAATTTGGAAGACATAGTAGAAGGTAGTTCCTAGCTAAAGTGGGGAACAAAACGTGACTTACAGGCGAATGTTTTTTCACTCACAGGTTTTATAGATATCGGGCAGGGGTCAACGATGGAAAGATTTTGGCCCCGGCCCGGCTCCTCGGTCCCCGGAGGGCCACAGAGGGCCCGCTCTTAGCCCGGTCTTCGCCCCGGCCTTTGCCCCGCGCGCGTCCCGCGTGCGCGTTACTGTCACTGATTATCAGAGAGAAGGGCGGGTGGAGTGGGCGGGAAGAGGACCAGCTGCGGCCGATGAGCGCCGCTCAGCACGCTGGTCCTCGCAGTCCCGCCTCTAGCCTCGATGCGAAGATCCGCTGTCAATGTGGCCGCGTTGGTGCTCCAATGCACATTCAGGGACCCGGTGACCAAGTCGCAACCAGTGTCTTTCGCCTGCGAGCGGCTCCCGCGTAGCGGGGGCCGCGAGGCGAGGTGTGGCGCAGCGGCCGGAAACAGGAAAGCAAAACCGGAACTGTACTCCCAGCAGGTCAGGAGAGAAACCCAGGGAACTTGCACTCCACAATGGTTTTATCAGGAGGAGGGGGCGGGAAGAGGACCAGCTGCGGCCGATGAGCGCCGCTCAGCACGCTGGTCCTCGCAGTCCCGCCTCTAGCCTCGATGCGAAGATCCGCTGTCAATGTGGCCGCGTTGGTGCTCCAATGCACATTCAGGGACCCGGTGACCAAGTCGCAACCAGTGTCTTTCGCCTGCGAGCGGCACCCGCGTAGCGGGGGCCGCGAGGCGTGATGTGGCGCAGCGGCCGGAAACAGGAAAGCAAAACCGGAACTGTACTCCCAGCAGGTCAGGAGAGAAACCCAGGGAACTTGCACTCCACAATGGTTTTATCAGGAGGAGGGGGCGGGAAGAGGACCAGCTGCGGCCGATGAGCGCCGCTCAGCACGCTTGTCCTCGCAGTCCCGCCTCTAGCCTCGATGCGAAGATCCGCTGTCAATGTGGCCGCGTTGGTGCTCCAATGCACATTCAGGGACCCGGTGACCAAGTCGCAACCAGTGTCTTTCGCCTGCGAGCGGCACTCGCGTAGCGGGGGCCGCGAGGCGTGGTGTGGCGCAGCGGCCGGAAACAGGAAAGCAAAACCGGAACTGTACTCCCAGCAGGTCAGGAGAGAAACCCCTGGTCCCCTCTATCAAGGTCGTCCTAGTAAAGGTCCTATTGGGTATTGTCTTCCAAATCCTTATACCACTGGTCGTCCTAGTTCCTATGTTGTGGGTCACCCTGGTTCGTGTAGTTCTTTCTGGTTTAGGATCCTCTGGAATCAGACACTCCTACACCTTCTGATCCTGGTCCCAGTGGACCTATACTTTTTAATCCTTTATAACTCCCTGTCCGTTCTAATCTAGGGTCTACTGGTCCTGGTGTTTTCTTGTTATGTTCTTGCCGGTCCTGATGTTTTGCTTCTGGTCACTTTGCCCTCCTTGATTTCTGTGGTCTTGGTTCTCCTGTCCTTCTCTCCATTGGTCTCCTGGAACTGGCACTCTTTAGCCTGTCTAGTAGGCTCTGCTACTTCTGGCCCTGGTTGTCTTCATCCCTCTGGTCCTGGTCAGTCACACAGGCTCCCATAGATCTCCTTGTCATTATGGTTCTCCTGTTCCTTCTCACCCTGGTTCCTGTAGCCCTATTCTGTTTTTACATTTTCCCGTTCCCCTTTTTTTAAATTAAATATTTTTTATTGAGCTAGATAAAAACATTATTCAAATATAAATATCAATTATTACATCGCAGGAGGAAAATAAATGTTTAATAATGATGGACGTTGATAGGCAATAATGTGCTGTAGTGTATTTAATATACAACTATTGCTTCCATTAGCAGAATTACTCAATCAAAATTCACAGCGTACATCTGTCATTCAAAGTGCATCAGTGCTAAAAAGTGCAATTAGCCCACTCCTACTGAGAATAAAAAAAACATTCAGTATACAAGGGTAGCAAACTTATTCATTTCAATTCATCTGGTTGTCCATTAAAAAATGCACTTAAAAACCCAAAAGTGCATCAGAACTATTAGTGCAAAGTCCTAAATTGTTCCACAGACAGTAAACACAATATTTGTGGAATCTATTCAATTATTCTGTAAACTCAGCATTAGTGCAAACTTGAAACGAATTGATTCAAGATGTTCCGTTTTCTATTTCTCATTACCCCTGAATAGTAATAGTAAAAGTAACATCACAAACTCCTTTTTAATTCAGCCATGCATTAATTAATTAGAAACTACCTGTCTTTGGCAATATTCACATGGCTGTAGTATCTCAATACTAAAATCTAATGAAAAGTATATCCTCAAGGGGAAAATTCGGAAACCTGCCATGCTACCCAAATTGCTAAATAAACTCGGGAGGGACCCTACTCATCTTGAAAAAGCTCTTTAAAAAAAAATTTCCCAGAAAAAACCTCATTCCAAAACTGCTGCAGCCTAGGGCATGTAAAAAAAATATGAACCCAATCGCCCCTTGTATTATATCGGAAGCATTGATTAGGTTGAGCGGGAAACATCCTGTGGAGCTGTGAGGTTTATAATACGGTAAGCCACCTTTATAAAATTGTTATTCTTTTGAAATTAGCTACCTTGAGTGATTTGTACCCTAACTCGCAAATATACTGCCACTCACCAGCAGTTAGCCTACATTCTGTTTCTTGATAGATTCTCTCTAAAAATTCAGGTATTACTGCTTGGTTGGAATATTTGGTAAGAAAACAATACCAGCTCGCTACTTTCCAGAGTTTAAAGTATGGATATCCCGGCACTCTGAAGTAATTTATGTTCTGTACACTTAATACAAAGCGGAAAGGTTCTGTATATTAACCCAAATACTACTGGCAACAAACAAGGTTTAGTTCTCAAAATCAAATGAGTTTTTAATTGAGGAATGTTTACAAGTCAAGATGATTCTTAAAAATACCCAAAGAATACAGTTTCACGAAAGAGTTCAGATACATAGACCAAAAAGAGGGCACACGTTCCTTAGTTTAAAGAGCAACAGCTCATTGTGGACCAGGATGAAGAGGACATAACCACCATTTCTAGTCTCTTGACTAGCTCTTTAAACTAAGGAACGTGTGCCCTCTTTTTGGCTCAGAGAGCAGTGTGGCTTCGGCTGGAGTTCAAGAACAATGCAGCATCACACAGACAAGTGTGCAGGGAGAGAGTAGTGTAGGATACCAGCGCATGGGGCTGGACCTCAAAACACTGCTGCATCACACAGCAGAGTGTGCAGGAAGAGAGACATAGATTCTGGAGTTAAAGGACACTACACCATGTCAACACGGAGTAGAGGGGCGCAAGTGGCTGGGGTAGTGCGTGAATTTTAAGAACCTTTAAGTTTCACAAGTCTGAGTGTGAAGGGGGAGAGCTGTGTGGAAGTCTGGGCGCGGGCTGAAGTTCCCAAATACAACAGCATCAGAGACCTGAGTGTGCAGTCGCAGAGCGGCCTAATATTTTGGGAACTGCATCCTAACAAGTCCGAATCTGGAGAGGTATAGCTCTGCATGTGGTGTGGGCAGGGCGAGTTCGGGAACAGCACATTATGATCACAAAGATACCAGGAGAGTGTGCGTGCTTGCAAAGCTTCACCGCTGTCTGAAGAGGGTGATACTACAAGGCAGGCTGGGTTATAAATAACCCCTTGGTAACAGCTGGTAGATGAATCAGTACAACAGCTAGAGGCCCCCAAGCCACTGACAGCGCAATGCACAGAGAGCACAGGCCACACGCCACCACCAAGCCTGCCATAGAACGGCCATGTGTATCGATCATATCAACCCTGGCACAGGGTGCCCTCACCAAGGTTACAGCGTACCCTCTCAGCCGTCAGTTAGATCCCCCCCGTGCACCATTCCTCGCCTGCTTGCACTGGAGCTTTGAACGGCGCATGTCACCCCAAAGCCACTTTCCAGACCGTGTTCACTTGTGGTTCCAGGTGCCACATCTCCAATTCCAAGCATTCCGATACAACGAAGTAAAATGTACATTATTTTGCTACATGAACTACTCCAATACACTAGATTGGCACTGCAGCGCCCCACCCAGCCCCTCATGTTACCAACCATCTATTTAACCACATCAACGGCAAAGAACACTTTACCAAGAATTACTGGCATTCAAAAATAAATACAGTTAAATCGAGGTGTTATCACCGTGGAGACTCCGAGGATAAGTTGTAACAAACGGAAATGCCTTTCAGCTGGAATCTGGGGCAGAAGGGAGGTTTATGTCCGAATCCGGGTCCCATGTTCTTGAAGGCGACCGAGGTTGGTTCTGGGACGAAAGTGTACTGATATCCACATGAGACCTCCGCTACCCTGAATGATCTACCCCGCGCTACTCCTGGCGGGGTTTAAGCAGCACACCGAGAACCTATTACTGGCCACAGGTCATAACAAGGAAGTCACTGTTACTCACGAGCCCAGCATTATTTTATGTCAAAGGCCCGGAGGCCAACATTATGCATACCCTTTTATTACCGCCCAAACACAGCAGCAACAATATCTTAGGATTAGAATATAACCAAAATTCTAGAACTTTAGAACATGTATAAGTCCCTATGACCAGCAGCCATCTTCCTCTTTTGTTGCTGCTCGAACATAAGATAAGTACTCAGTTCGAGTTCTTGAATTATTTTGATAAGTTTGTTTAATTAGCATTAAATTAAGAATGAGTATGATTGAGTAAGAGAGTATGAGATGATATTTAAGATGATATTTAAAAGTCTTTCGTTTGAAAAGACTTTATAATCTAATGAGTGAAATTAACTAAATTCTGTTAAATTTAGGTCTAGGAACGTAATATCGTTAAACGCATGTAATTTAGTAATGGAATATGTGTTAAAAATATTATTGCGGATTACCGTCGTATTTTTTCAATTGGCAGTTGATGAGCGTACGGTCTCGAGCACTCGCTGTGCGCGTCTGTTTCTGTAATAGATTCTAAGCGCGAGAGCAGACACGAGAGCGAAGGCAGAATGTTGCTCGTTATGTGAGAGATCTCGAGCACGGAGATTAAGAGGAAAGGTGTTGTGGAACAGAGGGGCCACCGTACGTGCGTAACGTGCGGCGGCCATTTTAAGTGTTTGGGAAGCGTCTAGGTTTTAGGATTGAACGTGACCGGCCATGTTTAGGGGTTTGTTTTTTATTGTCGACTGATCGTCAGTTTCAGTCAGAGTTCGTGAGTTCAGGAGAGGTGCCGGTTTATTGTGGTTTTAGAGTAGGAAAACGATTTTATGTGGAGAATATTTAGAGATTATATTTGAGGAGTTTGGTATTCTTGTAGTGATTATTTAAGAAGAATATTTTTTTAGAAGAAAGATAAGATGGAGAAAGAGGATTTATGTATGGAGGATAGAATGAAGGAATTTATGGAAAAAATGTTTGGAGAATTTAGTGCCTCTATGGAAAAGAAAATAGAGAGCACAATAGCAAAAAGAGTAAAAGAAGGTGAGAATATTCAGAGATCTGGTGGGGAAGATGGTTTCTTTACATCTGAAGAAGTTGAAGAGATGGCAGGGACTTCCTCTGGAGGAACAAAAAAGAAGGAAAAGAGAAAGAATGTGGTTAAAGGGAAACCATCAAAAGAAAAGGAAAATAGAGTGCAGAAAGAGAATGCTATAAAGGCAAAAGTGGGTGCTATAAAGGCACAGAAGAAAGGACATATTACTGTGGCATGTGATGGCAGTTCGACTAGTGGGGATGTGGAGATTACGTGCAGCTCTAGTTTGGATGATTCTGATGTGGAAGAATTTAAGGTTAAGAGAAGGAGAGTGGATGAGGAAATTAAATTGGAGTTTGAGGAATTTGTTGATCCACAAGGAGATCAAATGTTTGATCCATTATTGATACAACATCCACTATCTCCACAATGGTCCCCTATTGAACATGTTGCCAAGTACATAAGACATTGGATCAGAAGGGAGATGCCGAAAGAAATAAGAACTCGGCTACGGTCAGAGTGCCCAAGACCTACTTTGGGTAGTAAAGTGGCCTTTACTCCTGAATTAGATCCAAGGATGTTAACCTTTTTGAATAACAGAGGGGGAAGAGACCCGAGAAGGGGGCTAGACAAAGGATTGAAGGGATGCCAAGATAGAATGCTTGATATTCTGGGACCCTTAACAAAGATATTTGATTTGTGCGAGGAAGCACACAGTAATAATACCGGAATTGACGTGAGCGAAATGCGTCAATGGGTTCAACGTGCAGTTTGCTTGTTGGGAAATGCGAATGCAGCACTCTGCCTGGAAAGGAGAAAAAGTATCTTGTTTAAGATAGATCCAAAGCTTGCAGATTTGGCTGGCAAGGAGTTGGGTGAACAGAGCGATGGGCTGCTGTTCGGAGATGACTTTGTAAAAGATATGGCTAAGTACGTAGGTACTTTCAATTCAATACAGAAAGCTCAAAAGGACATTAGGCGTGTTTTTGGATGGGCCGGGAGATCAAGGGGTCGGTTCCCCGGCCGAGGTAATGGAGTTACCAGAGGATTTTATAGTAGAGGTAACAGACCCTATGGTGCAAGTTATGGAAATGGATTTGGATATGGTAATTCAGGAGGATATGGTTATCAGAGAACCAATCAAGGAAGTTTCTTCCCTCAAAGACAGAGGGGGAGAGGAAGAGGAGCAAGATCAGATAGGAGACCAAGAGGAGTCTCAGGTAAGTTTCTTTCCAGACCCTTTTTTTATGGAAGTAAGATTGGGCGGCAGACTAGCCCAATTTGTTTCCAGATGGCAAGAAATAACACAGGATCCATGGGTTTTGGAGACTGTAACTGGGTACAGGATAGACTTTATCAGTGTTCCAGTACAGGAAAGGGTTCCCAAGGTGTTAAGGTTTTCGGAGGAGATGGAAAATTTGGTAACAAAGGAGGTGTTAGAGTTGGAGAGAAAAGGAGCGATAGAGGATGCAAGGGAAGTGAGAGGTTGTTTCGTAAGCAATTTGTTTCTCGTGGAGAAAAAAGACAAAAAGATGAGACCAGTAATCAATTTGAAGGAGTTGAACGATTGGGTGGTTTACAACCATTTCAAAATGGAAGGGATACATATGCTGAGAGACTTGTTGAGGAAAGGGGATTGGTTGACGAGACTAGACTTAAAGGATGCTTATTTAACAATCCCGATGTGCAAGGAACAAAGAGATTATCTTCAGTTCCGGTGGTTAGGGAGGCGCTGGAGGTTCAAAAGTCTCCCTTTCGGTTTGACGTCAGCTCCTTGGTGTTTCACCAAAGTGATGAGACCGATTGCGGCTTGGTTGAGGTCAAGAGGGATTCGTCTGATAATATATCTAGACGATATTTTGATAATGGCAGAAGAGAGTGTGTTGGCGAAGGAACAAACGGAGTTTGCGGTGAAAGTAATAGAGGATTTGGGTTTTATTGTGAACAAGGAGAAGTCTTGTATGATTCCGTGTCAGGAGATGACGTTTTTAGGTTTCAAGATTCAGACCTTGGATTGTGTGTTGAAATTGCCTATGGAGAAGGTGAAAAAGATCAGGAAGGAGGTACGGAGAATGAAATCTGCGGATTGGATAACTTTGAGGCAGTTGGCACGTCTGTTGGGTCTTCTGTCTTCTTCGATTCAAGCTATATTCCCAGCTCCCCCAAATTATCGTGCTTTGCAGAGGCTGAAAGCACATTATTTGAGGAAAGATGTCAGGTATTCACAGAGAGTTGTGTTGAATCAGGAATCACAGGAGGAATTGGAGTGGTGGCTGTCGAGTCTGGAGGCTTGGAACGGTCGGGCGATTTTTGGTATGATGCCAGAAGTGGAGATAGAATCGGATGCGAGTCTGAATGGTTGGGGGGCTCGGTGTGGAGAGATTTCAACAGGGGGTCTTTGGTCGAGAGAGGAAGGACATTTACACATAAATTGTTTGGAGTTGTTGGCGGGTTCGTTCGCAATAAAGAGCTTTGTGAAGGACAAGATGAAGTGCTGTGTGCTCCTGAAGATGGACAATTTGTCTGCGGTTCAGTATGTAAACAAGATGGGCGGCCCGCGTTCGAGAGGATTGGCAGAACTAGCGAAGGAGTTTTGGAAGTTTTGTCTGGAAAGGGAGATTGTGGTGCAGGCTCAATATATACCAGGGTTGAGCAACGTAGAAGCGGACTGGTGTTCAAGATACCTGAGGGATGCGAGCAGTTGGAGGTTGAAGAGAGAGGTATTTTTAAGTCTGGAAGAGATGTGGGGGCCTTTGTATGTGGATCTGTTTGCGGACAGGTTGAATGCTCAGTTGAAGGAGTTTTACAGTTGGAGGCCGGATCCAGAAGCGAAGGGAGTGGATGCTTTCCTGCAAAGTTGGGAAGGGGGAAGAAGTTATGCGTTTCCCCCATTTTCAATGATTCAGAGAGTTCTGAACAAGGTCAGAAGAGAGGAGGTGGAGTTGGTTCTGATAACTCCTTTTTGGAGGACGCAAGTATGGTTTCCGGATGTAATGGATTTGTTGGTGGAGGATCCAGTAATTCTGCCAGATTGCAAGGAGATTTTGGAGGATGTTCAGGGAAATTTTCACGACCTTGTGGTTTCGGGGCAGTTGAAGTTGATGGCATGGTTGATTTCAGGAGGATTTGGCAAATGCAGGGTTTATCAAAGGAGGCTGAGGAGCTTGTGTCAAAGTCATGGTCTAAGGGAACATCTAGGGTGTATGGATCAGCTTGGAGAAAGTGGAATGGTTGGTGTGTTGAGAGGGGTTTGGATCCCGTTTCGGCACCTGTGGTAGAGGTGGCGAATTATTTATCTGTTCTTTTTTGTGGTGGTTTGGCGTATAATTCTGTGAATTTGAGTAGATCTGCTATTTCAGCAGGACATGTTTTGGAAGATGGAGTTCCAGTGGGACAGCATGCGTTAGTCAGGAGATTGGTTAAGAGTGTAAGGTTGGTTAATCCACCTAAGTCGAGGTACGATTCTCTTTGGGATGTTTCTTTGGTGTTGAGAGAGCTTGAAAGTTGGGGTAGGAATGTTGATTTGGATCTGAAGTTTTTAACATGGAAGATGACGATGCTTTTATGTTTGGTCTCTTTTAGGAGAGTATCTGATGTTAGAGCTTTGGATGTTAACTCAAGGTTTTATCAGCCTGAGGGAGTATGTTTTGAATTAAAGAAAAGGACTAAGACTATGTCTAGGACGATTTTTTACCCTTATTTAGAGGGTGAAAGTTCTTTGTGTGTGGTTAGATGCTTGAAGGAGTATGAGAGGAGAACATGTGCGTTTAGGAGAGGAGATTGTGAGCAATTGTTGATCTCATACGTTAAGCCGTTTAAGGCTGTGTCAACCCCTACTTTGGCAAGATGGATAAGAAATGTGATGGTCAAGTCTGGGGTGGATATTGGTGTTTTTGGTTCTCATTCAGTTAGGGGGGCTATGGCTAGTAAGGCATTCGTGAAAGGGTTTAGTTTGGGTGGCATTTTGAAGGCTGCAGATTGGTCAAATGATTCTACTTTCAGGAAGTTTTACTTTAAGCCTGTGGAAAATGTTTTGGATAAGGTTTTGGAGGAACTTTGAACATGCATAATGTTGGCCTCCGGGCCTTTGACATAAAATGCAGATTTTCCACAGTTTTAATGTAAAGAAAATCATGATTTTATTAAAAAAAGGCACGGAGGCTAATATTATCCCTCCGCTGTGCCCGCCCTGTGATTGATTAGTTTGTTTTGTTTTTAAAGGATAAAGAAGAAGATGAAGATGATGAAGGAGTTCGAGATTGGAAGATAGAAGTTGAAGTTTGAGAAGATTTGGTGACGGTGGAATTTTTGGAACTTTTTTATTATTTATTGTTTTTTCGCAGTCACAAAAGAGGAAGATGGCTGCTGGTCATAGGGACTTATACATGTTCTAAAGTTCTAGAATTTTGGTTATATTCTAATCCTAAGATATTGTTGCTGCTGTGTTTGGGCGGTAATAAAAGGGTATGCATAATATTAGCCTCCGTGCCTTTTTTAATAAAATCATGATTTTCTTTACATTAAAACTGTGGAAAATCTGCATTTTCAACGCAGCCTCACCGGAAGTCAGGCAAAGTCGCCTGTGACGGGGGCAGGGCTGCGTCCGGACCGGCAGAGAAGGCAGGCGGAGTGAAAGCGTCTTGCGACGCCAGAAGGAGAGCCGAGACCTAAAAATGGGGTAGTACCTGCTCACCTTACGCTTTATCCAGTTGTAAAATTGTCATTTATACTTTGGACTGTTCCTCAAAGTCTATTTGTTCATGGTGCCCTCTGACATTGTCAGCCCCGGTCCACATAGATTTTTATCTCCCTGCCCCCAGTGCTAATCCTTTTTTTTTGGCTAATTGGGGTAGTACGCGCTTAGTCCTCCATAACTTTTTGTCCACATAAGCTATACACACCAAATATGAATCCAGGGGATTCTAAAGGTAGCCAGGGTTTGTGAATTTCCCTGGAGGTTATTCCAATGCTTAGAGCAATTTAAGTCTGAATCGAGAATCACATGTGCGACAATTAAATGTCTTTCCAACTTTTCAAATGCTGCAGTTTGTCAATACACGCCTTTTCTTCCTGCAACACGACGGGTACGTTTAAAAACATCCTCTATCCAATGCATTTTGGACAATCTCCCTGGCCTTCATCAGGGATTTACTGCAAATATTTAAAACAACAACGTTACCTCATGAAACCCAATGCTTCGGTTCAATATATATTCAAATCGTTTCACTAGCCTAGTTTACACTGGGACCTATTTAATGCTCTCCCTCTACTCAAGGGTGCAGAGATTGCACGAAATGCATTGGATGGAGGATGGTTTTAAATATACCCGTCGTGTTGCAGGAAGAAAAGGCCTGTATTGGCAGATTAGGAAAAGGATAGAACTTTACTTTCAGGAAAATGAAGGATCAGTGGACTTGTCATGTACCCTGTGGGAAGCCTTATTAATCGTGATACGCGGATATATACAGGCATTGCTGGGGGGCCGCTGGAAACAAAAGAAGATCCTGTGAGACACTCAAGAGGGCTAGTGGGAGACATAGTCAAGCTGGAAGAACAGTCACTATTGGGGAGGAAGCCGACCCTCCGATTCTTCATGGGATTGGTCTCAAATAGCAGGAAATGAGAGACCTAGCATCAGATGCGACAAGGCCCTTAGCATTAGCATCGCAAAAATATAGGTAACAGGGAAGAAATAGCGAAGGTCTTTGCAGAGTACTATGAGGGATTATACGCCTCTAAGCCCACAAGGATGGAAGATGCTTGTCGAGAGTTACTCATAGATGTACAGCTCACTTTATTGACGGACAAAGACAAAGACAACTTGGAGAAAGACCCTACAGTTGAAGAGATTACAGGGCCTATAATGGATTTACAGGCCGGGAAGACCCCTGGGCCCAACAGCCTGCCAGCGGAATTTTGTAAAGCAATAGCGAGTGTGGTGGCACCACACCTGCTGAAAATGTTTGAAGGGGGTAAAGGGGATATTTACAGAAAGACCAATGAACGGTCACTAGAGTAGTGATCCCCAAGGAAGGCAAACCTCTGGATGTCTGTAGTTCCTACAGGCCTATCTCCTTGTTAAATATAGAGGCTAAAATCTTGGCTAAAGTCCTGGCAAATCGCCTCAGGGGAGTAATCAAATCTCTGGTGCACCCTGACCAGTTGGGGTTCATGCCACATCGGATTACCAGATTCAACCATAGGCGCCTCTGTGGGGTTATGCACTTGACCAAGCTCCATGTAGAAGAAGTTGCAGTGCTACTTTCACTGGGATGCACGCATGGCATTTGACAGTATGAAATGGCAATATTTATCTGCGGTCCTGGAGCGGTTTGGATTTGGTCCACGATACCAGTCATAGGTCAAGCTACTCTACACGCACCCATTGGCTAGAGTGCGAGTGAATGGCTGGATCTCCCGCTCCTTTGCCCTACTTAAAGGCACGAGGCAAGGATGTCCACTCTCCCTATGCTATTTGCGCTGGCCCTGGAGCCGCTGGCGGCCTGGGTATGGGAGATCCTTGGGATAGTGGTTGGAGGAAAGTGGGAGGAACGTATATCCATATATGCAGACAACTTCCTAATTTACGCCACTAGGCCACGCTTCACAATCGACAGACTTCTGCAGATATTCTATCTGTTCAGTAGTTCTTCACGATATCAAATTAATTAGGACAAGTCTCTCCTCTTTGGACCCTCAGAGCGGGTTAAACCGCCACCATCAGAGAGTTCAAACTCCAATCTAAAGATAAATTCCAATATCTAGGCATTACTATCAGAATTTGAATTTTTGGAGGAAAACGTGATGACCGAATTAGAGTGTCTGAAAAGGGATGTGCCGCATTAGGGGAAATACCTAGTGATGGGACAGAAGGGAAACACAGGAGTGCTAAATAAGAAAACTAATGGAAGACGAATGCCCACGCATACACAAGTAGTGATACGAGCGGCAGGGCGTGGCTTCGGCGCGAAGCAGAATGGCTGCCTGGTGAAGGAGCTCTGCTAGCCGATTATTCCATCCTGTGATCCCATCCTATAACAGAGCCCCCACCCGCAGTTAAAATACGGCGCAACAGCAGCTCTTATGTTGGGGGTCGCGTTGGTGGTAATACGGCAGGAGTAGTGGCCAAACAGGGAAGATACTGTGGTTGCGAGGCCGGAGTCGGCCTGAGGAAAATGGCGGCGATGAGACGGTGACGGCTGAACTCCAGAGCCGACCTCCCTGGGAGTGAGCGATCTGCTGGCTGTGTCCTGCTGCAAGCAGCAGCGAACCGGGAGGAGTAGGAGTGTCGCGCTGAGTGCCCGGACGAGGAGGACGGCTGCGGTGACTGCGCCACTTGCGCCTTGCTTGGCGGAGGTTCCCTGCGTGGTAGATGGCGGCGAGGAATCGAGAGGCGGGACACGGCCCAGTAGGAGTCTCCCTTGCAGAGGAGGTCCGATGCGATGCTGAGACGCGGCTGACCGAGGCGGAGACGGGGCTCTGCTGGAAGGTGAGGTCGGAGGAGCCCGGCAGGGGCGAGTGAGGCAATTGTGTGGGTCGGGGCTGGACTGCTGGGCGGCGGAGCTGACGCCGGGCGCCATTTTACTAGGGCGCGGTGCAGAACGGGCCACTGAGTGGTGGGGGCCGTAGGTTCATGCTTGCGCTCACAGGGACCTGGGGAAGGCTGGGAGCTCTCCTCCGGGAGCTGGGGGGCTCTGACTGCGGGCACCGGGATCAGCCTCACTCGTTTTCGGGTTGGGGGGTCTGGGTGGCTGCGGGGGGCTGCCGGGTGAACGGGGGGACCGCTGGCCTGACCTGGTGGTCCATGCAGTAGTGGACAGTGCCGCTCTTTGTCTGGGCTCCGAGGCCGGCCAACTGGGGGGCCCCGCGCTGCTTAAGCCATACGCTGCTGCGGGGAGAGGCTCTGGACTGGACACTGCGGGCCTGAACATAATTTGAGATTGAAATTCTCCCGTGCACAGTGGAGACTTCATCTGCGCCACCTTGGAGAAAAAGCAGGGGAGAAGACGTCCTCGTCCGCAACTGGTGACACCTGAGCTGGGGCCCATACATAGAGGCATTCCGGGCACGATTCTGGAGGGGTGCCTACCATGGGGAAGATGGAACCGCGTCAGACTAAGTTACAATTTGAAAACGAACGCAGCACATGTGCAGCGGAAGGCACAGGTGATGGTGGAGCGCAGGGTGGGAACCTGGGCTCGGAAGATGATGCGGCTGATGACACACGATCTATACCATTGGAACTCAGAGCTGGCATGAAAACTATTGATGGTAAGATAGACGCTCTAGCTGCCGGGTTGGCTGTGGTTAAGAAAAAGGTTGAGAAACACAAGCATCGGTTGGATATTCTTGAAAATCGAGTCTCGGACACTCATGATGCGCAAGCTGAATCCAGAACGCAGATCCTGCAGATGGAAAAAATATTAGCGGTCATAAGCGCCAAAAATGAGGATTTAGAAGCGCGCTCTCGGCGCAACAACCTGCGCATTGTAGGCCTATCGAAGACCGCACCCATATCCAAAATGGAGACGTTTGTAGAGGAGCTACTGCGTGAACTGTTTGGTCCAGCCTTGTCAGCTGTTATGATAGTGGAGCGGGCACACAGGTCTTTGGGCCCCAGACCCAAACCGGGAACACCACCACGGCCTATAATAGCACGCCTCTTGAACTATGCAGACAGAGATGTGGTGTTGCGTGAACCGGTAATGTATAAAGGTGACAAGCTATCGTTCTTCCCAGATTACACTCCAGGAGTACAGGTGGCGAGGAAGGAGTTTGTGCCGGTGAAAAGACTGTTGCGGGAGGCCTCTGTACCGTACTCCATGTTCTACCCAGCCAAGCTAAAGATCACACACGAGGAACAGGCACCCTTCTTTACTGATGCAAAATCAGCGCTGGAATTTACAAAACATATCTGCAAGGGCAGGAAGACGGCTCCATTAAATGACAAAACGCTTGAAGAATCTGGTCTGAATGATACCGACTAAGTGGATAAACATTAGGACTGATCAAGCTGGAAAAGTGCGCTGACAGGAGTGAAATTGGGCGGAAGGTGGATGCGGTGCGGGTGCTCTGACCTGCCCAGAATAGGAAGAGGATGCTTCGCAATGCACTGATTACGTATGCTGTTGAACTGGTTGATATACAAAGATGGCCACTATGTTCAGGACCTGCTTGGAAAAGGCGGGTGGGGGAGGCAAATTGATGGACGGTCGGCAACCACACTACTGTTCGCTGCTGGTCCACTTCCCCTAGCGGGAGCTCCCCGATTGGTGGATTACATGGAGTTCCATGACTATTTTTGGGGGGGTGAAGGGACTAATTCTCGACCTGATTGGGAGGTTGGAGTGGGTGGAGGGCGGGAGGGAGGGGCAAGGGGTTCATTGTATGTTGTATGTTTTTGGTTTATATTTTGTTGATCCACACGAGCACTTCGCTACACTTGGAAAATGGCTGGATGATTGGAGGCCCGAGCCGGCATGAGAGGCACCCTGACTGGGGTTACCAATGTAAAATTAGTTGTTGTGGCCTGGCAAGACATGATGGATGCCTGCAGGTTGTTGACCTGGAATGTCAGAGGTCTGAACTCTTCGAGGAAAGTCAGGCAGGTGTTGACGTATTTGGATAGGCACGCATTTCACATAGCTCTATTACAGGAGACGCATCTCACAAAATATACAGAGGGGGGAATAGCTAGCAAATGGGCGGGCTTTAGACTATCAGTTTCGTACTCGACCTATGCCAGAGGGGTCATGATCCTGATAAAAAGGGGAGTGGATTTTCAGCCTCTGCACACGTATGTGACAAGGACGGAAGATGTGTGATGGTATGTGGCAAACTGAAGGGAAGAGTGGTCACTATTGTTAATATGTATGGCCCCATTACAGATGATGTGACGTATGTTCAGAAAATGCGTGGGGTGTTGAGAGAGTGGCCTGAGGTCCCAGTATTTCTGGGCGGTGATCTCAATACTTATTTGGATGCGGAGCTAGACAAGTCCAACCCCCTGATGCACCATACTCCCAAAGTGGCCCAGGCGTTGAGATGTGTGATGGAGGAATTCGGGATGTTGGATGCATGGCGGGTTCGGAACCCACAGGTGAGAGCGTGTACGCATGCGACGCCAGCCCACGGCAACTGGTCGAGATTAGACTATTGGCTAGTGGGGGAGGATGTAATGGACTGGGTAAGGGAGATTCAACCGCTAGCACGCACATTGTCAGACCATAATCCCATCAAACTAGAAGTGATATTCCCCTCAACGCGCTGTCCCCCGTTCACGTGGCGCTTGCGTTCTGAAGCCCTGCTAGACCCGGTGTATGAGTCGACGGTCAGAACTGCTATTACACAATACTTCCAACTGAACAAGGGGTCTGTGGCAGAGGCTGCCACCTTATGGGAGACCTTCAACGTTACCATACGGGGGGTCTGCATAAGTACAGAGGCGGGCATATTATGAGATATACGCACGCAACTAGGAAATAAGGAGGCTGCTTTGCGCGAGCTGGAGCGTAAATACGAGGCAGACCCCAGAACGGATACACCGGCTGAGCTACAGAGGGTGCTAAAGGAATTTGAGGAACTGGCAGACACGGAAGTGAAATACCTGTCGCGTAGACACACGGCTAGAAGATACGGGGAAGGGGGCAGACCAGGGCTGAACCTGGTGCTTAAGATCAAGACACGTCTGGAACAACCGAGAATAGACAGGATAGTGGATGATCGGGGGGTGAACATGTTGAACAAGGAGCTGTGCTGGAGCAATCTCGTAGGTTTTATGCAGAGCTGTATAAGTCCTGTGGGACAGCGTCAGAAGCAGACATGGATGCATACCTGGAGGACGTGCCGTGTGCCTGGCTATCTGATGCTCATAGAGAATATCTATGTTTACCGATAGACGAACAAGATGTGAAAACCGCGATTGCAACCTTAGCTAACGGGAAGGCACTGATGGACTGATGGTGGAATTTTATAAAACATACGCAGACCTCCTGGCGCACCATCTTCTTGAAATGTATGCAGAGGCTCATGAGTCTGGGGAACTGCCCCCCTCGTTGCGGGAGGCGATGGTGATAGCATTGCACAAAAAAGACAAACCGATGGACAGATGCGATTCATATCGCCCGTTATCATTGCTCAATATAGATACTAAAATTCTGGCTAAGATTCTAGCGACTCGCCTCTAACCGCTAATGCAGAAACTGGTTCTGACTGATCAATCAGGTTTCATACACGAGCGATCTACATCCTATAATTCGCGTACGGTCTTCTCCATGTTCCACGTTCTAGAGTCAGAACTGCAGGCAGAGGCTGTGTTTTTGGACGCAGCCAAGGCGTTCGACTTGGTCGAATGGCACTACCTTCACTATATATTACGGCGTATGGGGTTCCCACCACTATTTCTGCAGTGGATTGTGGTGTTGTACTCCAAACCAAGTGCGAGGGTGAGAATGGGAGGTCTCACGTCGGAACTGTTTCCTATTACACGGGGCACGCGACAGGGATGTCCCTTATCGCCATTAATTTTTGCACTCATCTTAGAACCCCTGGCGTGTGTGATCAGACAGAGGCACCGTGAGGCAGCACTTAACTTTAACCATCGCCCGGTGGGTATATCACTCTATGCGGACGACATGGTTCTCTTTGTTCGAGACCCGTCCAGATACTTAGCACAACTGCTTAGAGAATATGTCAGATTTGGTCATCTCTCAGGGCTCAACATAAATTGGGACAAGTCCTTTATAATACCATGACCACCTTGACTCCCTGTCCGGACTTGGAGTTCCCGTTGATATGGACAGCGGATCCGGTCAAATACTTGGGGGTCTGGATTCACAGAGACCCGCAGATTGTGATCAGGGAAAACTATGGCAGGGCCTACACGGTGTTGGAGACGCAAGTAGATAAATGGATAACGTTACCATTGTCGTTAGCAGATCGTATTGCATTGATAAAGATGGTGGTGCTGCCAAGATTTCTTTATTTATTTCTCAACGTTCCCATAGTACTTACACAGCAATTTTTTAAGATGCTAAGGGGCCAACTGATTCGGCTGACATGGGGAGGTAAACATGTTAGCGTACAGTGGACGACTCTGACTAAGAGTTATGAGAGAGGCGGGTTCGAAGCTCCAGATTTTTATGTGTATTACTTAAGTGCACAAGCACAGTATCTGTATTATTGGTACACGGAGCACACCTTCACGCCACATGTCGCGGTAGAGGAAGGAGATGCGGACCCGATTCCGCTGCACAGCGTGATCACACTTTGCAGACGAGGTACTCCGAGGGAGGAAAGTAACTTGGTGGATACTACCATATCTGCCTGGGGGAAAATTGGGCAGTTGGCTCAGAAACTGCCACTCTATGCACCAGCATTATACTTGGAGTATCATGCCGAGTTGTAAGTAACACAGGAAAAGCCGTCACTTCGATTGTCAGCTGAGGCAGGACTCAGAGTGATGGCAGATGTTTATGTGAATGGCTCAGTATTGGCGGATGAAGACCTGACTTACATTAACAACCAGTCGCTGATGTTCCGATTTGCGGTACATAGATTGCGTCAGGCACTCAGGGTTCACTATCCCACATATCCACAAGAACCGCCCACACTGACCTCCTTACAATATGCGCTCACTGCCCCCAGCAATAGAGGTCTAGTTTAAAAACTATACAAACTGATAAAGCTTGAGAATGAGAAGGGCCAAGATCGCAGCTGGGAGAAGTGGTCTACGTGTTTGCCTGAACCTATTACGGAAGCGAACTGGCAATACATATGTGGGCTAACGGGAACGTTATGTATGAATGGCAATTTAAGAATGATTCACTTTAAATACATACATCAGGTTTACTATACCCCGCTGAGACTGCAGAGATATGGACTGCATACGACTGCGGAGTGTATGCGCTGTGGCCATGACACCGCGGATTTCATGCATCTAGCCTGGGATTGCCAGGCGGTGTGGGAATTCTGGGAAAAAGTGGTAACGTGTCTGAACGAAATGGTGAATGTGGGGCTGCGTTGTGAACAACTTGCCTGTTTGCTGTACTGTGTGCCGCACGTCAAAGGCGTAACCGGCAAGTTTGTGTGCCTTGCACTATTGATGGCGGCTCGAAGGGTAGCTATGACATGGGGGGGCAGGAGCAGGCGGAAAGCGGGAATATGGCTTAAAGACTTGGTATATTGCAGAGACAACTTGGTGGCCTATGCTGAGGAACTGCCCGAGATCTCGAGGCCCAGGGACATTTGGGAGCCGTTGAGAACGTACCTGCTCAACCAAGAAGGGACCTCAGCTGTTTAAATGAATGTGGGAGGGGTATACCTACTCAATATGCGTGGCTCGGCCTACAGGTTTGATGGACTTATAATATCAGAGGAAGTGCATGGACGCTGATGTGGATAGCTTTCTTTCTTTTCCTTTATTTTACCCTTTTGCTTTCCTTTTTGATTTAAAAGGTCCTCCCTGGTTCTATGGGAGACTATGATTTCATTGTTGGAATTCGTTCCTATCTTGTTATGATGTCCAGAATATGCGATACAAGATACATATGCTGTTTAGACATTTGATAATGTGGACATGCACTGTATATATGAGGTACAGGAACGGAAAAATGATGTACTTGCCCTTTCATTTCCTCAATAAAAGGTTAAAAAAAAAAAAACTTTGAGGTTTCCAACATTGACCATCAAAATATTAATATCAACAGTTCTACATGACGGAGACCATATACTGATCCAATGGCGGCTAGTAACATTTCAAAGTGGTGAGGCCACGGGCAGCACAGTGTGGACAACGTGTGTAAGGTGGGATAAAAGCACTCAAAAAAGGTTCACATGAAGGCCCAAGCGCTCCAGTGCCATAAATCTGACACCACTGCACTGGTTACTTCTGCAGAGCACGGGCCGGCGGATTACCTGAAAATGTAATGTTCCCTCTGCTGAGAAGGCAGCACACAAGCCCAGGCATAGGACCCCACCATCCCCTCCCCCTCTACTGCATGAGCAAAGACTGGGACTTACTGTAAGTACCAGTGTGATAAAGAGGACCGCTGTCCCGGCCACTATCCTGACCATGGTGAGGAGACCTGGGACCATGGCACCCTCTTCTGCTGTCTAGAGTGGCTCCCCACTGGGCTCGGCATCTGCGGTGAGCCGCCCAACCCACGCTGAATGGTCTGTGCAGGCTCACCGTCAGACTAGTGGCTTACCACCTGACTCCTGACTGGGCCAGTCCAGGTGCTTCTCTCTTGCTGTTTATGTTAACGGACAGCATCGGAGCAGCACTTGGATTGGCTGGAGTGGGCACACCCAGGTCTCCTTAGGAGACCTATGTCTATGGCTGCGTTGCCTCCGGATCGCACAGATAGGTGAGCCCTAAAGGATGCATGTCAGGCTGTTCAGAGCAGACCACCTGTCCAGCCTGACATGCACACTTAACTTTGGGGCTGCTTCACTGTCATCACTTGTCACTGCTGGTTAATGAAGCTCAACCTAGACTTCACTCAGGCAGGAAGGCATGTAATCAGACACTTTAAAATCAAAATTTGTGTCTGATCTCATCGGGCCGAGGGTCAAGGCCCCTACACCCAAATGAAGAAACTGCCCCTGTACTGAACACAAGCGAATCTCAATAAACTGTACCTTTGATATACAATTATGCAGGACAGGCTTATTTATTTATGCCCAGTTTTGACAATACGTGTGTTTGGAATCCAGTGTAAAATGAGTGCAAGCAGATAATCGGCTTAATTGAAATCATGGAGCTGTGATTCATTTATGCTTCTATGAATGTAGCCCAATAAACTGAAACCATTGCAAAAGCAAAAAAAAAAAAAAAGTAGTGATGCGAGCGAGGAAAGGAGCCACTAGGCTGGGACAATAGGTTAACGGACTGAACTCCACTTTGGGACAGTGACTTACTGCAGAAGAAGGTGATCTGCAGGGGTTAACAAACGGAGACTACTAGACATAACACATGTAGGGGATGTATGGAAAGGTATGGCAATACTTTCATTTGAGGAACTGCAGAAGGAATACCAGCTGGCAGACACATAAAAATACAGATACATGCAATTAAAACACACACTCCTGAGGTACATGTGTGAAGAGAAGCAACTCCCAGACTATGCCCTTTAGAAGATAGGCAATTAATGGACCCAATCTGGTAAAAAACCACATCTCTAGTATATAGGAAAATAATAAATAATTCGCCCGATCCACTGAAGATCTTACGGTAGGCCTGGGAAGTGAACATCGGGCTGTTAGAAGAGGACGAATGGCTGGAAGCAATACAAAGTCCAAAAGAAGTTGCGGTCAGAGTGAGATTTCGATTGGTCCAGCTTAGGAACCAACATAGATCTTACACAACGAGAGTACTGATGCACCAGCTAGGACATTGCTCTTTACAAGGGGTTGCAAATAAAAGGGTACTTTCTTTCATATCACCTGAGGATGCCCAGTCATCTAGCAATACTGGTAAAGGGTGACACATATAATGACTGATAGTAGGGAAAGAAATACCCTTGGAGGCCAAATGGCACATCTTGTGTGTAGGGGGTGAACAGAAATGGCAAAAGTATCAGAAGATGTAGATAATGTTGGCGGCAACAGTAGCGAAAAGAAACATTGCTAGGGCTTGGGGAGCATGCTTTCCCGGAAGTAGAGCAATGGAAGTCTGACTTAGACTGCTGGAGCGCAGCCAAAAAGGTAGTGTATGAGAGTAAAGGCTGCCCTCCAAAATGGGGGGAAATGGAGCTACTGGGTGGAATTTAGCGGGCTGTAAGGGATAAGGGGAGGGGTTGGGAGAAGGAGAAGGAGAATGGCTAGAATGATAATCGACATGTAAACGTTAACAATGTATCACAAATGCACTTGTGGAAGTGACACTATAAACTGCAATTGACTAATGTTGAATAAAAAGATTAAAAATAAAAAAAACAGCAGCACCCAAAAGAAATACCGGTTACACCAAAAAGGCATGCTCTTCATTAAATCTGCTGATTCATTCACACACTCCCAAAAGTCAGGAAAACTAAATGGCGCCAGTTATGTGAAAAAGGAAGAAAAGTTCCCTAACATCAGCTCTGAAAGGATACAACTTAAATAATCAAAAACTTGGACCTATGCACATAACCGTGTCTGAGGCCGCAAGTTGGCCACTTTGCAGAAGCGGGCTGTTTTTGACCTCAAAAAGTATTTTTTAAATGTACAAAAGCCAAATTGAAATTGGGTTTACAAATCAGTATTTGGAAGTGGCGTGTTTAGGGAGTCACTTCCTAATACTGGTTCGTAGTGGTATGTATGGTTGCAAAACATATATCTTTTTAGTGACACGTCAGAGGAGGTGATAACCATCCGCAAATAGGAAGGGGTTCTCAAGGGACCACTTCTCCTTTGTGAATGCTGAAAAAAATATTGTATAATAGCAAGCACCACTGCCTGCTCTTTTTTTGTATGAGCATCTTGTTTTTCTTTAATGAAAACAGGCTGCATTTAAAAAAAAGATTGCTTTATGAAAAAGCAATCACAGTCATGGTGATCTGCTGACTCCAGTAGGCCTCCATCCCTGTGATGACCACAATTCCTAATGGGTCACAAACTGCGACCGACCTCCTTATTATTCATGTGGTAGGTAGGAATCGCTAAATGAAAGTCAATGTTTCCTAATTGCGATTTGCAGAAAATCAATATTAAATAATCACTATTCCTAAAATTTGTGCATATGAACCTTTGTGATAGCAAAATACTACAGACACTAGGGTAAGGAGGAAAACCTTCCTTCAACCTTAAACAGACAAGAAAGACATCAAATCGTGAGCAAGTGGCAAACCAAATGCGTCCTTTAATTATATGTTAAATATTGATAACAATAGTCAATAGGTCTGCCAGAGAGACAGCAAGAGCTGCCTAAAGCAAGCCCTGAACAGTACATTGTTAAAAATTTGATTCATATTGATTTTCTTGGAAATGTGTTTTAGTTTTGCACAAACCAGAAGCTCATTTTTACCTGCCTTTGCACTATTGTAAGATGCTGCATATTTTACTAACCCTTACTGTGTATATGCGTTCCAAGGTACACCAGCCCTGAAGATTTTCGTATATAGAACATCCCACACTGAATTTGGAAATTGTTTGTGCTTCACCTTCAGGAAGCTGAATGTTCACCCTAGGTGGCACTATGTTTAATTGAGGTGAAGAAAAAGCTGGTAGATTTCCTGAATCGGGTCTCGTTCAGTTCTTTTCTTAGCTCAACAGGCATTAAGGTTCACATCTTAGGGATGTTATATGAATAAGATCTTCCATCCCATGTGGTCCTTTGAAGTCTCGGAACCTTCATGAGTCGAGCAATGCAGGATCTTAAGACTCACCGGGGGATGCAGGGATTCCCCTGTGTGCCAGATAGAGTACCTTGAACCAGTGCAGGGCGGCCAGTGAAAGTATTACTGAGGTGTGTTTGGGGAGCTTAAGATAGTCCCTACTGACGCATTTTGGACCTGTCGGACTCTCTTGGTGATGTATTTAGGAGATCCAATGTAAAGGGAGTTCCCATAGTCCAGGCGGGAGAGAATCAGTGCTTGGACCACTGTTCCCCTAGATTGCATGGGTAGGAGGTCTCGAATTTCGCATAAGGTTCTGAGCATGCCAAAGCAGAAGGCGGCACTTTTTTTATGTGGTCCTCCATGGCCATGGAACTATCCTCCACAAGCCTAAGCTCTTTATGGGGGATGAAGGAGTAAACGGAGTTCCTAGCAGCCGCGGTCCGTGCAGGTAACAGCAGTGGGGCGGTGGGCCAGCATGGGGGAGGGGGTTCAAGGGACGATGCAGAGGGAAAATGAAATAAATGATTAATTTTCAGTCTGCATTGTCTCTCAAAAACCCCACACCCGCCATGCAGCCACACCGCCCCACCGCTGTTACCTGCATGAACCGTGGCTGGTTCCTAGGCCCTCTGGCCATCCGAGTGTAGTTTGGGGAGTTGGCTTGCTCCCCAGAATCATCAGCTTAGTTTTGTCTCTGTTCAAATTAAGTAAGCAGTTAGCCATCAAACAGGCCACTTTCTCTGGGCAGGGAGCCAGTTGTTGTTGCTGCGCACCTATCCCCGGGGAGAGAGAGACAACCAGTGCAGAAACTCGATCAGGATTATTGTTATTTTTTCTGTCTTAAAGCCAAATGAAAAACTTTCCAAGAAACAGATACTATCAGAGAAAAGGGTGAGTTTAGAAATAGCAACATTTTTATTGCTCTAGGTGTTGTTCATCAATGACATAGATAGGTGAATTGTAGCTGGGTGTGCACACAGCAAACTTCTTCCTGGAATGAAAGGTAAATTTACCCTGCATTGTGTCCTTATGCTACTTGATTCTGTTCTGAAAAAGCATATTCAATTCAATTAAATTCAATTCATCTTTATTTCGGCGCTTTAGAGCCATAAAAGATACATGAATATAACGATACAATATGTAAAAAAGGGAAATTCCCATTAATTCATTACAATTTGCACAGTAACCACGGGTGAATACATTCAAAGAGGCGTAGGAGAGTCATAAAATTATTAAAAATACATGATTATAATTTACATATAAAATTATGAAAATAACACATAGAATTATTAAAATAGCAGTTACAATTTGCAGCCATTCTTTTTACGAATGAAATATATGGAAAGAAGAAATCTACTGATACTAAACACGATAGTTCTACTAGTATCGGTCTTGATTATCCTAACGGCCTCCCTGCAAGTTCTTACACCAAGGAGGTTACATAAAGGTTTAATCCATTTCCTCCTTGCTTGCGCATAAACTGGACAGAAAAAAAGGACATGCTGATCGTCTTCCTTAGCATTCTGGTGACACAAAGTGCAGGCGTCACTTGACATAAAGGCACTCTGATCTACATTACCCTTTCCAGCCCATCTGATCAAAATAGTGTTATAGGAAAGATTGCCATACCTAAACTTAAAAAATGAGCTCTTAGCTAACGGTGGTTCAATCTCATCAAGAAAAGTCTTGAATAAAGGGCTATCCTTGAAGGACAGAAAACTATTAGTCAGGGATCCTCCATTTTCCCTCATTTCCCAGGTTATGCGCCAAAAAGCCCCAAAATGTGGACTTAAATATTTTCCTAGCATTATTGGGTAAGTTCTCCGGTGTATCCCAAAACTGTGACAGCCCGATTTTTTTGAGCCAATGACTAACATGCTTAAACCAAGGATTGGCAATTGCCACATCCAAACTCATTATTTCTTTTAAGCCGTTCCTATAGTCTATGAGTTCTGGGGTGGACCATAACCTTACTCAATATGTTAGGGGCTGAAGGATAGCATAGTGGTCTGTACGTTTGATATCCAGATCCATCATTAACGGTATTAGGGGTGTGCCTTGCGGCATCCTCACAAGATTTCTCAGAAATGTGTTCTCAATGATTGAGAATGCATTTTGGGCCTTAGGTCCCCAAATTTCAGCCCCATATAGAGCAGCAGACTGGGCTTTAAATTTAAATATTTCCAATGCAGGTGTTACTGCTTCACTCGTACTCACACCATGTTTTTTTATAATTGGAATTGTATTCTGCGACAGCGTGAGTTTGCTTTTCTCTACTTGCGTTTTCCATGTAAATTTGGAATCAATGGAGATTCCCAAGTAGATAAAGCTCTGGACAGCTTCTAATTTCTGTCCATTCAATACCAGGTTCATTGATTGTGATTTATGCGGATTTAAGGCCATGTATTTAGTTTTTTTTACATTTATTTCCAACCCTTTTTTATCACAATACTGCTTAAACGAGTTCAGAAGAGTCTGTAGACCTCTAGGAGTTTGGGATATCAGAATAGTATCATCCGCATAGAGTAACGCGGGAACCTTTTCGCCATTCAATTTAGGGGAATCATTAGTACATTTTAATAAGTGTAATGGAATGTCATTCACGTATAGTGAAAATAGCGTTGGGGCCAGTACACAGCCCTGCCGGACCCCACGCTAGATTGATATATTTTGTGATAACTCCCCATTTATCCCCCAACGTACACTTGCAAAGTTCTTTGCATGCAATTTTATTATCTGGCCTAACAAGGATAATGATAACCCTTGCGCATGCAAGGAACCCCATAGAAGATCACGTGGAACCAGGTCAAAGGCTGCTCTAAGGTCTACGAACGCAACATAGAGATGACCTTTTCTTATGTGCACGTATTTCCAATAGAGACAGCAGAGTCTAAAGACCTGGTCCACGGTACTTATGCTACTTCTAAAACCCACTTGGAACTTGGTAAGTATCGAGTTATCCTCCATCCATATATTTACTCTGTCTAAAATGTGTCTAGAGTAAATTTTCTGCATTATGTCCATTAAGCTGATTGGACGATAGTTGGATGGATCCGACCTATCGCCCTTTTTAAAAATTAAAACAATCTATGCTCCCCTCCAGCTATCGGGAAAATCAGCCCCAGATGCCAAAACATTTCATAAATAATTTATATACGGTGCCCAAATTGCTAGCTCATGTTTATACAAATCACCAGGAATTTTGTCGAGACCTGGAGCTTTGCCATTCCTCATAGCATTGATGGCTTTCTCAGTCTCATCTAGACTAAATTCTAGGTTGACATCAGAGTCAATCAACCACCGGGCATCCTCACTTACAGGGATTGTCAGGCTACGTTTTTTGAATAACGATTCAGAAAAGGGGGTGGTGATGAACAGAGTGTCTGAATTAAGCAGACCACTCTTACCCAGTCCAAAGATCAGGGCTTGATCCATCACCGTTATTTAGCTCACTGCCCCATCCCAGCTCAGAACCTGGCTATATGCAAATTAGTCTGTCCCTGGCCCAGTGCATCATGGGAACAGGGCAGACCAAACTACCCTGATCTTTGGACTGGGTAAGAGTGGTCTGCTTAATTCAGGCACTGTGTTCATCACCACCCCCTTTTCTGAATCATTACGTTTTTTGAATAGTTCTGTAAAGTGGGTAACCCAGGTGAGTTCATCCAGATAGACATCTTTTGCTACTTTCCCTACACGGTTTCCATAGGCCACCAGTCTCCAGAAACTAATATTATCCTTTGACTTGGCAGCCGCCAGCAGGTCGGCCCAGCTAGATTCTTCCCAACCTATTTTTTCATAGTTTTGTATTTGCTTGTAGGCTTTCCTGGCCTCCCTGATTTCTACTGGAGTTTTTGTTTTTATAGCCTCTAATAATCTGGTTTTTGCTTGCCTACATGATTTTCCATACCATGGTTTACTATGGGGTAAATTACTCAGTGTTTGGTGGGCTTTTTTCGGCATTTTTGTTACCAATGCTTTTAATTGAGTAAAAAATTCATTATGATGATTCATGATTTCAACCGAATTCACCGCCTCTAGTGGAACCATTGCATACAAAGAGAATGTGTTAGCGAAAAGATGATAAATGTTTGACAGAATATCGCCATGCTCCAATATATGGGCCCACTTAGGGACACGCCTATTATTACTTACTAGGATTTCCTCACGACTTTCTATTTCATCAACTATATTATTGCCTAGATCGACCCCATTGAATAAACTAGAATCAAATAGCAGATCCAATGGGTAATGATCGCTCTCACACCTGGTCTTAACCTCCATATCGACCATATATGACCAAATGTCCAAGGAGACTATTATAAAATCAAGTTTACTTTTCGATTTGTTCCTTGAAAAGGTTGGTTTTTTTTTCCAGATCAGCAGGGAGGCGTCCATTACAGGCCCTTAACCCATGATCAACAGTCAGCTTCATCATTTGAACAGCCAGAACAGAGCAATGAACAGAAGCTACGGTATCCAGTGTGGGGATATTATTTGCGCTGTCCTCCTCTTCCAGTATATCCTCCAAGCCTAAAATCGGCTCGTAGTTGCAGTTCAAATCCCCTGCCAGTATTACAGGTTGTTTATTAACCATTCTATTGAGAAAAGAATTCAATTCCCCCAAGGTTGCTGACTCCTTTGAAGATACAAAGGGACGATTATAAACATTAATTAAAAATATTGTCTTCCCATCGTGTGTGTTAACTTTAAGAGCTAGTATATCCATGGAGTTGGTATCTATCCCCTCGATTTTTAATTTCAAAGTGACACTAACCCAAATTATGAGTCTCCCCGAAGGTCTTCCTCTTACAGAAGGTAATGCATTAATACAAAAGGTCTTGAATCCTACTCTATGGGGACTATTGAGCGACCAGGTTTCTTGGAAGAAACAACACACGCTTGTCTCTATGTAGTTAGACTACTCAGGATCGCTCAGGTTTTTTACAAGTCCAGCTATATTCCAGGAAATTAATTTAAGATTGTAACCCTTACTATTGTGAATATACTGGTGACCCTGCAGTTTTATATCATCCTTTGTAGGTCTGACTTCTAAGTGAGTGTTACCAGGTCCTTACTAGATGGAACATCTTTGGACGCACCTGTACTACTAGCGCATGGAACGATTACTTGGGATATGTCTGGGGCTTGTCTACTTAGTCCCTTCTCAAAAGCACCGATAGGTATGTCGTCTATTTGACAACAATTAACCTTATATCTGTCCCCCCCAGGATCGATAGATAGGTATTGATACTCTTCCAAGGGATGTGGAAGATTAGGTATGCAGTAACCAGAATCACCCTCTTCGAATCCATCCAATTTGGTACCATTATTACTCATAAAATTGTTTTGACTTGTCTTGTTTTGGATACCAGTTATTCCCCCCTTTTCTGCTGCAGTCAATCTAATGACTCTAGGCAACTAAACCTATTAGATGTATCAACCCCTCCCCAACTGTTGATATTCAAAGACCTATAGCCCCCCTGCCCCATCCCACCCCTCGCATGATTGATAACCCTAGTCCAACTCCATCCATTATCTGGTTGTGCCTCTGGTGTATAAAAGTCAGATAGTGGTCTAGCCACTATGACATTCCCATTATTTAAAGGGGCCCCCGAGCAGATGTAATCCACCGTTCGTGGGTCATTAAAATTTACAACCGCACAATCCCCCTGCATTCTTTTTCTATTGAATCCCACCCAAGGGACCCTCCGTACCATTAAGATATTACTCATTATATTTGGAGGTAGTGGGTGGTTGATGTTTAACCAATGGGATACCTTATTTTTCAGTGCCCAGAAGGGTTCCGTAATTGATGGAGCTAATTCCGGAACCCCTGTCAAAACCACCACATAAGGGCAAACTTCCGGAGGTAGATTAAGGCATCTGCGCTTTGGTACCCTCTCTATCGGGACTTTATCAGAATTTGGAATGGGGGTATTGGAACCAACGAGTTTTTGTTTGTTATGATCGTTGGTAGCCGGGGGTTTAGCACATAGTTTATTACCTTCAGTGTTTGGAGGGTTTGGAGTTGGAATCTTAGGAGTTGCTTTTTTTGGCACTGCTGAACGTTTGTTCGATGCCTGCGGTATACTTGCCAATGGAACTGCAGGGGCAACCTTTCTCGCATGGTCACTATTCAGAGATCTTATGCCCGTCTGTAGTTCATGAAGCTGATTTTCTATACATTAAAGCCTTGCTTACAGGGGGGTAAGGAAGATTTTAAGTAGCTTCTTCAAGGTGTATATTAGCGGATCCACCGTTTCGTCTCTAGTACCTGTACTATCAACTATAATACTATCCACAATGGTGTCATCTAGATTTCTTAGGGCAGGGGTTTCATGTGGAATATCTTCCTGTCCTAACGCTTGCCCATGGCTTTCCTTCTCCACCTCTTTACTGCTAGTGTCATTTGAATTCCCCGCTTTTGCTAGTCTCGTTTTTTTAGTTCCTTGGGCATTGTTGTTTGCTCGCTTACGTTTAGGAATTGCGCCCTCCCGTCTCCCTCGCAGTTGGCTGCTTCTATTCCCATCTTGCGTGTCTACTGGTATAATTTCCGGAATGATTTCCGGAGAAATCAAAGACAGGGAGTTAGAAAGGGTCAATTCTTGGAGATCTGGTTGGACACTAGAGATATCATGCACCACAACTTATTCTGCATAAAATTGCGTCTACTTTCAATATTATCAGGCGTACGTGCGGACGCAATGTGGCCCATAGATGACCTTTTAGTTAATGCTAAGTCTTGGGACACTCTGCATTCCATTAGTACAATTCCTTGGTCTATCAAAGAATTAGTACGTATAATGAAGTTGTCCAAGGTTCCTATCAACTGCGGCCCACCTAGTGCAGTTTTACTTCTAGTCTCACGTGTAGACATATCCCTTACTGCTTTTATACAATCACTAACCTATACAATATATACATACAGTTTAAGGGCGATGAAAGAGGAGGGGCCCAGCCCAGTCTTTTTCGGTCTTTAACAGGCTTAAACGGGCCCGCCCCTGGCCCGGGCTTAGCCCGGCGCTCCCGCGGCACGGGGTGTTATGGCGGTTATATCTCGTCGGAGGCTGTGGGCATGTTGATGGTCCGGCCCAGGTGTGCTTGCCCAGAGGGAGTCCTGGGACTTGCAGTCCCCCACAGGTAGGCAGTCAGAGTTCAGAAAGCGCCACTCTCGGTCAGGGCGCTGTGCAGCTAGTAATCCACCAGGTGAGTCCTCAGGAGGGGGAAGAAAAAGGAATGCCGTGAAACAATTATGCTCCCCAGATTTCAGGCTTCATGTGCACGCCAAAGTCAGCTCTGCGCAGCAAAGCATGTCAAAAGATCCACATGCAGGAGTGCAATAAATGGAGAGACTAGACATAGTCACCCCATAATACGCAGGACACCGTGATATAGGATGAGTTATAGTTAGTATTATTTATCCAGAGTGTTGGGTGATCCTAGACTATCGATGTTTTTAGTTTATTACGTTTGATGGTTTGTATGGGGTTGATATAGTTGGAAATTTCTTTGCCGTGTCAAGGACTGAGGGTGTGATTTGTAGGTGGAGAATCACAATACTGTGGACCTGCAACAATATTAACTCCACAAGAATGAGTACCACCATATTGTGAAGAGAAGTGGATTTGTGAATAATAAATTGATACTGTTGTAGCAATTTACTTAGTGTAGATTTCTGGTGCCGACTCAAGCAGAAGCTGCACTCAAGTAGATGGACCTTGAGTCCCGGTCTGAGGCGTGACATAACAAGTCAATATATTCAAGCAACATGAAGCATATTTGCTCTCTGTCATTTAATGACAGAGAGTGTTAAATTTGCAAGCCATTAAGTTTTATTAGCCGATTAGCAAATTACAAACTCAGATCATTCAAATTAGTCGTAAATCAGCAATCAGTGCTTTAGTCAATATGATTGAAATCAATTCAGAATCAGAGATACAGGAACAAATTATTTTAAACATCATAAAATATATCAATGCAGCTCTCCTCGTGAAGAGAAGTTCCTTACTTAGCTAAACTAGGGAAGCTGGGAGAGTTAGGGAAAGGTCAGACAGAAGGTGTCAGCAAGGAAAGCCTATAAAGACAGAATCAGATGAATCAAATACACAATAAAGTTAAACAGGTGGAAAAGAGGTTTGCCATGAGTCTACTTCTCTTGGGCAGGAGGAAAGGACATCAACTCTAAAGGAAGCAAGGAAAGCATCTGCTACTAATTTCACAGATCATAAATTTAAATCTTCTTCATCTTTGGTGGTTTTCACCTATACATCATTCCCATGAGGGATACCAATCAGGATCGAACATGCTGCGATAAAGAACACTACAGTTATTTTCACACAACCTTCAATTGGATAACCGTAGCAGGATGATACCATTTGGTCACGATGTCCCCATTCCTAGGTACTTGGCCATTATTTGTCGTATTTGTTAGATTCCCACATGGTTAAGTGTACGATGTGTAGAACTCTGCATGGGGAATGGAGACCTCTTTGCGATCACCCACTTTTTTTCCCTGTTCTCTGCAGGAAAAACATGCCAGGGAAGAAACTCTGCCCCTGCTCTCCACCTAATATGGGAGGGATCCTTTTCTCATTCCACCCTGGCAGCAGAGCTACTCTAGCCTTTTGCTTAAGTAACTAATGACTATTTCGCAGATGAAAAAATGTAGATTAGGAGTTAGACAATGCTCACAAATTTACATATTTGCGGGTGTTCCCAAACTTTCCAGGAAAACAATCACTTGGATTTACTTCCGAGGATTTCCTCGAACTCAGGCCAGGGCGTAAAAACAGTGCAGCAGTAAATCCATTTACATCTCATGAGGGATTCCTGGCAGACATAAATATGGATACTTTAATGGAGGTGGTGCAATATTTACAATCTTACATTGACACACCTTTACATCTGGTTAGCTTCCAGTCTGAGATCTGACTTAAGGAAAATCAGGTACCTGTGACGAACCACTATCATTTGATTGGAGCGGTGTCATTATGTTGCGCTCGACTGTAAACAATGGAAGGATCCTGTGCCCACGCTCACCAATAGATGCTCACGTTATTTCTTGCATTCAGAACCATGCACCTTCATCTGCGCGACAAGGCAGCTCTTCTTTCAAGGGGCATAGGAGTGTGAAAATCTCCTTTCAACCTGTATACATGTATCAGCTAATAAATGACACAGATCAACCAAGTGAGCCATCTGTCAATCAACATTAATGACACATAGGGCCATATTACCAACAAAATACGATATGTATCGCAAAACGCGGTTAGCATGTTTCCTGTTATTGCCCTCTATCGCACATCGCCTTTTTAGCGGCGTATTATCAACGCTTTCCTAAGAGGCGATGTGCAAACCAGCGATAGCGGTGAGAAACCTGAAATAGTGGGAGAAATCCTGCGATAATTTAACAGCGATAAGAAAAAGCTTGCTAATACGCAAGTATGTACCATCGATCCACCTTCCATTGACAACCATTGTCAGTCAAGTTTTAATGAGGTGTTAGATTCCTGCAAAAACCGCGGTAAGAAGGACTTTTTCTATTGCTTCGCTGGTCCTGAGCCGTGTTGATAATACTGCGAAGTTGTGTTTGCTACAGTTTCCATGTAGTTTAAGTCAGGAACGCCTGCTTTGCATGCCATCGGCGATAAATATCGCTGACATGCAAAGCAAGTAAAAAAACAGCTGCTATCTCAATAAAACAAGTGCTAAAGCATTTTAGCGCGTGCTTGATAATAGGGCAATAAAAATACTGCCGCTTTTACCAAAAAGTGCAGCAAAAGCTGTGATATTGCCCTTGATAATATGCCCCTTAGTTGCATCAAGTTCATTAGCGCACTAGTTTAATACCAACCTTTGATCAAATTCTGCAGAGAAAGTGAGCCACGAACAGTCAATAGCCGACTGCATCATAATAAAATAAAATAAAGCTTCTTTTAACAAGATAACTACATTTTCTCGAGCAATGCTATCTCTCTTTGCCTGACATGAACATTTGTTACTTCCTTCGCTACCTCTTTAAAATTCGACTCAATTGAACTCAGGATCATGAAAAGAATTAGAAGAATTGTCAATTCATGAACTTGAAGCTTAGGTTTTCAGGTAATGCCAATGCTCATTTATGCCTCGTTGGCAGCTAGAGAGCTTTTCAACTCCAAAGAGGCCTTAATCAACGCCCCTTGCGTGGATTTAGCATGTAATTCACGTTTGAGCCTTCAAACCATTCACATCAAGTATCATGGTGCACCTCACACACAAAAAAGAACTTCAACCTTCCATTGGTTGCCCATCCAAGACAGAGAGGACCTTGAGATGGCCAATTAGCCCATTTCTATCTGTATATATTCTAGCACAGTTCACCCATCAGCTAAAAAAAGACACTGTTCACTGAGGGATTTCATGGGAAATTGTTCCTAAACTTTCTGAAACTTTGGGGCATATTACCAAGCCCCAGCGATAATTATCGCTAAGCGCACTTAGCGCTAGGATAATTATCACTGGTAGCGTGGATTTTTATCACTGAGATAGCGTGCTATCAGCAACGCTTATCTCAGAAGTGATAAAAATCCTCACGCTAACTGCCAAATGAGAGATTATCGCTGGAAAACCAACGATAATCTCTCGAAGTTTGGCGTTAGCTTGATGATAGGGGCTCACAAACTTAGCCATGATATCCACCTTCCATAGGATATCATGGCTAAGTCAGGAAAATACCAGGTGTAAAAAAAGCAGCGCTAACCGCGGCTAGCGCTGCTTTTTTTATCACTAACAGGGTTAGCGACATCCTTGATAATAGGAGAAATGTCGCTTAACACCATTTCTCCTATTATTTTTCTCTGGAACGCCCCCTTTGCATCTCATTAGAGATGCAAGGGGAAGCGTAGAGAAAAAGGGTGCTAACATGCGAATTTGCGTGTTAGCACCCTGTTGCTGATAGGGAGATAATTTTATCTCCGCTTTCTTGGCTTTTAAAGCCAAAAAAGAGATAAATCCCTTGATAATATGCCCCTTTATTTGTTTATACCTACACTGAGCCCGCAAAGAGCTAAGAGTCCGGTTTGAAGAAATTACTTTACTTTATTTTAGAGCCTAGTGATGCAGAATATTATCCTCAAACGTTCTGCCCCAATCAGGCCTGGGTCATAAAGGGTGAGTAGAAAGAACCCGCCTCCTGAAAGGAGATAAATTAAGAATTAATGTTTCGATTGCAGACGTTTAGTGTACACATTTACAGCTGCTGTGATGCAAGTGTATTGCCGACGACCTGGTTTCTTTCCATGAAGGCAATAAAGGGCTGATTGACTCAGACAGGAAGAGAATGCGCAGGTTAATTTTTATTAGAGTTTTTACTTCACAGCCGTGAAGTCACCTGGGGCTCCATTCGCTTTTACTCTGTCATGTTTTTGGGAAATTCCACTGACGGGCTAACAGGGCTATATTTAAACTTCTCAGACCAAATATTAGTGTGCACACCCTGTGATTCTAAAAGGAGCACGTATTTACTCACCTCCTAAATGGATGCAGTGGTTTATGTTTCTATTACATATTTCTGTTTCCTGGAAAGAGTATTGCTTTACAGAAACCTGAACACCCCCAAAGGATTTGTTTAAAAAATATAATAAAGTAAGGATAGTGTGAACATGATGAAGGGGTTAAGGGTATAGGGAGATCCTATGAAGGAATTTAGTTTTAGAGGCGAGGCATTGGATATTATGTGTTATGCGTTAGGGGTTACGGTTATAGGGTTAAGGGGGAGGGGTTAATGGTATTAGTGCGCTATACAAGTATCAATTTTTACATTACGTATAGGTTAGGGTTAAGCGTACAGGGCTAAGGGTATAGGTTTAAGGATTTCAAGTTAATGGCTAGGGGTTATATTGTATTATATTGAGTGAATATGTATATAGTCATTCCATACACATTGCAAGGCCCATAGCTAATTTGGAGTGTTGAGTAAGCATATGCTCTGTGTGAGGAGGGCTTGAGTGAACAGGCTTTAGGAGTTTAGATTATAGGGGTTAGGTACAGTGTTAAGTGTTTAGGGTATATGATTATGGGGATAGCCTTTAATGTTGTAGAGTTAACAGGTATGGTGTTAGGGTATGAGTAAAAAGTAAGGGTAAAGGGATGATGTGAGAAATTGGGTTGCTGGTTGAGTGGGGTGGTAAGCCTGCTCAAGCAACAGCCACAATTCCTGTCAGGGTGAATCACATAAGGCACTAAATTAACCTGTGCTTAACCCTTTGGTAGCTTGGCACAAACGCAGTCACACTTAACTTAGAGACAATGTGTAAAGTATTTATGCAGTTCACAAACAGTAATTAAGTGAAAACACAACAAATGAAAAATAACACACCAATTTAGAAATCTACATTAAATTTTAATAAATAAAGTGTCAGGTAAAATCTAGCACTGAAAAGATCAAAGCGCCAACCACAGACATCTAGTCACATACGATCGGGTCTAAGTCGAAAAATATGGCCGACCACGATTTGATTTGATTTGATTTGAAAAAGATTTATTGAGCGCGGCTAACACCATTAGGTTTCTTGGCGCTGTGCTGGGGCGTGGTGAAAATAAAGAGGAAACAGAGTCTAAGGATACGAAATAGTAAAAAGGAAGGTTTTAAGAAGTGATCTAAAGCCAGAATATGAAGGTGCCAGTCTGAGGGAGAGAGGAAGGGAGTTCCAGAAGGATGGGGCCAAAAGAGAAAACCTCAGGCCCCCGTATTTTTTCCTCTTGAACCTAGGGACGGATAGCAGGGCCATTTGGGATGAGCGTAAGGTACGGGACGGAATGTAAGAGTGAAGAAGAGAGGAGATAAAAGAGGGACCTAAACCAGAGAGAGACTTATAAATGGTGCAACCTAACTTGAATTGGCAGCGGGCGGAAACCGGCAGCCAATGAAGACTCTTTAAGAGTGGACGGACGTGCTGATCTCTGGGCTGGTGAAAAATCAGGCGAGCAGCCTGATTTTGTATCAGCTGGAGTCTTCTCTGTTGGTACTCAGGAATACCGACGTATAGCGCGTTGGCATAGTCGAGTCGACGATGGAAGGCAGGTCAGATACAAGAAGTTGATCGGGCTCAGTCGGCACGTACCTTCGGACATAGAAGACATTTTGAAGAAAATGTTCTAAGAAGGTAAAGTTCAGAGGGGCAAGGCATGCAGGTGGTGTCCGAAGAGGAAGTATCATCATCCGGTAGCTGCCGAATGAAGCCGCAGTGACAATTACTTTGTTCGGACGTAGTCACTTTTTTGTAAGTTGAAAATCTCCAGTGGGATGAGCCTGTAGTCGATGAGAATTCCATGAAACTGGATACTGCTATGAGGAAGGACTGCTGAATAGGATTTTCTTCTGCGAAGTAGAACGTAGCGGGAGCTGCTGCAAAGTCAGCCCGTCCAGCAATGCACCTTGGATGGAGGGATGTGCAAGTTGATCCCAGTCTCCTCTCAGATCTCAGAGCAGTTTTCAGCCAGAACTTTTCCAAGTGCCAAGTATTGGATTTTGCCTATCTTGGCACCTTTAGCAGCACTGTCAAGGGTCCAGGACTGGAGGGGGCACCGATTGGGGCTCATTCAGGCTGGGTCTAGCCTTTTCTGTCCTGGAGGCCAACCAACTGGCCCTAGGAATGACTCTGTTAGTCCTGGGTTCAGCAGTAGAACAGAGCTCAAACAGTAGGGCAGGCCTGTGTGGGTTCAAGGCAGGTTTCAAGCTGCGGAGCAGTCTTTCCAGGTGCAGCAAGGCAGTCTTCCGAAGTGGGTAGCAGACTACAGCAGCAGGCAGTCCTCTGGAAGTCCTTCTGCAGGTCCAGAAAGTCAAGTGCAGAGTAGGTTTGAGGGTCCCATTTATATACCTGGTACCTCCTATGAAGTAGGAGAAATTTCTAGAGAACTCCATTTGAAGTACCTGAAGTTGTAGTGTAGTTCCTATATCCCTGATATATCCCTGATAGGCTCTGCGCATTGAAATAATATACACTTTAGTTTTGACATAGGACTGAGGTCAGTATGTCTCTATCGAGTACATTAAACCTAATTAAACATGACAACTTTGTTTCCCTTAGAGTCGGAACAATCTCAGTATTGTGGAAAAAATAGATAACCATTTCACTCAGCCAATCGTGCATGCTTCGTTTCTACAGAGTTGCACAGAAATAGATAAATGGGTGTTTCAATAAAAAGGGTTTATTGAACAGGCTTATTTCTCATGCAAGAGATATGAACTGCTACAATCGTAAGACAGAATTTGAAGTAGCGCGTGATTCTTCCCCCGCTCTCTGTGATCCCTCCCACTGAGCTGTTGAACCCTTGATTGCCTAAAAAAAGGCATAAAGCTCAGAACTAAATTATATTTTGCATCAAACAAGTCTGCCAAGTATACCAATGACATTTCAGTCGTTTTAATATTGTCAACATAGGCTCAAAGCCTGAGCACGCAAAGTGATGTAGGCTAAAAATGCTAGCATTGGTTGAATGTGTTGTACATGACATGAAATGACTTGCCTGCTATGTTGTAAAATTGTTGAAAGACCTTTGGTCCATTTAAAAAATGCCCGTTTCGGGGGCGGGCATGGATGCTGGCCCAGATGGCCGTGTAACTAAGGAGCTCCCTGCCCGAGGTCCAGACGTCGACTGCCTCGGTGTCAGAGAGCACATTTTTTACATTGAGCAGTGTTGGAATATACACTACTCCTGTTTTTTCATCACTAACTGCACTAACCTACTTGGAAGTTGTAAATTGCCGAAATGTGTCACCAATGCAGCTCTGTCACAACTTGCGACTGTCATTATGGAATTTGGTATACCATACATTTTTGGAAATTCTGCTGTAATAATGCAGAAATAACATGTTTTCTAACCAAAACCGGTTATTTACTCATGTTCAAACAGGTATTCAGCCAACTTTATTGATATTTGCAACTTTTTAAGTCTTTCAACTTCAAGAAGCTTTTATGACAACCATATTGTCTTAAACAAAGAAAGACAAACACCTCTCCATAGACTTATGTTTTAAGGGGCTTATGCTGTTTCCTTTCCTCATATATGCCACAGAGGATAATGACTGAGCTACTCTATTAACATTTGACTCTTGTCCTTATTATTTTACTATCTCTATGTCAGAGCCTATATATACCATTCTTTATATTCTCCTTATTGATACACAGGATACTAATCATTTAACAGTTTATGGGGAGGTTCGTCAAAGGAAACCTTTCAAACACCATTTACTGGTTCCACTAAATTTCACTATACCTCACAGCCTTCATCGGATAACCAATCAATTTTTCTAATGGCAGAGGCTCTGGCTCAAAAAGATGACTCTCCTAATGGCTGGTACCCCAAAATCTCAAGCATCAATAAAGAATATATCATCCTCCACTCATAAAAGGCCAAGAAAAGATCCTCCATCTCCTTTATCTATTTCAATGGAGTTAATACTGGAGGCAAAAAAAGAGTTAAATCCATTCATGGAGGATAATACCATGACTCGCCACAATCTTGAAGATAAGTAATTTATGGGCAAAAGAGTCTCTGACCTGGAAATAAGAGTCATTGATATACAGAGCCAGTACACCAAAATCGACATAATGCAATTGAAAATAAATGATCTGAGGAAGCACACAGAGGATCTTAAAAAAATTTAAATTGGAGAAATAACCTGTGTTATGGTTTACCAGAAAATGAGTGGGGTGTGGGGGGTCCTGACCCTCTTCAGTTTTTCAAGATTTTATTCCAAAAGTCTTGGACTTCTTTTAAATATTCAATGTGCATACAGGCAAGGTCCAAGGTCCACTCCTAAACCGAGAGGTGTCCTTGTTTTATTTCTGGAACACCTTGACCTTCTTAAAGTTCTCAACCCTGTTAACATAAAGAAACAAATTGTAAGGTCTTCAGATACACTTTCCTTTTGTGTGGCAAAGATTGCAGTAGACGAATTGAAACTATTTTTAACTATGCACCCACAGCTGAGAGCTATTAATGCAAGATCAGACCTTCTTCATTCTTTAAGATTCAAAGTGACTTACAAGGACAATACAGTAACATATAATGATCCCACAAAACTCATAATCTTCCTTCATCAATACAGCGAAGAAACAATGGAATTAACTATGTCACTATTCTTATTTCATCTTATGTATTGTAGTGTTATTGAATAATCTATATTTTTGTCTATGCCATAACTATTTTTTTTCTTTCCTTGCAGGTTCTATCCCATCCTCGACATAGATTTATGATGTCTTGACCATCTGGAGTTCCCCCAGCTTTCATCATATCGTGTGCATTGCCGATCCCTAGTGGTTTCGAAGATCCTTCTATCTAGGTATTTCCTACTGTTGTCATGTATTTGACTTGGACTGTCTACTTTTTAATGGGTTTTGTTTTCTCTATCTACTTCATGACTTTTTCTTTAGCCACTTCTCTGTCATCTATCCTCTGGCTTACTTACATCATATTTTTACTCTTCAAATCTTTCTTTTTTATCAAGATGTCATTTTTACAAGTTATTCTATAATGTTTATTGTTGTAAGCATTGATTCTGTATACTTTATTTTACAATGCAAAGTAGTCTTCTGGAATGGTAAGGGTTTGTGTAACCCAATTAAAAGGCACATATATCTCACACACCTAGCTAATCTCCATAATGAGATTCATTTAAATGGCCCAATGGCGTTAAAACTTAAAAACTGCTGGTTAGGACAGGTGTTTATATCTCCTGCAATGCAGAAAAAGAATAGAACTGGCCTTCCTATTGAGAAATGCAAAACAACAGTTGATGGACAGAATGCAGAACAATGTCATACATTCACCCCAGTACAGAGATCTGGGCCCAAATCCCTAGTTTTTTTGCACTCCACACCACCCCAGTTCAGACTTGGCGATATGCAAATCAGCCTTGACCCTGTGCCTCATGGGAACAGTCCAGCCCGAACTGCCAAGCCATGTCTTTCCTGGACCGGAATCAAGCATCCTAGGACCGGTTTCTGGCTATCAGCCGTCTTCAGCCAGGATAGCGTGACTCCAGTGGCGTGGAGAGCATGGGACTCATGTCTGAGCATACCCATCCCACTCGGGGTGACAAATGCAAAACAACAGTCGATGGACAGAATGCAGAACAATGTCATACATTCACCCCAGTACAGAGATCTGAGCCTAAATCCATCGTTTTTTTGCACTCCACACCACCCCAGTTCAGACATGGCCATATGCAAATCAGCCTTGACCCTGTGCCTCATGGGAACAGTCCAGCCTGACCTGCCATTGAAAAGCCTTTGAATGTTACACTTGTATCACAGTCAAATAATAACAAGGGTAAATGGGTTGATTTATCGATAGATACTACTAACAATCTTTAATGCATATTGTCCCACAACAATTAATAGTATTTTCTGGCCTGAGATTACTAAGCAGATATTAAACATTAGCAGAGAATATGTAATTATCTGTGATGATGTCAATCAAGTGCACAATCCTATTTTAGATAGAAATGTTTGATGGGAATTATATGGTTACATTCATACCCAATAGAATGCACAAGTTATTTTGCTCCACCATCTCCCAAACATCACTTATCCACACATGGTGAGCTGCTAGTCCAGCTTCACAAGAATATACATTTTTCTCTCAGCACTTCATGCTCAATTACAAATTGAATATAGTTTTACAAGCGTATCATTAGCCCAACATTTTTTACATGCAGAGATTGGTTCTATATTAATCTCTATTCACACATTTGTCATATCAGATTTTGCCATGAATCCATTTCTACCTCACCCACAAAGGTGGAGATTCAACAATTCTCTCCTTTCATTTTCCAGATTTGCAGCATAATTTAATGATTTTATTACGGAATCTCTTACCTTTAACACTACACAGGATACTGCTCTCCCAATAATTTGGAATTCTTTCAAAGCCTCAGCACGAGGATGTGATAATATTGATGTTGATGTAGGCAATGTTACATGTATGCATAAAAATTAAATCAAATCACTATTGTCAAAGTCACCTGAGATTACCTCTTCATCAACCCTGAGTCTGAAATACATGGTCAGGCAGGTCCTGTGACCTAGGCCTGAGGCAACTGATTAACAGATCACAGGTGGGGTGGCACGTAACCAGTAGAACAAATTCGCGAACATAACAAACGACAATAATCCTACAGATAGGCAGCAACACCACAATTGACCAGCCGCACATAACCGGAGGGGCCCGGGTTCCCAAAACACCATAACATTAGATGCCACATAAAGCTAGGAACACTCAGCCAATCAGGACACAGCACACACAGTGATAATGCACTCCCCATGTTGGACATCTGGACACATTACCTACAGGCCTTCATTGTGTCCACGCATGGTCGAGACCCACCTGCTTTTGTTAACAGGTGGGAGTAATTTATGGCTCCATGTCTAGGCCCTCTCCCTAAAACAGAATCAGTGAATTGTTTAATGATGCTCCAAGAAATGTTTATAAAGGCACTCAAAACAATTGTACTTTAATTTTTATTTATTTATGCCATTTCGAAAGCGCTCTGCAACCCTACGGGCATCCTGGCGCTATGAAAAAGTGCGACTAAGAACTGAGCATCAAGGAGCAGAATGGGGGGGTGAACAGATTACTCTTGGGGCAGTTAGGCTTTAGGGAAGAGCCAGGTCTTTACCTTTTTGCGAAAAGGCATCAGTTCACTTCTTTGCCTAATTGCAATAGGAAGGCCACTCCAGAGATGGGCTGCTGCTATGCTAAAGGCTCTGCCACCGTGAGTAGATTTCCTGATCCTAGGTATGCTAATGAGATTAGTGGATGAGGAACGGAGGGTCCGTGTGGGCTCATACCATTTGAATTTGTTTGGTAGAGGTTTGGGACCCAGACCATGTGCTGCCTTGAAGACAGTGCATAGAGATTTAAAGTGGATCCTCTGATGCACGGGCAGCCAGTGTAACTCGGCCAGTGCTAGAGTGGTGGAGGATCTTCGTCCTCGAGAGAGTGCCATTTTTGCTGCTGCCGCCTGGATGCTCTGGATGTAGTGTGTTTTATCTAGGTACCTGAATCAATATCCTATTATTTGCCCTTGTCCGGTTAATAAATCAATAATATTCCCGCAACGGCACAGAAACCCTTTTTCATAATTCGGTCATAGCGCATGCTGTCACATTAAGCAAGCCTATTCCTCCAGCCCCCTAGAAAGCACACCGAGTTCTTAAACAAATCCAAGCCTTCAGCAAACCTGGGAAATCCCCGCCTGCTATTGTTTTGATTTCGTCCGAGAACTCCTGTAAAGCACTGTAAGAACGGCCAGTTCTTAGTGACATCTTTATTGACGTCTTATGTCCATCCTTACGTCAACCCCGGCACCTTTCAGGTATAAATATACCAACGCTGCCTTAAGCAACGACACGGTGGTGGTGAATCTGGAGCAGCGACTACTTGCCCGAGAGCCCAGCTGATGCGAGAGCCCACGGACGCTGCCCCTCCCTTTTGACGCGCTGAGAAAGACGCTGTCTTTTCTCTTGCCGAGAAATCCAGCCTCCGGCGTTTCCAGCTTACCTTTGCGGGTGACTGGGATACCGAGTCCTGAGAAAGAGATACCAGCCCTCCTGCCTTCTAATACCCAGGTACTGAACTGACTAACCCCTTACAGAGAATTCTTGAGTCAGATTCTTGGCAAACCAAACTTAACTTAAACTGCTACTTACTTACTCCCTCCCATGTATTAGGCTTAGGTCAGGTACACCGGGGTAGGCGTAGTTAGAAGCACCAGTTGAGTATGATTAGTCAATGTATATATGTATGTATCTATTTTATCCATTTTAAAGTATCATATGGCTAAGAAACCATATCAATGCTTTTACAGTATTATTTCATAATCCTGCTTTTACTGTATGCACTTTACTTAACTTTAAGTATTGCAATTGTAGC
This sequence comes from Lissotriton helveticus, assembly GCF_964261635.1. NCBI lineage: Eukaryota > Metazoa > Chordata > Amphibia > Caudata > Salamandridae > Lissotriton > Lissotriton helveticus. The sequence continues at coordinate 125,846,996 of NC_136061.1, forward strand.
AATTCATTTCTCTTGTATGAGGAAAGAGACTGCTCAATAAATAACACCTTTTATTGAAAACGCCCGTCTCTCTTTTTCTCTGCAAATCTGGTGAAACTAAGTACGCACATATTGACTGAGTAAAATAGTTGTCTTTTGTTTTCACACAACTCTAGAGATACACTCTTAATCAGGGAGAGCAAAGTTGTCATGTTTTATGGTTGTCAGAAACTAAATCCCTTCTTGTCTATCCAGGGAGGTTAAACTCCTCCTCGCTTATTCGAGAAAGTTTCTAGTGAACTCTGAGCTAGCTGGCAAAAACTTAAGTCTAATATCGTCAGTAGAGACCTAGTTAACCTCAGTCCTACGTCTACACTACTGAAGATATTATTCCAATGCGCATAGCCTATTGGGAATATAGGAACTACACTACATGGAGTCTGGAAATCAAATATGCTGGAGATTCCAGTAACAGAGCGTTACAGTAATCCAGGCGGCTAAGGATAGTGCTCCTAACTACGGTTGCTCTAGTCTGTGCTGGAAGGAAAGGCAGCAGCTTTCGGAGGCCCCGCATTAGGGTGAAGCAGCTGCTCAACTGTTTGTTGACGTTGGTCTCCAGATTTAATTTGTCATTAAAGCTGACCCCCAGATTCCGCACCGTCTTTACTGGTGTCAGTGGTCCATCTGAGGCTAAGGGCCAGAAGTCAACCGGCAGGTTTCTGGTGATTCTTCCCACTTTAACCGCTGTTAAATTGTAATGAGTTACATTTTAGCCAAGTTGCCATTTCCTGCATGCAGGTGTGGAATGTCTCAAGTGATACTGCATGGGCAACATCAAGGGAAATCATCAGCTGCGTGTCATCCACATAGTTGATCACGCTAATGCCGTGAGCCTTGATGATGCCCATCAGGGGTTGCATATAAACATTAAAAAGGATTATTATTAAGACAGTCCTCAGAACTGATTCTGTATCTGTGCTCCCGTCCATAGTGTTTAATAAAACCAACTGCTCCTGTTTTGCCAAAAGCCTCTTGTCTTTGTTTTTTTGAAAGCAAATTCATATTCGAGCAACAGATATGTATATTATTGAATGTGTAAAAGGTAGAAAGAAGAATTTTGATAAATATTCCACCTCTTTGCTGAAAGAGATTAAAACATTGAAATATAAATACTATCATTCAAAATCCGAGACTTCTCTTACTAATCAGATCAAAGCAAAATTTAATTTTAATAAAATCTTTATGGAGCATTCCTCATCTTCCTTGCTATGCTATGTATTATGGTACACAAATTCACACAGGCAAACTTTTAGCACAATATCTAAAAGCTAGGAAGGAATGGAAGAAAATAGAAATTTTCTTAACCTTTAATAATCAAGTTGTCATCAAGGATGAGGATATTTTTTAAGAATTTGTCACGTCCTATAAATCTCGTTTTATGTATGATCAAGTTCCCTCTATTGCTCGTATTACTCATTATTTAAATTCCCTCTCAAAACCTTTATTGGATGATGATGTTTCCTCTTTACACAGAGATATATCTCTAAAAGGTATTGCAGATGCAGTTCATAATTTAAAACCTGGCGAGACACTGGGCCCTGATGTATTTACTTCTGAATTTTATTCTCATTTCTTAAGTCTTTTATTTTCTTGACTTCTTAAACTCTGAAAATGGTGGTACGATGCATCCATGACTTTCCAGGAGACAATAATTTGTTTCTACCCTAAAGAAAATTAATTTGCATATTTGTGTAGGAATTATTTACCTGAATCTTTCGTTAATGATCACTTTAAAATTATCTTCAAGATTTTAATCTTGGGCATAGACACTATTCTACCTAAATTAATAGGCTTAGAGCAAGTTGTCTTTATAAATGTTGCTTCTACTGTGATAACACCAGATGTCTATTTAATGAGCTCAGTAAAGCGTCCAAATTTCCCCACACACTAGCGCCTATTTTCTTGGAGGCTGAAAAAGCATTTGACTGTGTTGGATGGCAAAATATGTTTGAGACGCTAAAATGGTTTGGTTTGTTCCATAAATATTAAATCTTATAGCATTATTATGCTCTTCCCTTATATCGTGTTTTATCTGATTACTTTTCATTACAAAGAGGTGTGCAACAAGGTTGTTCCATGTCTCCACCTATGTTTATCATCATCTTGGAACACTTTTTGTCTAAAATACGACAGAATAGTGACATTGTTGGCCTCTCCTACAATATTGACCAATTACAATCATCAGTGTATGCTGCTGATATTCTTTTATGGCTCTCCAACCCATCTGCATCTATTCCAGCATTTCAAAAAGAGGTTCAAGACTTCACTAATGTCTCAGGATATAAAATAAATTCAAATACATCTGAAATACAAACCTTAATAAAAGTTGTACCAAAGATGATCTTAACGATCTAGGTTTCACTTGGAAATCAACTAAAATAAAATATCTAGAATTATGGTTCATAATTAAAATACATTTTGAGGACACTCCACAATTTTTTTTTAATGTGTTTTCTCCTCAGAGAACCTTTTATTTTTAAAATTCAGTTCTATAAAAATTATGCCCTCTCCATGAGTGATGCAAACAAATGATTCTCCTTTCTCTGACCCCATATGGCTTTATAATGAAAAGTCTTTTACTTTACCTTTTTTTTTGACGAATGTTTATCAATGTTTTTTTTTATTATTAGTTTTTTAAGTTGTAGAAACCTTTATTGGATATAGTAGCATGGTATACAGCACATCATCATTTATCAATGCCCAGGTTGTCCTAGCGCCATACATACAATGACAGTGTTGTACCTCGCCATTCGAACTTGTCCCATTCCCCACCCCCGCCCCTTCAACTACCCTCCCTTTAGCCACCCTATCACCCCAGTGAATCCAGCAAAAAGACCAAGCTTGACAGAGTTAACCACAAATACAGTTTCAGAACATGAAAGTCCGCTCATAAGGCAGTTCAAAATCTCTTGCATAGTTGCAGGTGTTCAGATTCCGTTGCTGGTTCTGCCAATCCAACATCTGCACCCATGCATCCCGTGCCTTCAATATCCTGTTGCATGTCAACGCTTCTCGTACCATTCCATGCACACATTACATCCCCTCTGATTACACCCCAGTCCCCCCAGCACCCTCATCCTCTGTATGCTGACTCAGGAGATAAGTCGTCAGGGGTCCCCAGATATCCTTGGGGCGAGATTTCATCGGCAATTGTTTCGCATATGCGTGTAGGTGTTCCTGCCAAGTGGTTAAGTCATGGATCCAAGCCTTAAACTTAGGTACCCTGCCCCTACCCCATTTACGGGCCACCTGCCTTCGTGCCAGAAGCACTCCCATTGCCATGAATTTTTTGTGTAGTGTTTCTATGTCTCCAACCAGGCCCAACAGCGCCCTAATGGGGGTGGGTTCAATCTGAATACCTATCATGCGGGTTAGGCCCATGAATACCTCCTCCCAGTAAATGGTAACCTGAGGACACCTCCATGCCAGGTGCATGAAGTCCGCTCCCCCCTTACCGCAGCGCATGCATTTGTCATCTTCCCTAAGGTGGAGCTTGTGCAACCTTGCCGGGGTATGGTAAAGCCGGTGTAGAAACTTATAGTGAAGTAAGCGTAGCCTGCTGCTGCTGGAGAAGATTGAGAGAGGTGAATATCTCCGGCTCTTTCGGGAAATCCGGGGTTTTAGCTCTAACACTCTGTCCGAGTCTGGTGTATAGAAACGCATCCATGATCGTAGGCTCACTCTCCCCAAAGAATTGCTCCTTCGTGCGAAATTGCCCCCCAACATACAGATCCCCCCAGACCCTGTACTGCAGCTTATATAGCAGGTTTTGGCATATCTTTTCGGTTGTCACTGGCAGTAACGGGCAGTGGTGCAACGACACCCTAGGTGAGTACATCAACTGCTCCCCCTCCGCACGCGCCAGCCAGTTCCACGACTTCACTGTGCAGTCAACCATGGATGGGTCCCTTCCCTCTCTTTGGTTGGTGTGGACAGACATCCCTCTGGGGGCATCGGGGCCATGTAGCGGTCCTCCACCGCAAGGTGGGGCATCAACGGGGGTGGATGAAACCAGTACACCGCGAAGTGTGCTTGTGCGCTATAATAGTACTGTTCGAAATTAGGGACATCAAACCCTCCGAGATGATACGGTAGCATTAGTGTGGTCAGCTTCAATCGTGCTTGTTTACCCCCCCCCATATGAGTGGCACCAACTGCGTTTTAAGCGTGTTGAGAAAGAATCTGCCCGGGTAGTATGGGATATTTATAAATAAGTATAGAAATTTCGGCAGCAAATTCACCTTGATTAAAGATATCTGTCCTGCCATTGAGAGGGGTAATTTAATCCATTTAGAAACGTTATCCGTCACCCTGTCCATGGCCAGCTCATAATTAGTGCGCATTAGTGCGTCTTTATCTTTAGTGACATGTATGCCCAGGTATTTAAAGTCCCCTGTTTCCCATATCAGAGGGTAGTCAAGCTGATGTGGCAGTGTTTTGCCTATCGAGGGGAAAACTGCGGATTTATTCCAATTGATCTGCACCCCAGCTATGGCCCTGGACCTTATGATCTCCCTCAATACTGGATTGAGGTTATCATGCGGTTTGTGGATGTACAGCGTTATGTTGTCTGCATATAGAGACACTAGTAACTGCCTGGATGGATATAAAAAGGGCTCTGTGATTATGGTGCTGTCTTCGTTTCACAGCTAGAGGCTCTATTGCTAGGGCAAATAGCACTGGAGAGAGCGGGCACCTCTGCCTTGTTCCTCTGTTAACCAGAAAGGCCTCAGAGCGTGAGCCATTGAGGAGAACCATGGCTCTCAGTTGTGTATATAGCAGTTTAATCCAATTTACAAAAGAGTCCGGCATGCCCATTTAGCCCAGTGCCCCCGTCACGTAGTCCCATTCTACAGAGACGAAAGCTTAAGTGGCGTCTAAAAAGACCACCACCGCAGCGCTATTTGGATCAATATCTTGTAATACAGCCAGGAGGGTTCGAAGGTTGTGGATTGTAGCTCAGTTCAGGACAAAACCTGCTTGGTCAGGCTACACCAACAGCTCCAGGAGGAGATTGAGCCTCATCGCTAACGCTAAGATTTTTGTATCACTGTTGAGGAGTGACAGGAGCCGATATGATTCGCAGTTGGCCGGGGTTTACCAGGTTTCAGCAGCGACATTATCTGAGCTTCCCTCATGGTTGTACGTAGTCTACCCTCCTCCAACGCCTCATAGAATACTGCTTTCAATATAGGAGCTAATATTGACGCATATGTTTTATAGAAGTCTATTGGAAGACCATCAGACCCCGGAGCCTTTCCTGATGACATGGACATGATTGCCTCCGTTATCTCATCTACCTCCAAGGGTAACCATCTGTTCAGGGAGATTCCTGTGTGTTTGCCCCTGCTCATCCTGCAGCTCAGTTACATAGTTATGGAATCTAGGAGGTCGCACCGCATTGGTTAGAGCCCTCCCTGGCCTGTCTCCTTCAGCGTATACCCGTGCCAGATAGGGCTTTCCCCGAAACCTACATTCTCTATCTGCCGCCTCCTCATATTCCCTCACTTTCCCCCTAAGGCTAGCCTGCAGCGCTCCGGTCTTGCCACCTCCTGCTATGTCTCATTCCAGTGCCTTTAACTCGCCCTCTAATCTGCGCAACTCCATACGTAGGTCTTTAAGGATACCCCCCTCCCTTGGAGATGCACCAGCCCCGCACTGTCACTTTGAACGCCTCCAAAACTGTCGTTAAACTTGCCACCGAGTTGATATTCTTAGCAAAGAAATCCTGGACCTCCGCTCTAAACACTGCATCCTGCAAATGTAGGGGGTTCAGCCGCCAGTTAAAATATGGGGACTGGTCTATTGGAGTCTGAATCATCACCAGAACCAGGGAGTGGTCAGAGTATGTAAGGGCCAGATGTGTCGACCCACCAATCCAATGCGCCATGCCCACTGTCACCAACAAATAGTCCAACCTGGCCCACGTGTTATGCACAGCTGAGTAGTGTGTCCCTTCCTTCCGTAAGGGATGCCTATGACACCAGGTGTCGAATAAATTATCAGAGTCTAGTATGTCATGTAGGGTGCACTGTACAGTGATGTAGTGGCTGCCATAGCGTGAGAACGATCGTGTTTGGGGTCTACCACAGTGTTAAAGTCCCCTCCCCAAAGTACATACATGGACCCAAGCGTTTGGGGTTTGCCTCCCAGCATGAGTAGGGGTGCACGTCATCTGTATTTGGGCCGTAGTAGTTCGCAATGGTGACATTGTGTGAGTTCAATTTCCCCCAAAGCAGGCAGTACCTCTCATTAGAGTCCACCTCCATCCCTCCCAGCACCCAACTGACGCCCCGTTTAATAAGAATGGCCACCCCCCTGGAGTAGCCAGAGTACCATGCGAAGCATCTATGGGTAGCCCATTTTGTTGCAAATTGGGGTGTGTTCCCTTGCTGCAAATGGGTCTCTTGTAGTAGAGCCACATGGACATGGTGTCGATCTAGATATCCCAACACCTAACTATACCAATCTTACTCATTTGTCTTGCTGGTCTTGAATAAAGGTAATGTGCAATCGCACCCCCCCCCAAGTCCCCCTCACCCTCCTACTCCGGCTCCCCGAACTTGCTGAGTATGTCCGCCCCCCCACCCAACTATATAAGCGTACAGTTCCAGTCTAACCCCTTGAAAATCCCTCATACATTACAAAAACAAAGGGGGTATGCCCTCCTGCGGGGTCCGCTAGGGGCTCTCACCTTGCCCACTCAACCTCCCTGTTTCACCCACCTGCAGCCCACTTAAATAAGGAGGCCACTCTGGCGGGATGGAATCGAGTATCCGGGCGGAAAAATGGCATGACAACTTTAAAACAACAGTGATACATCACCAACTCGGACCAGTTCTCAGTAGGTTATCGTGCCCTGCCATTTCTGCAGTCAGTGCTTCATTGTGTCGTGGCGTCAACCCGGTTCCGACAGGGGGGACTGCGATCTGGATCTTCTGCAGAAGGCTGCGTCCTGAGATGCTGCTTTGCGGGCCTGTTTGAGGGACTCCTCCACCTGTTGAGGAGGGATGAAAAGATGTTGTTTCCCCAGGTGGTGAACCTTTAATTTCACGGGGTACAGCATGGAGTATGTTATTTCTTGTGCCTGAAGCTTCTTTTTCACAACTTCGAGCTTTCGGCGGGCTTCCTGAATGGCCTGGGTGAAATCGGGATAGAAGGCCAGGGTGGTATTTTCATATCGCACTTGCTCCTTCTCCCGAGCCAGACGTGTATCCCTGTCCTGATAATTCAGGAAGCGCACAATCATCAGTCTGCTATTCATGGCGTCCATCTTGGAATCGATGGATGTGAGGCTCTGCTTCATTCCCACAATTAGCGCCTTCCAGTCCTCATCCCGTGGTTCTGTTAGCTCAGATACAGTGCGCTCCTTGGAGCTCGAGATGGGTGCCTTTCGCGAGTTTTGCCTGCTTGGCCTCTGTTCTCCCCATGCTGACCAGTACACGTGTTATGGGCCCACCTTGTATAGTGAGGGAATCTATGACCGTGCCTCTGGGGCCTGCCTCGCCCCCTGTGCAATCGCTGTCGCCGCTGCCCACGGTTCCACTCCGTGCCTCCTGCTGACAGGTGCTCTGAGGCGGCCTAGCTGGCTGCTTATCTCCGTCGCAAAATGGGTGTCAGGAAGCCAAAAAAAAGCTGTAGTCCAATGGGCACCCCAATGTGCCCGGTTCTTCGCACCGAGGGTGTTTTAGAACTTTGTGGCCGCTATTATGCCTGGGGTAGCGCTGCCCGATGCTCCTCCTGCCCCCGGGGTCCGGCAGATGCCACTGTCTCGTGCAGCCCCTAAAATGGCAGCTCCGTCCCTTCGCCGTGTCACTGGCACCTCCGCGGTCTGATGGGGGCCTCAATGTTTCCACTGCCCTCGCGTGCGCAGCACCCACCGCTGTCCCGAGGGCAATTCGCTTGTGTCCGCGCCTCCTCCGGCACCCAGGCTCACCTGCACTGCTTGCGTCGCAGAGTCGGGTCCTAGGCCGCGTCAACAGGCGGCCATTACATTGCACAGATCTCCGGGCTCATTCAAGGTCATGCGCCTGGCTCGGTACTCGCCAGTCATGTGCGGTGTCTTTAACGCACGTCCGCCGCTCACCAGGACCTCCGATTTGCAGCCCTGCAGCTCAAATGTTCCTCCAGCCGGCCCTCTCGACATAGGCCTCGTGCAGCCTCGGTCTTTCCTGGCCGCCTTCACCGCTTCCGGGCTCCAGACCGCCACAGCCCGCCCCCGCGCCTAGGCTCGAACGCTCACCACTCCTTCATGCCGCTCATCTCCAGCATGAAAATGGAGTCGCTGGAGGTAGCATCAGTTCTGCCGTCCAGTGGCGATGTTTTAGGGCAGTTTATGTATGTGAGGAGAAGGATAATGATTAGTTTTCCACCCGGATCGGCGGGAGCCTCACTGAAGCGCGCCATCACGGTCAAGCGCCACCTAGCGCCCCCCGAGGAATGTTTATCAATGTTGACTAAATTATCAACTCTCAATATTCAGTCTATTGCACATTCATATAAACTACTACGGGCTTTTCTTTTCCCCAAACTCTTCTATAAAACACAGTTCATAAAGCCATCCTTGTGCTATAAAAAATACCTCAGAATGAACAATGGAACCCTATTTGGGAAATGTTGGCATGTTAAAATACTCATATTGACTGATACTAGTTATTAACTCAGATGAAAATCCATAATTCTGTTCTAATACTACAAAATGATAACACTTCTTGTGTTCATGAGAATTACCTGCTCTTTTTACTGCATGCTCATTCGAAAGCTTCTTTATGTATAATAAATGAATGCCCCCTCCTGATTCACGGTTAAGTCTAATTTTGAACTCCAATGGCCATAGGAATTGCAAGTTAATTGATCTGTAAACTTTTGGGAAAGTATTTGGATGAAATTACATAAAGCATGTAGAGCAGCCAATATGACACAAATACCGTATTTTATATGCAACAGACTAATAATAAATCCTATGCCACTGTTGAAATGGCAAGTTACTTCACAAGATAATTGTGGGTCATGTCATGCACCACACTGTTCTTTGAGGCATATGTTATTCCAATGTCTACACATTAATACTTTGTGTTTGAAAGTCTGGACACAAATTACTATAACTATTAATGTCACTATCCCTTTTTCAATACTTAATGTATTTTAGGGAACATTTCTCCTGATTTGGAAGTCATGATGTAAGCACCCAAGATACTAGACCTCTTACTTAGAGTTACATTACATCAAATTACTAAACATTGGAAAAACACTTTAAATGTCAACTACAAAGCAGGAAGGTTTGGTGGTACATCATCTGATAATATTGCTTGAGATTTTCCTAAACCTCCGTCAATGTTATCTTAATATAATTTATAATGCACATGTATCGCCTCAGAAGGAGTTTCTCAACACAGCAGGGTGTCATAGGCAAACAGAATTAGTATCTGAAAAGTTCCATTTTGAGAAGCTTTCTAAAATGAAGGTGATCCATGCACTTCAGTAGATGAGAGGGTAGCTGATTCCGATATAAGGGGGTCATATTAGAAAAAGCTTTCCCCCAGGGCGTGTTTTCCTAATGCGGGGCATAGTGCAAAGAGAATTCACTTTGGACCGCAAAGGTCTGTTCGACAGGTACAGAATACGTTTCTTTGTCAGATATCTGGGTCCTCTGCCGTTCAATGACTTGTGCACTATGCAGCAGATCTTGTTTGCAATTCTTTTGCTTTCGGGAAGCCAGTTGAGTGAGCTTAAGAGGAGGAGAGCGGCTTTTCTGTCCAGCATAATCTGAATGAGGCGAGCCGCTGTGTTTTGGACAACTTGGAGATTGTTTAGTATAGATTTACTACTGGCAGCCCAAAGGGCATTACAGTATTCCAGGCAGCTGATCACTAGAGCCTGTACTAAGGTTTTATGCAATGAAAGTGGGCGGAAAGGGGAAGACTATGCGCAACAGACTCATCATATGATAGCAGGTGCCAGTGGTAGCCACGACCTGATCTTTCATAGGGAGAGATTCGTCTAGGCGAACACCCAGATTTTTAACTGACGGCTTAGGGGTAGATGCTACACCACAGTCAATTAGCCACCAATACGGGGACCAGAGCAGTTGGGCTTTACCAAAGAGCATAATCTCGGTCTTGGATCTGGAGAAAGTTCTTAGTCATCCAAGCCGAGATGGCTTTCATACCCTCAGAGAAGCGTGCATTGGTAGTAGGTCATTATTGAAGGAGATGAGAAGTTGGGTGTCATCCGCATATGAAAGTGGGGTAAATGTGTACCCCTAGATTCTCTATTTATTGTATGCTATAGTTCATATAGTAGTAGCTGTTAATTCTCACAGTTTTGCTGTTTCTTATTAATTCTATTTTTGATGTGAACTATTCCGTATTTCTCTAGTTTCCTCTGAGTGTCTTGGACAGTTCAGGCAACTTTTTATGTTCTTTTCTCTGTGATTTTCTTTCTTTCCTGTTTCCACTCATTTTGTTTATGCTTTATTGAATATTATAAATACATATTGTATGTTTTCAATGTTTTTGATTATATCCTTATAATTCTGCTCATGAGGCTTCTCTTACTAAAGTAAAGTAGGAGAAGCATAATCCTTGCCTCTGTGTCCTTAATAGAATTGAAAATTCTTGACGAGGCGAAGAGAGCATTTTTTATTTTGTGTCAGAACTGGAGGTTCAGATTATGTTTGTTCAAAGCTGAACCCTCACCACAGAAGTAACATCAGTAATAGGCTTCTGATAAAACAATTGCATCATGGATTCTGATGACCACTAAGCAGCATTCAATATATCTTCTAGTCTGGAACACAATGCATATGCTTTTGATGTTGTAGCCTATCTAGTAGAGTGAGCACCGAAATGTGTAATATCTACACCAGCTTCAGCTAACAACTATTGCACTTAATGAGCCAATGTAGCTGTCGTCACTGGCTTAAAAACGTTTGAAGTGCAATTAAAACTGACATCTCTTGTACATGTCTTATAAGCCTTTAGACAACCCATCACACACACATGACTTTGGACTGGATTGAACAGCAGGGTATGAATCAGAACGATAATTTGTTTTTGTCCTTCATGTAATTGTAAAAGACACTCCTTGCGGAGTAAGCGCTATACCTGTTAAGTTCAGTGCTTTTTCCTGGCAAATTTGTCACTATGTAGCCAAAAACCCTAAAATGAGATTCACATCCCAAAGCACCAAATATCTCAGTGTAAGCTGATGAGACAGGAAAACACCCTTCATTACCTTACAGAACAAGCGCGCCCATAAGGTTTACCCTCCAGCTGGCTACACGTGGTTGAGATGACAGAACAAATGTTTTTGACAGACCTAAAATCAAATCCAGTCCCTGCCTAAGTCACAATGATACTATTTACTACAACATGTAGTTTTGCCCCCACAGGATCCACGCCTCGTTCTTTGCAACAACCAAACCATCTTCTCGAGGCCAAAGAACATCTTTTATACGTTTTTGCCAGTTCACTGACAGAATGTTGACACCTAAAATATACCCATACCATAATATTGAGTTTTAAATATTGATGAAAAAAATATCAACATCCTAGCTTTATAATGGTAAGTACAAAAATATTGAGAAAAGAAATATCAATGTAAAAAATATAGTTGTACAAAATATAGATTTTTATATAAAATAAAATAATAAATATTAAATATGTTAAACAATCAAAATAAATTATAAAAACAAAGTAGAATTAATATACATTTTAACAAATATTACAAATAAACTTAATCAAAAAAAGTAAAACACATACATATTAATTAATATGTATATTTACTTTAAATCAATTAATAAACTATTAATTTATATTTATTTTATATTTTTGAAATTATATAAAAATTAATAAATATATGTATTGCTCCAAAGTTTCATGCTGGTTGACACATGATTGAGGTCTCAGGAGGAGACCGAAACGCGTTGGGTGTTTGTAACCTGTCCGATTATGAAATAAATTAATTGCAGCAAGCAACATGTGAGTGCGTTCTGCTGTGAGCTTTATGTGAAACTTTGGAGCAAAATTTGACCGGCAGAATCCTCCCTGTGGAAATGAATCACCTGTCACTGGAGTGCCACGTCGTCCTCCAAGATCGAAACGGGAAGAAAGATATATATATGCATATATATATATATTTTCACTGATAAAAACCATAGGTTTTAGGCAGGTTATAGTGAGTACTGCCTTCAAATGTACACTGCGATCAACAGAGTTCACCACTTGATACCAGTTCATGCAGTCCCGTATGCAACAGTCAATGTATGGAGTACATTACAGATAATGCAGTGCAGCCTAAGATCTACACTGCGGACAGCAGGGTTCACAACTTGAATTCAACTTTGCATCTACACTACGGACAGTAGAAAATTCTGCCTTGATTTATTTAAGGCCGAGACAATTGTACTGTATGTATTTAAATTTTGTTAAAATAAGTGACAATAATCATTCGTCGAGATCTGTGCTGACTACTGCTTTCCATCTACAGTGCGGACAGCAGGGTTCACAACTTGAATTCAGCTTTGCATGTACACTACGGACAGTAGGGAATTCAACCTTGATTTATTTAATGCAGAGACAATTGTACTGTATGTGTTCTGATTTTGTTAAAATAAGTGACAAAAATCATTCGTCGACATTTCAGCTTTGAATCTATACTAAAGCCGTATTGACTCAGATGTCTTATTTAAAGAAAAACATATCATAGTTTTTAGAGATCTACTGCAACGTAGTCCCATAAAAGGACCAAAAGTATTTATAAGAAAACTTGATTTTATTAACATTGTTGCTTCAGGTGCCACTAACTCTGTTTACTACTTATCATTGCTGGTTGCACACACGCTAAACTACCAATACTGTGCAGCTCTACTCAACGCCACGTGGCCATGGGCTCTTGCTAACCGCTGCCTCCTGCCTACACTGCGGTCATCAGACCTCACAATTAAATAGACTATTAATACATTATTTGCATTGTACAATACCAAACTAAGTATAACACCTATCAAACCAATACAATATCCCTTTAGTAAGTTCCTGCAAAAACGTCTTATATGTCAGTTATAGATTTAGTTGAATAATAAAATTTACGCTGCTAGTGCAAAGGCACCCTTAATGGTAATCTACATTGCTGACACCACAGATCACAATTTTAGCCTCACTTTTTCTTCATTAGAAACCTGAATTTCATTTTTGGAGACAAAAACAGCTACACCACTAGAAGAATCAACATATTCTGATAATTTTGTTGCTGAAGAATTCTTAACCATCAATGGTACTTTTTTTCCCCCCTCAAAGTACATGTAGTCTAGAAAGCAACAGTCAATGCTTTGAGTGCAGCCCGTTTAGACCACGCATCATCGCAGGGTGAGCACACTCTAAACACCAGACATACTACTAACTCAGTACACCATAAATAATCGCCACAAGGCTTTATTAATTCAAAATTCAGTAGTAAAAAAACATTACCCCCAGTGCGGCCTGCCCCGACCACGCATCATCGCAGGTTACATACACGCTCAGTCCCAAACGTACTACTTACTCAGTGCACCATAATTCATCGCCACGTGGCCTTATTCAGGCAGAATTTAACGGACTCTTCATTCATTATTCACAGAGAGCAGTACCAAACAAAGTAAAACGTCTATCAAACCGTGTACAATATCCCTTTAGTAGCCTTCCTTCAAAAACTTCTTTTATATCAGTCCTGGGTTAGTTGGAAAACAAAATTCAGGCTGCAACTGCAAAGACACACTCAATGGTAGTCTACACTGCGGACACCACAGATCACAATTTGAACTATAATGTCCCTGAAACATACATATTTCGACAATGTATTCCATACCCATAAGCCGTATTGGTGGCCAATTGACTGTGGTGTAGCCTCTACCCCTAAGCCGTCCATTTAAAAATCTGGGTGTTCGCATAGACAAATCTCTCCCTATGAAAGATCAGGTCATGGCTACCACTGGCACCTGCTATCATACGATGAGTCTGTTGCGCATAGTCTTCCCCTTTCCGCCCACTTTCAGTGCATAAAACCCTAGTACAGGCTCTAGTGATCAGCTGCCTGGACTACTGTAATGCCCTTTTGGCTGCCAGTAGTAAATCTCTACTAAACAATCTCCAAGTTGTCCAAAACACAGCAGCTCGCCTCATTCAGAATATGCTGGCCAGAAAAGCCGCTCTCCTCCTCTTGAGCTCACTCAACTGGCTTCCCATAAGCAAGAGAATTGCATTCAAGATATGCTGCATTGTGCACAAATCATTGAACGGCAGAGGACCCAGATATCTGACAAAGAAACGTATTCTGTACCTGTCGAGCAGACCTTTGCTGTCCAAGGTGAAATCTCTTTGCACTATGCGCCGCATTAGGAAAACACGCTCCGGGGGTAAGCTTTTTCTGATATGACCCCCTTATATCGGAATCAGCTACCCTCTCATCTACTGAAGTGTATGGATCACCTTCATTTTAGAAAGCTCCTCAAAATGGAACTTTTCAGATACTAATTCTGTTTGCCTATGACACCCTGCTGTGTTGAGAAACTCCTTCTGAGGCGATACATGTGCAATATAAATTATATTAAGATAACATTGACGAGGTTTAGGAACATCTCAAGCAATATTATCAGATGATGTATGCTGAGAAATAGATTTGTTAAGGGATGTTTTTAAAGGTGACCATAAGTGTTCTCTCATTAAATGCTAGGGAAAGTGGATGAACATATGCTCTATCCAACATATGAAGGTACCACCAAACACCATGCTTTGTAGTTGACATTTAAAGTATTTTTCCAATGTTTAGTAATTTGATGTAATCCATGTTTCCTCTTTTATTTCAATCCTGATTACAAATGATGCAGTCCTGAAGGCAACACGCCGAGCACCACACGTACCACCAACTCAGTGCACCATAAATAATCGGCACGTGGCCTTATTAAGGCAAATTTCTGTTACCAAAAGACATTCTTACCAGTGCGCTCTGCCTGAACCACGCATCATCGCAGGCTCCACACAAACTGCCCCTACCTCAGTGTACCACAACTCATGAACCCTTTACAATAGAATCTTCGGTGTATATTTCACATATAGTGCTCCTACCTTTGTACAGCAGAAGTCATAAACCGTTTATGATTGAATATCTGTGTATGATATCATGATTACTATTCCACTTGTTACCAACAGCAACGTAATAAAAAGAAGTCGAGCACACATGCCGGTACCCACTTCAACTATCTACCTCTGTTTGTGTACTTATTATGTTTGTAAAATGCTGCTCCTGCGCCCTACCACATTATTTAGTGCTGTAAATAGCGTATGCAACAATCTTACCTCTGCCAATAACAAAACTTCGATTATATAAATTTCTCTTGCTCATTCTACAATTACGAACGTACAGAGTGGATCATTACAATACTGCAAAGAAACTGTATAGTCAATTTATAAATTTGTTCTATTTCTTGTTTAAAAAATTATTTTTTTAGCATATTTATATAGCGCGAAGTCGACTTAAAACTATATCAACAATTTACATGAGCATCGTACTTACAGTACATTTTCAGGCATGCGTTGATTACGTCATTACTCTACAATAACAGGATGTGGACGCGACTCCGATCCTAGAACAATGATTTCCAGCACCAAGTTCGACAGTATACCTGAATGACCACATACGTATATATATTATCTGTCCTTCATGTGCCCAAAACTGCAACCTAAACCTCTCACAGCCCTGTATTACTACAGCTACAACACTCCACTGAATGTGCAACAAGCATTCATATTCGCAGAAATGCGTCATGTCTACCATCTTTTATGTGTGCAACTATGGATGAATATAGGGTCACTGATACCCTGATACCCCGTACCTTCCATGTTAGCCATATTATAGGACTTTACAGACATAATGACACATTTGCGTGTAAGACCCGGGTGACAGCAGCACTACACATAGCTCACGACGGAACCACGCCCATAGCTCCGGAGTCATTGTTCACAGCCTCGCGCAGCACTGGCAGACGTCAGTCCAGCCCACTCCGGTACGTACATGGCCCAGATTTCCATTGTAGTAATTTCTTACTTCCAGTTCTATTTGTCAGAACGGCACACACACACTCCCT
Organism: Lissotriton helveticus; assembly: GCF_964261635.1. NCBI lineage: Eukaryota > Metazoa > Chordata > Amphibia > Caudata > Salamandridae > Lissotriton > Lissotriton helveticus. Next base: position 125,863,152 of record NC_136061.1, read on the forward strand.
CCTGGCTGGATACACCCACACCACAACCATCCAGCACATACGTCACTACACATGTGACCCTCCCAATAAAAAAGACGGGATGCATGTGCTCGACGCCATTTTAGAATTGTTCCCATCGCAAGCGCTGTGATGGCCCGTCCTAGTGGTTCGGACGCCTCATGTAGGCCCAAACCACAGAGCAGGGGGGCCCACCACTACGTGCGAGACCTCTTTTGTCACCAAGTTAGTGGTACCGCAAGGACTGAGCGGGTGAGGAACCTGCGATGAAGATAGGTGCACGAGTATGTCCTTTGCCATAGCGATATCAAGACTCAGCACCACATGCGCGACTTCTTGGTGGCAGAGCAGGACTGCATGATGTAGAACGTACCCTGTCCGCGAAAAGGTGAGCAGTGAGGCCTGGGTGCTCAGCGGAGGGAGTAGATGGGGTGCAACAGACTGGTTACAAAAAGGCGGCACAGCGATTTAGGCGTACACAGTCCTATATACTGTATCTTATTGCATTTGCATTTTTTTTTCCAATAGCAGGAAAGTTTTATAATCGGTCAAATGTCCATCGCTCGTGATGATAATAACCACGTGTACCTTTTTATCAAACATGTTGTGATTCAAATTGGCGTCCCTTCCAACACGTCCAAAGCTCAACGTTCGACGATTCTGCGGTGATGCGTGGCCATCGTAACAACGTCTGAGAAAGCTGCTTCGACACGTGGTGCACCCTCTTTGAATCATGCCAATGGCACAAGGTGAGCAAAGAAGCTTGTTTCCGAAGCAACGAGAAGTCACCTGTGGGCGGAGAGAGTGGGTAGTGTGCAGCAGCTTGACTGCGTAGGAATGTACAATTACCTCTGGGCAGTGAGAATAGCCACTTTTAACATGGGAAAAGTGACGCAAAAGTGGCGCAAGGAGCTTGTAAATCTGCACCTGAGTGCGCAAGAAAAGGCACTCACCTCCAGACTCTGGGAGTCAATGAGGTGCAACAGTCTGGGTACGCAGTAATGAGAACTCACCGCTATGCAGTGGGAGTGCATGGGGTATAGTACTTTGGGAGGAAAAAGAGCGCGCAGACACCTCCTTGCAGTGGAAGCTGATGTAATACAGTGTCCTGAGTGTGCAAAGACATAAAGCAGAAATATACTTGTGCAGTATGTACTCTGCTATTGCTAACTCTATACTATCTTTCAGATCACTAAACTTGAGGGTGCACTATGAACCGGCACGTGCTTGGACACACAACGGATGCAAAAAGTGAGCTACGAAGATTTTCTCCAGTATTAACACTACCTCTCCTGCTCCATCTATTACTTTCTCTCTCTCACACTTTTAATGTCGGTTTTTCTCCTATCTCACATTGTTTCGCTTTCTCTTTTAAAGTTATGGATGATGCTGTCCACTCTGCCGATAAAAAAATCAAGGCTGAATTTAATACAGTCTGCAGTTTAGAACCAAAGCAAAAATCAAGTTATGAACTCTTTTCGCCACAGTGTTTACATAAGGTAAGCAGAGCGACCTAAATACACAATGCCTCCGATTAAATGTGTTCGAAATAAAGGGTATTGTAATGCATAATGACGTTATCTCTCACCTAATTCTGTCTCATCTCTGAATCATTTTAAAGACCTGTTGGTCCATACTGTAAATCTGTTGCAGTAGGCACTTCCACCTTTTCAACGCGGACCTATAAGAGAAGTGGAACAAATATTGCTAAGTGTTACCTTAATTTGTGATCTTTGACCTCATTCAATCACATCGATCTATTTTTAAACACTTATTTTCATTTTTGTTTGGCAGGTTACCTACCCTCCTTCCAATGGAGTCCATCTAACATTTTGTTTATTATATTGTTATGTTAAAGTTATGTTTCTAGTTATTTATTATATTATTAATTTAAAGTTACGTTTCTAGTTATTGTTATTTTAATAAAACTTAATAAAACAAAAGTATACACGTCTTCTTTTTCTGACAACATTTCACTAATATTTAGTATGATAAGCATATGCTTAGAAAACAGTAACCAATTAAAATAGAAATGATGTTTATAACTAGAAGTATAATACTGTGGCTAGCTCCTTACCAGAGTCTGTAGCTACAATTAATGGTTCCTATGGAACATTTTAATAACTCCAGCACAGTAACTGTTTGGACTAGCAACATTTTGTGGTGAACCTGTAACCTGTGTGCTCACTTAAGTGTTCCATGAACTATTACTATGGTAACAGGCAGTAAGCAGTTTGGGGGAAGGGTTCAAAGGTACTGGCTGTAAAGAAACCGTTATATTTACCCAGGAACACCCTACTTTATAGAAAGGAAAGCAAACTAAGACAGAACACTGTGTAGCAGATTTACAAGCCCCTTGCAACTCTTTTGCTTCACTTTTCCCATGTTAAAAGTGATGCAATAGTGACTAAAGGTACTTGTAAATCTGCCCCTAAGCACATTACGAGCAAAAGAAGTACACAACTCTTCAAATTCTTTATCGATCAAATTAGACAGTGTTGCTTCATGATTCACAATGCACTTCACTAAATACTTTGTGCCTATTTAAATGGGAGAACGGTATTGTCGACATTACAAAATTTAGGGGCATATTTACAAGGACGGCGTTAAAATTGTTGCTGCTTGCATGGCATCAAACTACAACTAAAAGGCGATAATGGACTTCAAAATCCTTTGTTATCTTACCGCAAGATTTTTTCTACATTGCTGTTTGCTATGCAAGAGTGAGTGCCAAGTCTCTCCCCCTACCATAGCAAACTTGGGAGCATATTATCAAGGACAACGTTAACATGTTCTGGTGTAAACCTAGGCTTCTTTTGGAATTCTCAGGAATTGTTAAAAGATATTATTAAGCCATTATGGCCGCTTTAACAACAGTTTCCTAACGCTAAAGCGACAATAATTTTAACCCTGTCCTTGTAAATATGCCCCTAATATCGCAAATACACCGATAATTTATGTTCGCAAGTGAAAAGCTTGTTAATATAGGACTGTGGACTTAACATATTAATCCACCTCGCATATTAAACATGCTTAAGTCTACTTCAGAAAAGATGTTAGGAACCAACATAAACCGCAATTAATGAGAGTTTTCCTATCGGTCCTCAAATCCAGAGCCGCTTTGGAAATACAACGCTATTGTAATATCTCACTGTTCCTTTTTATATTCTCATAGAAACACCTACCTTCCCACTGAGAACACCTACATTGCAACTCATTGGAGATACGAGGCAAGCCCTAACTAAACCGGCTGCTAACATGCATTAATGCATCTTAGCGTCACCTAGTAAATAGGGCAATATCATTTTCACTGCATTTTTGGCTTTTCTACAAAAATTGCGGCGAAATGGCACTTGTTAATATGCCCTCAAGTTTGCTATGACACAGCAGGAACCTCGACTCTTGCCCTGCCATACCAAACAGCAGTGTCCCAGGGGGAGACACCCTGAGACACAGCAGGAGCCAATCCTAGGATGTGGTGTTCCCCAAGGCTTTCGACTGCTCCAGAATAGAGACAACGCTTCCCCCCTCTCAAAATATCAAAAGCCCCAGGGGGTGGTAATCCTCGGGGCTTAGACAAATCTTTGAGCTCCCTCACCCATTTATTTTGTAGCATCGAGGAATGACGGTCCCTGGGCTACAAGGCCCCTCTGGACAACCATCAAATGTAATATTTTAACCCCGGGATTTGGCCCTCCCAGGTAGCTAATGCTTAAACAAGCACAGGAGCCCCCACTTCGTTTTTATTTTTATTGCGGTGGATCCATGCACCCAACGCACATTTCTCAGTTCCCCCCCCAAAAAAAAATTTGGGGGGACCCTAGGGGTCCTTGAGAGACCTCCTAAGCAAGTTTAGATGATCAAAATATTTCTTACATGCCCCTTTTATACGTTTTGAACACTTGTCCCACTATTTTCTAGATCCTCTCTTCTACCACGGCACAAAATGTCTGCCAACAATTCCTGGGTCCGAATGTTAACAACCACTTGACAGCCAATTAGCATTCAGCGCGTGATCGGGACGGTGCGCTTAGAGTGCGCGCAAGATGCGCGGATCCACCGAGGTCATAGATATATATGTATTTTTAATTGTCATTTTCTCAGGAACTACTGAACGGATTTACACCATATAAACAAAAGGCAAGAGTCTGAACCAATGACTACCACTTGGCCATATTTTTTGTAATTCCTTTCAGCCGTTCGGCTGTAGCCGTGATGAACGGTTCCTATAGAAAATTGCATGGGGAAAACACGTTTTGGGACCCCCCTTTTTTCTCGACCCCGCTTCAAATACAATATTTTAGATCCCGGGATTTCTCCTTCCCAGGTAGCAAATTTTTAAGCAAGCACAGGAGCCCGCGCTTCGTTTTTATTTTTTTTATGGCAGATCCATGCACCCAGTGCACATTTTTGTTTTTTCAACAAAAATGTTTTTCTTTTTTGGGCCCTAGGGGCCCTTGTGGGACCCCCTAAGCAGGTCTACAGGGTCAAAATATTTCTTACCTGCCCCCTTTATACGTTTTAAACACTTGTTCCACTAATTTCTAGATCCTCGCTTCTACCGAGGCACAAAATGGCTGCCAACACTTCCTGGTTTCAAATGTTGACAACCACTTCACGGCCAATCAGCATTCTGCGCGTGATCGGGCGGTGCGCTTATAATCCGCGAAAGATGCGTGGATCCACCGAGGCCATAGATATATATGTACATTTAATTGTCATTTTCTCAGGAACTACTGAACATATTTACACCATATGAGCAAAAGGCAGAAGGCTGAACCAAGGACTACAACTTTGTCAAATTTGGTGTAATTCCGTTCAGCGATTCGGGTTGTAGCCGTGATGAACGGTACCTATGGAAAATTGCATTGGGAAAACAGGTTTTGGGACCCCCCCTATTTTCGCAGCCCCCGCTTCATGAATCACCCCAAGACTTTCAGGATAGGAGCGGACCAGAGCGCCCCACCAATTGTGAAAATTTTGCAAAGATTTGTCAACCGGCGCCAAAGATATTCCAAATAGAATGTTGCGGATTTCCTATGGAAACTAGATCCTAGCTATGACTACCTACTGGTGACCGCCAGTAGGTAATATATATATGTATATATACAAATAACATAAAATCTAATTACATTTTTTTTTGTTATAAAAAAACATGAAACTATTTACTAATCTTTAAACTTAAATTTCCCAATCCAGTCAGTGCAACAGTAGGGAAAGTGTTGGATAGCAATGGCGTAAAATGTACTATTCCCACTCCAGTGAGTGCAACAGTAGGGAAAGTGCTGGACAGCTGAGGGGTAAAAATTACTATCCCCATTCCAGTGAGTTCAACAGTAGGGAAAGTGTTGGATAGCGGAGAGGTAAAACTAACTATTTCCACACCAGTCAGTGTAACAGTAGGGAAAGTGTTGGATAGCGGAGGGGTACAAATTACTATTCCCACTCAAGTGAGTGCAACAGTAGGGAAAGTGCAGGACAGCCGAGGGGTAAAAATTACTATCCCCATTCCAGTGAGTTCAACAGTAGGGAAAGTGTTGGATAGCGGAGAGGTAAAACTAACTATTTCCACTCCAGTCAGTGTAACAGGAGAGAAAGTGTTGGATAGCAGAGGGGTAACAATTACTATTCCCACTTCAATGAGTGCAACAGTAGGGAAAGTGTTGGACAGAGGACGGGTAAAAATTACTATTCCCACTCCAGTGAGTGCAACACTAGGGAAAGTGTTGGACAGTGGCGGGATAACATTTACTATTTCCACTCCAATGAGTGCAACAGTAGGGAAAGTGTTGGATTGAGGAGGGGTCACAATTAATATTCTCACTATAGTCAGTTAAAAAAAAATATTAACAACAACAAAAATATTTGAAAAAATAAATAAATAAAAAACATAAACATGTTAACAATTAAAATACAAATATATTTAATATTTAAAAATATTCAAAAACATATTAAATACATATGGCAAATACCTACAAATATATTAAATAAAATAAAAATAATTTTCAAACAAATAAATATTTTTAATTACAATTTATTTAGAAACAAAACCATTAATTATTACATAAGTTAACTTTTTTTATTTCCTACCCTATAACAAAACACAGTTCACAAATTACACCTAAATTTAAAATAAAATGTACTTCCATAATTAACATAATAGATTACCAATTAAAGAAAATGTAATATTTGAAAAACAAGTTAAAACTCATAAAAATTAATTAACTTCCCATACTTTACCCCAATAATCCGCACATTGCACAGCTAAAATTAAACTGTAAAAAAATTAATTACAAAATGAAAACTTATTTTCAATAAAAAAACTGATAGTATTTAACAACTAATTATAAAGTAAGTAAAATTAATTTACTCCCCTCCCTTTACCCCTACAAAAGTAAAACCCACACACAAAAAATAGACAAATACCCTATTTAAATACCAATTAATTAATTTTTAATATTGATCAACTAATTATTAATCGATTAAGCATAAATTACATTCCACCCATTAAACCCCACAATCAACACCTTAAATTAATTACGCAATTTCCATATTTAATTTTCAATTACTTAATGAATATTAACAACTAATTAATAATTAATTACAAATAAATTACTTCCCACCGTATACCCCTCTAAACCCCACGATCTGCACCTAAAATGAATTACACAATTTTCATAGTTAATTTACAATCAAATAATTATTATAAAGTATTAACTAATTATGAATTAATTAAACATAAATTACTTTCCTCCCTTTTCCCCTATAAACCCCACAACCTGCACCTAAAATTAAATACACAATTTCCATAATTAATTTTCAATAAATTAATATAAATTAACAACTAATTATTAATTAATCAAACATTATTTCCCACCTTTTACCCCCATAAACGCACAGCCGGCACAAAAAAAAGTACTCAATTACTATACTTAATTACCAAGTAATTTATTAATATTATTAACAACCAATTATTAATGTATTACAAATAAATTACTTCCCACAATTAACACTATAAAATCTCAATTAAATACATATTAATAAATACAAAATAATCATTAATTTATTATAATTAAATTATCTCCCACCCTATTCCCCGTATAAACCCACTACAGAACTAAAAATCACATTTTAATAAAATAAAATTGATAGCTACTAAAAATGTAACACATATATTAAAAAACATAAACAATACTTATACAAAAAAACATACATCACATACATTTAAAACATAAACTAAAATACATAACACTAATAAAGAAAATCGATATTTTGACCAACTATAATTTTGCAAGTGATATGAATGAATTGTATATTTTAGAAAACGATATTTCTTACCTTAAATTTGATATTCTTGCCCACAATATTCTTGCTGTCGATATTTCTGTGTCACGATATTTCCAACTCGATATTTGTGTAGGTTAACATTTCCAACTCGATATTCTATCTGCTTACCTTATACAGTGCCCATATGGCAAGCAATTCTGCTAACAATTCCAGACAATTTATGTGTGGATGAAACTCAAACTGGGGCCACCTGTCCAGGTGGATATTGGCCTGCATCTCGCTTGCCAGCCCCATCTGGATGACGTCTAAAATAGCCCAGCCATTCCAAGTATCCCTATGGTCCAACTACCATGCTACCTCCATCTTCGCTTCTGTCGAGAGCAAAATCCATTCTGCATACGATAAACCTTTGTGGAGATGTATGATCTTAAGTCTTTGCAGAGCCCTGTAGTATGAAGGGCTTGGAAATATCACTTGAATAGAAGAGGCTAACAGCCCTACTATCCTGGCTAAGTACCTCAAGGACACAGTCTAGTTGGAGAACGCAAACCTCAATTCTTTCTTGATGGCCTTTATCTTCTGCAAGGGTAGACTCAATTGATCTTTCAATGAATCTACTTCGAACCCTAGAAATTCCACAGATTTTTGTAGTACCAACATCGATTTGGGTACATTGATTATGAAACGTTACTCTTGGAGGAAGTGAACAGTCCATGAAAGGTGCAAAATCATTGTTGCTTGATCCTGTGCCATAATGATGAGATATAATCAGGCATACTCCTCAGCTCTCAAGGACTCTATCACTGGTCGCATTAACTTGGTGAAGCACCAGAAAACCAACAAGAGTCTGAAGGGGATGATTTTGAACCCGTGCCAAGTGTTTCACCATTGAAACTGGAGAAAATCTCCCGTAACTGAAAGATAATCCTCCTTTAAATTGAGCTATTCTAGTCTATCCCCTTCTTGAAGCAGATCCCTCTGAAGATGGATTTCCTCCATCTTGAAGTGCCGGTAGACTATCCAGGCATTGACGATGTGAAGGTTTAAAACCAGTCTGTGATCCCCTCACTCTTCTTTGCCACCAGGAAAATAATATTTAAAAAAACCTTGAGTGTGTGAAAGACAATAAAATATATGTAGTGCAAGTTAGTCCTGGTTATAAAAAGGTTGTGGTAATAACGTTGGAAACACTGTCTCAAAGGTGTTGCAGTCAAAAAGTTCCCTGATACAGTCTGCCGAAAAGAAATTAAAATGTTCCATGCGTGAACTAAAATGCTTTAAAGGTTTCTATTTAGCACAAGATTAGTTACAGAAGGGTTGAACAATGGACCCTTCTATTGTTCTTCACAATGTCTTTGAGCGTCAATATTGCTACTTTGTGGTAAGATGCCTTCCACGAGACTACAGTTCTCAGATTTCTTTTTGTCAAATATAGTGAAACAGTCTCTGATACATTCAAGTCAAGTTTGCGTTATATAAAACTCGTAAAATAAAACCTAAAAAAACAGTCCCTAGTTCATAGGGCATGGTAACAACAATTCTTGATAGAACAGGAACACCTTGGGCAGAAACAGAGCACATTTCACCCCTCACAGAGCAGATATAACTAGGGCAGCAACTGTGCAAGGTTTCTTTTTCAGTGGACATGCACAAATCAGGCAATCAGTCAGCAGCAGTACAAGCTTTACTTCCTCATAGAACAGATACAGACAGGCACAACTAGGGTTACCACCTTTAACAGAGAAAAATACTAGCCATCTATTCACATTCAGGATTCCGTGCCAACCACAGTACTGAGAACACGCTGATTGCCGCCAAAGACAACATCAGAACACTCCTCTTCGTGGAGAAACTGTCCCTGATCCTCCTTGTCCTCTGTGCGGTGTCCGACACGTCTCCCAGCACACCCTTATCAACAGACTTTGCAACATAGGCATACAACACGATTCCCTCAAGTGGATCACCTCCTTCTCTACAGGATGCACAGAGAGCATCCAATTGCCTCCCTCCGCCCCCAAAAACATCATATGTGGTGTACCACAAGGATCATCCTTAAGCCCCACCCTGTTCAACATCTATATGACCCACCCTCGCAGACATCGTCAGATTCCACTGACTTAACATTATCTCCTATGCATACAACACTCAGCAGATCATCTCGCTCACCATGGACCACTCCAACGCCAAAGGAAACCTCTGCAATGCCATAACGATTGTAGCCAATTGGATGAGTGACAACTGACTCAAACTCAACTCTGACAAAACTGACATACGGATTTCGGGTAGAATACCTACGCGTGTGACCACAGCTGGTAGTCTGCAAAACACGGACCTACACCCACACCGGCTGACCACGCACGCAACCTCAGCTTCATCCTCAACAAAATAACTGACCATGAGATGTCGTCAGCACACTTGCCTCCTCCTGCTTTCACACACTTTGCATGCTCTGCAGAAATTACAGATGGATCCTAACCAACACCAGAAAGACCTTCACTCAGTCCGTCACCAGTTTCTTAGTATTGCAAAATCCAGCACCCACTTGTGACCTCTTCAAACATGTACTAAACGCTTCTCAGACACTTACAGGCACATGCATCAAAGGATTTTGCGATCGCAAACGGTGCGAATCGCAAAAATCGGCCGTTTGCAATCGCAAAATCTGCTTTTGGAATGCATGAAGGGTGAAGGCCCTCGCAATTTGAGAATTCGCAAATATTTGCGAATTCTCAAATTGCGATTGCATTTGCGATTGCATTTAAGGAATCGCATTTTGCGATTCCTTAAATGCAATGCATTAAACTTTAAAAAATTCCGATTTCGCAATTAGGGTGAGCAAATTACCATGAGGTTGAACCTTATGGTAATTTGCGAAAACTTTGAAAAATGCACTTTTGTGCATTTTTCAAAGTTTCATGTTGTGCACACACATGCCCTTAGGGCATGTGTGTGCACAACATATGTGCACAGATTGATTTCAGGTGTGCAACAGGGTGTCCTTTGGACACCCCTGCACCCTTGAAATCGCATTCTCAATTTGCGATTCTCTAATTGCTAATCGCAAATTGAGAATGTCTCCCCATTCATTCCTCTAGGCCCATAGGAATGAATGGGGAGGTATTCCTTAATTGTGACTCGCAATTTGCGGGTTGCAAATAAGGAATATTAAGAAATCACAATTTTATTGGCGATTTCTTGATGCATTGCATTTTGCGATTCCTTAATTGCAATTCCTTATTTTTCGCAATTAAGGAATCGCAAAAAGTAATATTGATGCATGTGCCTGTTACTGCAGAACTTCTAGGAAAGCTATGTTCCTGGATATATGCACACTGCTGGGAAGTCAGTTTATGCACTAGCTTAAAACTTCCACTTGCCATTGAGCTCAGAAACCTGATCAGCTATATCACATGTTAATGTTACTGGAAGGAAAGAAAAGTGTAATTTATACAGCCCCAATGATAGCTTTTCTTTCAGGAACCCTTCTAATGGTGTAATAGGGCTTGCACCAAACCTTAGTGGGAAATACAGGCTTGTATACTACACTATTACTGGAAGAGACAGTAAGCGGTCAGGGAGAAGCAAGAGCAGGGCCAAAGCGATACCGCCAAACTGGTTACACATAAGCTGAAGAAGACTGCTTTTGAGGGGGGCCTTGCTAGCCATGAACATTCAATGCCACCCAGTCCTAGTGGCCGAGGTCCGGGAGGCTGGGTGCAAACTGGCCTTGTAGAGTGCCACTGCTGTCACAATATGGGCCACATGGCTAACTAGTGCCGCCTAAAAAATATAACACCATCAGAATGGGATAGCATCAGGAGAGCCCTCACAGAACATCCACCCACAAAGCCAAGCACAGAACAAGGCACATGCATGACAAAATCAACTTCAAGGAAATCAGGTCGCAGCCCCCTCACCAACTGGTTGGATGGGCTCAGCCACGTCAAGGTGGGGTGACTGTCTGGGGTTGCAATGCCCTAGTACAATCACAGAGTACAAACACACTGTAAGTCCAAGACCATCTTCCGAAACAACCTATCCCCTTCATATCACTCCCAGTCACATTTCCTTACCTGCCACCACCTACAGCCTTCAGGACGACCATGCTATGTTGATCGGGAGTCCACACCAGAATTAGCCATCTGGGTACCCGCAGGGGACCTAGGACCCCCTCTGCTGTTGGTTCCCCAGTGCAAGGGCTGACCACATCCCCGGCGGGTGGACTGTCTGGTGTGGGGGCAGAGCAGGCCCCCAAGCTGATAAATAAAAACAGGCACCCAGGACCCTCACACAAGTCCAATTTTGGACAGGCCACGTATGTCTCAACGGCCCCAGGGGTTACCGTTAAATGCAGGCCCCTCTTTGGTTCCAAAATGAGGTGAGTGCTTAGCACCGGGAGCCGGGTTCCTCAACACGCAGAGGGTATCAATGGTCACGATGGCAGCAATATCCTCAGAATTCCTGGAAAATCCAATCACATGACCCCTGTCCATAGGAAAATCTGTCAAATTCATTAGGGCCACCACCATTAGGCTGAGCACATAAGGTTCCCACGAGACCCCTGACTCTGACAAAACACCACAAACAAACACAGTTTCAGCCATTACTCTTCAGGTGCCTACGGGGTCCACATATGGCCTTCCACCCACCCCCAGTGTCCTTCTCTTAAAATTAAGCAATGCCCAAAAACACAGGCAACTGCCCACCGGACCCCACAAAACAGCCCTAAAACAGCCCAAAGATTCTCGACCCTTCCAGAAGAAGGGTGTAACTCAGCTTAATTAGAGATAGACCTCGCTCCATGCCACGTGTCAAGGCTCAAAGGACGAACACGTGTCAACAGAACCATTAAACTAAAATCCAAACATCAACTTCCCTTCACAATTGCACGCAGCACATGCAAGTCAAAAGGACACATCTGCCCCGATCAAAGTGTCACACCTTTAAACAGATGACCTGACCTGACCTCGTCAGAGCCGGTCGCTCCTCCCGCTGCGTGGCTCCTTCTGAGTGCGCCGGTCCCCCCTGCTCTTGCCACCAGTTCGCCGCTGCCCCCAGGGCTCAGGTGCCTCTTGGTCGTGTTTTACTGTGCTCTGTTCCTAATTTTGTGTATTTTCTGATCTGTATCTAATTTTGTTTGCCCGCTCTGCCCCTGTAATTTTCTGAATTTGCGCTTGTCTGCCGCCTGTTTCCCGCTGTTTTTTTCCCCGCTCCACGCTCCCTGCCGCTGCTCCCCAGTGGCCCCGCCCCCCTTTTCCCTTCTGTACCCTCTCCCCTCCTATTCGCCACCCCGTTCCCGCCTCCCAGCTTCTCCTCCCTCCCACTGGCTATTTAGGAGGTGGACACGCGACGGGGAGCTGTGACCTGACCTGACCTCGTCAGAGCCGGTCGCTCCTCCCGCCACGTGGCTCCTCCTGAGTGCGCCGGTCCCCCCTGCTCTTGCCGCCAGTTCACGCTGCCCCCAGGGCTCAGGTGCCTCTTGGTCGTGTTTTACTCTGATCTGTGCCTAATTTTGTGTATTTTCTGATCTGTGTCTAATTTTGTTTGCCCGCTCTGCCCCTGTAATTTTCTGAATTTGCGCTTGTCTGCCGCCTGTTTCCTGCTGTTTTTTTCCCTGCTCACCGCTCCCTGCCGCTGCTCCCCGCCCCCTTTTTCCCTTCTGTACCCTCTCCCCTCCTATTCGCCACCCCGCTCCCGCCTCCCAGCTTCTCCTCCCTCCCTCCTTCCTCCCACTCTCCAATTATGGCAGAGTCCGCATGTACGCGCAGCGTTCACGTGCAGCGGGCGTGCCGATTGTGCGCCAAAGGTGCGCCAAAGGCAAGCCCGTCTGCGCCCGTCCGCGCCTGGCCCGCGCCCAGCGCCAGGATCCCTGGCCCCCGAAGATGCCAGCCCACACGACGGACTTACGACGCCGCCACCCTCAGCGCACTCAACACCGGACGGAACCCCGCCTGCTACCGAGCCACCCTGAAACGCACCCATGGACCCTTCGCCTGCCAAGCCTGTAAGTTCACCTACCTCCGGACCTGCACCGCACCCGCCAAGCCGAGCACCGGCAACAACCACCTCAAGTGCACCCGCTCCGTCCACAGACACGCCGTCGAACTCTGGAACCTGCTCGACACAACATTGTTAGGATATGGGTCTAGGGGTCTAGTCCCCTTTCAGTGACCATGAACTGACATCACATGATCTACCAGGAAGGGGATATAGGTTTGTCCTACCTTTACTTCTCTGCTTGTTATTGCTATTGTGTGGGTTCCCGGTTCCTGGTTGCTGGTTGCTGATTCCTGGGTGTCCCAGAGTCGTTCCTGTATTCCTCACGGGCTCGTGAGGATTATTTTGCTCCCCTTCGGAGTCTTTGCTTTTTGTCCTTGTATTCCATCCCCTTTTTCCTTCCCTGGCGTAGTTAGTTAGGATTCCTTGGTCCATTCCCCTTTCCTGGTGTTTTTCTAGTACACGTTTTTGGAGGCTAGGGGTTAATAGGGGCTCCTGTTCACCTCCTATTGCTGAGCCTTCTTCCAGTCCTAGTAAGTGGTGAAGTGTGGAGGAGACGCGGTACATATCGGGGCTTTTGCTTTGTTTCTTGCGTTCCTCTTTCTCACCGCTCCACATCGTTATACGCGGAAATGACGTTTTAGATCATTCCGCGATTAGGTTTTGTTCTCGAGTGATGGTTTAGCCGGACCTTCTACCGTACCTTTTCCTGTCCCCTTCCCAGTGCCGTTTTCACTATTGAACGAAAAAGGAAAGTTTTTTTTTGGCTCATGTCGATATAGAGGCATGTTCTTTTTCCCCTAACGCTCCAAACTAAACAAGGGACACCATACAACGTATGAGTCATTTTCCTGAGTCCAAGAGAGTTTATCTTGGATTGGTTTTTATCTGCTGCCCGATGTCTTCACGAAGCTAAGCCTGCATCCTCCACTGGTAAGCGAGTTGAGATTGCCTTGGCAGGACATGGTCACTGGTTTTGGGGTATTTGGGACTGGTACATATATTGTGAAGTGTGTTCCTTTTGTTTACATAGGTGCAGAAGCGTGGAGGAGGAAGCAGGGGAGCAGTGCCCTTTCGTTCCATCAGGGGTGGAAGACTTGGTGTCTCTTCATATTCCACCCTCTTTCCAGGTCCATCGGCACACTCATAGTTACTATCTTGTGAGTGGCATATGGGCAGGGGAAGTGGATTGGTGCATACTTCGTTCCTGCAGTGTGTGGGCTGAGCGGGCGGAACCCAACAAACATCACCAGACGTCGCCTTCCTCACAGAAACCTGGATGAACGCCTCCTCAGCACCCGACATCGCCATGGCCATCCCGGACGGATACAAGATCACACAGAGGGACCGCGTCAACCAGACGGGAGGAGGCATCGCCATCATACACAAGAACACCATCCACATCTCGACCAACTCCAACGATACCTTCGCCGCCGCCGAACACCTCCACTTCCAGATACACACCGACCCCAAGACAACCCTCAGGGGCACCCTCATCTACAGACCCCCAGGACCACGCACACAATTCAGTGAAGACATCTCAGACTTCATCAGCCCACACGCCCTCCCCTCCGCTGACTACATCCTCCTAGGGGACGTCAACTTCCACCTGGAGAACAACAAGGACAGCAACACCACCACCCTGCTGGACAACCTCGCCAACCTCGGACTCAAGCAACTGGTGAACACCCCCACCCTCTACGCCGGCCACACTCTTGACCCCGTCTTCTCCTCCAGCAAGACCATCTCCTTCAGCCACTCCACAGGACTCCATTGGACAGACCACAGCTTCGTCCACTTCAGCTTCAGAAGAACCACGACCCACCACCACCCGCAACAGGCTCCTACCCGGAGCTGGAGCAAGATCACCGGCGAGCAGCTCACCACCTCCCTCAGCCAGAACCCTCCCGCCAGCACAACGGACCCCAACGAAGCAGCCAGCAACCTCACTCAGTGGCTGACCGCCAGCACCGACGACCTCGCACCACTAAAGAACCCTCCCAACAGGCCCGGCAGCAAGAAAGCCCCCTGGTTCACCGACGAACTCAAGGACTCCAAGAAGAACTGCCGCACCCTCGAGAAAGCCTGGCGCCACGACCAGACCGCAGACAACATGACCGCCCTCAAGCACGCCACCCGCAAGCACCACCAGCTGATCCGCACCACCAAGAAGACAGCATTCAAAGAATGACTGGACAACAACGCCCACGACAGCAAGGAACTCTTCAGCATCATCAAAGAGCTCTCCAACCCCAGCCCCGGAAACAACGACACCACTCCTTCGCAAGACCTCTGCGACTCACTCGCCTCGTTCTTTCACCGCAAGATCGCCGACATACACAACAGCTTCAGCGCATCAACCACGCACCCAACCGCCGAACCAACGCCCACCACCACCACCCTCTGCAACTGGACCCCGGTCAGCACCGAAGACACCACTCGCACGATGAACACCATCCACTCCGGGTCACCAACCGACCCCTGCCCCCACCACGTCTTCAACAAGGCCGACTCCATCATCGCACCCCAACTCCGGGACATCATCAACACCTCCTTCCACACCGCCACCTTCCCGGAAAGCTGGAAGCACGCCGAGCTCAGCGCCCTCCTGAAGAAACCAACAGCGGACCCCACCGACCTCAGGAACTTCCACCCCATCTCGCTCCTCCCTTTTCCCGCCAAAGTCATCGAGAAGACTGTCAACAGACAGCTCGCCGCCTTCCTCGAGACAAATGGATCCCTCGACCCCTCGCAGTCCGGTTTCCGAGGCAACCACAGCAACGAGATCGCCCTGATCGCAGCCACCGGTGACATCAGATCCCTGCTCAACAACGGGGAAACAGCGGCCCTCATCCTCCTGGACCTCTCTGCAGCGTTCGACACTGTCTGCCACCGCACCCTAGTACAGCGCCTCAGCAACATCGGAATCCAAGAAAAGGCACTGGAGTGGATCATCTCGTTCCTCGCCGGAAGAACCCAGAGAGTCCGCCTCTCCCGTTCAGATCCGAGGCCACCAAAGTCATCTGCGGCATACCACAAGGATCATCACTCAGCCCAACCCTCTTCAACGTCTACATGAGCCCCCTCGCAGCCATCGCACGCCAACACAACCTTAACATCATCTCCTATGCTGACGACACTCAGTTGATCCTCTCCCTCACCAACGACCCTGCCACCGCCAGAACCAGCCTACACAAAGGGATGAAAGACGTCGCCGAGTGGATGAAGAACAGCCGCCTGAAACTGAACTCAGACAAGACGGAAGCCCTGATCCTGGGATCATCACCCTCCGCCTGGGACGACTCCTGGTGGCCCCCTGCCCTGGGCACCACTCCCAAGCCAACGGACCACGCACGCAACCTGGGCTTCATCCTGGACTCCTACCTCTCGATGACCAGACAAGTCAACGCCGTTTCCTCATCATGCTTCAACACCCTGCGCATG
Organism: Lissotriton helveticus; assembly: GCF_964261635.1. Lineage (NCBI taxonomy): Eukaryota > Metazoa > Chordata > Amphibia > Caudata > Salamandridae > Lissotriton > Lissotriton helveticus. The sequence goes on from NC_136061.1 coordinate 125,879,877, forward strand.
CTCCGTAAGATCTTCCGATGGATCCCCACCGAGACCAGGAAGACCGTCACCCAGGCACTCGTCACCAGCCGACTGGACTACGGGAACACCCTCTACTCCGGAACCACAGCCAAACTTCAGAAAAGACTCCAACGTATCCAGAACGCCTCCGCACGACTCGTCCTGAACATCCCCCGACACAGCCACATCTCCGACCACCTGAGAAACCTGCACTGGCTCCCCGTCAGCAAGAGGATCACGTTCAGGCTCCTCACCCACGCACACAAGGCTCTCCACGACCTGGGCCCCAAATACCTCAACAACCGCCTGACCTTCTATACACCCACCCGCCAGCTACGATCGACCAGCCTTGCCCTCGCCGCCGTACCACGCATCCGCAGAGCCACCGCCGGAGGAAGATCCTTCTCCTACCTGGCAGCCAAGACTTGGAACTCCCTCCCTAGCCACCTTCGGCTGACCCAGGACCATCTCTCCTTCAGGAGGCAACTCAAGACCTGGCTGTTCGAGCAGTAACGGACCCCTCTCCCCCAGTGCCTTGAGACCCTTCCGGGTGAGTAGCGCGCTATACAAATGCTATTGATTGATTGTTTGATTGAAACAGTACAGCCCACCGGAAAAGAGCGTGATCCCCACTGTAGCTAGGAGGGGGGAAACTCAAATTCAAAGAGCATTAAAACAGTTTAACACTCACTACTCCCTTAAAATTCACGCAACTCTTCAAACTGTTTAAAACTCACCATCCTCCTAAAAACCTTACCACTTTCTTTTCAGGACCCATGAGGAATTTTGTGCTCTTGGCTAAACCATTGAGCGCATTGTTAAAATGTAAACTCAGGTATTTTCCAGACAAATGCCCAACAATGTGTATTTTCTGAATGAACCTACATACCTGCACCTCTTATCCTACAAGTAATTCCTTTGACCAAAGGGCAATCACTCAAGTAATATAGAATACATTGCCTTTGCCAACAATCCCTTGAAAAAAGTTGTTTAAAATGCATCACGACAAGACACCTCTGGGCACCCAGACGACAGACATCTCACCCGAAGATGACTCTACAGCCTACAAATGCTTTTTAAGTTATGTATTTGTTTTATTTCTGTACACACTCTATTTAGCTGGGGGGCTCTTGAGCTCCTCTGGAGCTAGACGTATGCCTAATCTAAAAAATTCTGCTTCTACATTCCTGCAGCACATGAACAGAGACTTCTCTCACCTCACAAACACCTACACCAAACCAAACGCTAGTATTCCTCATGCACTACACAGTGCACTCTTACACAACACCGGTATCAACACATGACTGCCGTTGGCACCCACACTATGAACAAATCATGTTATATATGTTCATTTATATCTCACACTGTAGGTGCAGACAGACTTTATCTATCCGACGAGATAGCCCCTGAAAGAACAAAATGCTTCGTCCCAATGTACCTATGTAGGATCAGGGAGAAAATCCAATTTCATAGAGTAGAAATCGTAATGCACTAGTAAACATAATATGGTATGAGGCAAACTGCACTGTATCTATTTACCGTACCAAGATACGTCCAATTCGAGGTAGACAGGATGAACAGAAGGATAACCTTAGGAGAGGGCATCTTTTTGGCCACGGGACTTCGTAGAAAAGAGGTTCCCGTTGGTAGCAAGACGACTGCACCAATGTACAAATACGTCTGCTCCTGGCCCGTCTGCAGTCCTAGGATGACCCTTAACATCTTTGGGGCCACCTTCTTTAATTTAATGACAATTGGACACAGAACATGGAATTCCAGTGCAGGGACATTCATCTCCATCACATGCTGGGAAATAAGTCCCATGGGAGGGAGTTCAATGCTAGCCGAGACACCCCATGCTGGGAAATCCAGGATCCCAAGGTCAATAGGTACACATGGTTGGAGGGGAAAGGAAAATCCCTAATTGTATGGAAACTTACACTGTGCTCTTTATGTTTCAGAGACAAAGGAACTATAACGTTAGGTAATAATGAAACTCTGACCTGATACTGTATGTACTGGACCGGAAATGGGGCACCTCCACGCTGATGGACATATACTAACAGTGTGGCGACCTTGCCTACACCCAGCTCGTCCCCGGGTGGTGGGGCATCTGCACCTTCATGACCATACACATCCTAACCCTGGAAATCCCTGGAGAAGATCTAGCTGAGTTGTTTCCATCCCTTACAGAAGAAAACAACTCTGGTGCATCAGGCGTGAAGGAGGAGAACTGCTGATTATTTTGACTGGGCTCAGTACGAGGACATTTCCGAAGAATTTGAACTCTTCACAGAGGCTCAAATAAATGCCGGAAGATCAATACCCTTCTTCACTGTGCAATCAAAAGTCAACAACTGCTGGTTACAAATAACTAGGGAGGATGGATGTAAAAGATCAACAATATTGTGATCAGCCTAAACGCTATCAGGGAAGAACAGAGAGCCATCTGCCTTATGGCGATACAACATCGGTACCTGTTGGACTTGATGACCCCAATAGAGGGGGGGGGTACCAAGATTGGTGCTCCCTCTTGTACTTTTATTCCCGGAAACGACATGGATAATGAGACATTAGCTCGTGTCATCCAAGATCTGCATCATCTGCAAGCTTACATGAAGTAGGAGGGAGGTGGCCCTAAGCAGGACTGCTTGTGCTGTATCTTTTTGGTGGATCCCCTATAGGTGTCCATACCAGTCACGTCAATTATGCCAGTTTTCATTATTGTACTTCTGTTATGTGTTTTCCTACAAGGGGGGTGTTTCCTGGTGTAAAAACAAAGTCCTCAAATTGTCGTGTAGTTCCTACTAATCCAATAGGATCTGCTCATTGTTTGGACAACATAAATTAGGGGCTAGGTGCCAAGACTGATTCCGGACACCCCGTAGTATATATGTTGGCTTATTGCTCACAGAGCCACCATAATCACCCACTGAACATGACAACCCTGACCCCTGAGGGATCTTGGAAGCAGTTACTCTGTGCTCACTTATTCTTAGAGAAGTATACAGAGAATACACAGTGGGACGTTTTCAATACATTTATTGAACCAATGTTATTCTTGCAGAAAAAACATTTGCTGCAATGATTAATAGACAGAAGCAGATAGACGTGTTTACAAGCACCAAAAGCATGAATAGTTGATATAGTTCTACCATGGTACTAAAACAATGTATATATGCTGGCAGAAATAACAAAGCGTTACAAAAGGGGATTGTGATGGACGGAGCTTCTGAACCAATCAAACACTCACACCCAGTCAACAGATCTGGGTTTTCTCCATCACCGTTCTTTAGCCCACTCTGCCACCCCAGTTCAGACATGGCCATATGCAAATCAGTCTGACCCTGTGCCTCATGGGAACAGTCCAGCCTGAACTGCCAAGCCATGCCTTCCCTGGACCGGATTCAAGCTTCCTAGGACCGGTTTCTGGCATTACAGCCGTCTTCAGCCAGGCTTGCTTGAATCCAGTGGCAAAGTGTGAGTGTTTGATTGGTTCAGATGCTCCATCCATCACCACCCCCTTTTGTACCGCTTTTGGCCGCCATAAGTGTGGCAGGGTATGCTCAGACGTGAGTCCCTTGCTCACTTTGCCACTGGATTCAAGCAAGCCGGGCTGAAGAAGGCTGTAATGCCAGAAACCGGTCCTCGGAAGCTTGTTTCCGGTCCAGGGAAGGCATGGCTTGGCAGTTCGGGCTGGACTGTTCCCATGAGGCACAGGGTCAGACTGATTTGCATATAGCCATGTCTGAACTGGGGTGGCAGAGTGGGCTAAAGAACAGTGATGGATTAAACCCTGATCTTTTGACTGGGTGTGAGTGTTTGATTGGTTCAGATGCTCCATCCATCACCACCCCCTTTTGTACCGCTTTTGGGCAGATATAACAAGGCAGTAATCAAGTGTACTCCTATTATGCATAGTGTACCTAGAGTGTGTGTAGGTGTACAGCCAAGTATCCACCCGAAGGACGATCCAACCTTATTACCTCATGGGATAGAATGAAGGACCCCGTCTTGGTCATGAACTGGACATACCTCACAAGATGTCAGACCGCTGCAAAGGTGAGGTCTCAGCATGCAGTGACCCTAGGTGTCAGCAGAAGTGGTTGTTTCTGCTAATCTATTGGGATGCTGATCCTTTATAATAGAAAGCAGACTTGCGATGTGCGTATAGATTAGTGATGTTATGGGTAAGTATATAGCCCTGTTGCCCCATGGATGAAGATAGAGATGTCATTCGTACATAGTGCGAAACAAGACCTTGTACATGATGTTCAGGGCACTGTTATGTTATGTTATGTTATGTTACTGTTTGTTTTGTAGAGCGCTCAGCTGCTCCAAAGAGCGTCCCGGCGCTTAAGATCATCACACCAAATACCAGCAGCAAACACACAGCCATAACAGAAAATAAAACCAGAATTAACCATAACAGCATTACATAGCAAACAGGTGAGTTTTAAGTCCTTTCCTAAACACCGAGAGATTGGTGCATGCCCGCAGCGTCAGGGGCAATGTATTCCAGAGGCAGGGTGCAAGGTAACTAAAGGAGCGACCTCCACAGCGAGCACGCTTCACTGTTGGAACGATAGCCTTGGCCTGGGCAGCAGATCTCAGAGGTCTAGATGGAAGATAAAAATTGACCCTTCTCTGCAGATATTCAGCGCCGAAATTGTGAAGCGCCCTAAACGCTGTAGTTAGGGTCTTGAAGAAGATACGCTTACGAATCGGCAACCAGTGTAGAGAGACAAGGAGACTGCTGGCCCTAGATCTTCTAGTTAGACCGAAGATTGCTCTGGCTGCAGAATTTTGAACTATCTGTAGACGAGTCAGCAGATATTCAGGAAGACCTAAGTAAAGGATGTTGGCGTAGTCTAGGCGCGAGCCAATTAATGCTTGCACCGTGATTTTCTTATGCTCCAAAGATAAATAGGGCAAAAACTTACGCAACATCCTTAAGATGGCAAAGCACTTCCCCGTCAAGCCAGCAACCTGGGTTTTGAAGGAAAGAGTGTTGTCGACCATCATACCCAGGTTCTTAGCTGTGACCGAATCGCTGGCAGGGGGAGACATGGCCGAAGGCCACCATTGCTTCCATCGTGGGTCTGCAGAACAGCCAAAGAACAATATCTCGGATTTGTCGGAGTTGCATTTGAGGCCGTTTTTCCCAAACCAGTCAAACACAAACTCCAAACACTTCCGAATGGCTGCTCCATCGAAGTCACAACCCCTGTCACAAGTGAACAGGAGCTGCGTGTCATCCGCATAGGATATGATCTGGGCCCCTAGCTCCTCCACCCGTGCCGCAAGAGGTGTAAGGAAGATATTAAAGAGGGAAGGACTCAGTATGGAGCCCTGCGGGACCCCTACCTCAAGCTGTGGCATCCGGGCGGAGAAAGGGGGAGCCCAGATCGTTTGTCTCCGATCGGCCAAAAAAGACTGAAACCATGCGAACACCGTACCCCGCAGCCCAATCTCCCAGAGTCTAATTAGGAGGAGGTCATGGGGGACGGTGTCGAAGGCCGCCGACAAATCAAGCATGATGAGCAGGGCCTTTCCACCCCTATCGAGGGTCTCCTTCACAATCTCAGTTACCTCAAGTAGAGCGGTCTCGGTGCTCAGGTTAGATCTAAATCCAGACTGTGACTGGTGTAAAAGGGAGTTACCCTCTACAAAGTTGGTAAGGGTGGAATGAACATACTTTTCAGTGATCTTGGCCAGGGCAGGGAGCAGCGAGATAGGCCTATAGTTGGAATGCAGTTTGGCATCTGCATTCGGTTTTTTAATAAGGGGAAGAACTAAGGCCTGTTTCCAGGAGGAGGGGACTTTGCCCGACTTCAAAGATGCATTAATGAGAGAGTTGATGATCGGGTTAAGGGCAGGTGCCAGGGTCGCAAGACACTTGGCGGGACAAGGGTCCAGAGGAGAGCCAGATTTCAGGCTAGACAAAAGGTCAAGCGAGACCTGAGGCTCTAAAGAGGGAAAACAGTGCAGGGTAGGGCCCACGGAATCCATATGCATCGCTAGTGGGCATAACCCGGGGTTGGACAGGCCGCCGACCTCTGAACCCGTACTCAAGCTGATCTGGGTTCCTTGCAAAGCTGACTGGATAGTACGTATTTTATTAGTAAAAAATACTGCAAGCTCCATGACCCAAGGTTCCGAGAAAGCAGACGCAGGAGTGCAGCAGGAGGGGGAGGTGAATTCTTTAACAATCTTAAAGATCTCTTTGCAGGAGCTGTCTGCTTCCTCGATCCTTTTGGCCAAAAAGGATTTTTTCTCTGCAACGATCTCCCTGTGGTATTCTTTCACTGCTACTCTGTAAGACTGCTTAGCCGATGTATCATAGTGCCTCCTCCAAATTCTCTCCAGCCTCCTGCAGTGCCTTCTCTTGGCCGCCAAGGCAGCAGAGAACCACGGGGCTGATGCTCGTGCCAGTTCAGATCTAACCTGGCGAGATGGTGCCAAGGATTCCAGACGTGCAGTGAGCCAATTCTGAAAACACACCACATCATCCTCCAAACTGCCCGTAAGAACACAAGGATGGGTTTCTAAGGCCTGGGTGATCATGACCGGGGTGACTTTGTGGAAGGCTCTAGAACTACGAGCAGCGAGCCGCTGCGAAATGCGGGCGGCCACAGGCTGATGTACTAACGTGAAATCAGCTAGGAAATGGTCCGACCAGAGAACTGGGGCAAGGGAGGAAAGGACCACCGGAACGGTCGAAAAAATTTGATCTAAAATATGCCCCTTCTCATGTGTAGGAGACTGTAGGTACATATGAAGTCCCACCGACGATGCCATGTCCAAAAATTTTTGCACTTCAGGATCCTCGCCCTTATCCATGTGGATGTTAAAGTCCCCGAGTATAAGGCAGTGTTTTGCTCTAAGACTCAGTGTGGAAATGATCGATAGCAAATCCTCTGTAAAGGAGCCCAAAGGGCCAGGTGGTCTATAAAGCAAAAGCCCCAGGCAGGATTGATGGGGGGATAGGGCCAGGGAGAAGGCGAGGGTTTCACAGCCAGGTAAATCATCCGTCGACAAGATGGTACAAGGAATGTGCCTTTTAATGATAAGTGCAACTCCGCCTCCCCTTCCCTTGCATCTGTCTCGACGGAAAATAGCATAAGAGGGAGGGATGGCAATAGCCAAATCAGGTTCCGAGCCCTCACCGAGCCATGTTTCTGTGAGAAAGAGACAATCTATGTCATCTTGTGTTAAGAGAATATATATGTCGAGAGCGTGCTGAGGAAGAGACCTGGTATTTAACAAAGCGTATTTACTACCTAAAGGAGGGAGCTTGCCAGAACAGGGAATTGTGGGGACCGGCATCCACCCACACGTGGTGCACTCAGTAATATCCCCAACAGAGTAGGGGATAGCTCGCTGACATGGAGCAGTGTGTACATTGTAAGACAGAAGATCATCTCTAGTGTACATGAAGCCAAGAGCTAAGAAGAACCCACCAGAAACGCTTCCCGAGCGCTTCCGGGACGATGACGGGCGCAGACGGGCTGACTCAGGCAAGACTCCGGCGCAGCGACGGCGCCCCCGCGAACGCGACCGCTAGCGCGGTAGAACACTGATTCCTTATATGTGGTAGACTAGAGCGCTCCCACCACTCTAGCCCCCACTCAAGATGGCCGCCGAGTGCAGAAAAGCCTGAGCCCGGTTTGAAGCTCTAACGGCAGCTAGCGCCGTGATAGATGGGCGAAAATGCGTGCAAGTGTATCAGAGGTATGCTGAGTGCATTTGCAACATGAAAATCACACAATTTAAAAATTTGCTAAAAATCACAAAAAACGATCCGTTTTGCTCACGGAGCGCTAAATACAATGCACATGCTCTGTGCTTCACCAAAATCAATTCAGACTGGTATAAGGGATAGATCTCGCGAGCGCTGCTTCAGGGCTCCTTATATGTGGTAGACTAGAGCGCTCCCACCACTCTAGCCCCCACTCAAGATGGCCGCCGAGTGCAGAAAAGCCTGAGCCCGGTTTGAAGCTCTAACGGCAGCTAGCGCCGTGATAGATGGGCGAAAATGCGTGCAAGTGTGTGATAATATATAAACACGTTTAGGTTCACGGAAACTAATCCAACATTGTTGTGCACGCAAATATGTGCAAAAGGTCACAACTGAAAATTTTATTGTGAGGACAATGTAAGAAATAAGCTGCTTCGCTACACTGGCCGAACTTGGAAATATAACAAAATTAGGTAGTGTGCACATAGCTAGGTAAAAAGTAACAGACACTATAGACACACGCCCACTTTTTAATAATATAACTGTCATGTCTTATGAGGTGGATAAAGTTGATGAAGAATCTTCTAGAAGGGGGAGTGTTTGAATGGTTAAATATGATGCAAATTAATACCGTGATAATGTCAACATGTGCTCTAACCTGAGTCCACACAACTGTGCTGATATCAACAATAACAATATCAATGTATGCCATATTCCATGTACAAATGACAATGTTGGTACCAATAAAAGCGATGTCGATGAATGTCATGATCTCGGAATGTATAACTATGCCAATATCTGTAAAAACAATATTAATGTATGGTATGACAACTGTGACACAATATAGAGAAAAATCAATAAAAATAACACCAGTGAGTGCCATATTATTTTTAGGAGTTCCAGTTAACTAGCACTATTGCTATCAGATTTGCCCTGAGTCAGAGTTACCAGCTAGCTCTCAGTACCACCGTGGTCAGACAGGCCCTGTGAACCACACTCAAGCCTATCGAATAACAGGTCACAGGTGTATTCCCTTTTAACCCAAAAAAAACGTGATTGATTCACAGATAGATAGTTGCACCACAAATAGGCCCATGACAATTGCCCCAATAAAACACGTTTAGACAAAGGCTCACATTCTTCCAAAATACCACAAAGCTAGATCCCACATATAGATAGAAATTCTCAGCCAATCAGAACACAACATGCACACCACATGTAATGATAATAAAAAAATAATTCCACATTTTGTAAAGCGTGACTTATCACCTCTATGTGTATCCAGGCGCTGGGGGCCATCGGGGAGATTAAGTGAGCTATTGCCCAGAGTCACATAATGCTGAGCTGAGCTGCAGCTAGCGCTGGGGATTGAAGCGTGAGCCTCGCGCTCCGGAGACAGAAGATCTGGACACTGCCTCATACCTCCCCCAATCATTCCTCATGCTGGAAATCTGGACACATACACACTGGCCCCCACTAGCTCTACAAGAAGCCGAGAGACATCTACATCCCTATGCCCAAACTTGTTAATTTACAACGGATATGCTTTCAAGTAAGCCGAAATTGGTTTATTGTACCTCATAAGGGGGCACGTGTATCAATATTAGGAATAGTGATTACCTAATTATGATTTTCTGTGAATTGGAATTAATTAATCGCTATCGTAATGTATGAAACTCCATTAGTTTCATTTAGCAATTCCTAGGGGGTTGCCAATCGACCTACCTCATTAATATTAATGAGGTAGGTCACAATTTGCGACCCATTAGGAATCGCTAAAATCACGGTGAATGTTGGCCTGCTGGGGTTAGCAGACCACCATGTCCGTGATGGTCTTTTAAATAAAACAATATTTTTTTTTAATGTAGTTTGTTTCCCTTAAGAAAACAGGTTGCATTTAAAAGAAAAGTTTTCTTGTAATTTTTCATGAGCAGGCAGTGGTCCACTGGACCGGTGCCTGATCTTAAAAAACGTTTTTGACACCATTCACAAAGGGGAAGGTGTCTTTTGCGGGCCCCTTCCCATTTGCAAATGGGTTTCCAACAAATTGAATCTGGTATTTGGTCGCAAAACATTCATACATAACGCTGTAATTCGGTATTAGGAAGGGGCGCCTAAACACGCCCCTTCCTGATACTGAAACGTAAACCCATAGAGGTTGGTCCTTAGGAAAAGCCTTTTTTGCATTCACAAACAGGTCAATTCTGCGAATTGGCCTGTTTGTGAATGTAAAATAGCTTCATACACGTGGCCCAAGTTGTATATAAAACTAGCCAAAACTATGAACACCTAAAGACTTTCCTCAGATGCATTCTGTTGAGACTCTCACTGCCACTGCGTTTAATTAAACCAACTTGTTCCTGTTTTGCCAAACACATCTTGTCTTTTCATTTCTTTACGGTAAATTCACATCCAAGCAACCTTTCAAAAGATGCACCATGTCTGCAAGTATCTGGAAAAAAAACTCATACATAATTTGTTGCAAATACATATTATAAGCAGTTTAATGTAAACCACTTTCTAAAAGAGCTGTCGTTTTCAGATGGTGGCTAATCATTCAGAAAGACTCCTTCTTTTGTGTAATGAACTGTAGCTGTTCAAAAATAACTTTATTTTGTATACATGCCTCTTCTCCGCTAATGAGTGTTCATTTTCAAGAGAAAGTAGCTAAAAAGAGCTGAAAAGGTTGTTTTCCCTTTCACATTGTTGTACTTATGCTTCTTTACCCGTCTTCCATACTATGCAGGCTCTGACAACATATCAACTAAAATACCTTTATTATTACAAGGAGGCAGTGATTCATTCGATCAGTGTTCGCAGGTGGCTGTATTATTTACAAAAGAAGACAATTTCTAATTTTCTGTTTGATATATACTCATGTTGGTAAAGAAAAATTGTAAAGAAAAAAAAAAGTGTTCGCAGGTGGGTCCTACTGACAGTCATTTTTGGAGACAGGCACTTTTCTCCCCTCATAAGACTTTGGCAGACACAAGAGGTGGAAAGAAGGAGGAAGAGGCAGAGGCAGACAGAAAAAACAATCATGAAGGGAGAAAGCAAGCCTGATAAATAACCTGCAAGTGTGAGATATAGGGGTAAGGAGTTCATGGTGTGAGGTATGATATTGAATCAGGATTGTGCAACCTTGGTTTTCAGTAAATCTGACATTCTGTAGCACTGAATGTGGGCTTCCGAGTAATCTTTGGGAACTGCAATTTAATATAATTCAAAATAAGCCATGCCTGGGAGCTCGTATTCTCCCAATAAAAGCCGGACTCTAATTTCCACATTGTAGTCAAGTTGTGATGTCTCAAGTTACTTGTAATAAAGAATTCAATTAGCGGCGCAACTGTAATAAGCTATTACAATTGAGTTGTGAAATCATAATACCTGCTGCCAGTAAATAAAGTGAAAGGTAGGTCATGGAGCATCACTGCAGCTGCAGTTTAAGAAACTAAACCCTGAACTGGCATTTAATTTTTGTAAATTCCACTCTAAAACTCACTTGATAAGACAAATCAAAGTAGAGCGAATTGCCCTAAAAAACATAGGGTCAAATTTTGTGATTCCTTAAATGCAATGTATGAAGCAAAAAAAATTAGCAAAATGTCCTTAAGGAATTTCAAAGTGCCATCTGATAGGAATAGGAAATTATTCTCAATTTACGATTCGCAATTTGCTAATCGCAAATTCAGAATAATTTCAAGGGTGCAGGGGTGTCCAAAGGACACCCTGTTGCACCCCTGAAATATGCATGGGTGCACATGTGGCACACATACATGCCCCATGTGTCTCAATTTGCGATTAGCAAATTGTGAATCGCAATTAAGGAATTTTAAGAAATCGCAAAAAAATGCGATTTTGTACATACATACCCATTTGCGATTCTCAAATAGCGATTTCTTAAATATCGCTATTTGAGAATCGCAAATGGGTATCTTGATACATATGGCCCTAAAAACCTTATACAACTTGAAATTCCTTAATATTTCTTAAAAGACCCTTACCCACCAGAATTATCCAACGGCATGCTACATTGTTGGGTCAGCACCTAATGTGGCGGAGAGGGTTCAACCTCCTTATGGTGGAGCACTTCTAAATGAAATTGTCAGTGATATCTGTGAAGTGTGTGTTAAAATGACCTTAGACATCACAATCTGATTTTATTGTGGATTTGGGAATAAGGGTAAGGTTGAAGAAGTGAAGAGATGTGACTAGCGGTGGCAATGATCCCCATCATCATTTAGGAGATTGTGGTCTACATGTTTCAACCACCTTGGCCCATACTGGGACTCGTGGCTTTTCTTAGGACCTTTCTGTAACAGATCTCTATCTGTTTAGATATACACACTATCCTGTGTTAGGTGTGCCAAAGATTATTCCTATTAAACTGTAAGTGAAAAAAGTCAGACAAATCAAATTATGCTTGCAAGTCACTGACTGACACATTTCCTGGCTACAGTGGCCAGGTACGTGTGGGATGAAGAAAGCACACACAACAGTACACAGTAATAGTTAACAGGTCAGGTTTCTCTGAAAAAAAATACCGGAGCCCAAAGTGCTTCAGATTAGTAAAACTAAATTAAAATCTGTTGTACGGGTCTCTAAATATAAACAAAATACTAAAAAATATTAACAAACAGATGACGGAGATGAAAGACTACTTCACTCGATCTAAATTCAGAAATTGAGAAAGGACATTAAACTTTTTTCCCATGAGTGGGTCTACCCCAACTCTAATAAGGGGATCCAAAGGAGAAGCCAGACAAAGAACCAAACACCAGGAATGAGCGTGGGGGCTCCATAGTGATCAAGCTGACGGGGTATGAACTGACCCCCAAACCAAAATAATATCTTAAATAAGGGCCTGGGATTTGTCCTCACCCCATCATTTGAGAGGTTCCGGTTACACTGTGACATTGCGGAATTCTGCAGGAAGATTGTGCTCTGTGTCTAGTTCAATGACAAGCAGGAACCAGACTCAATTTTTTTTAATTTAAACAAATGTTATTGTTTTCAAACATAACTAGGTTCTAGATAAAACAGTATATCACTAGACATTGAATCTGTCAATTAACTGAGATGACATATCCCATGCCCACACAGCAGGTCCCATATTACCGGGCAATATCCCAACAGTCAATATGGATACTGCTAGGCTAGTATCATTGTTATCTCAAACACACCATCCCCGCTCGTACCTGGGGTTCCTCTTAATAAGAAGCAACAGAACCCCCAGACTACCTCGCCCCTCCCATCCAACGTGTGCTTTGGTTGGGCCTGTTGCCCACTGTCAAGGGGATGGTTAAATACTTTCCCCATTGTGAAGTCTAGAGGGGGCCACCAAACCCCCACAGTGATGTTGCTGCCCTGACCAGGAGATCATCCATGTGACCTCATATTGGTGAATTCGACTTGCCTGCAGGGCTAGGAACCAACCCATAGGTCAAAAGTATTGCCCAGGAAATCAGGAGGTGTGTGGTGGCTCCTCGGGTGCAGGTAGATCTGGGTGTTTCAGCTCCTCCATTAATGCCTCCCATGCTCTCGCAGCTTCTAGGGATCCCCGACCCTGTCTTGCATCTCTCAGACGGACAGCTCCCTCATAATCCGACCAATGCAGGACGTTCCTCTTCGAACCTTTGATACTGGGCCTTTCAGAGCCTGGCAATCTCCCTTTTGGCTCAAAGCACTGCCAGGTCCTGGAAGTTACTAGTCACTTTAGTCTTGGCAGTATGAGGTACCCAATGGTGGAGACAGTGTCCCGGTGTGCAGTGGACATCTCTATCTATCACTTTGGTCAAAGTATCTGTCACCAACATCCAGTAGCGGCCCAGCACTGCGTAGCTCCAAAACATATGTAGGAACTCGGCTCTTGGTACTTCACGTCAGGGGCGTTCAGCCTCCACCCTCACATACCTTTGCATCTATAGCAGTCCCCAGGCCTTCTTACCAGTGCGATTGTAAGTCATCCCGCAGTGTAAACCACCCACCCCGGAGCTGCCAATATAGAGAAGAGACCGCCTTGTACGTGACCAGGGAAAGTAGTATATATTGACACCCTTTCACCAGTGGGAGTTCTGACAGCTCCAACCCCCAGTGCTTCTGAATCACCGCCATGAGGGCCCTATGAAATAGAAAGTGACCTTGCAGTAGGTTGTATCGCTCTCTAAAGTCTTCAAATAGCAATAACGTTACATTCTCATACAAAACTCCCATCGTGGTTGCACCAGCTGCCACCTAGTCCCTTAACCCACACCGGTTACCTCCATGCGGGAGTTCGAGCAGAAATTCAAGTGGGATATCTGGGTGACAGGACCTCAAAGTTAAGCACTTATTGAGCACTCTAAGTTCAACACTATCTGTTGTTCCCAGGGTTGGTAATCGCAGTGCCAAGCGGGATAAACAACAAAGGTCTGGAACACAGGAGCCCAAATTCTCTGTTCGTCGGACTCTTCCCGCCACCACCTGCGTCAGCCATTGTTAGTAGTTCTGTCTGGTAATAACACTCAAAGTCTGGGAGGGGCTCCACATCCTGGACAGCACCACTCTGCACCACTCTGCACCTACCTGACCCCCAAATAAATACAACTATCAATGAGCGAAGGTCCCGGAATACACCCACCAGGGTCCATACCGGAAGGACTATAAAAAATATATAGCAGTGGTGGTAACGCCACCATTTTCAATAGGGCGACTCTACCGATCACAGACAAGGGAAGTGAATTCCAGAATTTCATGCTTGCTCTCACTCTCCTGATAGCATTCCCAGTATTGCTCTAAAGGAGGTCAGTGGCATTGTGATACATTTTTATCCTCAGATATGGTACCATCTGGTCCACCGTACCACGTTCCGGTCTATTACTGGTCTATCCCTGCCAGAGACCGTCAAAAACAGGTATGATTTTCTCCAGTTGACCAGTAAGCCTCAGACCCTCCCAAGATGCATGAGGAGCTCCTTTACTTCTATGAAGTCATCCCTCACAGTATGAAGGAAAAGAAGAACATGGTCGGCTTTATGGTGCTGTTCACCCCGAACCTCCAGGCCTCTGTAGGGGATCCCCGAGCTGGCCTGACGGGCCAGAGATTCCATGGCCAGTGCAAACAGTAGGGGTGAGAAAGGGCACCCCTATCTGGTACCCTTACCCACTCGATAGCTGTCTGAGATCATGACCCCCGCCCGCACTCTAGCCATCGAGTCCGTGTAGAGCAGGCTAGTCCAGGCCATGAGCCCAGGTCCTATATGAACCTCTTCGTTAACCTACAAAGAAAGGGCCATTCCAGACTGTTGAAGGCCTTCTCGAAGTCTACTGCAAATATTGCGGCTTCCCCCTTGTATTACGAGTCGACCACAAGCACTTGTCTCCAGACATTAATGGCCATGTCTCCAGACATTAATGGCCATGTTGCAGCCAGGGATAAATCCTGCTTGGTCTCGATGAACAAGAGCGGCCCTATGTGGTTGGGGACACATAGCCAGGAACTTATAATCCAAATTGAGCATTGAGAGAGGTCTGTAGGCTTGTCAGGAGCTTGTTTTCTGGGTTTTAAAGGGGGCCCAATCAGGGCCTCTTGCGTGGTTGCAGTGAGCCTATTCGCTCATTTTGCCGAGCTGTAAACCACCAACCGGGGATCTGTCTCCTCTACGAACATCGAGTAGATCTCTACTGACAATCCATGCGTGCCAGGAGTCTTGTTCCTGGCCATGGATTTAATGACCACCCTGACCGTAGGAAGCTCAATATCCCCTCCCAGGGAGTCTTCCACCGCCTCCAACACACTCGGCAAGACTATTTGCTGCAAAACGGTTTCAATGCCAGCATCCGTGCAGGTTACCCTGCTCTGATATAAGTCTGCACAATCATCATGGAATGCCCAATTAATATACTATTGCTGATAAAGAGGGGGAGAGTGCACCTCCCTAAGCTCTAAAATTACCAAGCCTCTTTTAGCAGGATTGGCCAATCACGTCAAAAGCGCCCCAGTGCGATCTCTCTCCGCATGGGCTCGGATCATATAATTCCTGTAATCAAAGCATCGCAGTCTTTCGACCTGTTCGGCCACTTTTTCTTTGGCCTCTAATAGCATCTCCTGTTTCTCTCGGTGTTCGGGTCTACGCTGCTCAATGTCCCACAATAGTTGTTCCACTGCCAAAGTCTCCTGCAGTAGTGTCCCCGGATACCTACAGCTCAAGAGATGCATCTGCCCCTGATCACAGTCTTGAAGGTGTCGCATACTATGTGGTAGTGACCTAAAAAACAGGGTCCTCATGGGGGTTCCGGTTTCAGTCTCCAAGTGGGGATACAAGGGCGGGTTCTTGCCCACCACAAGCCCAACAACAGGGCATTGTGACTGGAGTTCGTCCTGGCTAGATACTCACTAAATACAATGAACATGTGCATAAGAACCATTCTCAGATGGCAGCATAAATCTTCAGGTAAATTCAACATTCTTTCCTGCCTCCACAGCAGTCCCGATTAAGATACTGGCCTTTGAAGAGGCAATCTTTAAGGTAAGTGAGGGGCACATTTTTCATTGGGATGCGTTGCCCCTCCACCATACAAGGGGAGTGCAAGGACGACGTAACTACTGTGGAAAAGTAAATGTTGCCATGTTCTGTGTCCCTACGCGTCATCCATCATATGTTATTTGTGCATGATTAATATGCATATGCATTCCCTATGTTCGATTAATGACGCAATTACAGTTGTGTCCACCTCTAGTATGTCAGTTTCCAGTTCTCGTGAATACTACGAATATCAGGCCTATGTAAAGCTACGTTGCCACGTTTCTCAGTGTGCACGTTATTCCATTGTAAAGTCCCCGTTTCTAGGCCTCAGAAGGGCCTGGACACCAGATTCAGCTCCTGTCTCCTGTCTCCTGAAGCCTCGCTGAGGAGCGATATAGCCCCCACCTGTATCCTCGACCCTTCACTTACTTCCTGCCTCGCAGTGCCCGGCTCAGCCTGGCTCTGCCTCTGAGTCTGCCAAGAGTATGTTATGATTCCAGTTATCAGTTCAGTCCTCCTTCTCTGCATTCCTAAAGCTACTGAATCGCATCAATAGTTTCCGTCATTGTCTAGCCTTTACGTCTCCATGTAAGAGAAATACTGCATTTAATGGTCATTTAATATTCTTCATCATGCACTACATGTAGAATAATGCATGCTCCAGTCTTAGAGTCCGTTAGCCTCTCCCCTCCTGACTCTTGGTTCATATCAACATGTTCTCTAAACATCAGATACTAGATACTGCTTAGGTACATGTCGCCCTGACTCTCCAGACTTTAGTCTCTGCTCCTAGCACAGAGTTCGAAGCCCCCAGCTTCTCCTAGTAATACGTCATTGCCAGTTTGCGCGCACCATCAGGTTAGAGGTCCCGGCTCCTCAGGTAGCCCCCTCCATGGTTTCCGCCCCATTCATGACATATTCTGTTACGTTTGCATCACATGTCTATGTATACGCCCTGTTACACCTCTTTTCACCCTTATCTTTCGCGACTGCTATTGATCACACCCACTGCTCCGCCTATCGTATGTATTGTAATGCAACTGTTTTAGTATATATGATCGTGTATTGTTATTAAATGTTAGCGCGCTCATCCCAGATCCAGCCCCAGCAGCTGCTGGGCCCTGCTATCCTATTCCTATGCAGGTTGTCCTGTTCCTGTCCTTATGCTGTATTAAACCTGCAAAACTCCTACTACCTCGAATCTTGACTCTTATTTATTGAGCTATCTGTTATTCATTTATTCATCCAAAAACAGAGGTATTATTTATTTATTTACCACATAATGGCGCCCGAATAGGGACTTGCCCTTTCCCCACGCGCCGGTGAAGCCACGCCGGCCCCCTGACCCTCTGCAGCCGTGACGGAACCATACCGTGCACGTGCAGATATTTCTGCTTCAAGTATCCCTCAGGCCCACGGAGGAGACGGAGGAGGCGGTCCAGCATCCAGACGAGGCGGTGGAGGAACGCGGCGAGTCCCGACCAGAGCCCAAGCCGAGAGTCCAAGGTCCGAGGTATCCGGAGGCCCACCCGTAACAGAAGTCCAAAGTTTGTCCGTCCGACGTCGAAGCAGTCCAGTCCAGTCCGAGGCCTTCCGTTCTTGCTGCCCGGTGAGTACCGTTACTGGGGTAGTATCTAGACAGGGTCAATCTGATTGACTCTGGTCCGTGGGTTGGTGGTACACAGACCCACAAACGAAGTGTCCACTTCGGTGGATGCGGGTCCTGACGTGTCTCTGTATGAGACCGGTAAGTTTCGTACTGTTTCAGCAGTGCATCTAGTTTCTGTTCCAGTCAGTTCTGTTCTCGAGAAAATTCATGTATTCTGTGTTCCGTATTCCAGGTAGTATTCTGTTCGAACTGTTATTTTAAATGTTCTTCATGTATTTTAATGTCGTGGTATGAATGGGGAATAAGTATCGTGCTCATTGTGTATTGTATTGTGTCTAGATTACAGTCCAGTCATGCCCTTGTTTTCTAAGTTACGTCAGTTAAAAACTAGAAAGGGTCTGCTGGAAGCAGCAGTTCCAGTTCCGCCTAGGGACAGTCCAGGTCATTTTATGTATCAGAAGCATGGCATAAGTGCCATATTATATCTAGAGTTATGGGTAGAGTATACCAAACAGTTAGAGGAAAAGTATAGATGGCCTGTGTCAGGCACATGGGATGCCGAGTGCATCATGAGAGTAGAAGAAGCATTATGGAAAAAGAAAGCCAGACAGTCACAGAAAGATGCCATTGAGTTATGGCGCAAAGAATCTCATAAAAGAACCGAAAAAGAAATCAGAAAGTCAGAATTAAGTAGAGAATCCTTGGAACGAGCCCAAGAAAGGGAATTAATCGAGATTGGTGAACGAGTTAAAACCGAACAGTCAGACAGACAGAGGCATGCTCTTATTAAGGGTATGTATCCTCTTCTTGCCGAGGGCCTGCCAAAAGCGACCCCAGAGGCATCCAGTAACTTTCCGCCACCATTAGTTCCGACCAAGCTACGTCACAAACAGACCGCAGCTGATATTTTCATTTCGTCCTATTTGGACGCCACAGTCCCAGAATATGCAAATCCTGTTCGCGCTCCGCCAGTCCCTGTAAATCAGGCACTTCCCGTTCCTCCAGACACCGGGGTACCCCTTGCAGTACCTGTTACGGTCCCCCCGGTCCAGCCCGCCATACCAGTTCAGCCCGCATTTCAATTTCCTGCCACACTAGTACGGAGAGGATCAGTCGACGATTCTAGTTTAGGGGCCGCAGGAGGAGGTACTCCTCAAACCCCGCCGCCACATAAGCGTTTAACGTCAGCCGAATTACATGCACAAGCGTCACAACGTACGCCCAGACATCAGTCTGTTGCAGAAATAAGAAAAGCCCTTAATGAATGTGGCTATGATCCAGTCCCAGGCGAGGATAGTATGGTTTTATATTCATTACGCGTAAGAAAGGTGACCGAGTATCTAGTCACCCTACCAGATATGAAAGAAGATCTAGACAGAATATATCGTTTCATCCGTACAGGGAATGATCCAGAAAGTATTAGTGATGTCATGTGCCAAAGAAAAGCTGAAGTCCAGCTCATGCTATTAAAGTTTTTGATTAATTGTCTAATACGAGAACAAGATTATCCGACCAAAGATCAAGCCGAAATGAGAACCCTGACAAAGTGGAGTGATAATATAGCCGAGGGTAAGCACAAGACTATCGGTGCTATAGAGAGTATGTATAAGAAGATTCGTAAAGAAATAATAAGGATACACGAACAACGTAAAGCAGCACAAGTGAGCGAGAAAGAAAGTAACTCTGATACTGAAGAGGTAGAGGACGAGAATCCCGACAGAATAGCGTATGTAGGAAAATCTAGATTTCCAGATCGCCATTTACGCCTAGAACACAAGTCTATTTTTCATCATCCAGCACCAGAACAAGGTTCTCTAGAACAAGTATTTCAAGCTACCGATCACATTCTGAAATCACGAATCGGTTATAGTGAGTTAAGTACTATGCATGAACAAGAACTGGTCCGATCAGCAGTCCGATGGATTACTGATTCTACCACTTTTCCAGACGAAATAGTGGCACAAATGTTTCTGAAAATGCCCCCAGCCGAGCAACGACTGGCGGGTATGTATATGATCCAGTACCTCATTACATTGTATGAGGGTCAACATTCTGATCCAGGTCCGTTACACGATGTCCTGAATGAGTTACTCCAGTATAAATGGAAAGGTTTAGGTACCGATTTAATTAGTGTCATTCTAGAACAGCGTCACAAATATAGAACGTTTTTGAACCCGTATTTTGTTCATGTATCACCCCCAGAAAGTAAACCATTTTACATGGACAGACAGAATCCGTTACGAGAAGTCCACCCAGTTAGAGGAACGGGTGGCGAACTAGAACGAGTGTTTGTTTACACTCCGATTACAAAGATGGAACTCCTAGAGATGAAAAAATTAATCCCCTGTCATGATAAAGATCCAGCAGGGTTCCATCGAGAATTAAAAGACATGCTCCGTATGGGAGAATACACGTATCCAGATATAATTAAAATGTTAAAGGTTCTGTTGCCCGCAGGGGTGTATGAAAAGCTCAAGGAAAAAGAATGGGAGGTGGGAGAGAAAAAGATCGATTGGGCAGTTCTAGAAGCTGAAGATAAGGCACGAGTACCAGGTACCGGTCTTGGAGATAAATGTAAAGAATTACCAGAATTATTAATACAAGTTTTGCCCAGGTTATTGACAACGAGAAAGGAAGACTGGGATGCAATCTCAGCCTGTAAACAGAAACAAGACGAAGATATTAGTGATTATTATTCCAGATTTGAGAAAAGTTTTACCATAAACAGTGGCCTCAAGACAAGTAGTGAGTCATACCCTCATCTTTTTGTTACGAAATTAGTCGAGAATTCAAGTCCACAAATTAAAAATCGAGTTTTGAAAGTCGAAAGTACCTGGCAAGCTAATACCCCGTCCCAGATGTTACAGATGCTCCAATACCACCAGAATAGAATCAGGGAAGAACAAGAACACGAGAGAAAGCGTATGAAAGACACGAAAATGAAAGTACTAGTTGCACAATCCGTTCCTCAAGACAGTCAGAAGAGGGGTCCGAATCAAGCCAGTCATCCTGCAGCTCCCGTTAAAGGGAACTGCAATTATTGTAAACAGCCAGGTCATTTTATAAACGAGTGTGCAGTTCTGAAACACAACATAGCTACTGGTAAGACTAAAGAAAGACCACGTCCGCCTAGACAAGAACAAGTTTCACAGATTCCTCAGCCACAGAATGCACCACAGACAGTTACAGCACCGCAGCCCATCGCTGCAACACAGCATGTTACACAGCAGATGTACCAGTATGCACAGTCCGAGTATCCAGAGTATCAGCCATATTCATGAAACAGCCTGGAGAGGGAGGTAGGCTTGCCTCTCATCGAGATACCTGTAGATCAAGAAGGTCCCTATGTTCACAGTCAAGTATTAGGGAAAGACAGAAAGTTTTTGATTGATACAGGGGCAAGTAGGACCACAATTAGCCACGCCGAAGTTCCAGGGGCTCCGCTCTCAGGCTCAAGAAATGTTTCCCTTGGATTTTCAGGAAAACCTATCGTAAATGAAATATCAAAGCCAGTTACTCTAGAAGTAGGTCCATTGTCCCGCACTACTGATCTGTTACTTACTAAGTCATGTCCAGAAAATCTGTTAGGCATTAAAACACTGAAAGAATTAGGTGCAGTTATATGCTGTTCCCCAGAGGGAATACGATTGTTCCTACGTGACTTCAAGGGTCACTATGTATTACGAGATTTTGATCCCAGATTGTCTAATGTTCCGCAGCATCTATGGGCGCAAGGTCCAACTGATGTCGGCTTTATGCAAATCACACCCCATCGTGTGACTCTCAAGCCAGGTGTAGTGTTACCACGAATCAGACAGTACAGATTGCCACCTGAGGCTGTAGCAGCCTTATCCAAAATTATTGACGAGCTCATGGCTCAAGGAGTAGTTGTAGAAACTGACTCCAATGTATGCAATTCTCCGATCATTCCAGTCATGAAACGTACTGATCCGAATGCACCCCCAGTATATCGATTAGTGATTGACCTACGAGAGCTTAATAAATGTATCATTCCTCAGTACCCAGTTGTCCCAGACATCTCTTCCCTATTGACAGCCATCGATTCCGAAGCCACGTTCTTTACTGTAATTGACCTCAAGAACGCGTTTTTCAGTGTTCCCATTCATCCAGACAGCCAGTTTCTTTTCGGATTTTGTTTAAATGGAAGGAGCTATATGTTCACACGAGCTCCTCAAGGTTTCACAGAAAGTCCTAGTATTTACAGTCAAGCACTTAAGAGACAACTAGACAACATTCACATGCCAACTGACACTGCCCTGCTCCAGTATGTTGATGATCTACTGATCACAGCCCGTTCTGAACGTGACTGCGAGCGAGCGTCACTGACGGTTCTGTATTTCCTAGCCGAGATGGGACACAAGGTGTCCCCTTCGAAGCTTCAATTCTGTGTCCAGCAAGTGGTCTACTTAGGACACTTACTGTCCAAGAGGGGTAGGCAGTTGACACCAGACCGTATCCAGTTAATAGCGAGTCTTCCTCAGCCCAAGACCCAGAAGGAGGTACGAGCTTTTATTGGCCTTACTTCTTATTGCAGACAATGGATTCCTCAGTATGCATTTCTAGCCAAGTCACTGATACAGTTAACGACACAGGAGGCAGCCGTATCGACTGTCCTCCCTTGGACATCTGAACATACACTCAGTTTCAATGAGTTAAAGAAAGCCCTATGTCAAGCTCCAGTTCTAGCTACACCGAACTACAGTAAGTCTTTTACACTTTTCGTCACTGAACGCGAAGGTACAGCATTATCTGTTCTCACACAAGATCAAGCAGGACAATACAAGCCATGTGCTTATTTTTCGAGCACATTAGATCCTGTAGCCCAGGCTCTGCCTGCGTGCCTCAAGTCAGTTGCAGCCACAGCACTAGCTATCAGACAAAGTGATTCCATAGTATTAGGACACTCCCTGACAGTACAGGTTGCACACGCCGTGGAAGTTCTTTTAAATCGAACACAGACTCAGCACTTGACAATTGCACGTTTAACAGGTTATGAATTGACACTGTTTCAGCCACACATAGAAATCAGACGCTGCAATATTTTAAATCCTGCTACACTGTTACCATCAGTTACTTCGAATTCTGCCACACACGACTGTGTGGAAATAGTTAACATCATGACAAAGCCAAGACAAGATCTGACAGATATTCCATTACCAGATCCCGACCTGACACTTTATGTGGATGGTTCATGTATGAGAACAAGTACAGGAGAACTAGTCGCCGCGTATGCAGTGACTACTGACACTGAAGTTATTGAGACACACCGTATTGACACCCTGTCCGCTCAAGCAGCAGAGCTAGTTGCTCTGACACAAGCCTGCATACACGCCAAGAACCGGAAAGTTAATGTTTACACAGATTCACGTTACGCATTTGGCGTTGTACACGACTTTGGAGTGCTCTGGCAAGAGAGAGGTTTCATGACTTCTCATGGAACCAAGATTCAGCATGGTCTCCTTATTCAAGCTCTGTTAGATGCCATACATTTACCGACATCCATTGCTATCATGAAATGCAAAGCACATACGAAGGTTACTGACACCATTTCCCAAGGTAATGATCTAGCAGATCGCACAGCCAAGCTTACAGCTCAGACACCAGACATTCCAGTAAATAAGACACCGACACACACTCCAGATCCGACTACATGTATGACAGTTAAAGACCCTACTCAAGATGTCATAGATATCCAGTTACATGCTACTCCCGATGAAATCAAGAAATGGTCTGAACAAGGAGGGGTACAGACAGATCAGGGATGGGTGACGAAGGGAAAAGCCACATGGTTTCTCCCCGACTCTATGGTTCAAGTCATTATCAATACCGCACATAGTCCAGCACATTTAGGAGAAAAAGCTATGTTAGACAGTATCCAGAACATTTGGTTCAACAAGCATTTACGAGCCGCAGCCAAACAGAAAGTCCGTACCTGTATGATATGTTGCCAGTTTAATCCAGGTAAAAGTGTCCCGGTGGAACAAGGGGGATTCCAACCTCCTGACCACCCTTTTGAAGTCCTCCAGATGGATTATATTCAGATGGAGCGATGTCGAGGTTTCAAGTATGTCCTTGTAGTCGTATGCGCTTTGTCCAGGTGGACAGAAGCATATCCAGTCCCAGATTACACAGCCGCGACCACTGCCAAGCAGTTGGTTCGTGAGTTCTTCCCCCGTTATGGACTCCCTAGGGTCGTATATTCTGATAACGGCCAGCCATTCTCCTCAGAGTTAATGAAACATGTTTCCCTTTTGTTAGGGTACCAGTGGAAGTTCCATTGTGTACGCCATCCTGAAGCAGCCGGTCTCGTAGAGAGACATAACCAGACTTTGAAAATCCGTATCGCAAAAGTTTGTCAAGAGAAAGGTGTAGACTGGCTAGTAGCTCTGCCAGTCGCTTTGTTCTATATGCGCATGGTCGCACATTCCAGATCAGGTCTGTCCCCGTATGAGGTCGTATTCGGCCGCCCCCCTAACATATGGGGTACACCCAGACCCCGAAGTATTACCGATGTTTCAAGTAATATGCTGACAGATTACCTAGCTTCCTTGATGTCTGCCCTCAACTCTTGTCGTTCACAGGTTGCCGCCGCATTTCCAGACAATACCGAGGTGGCACCGCATGAAATCGTTCCAGGATCCATGGTCTTGGTTCGCAATTTTGACCGCTCAAGTCCGCTAGAGCCTCGCTGGAAGGAGCCCCGACAGGTCCTCCTCGCCACCCGTACAGCCGTGAAGTTGGAGGGACGCAAAGGCTGGGTGCACCTTTCGCACGTAAAGAAATTTTATGGACTGAAACCCGTCTCAAAGAACATTTCCCAGGATTTGAAGGATTGCCAAAGTACTATTCTCAAGGACTGTCCCGCAAAGAACAATGATACTGCACCCTCCCCGTTAGAGAAAACTCCGCAACAGGAGTATAAGTTGAAACTCCGGTCTAGTAAAATAAGTCAGCCAGTTTGATTGTCTAAGTCCTCCCCTAGGTGAAACGGTTAGACTGTTTCTGACATGTATAAAATAGACCCCCATAGTGAGAGAGTTAGTCAAAACTCAATCCGATGTATCGTTTTTCTATGTTTCATATTATTTCTCAGCATTATGATTTCCTGCACCAGTTATGCATTTACCCTGTATTTTTCAGTTTCTCATGTAAGTAAGTCTTCCAATGCTACAGTAGAACACACGTTTAGTGATCTGCCTCCTCATGAACTCTCTTACCGCCTCGCTATGCGAAATAATTCTTTCATCCGCATGTTACATTATTCACACCAGACCAGCAATGCCACAAATTGTTGGGTATGTGGTCGACTCCCCCCTTTCCAGACACCGAAGGGAGTTCTGCCACTCTTTCCTTATCCATTTTCACATAATGGTTCGTGTGGAGCATGGTCCACGTTAACGTCATCCTCAACAGATATGTCTTTTCTTAACAGTACATGTTTTCCAGACAAGCAAGGTCTCCCCCACAGAACCGGGTTAGACCTAGAAAATGAAGTGTATAATTTAGGTAATTATTCTTCGAATTTCATGGTCCTGAATGTTCAGTCTGATACTACTCCAGACTTACCTGCTATTTCAGTACTACCAGTCAAAGGCGAATTATGTGTCCGAAATAATGGTTCCGTACATGTAGGACATAGCGATTGTACTACTATTGTCAAGTATAGTGACAGTGGGAA
Source organism: Lissotriton helveticus (assembly GCF_964261635.1). Classification (NCBI taxonomy): domain Eukaryota; kingdom Metazoa; phylum Chordata; class Amphibia; order Caudata; family Salamandridae; genus Lissotriton; species Lissotriton helveticus. The sequence continues at coordinate 125,905,429 of NC_136061.1, forward strand.
ATCTATTTTCAAAGCTTCACGCCATTCTTATTTTATTTGTGGTCAAACTGCATATATCCGTCTGCCCCTCGATTGGGAGGGAACCTGTTACATTGCCTTCCTACTGCCACCAGTTTTCCTAGCCCCACCTGATTATCATAGAAACACACATCTAGTACACATTAGACATAGAAGGGAGTCCCCCATTGTCGATTATACTGAAACTACCCTAGAACAGTATACAGATTTCAACAGAGGTTTCTTTTTCTTTATAGGACCTATCCAGAATAGTAAGCTAATCCGTAGGTTAACCAGAACCCTTGAAGCTGTAGTCAATGAGACTGCCTCTGCTCTAGGTAACTTAACTGAAGAGCAATCTGCTATGAGATTTGTCGTTTTACAGAATCGTCTCGTCCTTGACGTCATACTGGCCGATAGGGGCGGGGCCTGTAGAGTCATCGGATCTAGTTGCTGCATTTTCATTCCAAATAACGCGCCGTCTGTTTATTCAGCTATAACCAGACTCCATAAAATTGCCCATCTGTTACACCAAGATCCAGGCACCTGGACATGGTCCGGTTGGTTCTGGAATATAATTTCCGCCTGGGGATGGAAAGTCTTGTCCTTTCTAGGTATTGCAGTAGCGATCATATTCAGCTGCTGCCTCTGTATACAATGTGGCCCTGCGATTTGCGGCATTTGTGCTACATCATGTATTCCTAGTCCCAAGCCTCGTTCTAGATCCCGTTCCAGGATAATTCGAGACGAGCAAATGATACTGTATGAAATGATAGATGGTATCATGAATATTGATGTTTCCTGATGGGAACGTAGTGACAAGGAGGGAATGTGGAAAAGTAAATTTTGCCATGTTCTGTGTCCCTACGCGTCATCCATCATATGTTATTTGTGCATGATTAATATGCATATGCATTCCCTATGTTCGATTAATGACGCAATTACAGTTGTGTCCACCTCTAGTATGTCAGTTTCCAGTTCTCGTGAATACTACGAATATCAGGCCTATGTAAAGCTACGTTGCCACGTTTCTCAGTGTGCACGTTATTCCATTGTAAAGTCCCCGTTTCTAGGCCTCAGAAGGGCCTGGACACCAGATTCAGCTCCTGTCTCCTGTCTCCTGAAGCCTCGCTGAGGAGCGATATAGCCCCCACCTGTATCCTCGACCCTTCACTTACTTCCTGCCTCGCAGTGCCCGGCTCAGCCTGGCTCTGCCTCTGAGTCTGCCAAGAGTATGTTATGATTCCAGTTATCAGTTCAGTCCTCCTTCTCTGCATTCCTAAAGCTACTGAATCGCATCAATAGTTTCCGTCATTGTCTAGCCTTTACGTCTCCATGTAAGAGAAATACTGCATTTAATGGTCATTTAATATTCTTCATCACGCACTACATGTAGAATAATGCATGCTCCAGTCTTAGAGTCCGTTAGCCTCTCCCCTCCTGACTCTTAGTTCATATCAACATGTTCTCTAAACATCAGATACTAGATACTGCTTAGGTACATGTCGCCCTGACTCTCCAGACTTTAGTCTCTGCTCCTAGCACAGAGTTCGAAGCCCCCAGCTTCTCCTAGTAATACGTCATTGCCAGTTTGCGCGCACCATCAGGTTAGAGGTCCCGGCTCCTCAGGTAGCCCCCTCCATGGTTTCCGCCCCATTCATGACATATTCTGTTACGTTTGCATCACATGTCTATGTATACGCCCTGTTACACCTCTTTTCACCCTTATCTTTCGCGACTGCTATTGATCACACCCACTGCTCCGCCTATCGTATGTATTGTAATGCAACTGTTTTAGTATATATGATCGTGTATTGTTATTAAATGTTAGCGCGCTCATCCCAGATCCAGCCCCAGCAGCTGCTGGGCCCTGCTATCCTATTCCTATGCAGGTTGTCCTGTTCCTGTCCTTATGCTGTATTAAACCTGCAAAACTCCTACTACCTCGAATCTTGACTCTTATTTATTGAGCTATCTGTTATTCATTTATTCATCCAAAAACAGAGGTATTATTTATTTATTTACCACACTACAAAGGGCCTAATTCTCAGTTTGGTGGTCCGTGGACAGCCAAACCCAAGGTGATGCAGTGTTGGCAGAGTGGCTACCCCTGCACCGGTGAGTGAACCCCGTATTATGACCCTGGCAGTCGACTGCCATTAGACTACCACTACCGATCGAGATCAGTGATCCCTCGGATGTGGTGGGGTGCTCCGAGGCTGAAATATGCTGGCAGTGCCACTGTGGCACCACCAACAACATTATGAGTTTCCTCACCACCACAGTTTTCAGGGCGGTACATGCTGGGGGGCACATAGTATGGCCCCCTGTCTCTATGCACCCCCTGTTTCTGCACGACATGGACTAGACAGTCCATGCCATGCAGGACCATGGTTTGGTGTTCCCAATACAGTGCCTTTCTAAGGCTCACCACCTAGAACCGCCAAAGCACTGCTTGCCAGACCAGGAGAAATCTCCTAATCAGGAGAGCGGGTGGCGGGGTCACAGTGAGGTGCTGGTGTTGCGGCCCACTGCCACAATGCCAAAGTAATAATCAGGCCCGTAGTCAGATTAATCAAGCCACACAAGGCTATGTTGCCTGGTTCTGAGTAGCCACATAAATCTAGCTTAACGCAACACAGCACAAATCTCTGACCCAGGGAGCCATTCCACCCATGGATTTTGTCACATTCCAAGATTTACCATTACTCGTAGACTTGGGAACGCATCAAAATGCTACAACTCACCAGGCGTGACGTAGCAAGCAGAAATATCTTTATTTTTGCTAATTCTTTCCTCTTTTTATGTGTCCTGCATAATGCAGCACACTTAGAAAGAGGGAGATGCCTCAGATTCATGTTTTTGTGCAGGAAGGTGCTCGTTCCTGCACAAAACAATACTGCTTACAATGCAAGCACCCTTGCAACATAGTTCAAGGCTGCCTGCGTTGGCGCTAGGCAGCCCATTGTGTGCCAGTGCAAAGAAAGGACAGGAATGCACCATATAATGTAAAATATGGCTCATTCCTGCTCTTTAACTCAGCACAGTTATTTAGGTAGCTTGCTGCATTGCATTGCATTAGTTATTGATAAATCTGCGCCTGAATCTACAGACACTACCAAAATCAATACCTTCCAGAGCATTCTCCATAACAAAAGATTGGAAAGAAGGCTAGTGATACCATTATCATCATCAAGCTGGCCAACAAAGGAGGGGTAATTGTCCTCTTTACTAGGGGGGACTTTGAGTCTGAGTGCAAAAGATTGCTAGCAGACAACAGACATTACATAAAGATTACAGAGGATCCAATGATTTATCTTAAAAACACCATGCAGAAATTAGTAGAAGAGGCAGAGGTTGTAAATTGGATTTCCAAGAAGGAGGCTGAATTTCTGATGAAAGTAAACACAGTCATATCCTATTTTTATACTTTACCCAAGATACATAAAGATCGGATACATCCACAAGGTCGCCCAGTAGTGTAATGCTTTGTATTCCATTCATGAACCATTATCACAATTTGTGGGCTTTTTTCTCTGTCCCTTTGTGCAATGGACTTACACTTATTTGAAGGAGACGAGGGTCCTCCTATGTTTTCAATGTGATACACCCTTTGACTCCCACAATCAACTTACTTGTAGGTCTTATTATTGAGAGTCCGTCAACCAGCTTATCCAGAACACCACTTTGAACACCATAGAGGATATTCTTTACCATGAAGGCTGGCAATATAATATCCAAAGCCATTTTTTTTACTGGAATTCAGAAGATTAGCCCTTACAGAGAATGTATTTGAGTTCAAGGTACACTATATCATCAAATTCACAGGACGTCAATGGGCAGCACCTTTGCCCCTAGTGTGGCAGGACTCTATGTACATGATCTTCAGGACAGGTTTTTCCTCACAGACCAGAAACCATATAGACACCATATATTACTTTGGAAACCTTATATCTGTGATGTCTTGTTCATCTGGGAAGAGGATGAGGATTAGGATTCTGTTTATGTTATTCTATGAGTGGAACTACCCTTCTCTTTCCTGACATAAACATCATTTCTGATCAAAAGGGCCTCCCGACCAACCCTTTAAAACAACCTACAGATGAAAATAGTCTACTGAAATTCAGTACTTTCCACCCTTGACCACTAAATGGGAATCTCCCATATGGTCAGTTCCTAAGGATTCTGAGAAACTGTAGTGATATAAACAAATTTAAACTAGGGTCAGAAGCGTTTGCAAAAACGAAAGAATGGAGATTACCTAGACTTCATAATCTAAAAGAACTAGAAGCAAGGCAGGAACCTGAATACGGGGAGGGGGCTCCTTGAACCATCACTTAAAACCTATGAAACTAATACCTTAACTTGTGTAATCACGTATAACTTAGCCTCGAACTACGTCAAGTGGTATATCAACAAGGATGGGGGCATTATCAATGCAGGGTCAATGAATTTTGAAAAGCCGAAAGTTGCACACAAAAGAGGCCATAATCTAAGAGATTAATTAGTACACACTCGTCCCCAATGCCTCTCTGTAGAAATCAACATTACTACAGCTTTGGGGTTTCAAGCCAGTAGCGGGACATTTCCCTTGTGGTTCATGAAGCGTATGCCAACTGACCACAGCAACAAAATCGATTGATTTAGGGTTGGGAAAACATTGAATACTGGGAAAACATATAAACTGCAAAATATCACATTAAACTATATGATTACCCGCCCTCATAATATCAGTCAAATCGGTATGACTTGCAGAAAAATCTATGTTCACATAGGGGAACACAGAAGTTAAAAAATCACGACAAGAATGAGTAATCATTACCTAGAATCAAATCATAATGTGGATGACCGTAAATGGGTCATCCACGATACCATAGAGAATCCCAACAGACAGACAGAGAGTATCCTCTTCTAAAAAGAGCAACAAATAATTTATTGTTCTCAGATGCATAAGACTGGACTGATCGATAATATCTCATGGTTAGCCATGAGAAAATGAACCACATGACCACGAACCTCCCGTGGGTACACTCAGAGGTGTATTCACACTATGCCCTTTGCTAGGTATGAAACCACAATCGTAATGATGGATTGCTTTGAAAATCGTGTAGTATCACAATACTCTGTACATTTTCATCTTTTCATGGTGTGCCTTATTTCTATTTCATTGCAATTGCTACGGTCTTCGATTTACCACCAGCGCCACCTTTAGAAATGGCCATTGATTTATGCAGATACATCTACTTAAGCCCTGCCCACATGATGAGGGATGTCATGGATGCCCATGAGGAGGCAGAGCAATAAAACACCACGTTACCTTGCCATTTTAAGCTCCATGGAGCCCCTTCTTTCACAAGATGCAAGCATAGAGGTGGAAGTAAGTATATCAGCCGGGCCGGTACCCTTGCCCTGAAGTGAGATGAGCTGGCAGGTAGTTGGACGCTGATTTTTTTCTAGAATGATTTACCCAGTGCAAACTTGTTAATGGCTTCTCTCTTATCTCTACACATGCAGTGTGTGACAACAGGGCCTGTCCACCTCTGAGTTGCCCTATGGGGCCCTAATAAGCCCCGTTAGACGGTAACTGAGTGCAATACATTTCTCACCCATGAAAAAACTCATTTTTTAAGACTCTTGTCTGGAATGAGGAATGTTCACCAATTTTGGTCACCTGTACCGATAATGCTTAGCACGAGAGAGAAACATATCTCTGTTCTTGTAGTGTGTTTCTTTGTTTGTACGACTGCCAACACATGTGTATACATATGTTTTATCCTAGAGCATACTACAATACTCTCTTTGGTGAGGTACACTTTGGGTTCTGGAATTTTTCCCTCAGAGAACCATGACTGTTAACTTTTACTGTGTCCTGTTGTAAGTGCTTTCTTCATCCCACAGGTACTGGTCCACTGTACACAGGAACAATGTGAGTTAGTGACTTCCATGAATACTTAGATTTGTCTCACTTTTTTCACTTACACTTTATAAAGAGTGATCAATGACACACTCGTTTCGGGCAAAGGTGACTGAAACATGTAGACCACAATCACCTAGATGATGTTAGGGATCATTGCAACTTTTAGTCACATCTCCTAAATTTTTCACCTTACCCTGATAACCAGATACACAATAACATCAGATTTGGATATCTGAGGTAATTTTAACACACACTTCACAGATCCCACTGACAATTTAATCTAGATGTGCTCCACTACAGGGAGGTTGACCCCACTCAGCCACATTTGGAGCCTGAGTCTAGATCATGAAGCATGCTAACAGAGGTTTCCGGTGGGTGAAGATCTCTTAAAAAGTCTTAAGGAATTTTGTGTTCAATAAGCTTTTCAGGACAATCCACTCCCCTTTGTTTTGTCTGTTTACTACAGGAGGTTGAGTGGGGATATCCCTGATAATTCCATATCCCATTTATTTTTTACTGGCATGAGTATACTTCTAGTGACAAGAACATGCTATTTACTTTTGAGGGAACTTTTAATACTAAATAGCTTGATTTCCTGCGAGACATAATGTGTGAGAGAAAGCTGCAAATTAGACTTTCACAATTTGAAGCATTGAATGAATGGGAATGAATTGCCATAGCAAAAGCCGGAAAGAAAATCCAGAGCCAATTTAAATGTTGTGAGCCAGTGGTTAGAATCCAAGTGGGGCATTCAGAAAAGAACATTGGAAGGAGTGTGAGTTTTCCCTGCAATATAGTCTATAAACTAGGCCAAGATAAAGATGAATATTCTGAACATGACAAACAAAATAGAAATCAGTAAATTGATTCAGATGAGGATAATTTCTTAAATTAACTGTTGGAATTCTAGACCTCCTTACACAGATGGGGTACAGGCACAAACACAGTCACCACCAGTACCTGATATGGGTGCAGGTGATGAACCAAGTACAAGTACGCAGGGAATAACAATGTTTGCAGTACCAAGTGCAACTATTACTGCAACTGCAAGTGCTTTACCTGGTCCTAGTTAGATTACAAATGCAGTGGATACCGGAATCACTGTTTCTGTTGTGGAAGCTGAAGCTACTACACCACCTGAGAAGCGGGAAATTAACATTGCTAATCGGAAAATTGAATTTAGAGAAACTGTACAGAAAAAAATGGTTTAAGCAGGATACTGCTATATAATTCAGGTGAATTGAGGAGCATCAAGGTGTGCAAATGAGGCACATGATAATCATGCAGATTTAGCTGATGAGTTTGGAGTTGATATAAGCAGGAGAAAGGGCTTGCACATAATTTACAAAATGTAATTAAGGGAAGCAGAAATAGTTGCCAGGGGTCTAATGAGTTTGAAAGCTCATATTAAAAACTTAATTGAGCATAACAAATATTGTAAGGATCTGAGAAAAATGCAGAGACAAGTGGAAGAAGAAGGCTAGTTCTAAAAAGAATTATGTTGACACAGGAAAGAAAGCAAATCTGGTGGCCATGAGTGATCCTGAACCAGAATCGCTAACAGACTCTCCTCTCCTTTACTGGAAATGCATGAAGGGAATTATGTGCATGTTCATTGGTCCAGGGGTGATCTCTCTGCTTCTGTTTTACACACCTGAGAGCGGAACCTGACAAGTGGTAAAAGGAGATTCACAGATTGTTGACAATTTTTAAGGTTCTTTATATTGGACACATTGTTTGAAAATGTTGTTCCTATTATTTTGTGGGCAGATTTCAAAGGAGCTGTCACTTGAATGTAAAAGGAACCAACAATGGTTTCACCTAATAATGCACCAGCTGATTTGGTAAAGGAGAAATATAGAGCAGTGTAAATCATTTGAAAAAGAAGGTGCCGGAGAGAGAAGTGAACTGAGCAAAGATAATGAGAGCAACACAAGAGCAGAACGAGTAAGTGCCTTATTACTGTGAGAGGCTTTTGCAGATCTGTAGTAAGTACAGTAGAGTTTAAGAGCCCAAAATGGAAGGTGTTAGTGGATTTGTATTGACTTTTCTTCTCAGTTTGTGTCCGGAGCTCAGTTCTGATATTCAGCGGAGTGTAACATGCTGGTACACAAAACGTATTTATGAGATAGTGATGTATACCAAGGTATATAGAATCTATTTTGACACAAAGCAGGAAATGGTCAAAGAGAAGTTGATAATTGTGCAGACTAAGCAACAGAAGCCAGATGATGAATTTTGATTCAGATTTTGTGCTGCCTAAAAAATCTGCAAAAAGAAGAGAACAATTGATGGACAGAATGCAGGACAATGTCATACATTCACCCCAGTACAGAGATCTGGGCCTAAATCCCAAATTTTGGTATGAAAGGGACACAAGGAAAGCAAGGAGTGAGAACATGGAATGATGTGGTGTGAATTCAGACTCTGGTCAAGGCAGAGGGTTTGTGAAAATTTCTAGCATAGATGCAAATGTTAATTTGCTAAAGAGTGCTGCTTGTTACATCTATAGGAAAATTGGGCACTGGAAACATGAATGTAGGCAGAGAAGAGATTTAATTCAGAATGCTTTTGTTCCCCAATGGAGCAGAATGCAATCAGATACTGACACAGGTTGCTACCCCAGCCCAACAGACTTCCATGAGAAATGTGCACAGCCATACGAATATGCCCATAGCACCAGGGTTACAGCAGAGCATGAGTAGAAAGATGCTGTATGACCCAGGGTACTAGCAGAATTCATTAATGCTGATTATTGATTTAGCGAGTTTTCACCAAACAAGACAAATACAAAATTGCATGCCTCAGGGGGGAGGAGGATTGCATGCTTTGTGCAGTCCTATAGGTGGATCAGATCAGAGTGACCTATACAAACATGGTGGGGTGAATGGCCACCCTATATGATTTCTTTTTTTTAATTAAACTTTTTATTAAAGTTAAAGCACAACATCATTATTACAGTACATTTGAGGGGTACATTACTGAAGCAGCACAGCAAATTGGTGTCAAACATATCACACATTAAGGCATTATGGTCTGGCTCATTGCCATATCTTCTGTGGGAGAGGTACATATTTCCCCACTAAAGGTGTTCCAACCTCCCCATTTTTTATCCCACTTCTTAGGGCAGCATCTTCTTTTGTAAACCTCTTTCTCTGCAATCATGTATTTGTCCATTTCTGCTACTCAACCTATCGTAAGCGGCGGTGTGCTGGAGCCCCAGGACATTGCCATGGCTCATTTTGCCAATAAGTATCCCAATTGCTGCTCGATTTCCGTTAGGTTGGTAGGCTCCCATATATTTAGTATCCCCATTTTTGGCGACAGTTCAATGTGTTTGCCCAAAGTAAATTTGATCTTTGTGGTGGTTCTAACCCAAAACGGGCGTACATGGGGACAATCCCAGAGGATGTGATAAAAGGAGCCGTCTTATCCGCATCCCCTCAGGCAGAACGCATCACTCCTGTTACCTATTTTTGCCAGGAGGATGCCAGAGAGGTATGTCCCATGGAGTATTTTTAATTGTATGAGGCGGAAGCGGTGGTTCACGGCTGTTTCTCTGGGGGACATCAAGGCGGTCTGCCAGTCTTCATCGTCCAATTCCCCTAAGTCTGCTTGCCATCGATTTCTCAGAACTTTAAAGGTGTCAGGTAAGTTGTTGCAGAGTTTGCGATACGTGCAAGTAATCGGTCCTCTAAAGGGGATGCGTCTGGTAGGGAAGAGAGGTCGGGATATTGGTAAGAATGGCGTGTCAGATTTGTAAGTATCGGAAGATCTCTCCTTGTGCGAGTGTGTATTTGGTTTGCAGTTCCTTAAATGTGAGGATTTTCCCTTTAGCAGCTAGGTCCCCCAAATTGGTGATTCCGATAGAGGCCCATAGGAATCAATGGCAATTACCGAATCGGTAATTAAAATTACCGAATAGTCAAGGGTGTCAGGGTGTCACTTTGACACCCTGTTGCACCCCTGATTCAGGCTTGTGTGCCATGTGACACATATACATGCCCTTAGGGCACAGGTGTACCTGCACAGATTTGCATATACACAGGTATTCGTTATTTACCACCAACTAATAGTTGGTGGTAAATACCAAATCCTTAAGGCCCTGTGGCACTGTTTTCAGTATTTTTTTTATGATTGCCTAAATTGCGAATGCTTTTAGGGAATTGCAAATGCCGATGCATGTAGCCTTTCCTAAATGCGAACTGGAAACGCCAATTACCTAAACTTCAAGTTGATGGTAATATGTGCATGCTTTGAAAAATGCACGAAAATGCATTTTACAAAGTGCCATGTAGCGCACAAATGCCCTTAGAGCATATGTGTGCTTTACATGTGCCTGTAGGCCCAAAGGAATGAATGGAGTCCCATTACCTAATAACAATACTCAATTTCCGAAACGTTAATTAGGTAATGTTAAGGAATCTGAATTTTTTTTGCGATTCCTACATGCAGCGCATTTTGCGATTCCCAAAAAGCGAATCGGTAAAATTCGCTATTTGGGAATCGCAAAATGCGGGATCGATGCATGTGTCCTTTAGAGCTGTATTAATTAATACAGAAAGAAATAGATTTTTTACATTTGTTTTTGGATTCTTGACTTTTGACTGATTTTTTGAGGTTTAGTTACATTTTACTAGAGTTATCAAATGGCATAAAGCTGGCATATGTGGAGTCATAGTGCAACTCCATCTTTTGAGAGGCCTTTAAAGAAGTTGATGGCCCTACAGAGGAGCACAGTCAGTAAGCCTGCCAAACATCAACTGGTAAGATCGAAAGAAGAGATACTGTGCCACAGCATAACAGAGCCAGCACCATGACAAAGCAGATACGGTTCAGACAGTGACAACCAGGTACGAATCAATCAAATCAATCAATCAGAGTACTTGTAAAGCGTGCTACTTACCCGTGAGGGTCCGCAAGCGTTGAGGGGGTGGGGGGTGCTGCTATTGCTCGAAGAGCCAGGTCTTGAGGAGTCTTCTGAAGGCGAGTAGGTCTTGGGTCAGCCGTAAGTGGGTAGGGAGGGTGTTCCTGGTCTTGGCGGCGAGGTAGGAGAAGGATCTGCTGCTGGAGGTTATTTGTTGGATGCGGGGGACAGCGGCGAGGGCGAGGCTGGTGGAGCGGAGCTGGCGGGTGGGGGTGTGGAAGCTGAGTCTGCTGTTCAGGTAGGCTGGCCCGGCGTTGGGGAGTGCTTTGTGTGCGTGGGTGAGGAGCTTGAAGGTGATCCTCTTGTCGACGGGGAGCCAGTGTAGGTCTCCTAGGTGGGGGGTGATGTGGCTGCAGCGGGGGACGTTGACGATCAGTTGGGCGGAGGCCTTTTGGATGCGTTGCAGTCATCGTAGGTGTTTGGCTGGGATTCCTGCATTGAGTGTGTTGCCGTAGTCCAGTCTGCTGCTGACGAGGGCCTGTGTCACCGTTCTTCTTGTTTCAGTCAGGATCCACTTGTAGATCCTGCGGAGCATGCAGACAGTGTTGTAGCAGGAGGAGTAGACGGCGTTGACCTGCTTTGACATGGAGAGGGAGGAGTCGAGGATGAATCCTAGGTTGTGTGCGTGGTCCGTGGGTGTCGGAGCTGTTCCCAGTGAGGTTGGCCACCAGGAGTCATCCCACACAGAGGGGGTGGGGCCGAGGATGAGGACTTCCATTTTATCCGAGTTCAGCTTCAGGCAGATTTTCCTCATCTTCTCGGCGACGGCCTTCATTCCCTCATGGCGGTTGATTTGGCGATGTGTGGGTCCTTGGTGAGGGAGAGGATCAGCTGGGTGTCGTCGGTGTAGGAGATGATGTTCAGGTTGTGTTGGCGGGCTACTTGTGCGAGGGGGGCCATGTAGACGTTGAACAGGGTCGGGCTGAGGGATGAGCCCTGGGTACGCCGCAGAGGTTGTCAGTGGCTTCGGAGCGGAAGGGTGGGAGGTGGGCTCGTTGGGTTCTGCCGGAGAGGAAGGACGTGGTCCAGTCCAGGGCCTTCTTCTGGATTCCGGCTTCTTGGAGGAGTGTTCTTAGTGTGCGGCGGCAGACCGTGTAGAAGGCGGCTGACAGGTCCAGGAGGATGAGGGCTGAGGTTTCGCAGCTGTCTAGTTGGCGCCTGATGTCGTCTGTGGAGGCGATGGGGGCTGTTTCGGTGCTGTGGTTTCGTCTGAATCGGGACTGGGAAGGGTCTAGGATGTTGTTGTCCTAGAGGTGGCGGGTCAGCTGTATGTTGGCGATTTTCTCGATGACCTTCGCCGAGAAGGGGAGCAAGGAGATGGGCCGGAAGTTCTTGCGGTCTTTGGGATCCGCCTTGGGCTTTTTGAGGAGGGCGTTGATTTCGGCGTGCTTCCAGCTTTCCGGGAATGTCACTGTGTTGAAGGAGAGGTTGATGACCTTCCGTAGTTGGGGTGCGATGGTTGCGTCTGCTTTGTTGAAAACGTGGTGTGGGCAGGGGTCTGACGGAGATCCTGAGTGGATGGAGTTCATAACCTTGCGTGTCTCATCGCCGTTGACGTGGGGCCAGGAGGTCAGCTGGTTGGTGCAGGTGGCATTCGGGATCGGGTCTGTCGGGGTCGGAGTGGATGAGGTGTTGAGGCTGTCGTGGATGTCGGCGATCTTGCGATGGAAGAAGGTGGCCAGTGAGTTGCACAGATCTTGCGAGGGCGGGATGTCGTTGGTGTTGGCGCTGGGGTTGGAGAGTTCCTTCACTATGTTGAAGAGCTCTTTGCTGCCGTGTGCGTTGTTGTCTAGGTGGGCTTTGAAGGAAGATCTCTTGGCTGTTCTGATGAGGTGGTGATGTCTGCGGATGGCGTCCTTGTGGGCTGTGTGGTTGTCTGGTGTGCGGTTGTGGAGCCATTTCTTCTCCAGCTTCCGGCATGTGCGTTTGGAGGTTTGGAGTTCTTCGGTGAACCAGGCGGTATTCTTGCTGGAGTGGTTGATGGGGGGTTTCTTGAGCGGGCGAGGATGTTGGCGCAGTTGTCGATCCACTGTCTGAAATTTCAGGCGGCGGCGTCTGTGTCAGTGGGGTCGGCGGGCAGGTTCTGGGCAAGGGTGGAGGTCAGCTGGTCTTCGGTGACTTTGCCCCAGCAGCAGCGAGTCAGCTGTTGGGTGCGGTGGTGCGTGGTTTGTTTCTTGAAGGTGAAGTGGATGCAGCGGTGGTCGGTCCAGTAGAGTTCGGTGGTGTGGTCGAAGGCGACGTGGGTGCCTGTGGAGAAGACGGGGTCGAGTGTGTGGCCGGCTACGTGGGTAGGTTCGGTGATGAGTTGTCGGAGGCCGAGGTTGGCGAGGTTGTCTATCAGGGTGGCAGAGTTGGCGTCGTTGTTGTTCTCGAGGTGGAAGTTCAGGTCCCCGAGGAGGATGTAGTCCGTGGAGGCGAGGGCGTAGGTGCTGGCGAGGTCGGCGATGGAGTCGCTGAAGAGGGCTCGGGGTCCGGGAGGTCTGTAGACCAGTGTTCCTCTGAGGGTGGTGTTGGGGTCGGTGTGGATCCGGAAGTGGAGGTGTTCGGTGGGGTTGATGGAGTCGTCTGCGAGGGTGTGGACCTGGAGGGTGGACTTGTGGATGATGGCTATTCCTCCTCCAATTCCGTTGGTGCGGTCTCTGCGGGAGATCTTGTACCCGTCCGGGATGGCTTTGGCGATGTCCGGTGCCGAGGAGTCGTTCCACCAGGTCTCGGTCAGGAAGGCAACGTCTGGGGCGGAGGTGTCGAGCAGGTCCCAGAGCTTGACGTCGTGTTTGCGTGCGGAGCGGGTCTTGAGGAGTATGCAGCGGAGGTGGTTGGGTCCGGTCCTTGAAGGTTTGGTGGTTCTGTCGCAGGTGAAGTTGCAGGTGTGGCAGCAGAAAGGTCTGTGGGTGAGTTTTGGGGCGGCCTGGAAGCAGCGGTGGTCTCGGCCGGTGTTGAGAGCGTGGAGGGTGTTGGCGTCGTATCGGAGTCTGACGTCGTGGTGAGCGCGAGGTCCAGGTAAAGGCATGTGTTGAGAACCTGCTAGGAGCCCCCACCTGACAGGCAGTCTTTCTAGGTAGGATGTAAGTGAGTGAAATGCACCTAGCACCCTGGGGCTCACCCTGAATAGTTCTCCCACTACTACTGGAGAGCGGAAGGTGGTGGGCAGTTAGATGGATCCTGACACCTGGCTGGCAAGCTGCACCGGGGTTGTGCCACCACCTTTGCCTTGCCTGGGTGGCACTCTATGCATGGATTGCCGGGGAAATTCAGGAATTGTAGCCCCAGCTGACACATCACGCGATCTGCAGTCGGATCGGACCGCGGTGCCCCTGCCCCTCCCTTCCTGAGACCCGAACATTAAGGCAGCGCTGTGCAGGCCTAGAGGCCTGATCTGAGACTTGCCTACCTGTGTGACGAGGGGTGCTGCGGCTAGGGTTGTACTGTGACCCTGGTGCGCGACTGCCCCTTCTCCTCCCGCCAGCTGTATGGCCCAGTGAGGTATGGGGCAATGGGACGGTTTCATGATTGGCTAACGCCGGGGCGTAGGCTGCCGCCGGACGGGGTGTTATTGCGGCCTCTGGGGCCTAGAGAGACTCCTTAATTGGGCCGCCCTGCTACTGCCTTGATCACCCGCTTGGGGTGTGGATGCCTGAAGACTACGGAGTGGCTTGGAGCTGCGGGTGCGTGCCTGGTGTGGGTGGTGTGCCCCGGGGCTCGACGGTCATTTCAGGCCATGAGGCCTACAGCGCCAGATCCTGATATGGCCCTCAGTGACATACAACGAGACCGGTCCTGAGGTGTGTGTCACCAGTCTGAGAGGAGGATTACCGGTAAACTCAACGGAGCCGGACTGAGACCCGGGAGCTCTGATATGTCTGTGATGTCCTAGTGAGTGTATTGGGCCCCTGTTTCTTCTCCTTGCCGCTCCCGAACCCGGTGCCTGTTGCACCTCTCCTGCTGTTGTGCTGCCGTCGACATTGCTCCGCATCCATAGAGCGCGCCACGACATGAAGTTGGTGTGGCTGTTGCCTAGCCTCACTGTGATTTTTCTGCATTAAAAGAGGAGCTTTAATCTGTGATCTTATCTTCTATATCCAAAGACATGTCGAATGGAGAAGCGCTTTACACTCTCTACTCACAATCACCACATCCCAAAAAACTGCCCATAATCTAAGAATCACGGTTGCCAACTCACCAGTTTTTAAGTTTGAAGCTACTATCTCCCTTTACAATAATAGAACCATCCTTATACAATCTTCTACTCACAACCTTCGCTTGTTCACTGACTTTTTCCCCATCATAAAAATCTAGGTGAACAAAACAAAATCCGCCTCCCGAAACCATCCTATCCCCTCTGCCAATTCCATGGTCCCTCACCCCATGTCCTTCCCCAACCAAGATGGCCTTCATGACCCTTCCCTCTCCACCCCCACACCTCTAACAATATCTGCTTACTTGACACTAACCCATCATCTTCATCTGCAGGGTCTGAGCAGCCCTCTTTCATGCATCAAACCTTCCCCCATGCCCACTGCTCTCCCAGAGTAGCTAACCCTGAGATACACTCCTCAGACAATCTCATAATCACCCCTTTCGTACCTTTGACCTATCTCAACTCTAGCAACGGGCCCAAACCCCCATCACAGACTCCTCTTCCTCACAGTCTGGTACTGAACTTCCTACTCCTGATAGTAGTCAGACCCCTCACTCGCCAGTGTCTTCATATAGCCACTTAATGTGCCCTCCTTTATTGTGGATCAAAACTCGCTCCTCCCATAACCCTTCCTTGCCACAGATGGCTCTTACTGGCCAACCTCTTTTCGGGACTATCCCTTTGTATGCCCCCAACTTCCTGCCTCAAGTCTCTGATCCTCACACCTACTCCTCTCTCGGTTCCATGTATGAGGAGATCACCCTGGCCGTTCTACAACTCAAGTCTGACGTTAAAAGCATTCTACTTTTCACCTCGGAACTGGCGAAAAAGGGGCGCCGAAGAAATTCAATCGATTTAAACAATCATAAACACGCCTCTCACACATACCTCGACTCTAGGCCTCCAGAACGTCACCCCCTCCCAAACCTCTCCACAAATCTCAATTCTCCCCACCTCAAATGGAAAACTTTTCCCCTCCCCAATGACCTTTCCAGACCCATTAGACCAATTCCTCCTCTGACTGACATGGATATTCTCTTGCTCCTATGACTCAACATTCGTCAGCAATATTCCCTATCACTATAAAATCAAGGCAATTAAAGCTGACCCACATAGAGAACCCACGACTAATTCCAGAGCCTTAAATAACAATAACCTCACACTAGTCTCCACCTCACTCAAATTCCTGGTCAACACCAATTCAAAGCCCAAATGCATCCTCCTCAATTGCAGATCCGCTGTAAAACATGCAGCAGATATCGCTGCCCTCATTCTCGACCAAGAGCCCGATCTCCTAATGTTGACTGAAAGCTGGCTAAATGTCTCCTCTGCTCCTATCCTTGACTTACGTGTCCCACCTAACTATGACATTATTAGGCTAGACAGATCATGCGGGCAAGGGGGGTTATTGCTTGCATCTATGGCAGCAATCTGGTGGTTACACAACTCCATTCTGCTGCTCTCCCTGCGTATGAATACCTATGCATCGAGGCCACGAGCAAAACCAGACAAATCTGCAAATTCCACTTGTTCTGTCATCCCCCAGAGACAATCTTTCCTTTATTAAACAGATTATGGAAATTATCTCCACCAACACAGATCTTTCTTGGAGATTTTAACCTCCACTGGAATGACTTTAATGACCTTTCTGTAGATAGTCTCAAATCTTTCCTTACCAAATTCGATCTAACTCAGATATGTGACAGCTCTACACATGTCAAAGGAGCTACCCTAGACCTAATCATTGGTAATACGAAATCCATCCAACTTGATTCTATTGTCCCTTGTGTCTGTACTGATCACCATTGCATCACGAGTAAAACTCAGCCGACAAAACCCAAACATTGGCAAAGATCACTGCAAAACATTAACCTTGCTGCTTTGACAACTCTCAGAAATAACATACTACCCCCGACGCTATGACTGACGTCCATGATCTAATTGAACACTACAATGGGTCCATGACTACTCTTCTATTCACAATAGCCCCTTTCCAGCTAAAAAGAATACCTTTCAAGGTCTACAAACCCTGGTACAACGGCAGTCTAAACACTGAGAGAAGGAACCTGAGACAAACGGAGAGACTGTGGAGATCCTCGCCATCCCTTGCTCACCTCAAACATCTTAGATCACATAGGAGCATCTATAAGAAATGCATAAGACTATGCAAAGCTAACTTTTTCACAAACCAACTGAACCTAGCAAAAAATCAACCCAAAAATCGATTTGAAATTGTTAAATCTCATTCGAACAGCAATATCAACATCCCCCAATTGAATCACGTCCTTTACCAAATTGTGAAGATTTCTCCTCTTTCTTCATCGGAAAGACAACTAAGATGGAACTTGAGTTGCAGACTGCTTTGGAGCTCTTTCCAGTCTCACCGCCTATCAGTTCATACCCCTTTCAATGTCTGACACCATCGCTCACTCCAGCTCTTACCCTCAAGAACAATGTATGTTGGAGGGGGGGCGGAGCTAGCCGGCAGCCGAGATGGCCGCCTGATCCCGGAGCTCCGCTCAGCGCCACTAATAATTCTCACTCTATCCTCACTAGACCGGCCGTAGACAACTCTGCTCTGCCTCCCTCGACGGCGGAGTACCTGGCGGGTGTAGCGGCCCCGGTGCGGCGAAGATCCGACGTGTGAGGCGCGGACCCGGACACCGTCGTGTATAGGTGGTATAGAGGCCGCAAGCCGCGGTCTCCAGTGTCTCCTTGGGCCGGGCTGCGTGCTCTGACGTGCGGCCACGGGGAGAGGGTCGAGGACGGCACCTCCCCCACCAGAATTGGACCATCGAGGAGAGGCTGCGCTGGAGGCTGCTGCCAGCTATCTTTAGAACGCTGCGGAGGTGCGTCTGCCAGGGACCGAGGCAGGAGCTCTGAGGTGCGGAGGAGAGACGAGAGACGCAATTCGCCAGCGGCGCCATTTTCGGTATTGGGCCCTGTCGGGGACTGGTCTGGGCATTGCTGGGCCTGGGAGTGTGGCACACTGCTGACGTACCACTTACCCTGAGTTCCTGGGCGGTAGTGAGCCTCTACTCAGTTAGCCAACATACCGAGGGGAGCACTCCTTTATTCAGTGACTGCTTGCTGTGCCCTATCACCCAGACTGTACCTGCCTACACTTTGACCTACCTCCTGAACCCGTGGAATCCTTGGTGGTCTCTGCCTTTGATCTTCTGGCAGTGCACATTGTTGAGCCTTGCATGTGCGAGATTGCTGATTCACGGAGCACTTACACGACAACGCAGTGCGTTCAGTTACCGCCTCCTTTACAACATTCTTAGTGTCCTGCCTCGGATAGCGGTGGAACCAGGTGGTGCCAAGTGGGACTAACAGTGCGGGATTGGTGCCGGCTGCAGACGTTGTGTGGCCGTCTATACCCCGGGCATACCGCGGCGATTCTCGGACGATACTGCCGACTGCCTTGCTCAGTGGTGGGTGGACTGGTCACTTCTGCCTAACCCACGGTGAGATCCACTCTGCGTTTCTCACTGCTGGAGGGACGCTCAACGACAGCGATGGGGAAGGGAGACAGGACACAGAGCAAGCTCCCCTTCGCGCAGCGCAGACTCCCCACACAGGTCTCTCCTGCGCAGCACAGAGAGAGCCCACCACAGGAAGACGAGCAGTCAGTGGACTCCGACCTCAAGAACATGCTTCGGTCCATGGAGCAGAGCCTACAATCCAGTATCTCAGCTCTAGGCACAAAAATGGACGCCATGACGTACAGGATGGAACGTATGGCGGAACGCCTGGACAAACACACCGAGAGGCATGACATGGCGGAAAGGAGAATGACTGAGGTCGAGGAAGCGCAGACGGAGCTAGATACTGCCAAAAAGCGGATGCAGCACTTGATGAGAACCCTTCAGGACAAGACTGAGGATTTAGAAGCGCGTTCGCGACGCTGCAACCTCCGCATAACGGGCCTGCCGGAGTCCACACAGACTGGCAAGATGGAACTTTTCATCGAGAAATTGCTCACTACTCTCTTGGGCGACGATGTGTTCTCGACGATGTTCGTGATAGAACGGGCGCATAGATCGTTAGCTCCCCAACCGCGCCCTGGGATGCCCTCACGACCTATCATAGCTAAACTACTCAATTACCGGGATAGAGACACGGCACTTCAACTGGCCCACGCCAAAGCGGACCTGCAGTATGAAGGATCGGCTAATTCTTTATTCCCTGACTTCACAGCCAGAGTACAGGAGGCACGAAAACATTTTGCCGCACACAAGAAGCGTCTGCGGGAACTTGGGCTGGATTATGCGATGTTGTACCCTGCTAAACTCCGTGTCAACAGGCAGGGCCATTCCCACATCTTTACTGACCCTAACAAACTGCAGCAAGCATTGAAAAAATGGTCCAGAGAAAAACGGAATGCTACCCCGGAGCGTCTGGCCGAGGGGGAGCATAGTCGACTTGATGAACAAGAGTGACTCGGACCACTCTCCACTGGGAGGTTTTGTCCTGTGGGTGTTCACTTGTTGTTTGTTGCGAACTGCGGTTGACCGACGGAGCTGATGATGCTGCTACTGTCTGTCCGGAGAACCATCGCCTTCCTGCAGATAAGTTGTAGTGCTTATGCCGGATGGGACTTGGCCCTTAACAGTAGACTACTATGGGTGAACTGGCGCACTGTTTTTGGTGTACGACTGGGGCGTTGTGCGCTGCCGATTGGGGGGAGACGTGTTCATCACTGGAGTGTGGAATGAGTAGATGTATAAATGTGCCGGTCATATTGCATGTGGCGACTGACGGGGACGGGAGGGTGGCCTGATGTAACGCACTGATAACAAAGTGAGTCAGGTGTTGTTTGGCGACTCTGGTCCCTGTGCGCTATGCCTTATTGAAGTTCTGGTTCTCATGCTTCGTTGTGGGATCTTGGGTGGGTATGGGTGGGGAATGGGTCGGCAAGGCCAAGTTGGGGAGGGTCTGCTGTGGGGGGGGGTGGATTGGGGAATGTTTTTGATGTAATGTTCTGTTCTATACCTGCCCCTAATGCCTGTGCTGAGACTGAGCCCACGGTCACTGCTAGCGGATCTCCCTTACCGTTCAAGTTTCTATCAAGTGCCGGGCGCCTGGCGCCCCTAGGCCCCCCTTGTTCTACCGTTCCCGCGTTGATTTTTCTAGTCACTGACTTGAGCCATGGGACATGGGGTGTTACCTGATGTTTACACGCTCTGGCAACTGGGATGTCTGATTCTGTTATGCACGAACCAGAAGACCACAACCTGACGTTCCTGTATGCGCTAGCCCCTTGATTGTTCTGTGGGCCAACTTTTTTCCTGTCGACAACGACTGTGACGTGAATCTGAGATCTTACTTATAAATCACTAATGAAAGAAACTACGTGATAATCTTACCAAGACAGATGTGAAACTTGATTCCAGAGATTGTGTTATAAGCCCTGAGGAAGTCCGTCATCGGACGAAACGCGTCGGCTATCCGCAACTTTCAAAAAAAGAAAATAAAGAATAAAAATTGAATAAAAGACAGAAAATTCAAGTCACTACTTTTGTGTGTCTTTCTGAATATTTGGGAAAACTATCATTTCTGTTTATCAATATGTTCTAAAAGTGTTGTTGCAACTAATGTGTAACTTTTGAAGGGTGCTGTCCAACTTTCATAATTAGTTTTTTTTGGGCGATAGGTTGTCTACCTCCCTTAAGGCCCGTGTGGGAATCACGTGTCTGGACATAGCACCTTCAGTCTTGACAAAGCTGATGGTACTTCAACAGTGGTGCAGTTTTTTCCTCAATTCCCAGTTCTTTTGTCTCATTCTGATTCTGTTATGCAAACTGGTGATAACTGTGTAAATTCCCTGAGGATATTGTCATGGAATGTGAGAGGGCTAAATGATTATCGGAAGCTTAGAAAAGTATTGAATTACCTCCGCAGGCAACACATAGATCTTGCCCTTATTCAAGAGACACACCTGCCACTTACGAACAAAATGTTGACTACCAAAGGTCTTATGGGTAATAGTACGGCCGCAGGATTTACGAAGCATTCCAGAGGGGTGATCACATGGGTCAACCCCAAGTCTAATTTACGGTTGACGCCTCTCGAGGCAGACCCCGATGGCCCCGATGGCCGTTACTTAATTTCTAGATGCGTTGGGAAGGGACACGATCTTATTGTGGTGAATGTCTACGGCCCAAACTATGATGCCCCAGACTTTTATAGCGCTCTGGCCGCCCGATGCAGGTCTCACATACACTCCACGATGCTCTGGGGGGGTGACTTTAACTTTGTGTTTTAAAAAAAATATATATTTTTATTGTGGCGAAGATAGGAAAAAGGCACAAGGCATACAGTCATCAATCCAGTTGACATGCAAACAGTAGGAACAAGCAGTCCCAATGTCGATACACAGCCATATATGGCCCACATCCCGGAGGCAGGGCGGCGCAGAAGTAAAGCATGTATGTTAGTAGGGAAAATTGCATATGTGCTCCAAGTATCATTAGATACTTTATCAGTGTCTACGCCAGTTTTCGTATGTCGCACTCTTATACTACATAACAGTTTAACAGTAACTAATTACCCCATGAATGGCATTTCTAGTGCTGATCCGAGTAAAGTAGGAGATACATGCAAGGGCCAACTAGGCCGCGGTCATCACAATTCAGTGTGGTCTTATGGGAATCACAGCTAAATACAGACCTATCTATCAAGGAATATCGGCGTGACCACAAGGGACCCCTACCCTGCATCCAAACTCCCCGCATCAGACTCCCCACCCTCACAGCCAGACTCCGAGGACGCAGAGGAAAACAACTCAGCGCTAGTGGCGTCCGAGTCCTCCACCTCCAGCCCCTCCATACACATTGTCCTCCAGGCGAGTAAGTCATCCTGGAGCTTCTCATCTTTGCTAGTGCTTTGCATGTGAGTTTCCTCTGCTAAGGCCCATTCCTTTGCATCCCTCAACCAGTGAGAAGTCTCAGGCGCCCTCTGACCCATCCAAGTAATGGCCACCCGTCTCCTCGCCAGAACCAGTAAGAGTTGCAGAAATTTATACGACAGACCTTTCTTTTTTGGCTTAGGCACTAACGCCAGTAGACAGTGGGGTGGGTCCAGATGCAACCTAAGGTGTGTGGCAAGGGCAATGTACACCACCACCCTCCGCCAGAAATCCTGAACTAAAGGACATTCCCACGCTAGATATAGGAAACCCGCCCTCTCCATCCCACATCTAGGGCAATTATGACGTCTATCTGTCGGCTTCGGTACTGCAGAGGCTTCAGGTCACACAAAACAGTGCGGCCCGCCTACTGTTCAATCTCTCCCGTCGGCAGTCGGCGAGGAAGGCTCTGAAAGACCTCCACTGGCTCCCAATGGCTGCCAGAGTGCAGTTTAAAGCTTTGTGCATTATGCACAAATCCTTTCAACGTGTAGGCCCAGCGATTCTGCACCCTTTGGTCACGCCTTATGTCCCAGCACGCCCCCTTCGGTCTGGTACCTTGCAGCTGGCCACCTCCTCTAAAATTAACAAAGCCCGTTGGGGTGGCCGCTCTTTTTCCCATTCGGCGACCAGACTTTGGAATGCCCTCCCCTTTGCCATCCGAGGAAATAGCAACCTCCTCTCGTTCAGAAAGGCCTTGAAAACGCATTTGTTTGCTAAATCCTGCTGATCTGCCCCGAGCCTGCGCTAAACCATTTTATCTTCAAGCGCTGCGAGGCCCTAGGGCAGTTATGCGCTATACAAATGCAATTTTTCATTTCATTTCATTTCATATACGATGGAGGGAGACAGGTGTCATGTAAGTGCGGTGGACAAAATTAAAGTGTATACGTTTAAAACGCGCATTGCAGGAGACTTTGCGAGTCAACAGTCCAATTCGCTTTCTCTGATCAGGACCTGTAGTGTAGTTCCTATTATCCCAATAGGCTCTGCGCATTGGAATAATATCTTCAATAGTATAGACGTAGGACAGAGGTTAACTAGGTCTTCTATTGTCGATATTAGACTTAAAGTTTAATGTTTGCCAGCTAGCTCAGAGTTCACTAGAAACTTTCTCGAATAGACATGGAGGAGTTTAACCTCCCTGGATAGACAAGAAGGGATTTAGTTTCTGACAACCACAGAACATGAGAACTTTGCTCTCCCCTAATCAAGAGTGTATCTCTAGAGTCGTGTGAAAACAAAAGACAACTTATTTTACTCAGTCAGTTCAGTGCATTCTTAGTTTCACCAGATTGTAGAGAAAAGGAAGAGACGGGCGTGTTCAATAAAAAGATGTTATTTATTGATCAGTCTCTTTTCTCATACAAGAGAAATGAATCGCTATTATTGCAATACTTATAGTTAAGTAAAGTGCATACAGTAATAACAGAATTATAAAATAATACTGTAAAAGCATTGATATGGTTTCTTAGCCATATGATATTTAAAATGGATAAAATAGATACATACATATATACATTGACTAATCGTACTCAACTGGTGCTTCTAACTACGCCTACCCCAATGTACCTGACCTAAGCCTAATACGTGGGCGGGAGTAGATAAGTAGCAGTTTAAGTTAAGTTTGTTTTGCCAAGAGTCTGCTTCAAGAATTCTCTACAAAGGGTTATTCAGTTCAGTACCTGGGATTTAGAAGGCTGGAGGGCTGGTATCTCTATCTCAGGTCTTGATATTCCAGCTGCCTGCGAGGGCGGCTTGGAAGCGCCGGAGCTGGATTTCTCGGCAGGAGAAAAGGCAGCGTCTCTCTCTCAGCGCGTCAGAAAGGAGGGGCAGCGTCTGTGGGCTTCGCTGTCAGCTGGGCTCCTCGGCAAGTCTCGCTGCTCCAATCTTGTCACCACCTCGTGTGTTTGCTTAAGGCAATGTCGGTATTATTTATACCTGAAAGGTGCCGAGATTGACGTAAGGATGGACATAAATACGTCAATAAGGATGTCATACGAACTGGTCGTTCGCACATTCTTTACTGAAGTTCTCGGCTAAATCAAAACAATGGCTGTGGGGATTTCCCAGGTCGTGGTAGGTTTGATTTGTTTTGAGAACACCGTATGCCTATTAGGGGGCTGGAGAAATAGTGCTTGCCTAATGAGATGGCATGCGCTATGACCTAATCAGATAACGGGCTTCTGTGCCGTTGTATGGCTAATCAGATAACGGGTTTCTGTGCAGTTGAATGGCTGCTAGTTAATTATTAACCAGACAAGGGTCAGAAATAGGGGGATCGATACAGTACCCATAGTAAATACATCACACTCACTCCACGTAATCTATGTCCATATTTACAAATCTAGGCATAGTAAACAAAACTAGTAGTGCATGTGTATACTGAACCACCCCAAAATACAATCAAATGCATTCTGAAAATTGGAAATGCGAAATACACGAAAAGATGAGTATAGTTACTATATGCACTTCAAGCAGTATAATAATGCTAAATCTAATACACATATTTTGAAATCAGTATGAACGAAATGTGGAAATTACACATGAAATGGCTCTTAATACAGAAGAAAAGGTCGAGACCATCTCATCACAAAAATCATAATATTTGTGAACATGCTAGAGGGTAGCTAATGTCTCTAGAGTAGCTAAAAATAGAAATTTTGTTCTCTAGGAATAGTATTACTTTAAGCAGAAGATAAGTGTCCCAAAAAATCGTAAATATTTTTGGAAATGGAAGGGGAAAAAATGTCTCGCTCTCCGTAAAAACTGGTGAGAAAATTTCTTATTGCTTTATTTTCAAAGTTGAAGGCCAAATACAGGGTGTATGGAATGTCGTGTGCTAGTTTGTTCAAAGTCATTCTTTCTGCTCTGGTGAAAACATCATATTGTTGAGACTTTCGAAAAAAATGTCAACTGCTTCTTGCGAAAGTTCCACTAACTCGGAAAAATTTTGTAACATGCATTCATGAGCATGATTGCCTTCATTGATGTTTCGATCAGCATAGCTGACAGAAGGTCGTACCTGATCGATGCTGCTTTCATCTTGTACTTCACAACTCTTCAATCGTAGTGGTGAAGTCTCCACGAATGCCGTCATCAGGATTGGTAGCCGCTGGGGACAGCACAATGCATGAGCCGTTACCGGACCCAACAAAGTCTCTGCGTCCATTGGCACATCCGATTGTAGTGTCAGACAGGTGTCCAACACGCATTCTTCGCCGCATAGCAAGCACCTTAATACAGGCATAACACAACTTTGCCACATCGGTCTAAATGAAAGAAACCAAGTCATGTTTAAATCTCGTAGCCGTGCTAGTCCAAGGACTTTAGTTATGCGGTCCCGGTAGCCAATAGCTCGGATTGTTTCTTCTATTATCGCTGGTGTCTTGTCTGTGACGTGGTTTGCCATAGCGAAGTAACAGGATCAAAAATAGGATGCCTGCCTCTAGTCCCAAAAGGAGAGGAAGTCCGCCAAAGATGGAATGGACAAAATCAGGAAAAATACCCAGGATGGCTTTGAATGGGGTTAAAGCTCCCGAAAACACTGTCTTAAATACACTCGCGATCCCACTTGTATCAGAAATATTTAAGATTTTGCTCAGTATTTCTGCGAAATGTATGGGGGAATTGGTTGATAACAGTGAATGAATCTCAGCAGTTGTCCTTGCAACTTGGAGATCATATGTTTCTTTTGATGACGTTAACATGGTTGGCGTCTGTAGGAGCACTGTCTTCATTCTGCTTAAAGTATCAATTCGAATAGAAGAAATTTTCAAACTGGGCCATAACCTTGCCTCCCTGTCTCGGGCATCGTTTGGGAACAATACTCGTTCACAGCACATGACCTTCGTAGTCACGGTTATGAGATAAGGTTTTCCGGGCAGCAGACTGCAACATCTGCGATCTACAATTAGAATGTAACTCCCGTTCGAGAGTCTCCTAAAGAATGGTTCTATTTGTGTTGCAGGTGTGCCTAGCTGGTGACATGAAAGGTTATTTGAAGTCCCTTCACATGCTCCATGCAAACTAATACCCTGACACAGAAGTGTACCGCTTAGTGACCTTTCACAATTATTGCAAAAAGGAACACACTTTGTCCTTTATTACTAACACATGCGTGTGTATAGGGCAAGTTCCATGTTGACTTAATGTATCCTTTACCCAACCTTTCATACTGGCCTGCCTGTATATATTTTTGGCAGTATTGAAACTGGAAAGTTGTTATCGGAATATTTATTATCCCATGTATTATCCATTCAATGACAGGTCGTTCTGACATTGTCAATGGTAATCTCTCAAGTTTTTCAATGCTCAGAATTGTATAGTCAGCACCCTTCTGTGCTAAACTGATTTGTTTATCAGTAAGGTTAAATATATTAAATAGTGACGTTGTGTTGATTAAACGCCAAGGCACATAGCCTGAACGCAGATTTTGTAACGTCCAGCCAAGTTGTACAATAGAACGCAATTGGGACTGACCGTGTTGTAACATCAGTAAGTCTTGCGATATTATATCGATTGCTGAAGACACAATACTGTCCAGTGAATATATTCTGGAGGACAGAGTCATTAACCCATTGTCCACAACAGAAAGTGATTTTTCCAAATGAATACGGTCAATTTCCCGTATTTTTTCTGCTGTCTCAATTTGAGTTACTTTCCAAGCTTCATTGTAAGCTGCATATATAGAGGCCGCTATGAAACGTTTTTGACGCTGTTTGCGTGGTCCCATAATGAAATCACGCAAGTCAGCACCCTCTTGAAGTAAAGTTAGGTGTTGCTTAATTTCTGCCAGTGTGGATGTTTGTAGCCATTGAAGGCAGAGTTTGCCCACACTGTAAGTAGTTACTATCCCTGGATGTTGTCTTTGGGAATATCTAGGGTCTGGCCTGGTCAATTTGAACCCCTGTATTTTGTTCAGGAATCTGTCTTGACAGTTATTTGTGTCTGTGGGCCAGATCAACCATTGTTTCCAATCAGGATGTGTTCTGTTTTGGTTTAAAATATGGTTCACGTCTATCTCAACATCGTCATTCAAAAATATAATTTGTTCTGGGATCATGCAGGCTCTGAACAATGATTCTATACCTTGTACTTGCCAATCTTTTGTACCCCAAACAGTTTTTGTTTCAATGTTATTGTTCCAGAAATCAAAACCAAATGTATTCATTTGCTCAAAAAATGAATCTGAATATATCAATTTCGTGTTCGTAAGCATGGTCTTCGTACCTGTCTTATTCGACAATTTGAAATAAAATGTTTCTGCATTACTTGTGTTGAACCCTGAAAAATATGCATATTTATCATAAAATGTTTTAGAACTACCCTTTGGAGGAGTAGCACAATGTTCCCATTGGTTATAATTAAAAACATTTCTAGGTTGTGCAGATTTATGTAGAAAATGGTTACCATAGTGGTTGTAGCAGAACATTTGATCATAATTAGACGAACCCTGCAAATAATCATGTTCTGTAAATTTAGCAGACATTACTAGGTCAGACATCATATCATTTATACTTTCAAAGTCCCAATCATCAGCAAATGTGCTTGGTTTTACAAAGTCGCTTAACGAGATCTTAAATTGATGTGGATACTTCAGGATTTCAACCGGGCCATAGATTTCATAATCAGTATTGTCCCATGCTACACCGCCTGGTATAGGATTGGCTGTGAAGTTCACTGAAGAAAGTTCTCTTTTCTTGACGTGTGAAGATGTGTGTGGTTTAAGGACCAAGTTGATTTTCTGGCTTGCTGTGTCCATTTTAGCATATTTTCCCTCAATGAAATGTCCCAAGCATAGTACCATGATGAGCCAAAGTATGAGGATAAATGCACCTAATGTCACCCAAATTTCAATCCATGGAGAAGTCAGATAGGTTCCCTTTAGTTGATGAAAAAGTTCCTTTGCTTTGTCTTTAAAGGTTTTTGTTGATGTCTGTACTTCTGGTTCACTTGGATCTTCTGAAACCTCATCGAAGTAGATGAAGTAGCCGGATGCCGTTCTGTCAATTGTTCCAATTGCTTCTGGATTACTTTTTGTTTTTGGATTTTGCTTTATTTCATCAGCAAAGTCTGTAGTTACATCATCGTAGGTTGTTGTTCCTTGATGAAAAGTTTTTATTTGGGTTTTAAGAGGTTTAAGTTCCATTGCTTTGTTGCATAGTCCTTGTTGTTTCACTGTAGATTTTCCAAATGTGATCAGTCTTTCAGTTTGAACCTCTGTGGATGTAGCAAACTTTGGTGTTCTGCTACTTCTTGGGAGTCCACTTGGCCTACTATTTGTTATCGGCCACATGATTGTGGTTTAACCAGGTCGATGGATATGACTCGGTTCTCCTTTTTACCAGCAAGGGGCGGTAGTACTACTGATCTTGTCCCGTTGATAGACAAGACAGGAACTGCTTTTCTGTAAGAAGGCCCAAATTCCTTCTTTACCGCGATCTTCTCTCTGACCAGATCCCGACTTTTGGAATCCAGACAGGCCTTGCTGGGACAGGTTGTTTTTCTTCAGTGGTTGCTGGCTGCTGTTTCAACTTTATGTTGCTCAGGTCTTTTCTTGTTTCATTTAAGTCCTGTAAAATAGCCAAGCGATCTTTGATATCAAAGCATTTTTCTTTAACCACTGAAGTCTGACTATCTAAGTCCTGGATTAACATTCTAGTCCCAAACAATAGTTCGTACGGACTGAGTCCTTTCAGAGAATTTCTTGGCAGGTTATTTAGACTACGATGGACACTTATTAAATGTTTGACCCACCCAACTCCTGAACCTAATATCTTTGCTGTTATAGATTGCTTTATGCCTTGGTTTTTTCTTTACACCATCCCGTTTCCCTCAGGAAGGAAGTGAGAAGAGTCCTGCAATGCAATGTTCATTCTGGCCAGTCACCCCCCATAAGCTGTTTTTAGAGCTAAAGGAAAGATTTTGGTCAGAACGTAACATGCTTCTAGCGTATATGCCATTCTAGACTCGCAAATCTTTGTATAACAGTTCCGACGTCAGCCGAAAGTTGGGGTCTACATTATAAGTGAAGATAGTCTCTACATGTTAATACGACGCATTATTCATACTGTGTTTTATTATTTTTTTGTTGATTTGATACTTTCTGGAATGAAACGCCATGGTAGTAAACCGTTTCTCTCGCCACTGCGATCTCTGTTGCAGTCTGGGCAGTTTTTTACAAAAATGTGATGATGCAGGCTCATGCCTGGCCACCAGTACACTGATTGTAATTCTTCCAGAGAATCTTTTAGCTTAAGGTGTCTGAGACCGTCACCCATATGTGCGTCTGCTATTAACAAGCCTCTCCTGTCCGTGTTTGGAATTATTCTATCCCCCACTTCAGGGATTCGAGCAAAAGGGACTGAGTTTGCATCGATTATGTATGTATAATTGAGTGGGTAATTGATCGGTAGCCCTGAGCAGTCGCCTTTTGATGACGTTTTCACTGCCAGCACAGTTTCTCCGTCAATGTATTTTACTGTACGCTTTTTTGTAGCTACGGAAGCCGATTTAGTTGCTACCGCTGTGGCTGTCTCAGCCAATGAATTCCCTGCAACGTGAACGCCATCACGCTGATGACTCAGTGAATGTATCACGTGAGTTTTTGGTAGTTCTTTCTGTAAAAGAATTACTTGTTCCCAAAGCACTTTTTGCTTTATTGTTGCACCTGTGTCATCTTTGTAACCGTTTTGAATCCATTTCTGTAAATCGTTATTGTATGATTTGACGCAGTAATACGAATCGCACACTATAAGTGTCGGGAATTCGCGATCGGCATTATCTAGCGCCATTTTTAACGCTATTATTTCAGTTTGTTGTTCTGAATTATTTTCTACTGAGTGTGTTTTTGTAAGTAGAGGTCTTAATTTACCTCCGCGCCACACTTCTTTTGTAATTTCGCATGTGGCGTTGTAAGCCAGCTCTCCCCAAACTGAGGGTTGAGCATGACCGTCTGTATATATTACACAGGCGTACTGTAGTAAAGGCAGAATGTCGATTGGCAGAGGGTATTCTCTCTCATATTCTAGATATTTTAATTCTTTCATTTCTGGGTCAAAATAGTATTTTACTTTGTCTGTAGCGACAGAATTTACCCATTGTATCCATTCTGGATTCAGTGCCGTTGTCGGTAAATTACATGGTGTTGTTAATGCCTCAAAAACTGATTCTGCTGTTCTGACTGTAACCTGTCTACCGTCGGCTTGGTATTTTTCTTTTGCTACAGCTGTTTGAACCGCATGAACAATGTTTTCCTTAATGCTGAACCTTTTTTCAGCTTCTGTGTACAAATGTGATTTGTATGCAATTGGTACCTTCTCTCCCTCATTAGAGGTCAGGTATGTGAATCCGCATCTTCCTGGGATGACTCGAATCACAAGGTTGCGTGTGTTGTCACGTGTTTGTAATTTTGTTTTAACTAACATATCTGTTTGTAAAGATCTCAAAATTTCTGTGTGTTTTTGAGTCCAATTGATTCTTTTAAAATCTGGTTTCATAAGATCGTAGAGAGGTTTAACTCTCTCTGCATAATTTATAATGTAAGTTCTTCCGAAATTCAGGAAACCTAGAATTGATTGTAAGTTTTTTAGTGTTCTAGGTGCTTGGATTACAGCACATTTCTCTAGGAAATTGTCAGCCAGGCTTTTGCCTTCACTTGATAGTTCATATCCTAAAAACAGGACAGTTAGATGGGCAATTCTTGACTTTTTAAAGTTGAATTTGTAACCCTCTGCTGCGAACCCAAGTATTATGGTGTTCACTCTCTTCAAGTGAGTATCCAAGTCATCATCTGTTAGATAGATGTCATCGACATAAGATAATGCCTCATCATCATATATTTGTAGTAACTCTGTTACTCTTGCTGAGAATAATCCTGGGCTGTTTTTAAACCCCTGGGGCAAACGACAGAAATTATTTTGCGCGCCATTTATTGAGAACGCGGTCAAATATCTGCTCTCTGGTGCTATATTTTGACAGAAGAATCCATTAGAGATGTCTAATGTTGTTTTGTATTTTTTGCGCACTATGTTATTCATTAGTGCAGCACTATGCGAGTTTTGTACTGCAAAGGTTTTGCAACATGAGTTAAGGTGTCTGTAGTCCAAAACAAGACGATATGAATTGTCTGGTTTGGAGACAGGAAACAAAGGATTATTCATTTGTGAGGTGCAAGTTTCAATCACCCCCTGGTATTCAAGTTGATCTAGGATCTCTTTTACCCGTTTTCTAGCTTCTTGCTTAATTGGGTACTGCCTCTGAGCAGTAGGTTGTGATTTTAACTGGATTTTGTGAGGAGGAGAGTCCTCATCCCATCCCACATGGTTTTTATATAATGCAGGAGCTTGGGCTACTGCCCACTTTCTTGCAAGTGTATATTTTTTATGAATTGGAATATGATTTGAGAAGGCAGGCATAATTATTTCTTCGCCATGAGGGCACTCCCTGACAAACTCTGGTGGCCAGTCTCTTTCAGCTAGAAGGATGTCATAGCCCTTGGAGAGATTATCCCAAAAGAGACCCCTTATTTTCCTAGTCTTATCCCCCTCTATACGCAATGTTATTTCATATATTTTATGAGGTTTGCTAACCCTGGTATCTGCAGTTTCCACCTGAATGTATTCATTTGTGTCCACTGTCTCCAGATGATTCATAAGGATCTTGTGAGCTATGCTCACTTCTGCTGCGCTGTCTAGGATTGTCTGAGCCCATTCTCCGTTTTTCAGCTGTGTCCTCAGTATTCTCGGCATGGTTGATTACTTTAATACTGGCTACCTTCTTTTTTGGAAACTGTAATTTTTTATTTTGATGAGCAGGTTCCTTGTCTTTGGACTTGACGTGCTCTTCCCTGTGTTCTGATCGTCCTCTTCTTTCCGATTTCTGCAAGGAAGTCTGAAAAGATTGAGAGGGACGTGTATCAATATCTTGATATCTATCAGGTTTCTTCAGATTATCCCTATTTCTAAGGTTGTATTTTTTCTCAGAGGGCTCCCTCTGGGGAGACTTGTGTCCTTGGTCCGGAGATCTTTCTCTCCGCCGAGGAGACCTTCCTCTGGACTGGAATCTTTTTTCTTTAGGAGTGGATTGTTTATTTCCATCCCAGCTCTTTTTTTGAGTGTTTAGATTATTTTTAATAAATACTTTTTCAGGTTTTTCAATAAGTTGGGGTTTCACCGGTTTTCCACCCAAACTATCTCTTCCTAGTTCTTCATAGGATTTTTCTATGATTCTGGCAATTTCAAATGGTTGGTCTGCTATATCTGTCTCTTTCAACCTCTGGCGGATCGCCACATTTGCTGCTTCTCCCTTTATATTTGCTAATAATATTGCCGAGACCTGCTTGAAGTCTTTTAGTAATTTCATACCAAGAGTTAAAGCAGGTTCTGGACCGTATTCATCTTGAATTTGTTTTAGCACATCTGGTATTACTGACATGGATGGAACACCATGTGTTTTTGTGTAAATGGAAGCAAAGACTGTACCCCAAGTGTCACAGTCCTCCACATGTGGTGCGATTCCCATTGGAAGACAGATAGTCAGAATCCTGTGTTTCTCAACCGGGGTGGTATCTGGAAAACCCGCCTCTATTTGAGTGATTTTTTGTGCTAACCAGAATGGAATTTGTTCCCGTTTTGCGGGTACTTTACCTAGACAGGACTGTATGTTTTGTGGTGTAATTTTATTTGTGTTCCCCTGGTGAGGGATCAGCTGTGGAATTTTAATAGCTGGTTGGACTGTTGAAGTCCGCATTACATATTGGACTAATTGTCTATGTATTTTAATTCATTGTTTTAGCTGTGCTAAAAGTACTAGTGCAGACATTTCTTCAATGTCTGGATGTGGTGTGTATCCAGATAGGACCGGCCACGTTGCTCCTGGTCTACCTAGTGGACCGAGCCTGGTGATGTGATTATTATGTTTTAGGGCGCCATTAAACCAGAGCAGGTGCTCTTGGTATTTGAGTGGTATTTCCACCTCCTCGAAAGGAGTGTACTCATTAGGAGGTTCCTCTATTTTGTAATAGTGGAAGTCCTTTGTTACAGCGTTTGCTGCTGGAAAGTTTATCCATGAATAGAATACCTCTGTCTGCCGATATTCGTGTGCCTCAATTACGAATATGACTGTACCACCTCTCGGTGTCAGCCCATTTTCTATAAGTTTTAAAGTTATAGATTTTCTTATGTTGACCGGGATGAGTATTGCATCCGGGTCTTGGTGTAGGAGACTATTGTCATCCGCTAGGAGTTGAGCTGCTATTCTAGCTGTCTCCCTTTCTTCTTCAGTTTCTGACATTCTACTGTCAAGAAGGTTATTTTGTTTATTTGCAGATCAGGTTTCTATGGAAACAAAGATTAGATGCACAATATTTTTGAACAGTGTATCCTTCAACGTTGAATATACCAAGAACCATACATAGGAGTCTCCTCCTACTAAGTTTGGCGGATTTAACCTTTCACCCACTCCAGACGTCTTTGGAGTATTATGGGGAAAAAGGGGTCTGTGTGAAAAAGCACGACTGAGTTACTCTAATGTCTTACGTTAGATTTATCGCCTATCCAAACAGTTGGGCGCCATGTAGTGTAGTTCCTATTATCCCAATAGGCTCTGCGCACTGGAATAATATCTTCAATAGTATAGACGTAGGACAGAGGTTAACTAGGTCTTCTATTGTCGATATTAGACTTAAAGTTTAATGTTTGCCAGCTAGCTCAGAGTTCACTAGAAACTTTCTCAAATAGACAAGGAGGAGTTTAACCTCCCTGGATAGACAAGAAGGGATTTAGTTTCTGACAACCATAGAACATGACAACTTTGCTCTCCCCTAATCAAGAGTGTATCTCTAGAGTCGTGTGAAAACAAAAGACAACTTATTTTACTCAGTCAGTTCAGTGCATTCTTAGTTTCACCAGATTGTAGAGAAAAGGAAGAGACGGGCGTGTTCAATGAAAAGATGTTATTTATTGATCAGTCTCTTTTCTCATACAAGAGAAATGAATTGCTATTATTGCAATACTTATAGTTAAGTAAAGTGCATACAGTAATAACAGAATAATACTGTAAAAGCATTGATATGGTTTCTTAGCCATATAATACTTAAAATGGATAAAATAGATACATACATATATACATTGACTAATCGTACTCAACTGGTGCTTCTAACTACGCCTACCCCAATGTACCTGACCTAAGCCTAATACGTGGGCGGGAGTAGATAAGTAGCAGTTTAAGTTAAGTTTGTTTTGCCAAGAGTCTGCTTCAAGAATTCTCTACAAAGGGTTATTCAGTTCAGTACCTGGGATTTAGAAGGCTGGAGGGTTGGTATCTCTATCTCAGGTCTTGATATTCCAGCTGCCTGCGAGGGCGGCTTGGAAGCGCCGGAGCTGGATTTCTCGGCAGGAGAAAAGGCAGCGTCTCTCTCTCAGCGCGTCAGAAAGGAGGGGCAGCGTCTGTGGGCTTCGCTGTCAGCTGGGCTCCTCGGCAAGTCTCGCTGCTCCAATCTTGTCACCACCTCGTGTGTTTGCTTAAGGCAATGTCGGTATTATTTATACCTGAAAGGTGCCGAGATTGACGTAAGGATGGACATAAATACGTCAATAAGGATGTCATACGAACTGGTCGTTCGCACATTCTTTACTGAAGTTCTCGGCTAAATCAAAACAATGGCTGTGGGGATTTCCCAGGTCGTCGTAGGTTTGATTTGTTTTGAGAACACCGTATGCCTATTAGGGGGCTGGAGAAATAGTGCTTGCCTAATGAGATGGCATGCGCTATGACCTAATCAGATAACGGGCTTCTGTGCCGTTGTATGGCTAATCAGATAACGGGTTTCTGTGCAGTTGAATGGCTGCTAGTTAATTATTAACCAGACAAGGGTCAGAAATAGGGGGATCGATACAGTACCCATAGTAAATACATCACAGACCCAACTCTATCCCCAGGTCTGCCTCCCAAGCCACCCAGGCCGGCGCCAACGGGGGGATCGAGTCCCTGCGCATGGCAGAGTAAAGGAGGGAGATCAGACGCTTACCTCTCCCACAGGATAGAATGATGTCCAGGGTATTAGTGAGCGGGGGCGCCTCTGGGAATTGGGGCCATGTTGTCCTGGCCACATCCCGAAGACTTCCGTAATGCAGGTATTGGCCCTCGTCGAGGTCAAAAGAGTCCATGGCACTCTCAAAGGACACGAAGGAGTCATTCGGGTAGAGATCTGCAAGGGTCTCACAGCCGCCCGAGCGCCACTCTCGAAAGGACATATTTTCCTCTAGTTTGAGTATCGGGGCCAATATCCAAATTGGGAGTTCCCTATGGAACGGCGCGCGCCGCAGCACCTTCTCGACAAACCGCTGCCAAATGCTAGCTGTGTGTCTCACCACATATGGCAGGGTGCCATCGGCACCCCGACCCTGCATTAAGGCCTCCTGTAGGTCCTTATCAGTGGCCGTACCAGCCAACAGTGCCAGTTCCCAATTCTCGTCTCCAGCGAACCACCTGGCGGCCAGGAGAAGCTGCGCCGCATAATAATACAGGTCAAACCTCGGGGCCTCGAGGCCGCCCTCGTCCCAACATCTCGTTACGGTGTGTAACGCGACTCTACTGCGCCCACCTGCCCAAAGGAGGGAGGTGAGGAGTGAGTTCAGCGTGCAAAACACTCGGGGTGGTAATGGGCATAGAGTGTTTTGCAGCACATAGAGGACCCTAGGGAGCATCACCATTTTGGCAACTGCCAAGCGCCCCATGAGAGAGAGAGGGAGTGTGTTCCAAAAGGCAATAGATTTACTGAGGGCCGTGAGGATTTTGTCGATATTGTAAGTCAGGAGTGTCTCTTCAGAGGTGGCTACCTGAATACCCAAGTACCGGAATGCCAGCCGCTCGTACCGGAGGCCCAAATGATGGGGATCCGTATCCGGGTCAGGGACTGCATCAGTCAGCGGAAACACCAGAGACTTGTTGACATTCATACGCAGTCCAGAGGCTGCGCCAAAGCGGCCCAAGAGCCGCAGCAAGGCGGGGAGGGCCTCCACTGGGGAAGTCAGATAGAAAAGAGCATCATCGGCGTATAGGGAGATGACATTGGTGGTGTCCCCCACCACTATACCCCAGTCTTGCAATTCCGTGCGGGCAGAAACGGCCAAGGGCTCAATCGCAAGAGCAAATAGGAGGGGAGAGAGAGGGCAGCCCTGCCGGGTGCCTCTCCCCAACGACCACTCGTCAGAGCGGGCCGAACCCAGGCTCACCCTGGCTCGGGGCGCCCCGTAGAGCACCCGGATCCAGTCGCGAAATCCAGGCCCGAACCCCATTTTCAGGAGCATGTGCATTAGATAACCCCAGTGCACCGTATCAAAGGCCTTGGCCAAATCAACTGAGACCAACACGTGAGGGCCCTCTCGTCCCCGCACCTCATGTAATATGTGATTCAGGCGACGCAAATTCATCGCCGTGTTATGACCCGGGATAAATCCGCACTGGTCGGGGTGGACGAGGTGAGTCATGTGCGGGGCAAGGCGAGTGGCCAATAGTTTAGTAAGGATTTTTGCATCCGTGTTTATCAACGTGATAGGGCGATAAGCTGCGGGGTCTGTTTTGTCACCGCCTGGCTTCAAAATCATACACACCTCACCCTGATTCATGGTGGGTGGAAGGGTGTCAGCACGCAAAGCCTCATTGTAGACTTGTAAGAGGGGGGAGGCCAGGATATTTCCGAAGGCATGATAAAACTCAGCCGGAAATCCATCTCCACCAGGGGTCTTGGCCCGGGGGAGGGCGGCTATCGCCGCAGTAATCTCACCCAGTGTCAGCTTTACATCAAGTTCCTTCGCCGCAGCTTCCGGTAGGGTCTGAAGGTGGAGGTCTTCAAGATACGAGTGATAGACATCCTCCGATATTGACAGGTCAGCCTCATATACGGTTTGTAGATGGCCCCGAAGGACCGCAAGGACATCAGTCTCAGAGTGGACCATGACACCACTAGGGTTCCGTAGGGCCACTATTCGTTCAGGCGCGAACTCCCGACAAAGTATCCAGGCTAACAAGCGGCCAGACTTATCTCCTTCACGATGGAGACGTTGCCTGTATTGGCCCAGTGTAAATTTATCAGGCCGTGCGAGTATATCGTGTATTGATACCAGGGCAACACTCTCCGCCTGTTGATCCAACGCGTCCGGATAAGACTGAGATTGAGCGCGTTGGAGCGCAGTTTCCGCAGCCTGTAAGTCAGACAACAGTTGTTTCCTGACCCCATACGACAGGCCCATACACGCTCCACGCACCACTGCTTTCAGTGCCTCCCATTTGGTGGAGTAGGATAGGTCACCCCCCACCCAGTTGAGTTCCAAGTAGTCGGACAGCGACGTCGCCACATGATCTCTGGCCACCTGATCCTGGAGCAGGTCAGTTGGCAGTCGCCACGTGCGCGGGCGCGCCGCGTGATCCGGCCACTTCGCCACGCATGTAACTGGGGCATGGTCCGACAGGTATCGGGCCTGGTGTGTAACAATCAGTGTAAGAGAAGAGGTAAGGTTAGCCGCAAGAACCTGATCCAGCCTACTATGTGTGCCATGCGTCGGGGTGTAGCATGTGTAAAGCTTCTGTGCGGGGTGGCAGGTACGCCACACGTCTACCGCCCTGAGATTGTGCATCACTTCCTGTAAGCGCGCCGTCATACGGGGCTTAGTGCCCGCTCTGGGCGGGTGACGGTCCAGCTCATGATGCAGTACGCAATTGAAATCCCCGAACCAGAGGAGGGGTGCGTCCAGACTCGGAGCCACAAGATCCTGTATCTGAGAAAAGAAGGCCGGGTCATCAGTGTTCGGGGCATACATGTTAAGGAGCAGGAGTTCTTTGTCGTCTAATCTGAGCCTCACTAATATGTACCTGCCTGCCACATCTGCATCTATATATTGAACAGCACAAGGAATCCCAGGGGCCACCCAAATGAGGACCCCCCTAGCATATGTGGAATAGGAGGAATGGAAAATCTGGCCTCTCCATTTCCTAGCCAGCCGTTGCGCGCCGTCGTCATCCAAGTGGGTTTCCTGTAAACAAGCAATTGAGACCCCATGGCGTTTAAGGAAAGTGAGGACCCTGTGTCGCTTAGTGCACGTGCCCAAGCCACGCACATTCCACGTTAAAAACTTAAATCCCATGGCCAAAGATCACGCCCAGATGGGCCACAGTGTAGGTGCAACCTGAGCCGCCTCCACTTGGCCCCCTCTACATGTAAAGTCAGGGGCGCAGCCCTATGGACAAGCTCCCCACAAATCGGAAACAGCGTGCACATAATGCCAGTGTCATCTTTGTCACAAACCCCAACCCACCCCCCAACAACCCCAAAACATGGAACTCTTGCAAAAAAACCCTCATCCCCACCACCCACGAGCAATAGGATAGCAACAACCAAAACCGCCACCCCGCCCTTCCCCCGCCAGTGCCAGGACGTGCACAGCCACCCCATACAACACACTCTACACACACTCATACAAAACAAAACAACCCCACCCACCCACCCTCCCAGCTCCCCGAAAGACCCAATGATCCTGAGAAAATTACCCGGGCATGTCTCCTCAGCTTTGCCAGCAGTGTGGATACAATATCACTCAAAACTGCAGCCACCCCTGCCTCCTCCCCCCGTAGCTCAGACCACACGGGTGCCAGTCCTATGGTACCAACCATTGTTCGAAAAGGCCCCAACGACAAGGATGAAATGCAATAGATCAGAGAATTGTAAGTCAGTGCAGGATCACACAATTAAAGGCGGGTTTACAGAAGGCTCATTCAAGTCAAGGCAAGAGATCATTCCAACCCCGGTGCAGGTAGGGCTGTCTCCGGGACCACCGGAGCCGTAGAGTCTGCATTCAATGGCGTTTCCTGGAAAGTGTCTGGCACCAAGATCTCATCAGGAGCAGGAGCCCCAGCTGAACCCGAGCCAGCTCTCGTCGGCGAGGTTTCCATATGGATAGCACCATCCGGCCCCACCGTGGGTCGAGCCTCAGGAGATCCACGGGAGCCAGAACGGCGACCCCTCCTACCACGACGCCTCTTCTGTGGCCTGGTCCCCCAAGTTTCACGCGAGCCCCCTCTCTCACCCGGGGGCAGGTCATCTCCTCTGATCTCAAGCCACTCCCACACCTCTGCCGGTGTCTCAAAGAAATGTGCCCGGCCCTGCGAAAGTACCTTGAGTTTGGCAGGATATAAAAGCATGTACTGAAGCTTCATGTCGCGGAGTTTTTGTTTGACTCCCAAGTAGGATTTCCTTTGTTCCTGAACTTGTTGGGTATAGTCAGGGTAAATTGACATGCGACTGTTCTCAATCATGTGGGGCCCCGTCTCTCGCGCCGCTTTGAGGATACAGTCGCGATCTTTGTAGTTCAGGATTTTCGCGATGAGGGCTCTAGGAGCCTCCCCCGGTCTCGGAGGGGGCACCAGGGCTCTATGTGCCCGCTCCACCACGAAGACGCTGGACAATCCAGTCGGGCATAGGTGCTCACGGATCCAAGTCTTTAGGAAGCGTTCAGGGTACCCCGCCTCCAATCGTTCCGGCACTCCCAGGACCCTTATGTTGCTCCGACGCGCTCATCCTTCCGCATCCTCGTCGCGCCTTTCCAATGCACGGGTAGTAGAGGTGAGTTGGGCAAGCGATTTTTGCAGAGAAGCAACCTCTCCCTGCAGTTGAGTGATATTGCCCTCCGCGTCTGAGACCTTATCTGCCACTTTGCGAAGGTCTGTCCGCAGAAGGTTCACATCAATAGAAACCGTCTCTATCTGACGTTCCAGGGCAGAGTGTGAACCCTGAAAAGCCTTGAGGATTTCAGCTCTGGACGGTTCCGCCGAGTCGTCACCCCTGTCATCAGGTCCCATCTGCCGCGTGATCCGTTGTGGTTGCAGGCGAGGGGTAGTGTACTGCACGATCGTGTTAGGCTGGGAGGTCTTTGAACCACTATCTTTGTGGGCCGCCATTGCGATTGGCGCAAGTCTGTATGGTACAAGGCGCGCACCTCAAACTCCGCCAGCCAGGGAGGGCCCCCGAACTATTCCAGGTCAGGAACAGCAAGCGCAGCGTGGCCACACCTGGGCTCAGAGGTGATGCAGCGCAGGCGGCGCCCAAGGCAGTCCGATCACTTTGGCAAGTATGGCAGCGCTGGAACAGCATGCAGCCGTCTCCCTCCAGTGGGGGACCAGGATTCAGGACCCCCCCGAGGCAATAAGGATCAGCGCAAGCGGGATCGCGGGCACCACCTCCTCCTTACCTCACGATTTACACCTCCTTCAGTCCATCAGCAGAGCAGCTCCCAGGCCTCAAAGATCTGGGCAGGGAGGGACACAGGCGCACTCCGCTACAAGCGGTCGCGGTCACACCGGAGGGCCGCCCGGCACAGCACACAAGATGGCGGATGAGTGGGGGAGGGGCGCAGCCCAACCGCGACTCCAGCGGCGCTGCTCCCCGACCCCCTTCGATGTAGCAGGGCAGCGAAGGGCAAAATCAGCAGTTCGCAGTCCGGAGGGAGGAGGGAAGCAAGCACCAAGCCTCCGCAGGAGACAGCGACGGGGCCAGGCACGGTCAGGCACGCAGCAAGTCGGGACCTCCGCGCTCACCACACGCCTCAAGCAGGAGCCAGGGCAGCGGCACTCACGCCCCCCTCCGCCGGGCGCAGACACTCCGAAGACCAGGTACGCAGTCTCCGGGAATGGCAGTGGGGGGGTCAGAGCTCCGCCGCAGGGCCGCCTCACAAGATGGACGGCGCCTACGTCCCGTCTCCCTCCTCACCTCTCAGCAGCAGGGTCACTGAGCCGCCGCTTTCCGCCCCTCCACCTTCACTCCGGGAGTCACGGCAAAATCACTGGCGCTCACCAGGGGGCTCGCTCAGGTCGGCAGCCCTGGGTGGTTCGCCCGCAGTCCGGCTCCGCAGCGCAGGCCCAGACCGCGGCGTCGCGTGAGTCAGCGCGCCGTCGTCGCCTCCAGGAGCACCAGTGTCGCCGCTCACGGAGGGATTCAGGCCCTCACTCTCGGTTCAGGGGTCTCGGTGGGGCGAAGCGCCTTTCCGACACGCTTCTCAGCTATTGAGAGAGCCCGGGCAGGAGTAATTCAAGGATTTTGGTGGTCTTCGGGACGGAGCTGGTGGAGCTCACGTCCTGTCGGCCATGCTGCTTGGCCACGCCCCGACTTTAACTTTGTGTTTAACCCGGAGTTGGATAGATCCAGTTGTCCCGCCAAAAGACCATCGAACGCTGCCTTGACCAAGCAGGCGGAACTTATTAAGCTTGATCTAGTAGACGTCTGGAGAAGTAGAAATCCGGGGAGAGGCGGATTTTCGCACTACTCGGCCCATCATAATATTCACACTAGGATCGATTACTGGCTGGCTTCCCAAGCGGTCCTCCGCAGCATACGGGGGTGTGCAGTTCTGCCACGTACACTTTCGGACCACTCGCCACTGCTCCTGATAATGGTAACACCTGTAAAGAGGATCCCTCCTTTTACATGGCGGTTTCCCCCGTACACTTTACTGGACGAGGTATTCAGAGGGGAATTGGCAGAGGAAATTGATAACTTCTTTGACGCGAATGTCGGCTCTGTCGATAGTTTACAGACTGTATGGGAGGCATTCAAGGTCTTTATTCGTGGCGTAGCCATGTCAAAGCACTCTAGTGTCCTTAAATCGATCAGGCAGCGGCTAAAACTCCTTGAAACCCAACTGTCGGACCTGGAGCCGCTCCAACTAGCTGGGCTGGATGCGGACATTAATGCTCGAATCAAACTGTTAATCACCGAATATAATGAGGAGGCGGACAGGGAGGTGCAACATATGGGCAAATACGCTACTGCACGCTCGTATGGAGAGGGGGAAAGGCCCGGCTCTCTGCTGGCGAGAGTTATACGTAGGGGTAGGACGCCTCTAGTGATAAGCGAGTTGGAATCAACCTCAGGGTCAGTACTCACCGACGAAGAAGAAATACTGTCAGAGTTTAGACACTACTACGCAGACTTATACAAATCGAGGTCCTCCCACATTGAGGAGGAAATAGATGACTACCTGAGCTATATTAAGATGTCTTACCTGACCGACTCCCAGAGGGAATTCCTGATGATGCCAATTCAGAGGGAGGAAATTATGGACGCACTGGAAGGGATGCGCTCAGGTAGCGCCCCGGGTGCGGACGGGCTCACGGTGTGCTTTTATAAGGCTTTTAAAGACAAACTTGTCGCATACTTATCGGCCCTCTTCGATGACATTTGTTTGGAGGGCTGCATGCCTGACTCTATGCGTGAAGCTCTGCTTGTCACGCTTCTCAAACCAGGGAAACCGCCTAGGGAGTGCGGATCTTACAGACCGTTGTCCCTGATTAATGTTGATGCCAAATTATACGCGAAGGTGTTAGCCACCCGTCTAGCATTACTAGCACCTGCGCTGGTTGCACCAGAGCAAGCCGGGTTTATCCCCAACCGCAACCTTACCTATAATATTCGCACTGTATTGGGGACAATGCAGCATGTTCGTCAGGAGTCTAAAGCAATGGCCATCTTCCTAGACATGGAGAAAGCCTTTGACTCTGT
The DNA here is from genome assembly GCF_964261635.1 of Lissotriton helveticus. Classification (NCBI taxonomy): domain Eukaryota; kingdom Metazoa; phylum Chordata; class Amphibia; order Caudata; family Salamandridae; genus Lissotriton; species Lissotriton helveticus. Next base: position 125,947,872 of record NC_136061.1, read on the forward strand.
GGAGTGGCCCTTCATGCTGCGAGTTCTCCGGAAATTAGGGCTGGGCGAACCCTTTCTACAGATGATTGGAGCGTTATACTACCTGCCCACGGCTAGATTGCGCATAGGAGATCGAGTCACGGATGCCTTTCCAATCAGTAGAGGTACTAGACAGGGCTGCCCACTCTCCCCTTTGCTGTACGCTTTGGTGGCAGAACCCTTGGCCTGCGCACTACGGGAGTACCATAGCCATGAAGGCATTAACTTTCCCACATATAAGATCGGTATTTCTACATACGCCGACGACACCCTCTTATACGTCCGGGACCCGGAAATTAACCTCTCTTAAGTGTTGAGGGAGGTGGTTCGATTCGGTGCCCTCTCGGGATTGAAGGTGAATTGGGCTAAGTCTATGGCGTTCCCGTTGACTCCGGTTACATAGCCATTTGACATGAAGTACCCGCTGCAATGGACAACGGACTCTGTATGATATTTGGGAATCCAGCTCCATACAGACCCCGACTTTTTGATACAGGAGAAATATGGAGTTGCCTACGCTAAACTAGTGGAAGATGTGGATACATGGTGCAAACTTCCGCTGACGTTAATGGGGCGGATTGCCCTCATGAAAATGGTGGTCCTACCCAGGTTCCTTTTCCTTTTCAGTAACATCCCAGTGGTCTTATCAAAGGCCTTTTTCAAAACTCTCACACAGACTCTTGTTAGGCTTGCATGGGGTGGAAAACAGCCCAGAGTGCGATGGCAAGTTCTGATGCTCCCATATGAGCAGGGGGGGCTGGGCGCACCAGACATGGAGCGATATTACCGAGTCGCCCAGGCTGCGCACCTACACACATGGATACATGGAGATCCTGATATCCCGCATGTGATCCTAGAGCGCTTGTTCACTGACCCTTACCCTCCCCCTGCCACGGTGTTTCAGCCAGTGGACCGAAGGGTGGGCATTCTTGACTCTATTAAGACCACGAACCATGCATGGCACGTGCTGTTACGGGACCGGGGGCATGTGTTGCTGTATTCCCCTTTGATGCTGATAGAGTGGGCAGAGTGGCTCGCCCCGTTGACGGAGAAAGGGGTTGCACGTGCGCTGTCGCAGCTAGGGATTCAAACGATGGGAGATCTGTTTAAAGACGGGGTGCTGAAAACCTGGGAACAAGCGGCTCCCCTGGATATCGGTACCACACTTCTGCAACGTTTTCAGTTTCATAGGGTACGTTCCGCGTTGAAGGACCTTTTGGGTCCAGAACAGGCGGAACCCCCGGAGATCCCGGAGCTAACGTATGTGATTAAATCGCCGTCATCACGCAAATTGATTACCAATTTATTTAAAGCAGGAGCCACACTTAAAGACCCTTCTCCCTCGAAGGCCAGACTTGCGTGGCAGAGTGATCTGCGACTGCAGATTGGGGATGAAATGTGGCTGTTATGTTGTAACAGTACGAAGAAAATCTCTCTTAATGGTAGACACAGATTGGTACACTTCAAATTTCTGCAACGTGTGTACTACACACCAGAACGATTGCATAGATATGGACTCCAGCAGTCTGCAGAATGCGAACGTTGTCGTACACCGGTGGCAGACTTCATGCACATGGCGTGGCATTGTCCCGGCATTCACAAGTTTTGGACCGATGTGTTTATGGAAATGAGTCGGATACTGGATACGGAAATTCAAATTAGTCCCGCACTGGCGTTGCTGGGATACTCCAAACCACTCCCTGTGGCAGTACGTCGCTTGGCAGATATGGGTTTATTGATGGCCAGACGGGTTGTGGCCATGTGCTGGATGAGAGGTCCGCTACCTACTAAGAACAGATGGGCAAGAGATGTGATGTACTGTTGCACACAATCGCAGACTTACAGTGAACTTCTTCCCCCTGTGAGCAGACCGAAGAACTTCTGGGGGTTGTATCAGACTTATATGAACACGGGGGTGGTGTGGAGGTGGAGCGGGAGGAGTCCGATCATGACCAAGTTCCCCTGGAGGAGGTGCTGGGCACCGACGGGTTAGTGTCCTCCTAAGATGACCACATAGCATATAGAGGAGGAGGGAACAGTTGTAGTTAAATACTAGGAGGGGTGAGAGGACAGATTCCCTTTAAATGTAGCCCTGATCTCCCTAGCTCGTGGGTGGGGCGGCGTGGGGGGGCTACGGGAGGATGTGTACTGGTGGAGTTAGGTGGCTGCTATAATGGAGAGGGTGGGGCAGTCTGGGGGAGGGGGTCTGCGTAGGTATTGTGTGGAGATCTACTAATGAAGTTGTAGGGCAGGATAATGGGCAGGGAGGGGGGGGTTCTTTTTCATCTAGTTGGGTTTGAGGGGGGGAGTTTTCGGGGTTAGTTCAGGGAATATTTGGCAGGAAGGGCTCATGCTGGTATACCTACAGGTCATGATCTCACAACAGTGATTTGCAAAGAGAGATTACCTCGGGTGCTGGGAGGCGGGATGTGAAGAGGACAACGGAGATACATGGACTTTACACAGTCCCAATAACATTATGTCATTGCTCGCCGCCGGACCTCCGGGTTACCGGTAGATTGGCTGTGTCTATCTCATACTCTTAACATGCTTTGATTTTTTTATCTTCTGCCGCCGGCCCCAGGGTTGTAGGCTACAAGCTGTGTGAGATGTATTTGCCCTAATAAAGGTTTTTTTGAAATTCAAAAAAAAAAAAAGCAATGTATGTTGGAGCGTTTTCGAAATCTTGGACGATAACATCATTCTCCAAAGGCTCTCATCTCTGAAACCAACCAATCACTTCAACAATCCTCTTCCATCAAATTTCTTCAAGGAGATCAAATTATCAATGCCTCACTGGTTCAAGGCTCTATCCCAGATTACCCCATTCTCAAACAACTGTCTGCAGATCAAGCCGACCTTAACAATTTCCCACCAATCTCCAACATTTCGACCTTGGCCAAGCTCATTGAGAAATGCCTTTAACTTTGCAATCACATAGAACTCTTCCAACTACTAGACCAATTCCAAGCTGGCTTCCCTCACGGTCATAGAACAGAATCTGCTATCAGCCACATTGTTGATGATGCTCTCAAAATGCTGGTTCAGAACGACACTTGCCTTCTAATCCTCCTCAACCCATCATCAGCTTTTGACACAGTCAAACATGACTGCTTACTCGACCTACTGGAACATAGGATGGTGTTGTCAGGGCCCGTCCTTAATTGGTTTACATCCTTTTGCCATAATAGAGTTCAAAGACTCAAGGTCAACCAATCTCTTTCTCACCCTTCCTCAGTCAATCTTGGGGTTCCGCAAGGGTCCACACTCTCTTCAACCAGTTCTTGGAGCCTCTAACTAAAATCTTAAAACTATCCAACATCCACTATTATATGTATAATGACGACACCCAACTGTACCTGAAAGTCTCCTCCCCTTATGATATCAGCGCCCTCAACACTACCCTACTAAAAGCCCAAAACTGATTAACTTTAAACCATCTAAAACTTAATGCTCTGAAAATTGAATTTCTTTTAATCTCCCCTACCAACCATTCTCATATCATCTGTCAATGGATGAATCGGCTAAAAGCTCTTAACTGGATACCACATATCATTGACTCCACGAGTTCCTTGGGCATAATCCTCGACCAGAGCCTGAACATGCAGAAGCATATTGCGGCCCTCACCAAGGGAACCAATTTCCAAATGAGCATCCTTAGGCAAAATTAAACCATTTACCCCCCCCAATGACTTTAAATCCGTAATGCAATCTCTGCTGATCTCCAGGTTAGACTACAGTAGTGCTACCATCTGTGGACTCCCAAAATCAAAGATGTTACCACTAAGGCCCTCTCTTAATTCTGCTGCTAGACTCATCACCGGTTCAAAAAGATGCCGATCATATTACACCGGAGCCTAAAACCCTTAATTGGCTCCCTTATGAAGCAAGGATACAACAAAAAATTGCTTGCATGACTCATAAAGCCTTACACTAGAATACGCCATTATACCTCACACAAAAACTTGTATTATCGGAGGCTCCGGGTCCTCCAGAGGTACCAGCACCCTTCTGCTGAAGCCTCAGAAATTCCAGAAATCATAAACTTATGATCTAGCCTTCTCAGGTATCGCCCCGAGAATCTGGAACTTCCTGCCTCCGGAAATCAGGACGATCCCTTCTACTATTAACTTTAAAAAGGAAGTTAAAGCACTTCTGTTCAAAAACAACTTTTTGCCATGACTTTTTGTACCTTATACACACTCAAAGACATCGTCCTTCTCTGGTTTTTACCTGTCCTTAATTTTATTAAACTTTTATTGTATTGCTTAGATGCACTTTTGTACTCGTTTATGCTCAGTTTTTCTCCCTGCCACTCCTTCAGGTCCTTGTAACATGCTTCGTTTTAGTCTTGCTCTTTTATTCTCTATACCTTAGACTGTTTAGGTATTCCATGCCGATATGGAGGTTTCCCTGCCCTCGCACTCTTACCACCCTATTGTTTGATTGTTAGGTCTCCTCTCTCTTTTTCGCTCAACTGTAAAGCACTCTGATACCCTCATGGGTCTTGAACGCGCTATATAAAACTTTTAAAATAAATAAATAAATAGCCCCACAGTGATTTTTATTAGATCCTGAGGAACGCCGGAGAGACTTACAGTGGTGGCATTGACCCGGCTACTGTTGAGGTAACGGGGGCTGGAGACATCCATTAGGTTGGCGCCTGCAGAGGCGCCCAGGCTAGGTCCTTATGCGGCTTGTGGGTGTGCAGCCCTCCACGGTAGCGTCCCTGGATGCTCGGTGGTGTGACTTTGGGGTTTTGGCTGCGTGTCGGTGACCTACTGGCCTTCAACTTCATATAGACATTCATCTGGTGGCAGATCTCCTCGGATCTGAGCAACATGGCTAAAGATAAACCCTCTGGGCTGCATCTAAACAATCTACAATGGACAAGTACATCGGTGCTTCTGCCCAGTCATTTGTCCCGAGAGCGTGCCACTGCTATTCCTGACAATGCTGCATTGTTGGCAGCTAACACGCAGTCCAGGGACACACTGCAGGCCAAAATCGGTTGTCGCAGAGATTCTGCTCCTACACAGAACTGTGCATAGAGACTTGGAACCTCAGTGAATTAGGGTCTGCCAAAACTCACCTTAGTCTCCAAAATCCCCTACCAGAATAGCAATCAGTGTCTCATTGGTTCTTACACACCCCCAATGATTAGACAACCCAGAACATGAACTTAGAACACCTCAGGTAACGCGGAACACATGAACACTCTTCCGTTATACTATCATACTAGTCCAAAATGAGGAGTAAATGAAGACACGTGCAAGTTTGAAATATTTCCTTCTAATGCTGTGTTCTCAGGCCAGTACCTTAGCTAATACAAGCAAACATATTATAAGCAACAAGGTTATCAGCATAGTTACTATTCCATAAAATACAAAGGGAGAAAGCATGTTAAAAAGCTAAAGGGAAGAAGGCTAAATTACACCTCAGTCGTACCCTCCCTTGCTAATATAATATATTATAACTACAGAAGTTCTCTTTGGGTTTTAGAAGGGCGGCCCCATACCACTGGTCTTAGTAGAAAGGAATCTTATCATCTTCTGCACCTGTTCTCTGCATGCGAATGTTCATCAAGTGTGTTTGCATGCTCTGCGCAGTGCATTATTAAACGCACCAAAACCAGATTTGGCCACAGCTGCATATGTGTTATGTCTAGGACGTGCGCTGATCAGATCGAACAACAACCACTGTGTTGAAATAACCTTGAAGGCCTCGGCACTCACTGTTCAGACATAGCTTACCAAGCAAAGCTGATACTATAGGAAAAACATATTATTCTCGTGTTAAGCAAAATATTCTACTAGGCTCAAAGCATTTATAACAATATGTGCCGTGTGCAGAAGCAGCAGAAAGGAAAAATGGCGTTTAAACGTCTAATAAGCTCATGCTAATTTAACACAGTGTGAAGGCAAAGCCTATCTCCATGACACCCTCCCTTGATCCGAGCACGGATAAGATAAGATAAGATAATATAAGATAAGATAAGATAAGATAAGATAAGATAAGGGGCAAATTTAGGAATGCAGAGTACAAGAGCAATAGTCAGAACCAGTCTCCAATTTGCACTAGGAGGAGAGAAAACATTTTGAAGAAAAAACCACATAATCCGGTAATGTGAATCAGTGTCAAATGAAAATCTGGATTCTGTAGCCAAGCGAGTTTGCAAATCAGGCATTGATAAGTCAGTTGGGTAAGTGTAGTCAGTTTCATCAAGTTGAGTACCAGGCAGTGTACTCAATAAAGGACTAGAAATTGCTGGCATCTCGAGGGCAACTTCAGGCATTGGATTAGAAGCCGGGGCCAAAACAGAATTTCTCAAAATAGAAGGACATGAGACCGCCGGTGTCATACTAAGAAGAATCGGCCACTCTGTGTATTTTGACATTGTCAATGGAGATATACCTGTTTTCCTTACGACCTGGATGTGGAGGTAAAATGACTGTTCTTGTGCCCTTCACCCCAAGCACCGGAACAGGAGGTCAATAAGAGGGACCAAATTCTTTCTTGTTTTCGAGCTTCTCTCGCGCCAGTTCACCAACTTGGGGTAGCCAGCCAACTACGCGGGATCTGCAACGCATCATCCGAGGTGGAGGGCAAGTGTGCCTTTGCAAGACTGTCTCTCGTCTTTTGTAGATCCTGTAAAACATTGCAATGTTCATCTACATCAAAGGAGGCAGCAACAGCCGCCGGGTCTAGACCGTCAAGGTCCGGTACTAACATCTTGATACCAAAGAGCATTTCGTATGGGGTCCCCCTACAAAGACCTTCTAGGGAGATTATTAAGGGCACGCTGCATGCTATTGAGATGGGCCAGCCAGTTCCTGCCAGTGCCTATAACCCTAGCTGTCAAAGACTGCTTTAAATCTCAGTTCATTCGCTCCACAACACTATTACCCCCAGGTCTGTATGGAAACGAAAACTTGACTTGGACCCCCAACGAAGCCATGGCATCCTTGTACGCCTTAGAGTCGAAAGCAGGACCCTGATCCAAATGGAAGCTACCACAGGCAAAAATCCCTACAAAGACACGCAAGTCTCTTATGACAGTTCGTGAATCAGCGCTGCGGTGTGGCCACACCCATACAAAGCGTGTGCATGAATCAACTGCTACTAAGATGTACTTATACGCAGTATCAGAAGAAAAAGGACTGCAGCGATCTAAATAAACACACCCAAGTGGTTTATTAGAAATGTACAACTGTGTTTGGGGCGGACGCGCAGCAGTTGAAGGCTTAATCTGCTGACAAATGTCACAATGAAGGGCATAATCACGCATCTGTTTGTACAGTCCCCCCCACCAGAAACGTTGTTGTAACTGAGACAGAGTCACCGAAACGCCCGCATGCGCAGACGCCACACCTTCATGGGCAGCTGTAATCAGCGATGGCCTGCAATCCGCGTTGGGAATTAACCTTTCACCAATGTCCGGTATTTTCACATAAGGAACTTTATCAGGACTTAAGTGGTATGAATACTTTGAAGGGAATCCCTTAGGATATTTACTTCCCTTCTCAGTGGCAGCAACGGCTGCCAAGATATCATCATCGATCTTACTTTTGGAATGTGTAACTGCTGCAACCAAATATGTTGATACTGCTGATTTTGCAGCCTCATTGGCCAAAGAATTGCCAACAGCGTGGACTCCTACGCGCTGATGACCGAGAGTGTGAATTACATACACGAGTGGCAACTGCTCTTTAAGCTCAGCCACTCGGACCCAGATCATTTTATGTTTTATTGTCCTACCCTTGGAATCACGAAAATCATTCTGAATCCAAAAGAACAGGTTCTTGTTTTAAGACTGGACACAGTAGTAAGAATCACTCACAATAAGAGTTGTCACACTAGGATCAGCGTACTCCAATGCAAGCATCAGAGCACGAAGCTCTGCTAATTGTGCGGTACAGTCACCTAAAGTCTGCGTGTGCACGACTCTGGACTTGAATTCATCATTCACCATGGTACCCACCACAATGGCGCAAGCTGGGACATATGCGTGCTTAGACCCATGCGCAACTTGCGCTGAACCATCAGTGTAAATGATACAATGGAAATCCTCCAAAGGCCACATTGTCAAGGGGGCAGGATGAACAAACTCATACTGCAAAAACTCCTGCGACTGTAAGGAGGCATCAAAAACAAACGTGACATCCGGAGACGTCAATGATGCGGCCCACTGTATCCACCTTGGGTGCAAAGCTTTAGAATTTGGAACACTGGCCTTCGTCACTGCCTCTACGGCAGGATACGGGGTAACAACCTACATGCGTTTTCCCTGCGACAGTGCACGTTCCTTAAGAATCGCCATTTGCACTGCAGTCAAAACTTTTTCCACAGTGGAAAACCGCATTTCACCTGAAGTGTACAAGTGTGACTTGTAAGCAATAGGTACTGAGTCTCCTTCGTTAAAAGTAAGGTAAGTGAAACCCACCGCCCCAGGGATGATTCTTATCGCCAGGTTAGTGTGGTTATCACGAGTCAGTAAGAATTTAGATTCAAGGAGATCAGCCTGCAAAGATTGCAAAATGTCTGAATGTTCTGGCAGCCAGCAAGATTTGGTAAAATTTGGTTGTATCAAAGCATACAAAGGCTTGATACGCTGGGCATATTCGGGTATGTAGGTACGTCCGAAGTTCAAAAATCCCAGCAAGGACTGTAATTTTTTCAGAGTTGTAGGAGCGCGCAACTGGGCGCATTTCTCCAAGAAGTGAGGAGCCAATCCTCGACCTTCATTGTTGAGCTCGTCGCCAAAGAACAACACTGTGTACTCTGGGGGAAGAGCCAGGTCGCAGACCAAGATGGCCGCTCGGACTCTCGGCTCCGTCAGCCGCTGTCCCCCACCACCACAACCAGCTTCCTAACCAGCGCCCTTACTATGCTCCCGCACGGCCGAGATGAAGCGGCGCATATCCGTGTGCGCCCGGGTGCTCTAACGGCTTCCCAGCCGGAGTTATGTCGTCTCGATGTTTGCGGCCGCCCCTGCCTGAAGCCGGGGACTGGAGTGCTGAAGCGCCCGGCCCTGAACGCAACAACAACGGCAAGTAGTGCGGCGGAAGTGCCGGTCGGAGGAGATGGAGACTCGGATTTGCTCGATTTTTGATGGCGACTCTCGCACGATGCCACAGCAATGGTGATGGTTGATCTGCTGCCTCTCTGCGGTCGTAAGATAACAACCCCCCCCCAGCTGGTGACTCTGTGCCTGTGTGCCCTGTGCCAACCGTAACGACCCCTATGGAGATGAGTGTCTACAAAGACCCCTACTGAGATCATTTGCCTGCTTTTCCTATGAGGGACCTCGGGACACTTTTCACCTAGTGGGGCGCGCTCCGTGCGGGAGCGCCTTGCACGCAATTGCGCCCGACGGGACTGAGATATATCCTGTATTGTTCTGCGGGGGCCACGAAAATGATGCGATCAGACGCCAGGCGTGGGTCGGCCTGGTGTGACGGAGCTTCGCTGGATGCTGTGACTGCCACTATTGGGGGCGAGACAATGGAGTTGCGGCTGGGGGATGTCATGGCGGCCATAACAGACTTGCACTTCGCTTTGCAACACCAGATGCAGACCGTGGGGAGCGCCCTGGATGCTGTTGTGCGGAAGGGTCGTTCAGGTGGTGCGGCTCTTGGCCCGATTGATGGATCACTAGATGCTGCGGGACGTGAGGATGGTTGCAACTTGTATGCCCACGTTCGGAAGGGAGACAGTAAGGCTGTGTGCAATTCATCGACTACAGCGAAGGCGGAAGATCTTCTGATGGGGGGGCTTTCTTCTGGGAGCGTTACCATGTTCCAATGAACGACTCCTCAGTAATGGCGGGCAATGGTGGCGTCACGACATGTCCTTTTTACTTTGTTTGGGACTGATGCTGACAAGCGAGCACAACCACTTGCTCTCCCTGATGGCCCTTAGACGTGTGGATGACCGCGTCCCTCGAGCGACCTCACTGTGTATTGCCGTGCCGCAGGATGATAGCCTCTTCCCAGTCCGGTACCTTGACTCGACTACAACTGTACCAGAGGGTCTGGGCTGCAATCGTACTTTGGACCGGGAGGGCCTGGGTTGAGTATCGTAGTGTTACTCGCAGTATGGGGCTAACGCGGGACTCTCTACCTATGTCATGGAGTCGTTAACGACGAGCTGGTTAAGATTGTACCCACTCCACATATGTTTATTGTATTGCATTCGGGTTCAATATGGAGTGGGTGTTTCCTGTGGTGGGGGAGGTGAAAGTGAGTGTGTGCTGGGGGTCTGCTCTGGTCTCCTCCTCCGTTCTCCTTCTCTTTCTTTTTTCCTTCCTTTAGTATTCCCTTTAACTTAGTTGAGCGATAGCTCTCTTCCGCTTTCTTCTAAATTTCGGGTTCCATATAATGGGCGACAGGCACGCTGCTGTGGGGGAGGCCGTAGCCGTAAGCAGGGGTGCAGGGTGGGGGGTTTGGGGGGGGGTTTCACAGTTTTTCTTTGTCATTTTCTGTTTCTAGGGCCTCTTTTTCTCGCTTGTATTTCTTGGCTTTCCCTTTATTCTTCTTTCTTACCCTTTCCTTCTTCAGTATCGAGCTATAGGTTACTCACCGTACGTTTTTATGGTTCGAATTCCGGGGGTGGCTGCTTTTCTCAAAAGCTTTAAGTTGCAGCGGGCATGTACTGCATTGGCATGTGAATTGCACTGTTTTCTGCTTATCCTGTTTAAGATGCGCTAGTGTTGCCGCCTTGCCTACATTAGTCCTGAGTGCGTAGATCCTGATTGCTGAAAACCCCTGTTATGATATTATTTGATTGTACGATGACTGATCCTGTTTATTTTTCTTCTTCATTTAAAAAAGAAACCTCTTTATTCCTGGTACTTATACGGTACGGACGTTATCCTGTATTGCAATGGGGCATTTGGGAAGCGGACTATTGCATACTTATGGCTTTTATTGCTTTGCTGCCCATAACTGTAACTGCTTTGTGTATCAATAAAGGTTTTCAAAAAAAAAAAAAAAAAAACACTCTGTACTCTGCAATGTGAGACTTCGCAAAGTTACATTTGTAATCAAAGTCCGCAGTTACAAATTATGCTGTTAAAGCGACACAGATGCGCCCAAAGCTCGTCGTCTGTGAGATATATGTCATCCACATACGAACACGCATAAGTGTTGACTCTCTCCAAGAGAGAGACTATACGAGCAGCAAACACGCCTGGACTATTCTTATAGCCCATCGCTAGGCGTTTAAATTGGCGTTGTTTGCTGCCACAGGTAAAACTGGTCCATTGGGAACTTAGACAATCCAAATTGTGGGCAAAAAAAACGTTGGATATGTCAAGGGTGGTTTTAAACCGTTTACGCACAAGACCATCCACTAAAGCAGAGCCGTGGGTATTCTGTACTGCACAGGTACGGCAATGCGGGTCTAAATGCCGGTAATCCAATACCAAACTGTACAAACTGTCAGGCTTGGTCACAGTAAAAAGTGGGTTATTCATTGGTGACACACAAGTTTCAATTACGCCCTGATATTCCAATTGTTCAAGGATTTCCGCAACAGAAGCCTTAGCTTCACGTTGGATGGGATATTGAGGTTGAGGCGGTGGCATAGACCGTAAAGGAATCTCGTGGTGTGGGGAAAATGTATCCCAACCACAATGTGTACGGTACAGAGCCGGCGCAAGGGCCTAAGCCCACTCTTCTGCAAAATTCAGTGCATGCTCCTTCGAGACTGTGTGCGCGAAACTAGGGAGGATCACCTCCTCCCCTCTCGGAGCCACGAGAACAAAAGGTGGGGGCCAGTCAGCCTCCGCTAACCAAATGTCATAGGTAGTTGTAAGATTTTCCCAAAATACCCCTTTTATGGTACGTTGTATGTCACCTTCAATTAAAAGGACTATTTCATAAAGTCTATTCGGGGGATCTACTCTGGTATCAGCTGTCTCCAAAACAACATATTGGTCAGTCGCTGTCACCTTCAGTAGTGTACGCAGGGCCTCTCGCACTATGGTAATCTCCGCCACGCTGTCCAACAATGTCAGCGCCCATGTCTGATTCCGAAGCTGCGTTCTCACGATCTGTGGCATATCTCGCTGTTAAAGCGGCATCTTTCTTCTTCTGAAACTGGGGTCTTTTCGGTGTTGGATCGTCCAGCTTGCCTTTACTGTCTTTCGGGCGGGGCTGGTCGCGTCCCTGCTGGCCACCCCGACCTCGGCCACCTCCTCCACCACCGGTTGATGAGGCCGATGAGTCCTGAAAAGAACGAGGAGAGCGTTGTTCAGAAACCTGAAAACGATCAGGTGATTTTATCGTCGCACGATCGCGCAAGTCATAAACACCTTCTGTAGGTACAGGCACTGGTGATGCAGGACGTGACCCCTGTTTCTGTTGCTGTTGTTTACCCTGTTTCTGTTTTTTTGGCCAATTTTGCTTTTTAGCCTTGGGCTGGTCGTCCGACTTCTGCCCTTGGAGTTGTTTTTTCTCTTTTGTAGAGAAAGGCTTGACACCCAAACTATTACGGCTCACGGTCTTATAAGCCGCCGTAATAATTCTCGGTAACTGACGGGGTTTATCGGCATCGGGAACAGCCTGCAAAGCATTAGACACATGAAAGCTTACGGCATCTCCCTTGACATTCGCAAGAACGAGATTGGAAAGTTCGTCAAAACTGCTGCACAGCCGCATACCCAATTCAACCGCTGCCTCAGGTCCGTGCTCATCCTGAACACGCTTAATGACCGATGGAAGGACAGTCATTGACGGAGTGCCGAAGCACCTCGTATACACTGCCGCAAAAATCTTACCCCAAGACTCACAGTCACCAGCTTCTGGTATCAAGTCTTTTTCGGCAAACTAATTGTCAGAATCCTGTGTTTTTCAACAGGAGTCGTGTTAGGAAATACTGCTTCCAACTGGTCAAATTTCTCGGCAAGCCAGAAAGGCATATCATCCTTATACTGGGGGCACTTGCCCATCACTGCATTAACCATGACAGGACTAAGCTTCATTCCGCTCGGTCCGGCTGAAAGCGCCGCAACACCTGGGGCCCCGCCCGGGAGATTGCGGGAAATGTATTGTACTAACGACCGAATTACACTAATTGCGACCGCATGCAACAGCCGTAAATCTGCAACGGGAACCGCTCCATGTCGAGGATGCGGTGTAAATCCAGACAAAACAGGCCAGGTAGTGCCTGGAATGGACAAAGGACCTAACCTTGTGACTAATAAAGTGTGAGGTAGGGCGCCATTAAACTAAACTCGGTGCTGCCAAGCATTAATCGGAACTTCCTGTGTCCTATACGGAACATATTCCTGTGGCACGGCAGTGGGTGTATAAGTGTCGAACACACCAGTATCTGCGTTCACAGCAGGGAAGTTCACCCATGAGTAGAAAATCTCGAAAGGGTAAGCTACTTTCGCACTCACCACCATAATAACTGCCATGCCATCTAATCCGACGTTATAATTCTCTAAATGATTGCGGACCGCAATTCGACTATGCTGCGGTATGTCAACCCCAGCCATAATGACACAGTAAGAAAGAGGTACAACTAAAACCTCTGTAGCACAACTGGGTAGTAATTCAAAAGAAAACTGTTTGAAAAGATTCAAGCTTGAAAAGACCTATGTAACTATAGGTAGGTTTTGTCCGACACCACTGTCTTCCGGAAACAATAGTGAAGGGGTTAAGGACTGAATGTAGTACTACTCGAGTGTCATGTAATAAGACCACCAACGTTGGGCGTCATCTCGCAGGGATTCTGCTCCTACACAGAACTGTGCATAGAGACTTGGAACCTCAGTGAATTAGGGTGTGCCAAAACTCACCTTAGTCTCCAAAATCCCCTACCAGACTAGCAATCAGTGTCTCATTGGTTCTTACACCCCCCCAATGATTAGACAACCCAGAACAAAGAACTTAGAACACCTCAGGTAACGTGGAACACATGAACACTCTTTCGTTATACTATCATACTAGTCCAAAATGAGGAGTAAATGAAGACATGTGCAAGTTTGAAATATTTCTTTCTAATGCCGTGTTCTCAGGCGCAGTATCTTAGCTAATACAAGCAAACATATTATAAGCAACAAGGTTATCAGCATAGTTACTATTCCATAAAATACAAAGGAAGAAAGCATGTTAAAATGCTAAAGCGAAGAAGGCTAAATTACACCTCAGCAGCCACGGCTGGTGGTAGGTGTAACTGCAGGGCGGTGACGTAGGGAGGGGGAGGGGCAGGGTGGGGTGTTTTGTAATGTATGGATTACGGACTTTAACAGGTAAGTAAACATATAAATAAATAAAACGAATTTCGTTGCGCACACTGAATCGCATTAGGTGATGCAGTGCACACATCGAAATTCATTTTATTAATTTATATGTTGTAAAAAAAAATTGTTGTAATGGTATGCAATGTAAATGTATGCGTTGTAAAGGATATTGCGATGTAAAAACTGCGTTGTAAAGTCATGCATTGTAAATGTATGCGTTGTAACATCATACATCCGATTGGATTGATGTTATGTGCCCCTCAACTGACAGATGTCGTAGCACGGGGCTGCAGGCTGACACGCCGAGTCAAAACTCCAAACACTGACACAGGGAGTGGGATGGGTTGATAGCTTGCAGAAATTACATACGACTGTGAACAAATACACATATTTCTCAAGCGTTCATGAATCTTTTTCTCGACTTGACTATATATTCATCTCTGCTCTCCACATCCACAAAATAGAGAAAGCTGAGATCTTGCTTGTCAGATCATTCTCCAGTTACACTACTACGCTTGGGCCTTGGGCGCTCCCCACCGTGCTGGCCCCTCTCATCATGGCTACTACAAGATGATCACTATACCACCGTTACTGAATATTTTTCCTACAATGTCGGCACCGTTGACTCCGCCAGGACTCTCTGGAAGGCTATGAAACCAACTCTAAGGCGGGCGGATATTGCCATTTGTACCGCACGGCATCTGCAGCGCCAGGAAAAACTAGCTCCCACTGAGGCCCAAATCATCGACCTAGAAGTAGGGCTGCACATAGTGACGTGATTCACCGTCAGCTCCCCATAACACAACAAATGTATGCTAGCGACCTGATGGACGAAGCCAAGGCGTTTTGTCTAGGTACGCGTAGCCTGATTTAACAGTGGCTGGACAAATCTAGTGCCCTTTTACATCGTCTATGCCAGCAGATGCTCCGACCCATGATTCTTCCCAAAGTCCGTGGCCCGGCGGGCGAGGTACTTACAGTCCCTGCTCAAATTGCTACCCGCATTGCTGATTATTGCAAAGACCTATACACCCCGCAGGAGATTTTCCCTGAGGCCACCCTTGACCGATTCCTGGCTTATCTGCCCCGGAGGTCTCTGCCGGACTATGTGCGAGATGACCTTGATGCCCCGATCTCAACTGAGGAGGTTCAGAGTGCCCTCGCAGACATGAGCTCGGTTAAAGCACTGGGCCCAAATGGATTTCCCTGTGAGTTCTTTAAGAAATGCTCATCTCAAATATCAGCACATTATTTGGCGGCACTCCATGCGGCGGAGGAAGACGGCCAGCTTCCGACTGACTGGCGTCACGCCGAAATAGTGATTTTCTTAAAACCAGACCAGCCCCCGGAGCTACATACCTCATATAGACCGATTTCCCTACTCAACGTTGAGGTGAAATTGTTGGCTAAAATCATTGCAAACCACATCGTCCCGCACATAGCAACATTAGTTCATCCGGATCAAGCATGCTTTATGCCCAGCCGTGCCACCCGACATAACATCTGTTGTGCGCACAACGCTGTTGCCTATGTAGACCGACTGAATGAGCCAGCAGCGTTCCTTCTTGCAGATTTCGACAAGGACTTTGATTCCCTTAGTTGTACCTACCTCTTTGCTATCCTGAACCACCTTAACATTGGCCCTCGACTCCTTAAATATATTTGCTTCCTATATACAGATATCACCGCTTCGGTATGGACTACTGACTCAATCTCACGGCCGTTTTGCATCGGAATGGGCACCAAACAGGGATGCCCTTAATCTCCCTATCTTTTTGCACTTGCCATGGAGCCATTTGCGGCGTGGGTAAGAATAGATGCCCACAGGTACAGGGTTTTGAGTGGTCTCTGGAGGTCTCCGGTCATATAGCGTTATATGCCGATGATATCTTATTATTTTTCACATTCCCTAATAGATCTGGCCCACTCCTGCTTTGAAGATGCAAATCTTTGGCCAGAACTCCGGTCTCTACATGAACGCCCGCAAATCGCTTCTATGGCTTTTGCACGGGGGTGATCAGCTTGGGACACATGAGGTTTCGTAGTCACGGATGGCTTCAAATATCTTGGGGTGTTCTTGTCAGCGTCACAACCCGCCTCGTGGAATAAGAATCTGGACCCTCTGTTGACTCAGATCAAAGAACAAGTGTGCGTCTGGTCACATTTGCCCTTATCACTATTCGGCATGTCGGCTATTTTTAAATTGGTGTCGCTACCACACCTTCTTTATCAACTTCAAAACCATCCCTACCCGATACTGGTAAACTCACAAAAAAGGTTCCACTTTGGCGCAATGGCCTCCTACCTTAATTAGCTGAACTATAGGGCTTCGTGGGATGGAATTCTATTGGAGTTTCGACAATTGGCACTGTCCTCCATGCTCAGGACCCTGAAGTCATTCCAGCAGTTACCAACTGAATTTCAAAAGCTTGGTCTCAATTTTATAAATATTTACAATTTTGCCACACTTTCTCCCCGTACCTTGCTCAGCAAGACAATAATCCCAACTTTAATCCCGTTGACGCCAAGGTGTTTCTTGGTGATATGGCCCTCACAAAATTGCAGCCCTATATCGCACATTGGTCACTAACAGCCACACTACACTTAATAAGACCAGAGAGGCCTGGCAGAATGATTTAGATCCACTTGATGAAGACGTTGAGGCTCTGGAGTCTGCGCGTGGGGCAGCCATTGCTGCGCACCTTCGTCTTATATAATTTAAATATCTTCACTGTGTATGTTTCACTCGCTACAGGCTCTGGCGCGCCAGGATGATTACATCCCCCCTCTGTCTGCGTTGCGGAATGGCCAAGGGCACTTTCTTCCACACGATTTGGGAGGGTACTGCTCTATCGTGGTTTTGGTATGGGGTGCTGACCCGTCTCTCTGTGGCGCTGGGGTGGGACATTCCACAGTCCCCGCGTCTAACTATGCTTCATATTTCGGTGGGCATTGGAGGTAGCAGATACAAAAGTCTTGGAAGGCGACTTCACCGCCATTGCAGGGGCCTGGAAACGGGGCCTTACGTTTTCCATGTGGTTAAAAATAGTGATTTTTTTAGCACGGGGATGTCTCCAGAAACACCCAAAGATATGGAAGCGGTGGGCTGATTATCAGGGTCTATATCTTGAACCTATCCTACCTGCACTATGCAATGAAGATCTGCCATAAAGATCAAATGTTGGGTATATTTATTTTGAGAATAATTATATCTGTACTCACATGTTACGATTGGAATTTTTGTACAACAATATACATATGGAATCTGTGACATTGATGTTTCTAGTTAATAATGTTTATATGCGTTTAATTTGTTTTTTGCATATTCCATTCTGCGACAATTGTATATTGTAAAAGGTGACATATTTACCATCGCTATGATATGTATACAATTGCTGCCCTGGTGTCACCTGGGCCTATTGTGTCTGTGAACAATAAAATTAGTTGTGAAAAAAATGGTCTCTTTTGGGAGAACTTAACATATGGATATGACATCCTCTTAGCAGAAAAAGATTGTCCGCCTAAGTTTATGATAGATTGCCCAAAAGGGGAAAACGCCATTTTGCCTGCTTTCTTCGACCTTGTTCCAGAATCTTTAAAACATTCATACACGCAGGAGTGGGTGCCAGCGCCGGCATTTTACCGCAACCATGTAGGGTTGGACGTGGAGTCTACTCTCCACGAAATCCCATTAAAATCTACTCCAAATCCAGAGACTGTACTGTATTAAAAGTGCTGCAAAAAAGACAGGTCAAAGAAATCTTAGACCAACTTGAATACCAAGGTGTGGTTGAGACTTGCACTTCCCCGATGAACAATCCTTTGTTTCCCGTAATGAAACCTGACAACTCATATCATCTAGTTTTAATTACAGCATTTAAACACATGCACATGAACATTTGCAGTACAAAATGCACACAGTGCCGCATTAATGAATAACACTGTGTGTAACAAATACAAAACAACATTAGATATCTTGAATAGATTCTTCTGACAGAATATATCTCCAGAAAGCAGATATTTGACAGCATTCTCTGCCCTCGGCACTCAGTGAATATTTTGTCATTTGACCTAGGGGTATAAAAACAGCCCGGGGCTATTCTCTAAAAGAGTGTCAGAAAAATTACAAACATGCGATGAGGAGGCAGTATCCTATGTAAATGACATCTATCTGACACACGATGAATTACTTGAACACTTGCGCAGGGTGTACAACATAATTGTGGGATTTGTCAATTTGGGCTACAAATGTAATTTCAAGAAATCAAAAATTGCCATCTCAATGCCCTATTTTTGGGATATGAGCTATCAAGTGAAGGCAAGAGTCTGGAAGCCAACTTTTTAGAAAAGTGTGCGCTGCTCCAACCTCCATATGCTCTGAATGGTTTATAATCCATTTTAGGATTTCTAAATTATGGCAGAACATACATTCTGGATTAGGCAGAAAGGGTAAAAGCTTTCTACGACTTAATCATACCTGATTTCACAGCACATCAGTAGACACACGTACATGCCGATATACTATATTTAGTTCAGGCTGACATGATAGCATCTTAGTGATCCGGGTGGTTACGGGTTTATCAGGATATACATACAACACTTTCAAAGAAGGTGAGACAGTCTCAATTGCATACAAATCACATTTATACACACATGCAGAAATGCGATTTGCAGCCACAGAAAAAATACTGACTGCTGTACAGACTGCTGTAGTGAAAGAAAGAGCACTAGCCCAAGGGAAACACATATTAGTTGTTACCCCGATCCCAACTTTAGAAGCTGTTACCAAAGCGAGCATTCCAAAAGCGAAAGCACTGCATCCATGATGGATACAATGGGCTAATTCTCTCACTGCAACAGATGCAGATTACAAACATGATCCTACATTAAAAACACAAGAGTTCCTGCAGTACGAACAAGAATACCCTCCCCAGAATGAAATATTGCCTCTAGAAAAATATGACAACATCATTTACACTGATGGTCCCGCTTAGCCTGCCATTGGAAGTAAACAACAGCATAGCGCAGCATGTGCTATTGCTAAAGGATGTATAAAGGATGGTAGGTTCCATCCCAGTAATAACACTCTCTAGGAGATTGTACAGCACAGCTGGCAGAGTTGAAATCCCTGATACTGGCATTAGAATATATGGATCGGGAATTCCCCACACTGATAGTGTGCGATTCGTTTTACTGTGTGCAGTCTTATAATGAATATCTTCATTACTGGGGCCAGAATGAGTTTAGAGATTCCAAGAGTTGCACAATTAAACATAAATTGTTCTGTGAACAAATGGCAAAGCTGAAAGCATGCCTGCCATGGGCTCAAGTTATTCACACCTTGAATCGTCAGCGTGTTCAGAGCCGGACTGGGAACCAAAACTGGCCTTGACAAAGAGCTCGGCTGGCCCACGGGGTGTTTGGGGGTGCGGCCGAGCTTTTTGCCAGGGCCGGTTTCGGCTGATTTTGTTACAGGGGCCGATATTGCAGCTATGCTGCAAAAAACACCCTGTAACAAAAACAGGCCCCCAGGGGCCCAAAACCTGCCCCGGCCCTGGTAGCCCACCAGGGAAATGCCCGGTGCCCACTATGGCCATTCACTTGCTGATGAAGCCACCAAGGCGACAGTGCAAACTGCTGCAGTTGCTGCAATCACTTGATCTAGCATGAGGATAGACAGAGACATATTGATAGCTGTGAACGCCTCGAAAAACAGCTCTGCCTTTCCAAAGTGCTTTCCACTCAAATCTATACTACTATTATAAAGGAAGGACTTTGAACCTTTGAGGCGGGTAAACTCAGGAACCACAGCGCCAATCCACACACCCGATACATCGTTGTAATCGTCAGGGTGTGCAGATGGACATAGGCTATATAAACGTAATAAATATACGTTGTTTAAAAAATTTACCGAAAAAAAAGTAGTCCCTTGGAAGAAGCGCCGGCCGCGACGTGCGTGCCCGACGTGAGGAGCGAGGGGAGGAGCGGCATCCAGGAGCGTGAGGAGGACCGGCGGACATGGTGTGGGGAGGAGCGGTGAGGAGCGGCGGACAGGCGGTGCGGCGGAGAGGCGGTGAGGAGCGGCGGACAGGCGGGGAGAAGCGTTGAGCGGCGGATGAGGTAGGTTATTTATTTATTTATTTAGGAGTGGTGAGCGGTGGAAAAATGAAGCAAAAATGAAAATCGTGAGCAAGAGGAAGCAAACGGAGCATTACAAAAGTGAGCCAAACGGTGCATTACAGGAGGAAAAAGTTACGTGTGCAGGTTACAAAAGCGTACATCGTGAGCAAGAGGAAGCAAACGGAGCATTACAAAAGTGAGCCAAATGGTGCATTACAGGAGGAAAAAGTTACGTGTGCAGGTTACAAAAGCGTAGAAAGTAAACATAGAGGTATAGGAGGAAAAAGTGACGTGTGCAGGTAGCAAGAGGAAGCAAACGGAGCATTAAAAAAGTGAGCCAAACGGTGCATTACAGGAGGAAAAAGTTACGTGTGCAGGTTACAAAAGCATACAAAGTAAACATAGAGGTATAATTCTGCAATATATGGAGGAAGGCTCCTGGGGACCCACGGACAATGTCGGGGCGGGCGGGGGCCCTGAAGCCTAATTGCTCCCGGACAACGTCGGGACGGGCTGCTAGTATTCCTATAAATTAGATGTTCAAAACACACTGTATGCTCAAATTCCAGGAGTGGGGGATTGAGTTATACTAAACACGGATCACAGATTAGGTTTAATTCTAGCTGCACATTATGGTCTGGGCTCAGCAAACCTATGGAGTCACTGCTACAATTTCATTACTGAAGCAGCAATTCTGGTGGCCAGGTTTGTCTCAACAAACCAAGGGTTATGTCCTAAAGTGCGACATCTGTCAGCAGATGAAATTTCCACAAACACCGTCACTGATTTTGGACAGACCTCTCACATGTGTCTATTTGGATCACTGTGGCCCCCTAAATGCAGACGGGGCTTACAAGTACATTTTGGTGGCAGTAGATTCATGCTCTAGATTTCTATGGGTGTGGTCTCAGTGCTCGGTTGACTCTCAAACTGTTATTAAGGATTTTTGAGTCTTTATCGGGACATACGCAATAGGCACATTACATTCCGACTGTGCAATGTGTTTAGCTCTCTGGCTTACAAGGAAGCCATGGAAAGTATGGGTGTGGCCTTGCGGTACTCCTCCACCTACCATTCTGAGGGAAATTTGATGGTGGAGAGGAAAACTGGTAACCTAAAGCATTATTTAAGAGCAAGGGTATTAGGTACATGTGGTAGTTGGGTCAATCACCTATATGGGGTCCAGAGGTCACTCACCAAAATGCCAAGAAAATCCAGTTTGGGACAAGAATGTGGGCACGTGACCTCATTGTGCCAGCACAGTGGTGGATGTAAAATGATTTGAATTGAATGATCGTTTGGCTGTTTTACAGGAACTTAATGAATTCGAAGCATTACAAAGCGACGTCGAAATAAAATGCCCCGCCACTGGGGAAGTGATACCAGTTCCGGCAAGGCCTATCTGGGTCCCAAAGATTGGTGACCTGGTCAGAGAAAAGATTGTGGACAAGAAGGAGTTTGGGCCATCCTAAAGAACACCTGTACCTGTCCTGGTGGTTCAAGGAACAAGAGCAGTACTTCATCTGCTTCTTGCCGGCAAAAAAGAAAAAAGATCTGTCTCCATTGATCTGATCAAACCACACAATGTAGCAGTTTCTCAACAGCAGTCCAGGTGGAATCCTGAGTAGCCACAAACCTCCTCTCCCTACTATACAGGAAGTTCAGATGGAAAGACTAGTAACGTTCCAAGTCTCCTCTGCGCACGATGCAGGAGTATCAAATAACGGAGTACAAATTACACCAGTTGAAGTTGAAAAACATCCAAATACAAATGAAACGCAAATTGCAATTCGGCCCAATAATAATGTTTACATCAATGTGCCTTCCCAAGAAGCAACTACCAGTTCTGCAAACCCTGTTGAGCCACCAAAGATAGATCGAACTGCGTCTGGCTACTTCATCAACTTCGATGACTTTAATTCAGATCCAAGTGAGCCTGAGCAAATGCGACCCATTTCCAAAAAGAGAAATTTCGACAATTCTATCTCTGGCTGAAAAAGACTTACTTTGTGTACCCTTGGTTGCATATTTGGTTTGCTTAGGGATCCAGTTCCTGATAATTTGGATTGGTATAGTAACTGTCTTTTTCCTACTACTAAATGAACATTACCTCCTACAATGCTCAGCAGTACAACGTGTGAATTTGTTCTTGAAACCTCATATGTCATCACACTGCGAACAGAGAGACCTGTCCCTAGTAAACATTAGAGCAGGTAAAGTACCGGATGGTATAGTTTGGGATGGAGTTTCAGATGATGTGTTTGGTCCTACTGAACATTTGATAGTTCCATGTGTATTTAAAATTTCATTGAATGGTTTCATTACCCCGAGTACACTCTCTGACGATTGGGACATTGAGACTGTAAATACTGTGCTCTCAGATTTAGAACAATCTGCTGCATTTTCTTACATGGAATTGTAAGAAGATACACCTGACTTCGACAGTATGTATTGTTCCCAGCATTATGGTCATCAATTTTTGCACAGAGCTAGTGTCCTACACACTGTTAATACTTAGCATCAATAGGAACATTGCTCGACACCACCGCTTACTTTTCAGGGTATAAATCGGACCCAATGTCATATTACTATAAGTTAATACAGATGAATGCAACTGCAAGGAAAATTATGCTGATAAACACCAAGCTCATATATTCAGCACCTTTTATCTCCCAACTGTCTATACAAGGTTTCGACTATTGGAGAGACACGATAGACACAAAATCCATCTGGGGGACGAATGATTGGCAGGATCAGGCAACAGAGGCTTTATTTAGAGCTTGCCTCAATTCATTAGAGATTATATTCCTGAACAGAACAGTGCAACAGACAACTTGCTGCGGGTTTGCAAAAATAAAAGACCAGCAAACACCACGCATCCCCTTACCCACACCTATTTATGGTTTATTAAATGACACACTGTGGTGAGGTGAGGTGAGGTGAGGAGTGCTGAGTGCATTGATACAGAATGGTACATACAATTCATCAGCTCCCAATAGGAAGGGATGGTTGGTTTGGCCTATCAACACAAATAGGTGTCAATCAAGATTCAAGGGTACCACCGGAGGGTTTAGTGACCATAGGCCTTACCCTCGTTATGTACACAAATACGTCCGAGGGGTAGTGACTTCTTATAGTGTTGGGAAGTTGTGCCTAGAATGGCTAAAACTGTCAACACTATTACAGGTGAAACAACACTAGCTGACAACATGGATCTTAGGGATTTCTTGCTAGGTCCCAAGTATCCGCTTAAAAACGCTTATTATATACCATCAAAAATGAATTGTGGAAAGTCTCCTAACAGGATGCTGCTGAGAGATTACATGAGATTGATAGACTTAACCTAGAAAAAGCCTTGGCTGTGGTAGACAATGGTATGACCACACTTTCTTCACATATTTATTCACTGGGCAATATTGTGTCCTCAGCAATCGACATAATGGAACAAGATTTGTCTATTCTACAACATGGGCAATCTCAATTGCGCTCTATTTTGCTTTTAAGCTGGACGCTACAATCATTGTGTTCTGGCCACGTGTCATGGCAGTGCATTAATGGCTCAAATATGTTTTCGGCTTATAATCTGACCAACAGACAATAGACCATGGTACGCAGAGATGCAAAGTACACCATGCTGCTCACTGAAAAATTAGAGAAGTTCCCTTTAACAGTAGCAGAGTCATCGTGTACAGAATGGTTAATTAATGGTTACATCACACTGCCAATCACAACATTCCAGTTCCAATACCGCCTTGGACACATCCAAGAAGGCAGGTATGAAGCGTTGAGTGAAGGGTACGCTTTTAGGAAAAATCGCTTTTCTTTTATCGACACTTTTTAGCAGGCTTTTTTGGAAATGATATTCAGTATCTTAGTTAAAAATGATTTTATGTTTTTAATGAGCTTAGCTTTATTATTAATTAGCAGACCCTGTTGACATTTTGATGAGGAGTGAGTGTCAGGTCCTTTAGGCTAGTCCTGTCATGTGTACCCCTTTTTAGATACATTGTCCCATCCACACAACTATAATGGTTCTGAAACAGGTGAACTCTTATCTAGTAGCTTGCTCCTGTCTCTTTGACCCCAGCTCTTAGTATACTATTATAATCCATGTACCTGACGTACATAAACGTGCCCTCAGGCACTGCACAAATCTGTATAAGGGTCACCACCTTTTTCATCCTTGGCCAACAGCCAGCTGTGCATGATCGCAGTTCTTTGGAAAAATATTTATGATTGTTTTCAAAACAGTTATGACTGTTTTCAAAACATTTCGATTCTAGAAGAAACCCTGGAGTGACTACTCTACTATATAAACCCTTATTCCCCCCTGCAAATTAGAGGAGAATTCCTTCCATGATGACACAGGGTCTGCATGCGGAATCTTTGCCGTGCAGTGGTCTGACATCCCTTGCGGAGTGTCATCCTTGAAACAGAGACGGGGTTCTTCATTCTCTACCATCAGGAGACGGGGTTGGTTCTTCCCTAGGGGATTCTTGGCTATATACATATATATATATATCTACACACATATACATGCTACACCTACATACCTAGGTTGGATACACTTAGGCAAATTACTTAGGGCGCTTGTTATAGGAGTGTGCAAATGCTACTGTTTTATCTGATCTGTATATGTTCATCTTTTGAGCATTATGGTAGAAATGTATTTACAGTTCACTATATTGGTACTTGCGATTTCTTTCATATGCTTCTGTCTCCTGATTATCCGAGTAAATATGTTTTACGCAAGAATGACGCTGGACCAATAAACACGTAGGTCTTGGGGATTCCTAAAACTTACACCACACCTCAAGTGGGGGTTTCCTATTGGAAAAAAGCAGTCTTCAAATTAGGTAATATGCGGATAGCTACAGTAAAAGTAACAGACACTACAAACACACATACACTTTGAAATAATATAACTGTCATGACATATGAGGAGGAAAGACTAGAGGGGGGAATGTTGGAATGGGTGAATACAATGTCATTGAATACGATGATAAGTGCAGGCCCGACAACGGCAATACCCATAAATGCAATGTCAACTTATGCCATAACCTGTGCCTGCATAACCATGTTAATGCCCGTCTATGCAATGTCAATGTATGCCATTACCTGTGCCCGCACAGTAGTGTCGACACCGGCAGTAACAATGCCACTGTATACCATAATTCATGTGCAAATGCCAATGTATGCTATGACCTATGCAAGCATAACAGTGTCAATACCAGTGAGGACAATGTCGATGTACACTATGACAACTGTATGCACAATGTTAAGAATGTCAATAAAATTATACCAGTAACTGCCATATTATTTTTAGGAATTCTAATGTACTCTAATCATTGCTGTCAGATTCATCCAAGGTGACCTCCCCATAAACCCTGAGTCTGAGATACATGGTTAGGCAGGTCCTTAGACCCACACCCACGCCTATCAAATGCCAGGTCACTGGTGGGATCTCTCTTAATGCAAAATCCAAAGCCAAACACACGCCTAAGGAAAATCCTGATCCCACAGATAGATAGTTGCACCACTAACAGGTCTGAGCCAAATGCCCTAATAATACATATTTTGCCAAACGTTTGCATTCCCCAAAAATACCACAAAGATAGATACCCCATGTAGATAGGAACACTCTGCAAATCAGAACACGACATGCACGCCACACATAGTGATCACGCACTCCTCATGCTGGACATCTGGACAAAAACACAGTGGCCCACACTAGCACTCCCCCACACTCTCCAAGGTCGAGAGACATCGGTGTCCTTATCAGATGCCCGTAGTTGTTGATATATGGCTGAGATGCTTTTTTGGTAAGTATAAATTGTTTATTTGTACCTCATGAACTGTATATAATGATGACCAAACCTTTGTACACCTCGAAACATTGAGCAGATGCACTCTGTTGAGGCTCTCCAAGCCCCAGCGTTTAATTAAACCAACTTGTTTCTGTTTTGCCAAACGCCTCTTGTCTTTTCATTTATTGAAGGTAAATTCATATCCGAGCAACAATATCACACTGACCCTGGGGAACAGAATGAATGAAAAGACAGTGCTCACCAACATGGAATTTTGTGAAATCTGCCAGAACAGACGCCGAAAAATTGTGACTGTCAAGGCAAATACAGGAAGCCTGATGACTCTCTACCATGTGTGGCATCCCCTGTGAAAATAAGAATATCCCACATTCTGGGGCAGATTTACAATAATTGGCGCATCCCCAGGGATGCGCCAGTTATTGTGCACCGCAGCTCTGCCACCCATGGTGCGCCGCATTGTAAATGCGGTGCACCATGGGGCAAAAACGGCACAGATGCGTGACGCATCTGTGCCGTAAAGGCGGCGCATTGCTGGAGTTGCGTCGCAAGCGCGATGCAGCTCCAGCAATGATCTGGGGGCCCTATCTGTCCAATGCTGCGTCAAGCCTTACGCCTGCTTCAAGCAGGCGCAGGGTTTTGACGCAGCATTGGCCTAAAAGTGCCTGCGTGAAATCTTGTAGATTTCACACAGGCACTTTTGCGAGGCGCACCTGCCCCGGAACGCCCACCCTGCGCCGCAACGCCCACATGTGGCGCAGGGCTTTACAATGTGACGCATCTGCCTAGATGCGTCACGTTGTAAATGGGTCGCAGGGATGCACCACGTTTACGCCACCCTTGCGTGACGCAACTGCGGCGTAAACGTGGCGCAAGTCCGATACAAATCTGCCCCTCTGTTTTTACTGTGATTCCTAGCTTAAAATAAAAAAAAAAGATTTGATTTTGTTTAAGATTGCGTTGCTTAAGTCTGATATCATCATGTTGTTTCATGTTGACAATATGTTCTTGCACTTCCTGCTTGCAAAGTTTCCACGGTTGGGATATTTTAGTAATCTGTCCAATTCTTTGAATTAAAAAAAAGGATGTCTGAGGGATGAGGCGCACACGGTGTGTTTATAGGTAGCTCCAGTTCTGTAACTGCGCGTGGTATGGTTATCATTGCGCAATTTATGTGGTTGCCATTTTTTCTAGGTATTCTCAACAATATTTGGGCAGTAGAAGAATGCTGTGTTGTTAGGTGATGGATTGGCTATCTTCAGTGTTTAAACACTGCAACAACAGTGGCCTCTCCTCTAACAAGGCGGAGGAGTGTCGCCACGCTGCTTTGAAGCAGTGTAAATAAAGGAAAAACTAAATCATAATAACTAGTTAAGTTATTATCATTTTATTTTTTCTTTGTTGCAGCAGCTTTGCTGGTGGGGCATGGTTGTTCTGCCGACAGAGCAGGGGAGGGGTGGCTTGTATTCCCTAAGTGTGCATGGATGTTTAGCGGGCAGTCTAGGGCCGTCCAAACAGTCATGCGCACTTTGCATGTGCTCCACACAAGCTGCATTACAGTCTGGGTGGAGAACATGCTCAGGCTCCCAGTACCCGTCTGAGTGCCGTACAACGGCACTCAGATCAATCACAATGCTGCATTGCAGCATTGTGATATGCTATGGGGAGACTGGGTCCTTCCTGGGTGCTCTGTTCTTGGTCTGAAAAAGACAACAGTTGAAAGAACTGCAAGACGTGGCAAGGAGGTAATTTTATTTTGCTTTACCCCACTCCCCCATTCCACCTTCTCTCGCCCTCTGCCCTCCCGCTCCTGATCTATGCCAGCTGTCATTGTGCAGCAGTGAAGTTAAAAAGGCCATAAAAATACAATGTATTATCATTTACAGTGCTTTGAAACTACAGAGGTACGATTGAAGCTATACATTTAACAGCCTCTACATGTTCTTCTCTGGCATACTAATGGGAACTATAAAGGCAAGCATTGAAACTATCTCAGTACATGCCAATAATTTGTTCTAAACAAAATGTCATTTTGCTGTACTTCAAGGTTCAGTAGGGGCAAAAGGATTACATGCAAAAGAAACTGAAAAGATTGGAAAGATGCTGTGCAGTTTAGCAGCATACACTTCAACATTGTAAATGCAAGGCTATACTCTGAACGTACACGTGGGTGTAGGTAAGAAGCCTTTTTTGTACATTTGTCCATGTACTAATGGCTTTTGAAGTAGTACATACATTTTTTTTAACAACTAAAACAACTAAACATTTGTGTGCTCAAATATGGAAAGCTTATTCTCAGCAAGCTGAACATAAAACAATACTGTGACGTTCAAATACATATAGATTTGTTGCTATTACACCTTTATAATTTGGGCAAAATTGGAATGCGCAAGTCAACTAACTTTTCATCCACCAGCAACAAGGCGCCGCTTGTTCACACTCCCTCTTTTTTGGCAATGTCGAATTCAGCGTCCATTACCGTAACGTAATACACTGCATAAAATGTGGCATCTTAATAAAAATCATTCAGGCTCAGGTAAGATCACATGGTGAAAGCAAAAAAGTAAAAATAGGAAGCGCTAGGGAGGGAGGAGCAGCCTCGGCAGATTGCTTAATCCAATAAAAAAAGCAAGCGTATGGAGGAAGCAGCAGACAGCAGTAGGCAGTTAGTGGAGGCTCCTCTGCGAGGGCGGAGGAGCGTTGCCCCACGGAGCAATTAAAAACAGAAAAATAAAATGACATTAACTTAAAAATTATTTTATTTAAGCGTACTGGCTCAGTTTGTTGGGGGCAGGGCTGGGCTGTTTAAATGCTGGGTAGGAGTGGTAGGTACTTCCTAAGTGGTCATGACATTTTGGCCGGCCGTCTCGGCCTGCCAAAATGTCATGCACACTTTGCATGTTCTCCACTGAGGCTACATTACAGGCTGGCTGGAGAACATGCCCAGCCTCCCAGACCTGTCTAAGCGCCGAACTCTGGCGCTCAGACCAATCACAACACTGCTTTATGGTAGCATTGTGATTGGTCAGGGGAGTCCGGGGCTTCCTGCTTCCCCAGGAGAAGAGGAAGGAGGAGAGGTGGCGGCCGGCCGCACCCAGGTAATTGTTTTTTTATTTTTAAATTCCCTCCCCCTTCCATCCCTACCACACCGCACACCTGTGAGGTAGCAGCCGCTACTGAGTGGGTGAAAATACCTGAATCACGTTGAGAACAGCGGATGGTTACTGATTAATTTGAGTTAATCGGTGCTCCGTCTGTGCTCCACCGCAAGCATCGGAAATGACGTTGTGGCTTAAGTAACCAATGAGGGATGCTGCATAGAAGAGTGACACCAAACAAAACATACTGCAAGCGAGACGCATGCGCCAACACATGCACTCGCAGGCTCAACCCTAAAAAGGACAAAAAAGAATTTGTTGCTTTAAAACTTTGCACTCTGTATCTGTTCCCCACAAATATTGAGGAAACGATACACCTATCATGCACATCTTTAAAGTTTGGTCACAGCTGATGGTCATGCCCCTCTGGCGACTGGCATGCAAGGTGCCAGATGCCCGTAGGTACCAGAGCCTTAGGCTGCCCCAGTTCTCTCATCTACTATGTGGCCTTAAGCAGAGTGAATGTAAATGGTGCACCATGCATTAAAAAGTAAGAAGACCTTCATGTACACCAGTGATACTCAAAGTCACCCTGCATGGCTTTTCATGGCCTTGTAAATATGTAATAAATCAATGCCTTACTCTGTGTGGAAGGGGCATTCTATGGGTGTTGCTGTGGGTGTCCACACACAACACCCATGGTTTTTTACACTGCCCCAAATTTACAACATAGTGTTGATCTGGGGCAGCGCCAAAATTAACGCCTTCCCAAAGCAGGCATAACCGTTTATTTCCTCTTTCCAAGTGTGCTAGCAGCACACATGGAATGGTGAAAATGTCTCCTTTGATGGTTTTTGTGCAGGAAGGTTTCACTTTTGGCACAAAAACAATCATACCAACAACACAGACACCCTTGCACCATGGTGCAAGGGTGCCTGCGCTAGCGCTTGGCTGCAGTTTGTTCACCGGCAGAAAGGACAGGAATGTGCTGTATCTTGTTGACACTGCAAATTTCTGCCCATTTCTTTTGACGTAGGGCAGCGTAGCTAAAAGGCTTGCGGCGATGGCCTATGCTAAAATATTGTAAATATTCCCCATAGTTTATTAAATCAATCACGCAATCCTGTAGTCATAAATTTCAAGGTTTTCTTACGTGTGATCAAGAAGAAAAACGAGGGAAAATAAAAGAACACAATTGGCTAGTATAACACAATTAGGTAAAGTGTGAAAGCTGAGATTAATCCTAGGTTGCAATGCAGCTACTAGATGTATATTTTCAGTTTCCCCTACACCCACCTGACTGCCTCTCCCAACCCTGACCTCCACCCTCCAAGCAACAATTCTGCCTTCGATCACATCACAGACCAAACATTTTGGTCCCTGGGAAAACGCTATGTTCCCAGTATCAAGCAGTGCGCCTGCAGTTTCAAATCAATACAGGAGAAATATGTAGGCCACCGGGTTTGCAAGTTTATTATGGTTTTGGAGGTACTTGCTGCCCTGTTCCTTGCCTCAAGCAATTTTCAGGAAACAATAAAAATGTCAAGATGATTAATGTTCTTCCTGGAGAGAGATCAGTTTTAACTAGTGGGAGTTTTGGCTCATCATAAAGTAGTACATAGGGTTGAAGAATGTGTATCATGCAGATCACAAAGTGCATATTATGTAAATAGATCACAGGGTTCCTGCTTTTCTCAGAGGGATCCTTTTGTTACTTGCAGTTTATAAGTTACAATCCTAATATAGAACAGTGAGCTGTTACCTTTCATCAAAGACCTGCATGCAAACTGCAGGGTATATAATAGAGCGTTATGATTCCCCCCCAGTCTTTCTTTATCCTAATGTTGCAAAAAGGGTTCATTTTTGGTACACATCAACTCTTATTATTAAAGAGTACCCCCAACCATGGTGCTACATTTTACATTCTTAGTTTTTGCTTTTCCAGACAAAGCACTCTTAAACTTTACTGACTCATACTCTTTGTAGTTCTCTGTCTTATGTTACATTTTCTACAATCTAAGTCACAGATGTATGACTGATTGTCTTTGTGTAATGTGTGTGTGATTTAAAGTACGTTGACACCCTACACTAGTATGACACCATGAAACTAATTAAATGCATCTTAGAGAGAGAGAGTGGTTTATGAGACTCGAGGGGCACTGTTGAAGGGTGGTTGTGAGGGAATCTGCAGTGAAGGTGGCCATTGGGTCAGTGCTAAAGCCTGCCCTGCCCAACTAGTCATGCATGATCCCCAATTACATTACAGGGTTCAGCCATTATCCCTCCCTTATTCAATGGTGAGGGGCAGCTGAGGGGCTGGGAGAAAGCTAAGGAAGAGAAATTACAGAAGGTCCTTTGCACCCCATGTACAATGTGTTCCATCACTGACATTCATGACCTCTGAAGGCTAGTGGTATCAAGAGCAGTGCTAGGGGTCCCCCAACTACTTGGTGTCTATTGGGTGTCCATCTCACTCTTTCCTTTGTTCCTCAACCGATCCCATTTACTGTTGTACCTTACTTATCACAGAAACTGATGAGAGACTATTCCTAGAAACAGGCACAATCCCACTCCTATTAGATAGACAGGATGCTTTCTGCCTGTGCTGGGACATCACACTAGGGTCATCCTTCTGTAAGTTATTCATGTTCAGGCAGACACCTGCACACATGCACAACTCAATCCCTCCACCATTCTCCAGCCTGGGTAATCTCCATGGTATCAGTGAACATTCGTGCCCAGTGGTGAGAGCGTATGTGCACTGTAACTTATACAGCACAGGGAATCCTGAGCTTACATATTCAAAACATCTGGAGGCCAATGTGGCCCTCTCTTTTGATGCACTGGGACTAACTAGCCTTCATGGCAGTGAAAGTAAAATCTGTGTACTCTCCCCCTCATCTCAGGCGGATTTAGGTATCTGTGGCATGCAGCAAACAAGCGCAGAAGCTCAGGCACACTCACACTGCCTCCCAGGGATGTACTTTTATACAGGCATCTTCCATGCCTCTGCATAATACCATCCACACAGCATCCCACTCCCCTGCCTCATGGTATGCTGGAATACCTTATCCTTAGTATTTGTATTTGTATTTTACATTTGTAGGGCGCAATCACCGACAGGTCTCTAAGCGCTATCAAGAGAGAGAGGCAGTAGTATAGTCCACTGGCCCTATACTTTATCGTCACATCACAGCGTTCACCGTTAATGGCTTCCGCATGCCCACGCACACACAGAAAACCCCCTCCACACACACTTATACACACGCACACACACAAACACGCACAGGTGAACATAATCACACATAAACACATGAACACCTTGATACATGCCCTTACATTTTTAGTAATAGCATTTTGAGGTATAGCTCACCTTTTTTAACCTAAGACCTATAGCAAGACAGATAAAATAAAAATAATGGGGCATATTACCCAGGGCAAGTATCGCCGCTTTCTCGGCAAATTGTGCCGAGAAAGCGGCGATACTGCCGGAGCCCTATTCAAAAGGGCATTTTAAAGCCTGCCCCAAGCCCACTTTGCATGTCGGCGATAAACATCGCTAATGACATGCAAAGTGGGTGTTCCCACGTCCAACCACATGATAAATGTGGTTGGAGGTGGGAACACCCTATTACCAAGGAAGGCGATGGAGGAAAAAACCTGCGCTAAACTCATTTATCGCAGGTCTCCCAACGCCTGCTCTGACCAGGCGTTAGGCATTGATAACATGGGGGTGTGGATCATAAAGCTGAATCCACCCCCCCATATTATCAAGGCCCACATTAGCGCATGAAAACAACGTTTGTTTTCATGCGCTAATGTGCCATATCGCCGACTATCGCCGGATTTCTATTCGCCTGCCTGATGCGCATTGATAATTGCGCGCTAAAAAGGCGCTGAAATCTGGCGATAGCCGGCGATACGGGAATGTACGTTGTGCATTTTCCAACGCACTCCTCGGTAATATGCCCCAATATTTGGGTGTTAATCTTCTAAGAATAAACCTACGATTGCCAGTCTTATGAACAAAGTCTTGCTCCTCTTCGGTGAAGAAAGTAGGGCTTTGTTGGTAGTTTCCCTCTGTGATTCATTCCATGTATGAAGGAAGTAAAAGACAAAAAATTACATGAGAGACGCAATACCTTCCAGGAAGAAACCAGAATCTCAGTAGAAACTATTGACTTGTGGGCGCTTTAGGGTTTCTGTGTGCTATTGGTGATGTTCAGAATGATTCTAAACCCATGAGCTAATGGTATTGGAGGAGGAAGTAATTTATTTAAGTAATATGTTGAAAATATGAAATCATACACCAAATCACACAAAGCTCCACTTTATCAGAAGAGACAGCACACGGTGCTTACAAAGAAATCTCACAGATTGGCTAATTACACTATTACACATACCACAGTAAAAACAGGCAATATTAAAAAAAGAGGCTCAAAGGCATAATGAACTGAAAATATAATTATGGATTTTACCTAGTGGGATAGTGCAGACACATCATAGAATGTTGACAAATACATCATATTATGATAAAAGGCTTGGAGTTGATGATTACACTCTCTTTGGCATCAGCAAACAAAACAGAAGAGTAGGTCCTGGCAATATCCTCCATGGTATGGCTGCACACACTTATGCGGGAGACCATTCAAAATCTAGCAGAAAATAACCTCATCTTTACAAAGGATTACGGACACAATATTGAGTAAAACAATACTATTTGACACAGATATTTTGTCAAAAATATCGTTAACCAAAATATTGTGCCCCTATAAATATATTTATATCTATATATATAAAAACGAATGTATGTCTGTCTGTCTGTCTGTTTGTCCTTTATGCATTACTACACCATTCATCCGATCGCCATGAAACATTGGGAAGTTGTTTAGTACACTCCCGCGAAGGTTTCTGTCATACTTTTTTTTTTTAAATCGGCCCCCCAGGGCCCTCATAATCTTTCGAATACTGAATTTGCAACCGCGCCTTTGCAACGGTACAAGACCTTCGGTGAAAAAGATGATGAACAATGTCATCAAAGCTACAATTTTGAATGGGAAATTCAAGAGGGAAGATGTACTGTTGCCACGTATTCCAATGATCCCATCAGATATGCCATTTGAATTCAAAGTTTACAGTTTCCGGTGCGACACACTTTTGCAATGACCACCAACAAGCACAAGGACAATCGCTGCAAGTGTGTGGACTAGATTTAGATAATCCATGCTTCTCACATGGACAACTGTATGTGGCCAGCTCACGTGTCGGAACACGTCCTGATTCATTCGTGTACGCACCAGACGGAAAAACAAAAAATATTGTGTATCCACAAGCACTCAAATAAATAAATAGAATTAAAATGACACTTTGAAATGTTTTCCATATTAAAATGAATAAGTTTCAATAAAAATGACACAATGTAAATTGAATGTTATCATAACGAGTTTACTTGAAGTTTTTTGGGGGATAAGGAGCAGAGTGTTGGTGCTCCTTAGGCTTCTTGTCTGACCCGCCTTCTGGAGTTTGGAGGCCAGGTACGCTGGTTTCCCTGTATGCAGCGCTTTGTGCGTGAGGCATTCCGTTCTGAAGTTACAACGCATGTCGATTGGGAGCCATTTTACCTCTCTGAGTGTAGGCAAGATGTGTTCATATTTCTTTACCCCGGTGACCATTCTGGCTGCTGCGTTCAAGGTTGATCTCAGGGGAGCTAGGTGTAATTTTGATGTTCCGGTGAGGGTTGCATTACAGTAGTCCAGTCTTGACAGCACCAGGGATTGCGTGGCTTTTTTGAGGTCGTTTGGAGGGATGAAGGGTTTTATTTTGTTGAATAGTTAGAGGTTGAGGAAGGCGCTTTTTGTGGTGTTCTTGATGTTTTTGTTCATGTCTAATTTAGGGTCCAGAGTGATTCCCAGCAATTTTACAGAATCGGCTAGGGTGGGGTTATAATTGAGAGCATCAATGGCTTTTTAGCCATTCTATAATTGGGAGTGCTTCTACTTGTTGGATATGAGGAGGATTTCCATCTTGTCTTGGTTTACTTTCAGGTGATTGCGTGATAACCAGTGTTGGACTTATCTTAGAGTGTTGGTCAGTCTCTGAATGCCTTCAATGGAGGAGGTTTCCAGATAGATGTGAGTATTGTCTGCATAGAGGTGGAAAAGAATGTTGTTTTTTTTGAGAATGGTGGTAAGGGGTTCCATATAGATGTTGAAGAGTTGCGGTGAGAGTACTGACCCTTGGGGGACACCTACGCTAAGGTCTGAAGAGAAGTTTTTGATTTTTATTCTTTGGGTGCGGCTCTGCAGGAAGGAGGTGAACCACTGTAGGACCACCTCTTCCGCTCCAACCCTTTATTGAAATGCCTTAATGAGTAGTTTGTGGTTAACCTCGTCGAAGGCTGCCCATAGGTCCAGGAGTACGAGTAGGCAGCCTTGGCCTGTATCAAAAGCTTTGTGCATATCATCAATACGCACAAGATGATGGACGGAATGTTGCACAATGGCAAAACTTTCACCCCCAGTCAAAGGTCTGGGTTTAATCCATCGTTGTTTTGCCCACCAAGCCACCCCAGTTCAGACATGGCCATATGCAAATCAGTCTAGACCCTGTGCCTCATGGGAACAGTCCAGCCCAAACTGCCAAGCCATGTCTTCCCTGGACCGGCAACAAGCATCCTAGGACCGGTTTCTGGCTACCAGCCGTCTTCAGCCAGGATAGCTTGACTCCAGTGGCTTAGTGAGCACGGGACCCATGTCTGGGCATACCTTTCCCACATAGGGTGAACAGCAAAACACACAAGATGATAGACGGAATGTTGCACAATGGCAAAACATTCACCCCCAGTCACAGATCTGGGTTTAACCCATCGTTATTTTGCTCACCAAGCCACCCCAGTTCAGACATGGCCATATGAAAATCAGTCTTGACCCTGTGCCTCATGGGAACAGTCCAGCCCGAACTGCCAAGCCATGTCTTCCCTGGACTGGAATCAAGCATCCTAGGACCGTTTTCTGGCTATCAGCCGTATTCAGCCAGGATAGTTTGACTCCAGTGGCTTACAGCCTGATTCATGTACAGGCCGTTTTGCGTGGCCCTAATAGCGAATCATAGCGACTCGCTATTGAGGACACGCAAAACGGCATTCATGTAGGAATTGCTAAATCAATAGCGATTCCTACATGTTCTTTATTTGCGAGTAGCAATTTGCTACTCGCAAAAACTCCCCATTCATTCCTATGGGCCAAGAGGCCCATAGAAATGAATGGGGAGTATCCCTTATTTGCGAGTAGCAATTTGCTACTCGCAAATAAGATAGCGATTTTAAGGGTGCCAGGGGTGTCCAAAGGACACCCTGTAGCACCCCTAAAAAGCACATTTGAACAGGTGTTGCGCACACACATGTCCAAAGGACATGTGTGTGTGCAACATGCAACTTAGAAAAATGCTTTTAAAAGCATTTCTCTGAGTTTTTGCTATTTACCGAGAGGTCTGACCTCTCGGTAAATAGCGGCCCCAAAAGTGCTAAATCGCAATTTCTTGATGTGTCATGAATAGCATTTGAGGAATCTCTAATAGAGATTCCTTAAATGCTATTCCTCGCATATTTGCGACTTCTTAAATAGCGATTTTTGCATTTGGGATCATGAATACCAAATGCAAAAATCGCACTCGCAAAGGGCCAGATTCTCAGAATCTGGCCCTTTTGCGAGCGCTATTGGCTACATGAATCAGGCTGAAAGTGAGCACGGGACCCACGTCTGGGCATACCCTTCCCACATAGGGTGAACAACAAAACACACAAGATGATGGACGGAATGTTGCACAATGGCAAAACATTCACCCCCAGTCACAGATCTGGGTTTAATCCATTGTTATTTTGCTCACCAAGCCACCTCAGTTCAGCCATGGCCATATGCAAATCAGTCTTGACCCTGTGCCTCATGGGAACAGTCCAGCCCGAACTGCCAAGCCATGTCTTCCCTGAACCGGAATCAAGCATCCTAGGACCGTTTTCTGGCTATCATCCGTCTTCAGCCAGGATAGCTTAACTCCAGTGGCTTAGTGAGCACGGGACCCACGTCTGGGCATACCCTTCCCACATAGGGTGAACAGCAAAACACATAAGATGATGGACGGAATGTTGCACAATGGCAAAACATTCACCCCAAGTCACAGATCTGGGTTTAATCCATCGCTATTTTGCTCAACAAGCCACCCCAGTTCAGACATGGCCATATGCAAATCAGTCTTGACCCTGTGCCTCATGGGAACAGTCCAGCTCGAACTGCCAAGCCATGTCTTCCCTGGACCGGAATCAAGCATCCTAGGACCGGTTTCTGGCTATCAGCCGTCTTCAGCCAGGATAGCTTGACTCCAGTGGCTTAGTGAGCACAGGACCCACGTCTGGGCATACCCTTCCCACATAGGGTGAACAGTAAAACACACAAGATGATGGATGGAATGTTGCACAATGGCAAAACATTCACCCCCACCCCCAGTCACAGATCTGGGTTTAATCCATCGTTATTTTGCTCACCAAGCCACCCCAGTTCAGACATATGCCTGAATCCAGTGCACGAGGAGATCCACGCGGGACCGCGCCGCATGCTGATCTATGCCCTTAAATTAGCGCCGAGACGCCCACGGGTATTCGCCGCGCTCTATAAATGTCAATAAATAAATAAATAAATGCTAAATTAATCCTACCCCTAACCATTGCGGGGAGGACATAGAAATAGGACTTCAAACTTTCCTGAGAGGATATTCACTGGCAAAACGAAATCGTGAATAATAGTGCCAAAACTTCAATGCTTCTCCTAAATGAGTGAGTCTATTTCCACCTGGGACGGCCTTTGCAATAGGAAATCCCAATTTAATGCCCTGGATTCCAAAATAATTTAAATCAATTCTGAAGGCAACGAAGTTATAAGAAAAGTCCTTCTCGCTTTTAAAATTTAAGGTGACCTTGTATATCACTTTTTCCAAAATAGAGAGTATTATCAGTTGTCTTGATAAAGATGGAAATATAATATTTGACCATCGAAACTCGTCAACGCTTTTATATTTATACGCAATCTGTCAACACAAGGTACGGTGGAGAGTACCTATTGCACAATTACTGAACTCCGTGCCCTGGATACTGTCATATGACTGATGTGTAATATTTGAAGACATATTGAATTTGTCTACCTTGTTTATAATCTCTTTGCTACGATGTATTTAGTGATTGTTTCGTTTTATTTTCACAAATGTTTTTAACAGAAATATATGGTATTGTATAGAGATCGTGTTTTTTTCCAGAAACTTAAAACTTTTTTAAAGATGAATAAATGAATGAAAATATATATTTTTTAAAACAGAGGTTCGTGTTACTCCTTGTTTTATATGGCTCAATTGCCTCTTTAAAGGATTAGTGTATGAAGGGAGGGAGATGTTTGGTTTACATATGACAGTTTGATTGCTGGCCGAGTGTGGAACAAGTTACTTAAAGGAAAACTTCCTATCCTACCAGTTACTCTATAGTGCTCTATCCCTTTGGGTTGAAGGGGCCCCTCTTTTTCTTTCCGGCTGTATATATATTGTAACACAATTAGTAAAAACATATATTTTACAAAAAAGAAATATATATAAATATATATATACTAGCAGCCCGCCCCGACATTGTCCGGGAGCTTTTAGGCTTCCCCCTACCCCCGCCTGCCCCGACATTGCTCTGCTCCTCAC
Source organism: Lissotriton helveticus (assembly GCF_964261635.1). Classification (NCBI taxonomy): domain Eukaryota; kingdom Metazoa; phylum Chordata; class Amphibia; order Caudata; family Salamandridae; genus Lissotriton; species Lissotriton helveticus. Next base: position 125,986,907 of record NC_136061.1, read on the forward strand.
CGTTGCCTCGCCTGCCCCGTCCCCCGCCTGGCCCGACACCCGCCTGCCCCTACAGCTCTGCTCCTCACCGTTGCCTCGCCTGCCCCGACCCCCGCCTGCCCTGACCCCCGCCTGCCCCGACATTGCTCTGCTCCTCACCGTTGCCTCGCCTGCCCCGTCCCCCGCCTGGGCCGACACCCGCCTGCCCCTACATTGTCCCCGAGCCTTACCTCAGCCGTCGGTCCGGTCCTCGCCGCTCTGCTCCTCACCGCCTGTCCGCCACCGCTCCTCCCCCGCGCCATGTCCACCGCTCCTCAGACGCCGCTCTGACGCTGCTCCTGTCGTGACCACGCACGTCGCAGCCGGCGCTACTTAGGACAGACTACTTTTTAAAAAATATTAATTTTTTAAATAAGGTTTATTTTTTTAATGTATATAGCCTATAACCATCTACACACCCTGCCGATTTCAACGGTGTATCGGGTGTGTAGATTGGTGCTGTGGTTCGCGAGTTTACCCGCCTCAAAGCCTGAAAGTTACTACTTTATTATAGTAGTATAGATATATATATATATATATATATTCATATATATATATATATATATATATATATATATATATATATATATATATATATATATATATATATATATATATATATATATATATATATATATGTATAAACTAGTACTTCCTTGAACGTCCTGATACTGGAATCTCGCGATGGTGGTGTGGCTGAAACCAGTGAGAGAAGCTGGAACCATATTCAGCAGTGCTCCCTGAAAACCATATAAAATCATCATTAAAATATCTACACAAGCTTCTGCTTTAAAAGCTCAAGAAAGATGAATGTGCATAATTCATATATTCAACTAAAATATACACAAACTTCTTCATCCAAATTCAGCCCACTAGAGACCTTTGGGGCATATTACCGAGGCGGGCGATATGTGATTATCGCCGGTTTAGCGGCCGTTTTCGGTCGCTGAGCGGCGATAATTCTCTCGCCCTAACAGCAGTTAGCGACAGCTTCTAGGCGATAGCGAGCGGTTTGGGGCCTGCTTTGCATGTCAGCGATATTTATCGCTAATGACATGCAAAGTGGGCGTACCCAACCTGTTAGCGACTGAAAGCAGTCGCTAACGTCGCTATCGCCTATTAGCAAGGCAGGCGTAGCGATGGAAATATTCACGCTAAGCGCGAATATCTCCAAAAACTAATGCTTGCTCAGACCAGTTCTTAGCCATTATATCCAATGGGAGTTGGATATTATGGCTAAATCCTCATTAGCGATAATGCGTGACTATCGCTGGATTACAAGAGATATTCACGCATTTCGCCGCAAACGCCGGATATTTTATCGCTTTAGAGATAAACGTTGCTAATAGCACGTTATCTCTTCGATAATATCCGGCGATGCTTGGCGTTATAAAAATACTCGCTAAGCCCATTTAGCGATAAATATCGCTAGTTATTGGTAATATGCCCCTTTGTCTCTAAATTTACAATGTACCTCGTTTTTGATGATGAATCTTGTTATCAAATAGAAAACAATTATTATGTAAACCCAACGTGATTATGGTGATAGGCATCTCCGTATGTAAAATGAAAGCCAAAGATCTCACACGAAGAAGATGTTTGCACTCTTGAATTCCTAAAGTTTGGTAAATACTGGTATATAAGGTGCAAACATTGAAAGGAACCAAGAGGTGGGATTTATCCCACCTAATACCTTTAATGTGAGATAATCAATCAATCAATCAGAGCATTTATATAGCGCACTACTCACCCGGAGGGTCTCAAGGCGCTGGGGGGAGGGGGTCCGCTACTGCTCGAACAGCCAGGTCTTGAGCTGCTTCCTGAAGGCGAGGTGGTCCTGGGTCAGGCGGAGGTGGGTCGGAAGGGAGTTCCAAGTCTTGGCGACCAGGTAGGAGAAGGACCTTCCTCCTGTGGTGGCTCTTCGGATGCGGGGGACGGCGGCTAGGGCGTGGCTGGTCGATCGAAGCTGGCGTTTGGGAGCGTAGAAGTTGAGGCGGCTGTTGAGGTATCCTGGTCCTTGGTTGTGTAGGGCTTTGTGTGCGTGGGTGAGGAGCCGGAAGGTGATTCTCTTGTTGACCGGGAGCCAGTGCAGGTCTCTCAGGTGTCCGGAGATGTGGCTGCAGCGGGGGATGTCCAGGATGAGTCGTGCTGAGGTGTTCTGGATCCGCTGGAGTCTCTTCTGGAGTTTGGCGGTGGTTCCGGCGTAGAGGGAGTTGCCATAGTCCAGACGGCTGGTGACGAGGGCCTGGGTGACCGTCTTCCTGGTCTCGGTGGGGATCCATCGGAAGATCTTACGTAGCATGCGCAGGATGTTGAAGGACGACGAGGAGACGGCGTTGACTTGTCTGGTCATGGAGAGGGAGGAGTCCAGGATGAAGCCCAGGTTGCGTGCGTGGTCTGTTGGTTTGGGTGCGCTGCCCAGGGCGGGGGGCCACCAGGAGTCGTCCCAGGCGGAGGGTGAGGATCCCAGGATGAGGACTTCCGTCTTGTCCGAGTTCAGTTTCAGGCGGCTGTTCGACATCCATGTGGCTACGTCTGTCATCCCTTCGTGCAGGTTGGCTCTGGCGGTGGCGGGGTCGTTAGTGAGGGAGAGGATCAGCTGGTAACGTGTATGTTTTATATAGGGAGGTAAAGATTCTATACATTTTCGGAGAAAAAAAACACACCCCTAGATGTGTTTTCAAGAATCTCGCCTATTGATGAAATTCTAGGTCTCCCTTTATGATTTACCTTATCTTTATGGACCTTAGGGAAGAAGCACAGTATCAGCAAAGTAGGCTGATGATATTAACAAAAAGAAAGTACTCCTCATTTTTAATAAGGCCTTTGTTTCAACCTTTGCACAGCAGTTCAGAAGACTATTTTTGGGCCATCATGTTTTCTGCCCTGCTACTAACTGAATAACAATCATCTGTCAATTGGCGATATCCTACTCCCATGTACAATTTCTTATACATGATTACAACTTTGCTCCCCTTATCTGAGGGCCAAATTACCATACTCTTATTCTTTTCCAAATTTCAGATAGCCTGAAACTGAGCCCATCTCAGATTCCCTTTAAAATTTCACTGTTTTCTACTGAGTTTTTATTTTTAAAACTTTCACTATGGCATAATGAAAGACATCTATTGCATTGAAGGAAGTGGATGGAATAAACATGGATTTGATCTTGAAACCACTATGACTACATCTGTCTAAATAAATATCGATATCACCTAGCGGGGAGGTTTCATTAGTATCAGAATGGGGAACATGTGATCATTCAGAGTGTTTAAGGTGTCCACATCACCTACCATCAGGGTATTATATTGATTACAACAAAAGCTTTACCTCGGGTGAGAGGGTTTGTTGGATTTGCTCCCTCTTAGGTCAAAAGATTTTCTCAATTTCAATTTTGACAGTATTTTAACAAATCAATTTTCAGTGATATATAGTTAGTCTTCTCAGTAGGACAAAAGGACAAATCTTAAACTTTGACTTCATCTTCAGATAAGTGCCTATTAGAAAGCGTCATTAACGTAGACTGATGAATTAGTTCATGTCTTTCTGGCCACTCATTTGTGTTATCACTGGGCCTCTGTTTTCTATTCGCCCCCACTTTGATCATTTGCCACTTCTTTTTCCACCTCCACATCCACCTCTTGGGTGGCCTCTCCTCTGATTTTGCTGAGCTCTTCCTTTGTTCAACATTCTGAATTCATTTAAAATACCCCTTGGGGTCTCACTCCTTTTCTCCATACTTCTGGTACTTGGCTCACTTTAATTAGAAGTATCACTTTCCACCCATGTGTCTGACATGTTTCCTGTTTTTGTCACATTGTGCTTTATTTGATCAGGAACTTACCTACTCACAATTGTATTTTTAATTCTGTTCATGTTTGTATACATATATTAATCCAAAGCAAATATTTCCAAAATGGGTTCTGTTAAAAGAACCGCTTGTGTCTGTTGTTTGTATTGTTTTCAATTTTGCAAGCCTATATCACATATAAAATGATTGTTATGGCAATCACAGTGAGCAAGGCTCTAGCCAAATCGCGTGGGGTGTAATGCATCTGAGCATCACCAATACACCTTTTCAACAGAAAATACTGTGAGTACACTATCTTTTCAGTGATGTTGCTCTACTGAATATATATGTAGTTCATCGAACCCCTCAGACATCCAACACGTTGCCTACTGTCACACTGTTTGTAGTGGGAATTGTAAACCTCACCTCTCTGAAGTCCTACACTTTCCCTACTGTTGCATAAACTGGAGTAGGAATTGTATATGTAATGTTCCCAGACTCCAAACCTTGGTCATCTCACACATTTACCCTGTGGCCCACTGCTTTTTATTTAGGAATTTTGAGATTCATACCCCCGCCAAAATCTCACTGACTAAGCTACACCCCCGGATGCATGGATTTAATTGAAATACAAACATTACATTTGCAAAAGAGGTCCAGTGTCTTTGATTAACTACCTGAAAGTGTTTGTATTCCAATATATTAGTGTATTGCAATTCCTACTGTTTAATGCTTCCCCTGCAAGTGTCTTATTCTTCAGCAGCAGGTTTGGGTTCAGACAATGTCAAGATCCAGCCAAGGAAGAGGATCACAGAAGAGTGCAGTAGGTGCAATGTCTCCTTAGGTGAAGCAGCCACTGGCTTTGTGTGTTGGCTAAAGAAAACCACTGCTGCAAGCAGAAATGAAAAAAAACGTTCGGTGAAGAGTCAGACAAATAAAATTAACTTAAGTAATGATATACAAAATGACAGTGTTAAAGGCAGTAGGGTGAAACATGTTTCCAGGGCTGTGGGAGGTAGCTTTGTCTGTCTAGAGATATCAGAGGGTCTGGGCAGTGGGTCGGATCAGAGGCCTTCTGAGGCTCCTCTGATATTTGCCTGATAGATCATTAATAAACACATGAGTAAACAATGCCATATATCGCTGTCCATGGTATCAGTTCAAAAGTATATGTTTGTGGTGCATGGTGTGACAGAATGATGGACTATCTCATGGGAAGGAACAGGGAAATGTGTCAAGCTGTAGGGCACCTGGCGCACATTGCGGCCTCCGTGGTTCATCCACTCCCACTAACCTTATGGTATAAAACTATGCATCAGTAACAAAAGAAAAAAAAAAGAAAAGAGCATGTAGGAAGGTTGTACTTTGAGGGAAACTCTAGCTGCTGAGATATGTGTGAATTTACCATGTTACTAACACAATGTCAACAGGGCATGCTTACTCTCCCATCTTGCTAGATTAAAAACACCATTTCTTATAGTAACCTTTGGTATGTAATTGTGCAGTTCTGAATGCTTACCCCTAATTCGGGTCTAGGCCTTTCGCTGACCGATGTACGGTACACTGTTTCCATTAGCCAAGATAACACCACACACTGGAATATGTGGTAGACAAGTGCCCTCGAGAAGCTGCAACCTTTTTAGAAAGAAAAAGTCAAATGTGTAAAAAACGTTCTTGCTGGACAAAGTCTTCAAAGGATTGAAGAAAACCAGGAATCCAGAATCCAATAGTGGAATTCTTCAGGAGTGAAGAGTTAGGATCAGTAAGTGTAGTGAATGGGGAAACAAGCAAAGGAACACAACTTTGTTGTGATGCACTCTCCAACCAGACTAAAGCCTTTATATGTGAAAGAAGCATGAAAATGAAGTTGATAGACCTGACATTCTTGGCCTGGTATTCCCCCAAACATTTATGTCTTCACTCATCCTGTTTTGCTGAATTCATTTTTGTTGGCCTTAGGACTCTGTGCACCTCACCACTGCTAACCAATGCTAAAGTGCTTATGCTGTCTCCTTCAAACGTAGTCAAATTGACTAACACCCAATTGACACATTTAATTTACTTGTAAGACCCTTCTAAAGTGGTACTGCTTGTACCCAGGGCCTGTACATTTATTACTACTGGTGGGACTGCAGCACTTATTGTGCCACTCACTAAAGTATCCCTTTTGAAACATGCCTCACGTCTGCTACTGCAGCCTATATTTCAGTTTTAAACTACCATTTCGACCTTGCAAAATAAACCTTTAGCCAGATCTACATCTTCCTTTTTATTACATATACGTCACCTCTGAGGTCGCTCCAAAAGACTCCTAAAGTCATTTTTCACTGTTGCAAGGCCTATCTCTTCCACTGACTAACACAGGGATACCCTATTACACTTAATACGTGCTAACTTGGATCAGGAGCAGAGAGAGTTATTCTGTTTAGACTCAAAATTATTGCAATTTAAACACCTCTTTATTGGTAAAGTCAGATTTTAAGTGACAATACTGAACATGCCACTTTTAGAAAGTTGGCATTTTCTTGTCCTAACCATTTGTGCCTCCTGCCAGTATGATGGTTTCACATGACTATGAATGGCTTTGTGTTTGGGTTTGTGTATTCCTGTCAGATAGTGAGAAAAGGAGGACTAGTTGTTGGCAGGTTGGGCCATCCTTAAAAGACCCTGACACCAGCCTATTGTCACCCTAATGTGTGGAACCTTGTCATGTGAAGGGAAGAACTTTCCAGAAAAAGACGTGGGTGTAGGACAGGATCTCTCCCCACACACAAAAGCTGCCATCAGGTATATATATTTGACCTTCTCAGGCACTTATCAGAACACTCCTGGACCTATGGTCATTACAGAAGACGGACTGCCCTGACACTAGAGGACTGCCAAGTTTCTACCAGAGGACTGCCTAAGTGGTTGAAGACTGCCTAGACACTCACTCACTTTTGCGGTTGCGGGTCTGCACCTGAACACAGGTAGTGCAAAGTAGGACGCTACCACTGTGCGCCTTATTTTAACCACCCCTCCTCTGAATACCAAAGAATGCTTGCACTCAAGGGAGAGAGAGTCTCCTTTCTTTATTACATGTCACTTCACATTATTAACAGAGACGCGTTTTAGCACTAGAGTGCCTTTATCAATCTGTGAAAATTGTATATTTATGCAAATTGTCTCTCCACAAGAAGCGGAAGAAACTCTAAGTTTGTCTCCATATAACTGGTTTGTCACTATAAACATCATGGCCCAGAAAATGTCCCAGTTTGTACAGTGAGCCCTGCTTCTACCAGAGGACTGCATTAGTGGTTGAGGAATGCCTTGCCAATGGCTGATGGCACCTATCTGGGGTGGTGCGGCAGGGGGGAGGGGGGTAGGGGGTTAAAAAAAAAAAGAAAAAGACACTTATCTCTCTAATTACTTTCTAATATTTAAAATGTATTATTATGAAAATAACACACATATATATGTGTGTGTTTTATTTTATATATATATATATATCTCCTACATGATAAAACGATAACAAATATAAATTCAATAACAAACATATATTAATTAATTTAGAAAATAACAAAATATTACACATTTAAAACCCCAAAAAAACCATTTACCGTAAAATACTACAAAACAGTAGGTAAAGCGCTGGATTTTGGAGGTTTTTCATTTACTATTCCCACTCCAGTCCGTACAACAGTAGGGAAAGCTTTGGACTTTGGATGGGTTAGGTTTACTATTCCCACACAAGTCTGTGCAACAATAGGGAAAGTGTTGGACTTCGGAGGGGTTAAATTCACTATTCTAATTTCAGTTTATGCAACAGTAGAAAAAGCGTTGGACATCGTAGTGGTAAGATATTCTATTCCTACTCCCATCTGTGTAAGAGTAGGAAAAGAGTAGGAAAAGCATTGGACTTTGGACGGATTGAATTTACTATTCCAATACACTTTAAGCAACAGCAGGGAAATTACTTCACTTCAAGAACGGTACATATTTGCAAAACATCAGTGTATATATATGTGATACGAGCGAAACGCGTCATGGCAGGCACTATGCCTGGTTATTTGGTGGCGATTATACATCAATAAAACTTTACGTCCGTGCCTGGGTTTCCTGGGAGCGATTGTCAGGCCAGGGCTTGGAGTCTCGAGGTATGTATATATATATATATATCTATATATATCTATATATATATAGATATATAGATATATATAGATATATATATATAACAATTTACATAATTAATTTACAATTTAATAATTATCAATTGAAAAGTAATTATTGTTTGATCATTACTTAATTATTTCTCATCCTACAAACCTAGCAGTCCAAAAGCATAACTAAAATAAGTATTACACAATTTAATGAATTCATAATTAATTAAATAATGAAATATTAATTGTTAATTGTAGCTTTATACACTTCCTACCCTATACTTCTACTAATTCAGCAGCCCATGCCTAAAAAATAACTACAATATATAATTATTACACAATACACACAATTATTAATCAATTATAATTAACTTTTACTTAACTGACCTCCCACCACATACCCATACAAACCTAACAATCTAATCAGTTTGTCATAATGTAATAATAATAATAATAATAATAATCCACATTTGTATAGCGCACAATCACCCGTAAGGGTCTCTAGGCGCTGGGGGCCGTCGGGAAGATTAAGCAAGCTATTGCCCAGAGTCACATGGTGCTGGGCTAACCTGCCGCCGGAGCCGGGGATCGAACCCTGATCCCCACATTCCAGCGTCAGTCGCCCTGGCCGCGGCGCCACACCTCTCCCAGTACATGTACATAATTAATATCAATCACATACTTACTTAAAAATAATGAATTAATTAATTAATAATTATTACTTAATTAATTTCTAGCCATATCCCCTACAAGCCCAACAAACGGCTCCAACACTATACATTACTATTAGCAATTAAATGAAATAAAGTAATCACTTTAAATTACAATCTATATTTTAAAAAAATGAATAACAGGTCTACAACCAATAATAACACATACAATTAATAAATAACTTTAAACACATTAAAATAATTAAGAGAATATTTTTACAACTATATTATTGGAAACGACATTAACAACAACGATAATATTAACAACTACAATACTCACCTAAAAAACGATATTCTAGACAACAAATTTCTACATCACAATATTTTTGTATAATGATATTTTTTGCCGACATTTCTGTCTTCCGATATAAAAAAACTCTAGACTCAAAATCCTGTAGTGGACCAGCTATGGAGCAGCTTTAACCCCTTCCATGCTGCCGTTGGCCATTGGCCGACGGCAACGCTACCTCGCTGGTGCTGCCGTCGGCCAATGGCCGACGCGGCCCCTCCCGTTTTGCGGAAGTGTCGCACTTCTGCAAAATCGTGGGTGCAGTGGAGAGGGTAAAAGGCAGCTGCAAACCCTCTGACAGGTGATTGTCATTATGAAGCTGTAGGGGCAAGAAGCGGCAGCAAGGAGCCCAGGCAGGGCCGGCCTTACGGAAGTGCGACCGCTGCACTATGCTCTGACTTATAGGAAGGCACTGACTTCATGGGAGGCGCTGTGCTTAGCAATAACATGCAGTTTAAAAGCACCTGCTTCAGAGCTCCTTTTGCGTCCAGTTTTCAAGCAGCAATAAAAATGGCATGATAACTCTTAAAATTAATGTTACTGCTCGAAAGAGAGATATGGGTTTTGTCTAGTGGCAGTTTTGACTCGCCATAAAGTAGTGCAGAGGGTTAATATGTCTGTTACAAAGAACATATCTGTATTGAAAGGGGATAACTGAGTGAAATAGTAAAGCCAGCCTTTACTGGCACTTTAAAACAAATTAAATGTGTTTGAGGGGCTATGGAGAGATGAGGGGCATTTTTGCCCTGGGGGTAGTGAGGGAATCCGAGGAAGAGGTGATATGGGGGATGGACCACCAAAAAAGATTGACGCACTGGGTGCCACCAGCACTAAAGCCAGCCCTGAGGTCAGAAGAACTAGGGAAAGCAGTCCCAGGCGAATGAAACTCACATCCTGGGTGAGGGCTCAATATGGTGTCTTCTGAGTACAGTGTACCATAGGACCATGCAAGGCTCCATTATTCTTGGGCTTGTGGGCAGTGGGGAATTTGTGACCACAACAGTAATAATGTCTAGTTAGTTTTCTATAGTGCTACACATTTCACATCCTGGATCCCGGATAGCGCTTTGTATAATTAAAATGTGCATAGTGAAATCTTTTCCTTAATGTGAAGTACAAAATTACAAGTTTGTGGCATGAAGCAATGCAATAAAAACATTATAAAGAGGGATGGGGGGTCATGAAGAACGGGAAAAGGATGTAAAGAAATGGTAAATCAGAATTAAAAAAATATGAATCCTTCATAAACGGATTAATTGAAATGTTAATATTAATTAAAACATATGTTAAGATAATTAACGTCGTACATCACGAAAAACAAGAGCTACACAGTTTTCGGGTACTCCTTTACTTAGGCAACTTGTAGCAGCAAAGTTAAGAAGCATGTTCATGTTCCTATTCAGCCTTCGGCACGGGAGAGTGAATGATTCCAGAGCTGCCTGCTCCAGCAGCATGTATCCAAGCATAGGTACATTCTGTGTGATAGGGGAAGTTTCTCGTCCTTCATCAGAACTCTATGACCTTCGCTGGCAGCTCTTATGGGAAGTAGAGCTGGTGATGTGAAGGCTGATACTGTAAAGAGGCTTGTCTCGGGTACTACCTATGAATCTCCTGGGTAGGTATTGACCGGCTCAGAGCACATCAAAATGCTGCATGTTTGGTATTGTACACCTTATTTATAAGTAGACATGTAAGAATTTCGGATCAAATAGGAAATTCGAACACAGGAGACCATTCCACGAATTTGCAAAACAGGAATGTGTATCAATCAATCAATCAATTAGACAATTTTGTAGAGCACACTACTTACCTGTGAGGGTCTCAAGGTGCTGCGGGGGGATGCTCCTACTGCTCAAAGTTCTTGAGGAGTCTTCTGAAGGTCAGCAGGTCTTGGGTCTGCAGTAGGGGAATGGGGAGGGTGTTTCAGGTCTTGGCGGCAAGGTAGGAGAACGATCTGCCACCGGAGGTCGCTCTTCGGATGCAGGGGACTGTGGCGAGGTAGCCACAGTCTGTAGAGATATCATCTAAACAAGGGAATCGTACTGCATGACAGAAGACCACTTTGGTAGTGAAATATCATGTCAGCAAAGGCAAAGCTTCTGTATACAAAATAATACTGTGCCAGAGTATCATTACGTAGATGCATCGCACTCGAAGTATTGCATTCTGTTTCATCTGTCTCTGCACCGCACAATAGGCTCTACTACCTGTAATAGCATACTATTTCATGTGAGTCACATCAGCTGTCTATGTCTGGTCAATGCTGAGCCGTTTCCTAGTCCCAGGGTGTTTCATGATAGGGGTAGTGCTCATCTGCACCTAGACTCAACAGCAAAGGTAGCTTCTCTGCTGAGCTGTGCAAGTCCCCATGGAGTTTGTGACTCATAGCAAGAGCATGAAATGATAGGCCCAGATTTGTTAACACTTTCCTCTTGGTTTGCGTCACAAAAGTGAGACAGGCTGGTGCAAAATGTTGAATAGGGGTTTACTTTTCAGTGCAAAACAGTGCACTGGAAAGTAGCTCTGAAGCAATGAAAAAGAGAGCTGTATGCTACTTTGCATGAAGGGGGCGTACATGTGTGGAACATGGGCATTCCCATGCAACTACTCATGTTCTATGACATAAGCCTTTTCTACTACAAAACAAGACAGCACACATATACACTTGTAAATGCTGTAAACCATGTTTAATTAAGCATAGCATTTTGTACTGGGAAAGTACCCTATGGCACAAGGGGCATGCATGCATGGAGCATGGCATAAGACAGCCTGAAGTGTGTCTGCCCAATGTGAGACAGGCACAATGACATACTCTCTCCATATCACATCTCACCAACTAAAGTTACATGTACAATTTGAGGATTTAGACCCTGCACCATAAATAGAGTCGCCAGATAATGAGAGGAAGCAGATACATGAATGTTGTTGTACTTGGTCAGCCACACTCCCTTAGAAAACCAATACAATATGTACACTCACCAGCAACCACTCGTTACTCTCGAGATCGCCAAATAGGTGGCAGTGGAAATCTGCTGCAGTCATGATAGCCTACCACAAACCTGCCAGCAGGAATTACAGGAGACTATAGGGCTTATTACGACTTTGTAAGTCTTCCAATGGGACCGCCACTGCGGCGGTTCCGGGATGACCACGAAGGCCAAGGTGAGCCCAACTTCCAGATTATGAGGTGCAGCGGCGGGTTCACCGGCGGAGGAGTTAGGCTCACAGGAGGGCATAACAAACAAGAAGAGGGCCCCTGTAGGGACAAAGGCCACAGCAGGAGGACAGGAGAAAACAAAAGCACAAACCAAAAAGGTCTGTCCGGTCAATTTTCAAGGCAGAGTATATCGCTGTACCTTTAAGATACTAACAGTCATCTGGAAGTCACAATATATATACTACTTTCAGTAATTTAGGAACAGATCAAGGACAATACTTTCAATATCGTTATTTCCATTCAATAATATTATTTATTATAATGAAATTCATCTGAAAATAAATACATATACAAAAATCAACATCAAAAAGAGAAAATCTTTTTTATATCTCCAAATTTATATACATCAGGGGGGAGATTTACAAACATTTTGCCCTGGGTTAGCATCACAAAAGTGACACTAACCAATGCGAAATATTTTTTTTTGCTATTTATGTTCCCGCTGAAATCTTATTTTGCGCTTGAAAGTACCCTCAAAGTAGTGCAAAGCAGTGTGAAGCTCTGCTTTGCGTTACTTAACGCAGAGGGGGCGTTACATGGGTGGAACATGGGCGTACCCATGCACCCACCCATGCCTTTTGACGTAAAACCATATAAATGAAGAATTGTAGACATGATTTTGCGCCAAAAGTTAACACCCCTTCAAAGGAGGAGCCTTTGCCATAGCGCTAGGGTGTGTGCATGTGCCTAGCATAGGTTTTGTACAGGAAGGCTACCCTTCTTGTACATAATACTATGCCTAGACACGATGGAAAGCTTTTCTGAATTTGTATGAGCTCTCCTGCTCCCTCCCTGTTGTGCAACGCAGCACAGACTCGCAGGGGGCTGAGCTGCTTTACATGACTTTTTTGTAAATCTCCCCCAAGAATATTCAATGAAAAATGTTCACAATCTGAAAAAAAACAAAGAGTCTCACCCCCTGAACACTCTCCTCATCACTCATAACAATCATACCTCAATCATTCCCTATCTAAAACACAGTCGATATGACAATAGAACCATGAAACAAGACAACAAAATAGGATTGATAACACAAATCTCACTTCGGGTAGTAACTATTTGATTTGCGTACAGACAGGAAGCCTAGTTGTAACTCAATTTTGTACATATGTCAACAGTATTTCTGAGTTATTGAGATATTTCAATTGTGAGCATCATTAAACAGATAAAATGGTCCTCGCACCTTGTTTCCTGGCTGTGACTCCCAGATAACTGTTCAGCATCTTGAAGGTACGGCAAGATATGCCTCCGGATAAATTGACCGGACAGGCCTTTTTTGCTTCATAAGAGGGCCTAAACAGCAAACCCCTGCCTTTTGAGTGCACCATGTATTGCATGCCACACCGTGCAGGAATTAGGGTGCAATTCCAAGGGGGTACATGTGCCTCCCTGCACGCCCCACCAGGCCCAGATTAAGCCGGTATGTCCACCTCTCTTTTCATGGCCGGGTCCACGCCATGAAAAGGGTGGTGGCTATGCAGGTCTTAATATGCTCGGCAGTGCTGCAGATCGCCGCCACAGTGAGATTCTTGACCCCAGCAGAGGATGCAGTCTTTTGGCGGTCTCACCACCACACTCATAATTGGCGGTCGGACCTCCACTACGCGTATGTCGGTCCCAGGACCGCTGTACTTGTAATGAGGCCCTATGTCCCATCTGCACCTGATGCATCATGGGATTGCAACAGTGGTCCTGAAATGTGATATTTCATGACTTTGCATAAAGAGATCTTAAGATTTCGCTTAAGATGTCTGGCCTGCTGCAGGCAAGCCTAATCCCACACAACATGGTGATATTGAGATAACGCCCAGTCATGGGCAACCTAATGACGAAGGGTGGCCTCACCACAGTCAGAGAATAATTACCATTGATGGTGCGAGAAGGGTGGAACTAGCCTAGCTGGTGATTCACTAAAACAAAGACAGGTAGGGAAGTAAAGTCCACATTTGCAGCTACAACTAGAATCATCAGATATACCCTTGCCCTTGCTACTGCCACCTGATGCAGATCCATGGCAGTGCTGACTCACCGGGTTACCCTGTTAAGAGTTATGTTCCAGAACAAGCAACAGTAAAACCAAGAACTTCATAAAATGCAGCAAGGAGTGTGAGACAGGGAAGGAGGAAACTGGATTGTGGCACACCTTTTCTTGTAAACCTGTGTGGCTGAAGGGTAAATGCACATTTATTTTAAGATGATGTGTAACACAAGCCCTCAAGGAAGTCATTTGAAAATGTATCACAAAGTCTAGTTTTCAAGAAACGATGAAGAGGAGGGCATAGCAATACACTGCTGTATATTGTTCAACCAGCTGTGGACTACTCTTCCTGCCAATTGTATGACATTGCAACAAATATCATTACCACGCATGCCTTTACCATGCATCCATCACAATGCAATGCTTTCATCACATATTGCCTTTACCGTGCAAGACTTTACCATGCATATGCCTTTACCAAGAATGCCTTTTCAACAAAATAATAAGTATATACCAGGTAAGTGAAACCCCTATTTTATACGAGTTTCACTTAGCTGATATATACTTACTATTTTGTTAAAAGGCATTCTTGGTAAAGGCATATTCGTGTTATAAACGTGTGTGGTAAAGGCAATGCGTGGTAAAAGCACTGCACTGTAATGGATGTGTGGTAAAGGCATGCGTGGTAATGACACAGGCACTCAGATACTCATACAGGTACTCAGACAACCATTCACTTACTAACATACCCACTCACACACCCATAAAGCCACTTAGACACCAACTGACAGATTGATACAATATTCACACAATTAATCACTCACCCATACATTAACTGAGACACCTAATCACTCACTCACTCACTCACTCACTCACTCACTCACGGGCTACTGTGTTCTCACCGTCAAGACACCTCCGGGTATTTGTGCGCTTTATAAATCCCATTAACATTAATAATCACTTATACAGTCTCTCACGTACCTATTGAATCATCCATACAGGAACTCATACACCCACTGATTCACCAGTACACCTTGGTTTATATATTTAACACTCATACGCGTTTTAAAAACACTCACAGTCACTAGATGATGTCATCAGTCATGTGATATGTGTGTTCATAAGCAATGTATTGCAGTGGTGCAAGTTATAGTTACTTCAGCTAAGTATAACAGCTGAATGTCACTGGTTTTGTATGAGTGAATCCTGAATCTAACTGTAACCTTTGTTTTTTTCAGTGAATTTCTAAGATATATATATATATATATATATACACTATTAGTAAATCATTTTTATTTAGCCAACCAAATGCCTTCAAAAGTTTAAGCAACCAAATAAATGCGAATAAAAATACAAAATACATAAAACTGAGTATTATTACAGGTGAAATAATAGATACAACCTAGAAACGCAGCACATAATAAGAATTTCACCTAATACAAGAGGAAGTTATTATGTTAAAAATGAATTCTCTTCTTAAAAAGTTAAAATCATTAATTTACCAAGTCATTCCTCCTAAAACCCAACATGTGCCCCAAATATTTAGCCACAGCACAATTCTCGAAGGTGGACCGATCGAATCTCAAAATTCTTTAGGCAACTAGAAGGTTCTGTGTTACCAGCACCCTGCAGAAAGGGTTTCAACTATTTTTGCTGAGGATTCTCAACTGACATAAATGGAACACCTTTCACATCAGTAATAAGAGAACTCACGAGGGTTCTAGATAGAATGATAACAAACACTTACAAGTACAACAGATTCCTGTAAACTGAACATACAAACATACAAACAATACAAGGATGACCGTATCTGACATATCCAAGCAAAAAGGGCAACATTTGGATACCGGGGTAGAGTTGGACCACCTGCTCACAAATGCATTGAGAGGAAGAGCACCCAGCCTGAACTATATATATAAAATGATGTCAATATAGTCTTAAAATACACAGTCAGATTTGAAATTCAAGAATTTATTCATACTAATTTAACTTTTGTAGTAGGTTAGTATGTATGTAAACATCCATAAACTCTTAAAATCACTTACATTCACTTGATGATTTCATCAGTAATGTCAATTGAGATGACATCAGTGATGTCACTGACCACCTCATGAGTGATGTAATATGTGAGGTTGTAAGCAGTGCTTTGCGGTGTTGTAAGTTATAGTTAGCTCCGGTAACTATAACTGCTGAATTTTGCTGGCTTTGTACGAGTGAAATATGAGCCTAACTAACCCGTCCCTGTAACCTTTGGTTTTTTACAGTGAAAATATATATATCCTACTGGCAATCACCAGTAGGGAGTTATATTTAGGACCGAGTTTCTATAGGAAAAGCATTTTTTGACTTGCTTATAACTGTGTGAGTGTTTGATTGGTTCAGATGCTCCGTCCATCACCACTCCCTTTTGTACCACTTTTATTATAACTACAGCGCTATTTGATGAATCTTCAAGAAATTTCCCAAAATAAGATGCCTACTCTGACTAGTTGTGCATGTAGAAAAACGTGGTGGGTCAAAAAAGTGTGTTTCCCATGCATTTTCCAATAGGGATTTTGAACACAACTATAGCCTGAACTGCTGGATAGATTTACACTAAATTTGGCAGATAGGTAGCTGTTGGTCTAAAAAGAGCCCTTTTTGTGATTAGGTTGAAATCCGTTCAGCAGTTGTGGCGTTATTAAAGAAAAATAAAGAAAGATGTCTAGGGACTTGGACAATCCACAGATCCCCCATGGATCATTTGCGGTGGATCCGGGAAGTCACACACTACCAGCCGTGATTGGCCCACCACAACCTTACCAGCAAGTTACAGCCACCATTTTAATTATCCAGGAACGGGTCTGGAGCATCAAAACATTTCTGTAAAGTGGTTCAAAGGGTCAGGGTAGAGGCACCCCAATCCCATGAGTGTGTGGGAGGAGTGTCTAAGGGCTGTATGTTGTATACAAAATTGAGCTATAGCTGTTTCTTTCTGCTTCAGGAATCAGCAGATCCCCCGTCAGGCTTAGTGCAACCCCACGTGTAAATCTGAGATGGATCCACAAACCTTGACCCAGTATGAAAAAAACCCACTTTAAGACCTACTAAGACACCAACATTGGTACTTTCACCTACATTTAAAGACCCGCCCAAGCAGTCACCCACCCACTCAAAGACCTAAGCAGGCATTCACACACATTCTCACACAGCCATGCAGGAACTCTAAGACCCACTCATAGACCCACATAGGCACTCACACATCCACTTACAGACCCACACAGACACTTAGACACCCACTCACATACCTACTCAGGCACTCACACACCCACTCACAGACCTACTCTGATGCTCACACTCCCAGTGACAGATCCACTCAAATACTCACACACCCATTCACATGCCCACTTACACACCCACTCACACACCCATATAGCCACTCAGGTGCAGAGACAGAATATCGATGTAAAAATAAAGTGGGTCAGAAATATCGTCAGAAGAAATATCATGGTCAAGAATATCGATTTTAGGTAAGTAATATCGATGTTAAAAATATCTAAATGTTTAATATTATTTGCAAAAATATAGTTGTTAAAATTATCAGTTTTTATTAATGGTATGTATTTTAGTGTATGTTTTATATGTATGTAATGTATGTTTATTTGTATAAGAATTGTTTGTATTTTTATTATATGTGTTAAAACTTTAGTAGTTATAATTTTCTTAATTTGAATTTTGCGTTTTTAGTACTGTAGCGGGTTGTGGGATTGTAGGGGAATAGGGTGGGAAGTAATTTAATTATATTAGATTTATTGAATATGTTTTATTTATTAATATTTGTTTAATTGAGATGTTATAGTTTTAAATATGGAATAGTATTTTTTATGAATTAAATAATAATATGTTGATAATAATTTTTAACCAATTAATTGGCAATTAATTATGGTAATTGTGTAAATAACTTTAGGTGTGTGTGGTGGTATGTGAAGATGGAAATGGTGGGAAGGGTGGGAAGTAATTTATTTTTAATTGATGATGCAATAATTAGTTGTTATTTAATTTTAATGAATTAATTAGTAATTAATTATGATAATTGGGTAATTAATTTTAGGTGTGTGTTGTGGTGTTTATAGGTGTAAATGGTGGGAAGTCCTTTTTTATAATTGATGAATTAATAATTAGTTGATAATCTCGGCTATCCAACACTTTTCCCTATTATTTATCATAATGGAGGGAGAATAGTAATTTAGACCCCTTTGCTATCCAGCCCTTGTCCTACTGTTGCACCCGCTGGAGTGGGAATAATATTTTTCACTCTCCGTTATCCAACACTTTCCCTACTGTTGCACTCACAGGAATGGGAATAGTCATTTGTACCCTTCCACTATTCAGCACTTTTCCTACTGTTGCATTGATAGGAATGGGAATAGTAATTTTTTCATCTCCGCTAACCAACACTTTCCATACTGTTTCTCTTACTGAGGTGGGAATAGTCATTTTTACCCCTCCGCTATCCAACATTTTCCCTACTGTTGCCCTCACTGGAGTGGGAATAGTAATTTTTACTCCTCCGCTATCCAGCACTTTCCCTACTGTTAAACTCATTGGACTGAGAATAGTAATTTGTACCCCTCCGCTATCCATTACTTACCCTTCTGTTGCACTCATTGGAGTGGGAATAGTAATTTTTACCCCTTCGCTATCCAACATTTTCCCTACTGTTGCATTTATTGTATTGCGAAATGTAAGTTTTATTTTTTTAAATAATTTAAATAATTAAATGTTTTAAATTATTATATAATCCTTTTTTTTATTTTAAAATATTGATATATATATTTTTTCTTTTTATGTAATTTTAAAGTTTACAAATTAAATAAGACAATATAGACAATAGTTAAATATATGTATATGTATACATTGTTGTTTGTGTGTTCATATATTTTAAATATGTTTATTTGTCATATTTAGCTAAAATATATATTTTATTTAATTTAGTATGTTAAAAATAATATTATTATTTAATATATTTTATTTTATATACATTTTTAATTTGATATTTTTTACATCTATATTTTTTACTTCGATATTTTTTACATCTATATTTTTGTACTTACCTGTTTAAGTATAGGGAGTTGATATTTTTGCATGCTATATTTTTACTTTGATATTTAGAACATCAATGTAGGTTACATTGATATTCTATCAGTGAACTAGCCACTCATAGGCCCACAAAACCACTGACAAATCCATGCAGCCACCCATGCAGCCACTCACACATTCACACACCTGCTTGCACATACGCACAACCACTCACTCTTCAAAGGGCTTGCCTCCAGCACACTTAAGGGACCCTGACACCAACCTTTTGTCACCCTAGACTGTGTGGAGCCTTGACTTATTGAGGGGAGGACTTTCCAGAACCAGATGTAGGAGTAGGACAGGATGTCACTCCACACAACAAGGCTGGCACCAGGTTAAATATTGGACCTGCTGAAACACGTATCAGGACACTCCTGAACCTATGGACATTACAGAAGACGGACTGCCCTGCCACCTGACGACTGCCCTGCTGCTACTAGACTGCTGGAGGACTGCCTTACTTACTGAGAATTAAGACTGCACCTGCTTCATTCAACCAAGGCTACCTGAGTGACTCCTACGGTCAATTGGTTAATCTCCTGTCTGAGCTACAGGAACATAACAAGCACCAGAAGCCTCCCTGCAACTGCGCAGTTGATCTGCTGCATTGGACCTGCAACTGGACCTGTCTGAGCCCTAATGGCCTGTGCTGGAATGAGGTTCTGATCGCCAAGAGGTGCCCACCAAGTCCTGGGCCCTTGGCTGTCATCAGTTTGAGCTCCAGAGTGGTGGTTTGGGCTTTTAGGTGCGATACTTATGTAAAACTTTGAAATGCAATACTCTCTGGTTCTGGTCTCATTTTACTTACTAAAATGTACTCTATTTTTCCAAATTTGTTTGGACTTTACCTTGTGTTGTGCTTTCACTTTATTACTGTTTGTGTGCTGCATAAATAGTTTACTCTTTGCCTCTTATTTAACCCCTTCGCCGCTGGGCTAATTCACCCGCAGTGCTGGGGGGGACGGGTGCCGCCGCCGCGCCGCGGTGCTCGTGACGAGCTCAGCTCGTCATGCTGCACGGTGGCGCTGTGCACATGACGAACTGAGCTCGTCATGACCACGCCCGTTTCTTAGAACGCTCAGCACAGCAGTGGAATTAGCCCTGCCTGGAAGCGCAGCGGCAGTCATGACGAGCTCAGCTCGTCATGAGCACAGCGCCACCATGCCTCATGGCGAGCAAGGTGTTAATCCCTGCTGCTGTTGTGGCAAGCTACCAGAGTGTTAAGCACAGGTTAATTCAGTGACTTTTGTGGTTCACCCTGACAAGGATTGCGGTTGTCGCTTACACCCCATCCTCAACCAATCACCCAATTTCTTACAGAGGTAACATAAAACATCGCATGACAATAAACCTAAAGGATTAGAGAAATCCAGAAGGAATCAAAGAAGAAACAGCCATGATGGAAAAGGAAAAAAAAAGAGGTCACAGATACAATACTCGGGTAAACAATATCATTTGACATAAATATCATACCTTTATACTCATAATGGTAAGTACAAAAATATCAGAAAAAGACATTGTTGACAGTAATATCATCCAAAAATATACAAAAATTCTTTTTTTTACATAAATGGAGTCTAATGTAGTAAATGTTAAATATTAATTATTATATCAGTTAATATATGTAAATCAAATAAATTATTCGAATACTATTATATATATATATAAATCTGTAATCATATAAAAATAAAAACCATATATATGTGTTTGTGTTGATGAAAATATATACATATATATAGTAAAATAATTAATAAAAAATGTTATGTTACATTATATTACTTTTTTAATATTTAAAATGAATTACTACGAAATAAAACATATATATAAAAACTTTGATAGAAAAAACAGACATTTGAGCTGAGAAGATCTAGAGTGTCGCTGGTGTTGAGAGTGCTCTAACAGGAGCTGCTTTCCATCAAAACTTGAGAACTACCCAGAGTTCTCTCCTTCTTTTTTGCATAATTTATGCGTCACTCTATGCCTGAAAGGGTTTTGTTTTGATTTATACTGGGTGCTCCCTTGTGTCTGGACAAAGCTATACCTCTCTGAAGAGCTCTAATTAGAGCGAAACACTGTGTCTGGAGTTCCTTTTATTCATTTCAGGTTGGCTTGAGTTGGTATTTTACCAATTCAAAGCTGTACTACTGTGCCTGGAGTGATAAATGACTTTTGTCATTTTACAGCTCAGCAAGGACAGCGCTGTTCTAGTCCTATGCTTAAAGACTTTGCTGTATAAATGGCAAAAGACTTTGGGGCATATTACCAACGATTAGCGATATTTATCGCTAACTAGGCTTAGCAACAATTTTTTTATTGCTAAGCATCGCCGGAAATTATCGCTGAGATAACGTGCTATTAGCAACGTTTATCTCCAAAGCGATACATTTTCAGACGCTAGCGTCAATATCGCTGAGAATACAGCGATATTCACGCATTAGCGACAAAATGCTCTTAGCCATGTTATCCACCTCCCATTGGATAACATGGCTAAGAACTGGTCAGAGCAGGCGTTAGTTTTTGGCGATAACGGGAATATTTCCATTGATATGCCTGCCTTGCTAATCGGCGATAGCTACGTTAGCGACTGCTTTCAGTCGCTAACAGGTTGGGTACGCCCACTTTGCATGTCATTAGCGATAAATATCGCTGACATGCAAAGCGGGACCCAAACCGCTCGCTATCGCCTAAATCTGTCGCTAACAGCACTAATAGAGCGATAGAGTTATCGCCGCGTAGCGGCCGAAAACGGCCGCTAAAGCGGCGATAATTGCCTATCGCCCTGCTTGGTAATATGCCCCTTTGTCCTTTTCTATTTCGGCATGGATAGCACTGTGCTAATCCTATGCTTAAAAACTTTGATAGAAAAACAGACATTTGAGGTGAGCAGATCTAGAGTGTCGCTGGTGTTGAGAGTGCTCTAACAGGAGCTGCTTTCCACCAAAACATGAGAACTACCCAGACTTCTCTCCTTCATTTTAGCATAATGTATGCATCACTCTATGCCTGAAAGGGTTTTGTTTTGATATATATTTATATATATGAAAGAAATGCCCTGAATGTGACAAATAAAGTCAGCTTGTCAAGGAAGTCGGAGTTGGGCTCTGAATTTCTTTTGTGTTGTTGAAGTAACAGGATTCTCCGTTCCTGCCACAGAGCCCGCACTGCAGGGTTCGGGGCCACCAGTAAAATCGAGCTGCTTTTGGAACACACACATATATATATATAATATGAATTGTAAAAATACTGTGTAGGGTTATCAAGTTATGTGCTGTATCTGTTGTTTTGATTTTGGTTACAGACATTAATGTGGAAGAATGTATGAACGGTCGCCGATACACAGCTTGATTCAGGAAATGTGGGAATTTGCTAGCAACCGGCATTACAGGTTGCCCAGGCCGATCCACGGCGAGATTGTTTAACGTTGGATACATGCCATCTAAATAGTCTTTTTTGCAATTAGATTTTATGCAAAATGTCTCTTTTAGAGCTTTGTTTACACATTCTGTTTATGAATGCGGGCATGCTTCGTTGGTCGTAATTTTGACTGTTTAAAGATGGCGCATGTTTTGACTTACACGGGGGCGCCAGTCCTCTTTTCATTTCACTGAATGTTTTTTTATAAATGGCGTTCTGTGGCACACACATTGTAAACACACACTGACGAAGGTAATCTACCGAAACGCGTCTGTGGAATAAAACCGCTACTGCTGCAACTAACCCCGCGAGTGCTGCGTATTTCTTTCCTGGATTTGGGAGAAAATTGAGCGATAATATTGACACGGGGCATCACCGTGAGCAGGACAAGTCTGTTAAGTGCCCCGTCTGTTGATGCAACAAGGAGCGTGATATATATATATATATATATATATATATATATACATATTATATCCCAAAATAAGAACGAAATAGGTTGCGCTCTCAAGACCAACACAGAGATATCCACAAAGAACGATTTATTCATTCATAAATCGTAAACGTTTGCGATTTATGATAGAATAAATCATAGAATAAATCATTTTTTGTGGATATCTCTGTGTTGTGTATGTATATATGTATATATATATATATATATATATATATATTTATATATATATATATATATATATATACATATATATATGTACTTATTATATAATACATACACAATAAAGCCATAAAAAGTATGAACATTTCAATACCAAAAATATATTAATTAACTTAGAAAAAAATTGAATATCACACTCTTAAAACCCCCCAAAAAAACATTTATCAAAGACTCCAGACTCGTCTCTAAAACAGTAGGAAAGGTGTTGGACTTCATAGGTGTTAAATCTACTATTTCCACTCCAGTCTGTATAACAGTATGGAAAGTGTTTGACTTCGGAGGAGGAAGATTGACATTTCCCAATCCAGTTTGTGGTACAGTAGGGAAAGAGTTGGATTTCGAAGGGGAGAAAGATTTACTAATGCCACCCAAGACTGTGCAACGGTATGGAAAGCATTGGATTTTAAAGGGGCTGACTTTACTATGTCCACCCTAGTCTGTGCAACAGTAAGGAAAGCATTGGACTTTGGATGGCGTTAGATTTACTATTCCTACACCAGTCTGTGCAATAGTAGGGAAAAAGTTGCACTTGGGCGGGGTAACATTTACTATTGCCATTTCAGTCTATGCAACAGTAGTAAAAGCGCTGGATATCGGAGGGGTTAGATTTACTATTCCTACTCCAGTTGGTGCAATAATAGGAAAAGTGTGGTACTTCATTGGGGTAAGATTTTCATTTCCCATTCCAGTCTGTGTAAGGTTAGGGAAAGCACTGGACCACGAAGAAATTAAATTTACTATTTCCACTCCAGTCTGTGCAACTATAGCAAAAGTACTTCACTTCAAACACACTACATATTTGAGAAGGACTAATAATTTTTAAAACATATAAAACTTTTAATATAAATAATATTAATTAACATAAATATATATATACTATAAAATTAAAACAATTAAACAACTTACATGATTAATATACAATTTAATAATTAATTACCACTTAGAAAATAATGGTTATTTAATTTTAAGTTAAATAATTAATTATTCATTTTTAATTATCACTTAATACACTTTCCACCCTATACCCC
This sequence comes from Lissotriton helveticus, assembly GCF_964261635.1. Taxonomy (NCBI): domain Eukaryota; kingdom Metazoa; phylum Chordata; class Amphibia; order Caudata; family Salamandridae; genus Lissotriton; species Lissotriton helveticus. The sequence goes on from NC_136061.1 coordinate 126,011,278, forward strand.
TAACAATCCAACAGCCCACACCTAAAATATTACTAAAATATATCATTATTGCACAATACACATAATTATTATTCAATTAAAATATTCATAAGAATTAATAGCTAATTATAATTAAATATTACTTCATTCACTTTCCACCCTATACACCTACAAACGTAGCAACCCACACCTAAAATTAAACCAAAGTAAAAATGTACATAATTTATAGCAATCACACAATTATTTAAAAATCATTTTTTAATGAAGAATTATTCATTACTTAAATAACTTCCCACCTTATCCCCCGACAAAACCAGCAACCTGCTATGGCACTGTAAATTCCTATTAGCAATTACATTAAACAATATAAATCGCTTAAAATTACAAACTGTATTAAAATAAATGATTACCAAGTTTACGAACAATAATAATATATATAATTAATATATAAACTAAAACACATTAAAATAATAAAAAACATTATATTTTAGAACTATATTAATAAAAAGGATATTAACAACAATGATAATCTTCACAACGGTATTACTTAGCTGCAATAAAGATATTCAGGATAACAATATTTCTGCATCACAAAATTTTTGTATCACAATATTTATTTCCAATATTTCTGTCCCCCTATATAAAGAACTCAATATTTTGTCCAAACACCCAAAAACCTGAAGTGGACCAACTGTGGAGTAGCTTTAAAAGGAAGCTGCAGATCCTCCTACAGGTGATGGCCAATTTGGAACTGTATGAAAAAGTAGCAGCAGCTAGGAGCCCAGGCAGGGCCGGCTTCAGGGCAGTGCGGCAGGTGCGGCAGCACAGGGCGCCGACCTGTTGGGGCACTGACCTGGGAGAAATGGGGCGCTGTGTTTAGCAATAACTTACACTTTAAAAGCACCTGCTTTAGAGTTCCTTATGCATCCAACTTTCAGGAAGTGCTGAGGTAGCTTCCTGCTTTACTGTCCTCCCTTCTCCATCCCTGATTACCGTGGGTCCTACCCTCTCAGAGTTCCCTTTTCTCTCCTGTTCAGCCTCGTTGGACCTTCTCACCAAACTAAAATCTGGTTCCCCATTGGATCCCTGTCCGGCCAAATTCCTCGCCAGAACAGCTCAAGTGATCAATCCCCTAATTAATCCTGTGCTTAATCTATCTCTCAGCACGGGAGTGGTCCCGCCGGCCTGGAAGCATGCCCTTATTCTGCCGCTTCTGAAAAAGCCAAATTTGGATCCTCTGGCACACGCCAACTATAGGGCCATCTCTCTCCTTCCAGCATTTGCCAAGATTGTGGAGAAGCATGTCCACTCTTCCCTCTCCAATTTCCTTGAGACCAATAACATCTTGCATTGCTCTCAGTCTGGCTTCCGTGCAAACATGTGCACGGAGACAGCGTTGCTAGAAGTAACAGATGCAATTAAGGAGGTCTTGGATTCGGGGGGGTAAGGCAATGTTGGTGATGCTTGATCTCTCAGCGGCCTTCGACACCGTCCCCCACAGTGGTCTCCTCTCAAGACTCAGTGAGATCGGTCTTCGGGGGGCAGTGTTCAGCTGGTTTGAGTACTTTCTAGCGGACCGCCGGCAAACGCTCTGGCCCCCCCGTTCTCTGCTGCAGTGCCGCCATTGGAGGTAGGAGTTCCACAGGACTCAATTTTGAGCCCAACTCTCTTTAACATCTATATGGCCCCCTTGGCGGCACTGGCGGAGTCATACGGTGCCCAGATCGTCTCGTATGCTGATGACACCCAGCTCCTCTTCTCCTGCGAGAAGGGTTCAGACTTCAATGGGGAGAGTATCAGAGGTTGCCTTGGGGCTGTGTTCGAATGGTTCCAGCTCAACAGCCTTAAGTGCAACTCGGACAAATCCGAGGTGCTCTTTTTTGGCTGTCCTTCTGATCCTAGGTGGCAGTCTTGGTGGCCTGCGGCCATGTTTCCTCCCTCCGCTGCTTCCGATACTGCCAAGAATTTGGGAGTGAAGATCGACCTGACCTGGTCAGAGCCGGTCGCTCCTCCCGCCGCGTGGCCCACCCCGAGTGTGCCCAGTATCCGCTTGCCGCCGCCGCTGCCAAGTTTGTATCTTCCCCTGTAATTGTCCATTTACATCGTCCACTGTTGCCCCAGTATTGTGCCTGTATTTGTTATTGTTTGCATCGTTGTGCCCTGTGCCCCTGATCGTTCTGTGCCTCGTTGTGCCCCTGATCGTTTCTGCCCCCTGACCTCAGTATTGTCCCTGTATTGTGCCTGTATTTGTTATTGTTTGCATCGTTGTGCCCTGTGCCCCTGATCGTTCTGTGCCTCGTTGTGCCCCTGATCGTTTCTGCCCCCTGACCTCAGCATTGTCCCAGTATTGTGCCTGTATTTGTTATTGTTTGCATCGTTGTGCCCTGTGCCCCTGATCGTTCTGTGCCTCGTTGTGCCCCTGATCGTTTCTGGCCCCTGACCTCAGTATTGTCCCAGTATTGTGCCTGTATTTGTTATTGTTTGCATCGTTGTGCCCTGTGCCCCTGATCGTTCTGTGCCTCGTTGTGCCCCTGATCGTTTCTGCCCCCTGACCTCAGTATTGTCCCAGTATTGTGCCTGTATTTGTTATCGTTGTGCCCTGTGCCCCTGATCGTTCTGTGCCTCGTTGCGCCCCTGATCGCTCTGTGCCCCCACCGCCGTTTCTGTCGCTGACCCACCCCGCTCCCTGCCGCTGCTCCCCCTTGGTCCCACCCCCGTTTCCTGCAGCATCACCGCCCCCCTCCCCACTCGCCACCCCGCTCCCGCCTCCCAGCTGCTCCTCCCTCGCCCCTGCCCCCCCCACTCTCCATTTATGGCAGAGTCCGCATGTATGCGCAGCGTTCACGTGCAGCGGGCGCGCCGATTGTGCGCCAAAGGCAAGCCCGTATGCGCCCGTCCGCGCCTGGACCGCGCCCAGGGCCAGACCCCCTGGCCCCCGCAGAAGCCCTCCCACCCGCCAGACGTACGACGCCGCCACCCTCAACGCACTCAACACCGGCCGGACCCCCGGCTGCCACCGAGCTACCCCAGGACGTACCCACGGACCCTTCACCTGCCAATCCTGCAAGTTCTCCTGCATCCGGACCTGCACCGCACCCGCCAAGCCGAGAACCAACAGCAACCACCTGAAGTGCATCCTGCTCAACACCCGCTCCATCCACAGACACGCCGTGGAACTATGGAACCTGCTCGACACCTCATCTCCAGACGTCGCCTTCCTCACGGAAACCTGGATGAACGCCTCCTCAGCGCCCGACATCGCCTGGCCATCCCGGACGGACACAAGATCACCCGGAGGGACCGCGTCAACCAGAAAGGAGGAGGCATCGCCATCGTCCACAAGAACACCATCCGCAACACGACCAACTCCGACGACACCCTCACAGCAGCCGAACATCTTCACTTCCAGATACACACCGACCCCAAGACCACACTCAGAGGCACCCTAATCTACAGACCCCCAGGACCTCGCACACAATTCAGCGAAGACATCGCAGACTTCATCAGCCCGCACGCCCTCGCTTCCCCCGACTACATCCTCCTAGGGGACCTCAACTTCCACCTGGAGAACAACAACGACAACAACACCACCACCCTGCTGGACAACCTCGCCAACCTCGGACTCAAGCAACTGGTGAACACCCCCACCCACTACGCAGGACACACGCTTGACCCTATCTTCTCCTCCAGCAAGCACATCTCCTTCAGCTACTCCACTGGACTCCACTGGACAGACCAGAGCTGCGTCCACTTCAGCTTCAGAAGGACCACGCCCGCCACCACCCGCAACAGGCCCCCCGCAGGAGCTGGAACAAGACCACCACCGACCAGCTCATCACATCACTGAACCAGAACCCTCCCGCCAGATCAACGGACCCCAACCAAGCAGCCAACGACATCACACAGTGCATCAGCAACTGCGCTGATGACCTCACACCCCTGAAAAACCATCCCAGCAGGCCCAGAAGCAAGAAAGCCTCCTGGTTCAACGACGACCTCAAGAACTCCAAGAAGAACTGCCGTACCCTCGAGAAAGCCTGGCGAAAAAACCCGACTACAAACAACATGACCGCCCTCAAGCACGCCACCCGCAACCACCACCAGCTGATCCACACCACCAAGAAGTCAGCATTCAAGGATTGACTAGACAACAATGCACACAACAGCAAGGAACTCTTCAACATCGTCAAAGCGCTCTCCAACCCAAGCGCTGGAAACAACGACATCATTCCCTCACAAGACCTCTGCGACTCACTCGCCTCGTTCTTCCACAGCAAGATCGCAGACATACACAACAGCTTCGGCGAACAGACCACGCACCCAACCACAGAACCAACGCCCCCCACCACCACCCTCCGCGCCTGGACCCCGGTCAGCACCGAAGACACCATCCGCACGATGAACACCATCCACTCCGGATCACCAACCGACCCATGCCCCCACCACGTCTTCAACAAGGCAGACTCCGTCATTGCACCGCAACTCCGAGACATCATCAACTGCTCATTCAACACCGCTACCTTCCGGGAGAGCTAGAAGCATGCCGAACTCAGCGCCCTCCTGAAGAAACCATCAGCAGACCCCACCGACCTCAAGAACTACCGCCCCATCTCGCTCCTCCCGTTTCCTGCCAAAGTCATCGAGAAGACCGTCAACAGACAGCGTGCCGACTTCCTCGAGACGAACGGATCCCTCGACCACTCACAGTCCGGCTTCCGAGCCAACCACAGCACCGAGACCGCCCTCATCGCAGCCACGGACGACATCCGAGCCCTGCTCGACAACAGGGAAACTGCGGCCCTCATCCTCCTGGACCTCTCCGCAGGGTTCGACACTGTCTGCCACCGCACCCTTGTACAACGCCTCAGCAACGTCGGTATCCGAGAGAAGGCACTGAAGTGGATCATATTGTTCCTCGCCGGAAGAACCCAGAGGGTCCGCCTCCCCCCTTTCAGATCCGAGGCCACCGAAGTCATCTGCGGCGTACCACAAGGATCATCACTCAGCCCCACCCTCTTCAACGTCTACATGAGCCCCCTCGCAGCCATCGCACGTCAACACAACCTCAACATCATCTCCTACGCCGACGACACCCAGCTGATTCTCTCCCTCACCAACGACCCTGCCACCGCCACAACCAACCTTCACGAAGGGATGAAAGAAGTAGCCGAATGGATGAAGAACAGCCACCTGAAACTGAACAAGACGGAAGTCCTCATCCTTGGCACATCACCCTCTGCCTGGGACGACTCCTGGTGGCCCCCGCCCCTAGGCAGCGCACCCAAACCAACGGACCACGCACGCAACCTGGGCTTCATCCTGGACTCCTCCCTCTCGATGACCAGACAAGTCAACGCCGTCTCATCATCGTGTTTCAACATCCTACGCATGCTCTGAAAGATCTTCCGATGGATCCCCACCGAAACCAGGAAGACGGTCACCCAAGCACTCGTCACCAGCCGATTGGACTATGGAAACACCCTCTACACCGGAACCACAGCCAAACTGCAGAAAAGACTCCAACGCATCCAGAACGCCTCCGCACGACTCATCCTGGATATCCCCCAACACAGCCACATCTCCGGACACCTGAGAGACCTGCACTGGCTCCCCGTCAACAAGATAATCACGTTCCGTCTCCTCACCCATGCACACAAGGCCCTCCACAACCTGGGCCCCGGGTACCTCAACAACCGCCTGACCTTCTACACTCCCACCCGCCAACTGCGATTGACAAGCCACGTCCTCGCCGTGGTCCCACGCATCCGAAGAGCCACCATGGGAGGAAGATCCTTCTCCTACCTGGCAGCCAAGACTTGGAACTCCCTCCCCATCCACCTCCGTCGTACCCAAGACCACCTCTCCTTCAGGAAGCAACTCAAGACCTGGCTGTTCGAGCAGTAGCGGACACCCCTCCCCCAAGCGCCTTGAGACCCTCCGGGTGAGTAGCATGCTATACAAATTTCGTGATTGATTGATTGATTGCCTTACTTTGAAGCCCCAGATTCTCTGCCTAGTTGGTAAATGCTTCGGCCTCCTTAAAATGCTAAGGAAATTTCTTCCTTTGCTTTCTCAGGCCCATAGAAAAATCACAGTGCAGGCACTAATTGGCTCTCGTTTGGACTATGCCAACGTGCTCTATCTCGGACTTCCTGAGTATCTCCTATCACGTCTGCAAATAGTCCAAAATTCGGCCGCGCGACCCATTTTTGGCTTTCATCGGAGAGCCAGTGCAAAGGACCTTTTGAAAACTCTACACTGGCTTCCAATTCGAAAACGTATTGTTTTTAAGGTGCTCACCTTGGCCTTTAAAGCTCTCCATGACACTGGCGCCAAATATATCAGGAAACGGCTGGCTTTTTACCAGCCATCGAGATCGCTCAGGTCATCCTCGCTGGCCTTGGCTTCTGTCCCTGGCATCTGTCCTTTGCTCTCACCTGCCCTTGCCCTTTGTCCCCACCCTGTTTTTCTGTGAACGTCTTTCCTCACCACTTGAGACCAAGCTATTTTCTCTGATGCCCGCTGGAGCTACCTGTTTAGCCATAGGGGAGATGGGCTGTGGATCCCCTCCTTGGTCGTCACCTACCCAGTTGGTCTTTAGACAGACTTCCTTTCGTCTCTCCTGTTGTCCCTTCCCATATCCCCCCTTTCTCACCTCCCCTTCCCCCTCCACTACTTTTCTCTCTCCTTTCTCTCCTCTCCTAATATATTGTTTATTTTTTTATGTAATGTGTAATTGTTGATCTTGTTCTGTTACATTGTTGAAACTCATGTAAAGCGCTCTGATACCTTCGTGTCTAGCCAGCGCTATATAAAACTCTTTAAATAAATAATATTAAAAAAATTAAAAATTGGTATTGTACACCTTATTTATAAGTAGTCATGTAAGAATTTCGGATCAAATAGTAAATTCCATCACAGGAGACCATTCCATGAATTTGCAAAACAGGAATGTCTATAGAGATATCACCTAAACAAGGTCATCGTACTCAGTATCTGCATGACAAAACACGACTTCGGCAGTGAAATACCATGTCAGCTAAGGCAAAGCTTCTGTATACCAAATAATACTATGCCAGAGGTTCATCACGAAGATGCATCGCACTCGAAGTATATATAGTGTTCTGTTTCATCTGTCTCAGCACAATAGGCTCTACTACCTGTAATAGTGTAGTATTGAGTCCACTCAATATTTGGTTGGAAAGTAGATTTATTGTAAGGAAAGCACAGGAGCAAGGTAGGGTACAACCTACACAGGACTTCTTCCCAGCAACTGTAACACACAGAGGCTAGGAATGGAATCCTGTGACATAAAGGAATGTCAAAGTAAAACAATTCCAAGCATAAATTAAAGGGACAACACGACACATCTTCTTCCTTATGAACAAAAAGTAAAAAAAAAAAAAATTAAAATTAACAAACAAAATCTCGTAACCATATGGGTTTGGAACAAACACGTTTCTTACCAATAACTGTATTCTTAATACAATTGAAACCCTTAACAGTGGTGTTGTTGCTGTTTTGATTAGAAGAACCACATTCATCTGTAATGTGAACATCATTAACATTCCCAGTGGAAATAAAAGTATTTTTACTAGAAACTTCTGGAACAGCTTCACTATTAATACTGCCACTAGTAGAGGTGCCTACAGGAACAGTCGTATTTCCAGATGGAATAGAAATATTTTCAGAAATGAGAAAACCACCATGATCCTCTCTTTGAACAATTGGAGGATCTAGTGAGATGTTAGGCAAGCTTGCAGAATTAACAGAGCAAAAATCCTCCTTCCCTTTGTAAATAGCAATTCTCTTTAAATTCCACACTTTACCATCACTCAAAAGGACAGCATTGCGTAAAACTTTCTTAATCATTAAAGGTTTTGAAAACTGAGATTCACCTTTGCGAACCTTCCACGGTTTTTTAACCTTAACCAGCATTCCAGTTTCAACTCTTGAAGAAGCAGAAGCAAATTTATTGTCAAAATCTTTCTTGTATTGGAGATGTTTTCCAATAATATTGTCTTTAATTTCATTCATACAGATATCTAAACAATCTTTTTTATGCAACCAATTTGGATTATACTTAGTCCTAGCAACACGACCTCTCATAATTTCAAAAGGTGACATCTTTAATGCATCATGAATATTGGTTATATAGGACCAAACAGCTTTGTAAACACCAACTTCCCAATCGTCTCCTTTCATTTTGGCAAGTTGAATAGCACTTTTCAAGACTTTATTAAATCTCTCGCATAATCCATTACCACTTGGATTATATAAGGAAGTGGTTTTATGAATTATACCTGTCCTGTCAAAATAAGATTTAGCCAGCTTAGATAAGAACTGGACGCCGTTGTCACTAATAATTTGCGTAGGAAGACCTTCTTCCAAAAAAACGTTATCAATAAATTCTAAAACGGTAGTTGAGTCAACTCTATCGACAATGGTAATGCAAGGCCATCTAGAAAAAATATCAATGAAAGAAATCACAAATTTTTGACAATCCCCAATAGGTCCCATAATATCCATAGCAACGGTATGCCAAGGACCATCAGGAACTATGGGTACACACATATCCGGTTTCAAAGTATTGAGTACTTTATCTGAGTTAGAACAAACTACACATTCTCGTACCATTCTTTCAGACATGACATCAATACCCGGCCACCAGTACCACTGCTTGATATTTTGCTTGGTCTTAACAATACCACAATGATCCTTGTGGCATAATCTTAAAATGGAGTCCCTCAACGTTACAGGAGGAACAGCTTTGTCACCACGAAAAATAGTATTATCCAAGACAGTGAGTTCATTCCTGACTTCCCAGAATGGTTTAAGGTCAGATGACAATTTACTTTTCTCCAGCCACCCCTTGTGAATAGAAGATACAACAGAGGTCAGAATATTGTCTTTAACATACTCCTCAGCCCAATTTTTCTTCTCAATGCAAAAAGGATTCTCATCCTGAATAAGAGCAACTTGAAAAGAATCCCACTCATTAACTGTACACTCTTGCAGATCTGAGGGCATGCGTGAAAGGAAATCAGCAATAACATTGTTTTTGCCTGGAAAATATACAATTTTGATTACAAAGTCTTGTAAGCGCATAGTCATTCTAGCAATTCTAGCAGTGGCCTTGTAAAGGCCATCCGTGGAGAGGAGTTTGGTAAGGGATTTATGATAAGTTCTAACTACACAACTTTTGCCCCATACAAAACTTCGGAAATGCTCTAAGGACCAGACAACAGCAAGAGTTTCCTTTTCAATAACAGAAAATGTACTTTCTGGAACTGAAAGAGCCCTGGATGCAAAAGCGACAATGTGTTCTTTACCAGAATTGTCAATTTGCGAAAGAACGCTTCCTAAACCTTTGTTACTGGCATCGACAGTAATGACAGAATCCAGGTCTAAGTCAAAAGGGGATAACACTGGGGCATTGATGATGTCTGATTTAATGCTTTTCAAGAGTTGTCTAATATTATAAACTTTACTAGAGAACCCTTTAACAAATTTAGAGTAGAATTCTACCATACCAAGGAATGATCGGACATCATCCTTACTAGTCGGGGAGGGGGCTTCTTTAATGGCATCAACTAGCTTGGGTTTAGTTGAGACACCATCTGAACACAGAACATGACCTAGGTAAGTTACAGATTTAACCCCAAAATGACATTTGGAAAACTCAATGGTTAAACCTTTGTTATCCAGAATATTAAGAACCTCTTCAAGGATGGAATTGTGCTCAAACTCATCTTTCCCATAAATTAAAATATCATCCTGGAAAAATCTAATTTTAGGATGTTTGCCAAATAATTGGTGCATAATACGTTGGAAAATGGCAGCAGCGGAGGCTAAGCCAAATGGCATCCTCTTAAACTGAAAACACCCCATAGGGGTAATAAATGCTGTGAGGTGCCTGCTGTCATAATCCAAGGAAATCTGATGGTATGCGGCTGAAAGATCCAATGTAGAAAAAATAGTGGCACCTTTAACAGAAGACAACATTTCAGAAATCTTAGGTAATGGAAATGTGTCAATTACAATGTTCTCATTCAAATGGCGAAGGTCAACACATAGCCGAATTTTGCCATTTGTACGTCTGGCGATAACAACTGGAGAAATCCATTCGGAGGATTCCATAGTCTCAATAATATCCTCTCTAACCAACTTCTCCAATTCCTTTTCAACATCACTGCGAACTGAAATAGGTATATTTCTAGCTTTAAAAATTTTAGGTTTAGCATCACTTCTCAAGACAATGTGATGAGAAAATCCTTGAAGATTACCAATTTTGTCACTAAAAACTTTGGGAAACTTTTTAAACATGGAATCAGCAATTTTTTCTCCGTCATTAATTATTAAAACGGGTTCGGGACTATTGGGATTAAGAATAATGTCTAAATCTCTCTGATCTCTCCATCCAAGGACAGAAGGACCACGTTTAGACACATAGAGTTTCCCTAGGGAATCCCTGTCTTTAAATCTGAACTTTAAAGGTTTAAAACCAATGATCTCAATCTTTTCCCCCAAAAACCCTTCAGGAGAAATATCAGAAGCATAAAAATCATTACCTAAATATTTTGCGAAATCAGAATTCCACACTTTCTCATTAACAATTGTGTATGGGGAACCGGAATCTGCATAAATGTTGATGGGAACCCCACCAATCATCATGTTACAAATAGGTTTTTTAAGGACATTCCCTTTGAAGGAGTCATTGATGTTGAAAATATAAACTTTCTCAAGTGGTTTCTGAACACACTCATCTTCCATAGAACAATGTGAAACTTTTTTAATGCACTCCTCTTCAACAGAACAATGTAAAACCTTTCTAATTAAGTTTTCTTCATCACTAGAATCAGATGAATCGCAAATAACCTTCACTTTCTTACTTTTAGATCTGTGACAAGCTCTGGAATAATGACCAACTGACCCACAATTAGAGCATTTTTCCTTAATGGCAGGACACAATTTAAAGTTAGCTAAATGTGAATTACTGCCACACCTGAAACATTTGAGATTATCAGGATTTTTATCAGGTTTTTTAACCTCACCAGACTTAGGTTTATTTTGGAACTTCTGTTTATAATTAGATTTACTTTGAATTTTAGAAACAGTATGTTCCGAAATAACGTTAGGATCTAGAGAAACTTTCTCGTTAATCTTAATGGCTTTAGCGCTGCGACCAGAAAGTTCAGCCTTCCTAACAATAGCTAAAACATCTTTAAGGTCGAAATCGCCATTAATCCAAAGTCTATCTTGGATTGATGGATCTGATGCATGCATCACGACTTGATCCCTTATGAATTGTTCTTGAAGGTGATCAAATTTACAGTCATCAGCAATCTTTTTCAATTCAGATACATAAACATCTATAGTTTCTCCAGGTTGTTGTTTTCTGCAAAAAAATGTATATCTGGTAATACCAATGCATACTTTTGGAGAAAAATGATTATCAAAATCTATTAGAATATCATTAAAGACATTAGATTCTCCACCACCAGTACATTTTGACATTTCCTCATATACTTTTAAACCTCCAGCACCAAGAGAATGTAAAAACATTTTTTTTTTTTCAGGTTTCATTTTTGCCTATTCATCGATGGTATCAATAAAGTTTAGAAAATATGCCTTCCATTGAAGCCACTTCATACAAGGTTCTGGTCCAGATGTCCAAAAGGCTTGAGGAGATTGTATTGTGAAGTTTTGAGTAGCCATGAGGAAGTCAAATTATATAAAAAATGAAGAGAAAATAATCTTACTTGTTGAACAGGTGGAAAATATATAGTGTTAAAATGTAAATAACGCTGAAAACGCTGATGAAAACTGCCTTGAACTGCCTTAAAATGAAGAAAACGTTGTGGAACGATGTTTTGCGATAACAGGTGAATCGCTGAAGACGTTGCTATGGAAACGTTGGTAACATAGTCAAACAATTAATAAAATGGCCGCCGGCGTCCTACGTTAACGCGCAACGTGCGTCTAACGTAGAGGAATGACGGCATCAGAATGAAAGTTGCTGCAAGCCGGAGAATCGAAGAATGGAGGCGCTCGAGAATGCAGGAGCTTGAGAATGAAGGCGTTCGATCCAGGTTAGGCTTTTCTTTAAACTGCCTGGTTGTGATTTTTAAAAAATGCACACTTCACAACAAACTCTCCGAAGTAGGTATCGACCCTGCGCTAAGGATGAACTTGAAGCAATCTCAAGGATGATTGCGCATAAGGAAACGGGGTCAAAACAACGAAGATCGTTACTCACATGGACATTGTGGTGTAAAGGCAGTTAGATGAAGCAGCAAGGAAACTGTCGCACAACAGCAGTAGAGGTAGAGTTCTTGAAGTAGAAGGTTTCCAAAATACAAGAGTATTATCCGAGGTTGTAGAAAGTAAAAATTGGATAAAAATTATTAGAAAAATATTTTTCTTGTAAATATGAAAAATAGTTAGAAAATAATAAATTAAAATCATCAGGGTTCATGGGTTCCTAGTGCTTCCTGGACCTCGTCGCCAAATTGTAGTATTGAGTCCACTCAATATTTGGTTGGAAAGTAGATTTATTGTAAGGAAAGCACAGGAGCAAGGTAGGGTACAACCTACACAGGACTTCTTCCCAGCAACTGTAACACACAGAGGCTAGGAATGGAATCCTGTGACATAAAGGAATGTCAAAGTAAAACAATTCCAAGCATAAATTAAAGGGACAACACGACAAATAGCATACTATTTCATGTGAGCCACATCAGCTGTCTATGTGTGGTCAATGCTGAGCCGTTTCCAAGTCCCAAGTTGTTTCATGATGGGAGTAGTGCTCATCTGCACCTAGACTCAACAGCAAAATTAGCTTCTGTGCTGAGATGTGCAAGTCCCCATGGAGTTTTGTGACTCATAGCAAGAGCATGAAATGATAGGCCCAGATTTGCTAACACTTTCCTCTTGGTTTGCGTCACAAAAGTGAGACAGACTGGTGCAAAATGTTGAATAGGGGTTTACTTTTCAGTGCAAAACAGTGCACTGGAACGTAGCTCAGAAGTATTGCAAAATAGTGCTGAGTGCTACTTTGCATCAAGGGGGCGTACATGTGTGGCACATGGGCATTCCCATGCAACCACAAAGGGTCTATGATGTAAGCCTTATCTTCTAAAAAACAGTGTAGAAAGGGTTTTGCACCAAACATTTATGCATTCTCCGGGCAGGCATATGGTAAAAGTTCTCATTTTTAATTTGGGTGCTGCAATTTGCAGCACACATGCAAAGTTAGAAATGCCTTAACCATGTATTGGTATAACATGTATTAATTTTCAAGTATCCACTTGTGTCTGACTCAAGTAATAATGTGGATCTACTACTAAAAACACAGAATGACATAGCAAATAAATGCTTAAAGTCCAGATAATTGATTTAATGGTCTTTAGTCTGTTAAAAAATGTCATCAGCATTTAAACGTGACGGCTCGGACATGCTTCTTCTCTATTATTAAAAGGCCCTGTCCAGCCGCTTTGGGCCAAACCCTTTCTTGGCTATTACGTTAAACAATGCTTCAGCGTAGTATTTTGTACTTAATAGGCACCCTATGGCAAAAGGGGACATGCATGTGGAAGGGTGAGATTTTGATCGATACCTTATATCTATTGATCTAAACCTCAATCTGGTCGACTGAACCTTTGTTGCCTGTCTTTGAGGAAGAAAGTACATCCATTTCCAAGTTAGTTCACCCAATAAAGGACTCTGCTCCCAAAGATCACAAACAACTTCTAGCTTTCAAAAGTTTATTGTAAGGATATGATAAGCTGCAAATACAGGCATCTCAGAATGAGATTCACAAGATACACAGGTCCAATTACATACATGTGCTCTCGGAAAGCCCTCAGACGAGCAACGGAAATTACTAACACAAGTTCTAAGAATAATAAAGCTATCAGCATTGACGCATATCTCTCCTTCATTTAAGTTGGAGGAAAACGCACAGGTTAGGCTGTCCCTACCCTGCTCTAGATGGTATCCCTACTTAACCAAATCCCAACCTAACAAAGGTGTCAGCAGTGAATGACCCCCAAGGGAAGTCACCCACTCTTAGTCTCTTGGTGAAAACCTATAGTTCTCCAGTCATGACCCCTCTCTGCCTACCCATCAGCTCTCTAAAGGGTCCTCAGGCATCTGCTCTAACTCCACCCAGGGGTGCTGTCCCTAATACAAAACAGTCAACAACATTTGAGACGCCCCTTGCGAGACGCCCCTCACGTGATGTAGCTTCTGGCTTTTTCCATGATGCTTTGTATTGGGCCTCATACGTTAGAGTTGACCTTGCTTCTCAGACTCTTCTCCGGCCCGCTGATACCCCTTAAACATTCCGGAACCCTCCTCCATGTCTGGGCCGTCTACTGAACAGACCTCTATTCATTTTATTTATAATTGGATTCCCCCTTTTCTCTTGCAGACAGCCATCTGCAGCCAAGATCCCAACTCTCATAGACTTTCAAAAAGGTTCGCAACAATTCTTAGCCCAGACATGTACGTGTAAACCAACGTTAAAACATTTCAGGCCTACAACATTTCTCATAATGATTATAGCATTCAACTTCTTCATTTAATTAAAGCAGGTTAATACTCTTATTCTATTATTCAGTAAACACATTTATAAATCATGGCCCATTAATGCAATGACCAAAACATTAGTACAATCTATGTCGTGAAAAGAAACACCTTCCCTTTCCCTCCAGCTCTGGCCCTGAGGCCTACCACATTCTGCGTTTAACCACATACCATCTTACATTTTAACAGCTACACGACATGGATTCAGGAATAATCACATCTAATAAAATCATATAATGTCACACATTTCTGTATTAGTTCCACTTCTACTTAAATCTCTACATTAGCTATACATTTAGAATATAATTGCAGATACTATTAGCACTCATGGCATTTCTCCTCATGATTTGTGCTTAATACAGGTAAGTGTGATGCACTCATACATTTAGGTCAGTTTGCGCTCTCTCAGTTCCCCCCTTTGATGACCTCTCTGGGTCATCACTAACATTTAAACTGCAGATATTGCTAGCATAACTTGTCTCTGCGCTTCCAGAGCCCTCAGACTCCTGTACTGATTATCTTGTATGGCAGCCAATCTCTGCAGCTGCTCTCTTTGGGCCCTTTCTGACCTTTTTGCTCTGTACCATTTGAATACCTTCACCAACCCCCACAATATGATCCCACAGATCAATATTATGATGACAGGTTTTAGTATATACCACACAAAGCTTTTGCCTAGGGTGGAGATCCACCCTCCAACTGCACTCATTCCGTGGCCCACCTTTTCCCAGACATTTTCTCTACTCAAGTCTTCGATCTCCTTGTGAATATCAGTTATGTTCCTAATAACCTTCTCAAGGGGTTTTGAATTGTCTGGAATGTAAGTGCAACATTCCTGGACCTTCAAAGCCTTACAGACTCCGCCCTCTTTTGCTAGTAGGACATCTAACGCAAGACGGTTCTGAAGAACCATAGCCCTTATCGATTGCATCTCTCCTTCTACCAGCATTAAGGACTGAGCAGTGCTGGCAGACAACCTGTCGACGACTGTTGCCAGCCGTCTAATTTTAACATCATTAAGGATTAGACCCAAAAGAGGGAACATAGCTCCAAAGACATCTCCAACCATTTCTGCATCTCCTACATCTCTCCTTCCCCTCGATGATGTCTTGCCCTCAATGATCACTAAGTCTTGTGCATGATATATTTTGGGGAAGACAATTGCTAGGTAACATGATCCATACCAGTTGTCAGGTAGTCTCACGTAGGCATTTCTTCCACATACAAAATACACATTTGGAATCACTTGCATTCCCTTCAGGAAATCTTTAGTATAGTACTCTATATTGAAAGCATGTTCACAGTCGACTTCTCCCACGTATACATTTTCATAATACGTTTTGGCTCGGTGAAGACATAGCTTTCCTCTCTGTGTCTTATCTAAAGCTATTGGACCGCTACTACCCTTTCTCTTGTGTGCCTTCTCTTCCTCGGTCCAATCTGTTTTCCATTGTCCTGATTTTTTCAAAATCTTTTGTCTCCTGTAACGATCATCCACCTGCCCTATGAACTTCTTCTCGACTTCTGACACCTTGCATGTCAAGTTATTTCTACGGGCATGTGAAGTATCTAAGGTATTCCAAGGAATGAAGAACTTGGCCAATCTGTCTTCACTCTTCCAGTAGTCCCATTTGTTCATCTGCTTATAATTTGGGACTTCTGGCAACACTGAATCATAATTGGAGAAATAGTATTCAAAACTATCTCTCTCATAAAATATACTAAGCAATAAGCTACATGTAATGCCATATGTCAGCGGGAGGTGATGATATCGAATGCCTTCATCTACAGACGCCGGCAACTGCATGCAGACGTAACAATCCTTAACCTCCATGGCATCCACGTATTCATATAAGAGTTTAGCATAAGCATTTGACCTAAAGTCTCCTTGGGACTCATCTACGTGTAACCTGCGGGCTTCTGCAACTAATAACGCTTTCTCTTGAGTGTTTTCCCCTTTTTCACCGGCAACAGTAGGTGTAAGCGTTTCTACAGATTTCACATCAGTTACCTTCGCCTCTTCCTCATGTCCCTTTACATAAGAAATTGTTATCTCTAAAGCTATTAATATTATCACTCCTACTATTAGTGTACCTATTATACATTTAGCTCTGCGGTTCTGGGTGCCGGCTTCCATTTCGTCAGACAATATGGCTCTCTCTTATCTTGGCAAAAAGTTCTTTTCTTCTCGTTCCTTTACAGTCTCTTTTTAATCCTTTTGTCTTTAGAATCCACACAACTGGAAGCTGACAACCTTCCTCGCAAAAGTCCTTTAACAGTTCAATAAAGACAACCCTAGCCCTTCTCCATCAACTCAAGGGAAGTTCCCTAATATTCTCTGCTTCCTGGGCGCTAGGTAATCTTCTTTTTCTGCTTGCTTTATTTACAAAGTCCTTAACAGTCTACTATCAGGTTTGTGCTTGCAGCTTCAATAGCATAGTTCAGTATTTCCAAACGAAGATTGTGCTCTTCATGTGCTGTTATCGTTGTACCAAAGTCGGGGAATTGCAATTCTGAAAGAAACATGTGTTTTAACTTGCTGAGGCGGGGAGGTCTGGGGAGCATGAATGTTAGTGACCCTTCTTGTTCGACACCGGGTACCAACAGTCGTATTTCCACGGTGACAATGGGCTCAGAACTGGACACCACCACCGCTCGGATCCTCCCTGTCTCCGGTTTCACAGACATTTGTCGCCAGATATGTCCACTCAGGGGTGGAGTATCTTCTGTTAGGCACACGCACTCTTCTTGACCTTCTTCGGTCCGGTGCTTCAGCGCCCTGAGCACCTTCTTCCGGGTCTGAGTCTTCTGATATCGGAGGAAGGGTTACCTCTGGAGTTGACCTCAGGCTAGAGCTCCTTCTTTGCGGCCAATTAGCTTCTCCACGTGCCCTTCTACTCCTTCTCCTTCTTGTCTGTTCTCGCTCTCTGTCAGACCTGTCAGTGTCTGACTCGTACTCCCAGCTACTTTCTCCTTCTGTAGCGTCGTCTGTTTCGCTGTTGTACTGACCGTCCTCAGCTTGGTCAGACTCGTTCCCTGCTTCCGCTGGCCCCTCTACAGCTTGGCTAGCCCCCTCTGTGGCTTCTCGGTCCTCTGTTGGACGTCTATCCGAGAGAGGAGCTGTTTCTTCCAGAGGTGCTGGAACCCTTCGCGTATGTGACGCGTGGATCCAATTGGGCAGGCCTCCCACCTTCACAGCTGTGTTCGTGATCAGGATGATCTGGAAGGGCCCACGCCAACGAACATCCAGGCAGCTTCTTCTCACATGTTTTTTCACCAGGACCCAGTCCCCAGGATACAGGTCATGGCACGGGCCCTGGCACGATGGAACCTCGGCAGCCTGCACCTGAAGGGACACAGAACGAATGGCGTCAGACAGCCCCTTACAATAGTCCAGGATCATATCATCTGTGATATTTAACAGTGCAGCAGTTGGGACAGATGGCAGCCTCATTGCTCTCCCCATTAACACCTCATGTGGTGACAACCCTGTTCTTCTGTCTGGGGTACTACGAAGGCTCATGAGGACCAATGGCAGGGCGTCAGGCCAACTCAGGGTCGTTGAGGAGCAAACTTTTGCTATTCTGGCCTTGATCGTGCCATTGATCTGCTCCACAATTCCTGAGGCTTCTGGTCGGTAACTGCAATGCAACTTCTGATCGATATTTAGAGCTGCACAAATCATCTTCACAAGCTCGCTGTTAAAATGCGTTCCCCTATCTGATTCCAAAAAGGCCGGCACCCCGAAGCGCGGAATGAGTTCCCTAAGCAGTAACTTGGCCACTGTGAGGGTGTCGCACCTACGTGTAGGGTATGCCTCAACCCATCTGGAGAATACACAAACAACCACCAGGACATAGCGGAGGCGGTTGCACCTCGGCATTTCAATGAAATCTATCTGCATTCGATTGAATGGACCTCCAGACCTTCCTATGTGGCTCAGTGCAACTGGTGTTCTTTTTCCTACGTTCAGCTGCTGACAGGTCACACAACGCTGGCACACTGCTTCTGCTGCTATTCTAAACTTAGGGTTGTACCAAGTCTGTCTAAACACTCTCAGCATAGCATCTCTACCTAAGTGTACGGGACCATGTATGAGTCTGGCCATTGGACTCACCATCTCATTGGGCAACACTGCTCTGCCGTCTGCTGAAACCCAAAAATGGGACTCGCCCATTACACATCCTGCCTTTTCCCATGTTTCTTTTTCACAATCAGGAGCATTTTCTTGCATGTTTGACAGTTCATCCCAAGTATCAACAGTTTCCAATATCATGGCTAATTCAGTCCTTACATTTATTCCACCCACTTCCACCTCTGTGAAAGAGTACCCTTGCTCCGCGCAATACCGCGCAACTTCATCAGCATATCTATTGCCTTTCGAAACAAAGTCCTCATTTCTGGTATGTGCGGTGCACTTTACAACTGCGATACCTGCTGGGCATTGCAACGCCTCTAACAACAGGCGCACAAACTCTCCATTGCGAATGGGAGAGCCTGAGGAGGTCATGAACCCTCTTTGAGACCATAACTGCCCGTAATCATGAACCACCCCATAACCATATTGGCTGTCGGTGTATATGGTGACTCGAATTTGATTGCTTGCCAAGCAAGCACGTGTCAAGGCAATAATCTCGGCTACCTGAGCGGAGTGTACTCCTTCCAGGCACCCAGCTTCCACAACTCCAGCAATTGTACAAACAGCATAAGCTGCTCTCAACTGCCCAACTTCGTCTCTTACACATGAGCCATCGACAAAGAAAATTTCGTCTGGGTCGGTCAGTGGCTCATCTACGATGTCGGGTCTGGGTTTGGTGCATAGTTCAGTCACATCGAGGCAGTCATGGTCTGCACATTCATCATCATCCTCGATATCATTTGGAAGTGGCATCAAGGTGGCAGGGTTCAAAACAGAGCATCTCTTGAGGGTCACATTCTCTGCAGCAAGAATAACTTGCTCATAGCGCGTGAGCCTGCTGTTGGTCAGATGCTGTGTTTTGGTCCTGGTCATCAACAGTTCAACAGAATGAGGCACGCACACCTCTAACGGGTGCCCCATGACGATATTTTCACATCTTTCAATGCTGACACCCGTTGCAGCAACGGATTTGAGACATCCGGGCAACGCTGCGGCTACTGGGTCTAAAGTAGCCGAGAAATAAGCAACTGGTCTACGGGCATTCCCATGGATTTGGACTAACACAGACAACGCGCAACCTTCTCTCTCACAACAGTAAAGAAAAAATGGTTTATTGTAATCAGGCATTCCCAATGCCGGAGCACGACACAGGTCCTCTCGCAGCTGTAAGAATGCCATCAAACAGTCTTTGTCCCATGGTACCGGATCGCTCACCTCCTTGTGCGTCAGTTTTTGCAAGGGCTTTGCTTTCAGTGAAAAGTTCGCGATCCACTGTCGGCAATAACCCACCATCCCTAGGAACATCCTGACCTCTCTCTGCGTCTTAGGCGCATTCATTTTCATGATCGCCTCTATCCTGTCTGGTGACACCTTTCGTTTGCCTTTCTCTATTCTGTGTCCTAAGTACTGCACTTCTGTCAGGCAGTACTGCAATTTTCCCGGGGACACCTTGTGCCCATTGGCAGCTAGGTGATTTAACAAAGCAATGGAGTCCTCCCTGCAAGCTTCTTCTGTTTCTGACGCCACGAGGAGGTCGTCTATGTACTGGACCAGAACTGACTTCTGGGGCAGCACTAGACTTTCAAGATTTTTCTTCAAAAGCTGGTTAAAGATCGATGGGCTCTCTGTATACCCCTGAGGGATACGACACCATGTTAGGACGCGATTTTCCAGCTTAAATGCGAAAAGAAAATGGCTTTCTTCGTCCAGAGGGATCGAAAAGAAAGCCTGACAAAGATCAATCACAGTGAACCACTCAGCTTGGAATGGAATCTGAAACAGTATCACTGATGGATTCGGTACCACTGGACAACACGAAACGACTATGTTATTAATCTTTCGAAGGTCCTGTACTATCCGAAATTTCCCATTTGGTTTCTGCAGACCCATAATCGGGGAGTTGCATGGACTACCCACGATTTCTTTCAGTATTCCCTGTTTAATCATGGACTCGATCACGGGTTTTATGCCTGCAATCGTTTCTGGAGTCAATTTATATTGGGGTGTTCTTGGGAACTCAGCATGCGGTTTCACTACAATTTTCACTGGGTCCACCCCTTTGACCAATCCTATCTCTTCCCCAGTGAAATCCCATACTTCTGGTGCCACTGTCTCTCTCAAGTCCCAGGGGAGCTCATCTACTGTCAAAGTAGGGTACAGCTCCACGCATATTCTTGAGTTTGCAACTTTGAAGTCTGCGTCATCATCATTGGTCAATACCTCCACTCCCTGAGGTGTACAGTATATTGTACAATTCAATTTACACAACAGGTCTCTCCCTAGCAGACACACAGGACTTGAATCGCAAACCACAAACTGGTGCTCATCGCTGTACTTCCCTATTTTCACCTGTACCGGTTCTGTCAATTGGCTGGTTATTCTCCTGTTTGCGACCCCCACCACTTGTATGGTCTCTCCAGACATGGGCAGGTCTGGAACTGCAGCTGATCTGATCGTGGATCTAGTGGCTCCTGTGTCCACCAGAAATGTCGTAGGGCACCCTGCTACTTCTGCTTCCACATAGGGTCCCCTCTGGTCCACCTCTAAGGCTGCCCCGAGGGTGCAGTCTTCTCTTTCCACTCTCTGTCCAGTTAATGGGTCCACATAATAGCACTCTTCACCTTCCACAAACAGGGGCATTTGTCTATAGGTCTTACCCACAGTCCCTACTCGAGGAGGTTGCGGGAACTGGGCTCGGGGAGGAGCCCCCCCCCCTTTGAGCACCTTTCCCTGGTATGTCGTCACCCCTCTTGTAGGTGCGCTCTGGACCTCTTCCTCCTCTATCTCTTGTTCTCCTATCTCTACATTGTAGGGACACTCGCGTTTCCAATGCCCCACCTCGTTACACTGGTGGCACCTAGTCGTTTTCTTCAAGGCAGCTATGTCTATTCTGGGCCTAAAGGTAGAACTCTCCTCATTGCCCTTGTTCTGACTGTACTGCTTCTTTCCTCCTGTACCTGTTCCTTGCTGCTGTTGCTGCTGTCCCCCCTTCCCTGCTGCCTGCATCTGTACCACCATCAACTTTTCTTTTAGTTTCTTAGCCTTGGAGTCTATCTCATCACAGCAGTACCTGGCATATCTCAGTATTTCGTCTAGGGGTTTACTTTGCCAACAAATCGAGTGTTGCTGAATCATTAAACTAATATCCGGTCTCAGTCCCAGGACGAACTTGGACACAAATTGTCCTATGTCTTTTGGATCCATTACATCCAAGCCGCTATACTGTTTAAACGCCTTCAGCAATCTCTCGTAATATTCGTGGACTGTCTCTTTGGGTTCCTGTCTGGTTCGGTCTATTCTGACCCAATCTATGTCTTGCATTGGCACCTTCTCTTTCAGCCAAGTCATCACTCTCTCGAATTTTGCCATCACAATCTCGGACGGCCCATTAGTCTTGGCATCTCTCTCTGGCTCCGTTGTGGGCCACTCAGCGCTAACCTTGCATGCTGTCCACAGATCTCCTGGTACTACAATGTCAAACAGCGTGTTCAGATCTATCCATAGGACCTTTGAGATTTTTACAAACCTCTCGACTTGCTTGTACCACTCCACTGGGTTTTCCCGCAATTTGGGGAAGGAGGTGGTAAAAGCAGCTAAATCTCCCCTACTCCAAGGGACATGCACATAGTTCCCATTTGCGACTTCACGCAAAGGGTATGCTTCTATTCCCTGCAGCCTTCCTGGTATCATACCAAGCGTGCTTCTCCTGCCGGTCCCTTTCTTGGACCACCTCTCTTCCCACTTATCTAGAGCCCTCCATGTCCTTATTCCAGCGATCAGTTCCCTTATGTGCGTTTTCAGCCCAATCGTTCTCCTCTCATCTAGGTCTCGATCTGTGTAATGTAGCCTGTGGTTACCCTGTAATGCTTTGGTTTTTGACAGGTCCACCATATATTTGCCTGCTAGTTCGACTAACTTCTCATGGATTGCTCTCGCCTTTCGAGTGATGTCCTTTGCCATATACAGTATTTCATCCTGCTCATACATTTCCATCCTTTCTAAAAGCAGGGTACCATCTACCATGTCATCCAGGTCTGACCTTAAGCTGGCGACATCGAGTCTCTTGGCTTTTATCTCAGCTCGCAATATGTCTTTCGAAGGGGGCTCACTGGTCTCCCTACCATCCCAACTCCGAGCTCTACGTTTGGGCTCGGGAGAGTTAATGGGTGCTCTCCCTTGCTCCCATCTCTCCAGATCCCATGCTTGGCCATCCGATCTTGGAAGGTGATGGAACACGGGCCTGTTACCCCTATTCTTGCTCTGCCCACTCTCTTCTTCTTCCCTCCTCTCACCGTACACCTCTCTGTTATTTTCCCTCTGTTCACTACTCTCCCTTTGCCTAGTATCACTCAGTATCCGATACGATCCTTCCTGGTTCCCCATATTCCCTGGGCTGCGCTCGTGTCCGTCATCACAGGGACTATGGTGCGACCTCTCACAACTCCCATTCAGTTCTCTGGTGCCGGGCACACAGTGGGGACACTTAAAGCTGTTTCTGTACTCTTGCGCTCTCCTCTCCCCTTCACTGAGTATTGGGCGCGACACCCCTCCACTCCCGGGACCCCCGTTTTCCAGGTCTGTTCTATCTCCACTCCGGGCCCAATGGGTGACTCCCCTACTATCTCTCTCTCTACAGTCCCACTCCGGGTTGCTCTCTCCAGCCCCGCAGTGAGTCCGAGCTCTGCTGTCCTGACTTTCCCTTTCAGCTTCCGCAGCTATGATGCTCTTGTGAGCCTCCACTGCCTCATCCCACTGCTTCATGTACTCATTTAGCTCTTGAAAGGATTTTCGTCCAGATCCCCTCAGATCCACTGGCCATCTAGGGCCCCCAGGATCCCCTCCTGGGTCCCCTGCTGGGTGCACCGGAGTGCTCCACTCTCTTGGTATCGGCATCTGACTTGGGAGATTGATCGTATCATTCCTCCTTGCCGTCCCTGCCCTTTCTCTGTCCTTCTGTACCCGTTCTTCCCCTCTTGCTCTCTCTTGGTCATATATCGATATTATAGGACCTATGGTAACAGGTACCTGTAGTGCATCGGGTAATGTGTAGGATGTGGCGCACTTCGTTTCAGGCGCTCTTTGTACCACAAACCTACCGACTACCTGTTGCACCTGACTAGGCTGGGACAGCTCTTTCTTTGCCTCAGGATCCCATTCTGAACTGGGAAGCGGTCCATGCTCTCCTGCATTGCCCCCCTTCTCTCTTTCACTATGCTCGACCTCTCCCCCTGCTCTATTATACGGGGGTGGCCTGTCTGTCAATAATCTGTTTATCAGGCTGTCCTCTGTTTCGCTCTCATCATCTTCTTCTAGGGGGCTTTTATTTTCGGGCACCTCTAACACTGGGTACAGTTTATTTACTTCCATGTTATGCACTCTCCATCTTTTAGCATCCGCATCCCACCTGGCATCCTGCACTGCCCTTACCGATCGTTTCACCCTTTCTTGTCGTCTGTTCATATTCTTTTCATGCGCTGCCCTAATCCATGCATCAAGAGCTTCAAACTGGGTCGGTCTAGGCAAGGGTCTCATTGAGGTCATGACTGATTTTAATCGATGTAACACCTCTAATCTGAACGTCCCGTACTTCGGGAACGTCAGTTCCTCATTTCCTTCCGTAATCTTACTCCACTCTGAAATCCAAAGGATCGTATGCAGCCCAACATTCACTGCCATATAACGAGCCGGCGTACCCTCCGGCGGGGCTTCTTCCCCTTCATACGATCCCCGCTTCTCTTTTTTAAACACCGCTCTCAGCCATTTAAAACACTTCATAATTATGCGCACAATATCCAGCCTCGCTACTCTGTTTACTTCCTGATGACAATCCACCAATCCTGTCGCGGCTTTGCTAACTTGGCCTATCGCAGCGCGGTCTTTCTCCGGTCGGCCAATCACGTCGCGACCCTGTCTGACGTCTTTGCTAGCTGGCCTATCACAGCGCGGTCTTTCTCCGGTCGGCCAATCACGTCGCGACACTTTCTGACGTCACTTTTCTCCGCTTCGCAGCAGCACCCCTCCTTTCTCAACTCGTCTCCCGGTTATGCATGCGTCCCATTCATACACCGAAAAATGACTACTTCCGACCAAGCGGTCACTTCTCTCGACTGTACGTCCACAGTCTATATGTAATTGTCAACACAACTGACGAAATGTCTATCGTCTCTCTGATAGGTTGCTTACACACACAGTAACTTCCGACCAGCGTCCGTTACTCACGCACTCACTCTTACGGTCCCCCTATCTCGGTCTTTCGGGTGATCAATGGTACCTCATGACCCCCTTCACACTAGTTGACAATTACTCTGGGTGTCCGATACACCCGAACCACTTAAGCTCTCTTGAACTTAAGATTTCCACCGGTTGCGCGCGCTCACAACCTGTTCCACAGTCACTCTACAGACATTCAACTCCGCTAGACATTACAACATAGATACAATACAAAACACCGCAATCTAACACGCATGACCCTTTATACTCACTCTCGACCGATACTGCTGCTTTTTCTGTCTCACGTCATCCGGATCTTCTTCGGCGGGCTGTTCTTCCGATCATCGATTTCTAGGGGCCTTGGGGTAAGCTAACCTGGCCTAGGTCGCCGTCCTCAAGAAGGCAACCATCCTCTATAGCTACCAACTGGAAGGGTGAGATTTTGATCGATACCTTATATCTATTGATCTAAACCTCAATCTGGTCGACTGAACCTTTGTTGCCTGTCTTTGAGGAAGAAAGTACATCCATTTCCAAGTTAGTTCACCCAATAAAGGACTCTGCTCCCAAAGATCACAAACAACTTCTAGCTTTCAAAAGTTTATTGTAAGGATATGATAAGCTGCAAATACAGGCATCTCAGAATGAGATTCACAAGATACACAGGTCCAATTACATACATGTGCTCTCGGAAAGCCCTCAGACGAGCAACGGAAATTACTAACACAAGTTCTAAGAATAATAAAGCTATCAGCATTGACGCATATCTCTCCTTCATTTAAGTTGGAGGAAAACGCACAGGTTAGGCTGTCCCTACCCTGCTCTAGATGGTATCCCTACTTAACCAAATCCCAACCTAACAAAGGTGTCAGCAGTGAATGACCCCCAAGGGAAGTCACCCACTCTTAGTCTCTTGGTGAAAACCTATAGTTCTCCAGTCATGACCCCTCTCTGCCTACCCATCAGCTCTCTAAAGGGTCCTCAGGCATCTGCTCTAACTCCACCCAGGGGTGCTGTCCCTAATACAAAACAGTCAACAACATTTGAGACGCCCCTTGCGAGACGCCCCTCACGTGATGTAGCTTCTGGCTTTTTCCATGATGCTTTGTATTGGGCCTCATACGTTAGAGTTGACCTTGCTTCTCAGACTCTTCTCCGGCCCGCTGATACCCCTTAAACATTCCGGAACCCTCCTCCATGTCTGGGCCGTCTACTGAACAGACCTCTATTCATTTTATTTATAATTGGATTCCCCCTTTTCTCTTGCAGACAGCCATCTGCAGCCAAGATCCCAACTCTCATAGACTTTCAAAAAGGTTCGCAACAATTCTTAGCCCAGACATGTACGTGTAAACCAACGTTAAAACATTTCAGGCCTACAACATTTCTCATAATGATTATAGCATTCAACTTCTTCATTTAATTAAAGCAGGTTAATACTCTTATTCTATTATTCAGTAAACACATTTATAAATCATGGCCCATTAATGCAATGACCAAAACATTAGTACAATCTATGTCGTGAAAAGAAACACCTTCCCTTTCCCTCCAGCTCTGGCCCTGAGGCCTACCACATTCTGCGTTTAACCACATACCATCTTACATTTTAACAGCTACACGACATGGATTCAGGAATAATCACATCTAATAAAATCATATAATGTCACACATTTCTGTATTAGTTCCACTTCTACTTAAATCTCTACATTAGCTATACATTTAGAATATAATTGCAGATACTATTAGCACTCATGGCATTTCTCCTCATGATTTGTGCTTAATACAGGTAAGTGTGATGCACTCATACATTTAGGTCAGTTTGCGCTCTCTCACATGCATGGTACACGCCAGGCTGAAGTATGCCAGGGCAACTGGAGACAGACACAACACCATACTCCCCATTTCACACAATACATCTCGCCAACCAAAGTTGCATCGAAAATTAGGGAATTAGACCCTACACCATAAAGAGTTGCCAGACTAATGATCGAAGGAACCAGATACATGAATTTTGATCTACTTGGTCAGTCACACTCTATTGATAAAACAATACAGTATTTACACACATCAGCAACCACTCATTACTCTCAAGATCGCCAAAAAGGTGGCAGTGTAAATCTGCTGCAGTCATGGTAGATGATAGCCTACCACAAACCTGCCAGCAGAAATCACAGGACTCTATGGGCCAGATGTAGGTGAGGGACATTTACCGACTCATAAATACAGAATTTTACTGATTCGGTATTTATGAATCGGTAAATATGAAGGTGGGAGATGTAGCTATTTTTTAAATTAGAAATACCGAATCGGTAAAATTACCTATTCGGTATTTTACAGAATCGGTAAATTTACCGAATTGGTAAATATACCGATTCTGTAAAATTATGGCCCCTACATGCCAATTCCTAAATACCGACCGGTATTTGGGCTCCTCCTACATCTGGCCCTACGTCCCATCCGCACATAATGCATCATGGGAATTCAACAGTGGTCATGAAATATCGCACTTCATGACTTTGTATAACAGTCTTTAGCTTTGGCTGAAGACGTTCGGTATGCTGCAGGCAAGCCTAATCGTCCTAATGCTGCACAACATCGTAATCTAGCGATGATACCCAGTCTTGGGCAAACTAATAACTGAGGTAAGGGGTGGTAAGGGGTGGTCTCACCACAGCCAGAGCAACATCAAAGTAAATGTTGTGACAACCTGAGAAGGGTGGAATTAGCCCGACTGGTGATCCATTAAAAACAGAGACAGGTAGGGAATGCAGCTATATCTAGAATCATCAGATGTTACCTTGATACTGCTACCCGATGCAGAACCATTTTAGTACTCACCCACAGGGACAGATAATGAGGAAACAGGATTGTGGCACACCTTTTCGGGTAAATCTATTGTGGCTGAAGGGTAAATGTACATATATTTTAAGATGCTGTGTAACACAGCAGCTTATCCAGCTCTTTTGCATACTAGGTCACCATTTGGAAATTCATCACAAAGCCTAGTTTCAAAGAAACCATGGAGAGGAGGCCCAAGGAACATATTGCTGTATGCTGCTAGCTATAATGTATGTCCCTGTAGTGCGCTGCCTATGACTTCACATATTACATAACCCATGACATGGTCAGTGACATCACAGAGGACATCACTGATGACATCATCCAGTGAGTGTATTTCGTAACATTTTCTGAGACTTAAGGATATATACTAAGTTACTGCATAAGATAAACAACTATTCTTTCTGTACTACTAGTAAGTCACACAATTTCTAACATATGTGATCTGAGTGGTTGTGTGACTGTCTGTATCCATGTGTGAGTGGTTGTCCCCGGGGCTCATAAGAGATTGGCCATCGGGAGGAGAGTCTTCTGCGCCCCGCCTCTTATTTGAAATACAAATAAGCCCTCGAGACGGGCCCATATTTAAACTAGAACAGCAAATTCTTTTATCCGTTGTGATTTTTGCCACAAGTTATTTTACAAAAATGCTATTTGGGCCAGGCAGGGACCCCGCCACCAGGCCTAGAGGGTATTCCTACCCTGCCCCCTTCTCTTTTTTTTAAACATTTTTGTTTCAGACTCAGCTGAGTCCGCGTCCCAAGATGGCTGCCAACACTTCCTGGTTGAAGTGTTGCCAGCCAATCAGATGTCTGCACGAGAGTGGGTGGTTTGTGCCTCTAGACATACAAATCATTTTTGTCTTTAATATCTCCAAAATTACTGAAGGGATTACTCCAAATAACAAAAGGTCGCGTTCTGAACCAAGTCCTAGCTTTCTGCCAAATTTGGGGTAATTCCATTCAGCAGTTCTGGCTCTAGTCATGTTCAAAATCGCTATGGGAAATTGCATTGAGAAAAAGCACTTTGGGACCCCCTTTTACTTGGCCCTCTCTTGACGAATCACCCTGAAACTTTTGACACAGAAACTGAACTGTACATCATACTACTTTTGAAATGATAGTGAAGATTCATCAAACTGCTCCAAAGTTATTGGCAAAACAAAAAAAATATCTTTCTATGGAAAGTAGGTCCTAACTATAATTACCTACTGGTGACTCACTCAGACATGCTCACACCCACTGACAGACCCACTCAGACACTCTCACACCTATTCACAAGCCCACTCAGACATTCTAATACCCACTCAAAGACTCACTCAGATACTCTATCACCTACCAAACTCAGACACATACACCCACCGGCAGACACACACTGACATTTCCATACTGACTCACAGACACACCCACTCACAGACCCACTCAGACACTCACACACCCACTCACAGATGCACTCAAGCACTCACACACCCAGTCCCTGTCCCACTCAGAACACACACCTACGCCCACTCAGACCCACTTAGACACTCACACACCCACTCACACACCTCCACACATACTCGCAAGCCAACTCACCGCCATTTACACACCCATACCGCCACTTAACATGCCCACACACAGACCCATACAGCCACTTACATACTCACTCACAGACCCATACAACAAAACCACTGACATACCCACTCACACACCCATACAGACACTCACACACGACTCAGAGACCCAGACAGCCACTTGCACACCCATCCACCCACTACCCACTTGCACACCCACTTACATACCCGTACAAGCACTCACACACCCACTCACAGACTAAGAAAACCACTCACACACCCATACAGACACCCACACACCCTGTTGGAGACCACAAACCACTCACACATCAATTTATACAACCACTCATGCACCCACTCACATACCCACAAAACCTCTAACACACACCCACTAGCTGACCTATACAGTCACTCACACACCCACTTACACACCCGTACAGCCACTCACACACCCATTCACATACCCATACAGTCACTCACACACCCATCCAAAGGCCCATATTGCCACTCACAATCCCACATACACACACATTTACACACACCCACTCATGCATCCGCTCACGGCCCATAGCGCCACTTGCACAACTGCTCACAGGCCCATACAGCCACTTATCTACACACTCACCAACCTATATTGCCACTCACATACCCACTCTTAAATGTTGTAGCTAGGAAATAAAAATAAAACAATATTAGAAATTCACTAAAAAAACAAAGGTTACAGGGACTTTATTGTTAGGAAATAGCATTAAAAAACATAGAAATTGACTGAAAAAAACAAAGGTTACAGGGACATTATAGTTAAGTTCAGATTGTACATGCATAAAACCATTGAAATTTAGCAGTTAGAGTTACCGGAATAACTATAATGTATGCCCCCACAATACACTCCTTTTGACCTCACATATTACATCACTCATGACATGGTCAGTGACATCACTGATGACATCTCAAATGACATCGCTGATAAAGTTAATTTTTTACCATAATTAATATACCAATGTCTTGCTGGTATGGCCAAAAGTCATGCTAGGTGGAGGGATTGGTGGACAACCTTGTTTCAAGCCATGGACAAAGACAGTGGGTGGCTTGTGATACGTGCACAGAGCCTGGCCTACCCCCATATGCTTGTCTTAAATTCTTTTTTTTGGACACAGAAACCAAATCCTTAACACGGTGGCCGCACCTTTATCTTCAGGTTTCTTCCAGCTAATCAAATTGTGTGGTTTGAGCTTGTGGCACCACAGCTCTCCAGGTGGATCTGCAGTGGTGCAGCACATGAAATATGCATAACATTTTGACATTATTTTCTTAAAAAACTATTGAACAGATTTACACCAAATCACAAAAAACGCACTTTCTGGGTAAAGATCTAGGGCCAGATGTAGGTAAATATCATTTACCAATTCTAAAATACCGAATTTTACCGATTCGGTATTTTAGAATTGGTAAATGGTATGTAGCTAATGATTTTGTAAATGTTACCAAATCTGTAAAATTCGGTAAATACTGATTCAGTATTTACCAATTCGGTATTCCCCATTCATTCCTAAGGGCCTGGAGGCACATAGGAATGAATAAGAATTACCGATTTGGTAAATACCGAATCGGTAATAGGGGGTAGACTTACAAGGGTGGCAGGGTATCACATTGACACCCTGTTGCCCCCCTGAATAGTGCATGGGTGCACATGTGGCACACATACATGTCTGCCACATGGCACTGTTAAAAAAGCACAAAATTGCTGTCTTAACGGTTTTCGTTATTTACCACCAACTTTTAGTTGGTGGTAAATAACGAATCCTTAAATGTGAAAAGCACTCACTTGAGTGCTTCCTACATTAAGGATTCGGTAATTTACTGAATCGGTATGTTAAGAATTCGGTAATTTATCGATTCCTTAAGTTACCGTTTTGGTAAAATACCGAATCCTACAATCATGCCACCTACATTCCAAATGCCAAATACCGGTCAGTAACGGCTGAAATTCGGTAATTTCGGCCGTTACCGACTGGTATTGGGTGACCTACATCTGGCCCTAAGTGTGCTCACAAATTTCAGCTATTTTTCTAAAACAGTGTTCAGTTTTCCTATGGAAAATTGCATGTGGAAAAGGTGTTTTGGGACCCCCATTTTTCTTTTCTTCTCCTTGACAGAACACCCCAAACATTTTCAGGAAAGAACTGAGATGTAGAAGACTTTTTATTGGAATGTTTAGCGAAGATGGCACCAAAGTTATTAGCAAAATAAAAAACCCATATCTTATGGAGATGTAGCCCTAGGTATAACTACTTAGTCACGACCACCCCTGGGTGAGATGTAGGGCTGGTGAGCCAACACTTTCTTTCTGCAAAACATTTTTCTTTCCATACTTAAATTTTTCCAATGTTTCAGTGAACCCTTTTTCTATGTCAGGACAGGAGGCTCCGGTTATGCTATTTCTCATTTCTTTAATGAAATGCTCAGCAGCCATTATAAAAACAAAAATTACATTTCCCATGAACACTAGGGAATAACCATAGAGTCTGTAGTATAAAAGGTCATAACACTAGTCCTTCCTCCTCTTTCTTTGCTGCTCCGCAGCCAGTTAAGTCTCTTTTGCTATATTCACATGTGTTTTGTGGTTTATATGCTTTCTACTTGCTTGTAGCGTTTGCTTTGTATTGCTTACTTGGCGTTTACTGCGCGCGGTGCTTGCGCATTCTTGGAGCGCTCCGGCTCCGGTTGCTGTGGTTACCGTTTCGTGAGTTTCGGCCGTTTCGCGGCGTGTCCGTTCAGGAGCGCGTGTTCACCTCCCTGTACCTGGCCGCTGGTGTGTTGCCCGGTTGTTCTGGTGGAGCGGGAGTAGGGGTTGCCGGCTCGCGCAGGGAGCGTGAGCGCTCTCGAGCCGTGTTTACACGGGCGGCGATGTCGGGCATGCGCATTGCTGTGTTTCCGGCTTCTGTTCTCTAGAGCAGCGCCGGTTGAGAAAGAGGTCGTTCCTCTGACGCCCAAGCCCACAGCCTGTGTAATTTCGACCCCGTTTTGACGCTGGAGTTCAGGAAAGGGCTCCGGTTGTAATTGTGCTGCATAGGCTCTGCCTAGAGTGTCTTTTGTTCGGCAGGCTTATCTCCCTCCACACTTTAATTGTCTTTTAGAGTCAGGTTTGTGCCTGCTCTGTTTGGCCTGCTGTGGGGTTCACACTCCCCCTGAATTGTATCTTGATACTCCTGATTCATTACAGTCATCTTGTGGGCATTACATTGTTACACTTGTGTATCATGGCGGATTCTTATGACGCAGAAGATGACTATTACTATGGGGATGAGGATGATTCCCTCGAAAGTAATTTGGTGGAGTAACTGGATAAGGGTGTCCAGCTGTCTGTTAATAAGGCGCTCGTGCGCGCTATTAACCCTTTGAAGAGTCATTTAAATCAATATGCACAGCAACAAGGTTGGTTGCCTGCATCTAAAAAATCCTCCAAGTCTCCTGTCAATCCCCATAAATCTGATTTCCGGAAATTGGCTAAAACTCTGGCAACTGAGGCTTCCAAGCCTTCTGCGCCTCAGGACACTGAAGACTCAGATGATGCTCATACCTCTTCTGGACAGGATTCACCCCCGCCCAAGAAGCGTGTCCGCAAGGAACATTTTGTTGACGCTCCTGAGCGTCCATCCCTGTTGACCTTTGAACCTGCAGAAATTGTCCATCCCAATTCGTCCTCTTGGTTGCCCTCTCCAGCGGTTGCGGCTTACATCCAGGCTCACATTCGTCAGCCTTTTGATGCTTCAGTTCGGGCCAGTCTGCGTTCTGAATGCCCGAGACCTGATCTTGCGGATCATCTGGCAGATACGCCAGAGGTTGATCCCATGATGGTCACCTACTTAAAAAAGTATGCTAAGGACCCAAAGAAAGGCCTTGACCGGTCCTGGAGGTCTTGTCAAGATAAACTTCTTGATATGCTTGGTCCTCTGACCAAGATTCTAGATCTTGGTTTTCAGGCAAAGGAAGCCTCAGCTCTTGTCGACCCTGATGAGCTCATAGAGTGGGCACAGAGGGCAATCTGTCCGAAACTTGCGGAGCTGTCGTTCTCTGAGGCGGGTCCAGAAGCGCAAGGCCTGTTGTTTGGACAGCCTTTCTTGAAGGAGCTTACCAGATTTGTCTCCACCTTCAGTGGCATCGACAAGGCACAGGCTTCTTTGCGCCGGGCTATGCGTCCGGTTTTTGCCAAGGCCGGACGACAGCGTGGACGCTCGTTCAGCCGCGGGTCGCACCAACAGTCCCAGAGAGGTAATACCTCTCAGCGTGGTGGGGGACACGACTCTGGATACTTCACCAGAGCGAATTTCTATCCCTCACGCAAGGGAAAAGGACAATATGGGAAAGGCCGTTCAGGAGGACAGCAAAGTCATTACCAGGACTCCAACTCTGCAGGTGAGCCTGATTCATGCTTGCGATGTGATGTTGGGGGGCAGGGTGCAGTTTTTTCTCGACAACTGGCGCATGATCTCCAACGATGCAT
This sequence comes from Lissotriton helveticus, assembly GCF_964261635.1. Classification (NCBI taxonomy): domain Eukaryota; kingdom Metazoa; phylum Chordata; class Amphibia; order Caudata; family Salamandridae; genus Lissotriton; species Lissotriton helveticus. The sequence continues at coordinate 126,045,088 of NC_136061.1, forward strand.
GGGTGCTAGAAACCGTTCAAGGGTTAAAGATAGAGTTCTATCACCCCCTGCATCAGTCCCGTCCTCCCCTTCCTTTAAGTTTTTCCCTTCAAGATCAAGCTTGTCTTTCAGAGGAAATCAGCGTTCTGTTACAGAAAGGAGCGATTCTTCCAACCGTTCGTCATCCGAAGGGATTTGCCAGCTCAATCTTTCTGGTCGAGAAGAAAGGAGGCGGATCTCGCCTGGTTCTCAACCTGAAAGACTTCAACGGCGGGGTTGTGTACAGACACTTCAAGATGGAGGGCATCCATCTCTTGGGGGATCTCCTTCGCGAAGGAGACTGGATGGTCCGTCTGGACCTCAAAGACGCGTATCTGTCGATCCCAATTTTCAAGCCTCATCGTTGATTTCTCCAGTTTCAATGGCAGGGGATTTGGTACGAATATCAGGTTCTCCCGTTCGGCCTTTCGTCAGCACCGTGGTGCTTCACGAAACTTCTGCGGCCGGTTGTGGAACATCTCCGTTCTCGGGGTATACGTCTGATTATTTACTTGGGCGATATTCTCCTGATGGCAGATTGCCCACTCAGGCTCCTGTCTCATCTGGAGTGGTCCATCGATCTTTTGCAATCTCTCGGTTTTCTGATCAACGTTCCGAAATCGGTTTTAATTCCAACACAATCGATCGATTTTCTGGGTTTCAAGATCGATTCAGTTGCCTGTCAACTTCTTTTACCCGCTCAGAAAATTTGTTACATCAAGAGGGAGTTGACGTCTGTTATTTCCAGACAGAATGTGTCATTGAGATCGTTGGCACGTGTAGTGGGTCTGTTGGCGTCTTCCATTCAGGCGATCTTCCCGGGGCCGCTGCATTACCGAGCGATGCAGCGTCTCAAAATCCAACATCTCCGCAAAGGCCTCAGGTACTCGGATCAGATTCCTCTGTCGGAGGAGGTGAGGTGGGAGATGCAATGGTGGCTGGACCACATGGAGGCCTGGAATGGTCGAGCTCTCTTCGGTGCTTCTCCGGAACTAGTGATCGAGTCCGATGCCAGTCGCTGGGGTTGGGGAGCCCGCTGCGGCCCAGTCTCGACGGGGGGTCGTTGGTCTCCTCAGGAGTTATCTCTCCACATAAACTGTCTGGAACTCCTGGCGCGTTCCTTTGCGATCAAATGCTTTACTCCCCATCAGTCCAACTGCTGCATTCTTCTCCGGATGGACAACGTGTCTGCAGTCCGGTATGTCAACAAGCTAGGTGGGACTCGGTCCAGAGTGCTTGCGGAGATCGTCAAGGACTTTTGGCATTCTTGCCTGCAACGGAAGATCACTGTTATTGCAGAATATCTTCCGGGTCGCCACAATCTAATTGCGGATTGGCATTCGAGGCATCTTCGGGACTTCAGCGACTGGAGGCTTCACCCTCGTGTATTCAGTTCTCTCATTCGGCTTTGGGGCCAGTGTCAAATAGACCTGTTTGCTTCTCGCCTCAACACACAGCTTCCGCTATTTTACAGTTGGAGACCGGATCCGCTGGCCCTAGCCACGGATGCCTTTCTCCAGGCTTGGCCCTCGACTCTGTGCTATGCGTTTCCCCCATTCCTAATGATCCCCAGGGTTCTAGCTTACACCACACGGTTTCAAGCGGATCTGATTCTGATTACTCCGCTCTGGAGGGCTCTAGCGTGGTTCCCGGTTCTCCTGGAAATGTGTTGCGAGATTCCCCTCCTTCTTCCCCAGAAGTGGAATCTCTTGCTAGATCCTCTCGAAGGTCTGATCCCCTGATTCTGTCCGGATCCCTTCAGTTGCTGGCGTGGCGGATCTCAGGGATCGCTGGACGATCCCAGGCATTTCTAGCGACGCTTCCAAGTTCATTAGTGAGGCCTGGTCTCCCAATACTCACAAGCGATACAAAGGAGCTTGGAAACGCTGGTGTGATTGGTGTGTTCAACGGGAAGTTGATCCCGTTTCGGCAGATGTCTCTTTGATTATTAACTTTCTGGCGTCCCTAGCTTCTTCAGGTCTCGCCTATAGGACTGTTAACAATTTTCGTTCCGCTATTTCGGCTGGCCATCTTCAGATTGATGGAAAGCCTGCTGGTGAAAATCCTTTCATTTCCAAATTAATTAAAGGTATTCGTCTCTCAAAACCTCCGACTCCTAAGTATGTCTCTTTATGGGATGTTTCTATCGTTTTGCGGTTCTTGGAAGCATGGCCTTCGAATCGGCTGTTATCCCGCAAGCAGTTGTCTGCAAAGTTGACCATGTTGTTGTGTCTTGTCTCTTGTAAACGTGTGTCGGATGTTCGTGCGCTGGATCTTGCGGGTCGTTGTTTTACACCAGAAGGTGTTACATTTCGTCTTTCCAGACATACCAAATCTAATACTGAGGTAATTTCGTATCCCTCTTTTCCCGCTCATCCCAATCTTTGTGTTGTGCAGTGTCTCAAGGATTATGAGGTAAGTACTGCTTCCTTACGTTCAGATATGCAGGGTCAATTGTTGATTGCTTTGCAGAAACCATTTCGCCCTGTGACCCCAGCTACTTTAGCACGCTGGGTACGATGGCTCATGTCAGAAGCTGGCATTGATGTGTCTGTGTTTGGTGCACATTCTGCTCGCGGGGCGATGGCTTCTAAGGCCTTCTCCTTAGGTGTCACTCTTTTTGATATTATGAAGGCAGCAGATTGGTCTTCTGATTCAGTCTTCAAAACCTTTTACTATAAGCCAATTGATCATATTGCTTCTGTGGTGGTGAACCAGCTTTGAACAAGCATAATCGGAGCCTCCTGTCCTGACATAGAATTAAAAATTTGCAAACATAGGTGACAAGAATTTTCAATTCTATTAAGGACAAGGAGGCGAGGATTATCCCACCCATTGTTATTGAATTGCATTGTTATTTGCTGTGCTGTGTATTGCTGATGTTGCACAATTGTCTCTTCTCTTGTTTTACCCCCCCTGATTTTGCATTCTTATTTGCTCTATTGGGTGTTACGGCTCTATGTCTCTTTTCAGGTTCCGACCAGAAGTAGAGTTTGCCGGTCTCTTTCAGCTCTATGTTCTTCTACTGCCTGCGTCCAGTTCCTTGGGATTTCGGCGGCGCTCTTGGCCATGTTCCTTTTGTTCTACGTTGGATTGCCTTTTGACCTTGAACTGATTCCTCAACAAAGAAAGAGGAGGAAGGACTAGTGTTATGACCTTTTATACTACAGACTCTATGGTTATTCCCTAGTGTTCATGGGAAATGTAGTTTTTGTTTTTATAATGGCTGCTGAGCATTTCATTAAAGAAATGAGAAATAGCATAATCCTCGCCTCCTTGTCCTTAATAGAATTGAAAATTCTTGTCACGTATGTTTGCAAATTTTGAAATGTCTTTCAAACCAATATCACTGAGTTGTACCAATGAAAATCATATATTTTGTATGTGATGTGCTTTAAAAGTAAAAGAAAGGAATTCTAAATCGGTTCTACATATAGCTGCCTGTTAGAAAGAACCACCACTGTTAAAATTATACACAATGGTTCCAGCGGCGGCCAGCACGGATCGAGGTAAGGGGAAGGGGGCAGGTGTGGGTGGGGAGAACATAGGGGAAGCAGGCAGAAAAAAATAAAATAATAAACTTATTTCTGGCCGCTTCCTCACTGTGTCTCTCCTCCATGGTCCTCCCTCGCCGACCTGAATAACAGGAAGCACACCCAGTCTCCGAGTCAGCCAATCACAGAGCCGCCTTAGAAGCGTTGTGATTGGTCTCAGCACTGTGTTTCGGCCTGGGCACGTTCTCCATTCAGGTTATGATGCAGCCTGCAAGGAGAACATGCGAAGTGCGCAAGACTGTTTTGGGTGGCCCAAAAGCAGTCATTGCGCACTTAGGAGGGTGATACCACTCCTCCCCTACCCCTGCCCCCTCACGTAAAGCAGCAGAAGAAGGAGAACATAAAATGATAACACAAGTTATTATCATTCTAATTTATCTTTATTTCACTGCTACAAAGCAGTGGGAGGGTGCTCCTCCGCCTAAGCGGAGGAGCTGCCACTTATTACGGTTCATTTTGCATAATTAACATTTTTAGTAGAAGCTTTGGCCACCGCATTTATGAGGCGATATTTTTTCTTCTTTTGTATTTTTCATTCCGTTGCATATGCTGCCATAAAAATGAAAAAATAAATAAATAGCCCTCTTACCATCTTGACATGGGTAGAAAGGCCAGACCTATTGACCGCTTTTTTAATCCTACCCATCCTGTACCCTTGTACAAGCAACTGCAGAGGCCAGATTTTGAAAGAGAATTTACGCAATTCCTGTAATTAGTGTTGTGTCTACCTTATAAATTCAAAACTAGTTTGGGAGTTTTTATTCCAATACCACTGATGAACAAGCTGTATTTCGACCCCACCCTGAGTACAGAGGGATGTGGAGGGCGTTAATGTTCCTGTTTTATGATTAATGAATTTGCCAGGAAGTGCCCACAGAATAAATGAGATTTTACCAAACAAAGGCAGCTTTTGAACTTTGCAGAGCATGAGGGGCGGAAATCTTCTCTCAAAACCATGTTTTGTGTCAACTTTCCCGCTAAGGCAATCAATACAAGTTTAAATTCTAATCCTTGTGCAAACGTGTTTGCACAAAGGTTGTAGTGACCAGTTGTGTGATAATCAGCAATCGATGGTTTTGTCTATCGCCTGCACATTTCATTGTTTATTATTTCTGCAGCACACAGTCAAGCGGCGTCATGTCTGTCTATTGTGAAATAATCATACACCATACTCCATGAAGTGTAAAAAGCCCTTTAATTAGGACAGGATTGTGCATGATTAAACACACCAACAGCTTTATCATTAAATCAGATTTATGAAGGCCTTGCGCCGCCAGTGCGTCACTTTTTCCCATGTTAAAAATGACGCACCGGCGGCGCAAGGCCTTCATAAATCTGCCCCTTTGAACGTAACCTTTCTTTTTCACCTTCACCAGCTGCTTTCTCTCCAGCACATCATCTTGCTTCTCTAGTCCTTTCACTCCATAACGTCCTTCCATTCCCAATCTCTTTCTCATTTCTCAAGGCATCCCACACACTTTATTCCTTCGCCTGTGCTCGCTTCCTCCCCTCCCACAAAGAGTGGATACGCACGCATCTGACTCCCCTGCCCCGTAACTACTGCCACCCAGGAAAACCCTGGAGGGCATTTTACTGCTAAACCTTAAACATACTGCAACACAGCAACTCTGCGCTCATTTACCACCACACTTAATCCTCTCATTCATAGCTCTCACAGTAGGTCCTTTATTTCCAACACATGGTAAGCATTGCCCAGGTTAGAGAGGTGTCCCCCATCCGAAAGAAAAATGCAATTTCCTCCTCCTTAATGCCTGAATGGGATACCCTCACTGCTCGATTGAGCTTCCTCCTGGCCTTCTCAATGGGCACATGTTTCATCGCCCCCTCCATCTCTGCCGAGGCACAAATTCAGTCCATATCAAGCAAGTCCCCACCAACTTCTGTTTCAGTAACAACACATCTGTTGCATGTGTTGCAGTAGAGTTAGCCCTGAGACATGGACTAAAACATTCTCCCACAGATATGTGACAAGCTGGTTACAGCACTGAGACAGCGTTGCTAGAAGTAGCCGAAACTATCCAAGAAACCTTGGACAAAGGTCGCTGCGCGATGCTGTTTCTGCTCGACTTATCGGCGGCATTCGATTCGGTGTCCCATAAGATCCTCCTTAACAGACTCAGACAACTATGAATTACTGGGACTGTATTGGCCTGGTTTAACTCCTTTCTTGAGGGAAGAGTCCAAAAAATAAGACTACAACCGTACCTTTCGTCGCCCCGCCCCCTGATATGTGGAGTCCCGCAGGTCTCGGCCCTTAGCCCCAATCTTTTTAATATTTACCTTGCCCCCCTGGCCCCACTCATTGAGCAACATAAAGTTAGTGTCATCTCATGTGCTGATGACACACAGCTGATGTTTTCCTTTAAAGACCATTCAGATACAGCTCTATCTAAATTCAAGCACTGCCTGACAGATATCTCTACCTGGATGACCTCAAACTGCTTGCGGCTTAACGCCGATAAAACAGAAGTATTTTTTTTTAATCAACCATCGCCCCCACGACCTGAACTCTGGTGGCCTACAAAGCTCAATCCCCACTCATGCCCTGTCTCATTGGCAAGGAATTTGGGATTTAAATTCAACAATACACCATCATGCAAAACCCAAATAGGACATATCTCCTCTACCTGCTTCTGGAAACTAAAGGCACTTCTGAAATTCCTCCACCTCCTACCTATGGAGTGCAGAAAAACAAATGTCCATGCATTGGTGACATCACAATTAGACTATGCCAACAGTCTGTATTTGGGTCTACCAGCTTACTTGTACAGAAAGCTGCAAACAATACAGAACGCAGCTGCAAGGCTCATGAGAAATGTCCCTTTAAGACACCACATCTCACCACATCTACATAGCCTACTCTGGCTACTGGTAGGAAAACGGACAGAATTCAAGGCACTTACCCTTGCTTACAGAGCAATAAATGGAACTGGCCCCCACTACCTTCAAAAAAGAATCTATAAATCACACCATACTAGAAATCTAAGGTCCAATCACCTAGAACTTCTGGTCACCCCCAGCTTTGCCAAAGCCAGAATGGGCGGACGCTCATTCTCCGTTAAAACAACAGTTCTCTAAAATGCCCTACCCTTGCAAATCAGAAAGGCCTCCTCAGAACCTAGCTTCCGTAAGCTACTAAAGACATGGCTCTTTAGTCTTCCATAATTCATGAGGGCCTCACTGTGTCGACTTCCTACACCTCCTGTCTCCGCTTCAGCGCCGGACACTCCCGTTGGGGGAAGCCGTGCGCTCTATAAGCTACATATTATTATTATTATTATTATGTATGGACATCCCTTTTTAGGCACCATGGTTACTAAAAATGGCAAAAGATTGCCCCATCTCATCCCACTCTTACCTCACCAGAGCACTTCATGTCTGCTGCTCGGCAATCCTAGGCTTATTCCATATATATGCCGTCCCACATACTTACCAGCCCAGTGAATGAACGAATGTCCCACCATCCTAAGTCACCATCTCATGGCTCCCGAAACGGCTCACGCACCCTCTGGAGAAAGGACAAATTTAGTGTTAGCTATGAATCCCGTTTTCCCTACCCACCAGAGTCCTGACCCCTTATTTCCTCATGTATCTCTCACAAGACCTCAACCTCTACCGACCTATCCTGCAAACCTGCATCTAATTCCATCCCAATCATGCAGCCACAGTTGCTGCCTCGATCCTTCTAGGAGTGATTCCTGAAATTGGAAGAATCCCAACATAATTTTTTCAACACCCATGTGCAGTACTGCCAGAAACTGAAAAGATGTGTCCATCACCCCTTCTTCATGACAGAAAATTGCCTCCTATCTGCACCCTGGCCACCTCTGGAAACTGTGCCATTCGCTTACCAGGCATACCTCTTCTTGTCCCCCTTTCTGCAACCATATCCACTTGCCCCAGCCTGCCTGATCCATCTTGGATTTCCTCAACCAATTCCAATGCCCCGGCTCCAAGCGTTTTCACCATGCAACACTCCTACTCAAGCAACAACTCTAACAATTCAAACACCCTGAACGCTCCAAAAAACATGCAAATCATGCACTACCTGAACAATGCCACATCGAACTTGTCACAACAGCACTGGCATGTGTGTAAGGATTCGCAACTCAAATGTGATTGCTTCACGCAAATCCCCCCGCACAGCTCTCCCTACCCCACCCATTTAAAATTGTCCCCAGAACGTCAACCCTTTTATGGTCAAACCCCTAAAACAACTTGCCATAAAAGGACAAACCTGCCAACTTACCCTCTATTGTCTCAGGCAACAAACTGTAATCAGTTAAGGACATACCAAAATGTATCACTGTACTACCCTGTCACTGGGATCCTGAATCAATTATCATTCAATGTGTGCCCTTCAGATTTCTCAAATTCACTTCAAACCAGCTGATAACTCCTCCTAGTAGACTCCGTTAACAACATCTCCGCCAGCCAAATCACTCATAAGCCCAAATCTCTTTAGGTACTGGCGTCTTGATTTCCTCTGTTCTTGGTGCCACTGTGAATGAGACAATAAATCAGCTATAGAGTTGTTCACTGCGGGCACATGATTAGCCTTGAAGACAATATTCAACTGTAAACATAACAGCATGAAGCATCACAACAATCGCTGGGCGGCTCAAGTCCATTGATTTCTGTCTGTTCACCAACACCACCACTGTCATGTTGTCCATGTTAAACATCACTATCCTGTACGCCAACGCACCACCCCAAACCATCAAAGCTGCCAAGAGTGGGAAAAACTCCAGAAAGCTTATGCTGTAACCTTGTTGCACCCATTGCAGTGTCCACTTCTTTGCACACCAGAGTCCATCCCAGAAGAGGCCAAAACCATAGGCCCCTGCTGCATTTGAAAGAAATTGCACCTGCCACGCCGTGTCCTCATCCTGAAACATCATTGACACTACATTGTAGTTGTTCAGAAAAGACAGCCACACGCCAATGTCTGCCCTCACTGCCATGGAAATCCCTACCCTTTGATGGAGTAAAAAGGCCCCTGACACAGTCATGCTCAATCTCCTGGAAAAAGTTTGGCTGCCCCGCACAACTCTGCATGCAAAATTCAAAAACCTCAACAACTGCTGCGCCTTCCTTAGCTCTAGTCTCCGCTCCCCAATCACCTCTTCCAGAAAATGTTTAATCTCCTGAACTTTTGCCCTTGGAATTCTTGCTGTCATGTTGACTGTGTCTAGCTCAATGCCCAGAAAGGTTAATATCATGCTTGGGGTTTCTGTCTTTTCAGGGTCCAACGGAGCTCCTAGATCCAATTCCAGAAATTCTAAATACCTCATGGCCCTCTGGCACTCATCTGACACTGCCTTGCCAACAAAGAGGACATTGCCCAGATAATGAGACACCCCTCTGTGCGCACACTGCTTAGTGAATAACAATTACAAAAAAGTCCTGAAGGCTTCAAACAATTCACAAGCAATGGCACAACCCCTGGGCAATACTCTGTGAACATAAATAGCGCCCCCTAATTGTATGCCCAGTAATGAAAAATCCTCCGGGTGTAACGGCAGCAGTTGGAACGCTAACTTGATGCCACACTGTGCCAACTCAGCCCCCTGTCCGCATCACCTGTCCAACATAACAGGGTAGTTTACTCAAGCATAGACCACCCTGGTCTCATCTACCACAATAAAGTCATTTACAGAAGCACCCTACGGCCATGACAAATGGTGGATCAACCAGAATTCCCCTTTCAACTTCTTAGCTACCACCCTCAGCAGGGATATGATTAGATCATTGGCCAGTCATTAAACGGGCCAAAAATCCTCCCTTCCACCAGTTGCTTCTTCAACTTGCCTGCCCCTACCTCCAGCACTGTTTTGGCAGACCGTAAGTTGTCAGGCCACCACCATCCCCTTGGACCCTAGTAACTAACCCTATGTCACGGGGCAGGGCACCACAATGATGACATTGACGCTGATGTAGACTGGTGGTTGGCTGTTCCCCCCTTTACACCCCTTTCTATTTCCGAAACACAGCCTGCCTCCTCCTGGCCGGAGGAGTGGCCTCGGACGGACAATGAAACCCGCTGGGAAGACGAAGACCTGAAGGTACACGGACCCTTTAAATCCCACATCGAAGATGACGAGGCTCCACCTCCCTGGTTCGTGACGGAGCCAAAAGGAGGTAGGACCCGGAAGTCGTCGGACGGCGATTCCCGAGGAGGAGAAGACGCGAGAGCCTGGAAAGCTGAGACGGATACGGAGTACAGCGGGGAAGAGATCCTGACGAGCCCAGCTGTGTACTGCAAGCCAGGAGGCCAACGTACTGGCGATTCGCCCCGCCACGTTCCCGCGGGAGGAGCGTGGCTTACAAAGGTACGGGGCAGAGTGGCGGGCTGGGTTGGACGTAGTGGCCTTTCGAACGTATAGACAACTAGTGTACATAGTGTTCAGTCTCCTCAACCCCTTTCCCTCACGAGCACGAAAGGCACAGGATCGACCGTCTGTACAAACCACTTCAGCACTTGGTGTCCCTCACTTCCCTGGTCCCCAAAGCGCAGAACGAGGAACACCAGAGTGATTATTCTTTCTCCTTTTCTTTTTTTGTTTTGCATCCTTGACCTCGGAGGGATTCCCTGGCCCCGACAACCACCGCAGAACCACCGCTCTGGCGGGCTCCTACACACGGCGTGGCAGAAGCACCCTGGAACCACCAGTATTCCCTAGAGGCGTAAGGACGGAGCCGGACGAGTTTGCCCGGTTGAGACTCTCCAGTAGACGACGAAAAGCCTACTTAAAAATAAAACAGTCTTTAAAATCATTACTTCAGGTGTCCGACTCGCTCCCTTCTGCCTCTTCTGTTCCTGATCCGGTACACCCTAAAACCCCACTCCAATTTCAACGCTCTCTGTCTCGATATTGTGCTAGCTATGTAAGTGAACCTCCCAACCTAATTGGAATAGGAGCCTTTTGAACCAGGAAGTCCTTGCTGACCTCTACTTCTAGTTCCCTTTCATTTTTCAGAGCAGTGGCATAACATAGGCCCCTGCAGCCCCGGCAGTGCAAGGGCCCCCAAGCTCCAGGGGCCCACTCAGCACAGTACCCTGGCCTGAGAGCTCCTGATTAAGAGTGGAGGGGGGCCCTTCCATGTAGCTTGCAGGGGGGCACCCTCAAGTTTCGTTATGCCACTGGTTCAGAAGGACTGACCAGCGAGATGCACTGCCTAATGGGAAACCTACTCCCACAAGAAACACACTGAAACCGTACTGGCTATCGGGATAGATGGTGACTCGGATTTGATCGGAAGCAGGACATGCACGGGTCAAAGCAATGGTTTTGGCTCCTTGTGTGGAGTATACTCCCTGTAAGCAAGCAGCTTCCATAACCCCAGAAATGGTATAGACAGCAAATACTGCTCTTAGGTAACCCTCATTGTCTCTTAAGCATGAACCATCAACAAAGAGAAATTGATCAGAATCAAGTAGTGGTTCGTCGACAATGTTGGGACTGGCTTTGGTACAAAGTTCAGTTACATCCAGACAGTCATGGTCCTCACAATGTTTCCCATCAACATTTGTAATAGGCATCAAGGTAGCAGAATTTAACACAGAACACCGCTTCAAGGTAATGTTCTTAGAGCCCAATAAGCTTTGTTCATGTTTAGTTAACCTATTAGTTGTTAAATGCTGTGTTTTGGTTACATATCATCAGGAGCTCAACTGAGTGTGGGACATAAACAGTAAGAGGATGACCCATCACAATACTTTCACACCTTTCTATGCTGAAACCTGTTGCAGCACTGGATCTGAGACATCTGGACAATGCTGAAGCTACAGCATCTAATGTACCTGAAAAACAGGCCATTGGTCTACGGATACCCCCATGTGTCTAGGTGAGAACAGATATTGCACAACCCTTCCTCTCACAGCAGAGTTGCAATCAGGTCTTCCCAGAGCTGGAGCGCAACAAAGGCATTATCTCAGCTCCAAGAAGGCAACTAAGCAATCATTATCCCAGGGTACCGGATAGCTCACATCTTTGTATGTCAGTCTCTAGGAGAAGTTTGGAATCCATTGTCGGCAGTAACCAACCATTCCCAAAAACATCCTGGCTTCCTTTTGTGTGCATTCATTTTCATGATTGCCTCATTGGGGTCTGTTGACACTTTTCTCTTGCCTTTTTCAATGCGATGACCCAAAAACTGAACTTCAGTCAAGCAGTACTAAAGCTTGCTCGGTGACACCTTGTGTCCATTTTCTGCCAAATGGCTCAGTAGAGCAATGGTATCATCCCTACACGCCTCTTCTGTCTCTGATACAATCAAGAGGTGGCACTGGTAACACCAAGCTCTCAATGTTCCTTTTCAAAATCTGGTTAAAGATAGATGGACTTTCAGTATACCCTTGTGGTATACGATACCATATTAAAACACGATTATCCAGCCGAAAATCCAATAAAAATTGGCTTTCCTCATTTAATGGAATGGAGAAAAATGCTTTACGCAAATCAATCACAGTAAACCATTCAGCCTCACAAGGAAACTGAACCAGAATCACAGATATATTCAGTACCACGGAACAATATGGAATCACAATGGCAATGATTTTTCTCAAATCTTAAACTATGCGGAATTTGCCGCGAGGCTTCTGTTACCCCATTATGGGTGAATTGCATGGGATTCCTATTATCTCCTTCAGGATGTCCTGCAAATTCATGGAATTAATCATAGGTGTATTCTCTGCCACTGTTTCCGGAGTCAGGTTGTATTGCTGCATTCTTTGAAATTCTGCATTTGGCTAGATCTGTACCTGAACTGGCTCAACTCCTCAAATCAGTCCTATCTCTTCCCCTATGATGTCCCACACCAAGTGGGAGAGGGTGTCTCTCAAATCCCATGACATGTCCTCCACTGTTAATATTGGGAACATGTCTACACAACAGTTCTGATTCGCCAATTTAAATTCAATGTCATCATCATTAGTCTTAGTTCCACTCCCTTGGGTGTGCAATATGTCTTACAATTCAGCTTACGTAAGAGATCAAAAAACTGAACTCGAATCGCACATCACAAATTGGTATCGATACTGAAAAGTTCCTTTTTTGACAGGTATTTCTTCTGTCAATGGATTTGTCATTCTCCTATTGGCAACTCCTACAACTTGGAACGATCGTCCAGAGAGACGTAGGTTTGGAACTACTGCAGATCTCACAGTAGAACGTGTAGCACCAGTACCAATCAAGAATGTAATGGGCTGACAGCCTATGTCTGCTTCCACATATGGTCTACTCTGGTCTATCTCTAAGACTGCTCCAAGGGTATAGTCTACCTCCCCCCTTAGGATCTGTCATTGTGACAGGTCCTGATCGAATCCGTCTAGAGTTTCTATGAAGGGCATTTGGTGGTACGCTCGATTACTCTGCGGGACTCTTAGAGGTTGGAGTACTTCCACAAGTTGATTCTGACCTCCCACATTATACGGTCTGGGTTTTATTACAGTGTTTATTAGGGCACCTGTACGAGATCTCCTTCATGCAACTGATTTGCTGGATTTGTTCAACACTCGCGTTTCCAATGCCTGCTTTTGTGACAATAATGACAATCAGTAATTTTCTTTAACGTGCTAATGTCTATACCCAGTTTGAAGTGTGTAGAAACACCTTTCCCTTTTCCCTGTCCAGCATTGTTCGGACATTTGGAACCTCACCTTGAATGTTTCCCTGATTCCAACCTAAGGTTCCCCCATTTGTCTGCACCTGATCTACTCTGTTCACGTACCACATCTGGACCAACATCAATTTGTCCTTTATTCTCCTGTGCTTGGAGTTCACCTTATCACAGCAATACCTGGCATACAGTAGGATTTCATCCACAGACTTGTTTTGAAGTACATTAATTGCTGTTGAATCATAACACTAATTGCCAGCCTCAGTTTCAGTACATATTTGGAAACAAACTGTCCAATGTCTTTAGGGTCAATAGCATCTAGCCCACTGTATTGCTGCTTTAAGGCTTGCAAGAGCTGTTCATAGTAAGCATGTACTGATTCTTTGGGTTCCTGCATCATCCGATCTACTTTAGCCCGATCAATATCTTGTCAAGCTATTTTGGACTGCAACCATGTAATTACCTGAGGTAAAGGAAAATGAGTTATGGGACATGTGTCTGGTTCAGCAGAAGGCCAATCAATAGCGATTTTACAGGCGGACCATAGGAAACTAGGAACCACAATGTCAAACAATGTGTTCAAATCAATCCACAACACCTTCAAAATCTTAACAAAGTGATTGACTTACTCATGCCATGCAGCAGGTTTCTCCCTCAGCCAAGGAAAATAATTTGTTAATGCTGCTAAATCACCCCTCCTCCAAGGCACATGCACATACCCTCTGCTAGGCACCTCTCGCAGTGGGCAAGCCTCAACTCCTGGCATTCCCACTCCAGGAGGCAGCGTTTCTCCCATCACCTTCCTAGCGCTCTTTTTCTTTTACCATCTTTACTCTCATTTGTCAAGCATGCTCCATGCACGTATCCCTATGATCAACTCTCACATGTGTGTTTCCAAACCTGTTACCCTTTTCTATTCCAGTTCCTGATCACTGTAATTGAACCTATGGTTTCCCTGTAACATTTTAGTTTTGGACAGGTCTACATTTTTGGGCCAATTCTGTCAATTTCTCATGCGCTCGCCTCGCTCTACGGGTAACATCCTTTGCCACAAACAATAGATCATCGTGCTCATAAATATGTATCCTCTCCAAAGGCAAATTCCCACTGATTATTTCATCCACCTAAGTCTTGAACCTCACTACATCTAACAATTTTGCTTTTACCGCAGCCTTGATCGTACCCTGTCTCGACGTGCTACTTTGTCCTTCTCTGTCACTGCTCCCATTTCTTTGCCAATTCTCTAAAGTTGGGATCTGTAGGGCATGCTGATTTCCAGAGGTTTCCTGACCTGTACCTGCTTCTGGTATCCTTCCCATGTGTCCCCTGACTGGAGCGTCCCACATTCTCAAATCTGAATTTGAGTTTGCTAATGACACACATCGTATAGTACTAAACCCAACGCATACTCTACTCTCGAAGGATCTACAGTTGCTGGCAACAGGGTACTAGATTCTATAGGCACCAGAAACTGATTGTTCCCGCTCATAGTCACATTTCCCCCTAAGCTCACCCCTTCTTCTAACCCTGGCTGTTGTTGATCAGCATTTTCTACTAAACTCGGGTCGTACACAGAGACTACAGGTTCGATAGTGCCCAGTACCGTAAGGGTTTCCAGCAATCGTCAAGCAGCATTAACTCCTCTTTACTCTGCTCCTCCTAACACTGGTATCCCTCTTCCTTCAACTCCTGCTGAAATCATTCTCACTACCCCTGCACTATGGCCTATCGGGGATGTTACCACTCTTTCCATGTTCACTGCATTTGCCAGTTTTCGCGTTCCTTCTTCTGAATGCGGATCGTAAAGTGGATGACGCTCTGCGAATAACCTGTCTAACAGCTGTCGCCTGTATCACTCCCATTATTTCCGTTATCTCCTCCACTCCTATACTGAGTATCATCTCCCTCTTTCACCAGCATTGGGTAGAACATATCTCCCTTGATGGTGTCTACTCTCAATCTTTTAAGTTGTGCATCGCATTGTGCAGCCTGATATGCCTTCATTGCAGTTTCCATCTTCCTATGGAATCTTTCCCTGTTCTTTGCCGGTAATGCTTGCATCCACGTATCTAATGCCTTAAACTGTGTTGGTCTAGGTGGAGGCCGAAGTGAAGACATCACTCTCCTCAACTGATACAACACCTCTAATCGAAATGAATCATAATGTAGAAAAGCCAAATCTCCCTCTTTTTCAGGGATTTTGTGCCAATTTTGAAGACAAACTATAGTATGGAGTCCTATGTTTGTTGCCATGTAGTGTCCTGGGGTATCCTCGGGCGATGCTTCCTCACCACTCAAGTAACCACTCCCCGATCTCCCAGGAACAGATCATGTAACACTACAAATTTTTCCTTCAACAGACAAGATTTTCTCAATTACTACTTCCTGATGACTACTAACTAATCCCAGCGTGGCGTTACCCCAACTGACCTATCACAGCGTGGCACATTCTGACATTATAACAACACACAGAGGATGCCAAGGGTCTGTAGAAAGACTATGCTAAACACTCAGTTGTAGTGTGTGAAGAAGGTTGTTCTGAGGAGAGAAAAAGACAACTAAGTAAAGGGATGGAAAATAAAATAAGAAAACCCATCAGCCCACCCGTTGGCGGAACCTCATCATCTGGGTTAAAGTTGGAAACTGGTATCCACTAGACACCTCTTAAGATCTCTTTCAAGGAGTACTAGTATTGGATCCGCCAGTTAGATGGACAGCCAGCAGGTAATGTTGGTAGGTTGAAGGGAAAGGTTGCAGTGCTCAAATAAGTGTGAAAGATGAATGTGATAATTAAAAATGCCTGTTATGATGCCAAAGAACAACTTTATTGGGAGTGATCAACATAACGGCATAATTAAAAGCAGAGTGAAGATAGTATGAAAAAATTACTATCAATTATGAATAATAGATGGTCAACATGTTTCAGCCTCACAAGCCTTTCATCAGGACCTATAATGTACACTACTGCAACAGTGAACAAAGAAAAATAAATTCATAGTAATGTAGACCTACCAGTAATTTGTTACTATATGGTAGTCTCATATCAGTCTTTCAAGAACTCTCCTTAGAAAGGAAGAAAAAACACACACAAAAAACAAAACAGATGTAAACATTTTAGAAAACATCCACGTATGTGTAGATCAACATACCACACTTTGGTAAGGATAACTCACCCATAATTGATATGGAGTAGGCATTACCTCGCCTGGCACTCGCTCAGGTCAAAGAGGCCCCGCTCTAGACATGGGGAAAAGAAATAGATTGGATATGATTGCGTTTGACCTTTTACTGCACGGGATACGCATGGAAGATACGTGCTTAAGATCGCTGCATGTTTGCCTCTCTTCCCCATGAGTATGGCTACACATGGATACATCTTTGAAGAGAGTTGTATGTTAAATTCCCTTCCAAAAATTTTTTGAGTGCTAATGCTTATCTTTCCAGACATACTAAAGGCGCTGATTCCATCTACATGCTCTTCTTGCTTATAAACTGCCATAAGTCATTGCCTACATAACCCATTTGGTTTTTCAAATTCAGAAAAGATAAAAAATACGACCAAAGGAATTTCACTATGGGTTTGATGGCTAGATTTACATATCCAATCTATTTCTTTTCCCCATGTCTAGAGCAGGCCTCTTTGACCTGAGCGAGTGCCAGGCGAGGTAATGCCTACTCCATATCAATTATGGGTGAGTTAGCCTTACCAAAGTGTGGTATGTTGATCTACACATACGTGGATGTTTTCTAAAATGTTTACATCTGTTTTGTTTTTTGTGTGTGTTTTTTCTTCCTTTCTAAGGAGAGTTCTTGAAAGACTGATATGAGACTACCATATAGTAACAAATTACTGGTAGGTCTACATTACTATGAATTTCTTTTTCTTTGTTCACTGTTGCAGTAGTGTACATTATAGGTCCTGATGAAAGGCTTGTGAGGCTGAAACATGTTGACCATCTATTATTCATAATTGATAGTAATTTTTTCATTCTATCTTCACTCTGCTTTTAATTATGCCGTTATGTTGATCACTCCCAATAAAGTTGTTCTTTGGCATCATAACAGGCATTTTTAATTATCACATTCATCTTTCACACTTATTTGAGCACTGCAACCTTTCCCTTCAACCTACCAACATTACCTGCTGGCTGTCCATCTAACTGACGAATCCCTTACTAGTACTCCTTGAAAGAGATCTTAAGAGGTGTCTAGTGGATACCAGTTTCCAACTTTAACCCAGATGATGAGGTTCCGCCAACGGGTGGGCTGATGGGTTTTCTTATTTCATTTTCCATCAATTTACTTAGTTGTCTTTTTCTCTCCTTAGAACAACCTTCTTCACACACTACAACTGAGTGTTTAGCATTTTCATAGTCTTTCTACAGACCCTTGGCATCCTCTGTGTGTTGTTAAACTGTTAGTTTGGGGGACAGGATGCAAGCTGGTCTCTAAATATTTGTTCCCCTTAGACCCCCTTCACATTGTGTTTTTTTGCTCATTCTGACATTAGCCTTTTCCTCCTTTCATTGGCTCACCCTCCCTAACAATTTCTTCAATCGGTTTCTCTCACAAAGTCACAACTTATAATTGTCTGCCTTTCTAAAAGATCGATAGAATTCAATCACTCAAGAACGTTCACACACAGTGACCCTCGATCTCTGCTGGTCACCTGAATCAATATAGTCCACCCCTGTACACAAGGTTTGCCATACCATTCTCACATGTCCCATCCACACAAAGTTCTCTGTCTTAGGTGGAACTGCTGATGACTTCTCACGACAACTCCTCAAACCTGTAGTCAGACAATAACAAAAACTCAGTGTCTTCTACACCATTTTATGTATCCCGGGATCTTAGGCCACCTCGGGCATGAAACTCAAACCACAATCCTTGGACCACGTCCGGCCTCAAAACCATATTCACTCGACTTCCACACAAATTCCACCAGATATCATAAAATCAGCACACTCCCACAATTTAACCCATGATGCACTCACTCCTCCGTATGCCGCTTTTCTCGCTGATTCAACAATCTCAGTTGGTCTCCGCCAAAGTCCATCGTACTCCGCTCTCGTTCATTGGGCTCTATTTTGGGGCTCTAGGGATCAAGGTATTTACTAGATTTTTCTAGATTCTTCCCCCGCTTCATGCAAAAAACATCCTACTCTGCTACCAACTGAAGGAGCTTAGTTCCATGTTCTAGATCTGCTCTGGTACCCCAGGTCTATAGTACTTTTTATCAGCATGCAAGCGTGAAGGGGAAACAAGCCGTTAGAAAATCAATAATGTTAATGTTAATGTTATGGGGCATTTGTACAAGTGCACGGTTACTCTAAAGAGTGTCCCGGAGCTAAGGAAAGGAGAAAGAGAAAAAGAAAAAGACCCTTAGAAGAGAGACCCAGTTGACTCCCACTCATACACAAATCTCATTGTTGCTGGAACAGCCAGGTCTTAAGTTGGCGTCTGAAGCTCTGGAGCTCTGATTCTTGTCTCAGAGATAAAGGCAGTGAGTTCCAGAAGCTACTCACTATCACCTGAAAGGAGCGTACGCCCTTCCTGGCCCGACAAAAGTTTGGAGTCAGCAACAGATGTTGGGATGCTGACCTCAAGGTCCGGGGCTGGGATATAAGGTATAATTCCTTTTCTAATATACTGAGCCCCGCTGTTGTGAAGAGGCTTAAAGGCCAACACAAGAGATTTAAAGTCAACTCTGTTTTTTACTGATAACCAGTGTAGTGATTTCAGATGACTCGTCATGTGTGTTCTAGGCCCGACCATAGAAATTGTCCTGGCGGCTGAATTCTGAACAACCTGAAGACGGCTCAATAAGTACTTGGGGATACCTAAGTAGAGCACATTAGCATAGTCCAGCCTTGACATTATCAAGGCTTGGACCACTGTCTTTCTATGGGACAGTGGCAGCAAGGGGAGGAAATTCCTCATCATTTTTAACAGCCTAAAGCACATGCCAGCCACTGACTGAACCTGTGTCTTCATAGAAAGATCTGAATCCAGCATAACTCCAAGATTTTTGACAGTAGTAACAAGGCTGGAAGGGGCCGGTTGATCCTGGGGCCACCAATTCCGCCATTCATCATCCGGGGTATGTCCCCCAAAAAAAATTTCGGTCTTGGCGGAGTTGCAAGGTAATTGATTCTGTCGGAACCAATAAAACACGGTGTTCAAATACAGATGTAATTGGCTTTCATTAAAAGGCTTGTCTTTTTCATAGGTAAACAGAAGTTGCGTATCATCTGCGTAGGTAAGAACCCTGGCCCCGAGATTCTCTGCTAAAGATGCAAGAGGTGCCATATAAATATTAAAAAGAGTAGGGCTCAAAACTGAGCCCTGAGTCACTCCATCATTCAGCGAAGGGATATCAGCTGAGAAAGGTGGCGACCAGACAGATTGCTGATGGTCTTCCAAAAATGAAGAGAACCACCTTAGGACCATGCCCCCAAAGCCAAATTCCTTAAGCGTCTGAAGGAGTCGCCCATGGGGCACGGTATCAAAAGCCACCGAGAGGTCTAGCAGTATTAAAACTGCCTTAGCTCCTCTATCAAGGGTGTCTTTGATGCTTTCTGAAACCTCAAGTAAAGCTGTTTCAGTACTGTAGTTGGCCCTAAAACCCCACTGGCTAGGGTGAAGGGCATTGGTGGCCTCAATAAAATTTGTGGGAACTTTATTTACATGCTTCTCCAAAGTCTTGGCAAAAAAGGGAGCCATGTAATGGGCCTATAATTACTGGCTACAGTAGGATCCGCTGAAGGTTTCTTCAAAAGTGGTAAGATTTCCATCTGGCCGGAACCTGTCCACTGGACAAGGAGAGGTTCAGGACTTTATTTACAGCAGGGTTTAAAACTTCAGCAACAGCTGCTATTATTTTAGATGGACATGGATCCTTAGGGGACCCAGATTTTAGTGTCTTCATAATAGTGAGTGAGGTATCCAGAGACATCAGAGGAAACTCCAGCAAAAGTTCTACCCTAGGATCTTCCCTCAGAGAAGACCCATCATTCTGATTCAGGAAAGCAAGCATATCAAAGGTCTCTTGAATGGCCTTAATCTTGTCATAGAAAAATTCCGCAATCTGAATAGTCCATTCAAGGGTAGGAACGAAAGGACTCTGGATGACTTTAGGTGAAGCAAAGTCCTTTACAATCTTAAAGAGTTTCCTGCTACTATTTCTGGCCAAATCAATTTTAGTAATCAGGTATCTTTTTTTCTCATCACGTACCTTTAGATAGTGCGCTTTAAGTGCCTGTTTATATATATGTTTGCTCTCAGGGTCAAAACTTCTTCTCCATAAACGTTCCAAACATTTACAAGCACTCTTACTTTTCTTCAGTGCTTCTGTAAACCAAGGAGCAGAGGTATTTTCTCGAGAGGCCCTATGTATCTTTGGAGGAGCAATATACAATGCCCAATTCTGAAACCAATTTTCAAGAGCGAGTGTTGCATCTGCAAGAGACCCTTCTCCAAGGATAGGGTGATGGTCTAGTATTTCAGCCAGGGAGTCAGGTGTAATGAGCTAAAAAGATCTAAATTCTTTTATTTTTTCCCCGCCTTAGATCGAATCCTGATCAGGTCTTTCGCCATCCGAAATGTAAGCATAAAATGGTCGGACCATATCATGGGGAGGGGGTTGTCAAGAGCAATATGGCATGTGAAAAAGATCTTGTCCAGAATATGGGCTTTTTCATGGGTGAGAGATATTACATACGGCGTCATACTAAAGATGTCCAGACATTCACATAACTTCTTAGATTCAGAGGCTACCTTTTGGTCAAAGTGAAGGGTAAAATCTCCAAGTACCAAACATTGACTAAATCTAGTAGCAATAGGTTCTATGGCATGGCCAATGGTCTCCAGAAAATGGTCCAACGGCTCCGGTGGTCTATAAATAATTACCCCAGCAACTGACTGGTGAGTGGAGACTGATATCAGAAAACCTAAGCCTTCTGCTCCTTTGAGGCCAATGATGGGTATGGCTGGACATGGGAGGGAGTTCTTAAATATAATTGCTACTCCTCCTCCTCTATTGCCTGTTCTGTCTTTTCTTATAATCCAAAATTCTGAGGGTATGGCATTAGCCAGAGTGGGTTTAGATCCCTCATGTAACCAGGTCTCGGTAATGAACAGAATATCCGGCTTGGCTTCTAAAAGTAAGTCATAAATTTGAGATTCATGTTTCTTTATAGACCTAGCATTAATAAGAATGGCCTTAAACTTTTCCCTGGTCATATCCGTCAGGGGAGTTTGTAATATAGGGATATGGTCATTTCCAACTAAAACCCTTCCCTCTCTCCCACTGCCAGCAGCCGCCCAGTTGCAGGTGTTACATAGCAAATGATCAGAGTCAGCAGGTAGCTTCATAGATAAATTACATTTACTTTGGTTACCAATCTTCATAAGGCTGTCCCTTCTGTATTAGAGCCTTGAAATAGTCTTACCACTGTGACCTCCGAACGAATGGGCAGTATCTCGTGCGCCAGGCACTTCTGGGACGCTGACGGGCGCAGAGGGGCTTGCCTTTGGCGCGCCAGCGGCTCGCCCGCTACGCACTAACGCAGCGTCCCTTATTATTTCCTCCAGAGCGACTAGACCGCCCCACCGGAGGAAAAATGGCGGCTCGGGAGTGCAGTGAAGACAGTCTGCACCCGGTTCGAATCCCCGCCTGCTAAGCATTTCACACCACCCCCAAATCAATTCCCACACAGTTAAAAACAGTAGTTTCAATAAAAAGACTGGAAGGATTTTTTTTTTTTAAATCTGCAAATTAGACAGAGTTAGATCGAGCGTGTGAGCAAGTAGGAGCAGGGAAAAACGTCTGCTCTCGTCAAGGGTCGAGCGCGCTGGCTCAGCGTCCCTTTTTATTCCCTCCAGAGCGACTAGACCGCCCCACAGGAGGAAAAATGGCAGCTAGGGAGTGCAGTGAAGGCAGTCTGCACACCCGGTTCGAATCCCCACCTGCTAAGCATTTCACACCACCCCCAAATCAATTCCCACACAGTTAAAAACAGTAGTTTCAATAAAAAGACTGGAAGGATTTTTTTTTTTAATGTGCAAATTAGACAGAGTGAGATCGAGCGTGTGAGCAAGTAGGAGCAGATAAAAACGTCTGCTCTCGTCTAGGGTCAATAATAGCAATTCCATTGAACTATACCTCCAAAGATTCACAGACCCCAAATACGTTTAGTTAGTTTATTACAAAGCCAAGAACAGTTGAACGTACAGACACTTGAAGATGAGGGTGTAGAAATATATTGGAACTAATACAAAGCCAAACGTATGGGTGAAGTTACGGCAGTGCAACATGCACAGGATAAACAGTTCCAGTACCAGAATACAGAAGATGACAGCACAGACGTCGAGATTCTCACTCTCTCAAGGCAAGGCAGAAGTCCCTGGACACTGCCCCTAAATTCTATACATCAATTTCACAGGTAATATCCCAAGATGAATGCAGCATCAACATATCCATTCAAGCCACCTCTTTGTGAGTGATTTTCCATTAGGCTGCGATGCTCCCAGGCCTTGGCAAGATGGCCTTGATTCCCAGGCTTACTCCGATGAGAAAGTACAAACGTTCTTCAATATCAGTATCAATGTTCAATGTAACCTCTCCTCTGAAAGCCTAACTCCTAAAACAAAGACATTATTCTAGCTAGCAAGAATAAATTCTCCACCTGCAACAGAAACGTGAGAAAAACCAAATCCAACATGTACATGGAATTCACTATTAAATCTAATCGAATGCGAGAGCTTCCAGGGGAAAAATACAATTAATGCCTATAGCAGTCGGTCAACATGTCACATCTATAAAATGGACATTATTTACTGAGCACATCTAAGTTAGCTTTGTGTTTGGGAAAAATGGAAATGCCTCCAAATAATTTAGTGGAGCTGCTCACAGGGACACTCTATTTCGTAATATTTTTAGTCCAGCTTTCTCTTCAAAATATTTTCATTTTTCTGCTGACAAATATTCATGTATAAATAGTATGCCTGTGGGAAATAAAAGCCATCTGTGTTACTGCTGTTTTCTAAAACGATTTTCTAAAGTAGATACTCAACAGCAGTCAATCTATTTGTAGTTGCTCTATTTTATTGTCCCCACCGCCCTGCCCCCTGATAAACAATGTCTATTGAATAAACATGTTGAAGAATGCTTAGCTGCAAGGTGGCATCTTATTGTGTGTCATAGAACAACACAATTGTCAATACTGGACTACACTTTCTTCTTTTTCCTATGGCCTTTATGAATAAAACATACCGGTCCGTTTTAACAATTACGTCACTAGTTGATTTATTCAATTTATCAATAGTCACACTTATTTTTTTTTCAAAACTCAAAGATTTTTTGTGCATACAGATACAAAAAGATACAAATTATTACAACTTCTATACATAATATACAATTATATACAAATTTACAACACACCCACTCATGAATTTGGCCGATGCAAACATACCTCACTCAACCTCATACACATAACAAAAATAGAACATGGCCCTTTGTCAAAGTGACTAACTGTACAAAAGATGGAACAGTTTCTCTTAGTGGACTCTATTTCTTAAGTTATATGGATTGAAAGATCCAATCTCGAGTTCATCACAATATTCTTATATTTATTCTATTTGACAATAGGCCAGGTCGACGCGTTTCGAACCCGCTGATTGTGGGGTTCTCCTCAGGACCAATAATTTCTTTTGTAGTCAGGAAATGAAGTCCCTTGTGAATTTTGGAGTGTGTTCAAACAAATGACCCGTCTTTTTTTGGGGGCACCAAGGACTCCGGTTTAGTCGTGCTGGCACCAGGGGGTCTTAACTGCCCCTGTGTTCCGCCCTTCGTGTGTGTCGCGTTGCTCGCATTCACCGTAATGGGGAAGTGTGTGGCACTGTAGGTCTTTATCCAACAACACATTGCATTTGGGGACTTGTGGTTTCACTATTTAGTTAGATTTATGAGTGTAATTGTCCCAATATGTAAGATAATGCAGGCTAAAAAGCTGCACCCCGGAATAACTGAAGGTGTCAAACGTGGCATATTCACTTGTAAACTTCCCCTGCTGCATTGGGAGAGAGGTCAGCTGAGCTGGGTGCCTTACCCTACTCTGAAGCTGATCCTAGTCACAGATTCTGACTTAGTGCCAGCTCAGCTCTGATGTGCTGCCCCTTTAAAGGTTATGCTGATGCTGCCAGCTACCTAGGCTGGGTAGGGCAGGCTCATACCAAGTGGGACAGAGGCCAGATCTGTTCCCCCAGCAACTGCAAAGAAGAGGAGCCTTTCAATAGCATCAGAGCACCTAAGTGCCTATGGTGAAATTAAACGTTAAAGAGTGCTTAACGGCGGGTTTTAAGTTCCTAAATAACCTATATTGAGCTACTGTTGTTAATCTGCACATAAAGCTGTCCGCGCTGGCCCTATAAAGCTGTGCTGCAGTGCCCAATCTCCATTAAAATCAAACGTTCCATGATTCGGCAGACAGCAGGTAAACACTAGCAGACCCAGAACAGGAAATATATTAATTAACACATGATGGCCATCATGTAGCAGGCACTCTGATGCACTCCAGTCACCATTCTGAGCTCCGAAACAACAGGTTCATGTGTGTGATAATTGATTTACTTGAGGTGATGCAATTCAGTCTCCCAATTTGCGTTACACTAACCCTTGAAGAGTGACGCTTGGCAGGGCTGTATCTATGATGTAACAGCTGAACAATGAACGGGTGTCTATGGAAGGGGGAAGCCACTGAAAGCCAGGTTGAAAACAGGAAGTAGGCAGGAGTGTGAGGGTACTGTAAAGTAGTCATATCAAAGACTGATAGGAAGACTGAGAAGGAAGAGAAAAACCTGACCACAACTCGGGTCCTCCCACCTATACTCTTTACAGATGCTCCTATTCAGCCAAAGCGTATGAATATCTGTGGGGAATGGCAGTGGCCCCGCACAGCATTCTAATGAGGAGGGGGCATTCTATCATTTTATGTCACGCCACTGAGGACGCAAAGGGGGTAGAATATGGACAGGACGACATAAGCAGAGGTGGGGACAGGTGAGAATCACAGTCAATCGCAAAACAATGGAGGACACAATCTCATGCGTGGAGAAGTGTGGCTCAATGGTTAGAGCAGGCAGACCTTGATGCAGAGCTCTGGCCAGGGATCAGGGTTCGATTCCCGCCTCGGCGGGTCTCTGGC
Organism: Lissotriton helveticus; assembly: GCF_964261635.1. NCBI lineage: Eukaryota > Metazoa > Chordata > Amphibia > Caudata > Salamandridae > Lissotriton > Lissotriton helveticus. Next base: position 126,070,508 of record NC_136061.1, read on the forward strand.
TCATTAATTCCCCTGACTGGATATTCTCTCCTCAGTGCCTGTTCTGATCATGGGTCCCACGCTGCAACTCTGGGCAATAGCTTGCTTAGTCTCCACAACGGCACCAAAAGTGCTGGGAGGCCTGGCTGCACCTGGGGGGTGCCCAGGAGTGGACATTTCCCAGGAAAGCCAGGAAGGGTTCCTAAGCGGTATACTGACAGCGCCGGGACACCTCCGGTGGAGGTAGATGTGCGCTTTACAAATTCCGACATTTACATTTACATGCGTCTGAGAAGAAAAGTCTGACAACTCACAAGTGTGCACAGGGGCTTAGCTTCATATGGGGTGTTTGAGGTGTTACACTCCATAAGAAATCTATTCTATGGTAACAGTTTGGTATAGGTGCTTTCAGTTGGGTACAGTGAAGTGTCTGCCGGATTTCACTCTGGAGTTTTACTTGCACACTTACACAAAAACACATGCATACGCACAATCTCTCTCTTGCCTCTGTCATAAAACTTGGTTAGTTTGAAAACAATTGTGTTTTAAGCACCCAAAACAATCTCATTTCACTGCCACTTAAGCCCCCCTAGTGTCTAGTTCGTCTTATAATGTATTTTTGCATTATATGCTAGGGTGATTGTTGGGAAATCTAAAAGTAACTCCCCAACAATTTTACTGATCAAGTTACGCCCTTGAGTGTGCAAATAAGGCTGTCAAAGAAAGACCTAGGGAGATCCCTGCACCCAGTGGCAGTCACCTCGGGGTGCCTGCCATGGGTTGCGGGATGAATGCACCTCTGCACTTAAACGATGCGAGCAATGCATTCCGTTCGGAATGCATTCTCCCATTGTTAAGTATAGGATTCAGGTCACATCCTACTTGCAGGTCTGGCCAGGAGGTCGTTCGGTTCCAGTTCCTGACCAATGTCCGTCCGACATCGGAATTGGGCCCTCAATCTTAATACTTGGAGTGGGAAATTAGAGCATGTGACAGGCTTCGACATTTGGGAGTTTTGCATAGCTCAAACAATAACAGAGTTTTTGTTTGCGCTGTTATTAAATTGCGCTGTTATTAAATTGGCAATATTGAAATGAAAGTGCCTAAAATGAAATAGTGATTGCCTGTAACCATATATGCCAATAGGCCTGAATCACAAGATTGCCTCTGCTTCAATATAAGTCAATGGGGGAAATATTTTCTCCCGACTATTTCCACTCTTCCACTTGCCTACCCTAAAATGTTAGCATGTATGCTGTCTCCATTCGTATTTCGAATATTTGAAAGTCTAAAAAATATGCAAACTTGCACGATTCGTCTATTTCAGCATATTTTTGTCTATCCCTAAAGTTAGCCTCTCTTAGACTTGAAAGGATGAATAACAGGAAACGGCAGACCCCTCCCTCTCTTCTGCGCGCTGTGAGCTCTGCAGGTACGTGGCGGAGGGCACGTAGCTCGTGCGCACGTGGGGGCGCGCGGGCGCGCAGGTGAGAGTCGGTGCGGCCTTGATTCCCTTTGAAAGGATTACTCGACGATGAGCGTGCGTCTCACTTCGCACCGTTTCATTAAGCTGTCTCGATGAAAGCGCGGGAGAGATGGAATCAAACACACCGAGCTGGAAGCGGGGACACCTCGGGGTTACGTGACCGGCCCTGTGGACTAAATGGCGCCCCTAACGAGCAGCCAGTGCAGGATGCTGACGGACTTCAGTGCGCTATCAGTACGCCGCTAACACTTGCAAAATTTGCTTTTTCAGGTTGTAAATGTGCTCTTACTAGCTGTCATTTGGCCCCTTCCTGACTTTGATTTCAAGCCAGCTTTGGCAGAGCTGTCAAGTTTCACAACAACTTCCTGCAGGAGTGGCTAATCCAGTCCAAGTTTTTGTCGTAGCATTCTGTCATTTGTAGTCCTATTGATTCCATCATAGAATCAGAACTACAAGTCCCAGGATCAGTGGTGCTGGAATCATTTTCAGAGTGGGAGTGCTGGCCATCAGCGACACCTCACTAAGAAGATACTGTGAATCGCCCATGTCTGACTCAAAGACGAGCTTAGCAAATAAGGCACAGCGTAGGAGCTGTCTACTCTGGGAGAGTAGAGGTGCCGAGAAGTGCATTTTGGAGCACATTTCAACATTTTGCTATAAGGTTGTGTGGTAGGGTATTATGATTAGGGCTCTCAGTTTTATGGTATTTATATTTTTGTCAATTCGGTCTGTATTTACCCATATTTATTTTTTGCTGATTTTACCTGTATTTGTCCATATTTATTTTAGGTTTTGTGAAAAAATGAAGCTGAAATGTGTATATTTCTGCATTTATTTAACCAGTTAATGTGCACCTGAACGCCTGACAGGTTTCAATGATCTATACAGACTCAGATGGGAAAATATGCACTTGTAAGAAAATATGTACATTTTAGTATCAAGGATGTGCAAATCTACTGCTGTTTAAGGCTCTTTATAAAAATCCCTATATTTTTTTAACCCCTAGCCTGTCAATCCACACAGCTATTGTCCTGGCAGTCATGATTGACACCATATAGAATCACTCAAAAACAACCCAATTTCCGTCTTTATCAACATTTTAAAATAAATACAAACAGGAAAATAAATGGTTTTCTGTCTGTATTTATCTGTAAAAATAAGTAAAAACGGAAAACAGGGAGCCTTAATTATGATTTATAAAAAGCACAGTTCGTTACTATCTTGTTTGTATTTCGGGATTCGATAAAGACTCCAGTGGTCAGTTGGATCCTGAGATGCGACAGAGGACAGCGCGCTCTTCTACATGTAGAGAATGAACAAAATACACCATCTATACATACGTGTGATTTTATGGAACATGACTCGCAAAACACACTTTATTGTATTGAAATAACTACTGATGGCAAACTTAGTTTTGAATGGAGGCAGAGCAAGATCCTAATCACTTTTCTCACTATGATGGTATATAATAATGACTGACCTGGGAAACTCTGGTGTCTGGACGTGAATTGGTAAGTTGCCGTGAGCCATCCATCAGGTAAATATGTTTTTTTTTTATTAAACATATTTTAATTGGCATTGAACATATTCACAGATAAGCAGATACAGCCATTACAATTTTCTGTGCTTCCATTTTACTACAATATATCACACCAGCAGTGGACCCGGTCCCATTACACAATATTCGATCCCGCCACCCACCATTCCCGGTTAAGGATCACAGCACACACATTGTGTACAGGAATACTTAACCTTCCTGGTTACTGCTGTACTGATAAAATTCTACCTGCTGCAGTGTATTATCAAAACTTCATGTATCTATAAGTATCTGATGGTCCAACCCATCTCGAACAGGAGCTCCAATGGGGAGATTTCCCTTTAATGCCTATTAAACTCAACTATCAACGAACAAATAGTAGCATAAGATCTTCCAGGATCCGAGAAAACCAAATGGGGTGAGCGTAACGCTTGTTAGGTGGGGGTTGGGGTGTCAATCCAGTCATCAAGCATCAATCCCACTCATCCTGAGCACAGCAGAATGTTGAGAGTCCCAGAGAGCGTCCACCGTCTCTACCCCACACCTCTGCACTAATTCACCAGTCCCACCCCCTAATCTCCATCGCTGTTGCTGCCTGTTATTATCCCTTATTGATGGCCGACCCGCTGATCTGACTTCCCGGCCACAGGCACACATCCTTTACCTGTCTTAGAACCATTTCAGCTCTCTTCTTCAGCATCACGCTCCCGCTCTGGGTGTTCCCAGGTATTAAGGATCTCCCGTCATTGCTCTGCAAAGGGGCGCCTCCACAAGCCCCTTACCTCCTCCCTTGCCAAGGCCCTCCCCTGCACCCGCCAGTTTGCCACATCATGCTTCCAAACCCCCACAACTGGACCGGTAGCTGACTTCCACGCCATGGCTATCCTCCTCCTGGCCGACCTTCTGTTTAGGCAGACGGGGGAAGAGCCCCAACAGGCAGACCCCAACAGCCGGGTGCAGCTTTTGCCCCAGCGTTGTGGCTACTACCACCGCTACCTCATCCCATTACAGCCCCAGGTCAGGGCACGCCCATGTCATGTGTACAAAATCTGCGTATTCACAATCACACCTTGGGCAACCATGGGCCTCCCCACCATAAGCAACTTGGAGCTTATGGGGTGTCTTGTAGGTCATATGTAAGTAATGAAACTCCGTGTTTTTGAATCTCGTATTATGTGAGACCGTTCTGGGGTGCGCTAGAACCTTATTACATTCTAAGAACTCCCTCTCCAGCATAGTCTCCCATCGCTCACGCATACTTTACAGAGGGTTAAGAGTTGCCTCTGATGGTGAGCAGTATTGCCATTTCACCAGGTGATTAGCCATTCCCAGGGTCAATAAAGAATGTAAGACCGGGTGCGTTTGGGCCCCTCTCTGCCCCCACCCCACAGTTCGTTAAACATGCTTATCAGGGCCTCATTTTGGGGGAATTGGCCTGGTGGGAGGCCAGCATCCTCCACCAAGTCCTCGAAAGCGGTAAGAGTACTCTGTTGGTAGAAGTCCCCTACTATGTCCAAACCCGCCCCAGTCCAGGCTGTCAGCTGCAAATATAGTAAGTGGGTCCCTATGAGGCAATCCAACAAATGGTGAACCGGGGAATACAGGGGGATGTCCACAGTCTTAGCCACATATTGTTTCCAGCACCGCAGAGCCGTGGCCAGCAGCGGCGAGTGACGCCCCCGGGTTAAGCAATTTAACCAATAACAATTAGGAGCCCATTCCCCTCTTTGTCCAGCCTATGTCTTTCAGCCTCAACCCCTCCAACCATTGTTCAACCCACTGTAGCTGGGAGGCTAGGAAATATAATTCAAAGTTTGGCACTCCCGGGCCACCCTCCGTCATGGGGCGATGTAAAGTTGCTAAGGACAAGAGGTGTGGCGCCGCGGCCAGGGGACTGACTCCGGAATATGGGGATCACGGTTCGATCCCCGGCACGGGCGGCAGATTAGCCCAGCACCATGTGACTCTGGGTAATAGCTTGCTTAATCTTCCCGACGGCCCCCAGCGCCTAGAGACCCTAACGGGTGATTGTGCGCTTTACAAATGTGGATATTAAGGACACCCTTCGTCTTCCCGTAACCCAGGTAAGGCCCCTCAATAGTGAATCCAGTTAGCGAAACCAGCAAGCAGGCACTGTAATTGGGAGATTAATAAAATATTATAATAAACGTGAGAGCATAACCATCTTGGATAGGGAAATCCGAGCCAAGTAATCGCCATGAGCACCAGAAAGGGACACAAGATCTAAGAGATTGGAGTGCCCTCCCAAGATTACCTTCCTGGAGATCTTCAAGGGAGTGATAAATATGGATCCCTAAGTATCTAAAGGCTGATTGTGCCGGTTAAGCTCCACAGGGAGTTCCAGGAGGGTGGGGCGGGGTGGGGTGGGGTGGGGGGGGGCTCGGGAAGAGGGGGCAGGAGAGTGACGAGGTTACAAAAACAAATAGGTCTTGCTCCTATTGACCTTTGAGCTTAACACGTGTCCGCTAACTAGATCAAGAGATCATCCACATACAAAGAGATAATATATTTCTTGCCCTCGTATAGACACCCCCGGTCCCTTCTAGCCTAAACATCACAGCCAGTGGTTCGATCAGCCCTGTCTGGTACCTCAGAAGATTCCATATTGATGGAATACAGTCCTACCTGCCCGAACCCAAGCTGTGGGGCCCCAAAAAGTAGTTTCACCCACCGCAGCCAAACATTCCCAAGTCCCATTTACCCCATAGTCTCAAACAAATAGTTCCACTGTACAGGGTCAAAGGCCTTCTCCAGTTCTATTGATAGAAAGGCTGCCTGTGGGTCCCCTGGATGGAACAGCACTGATTACAGTCTCTGCCAATTAATGGACCTGTTCCAGGAAGGGATAAACCCGCTTTGGCCATGGTGGATTAAAGTAGACTGGAGTTAAGAAAGAGCCATAATCTTACTGAGCAGTTTGAAATCCATGATAAGCATGTAGAGCGGGCGAAAGTCTGCCATGCAGGGCACTGGGGCTGTAGTCTTGGGGAGTGGAATTACTACTTTGTCATGCATACAGTTCGGGAGAACCCCAAGCCACAAAAATTCAGCATAAAGGGCTACCAATCGAGAAGCCAGTGCTGGGGTATAGGCAGTGTAAAATTTTGCAGGGAGGCCGTCTGGACCCGGGGTTTTCCCAGCAGTCATGCTTTTAATAGCAGCACAGACTTCCTGCTTTGTCACTGGTCCTCCCAGCACAACCTGTGCCTCGGGGTCCAGCTCTCGAAGCGGCAATGGGTTCAGAAAATCCCACTGATCCCTTAATGAGCCTGGGGGTGGTGCGCTGTATAAGCCCCTGTATTGGTCACAGAACAGGGCGTAAATTGCTTCTGGGTCATAGAGAGTTTCACCATACCCATTCCTCACCTGTGTGATCGGGGACCCACGGGATTCCGCAGAACTAGGCATGCCAACAGTTGGCCAGAGCTCCCCTCATCCTCCTGCACTTTAGTGAGGTACCCTCTATAGTCGTGACACTGTACCCACTCAAGAGCATCGCTGTATAGCGCACACGCATCCTGAGGGAATGGAGGCTGAGGACCTGGAGGGTCTCCTCCAGGTCATCAGCCTCCATTCCCTCAGTTTTGCCCATTTGATGTAGCCTATCCTCCAAGGCCCTCAATTCTATTTGTAATTCCTGTTGTAAGCCTATCGATTGTCCTAGGCTATGTCCGCGCGCCACAGTCTTAAATGCCTACCACTCCAGCAGTCCTGTGAATGCTGATTGCGCATAGTCAGAGAAATAATTGTCAATGGCGGTCCTTGGGGTTTCCCTAAAGCATACATCTTCCAGTGCTCGTGGATCGAGCCCCCATAAGGAGATCATGTGACAGAGGCTTGAACTTGAGAAACAGAGGGCTATGGTATAATATTGTACGTCCCATATATTCAGTGTGGGGAATGGCATGCTGTTGTATTCATTGGGTTTCCTTTTCACTTGTTTATCTTGAGCTTGCATTCTATGTTCTATATTCTTGTTGGGAATTCTATGGATAAGCGGTTGGGAGCCAGTGTTGGAAGATACCGTTGCCTGGTGGTTGTATAAGCTGTTCTTCTACTATACCTGGAATAAAACTAAAAGAAATACAACACGCTTCCTTTTCGTGTTACTTCATAAATATTTTGGCGACAGTTGGGATCCTTCTAAGACCATAGAAGAAGAAGACAGCGTTCACCTAGCTTCAAGGTATTTTTTTTAATTTATTTTTGTGCGGGAAAGCACCAGCGGCTGTTTTATGTATTGTGCTTCTGATTGTGCTGTGAAGCATATCGACCTATCGGCACTTATAATACAAAAACTTAAGGAAATATTTAATAAAGCTAACCGTCAATTTTTTTTTCTCGAGCGTTGGAATTCTATGGATAAGCGGTTGGGAGCCAGTGTTGGAAGATACCGTTGCCTGGTGGTTGTATAAGCTGTTCTTCTACTATACCTGGAATAAAACTAAAAGAAATACAACACGCTTCCTTTTCGTGTTACTTCACATGCCAAGGGCATGAAAGCACAAAAAAGCATCTAGACGTGTGTGTAACTGATACATAGGCGAGTAAAAGGAGTAGTCCCTCTTGTCTATATGTTGTGTCCTCCAAATATTCTCTAGTCTCCAATGTCCCATCAATCTCACACCCAGCTGCGCTACGGTGGGCCTGGGACAAGAATGAGGTAGCAAATATCTGTCCTTGTCATCTCTGTCACAGTTTCTCCACCTCACTCAGGATAAGATGTTTCTCCGGCAGCATAGCAATCTGCACTCCCCGCCTCCGTAAGTATCTATGCGCATTATGCCGTTTAGTCGTGGACCCCATCCCCCTAATGTTCCACGTTATACACTTTAGTGTGTAATGCTTTGTGGCCATTCACCGTTGACCCGTCCCCTTCCACCCCTCTACAATAGGAAAATGCAAAGCCACCCATACATAGAAAACAAACTGAAGGAGATAAAAATGAATAACACCTCCACACGTTAATTCCCCTTCCCAAGAGCAGCCTGGCAACAGCCAGCAGCCCAAACCATGAGTAACCCATCGGTTTTCATTAGAGGACCCAGACCAGGGGTAGCTGCAGCTTTCCAAGAGGGGGTAGTCTGAAGTCCAAAGGTGGCAGTTCCCACATCAGCCGTGCCAGCCCAGACCCTCAACAGTTGTTCAAGAAATCTGCCCAATTCACCAAACCTAAAGTGCTGATATGGGAACTGCTTTTGTATCGCTCTACACTGCAAAATGTAAAGTATAATGTTGACTGATTCTTAGGTGTTATTTCATGCTGCTGTTGGGACAGGGTAAGGGGGGGTGGGTAGGATACTGAGTTCACTAATAAGGGAGGGTAAAAAAACAAAAAACAACATTGTTATATCAACGATATGAGCCAATATTGTTACAATATATGCTTTAATGTTTTGCTATGATGCATATATGTGATCTAATAAAAATAAATTAAAAAAATAAATCTGCCCAATTCAAAGTCAGAATGTTGGGCCACCAGGTGGGTGCTGCCTCTCTCCACTGCTGTCCCGTCAAATTACATGATCCGCCATCCCCGGGGTAATATCTGGTAACTGTCCACCTGCAAGAACTCAGATTCCTATTCTCCTGTCCCATTCACAGATGAGGAGCCAAACTCTGAGGCACTCTCCGACCCCTTCATTATCTTCGCCATCGCCTGAAGGGCAGCAGCCCTCTACCTCTCAGTTTGTGATGGATTGGATTTCTTTGCTGAACCCCTTCGGGAACATCGATGGGACCTCTTTCTTAATGTCCGTTCCTGTGGGGGAGCAGCAGAGTTTCTGGGGGGCCGCGTCCTAGACCTATAAGCCTTGATCCATTCCCAAGCCGCCACCGCCCATGGGTCTTCACAAAAGTGAGCCGTCCCCTCCAACAATAATCAGAGCCTGGCAGGGAACATTAGGGAGTACTGCAGGCCATCCTCCCTCAAAGCCCTCTTGACCATGTAACCAGGAAAAATGGAGATCTTACCGTTGTTCACCATAAATGAACCTGCATGTCTGGCCTTGTGTAGCAGTGTATCCCTGTCCTTGTAGTGGGGGAGCCATGCCACCACAGGACGCAAAGGATGCCCCGGTGGGTGTCCAGCACTCTAGACTCTGGTTCGAGGGTGTAAAAGGCTGAGAGGCCTCCTGGAGCCACCACCGTTTTAAGCCAGTGTTCCAAGTAGGTGATCATATCTGTGGTCTCCACTCCTGCAGACAGCCCAACCACCCTAATATTATTCCGCCTGTTGCGCCCTTCGGCATCCACTTGTCTGCGTTCAAGTGCATGGAGCCCATCCGTGAGCTCCGTGACCTGGAGGGACGTTGTTCGCTGCACAGGGCGGAGGTCCACAAGGGAGTACTCTGCCTCCTTGACCCTCTCTGCAAGTTTATGGTGTTCTTTCTGAAGCAGCCTCACTGATACTGTGCTAATGTCCCGTTGCAAGTTGGCTTCAGAGTCAGCAATGGCTTCAAGTATTTTAGTTAGTTGTAGCTGCACTGGATCATCCAAGGACCCCGGGCCTTGCCTCTATACATTTGGTGCCTCCTAATACTCATGAGGTGCAACCGCTGGTCGCAGCCTAGTCATGCCCATCTCCACAGGGAAGATTGCCAAAATTAATCGTAAATAAAAAAATAAAAGTAGGGCGTCAGCAGAGATTGAGGACACAAAGTGAGGCAGCCCTAACTGAGTGTACCAACAATGAATAGGTCAGCAACTGTTACACCAGGTGTAGGGGCACCACCACTGTCCAGAGAGTCCCAGAGCTGTTCATCATAAGGTCAGGCAGTCTTGGCCTACTCTAATGTGCCCTGTCACCTACTGCATGGGCTACTCAGAGCTCATGCAGGGTTTAAGCAGTGTCAGTGAGCAGCTTCCTCCTTCAATGGCAGGCCCCAATTGGTCACCTGTCCTCTGCACAGTTCAGGGGTGACGTGGCCTCCAACCAGAGGTAGAGACTATGGGGGTCATTAGGATGGCGGGCGGGTTGCCCCCGCCAGGCTGGCGGTAGCCACCGCCAGCCTGGCGGGGCAATCCGCCCGCCATCCTCAACTAAATAACCCCCCGCCATATTAGTATGGCGGGGGACCGCGGCAGACAGAAAGACCGTCCGCCGCTTTTCGTCTCTGTCAAGATTAAAAAAGGAAGCTAATTTGAAAATTCCTACCTTACTCTCTTTGGTGTTTCAGCAGCCCAGAGATTAGCCACTGTTCTGTACTTGAGCTCTACCAGGGCTAGCCGATCGTGTTTTCATATATGTAACCCATGCAATTCTTATTTCATTGACGTTGCTTACCACGCTGCATCATTTTTGCCTCCCTGTCATTTTAAGGGGCTAAAGCTGATTTTGTGCAGTCTTCCTCTGCTCCTGCCAACGTTTTGGTTTATCCCCCCCAACAATATTACCAATTAGCGCTTACCAGGTAAAGTAAAGCTGAATCACAAATGCAAGTTATGTGATAAATGTATAATTTTCTGCACACATTTAAGTTTTTGCTGTTTTAAATAAGTTCCAGTATGTACTATAAAATACATATACACCCTTTGCACCTTTAGTGCGCTTTAAATTAAAATCAATATGACATAGTTAAAACTGAGAAATAACACGTCCATAGAGGAAAATAAATGTGACAGTTTTCTATACAAGATTAAGAGACAGTGTGCTACATTTGTACCTCCCCTTTTGTGGGTACATTTTGAAGTAGTACAAAAATAAAATAAAAATGTATTTAAATGAATGTGGATAAAGGTTTTCACACTGGCACCTTCTTATTTCAGGTAAGCAAAGAGTTTCATTTGGGAAAAAGTAACAGCAGTTTATCATGTGAAGTTGTCTGACACCACACCCTCTGTATATGACCAATCAGCAAGTACTTCAAAATAAACCACCTCTAGTTCTAGCATCATTGCCCAGAAAGGGGAGGCTAAACCTGGACTGGGTGAGTTGTTCATGCATGGAACTGAGAAACTTGAATGCTTTGCTCTGTGTATTTTAATCATACTGAAAACTGTAGTGTCACTGTTCCTGTTATAAATGTGGTGCAACAGGTCTATATACTCTCTGCTGTTGGGTAAAAAATACAACTGCTGAAAGGCAGCTTCATTAGATGGGCCAGTTGTCCTCAATGCCTCATTATTGCCTGATCCATATAAAGGCCTTACTGGGGTCCTCTGTTCACCATACACCTCTTTTTACCATATTTAATTCCATCTTTTTCCTTTTTCCTTCACATATTTTGAAGAAGAAATAGCTCAAAACATATGAACTGGTCCAGTAAATGACCTCTCCTTTATACAGTTTAGAATGATCCTCGTACAGATCTGATGATTAGGAAACCCACTGTTATCATTGTCAGCCATTCTGTGTACAGACTTGAGCATCCATTCACTTGCACTCCTTGGACAGCAACACTTAGATAGATCCAAAACGTTTAATACCACAGAAAATGTTCCATGTTTATTACTTCAGGAGGAGCAAAGCTGAGGTTGTCAGATGATTTGGTCACAGGAATGTTCCTCTTCCAGTTCTGTGTTTTTACTTACTAAGCAAGGCATTCTATGGTGTTGATTTGTCGCAGTTGAACCAATTTACCTCACAGCAATTATGGTTTAAAGGAAAAAACATCTGGGTTACTTGTGGAGATCTTCATTACTCTGAGCTTTAGGCTTCCTTGCCTCAATCTGTACTTTACGTGATGGGAGCTGCACCTCACAACAGCTTTCAGACAAATGAAAAAAGACTAATACTCCTCTAAACAATAGTCCTACTACACGTCACCTTGTTGTAAGCAATCCCTTTCCTATAATACCATTATTTTCCGAATGCACTTCTTGAACCTACGAAGCTGAATCAATAAACCTATAAATATCATATTATAAATATCATATTAAATATATTAAATAAATATCAAATATCATATAAATAAATATCATATTCCTAAATGTCTGGATTGTGAAGGATGGATTGTGAAGGAATTAGGGGGGGTGTCACCAAGTAGAATTAGACGAGCAAGACTAAGGTTCAGAAAAATTATGATTACCCGCAAATAATCCAGACATTACCTCCTCGCCTTTCCTCTTCATTGCAATCTGTATGAGGATGTCCAAGTAACTCAAATCAGACATGATGCAGAAATTATGCTTAAATGTATTTATTAACAGAAAAAAAGAAAGCACATTAAATCTAGGACAGGGGGGGTGTCACCAAGTAGAATTAGACGAGCAAGACTAAGGTTCAGAAAAATTATGATTACCCGCAAATAATCCAGACATTACCTCCTCGCCTTTCCTCTTCATTGCAATCTGTATGAGGATGTCCAAGTAACTCAAATCAGACATGATGCAGAAATTATGCTTAAATGTATTTATTAACAGAAAAAAAGAAAGCACATTAAATCTAGGACAGGCTCACCCATTGATCAATAGCCCTGAAGTGTTGGCGATTTGGCCAATCTACTCTATGTAAGTGTATGATTTTTACCCTTACCAAACAGAACAATCAGTTAAATCAAAGTTATGAATTTTTACAGATTTATGTGAAAATAGTGCCAAAAAGCACAGAACACCACTCATGGCTATCTTGTCGAGCGAGACTGGTAGAAAGTCACAAGTTGAGACCAACCGCAATGGAGCGCGGGTCATATATAGGAACCAAGTTAGCCCTGCTGAAAAAGTTGCCTTCTCAGTCCAGTGCAATCAGAGGAGGCATCACAAGCTTTTCCCTTGCAGTTCGCGACGTATCCTTCTGGAGACTATATGGACCCTAATTCTTGTCCCTGGCGGTCTCTACTTGTGAGATACTATATAAACCAATGAGAATTAGGGATGCTGATCTTGTCATTTGATGGTACCCCTTGGGTTAGTCACATAAAACTGTCGACCTCTTGGTCAGAGAGGAGTAAGGGTAGAGCGCTTAAGGTCGGGACCATCTGTCATTAAAGGTCATCTTACTCACCTGTCACGCCACCTCCCACTATGTGTCACCAGATATACCTGTGAGTCAGCGTGTGCAGAGATCAGCACCAGGTTGCAGAGTTGATTGTCTGGGAACAGCTTGTGTCCTGGTTTCCTTTCTACTGGTTAATTGTGACCAAGGAGCCAAAATATTACAAGTCTAGGAGAGACACATATTCATTATACCCTCACTATCATTCACAGATATTCACAGAACATTGCACAACATTACTTGGTATTCTTCTCTTATAGATTACCCCCGTAGCCTTTAGTCACGTTCACAAATGTTTCTTCACATTTGCTCAATGTCCTCTTTGGTCCTTTGTTTAGTCTTTTGTCTAGGTGTTGTTGCGCATCGTTGTTAACACAATGGCTTGAGAATGAAATAAAAGTTATGAGGTACCTTTATGTCCTAATACCTTGATGCGGTGACTGTAGGTTTTGTCTTGGCCTAAGGATGAGAAGCATTCAGGATTACTCTAGAGTAACATGTTGTCTTTTCTGTTGCAGGTACCTGATTAAATGTGTTGCTGAGGTTGAAGTACGGGTGAAGAAACAGGACGCTGGCGTCAATGAAACCCAATGACATATGAGGACTTTGTTTCTTTCTGAGAGTCTCAAGGCAAAGTAAGGCCTCTGGTCCCAGGCATGGTTTAAGTACTCAACCACGCCAAAGATGGTCGTTGAGACTTGAGATCTCGCGGGATCTTGGTCAACTTCTGCGGTTCCAGACAGGTAAGTACAACAATAAAGCAGAAATGGGTATTGGTGTTGAGAAACTCGGGGACGGGGGACTGAGATGTGCTGGTCATGATTAGTGTGGTTCAGGGTGCTGAAATATGCACAACAATAAAACACAGAAATGGATATTGTGGGTGAGAAACTCGGGGCTCAGGTATGCCCTGCAGGTCATGATTAGTGTGGTTCAGTGGTTGAGATATGCAGGTCTGACTAGTGTGGCTCGTGGGGCTAACATACTTGGGTCATGACTATTTTTGCAATAGGCTGGTTGAAAGGCTGGGATTAGAACCGTTGTGGCATGTAGCGGGCACTGTAGTGGGGTGAGTCTGTGGCAAGTTGAAACCTGACAACGACCAAGACTTCTATTCATGGAGGAAGGGGCTGTGAGGAGCAGAGAGAGCGTGGCACGCATCCATCGAAATAGTGCAAAGGGCTGTGTAGGCGTCCCAGATGGTTGTTGCTGTAGCCCAAAGACCCTGTCGGCGTCACCGACCATCGGGGGAGGAGCTTTGCATTAGTCCTCACAGTGAGATATCGATGCTGTTGAACTTCGTGTTGGTGGACAGTGGGAGCGGCAAGTTTTTGGGGCCAGCGGGCCTGTTCAGAGGTCGCAAAGACCCCACAAACTTCGATTCAGTTCCTCTGCAGCCACACCAAGGTTCCAGGACCTGAGGGAAATCCCTTGGGGGTCAAGGGGATACTACATCTGAATCTAGGTGCTGGTTTAAGTGGTTGGGGAGCCTGTTATGTCTCTGTGGCTCTGAACAGAAGTTCAGCAAGGCAGTATTCCAGCAGAGTGGCAGTCCTTTCAGCAGTCCTTCTTCCTGGCAGAATCTCCACAGGTCCAGAAGTGTACTGAAGAGTTGGTGTCTGAGGTCCAATATTTATACCTGGTGTCTCCTATGAAGCAGAAGAAGCTTCTAGAGGTATCCATTTGACGAGCAGAAGTTTCTTGCCTCCCCTGCTATGGCTTCTGACTAACTACAGGGGATATGCAGCCCTTTGTGTGGAGGCAGGACACAGCTTACTCAAGTGTAAGTACTCTCCCCCAGATTCATCAATGCAGCATTCTGCGAATTCCAAATTGCGAAAATTACCGAATCGCAATTTAGAATTCGCAGAATGGCATTCATGAAGAAATGTGATAAAAAAAAGCGAATCGCAATCGGCCGCAATTGCCGATTGTGATTTTGCCACAATCGCATAAAATTCGCATAATAGGCCGTTTTCCATGTTGAAATTGCGATCTCGCAATTACCGAAATCGCAATTTGCGATCTCGCTAACTGCGAGATCGCAAAAACGGGAAGTCACATTTCGAGCCCATTGATGACATCACAACCAGAAGTAGGCTGTTCCCTCCCTCATTCAGATCCCAGAGACTGAAAGTGGAAGCAGTACTGTGCAGAGCTCCACTACAGCCAACTTACAGCACCACAGCAGGACATTAACAACCATCAAAATGTGCGAGGAAGCAGCAGGGAGCAGTGCCCCAGGGAGGAAGAGGAAGATAGTTTTCGGAGCAAGAACTTGAGTTCCTCATTGAGGGAGTCTGTAAGGACCACGCCCGCCTTTTTGGCAAGGACTCCTGGAGGGTGCCGGAGGCTGACAAGCGCCGCATCTGGCTGCGCATCCGCGCCAAGATCAATTCTGTCGGGGTGACCCAGCGGTCAATAGACGATTTAAAAAAGAGGTGGTACGACCTCAGAGGGCGTGCCAAAGAGAGAATCGCGGAGATGCTGGGGGAGTGACTTGCCACCGGTGGAGGAGAGCCCCCAGCCACACCCAACACTCCACTGGAAGACCTCGTGAAGGACACTCTGACTCCTGAAGCCTGCGTGGGGGTTACCAAGCTTGACTCGTCCCGACCCACACAACCAACCCAAGGTAAGCGCCATGCGACTGCGACCCCGTCCCTTTACAATGCCCATGACTTCTGAGCTAGCTATTTGACAACCCCAGTAATGCAGCCCAACACAGCCAGACCTGTCAATTCCAAGTAATTCCAAACGCCAGTCAGGGAAAGCAAGCCTGAATGCATGTAGCAACATCTCATGTGCAAGACACATATCATTAATCATGCACCCATTTACATCACAGGTGCATCTGACCATCCCAGCACCGACAGTGAGGCCCTACATATAGAGGAGATCCCGAAGGACACCGAGGGAGAGGGCCAACCCGCACCACGACCAGGCCCATCTCAGCCACCTGCAGCAGTACCACCACCACCCCATGTGGACAAGACTACCCCTGCAGCCACGGTTGCCCGCAACCACCCAACTGACACCCACGGCAGTGGTACAGGCCACACCACCAGCAGCCAGGAGGCAGACAAGGCGCACAGCCGCAGTAAGATCGCAGTCCAGCGGACAGACACGCCAGCAGCGTGACGCCTCAACACGCGCCGGCAGGGCTGTCCATGTAAGGGATCCTGGCCTGGCCATTGAACGCCTCATGCTCGCGGTACATAAGAAGCAGGCGTGGCACTTGGCAGCCATTCACCTGCAGCTGCATAAGACCGCCCAAAATGTTGGACAGCTCACGGAATGCATGCAGGGCATGACCACAGCTGTTCGTGAGAACAGCCAGATCCTGGTATCCCAGCAGAATATCACCCGCCGCCGCCACCGCCAGCTGCTGACCCGCCTGTCAGCCTACACCAGGTCAAATCACATCATTGGCAATGCCACCTCGCAACTTTCCCGCCAGTCACTTGCAATGCAGGTGCAAATGGTCCAGTGTTGCCAGGACGTTGCCAGGGCACTAGAACAGGTGACAGCAGCAGTGCATAGTCTGCAGCCAACTGCCCATGGTGAACCAGGAGGGGGTGATGATGCCAGCGAGGGAACATCAAGCCACAGCAGCATGTCCTTGCCGCCGGTGACTGAACGCCGCCGCAGCAGCAGGCCCACTGCAGCATCACGGGCCAACACTGTTATAGAGGAGCCAGAGAGGCGACTGGGTGCGTCTGGACGGAGGCGCCAGCGACACTTTTCACTCTGCCTGCAGGGCCATGCTGATTCTAGAAGCAAGCCCTCTACCCCTGCATGGGGAAGTATGACGCAATACTGTTCTCATGTGAAATCATGGACAACAAAGGCCACATTATTGTGAATTAACAATAAGATTTTATGGTCTCACGTAAATCCGACTCATGTCATTATTACATTTGTCATGCACGAGTGCAGTGTTGTGTGGGGGAATGGGTGCACTAGAAACAGTTCATTGTGATATGGTTGCGGCGCCTGTGTTCTTTTGCAGGGTTCTCCCCGCGTGCATGACGCACATGTGCAGGTGGGCGGTTGTCCCCTTGCCAGAAATCCCTACAGGTATCCTGCGCGTGGTAGCAATGTTGTGGAGTATTGCACACATGGCCACGATGCGGCAGCAGACCTCAGGCTCGTATTTGAGGGCCCCACCAGTCTTGTGAAGTATGCAGAATCGGCTTTTCAAAAGCCCAAATGTCCTCTCAATGCAATTTCTTCTGCGTATGTGTGCAGCATTGTAACGCCATTGCTGTGGTGTTGCAGGGTTGAGGTATGGGGTGAGGAGGTACTCACGGAGACCGTAGGCGCTGTCACCTGAATGAAAGAAGAACAGGGTGAGTGCCTGTTATGCGCAGCTACATGGTAACAGTGTACTATTTGGTGGCATGTGTACTTACCTAGTAGGTGTCCTACGCCAAAGTCTCCCCTGGCCAGTCGTGTGTGCATGCCGCTGTGCCGGAATATGAAGGAGTCATGTGTGCTCCCCGGGTATTGTGCCACTATGTCCGTGATGAATGTCTCAGCATTGCACACCATCTGGATATTCAGGGAGTGGTAGGACTTGCGGTTCAGGTACATGTATTCTGTATGTGCAGGTGGGCAGATGTGGATGTGGGTACAATCAATGCATCGTATTACATGTGGGAATTGTGCAATGTTGTAGAAATGAAGCTTGGTTTCATTCAAGTCCTGTTGGGTGGTCGGGAATGAGATGTAATGGTGTAGCCGGGTCAGCATTGCCTCCAGGAAACTCCTTAGTCAGCGGGACATGGTGCTCTGGAATATCCCCCCTGCAACAGCAACTATCCCCTGAAAGCTTCCGGAGGCCAGTAGGTGCAGGCTGCACAAGACCTGGACATGGGTGGGCACGGCATTGGTCCTCCTTGTTGGGTGCTGCATCAGGGGGTCTAGGTCCCGGATCAGCTTCATGTTCATTGCCCCATTCAGGCGGTACTTGGAGTAAATTTGCTCCGCAGTTTGTCCCAGAAGGGTGATCCGCTGACGGAATATTCGGTCCTGGATCCTGCGTCTGTTCCGTGCTGCAGCCTGGAGCCTTCGCCGCCTCACCACCATGTAGAGTCCTGGCATTGTGAGAGTCCTCATGCTCCTACTGTGTCTCCTTAAGTATGTTTGGTCAGGCCTGCACCTGTGGCTAGTTAACTTTTTTTTTTCTTTCCTTGGTTACCACCTGGTTTGGGTTCTCCTCAAATTGCGCGTCGCCAACAGCAATTTTCTGATTTATCGCAATTTGCGAGTTTTTATGAATTGCGTTAGCGATCATTTAGCGAGTTCGCAATATATTTTGCAGAATCAAAGGATCCTCGCTAAATCTGATTCGCTATACGGGTTGCTCCTACATTCTGCTAATTATTTTGCGATTTCGCAATTTTATTTTTGCGATTTCGCATTTTCTGTCATTTTCTTATCTTGAATTGCTTTTCTTTTAATTGCGATCGCAATAGCTAATTAGCAGCTATTGCGATCGCAATTTTGTTTGATGTATCTAGCTGTCTGTCTTTAATCCATCAATTTAATCTAACTGGAATTCATCCAGTTTTATTTCTGCATTAACCTATCATGTAGGTTAGATGTTGCTCTTTGAAACTTGCAATAACTTGGGGATCATAGGCGTAAAAAAAAAATTAAAGCCAAATTATTGGATCAAGTGTGTCAAATTGACTAAGTACAAGTTAAAGTTTCAGCGCCATGAAACCGTTTGGTGTACCTGCGCTTTACAAGACTCTTTAACATAACATTTACTTAACAAAGAAGAGTGGAGCTCTGAGGAACACTATTGGAAGATTTCCTTAATGAGGATTCTTTGTCAAAAACGTCTGCCAGTCTCTTCAGAGCTACACCTCTGATCCTAATACCCTGAAGTCTCATAAGAATAATATTGTGATTCATGGTATCAAATGCCGCAGGTAGGTCATGTAGGATTAATGTGGTTGTCGTATCTGAATCTGCCAATGTCATGAGGTCATCCAGCACTGAGACAAAAAAAGTTCAGCTCTGTGCTATAGCCTTCCTGGGAGCCCATCTGTGCTGCATGTCGCTATTCGTGGTAAAAAAACCTCGTAAGCTGATGCAACACCACCCTCTCCAATACCTTACTTAAGAAACTTAGTTGGAAAATTGGTCCATAGTTAGAGAGGACCTCAAGATCATATCTTACTTTTTTTTTATAATTGGGAAACCAAAGCTATTTTAAAAATTCTGGAACTAAGCCTTCTTCCAGGATGTATTTAAAGTAGCCCTGGACCAGCTTGAGTCAATCGATAGGTATTCCATATCCAAGCTATCTGACAGGCTAAGGTCATACACTTTTTTAATACACACATTCAACGCATCCAATGAAGATAAAGTCAGTAATTGTAGGACCCTCATAGAAACTGGTATTCATGATTGCATCGTGGGTTGTAACAGGTTTTAAAGAGGCTTGAATGTCTATTATCTTCAAACAAAAGCCCGCAATCTGATTCTCCTTAGAACTGGTATCTCGTTCATGTGCAACAGGATTTAGTAGATTTTTCAATATTGAAAACGGCGTCTGCGAAACATTGGGCGCTTTCAGGATTTTATGTGTGTAAAAATATACCTTAGCTGATCTAATTGCTCATTTAAAGCTCTTCTTAACAGTAATTCATTCGCATTACTTGGGGCATAATCACATCGCCATTAATTTTCCAATGTTCTCAAAGTTGATGTAATAGAAAGAACTTTATGGAAAAAGACACCAACGTCTGGAAATTAATTAAAAACGAGAAACGGAACGTATTTGCAAACAAAGGAGTAATTACAGATGCATGCAATTCGAATTGGAAAGTTTAATGTGAGCAAGGAAATTAAGTTGTCCTCCTAATATTGTGAAAACATAAATGTACATTCAATTATTCTAAATTTGAGTAAATTACATCATGGTTATGCTGAAAAGCTGGCAAGGATTAACCCCCGTGGGCAATCCTGGTCTACACTGCAATTGCTGAAAATGGGACATTGAGAGTAGCCTGACCTTTCTTATCAGCTGCGTTCAAAAGCCTTACAAGGTGAGGGTATCCAGGTGCTGGGGACCTTGCAGCAAAGGTGAGTTCAGTTGAACAGCCAGGTCTTGAGCCCTTTCCTGAAACCAGCAGGGAGGATGAGGTACGGAGGTGGAGAGGGAGGTCATTCCAGGACTTTGCAGTGTGGTATGAGAAGGAGCATCCTCCACTGTTACTTCGGCAGATGCGGGGGGGTGTGCGAGGGAGAGGGAGGCAGAGCGCGGGTGTCTAGAGGGTTGATGGGAGTTCAGGCGGTGGTTGATTTATGCTAGGTCTTGTTTGTGTAGGGCTTTGTAGGTGTGGATTAACATCTTGATTTGGCATCTCTTGTGGACGGGGAGCCACCGGGTGAGGTGGATGTGAACAATGTGCGATGGGTTTGTGCAGTCATTCAAAGTGAAGGGAACCAGTGGAGAACGTGTGCTGACCCATTGCCTCATGGTGTAGTAGGTAGGATTAAACCAAATGAAAGTTTAGCTGACCAACGGATAATGCCTGCCAACCAGACACCCCACTATGTATGTTTGTTATGTTTTATTATTTTGGAAACAATAGTCTATCGAAACAACTATGGTGGCTAAAATGCCAGACCTAAAAAGGGTATCTGGAAAAAGATTGACTGAGAAGCAGTTGGCAGCAGAGAAATACATGCAAAGAGGAAAAAAGGAGGAGAGATAAATAAATGTCTCCTATTTACACCAGCCTTAAACAGGCACACAGTTTTTGATGCAAACCCATGTCTACTAGTTTTTGTAAATATGAGTTTGTTTCAAAATCCATGGGTGGATGTACACAAATACCAATGCACCACCCATGGAACGCCTACCCAAAGAAACATAATGCAGGTTTGTGTGCTGGATGTCAAGCCCTAGTTTTATACTGGAATGATACACTTCTAACATAAAATTCAATTCTTCCACAAAGTTTAACAATTGACCACTTTCTATGTGTATTCTATGAAGTAGCACACATGCAAAGTTGGAAAGGTTTTAAGAAAATAAAACTCTTTGCTTGCGGAGGCGTAATGTTTTGATGCAAATCCCTTTCTACCAAAGCTAGAAGATGGGGGATTAGCAACAAAATCCACAGGTCGATGCTTGGGAAAGTTCATATACCACCCATGGTATGCCCCCTTAATGCAAAGTAGTGCATAGTGATACTCTGTGTTGCTTTAGTAACAAAAGGTTCTCTGTGACAAAAGCAGTAACTCACTGAGCTGTTTGCATACAAATACAAAACTGTGAATCTGTATATTACACGTTGTGCTTTGTAGGCGGAACATTAACCCCCTATGCTACTTTTTTGTTTTGTCAAAATTGTGACTAGACAAATCATTGCTCTCTCCATCAAGAGCATTATTTATCAAACAGTTGAAATTACTCCCTGAAAAATGTTGGGCACACAAAGATCTCTACAGGCTGATCTTGTCTCACCTCAGACTGCCATGCAAAGGACTCCCCCCTCGAGCCGGTGACACTAATCCTGCGGCCCCATAGCCGGCAGCGGGAGCAGGCACCAGCCCCCACATCTTCATAGAGAAGATTTATTCCTAGTGCTAATGCCATGCCACCTGTACCCCTTTATGAAAATTGTGAGTAAAAGTAATATAAAGCTTTTAATCAATGACTGAGTTTTCTATTTCAAGTCAAGTCAATTCAGCTTTATTCGCTGTAAATAATACCACCATAAAAGCATTCTATTCAGAGAAAACAGTTACAATTGCAAGCTTAAAACCCTAAAAATATGCAATCAAGAGATAAAATCAGCATTTCATTAACATACGGTATAACAAGTTACAGTTCAATTTTTAGGTGTAGAATTGGAATCTCACCAATAGCAAGAGGATATACAATCAGAGGAAGCTATCAGCAATTCTTAGAAGTTCAAGTGTATAAAGTGCAAAGTGTTCAAGTGTATAAAAACAATTCTGTCACCACAACTTCATACAAAATGGAACACAGACATGATAGTGTTGTATCTTTGCCTTTAATTATATACATTCCATGTTAGGAATGCAACCATGTCATCAGAGAATGTTTCCTATTGGGATCAGTTGCTACATGGTCTTGGATGTGAACGACTTGTTTTCCTGTTGGGCAAATAAACTGCTCTTTAATTGAATAACTTGGTTTATTTCTTCACAACACTGGCGACGATGGGCCCAACAGGAGATTGAGAACCCTGCGTGAAAGAAGATTTTCAATTTTTTTTAAGAAAACCCGCATACCGAAATTATCCTACTGGACTTCCGTTTCGAATTCCCTCCGTCTTGCCACTTTTAACATTGTGGTGAACCACGCACGTTGAGGACTTGGCAAGTACAAAATTTAATTTTATCGTATATTTCACAAATAACGCTTACCGTTGCTCAGCGTGTTTTAAAATCGGCACGCGATCCCCGCGAGCAGTGTTAGAACGTTCCTGTCCAGAACGTCTCTCTGTAGCTCGCAGCCGAACAACAGACCCGAGCATTCAGTGCGTCAGCCTCAGAGCGTTCAACGCGTCAACGTCAACGCGTTTGTTTATCAGCGCACTCTGTCTCGCTCACGCTGAACACACATTGTTGCCAAGCAACCACGCTTTTATCGCTGGCGGGCACTTGATCAGCGTTGAACTTATTCATAAGCGTACTCGTTTTTCATCACGCGTTTTTTCACCACAGTTACTGGATGAACCCAGGCAAGTCACAATTCTATGTTTGATGCAAAATTTGACCATACACAATTTCTGATGGAACCATCCTTTTTAAAGGATATAATGACTGATGTTCGTTTGATTTAGACACAAATGCCTGATGTTCTTAAGTAGTGAAATACTCAAGTGAAATAACGCTGAAGAAGAGGAAGTTGAACCACAGCAGAATATCTGCAAATTATTATTTTAATTCATTATTTTAGATTATTGTGTTAACTTATTTTGTTAACTTATTATATTAGTTTGTTTAGTTAATCTTGCTTTTCAGCATGTCTTCTACTTCTGCCAGCGGGATGAATCAACCTCCCCAGTTTTTAAGTGAACAAGGCGAACCACTGCTACCATGGAAAAAATGGAAACCGATATTTGACTCTTATTTACTAGCCATCGGTGGGGAGAAGTTTTCTGCTGTCAGAAAACAAGCAGTACTGTTAAACAACCTTGGTATAGAAGGAAGAAATATTTACGATAGTCTTGACCCAATACCTATCGGTAGAGGCGCTGGTGAACCTTCAGATGTTTATGAAATGTCTGTCCTACTTTTAAAGAATCATTTTGGTGCACGCATAAATGTTGTTATGGAGAGACACAAATTTTTTATGCGCACACAAGCGAAGAGTGAGAGAGTAGGGAACTATGTTGCTGCACTCAAATCCCTTGCACAAACCTGTGACTTTGAACTTTTGACAGACTCTCTCATTCGTGATCAACTTGTTCGCTGCACAAATGATCTTAAAATCCAAGAAAAACATTTATCGAAGAATCCTAATTTGAAAGAAGCAATACTTATTGTCGAAAGTGTTGAGCATACCTCTACATGGGTTAAAGAGATTAGGAAGGGTCCCTCTCAATCTGATGCTGTTTCAGCTGTAAATTATGAGCAGCGCCAAATTTTACAATCAGAATCGAGTATAGCTACTATTAATAAAGCCCCCCCCTAAACAAGAGAAATCCACTTTTAAGGTTGAAAAGTTCAAACAAAATATTAACAACTTCAGTAAAGACAATAAGTTTAGATGTCCCAGATGTGGTAGTGAGAAACATGGACCAAACTACCCGAACTGTTTTGCAAGGAGTACTGTTTGTAGAAATTGCGGTAAGAAGGGACACTATGCAAGGATGTGCAAAAACAACAAAGTTAATTGTATTGATGATGAGGAAGTTTACTCTCAGGATTCTATTCATTGTGTTACTGATGATGTTATTAATGGTGTGAGTCAAGTTGATGAAGATGAGGTGTTTATGCCCTCTTGTGAAATCCAAATTGCCAACAAAATTATTCCTGTACTTGCCGATTCAGGTTCCTTGTTCACTCTTGTCAGTGACAAATTTTGGTTTGCCAATTTTGATGAAGACAAAATCAAGCTTATAGCCCCAGACATCAATCCTGTAGGATATGCCAAACAGAAGATTGAAGTTTTAGGATATTCCATTCAAACCATCACTTTTAAAGACAGAGTAACTGTTGGTAAAGTCTATGTCGCAAAAAGAGGTGATAATCTCCTTGGGTGGCGCCACCAAAGAAATTTGGGAATTACCTTAAACCCAAATGCACCTGAGCAAGTTATGTTGGTTTCTATAGTGGGCGATTTCTCAGACATTATTAAGAAATTTCCTGAAGTTTTTAGTGAAAATGTAGGTTTGCTAAAAGGTTTCAAACATAAGATTATTTTAAAAGGGAATGCCAAACCTGTAGTACATAAAGTTCGCAAAGTACCAAATCTCATGTTACAACCCCTTCAAACAGAAATTGACAGGTTGTTAGAATTAGGTGTTGTGGAGGAAATTGAATCCTCAGAATGGCTTGCGCCGATTGTTTTGGCACCCAAGGACAAGGGTACAAAAATTAGGATGTGTGTGGACCTCAGAAGTTTAAACAGTTCAATTTGGGTAGACAGACAACCATTACCCAATATCAATGAAATTCTAACCAAGTTGGGTGGTGCAACAGTGTTTAGCGTTATGGATTTGTCAGCAGCGTACCACCAAATTTTATTACACGAAGATTCAAGACATTTGACATCCTTTGTGACTCCCATAGGTGCATTCAGATTTATCAGGATGCCCTTTGGATTGGCCAGTGCCGCTGCTTGTTTTCAGCGAGTCATAAAAAATGTTCTATCTGGTATAGACTGTGTCCTTTTCTTCCAGGACGATATTTTAGTCCATGGAATTAATGTTAATAAACATGATGTCACCTTATTTTCGGTTTTGTCCAGACTCAAGGATGCTGGTTTGACATTGAAACAAGAAAAATGCAAGTTCAGAGTTAAATCAGTATCTTATTTAGGACACAATATATCAGGAGAGGGTTTCAGTCCTAAATGTGACCTTGCAGAAGCTATTCTTCTAGCTCAAACCCCTATGAACAAAGATCAGGTGAAATCCTTCAATGGTTTGTCGGAGTATTATTCTAAATTTATTCCAAATTTTGCCAGTGTGATGCATCCAATTAGACTTCTTCTTAAAAAAGGTACTATTTTTAATTGGAACAAAGAGTGCTCTGTTGCTTTTGAAACTGTCAAGTCTGAGATTGCAAAGATGCCAACGTTAGGGCATTTTGATGTAAAAAAAAAAACTATCTTGTCCACAGATGCTAGTTTACGTGGGTTGGGAGCTGTTTTGTCTCAGCTTGTGGATGGTTCAGAAAAAGTTGTTGGTTTTGCTTCTCGCTCTCTGAAAGGAGCAGAAGAACGATATTCAGTCATTGAGCGCGAAGCTTTAGCCTGTTTCTGGGCCATCAAGCATTTTAGATTTTATTTATGGGGATTACCTTTTGTTGTTAGATCTGACCACAAACCCCTTGTGCAGCTGTTTTCATGTAGGAATGTTGAATGTACAACTCCCAGAATCAAAAGATGGGTAGAAGGTCTCATGGAATACAATTTTTGTGTAGAATATTTACCTGGTTTAAAGAATGTCCCTGCAGATTTTCTCTCTAGATCCCCTCTAGATAAGTTGACCATGTATGATTCTGAATGTTCTACTGTTTCTTGGGTAAGGGAGTCTGCCTTAAACGAAGTAGAATGGAAAAACAGTTTTCCTGATGACCCGGCAAGAATTTTTGTTTTAGAAGCTACGGTCAATGGTTGGCCTGTCTTGAAAGATGTTCCTGATTCTGCCAAAGGTTATTGGAATGTAAGAGATGAACTAAACATTGTTCAAGGTGAATTGTTGAGGGGTGACAGATTAATTCCTCCTTTAGGAATGAGAGAAAAGATAATTAATTTGGCCCACGAGGGACATTTGGGTCGTAACCTCACCAAGGCAAGAGTCAGAGAATCATACTGGTGGCCAGAGTTAGACCGTGAAGTTGAGATTGTTGTTAAAGACTGCCACATTTGTGCAGGTAATGATAAATCTAAAAGGGTGAACACCCCTCCTCTTTCTCCCATTGCTTTACCTGAACGTCCTTGGTCCAAACTTGCCATTGATATTATTGGACCTTTTGAGAACCTTGGACCCTCTGAAAGATTTGTTGTAGTTCTTGTCGATTACACTTCGAAGTGGTTATCGGCTTCTTGCATGGAAAGTGTTCTGAGTAAAAATGTCATTGAATTTTTGAAAGATGCTTTTACCTGTGAAGGGATACCTGACATTTTAGTCTCTGATAATGGCGTCCAATTCACCTCCCAAGAGATGTCTGATTTTCTCAAAGATCTTTCCATCACACATCATAGAACCGCTCTTTATTCTCCGCAGGCAAATGGCTTGGTGGAAAGCATGAATAGACTGATTAGAGCTTGTGCCCAGACTGCTTTAGAGAGGAGACTTCCATTGAAACCCATTCTCAGAGAGAAACTCTGGGCACACAGAAACACTCCCAATAGTATAACAGGCATTTCACCATTCAAGAAACTCAAAGGTAGAGTTGCAGGTTCTAAACTAAATCCTCTATGGTTATCTGTCAAAGATAGAGGATCTGTACTCAAAGATGTTAGAGTGAGTGATTATCAGAACAAATACAAACACAGATTTGACATTTTGAAAGGAGCAAAAGATTCTTCTTGGAAAGTAGGTGATTTTGTTTTTGTCAAGAAGGCAGTTTGGTCCCCTAAGGGTGAGTCGAAGTTCTTCGGGCCTAGACGGATCGTGAAAGTCATGAAAAATGTTGTTATGCTTGCAGGAGGAGATGTTTGGAGCATGTCACGTTTATCAAAGTGTGTGGATAGAGGTGATGATAATGTGGAACCTGATTTTGTTGATAGAACTGTTAATGATACTATTAATATAAAAAATCCTGTGGATAGAACTGTTGATGGTACTGTTAATAAAAAAAACCTGTTCCTGTTCCTGTTCCCACAAACTCGAGAATCAGGAGACCACCATTGTACCTTCAGAATTACTACACAAAATGAATCTAATTCTTCAGGTCATTGTTTCCTAATTATTTCTATTTCTTTTCCCTACGTTTCCTTTCTTTTGTTCTCTTACTTTTGTTTATTATAATAAGGGAGATGTGTTGTATCTTTGCCTTTAATTATATACATTCCATGTTAGGAATGCAACCATGTCATCAGAGAATGTTTCCTATTGGGATCAGTTGCTACATGGTCTTGGATGTGAACGACTTGTTTTCCTGTTGGGCAAATAAACTGCTCTTTAATTGAATAACTTGGTTTATTTCTTCACAACAGATAGCCTTTACCATACAAGAATATAAAATTCATAATGCCATTAGGTATACCACAGCTACGTTCATACATGATGGACAGCAAACAAAATGGCCTTTATCATGCAAATATATAAAGTGCTTAGTGCTATTGTATATTTCACGACTACGTATAGTCATCTGTTTTTCCATATAATAGTGCGTCCAAATGTTCATAAACCTTTCTTCTCCTTATTGCCAGTTCTATATACAAAATAACTGCATTCGTGGTTTTCTGATTTTCCAGACTACATACAAAGTTAAAAGCATGTTTATAATAAAAAAACATTTTAGATAAACACAAAGGTTTTAAAATGGATTTCTAAATATCCATAGAAAAGCTACAAAAACGTAAAAAGTGCAACGTAGATTGGGGAGATTTTCCATCACACTGGTGATTCGGAAGTTTATGGTACCACTTTTCCTGTTTGGGGAATGCTATTAAATAATTAGGGGTGCCAAAACCTAAGCCTTGTCAAATAAAATCTGTGTTGTATATTTCACACCTGTATTAGGTAATTTTGTTTGCCCCTTACAGAGGGTATTTCACAGTAGGAATTTACACTATGTTTTTGGCTGGCTTCAGCCTCACTAGCACCCTCCTGAGCATTCATATACCTAGTCTTCAGGTCTCGTTTACTAAAGTCTAACATTGTTGCTGGGTTCTGTTTATCAATTTCCATCTTACAGCATGCCAAGAGGCACAATGTAAGGTGTATATATGCTCAAGCTTGGGAATTCCGCTACTATAATCAAGGGATAAACAGTCTAAAATGAGGTCTTTTGTAAATTTAGTCTCATATTCCTTGCCAAAGAATGAGATCAGCCGTATCTATTAAGTCAGTTAAGAATGGTACAAATAGTTCTTTATGTATTATATAATTTGGAGAGGAACTAGGGACTGCCAACAATCTTTTTAAGAATTTGTTTTCATGGTATGTAGCGGGGCGATATTGGCTCTCCCTCATAATGCAGCCCCGTAACAAACGCCTGTGACACACTTGCTACGGTACTAGGTGAGAATTTCCCATATGGGTTTGTTTCCTATTTTGGCAGAAACCTTAAAATGCCCTCAGTTGTTCTTAAAAATTTCAGTTTACACATTTCCATATGTGTGTTCCATGTACCATTCTTGTTTAAAGTCAAAGCCAGATATGGAAAAGTTGAGACTCTATTGATGGCTACGCCTCTCACGTGATGTTGTCTGTTCTTCAATTTAGAGCTCCGGCATGTCATGACAAAAGTATTTTTTAAATTCATCTGCAGGTCTTTTTCAGACATGGTCAGGGCAAAATGATCTATTAAACAATGCAGACAGTTAGCTGTTCTTGATAACAGGGCAGTGTTGTCTGCATAAAGAAGAAATGGGGTCGGGCGCACCCTAACTTTTTGTACGTCTGCAACTATATTTTGTAAAAAAAGGATCTACATTGTTGATATATGCAGAAAATAAAAGAGGGGCTAAAACACAACCTTTCCGGATTCCGCGTTACTATAAAATACGGAGCGCATCCCCCTTTGTACCAAACCGCACTCTGGAAGTTAAAAGAGAGTAAATCTAGGCTAAGTATGTTATTATAACGTTTGGGGCACCTCGCGTCTGCCATAGTTTAGCAAGATTTACAAGATCGAAGTTGCTAGTAAGAAACAAAAACAAAAATGCAAGAGCACAACCTTAGCTAAGGTATACTTTCCTATCAGTAGCTTCAGATTGATGCATTGTTCCACCGTCCCAATACCCTTTCTGAATCCATACTGGGTTTTGGTCAAGTGTTATAATCCTTGGCCCAGTTTTCTAACCTTTCCAATATTATTCTCCCCAACAATTTGGAGGTAGAGTCAAGAAGGGATATGGGACGGTAGCAGTTTGTCTTCCCTGTGTCCCCTTTTTTAAATATTGGTACAATTACAATTTCCACACAGGATGAAGGCAGCACTCCACCTTAGGTGGCATTAAAAACATTTAATAAAATTAGAATGCAGAAATCCATATTATATTTTAAAATGTCAATAGGGACCCCATCTGGTCCGGCGGCTTTACCATTTACACTTTTTTGTAAGGCAGATATTTTTTCATCTGGCATTAGAGGGTATAATGTTACTGCTCCACTGAAATATATTTATCATTATTAACCTTGATCAGGATTAAAAATACTCTTGAAGTGCAATGACCAATCTCCTGAAGGGGCAACAGTATCAATTTTTACTGCAGAGTTTTTCTTTTAAAAGCTATGGTGAATTGTTTTCCAAAACAAAGCTGCATTTTGAGTCTCAGCAGCTTGTATTAATGTATTCCAAGCCTCCTCACGGATCTCACGACCTCAGCGCAGCTTTCGACACTGTAGCTCATTCCATCTTGCTACAGTGTCTTAGTGAGGCTGGGGTCGCTGGTCCCGCGCTGCACTGGCTGCAGTCGTTCCTTATAGGAAGATGCTTCCAGGTACAACAAGGGGCCTGTCGATCGGTAGAGATGCCACTAGACCAGGGAGTGCCTCAGGGCTCAGCTTTGAGCCCCACTCTTTTTAATCTGTACATGGCCTCCCTGGCGAAGGTGGTACAGGCATACGGGGTGGAATTGGTATCTTATGCCGACGACACTCAGCTGCTGATTTCTCTATCGCAGAACACCGCCAATGCCTCCACCAACTTTAAGGCCTGTATGCAGGCATTAGCTGAGTGGATGGACTCCCACTGCCTAAAGCTCAACCGCTCTAAGACAGAGGTTCTGGTAGTGGGGGGAAAGAGTGACAGCTGGTCGGCCGAGTGGTGGCCTCCATGCCTTGGTCCTACTCCCACACCTTGTGAGGAGGCTAAGAACTTGGGAGTATGGGTTAACCCCACTCTCTCCTGTGAGGGCCATATAAGGCGTCTTGTGGGCAAGTGTTTCGGGGTACTGAAGACCCTAAACAAAACTTTAGACCTGCTACCCCTAGAGGCCAGAAGGACGTTGACGCAGGCACTGGTGACCTCTCGGTTGGACTATGGAAACATTCTGTTCCTTGGGTCCACCGAGGGTAGCCTTCGTCGCCTGCAAGTCATCCAGAATGCCGCCGCCAGATTGGTGCTAAGGAGACCTAGGAGAGCAAATTCTCAGCAGGCACTGGATGCGCTTCACTGGTTGCCAGTGAAGAAACGCGTGCTGTTCAAATGCCTCCTCTTTTGTCATCGTATTGTCTGGGGCTGGTCGCCCGCCTATCTTAGGGACTTAGTCAGCCGCTACGAACCGCCAAGGGCCCTCCGTTCGGAGGGCATTGGGCTGTTGACAGTCCCAAGGGTAAGGAAGGCCAGAATGGGCGGACGATCTTTCTCGCTCCAAGCTGCTCAGCACTGAAACAAACTTCCTCCTGCCCTGAGATTGGAGAGCAGTGAGACGGTGTTTCGGGCTAGGCTCAAAACTCTACTCTATACCTTGTAGGGCTAGGGGTTCTGTAGTGGGTGGTTGTGAGTAGCTCCATTCAGCGCGGGGACACGCCGTGATGGCGTTACTGTGCGCTTTATAAGCTCTTTATTATTTATTAATATTATTATCTCGTGTTTCCTTTTTTTCAGGGCGTTTTTGTAACTTTTCCTTAAGGATGTGATCCTTACGCTATATCGTGGTCTTGATTTCAGGGACTTTTTTAAATCCCTATTTAGCCTTGAACATACCTGGTTAAACCATCTAGGATTAAAATCACAGACATTCGTTCTCCTTTTAGTGGTCAGGTTACTAACTATTTTGGTTGTGTTGGTACAAAAAGCATTTATAACAGCTAGGCTTTTGGAAGTACTATCGGAGTATATATATATGTCTCTCTGTTTTGGCCCTTTAAGATTTTCCATAAAGGAAATCGGGTCAACACCTGTTCACCGTATGGTGGTACCATTGTTACCCTAATATTCAAATCCATGATCTTGCCACTTTCTTGGCGTCTCAGGGTGAGCCTTAAACTCAAAATTAACGGGTGGTGTTCGCTTAAAAAACTTGCACGAATAAAGAGTTTTTCCACCAAATCCCCACAATTTGCCAAAAGAATAAAATGATCAATATTAGACGATGGCCTAGCTCCCATAAATGTTTGTACATTTGTTACTCCAACAGAGATATTATGGTCCACAACAACTAGATTATATTTATGGACAACATTATTGATTGCCTCCATGTAAGGCTCGTGTGGAAAATGGGGGATTTACCCACCAAAACGATTGCAATATCTACAGGGTTCACCCGATTCGATATCACATTTTACACAGTTAAAATCACCCGCCCAGACTAATACATAATCCCCTCCTAATCCCTCCAAAAAATGGACACGATCTTATTCCAGTAGCTTGATAACCCTGTCTCTTGTTTTATCAAAGGTATTATTATAAAAATAGATTAAAATGATAGACTGTTTTCCCTCAGAAACAAAATGAAAAAATTGATAAAAATCTGACAGAGTGTTGGCTTTCTTTAAGTTTAAAGGCGATGTTATCAGAATTAGCACCGCTAGGCCACCTTTAGCTCTCCCCATTCTTGATGGGGTGGCATTCGTACATACAGTTTGAAAATCATCAATAAAAAAAGGGCTCGGTATGCCAAGTTTCCTGTAGTAAGATTAAGGAGCATCCCTCTAGTGTTTTTAGCCATGCTTCATCATCAATTTTATTTTTAATCCCTGCAATATTCCATGTCATAATACAGAAGGACTCTTCAAATCATTTTAAAATGGAACCGGTATCTAATTGGGTACAAAGACCAGTTTCCGACTGTTTACAGATGAGGAGGGATTCATTATCTTTATGATTCATCTGTGGCTTACCTAAGGCCCCCTTCAAGATGTATTCACTTGTTTCAACCTGTGGCTGATTATACACTAGTGTGAACCTGACCCTGGGGCTGTGCCTTATACCCCTTATCAACTTGTAAGCTTGGATCAACGTGTAACTCTTTACAAGTTGTCATAGGGTCAAATTTCCCAAGTGGACAGACGGCCAACCACCCTATCTGTCAATCGATTTCACTACATCTATGCAGAGGTGCGTACCTATTAAACAGTGGAACCGTCATACATGAGTTGTATGTAGGCATTGAGTTGGCTGTACTATAGCTGGGTCTACAAAAGAAACATAGTGGAATAACTATTATATGTACCTTATGAGTGGGGCCAGACTCAAGGGCATTATTAATAAGAAGTTCCAACAAATTCCCTACACATTCTCTGCTTTGAAAATTCACCACAACACAATCACCCCGGTATAGATTTCTGGAGATGCCCACCCACTGCACCCTCCTTAGCATTATAATGTTCTAGTGTAACACATTTATGCCATAGTTAGACTTTCCTGATATCCAATGAACCACACAGTTTTTTAATGTCCTGTATGATTCGCTCTGGTTTACTGCTAGTGTTGGAACATTCTTCAGAACAATGTTCATCCTCCTGGTTAGATTTTACCAAGCTCAAAGGGGGATCCATAGCTTCTTTATTGGTCCTTAGATCATGAATAAGCGATCACTCTGACAACCCCTAATGGAAGGGCTTGCTCTAATTAATTTAACCAGCACACATGGATGTGGACATGGACGTACCTACTCCTTCTTTTATTCCATCCATTGGTTTATGCAATGTAATGTTTTTAATAAAAGATTGAAGGGGCAATAGTTCAGAGATCAATCAAGTCTGTTAAAGAAGAGACGTCCTTTTGAACGGACATAATTTCAGCCATTATACGTAGTTCAATACTATCTAATTTTGCTGTGTAACTTTTTAAATAACATTTCATAATCTTGCAATCTCTGTAAATGGGTTGGGGCCCTCCCTTATTGCATCCACATTTTTCTATTTATTTCATGTAAAATATTACCACAGTTCTGCTTCCATTCACTTCTGTACATGAGCAACCATTTTGCTGTGAAAAGGGCATATATCCTAGCCCAATTTGTATTCTTCAACATCATGTCTCATAACGCAGGGTTGTAGGATTTTGTAGAAGTTCAGGGATTATCACTCGTAAAGCACATTGTTAGGAACAACTGTGTTGAGGTTCTAAAGTAGTCTACAGATGGGGGGATGAAGTGTGCTTTTCCTACTATCCACTTTCTGATAGCAGTGTAGGTTGGTCTTGGATTGCAGGCATAGTAAACCCAGGTTGCAGACTGTTCCTGGACAGCGACATCATGCCCACACCCGGGACAAGCTGTGGCTACAGTGCCTCTCTATGCTATAGAGAGGCTGTGGCCGTTCATCGCTATTTCTTTGGCGCCACAACCTGAGACACCTAGCAACAGGAATACATGGTACCAGCATTGGAAAAGAGAGTCCGGACATCTTTGGACAGCCAAAGACTGAAAAACAGTTTATGTATGATATAGAATATACAAACCAAAAAACCTCATGGTGCCCATAGTTAAAGCTTTGTCATGAAGTATAATATAACATATTTATTCATTCATTTTTTCTAAATGGCGTAATAAAGTTTAATCACATATTAATTTTTTTACAATTTAAACACAAAAAACGCAACAAGAATATAATGTATACATTAATACACAAATAAATCTCAAAGAACCCCTGAAAAAGCAATAACCGCTAAATCAGCTCAATCAAACTATCATTCACATATATGATTACACGTTATTACGCCGTGAGGTTTTTTGGGCTGTTTTGTGACATTCGCACAATTGTATAAATTATCAAATAAATTGCGTAGATTCTGTTACCAGGCAAGCTTTTATTCCGTTCTGTATACTGGTATATTTCCCCTGAACCTGCTGCTATATCTGATTATTTATTTCTGTTTTTGATATAGATTATACAACTACTAGTATACATGCTTGGGTAAAGGTCATCAGTGTCACCATAAGATTTGGGCACACTAAGTTTTAGGCATAAGAGTGGTTCACCTCTACGTCCTCTCCGAAGCACTAAAGAACAAAGCATAATTATTGATCCGAACATGATACGTGTTTGATTAGGGTCCTACTGCAAACCATCGCTGGAGGGTGAACCTTGTGATCTACTCAAAGGAAAACAAATGTACAAAATGTCCACACAGAAATAGAGACGGGTAATCCCACTTGGGCATGGAGAGACCAAAGAAATGGCCTCATGTGCAAGCCCTGGAGTAATAATCAAATAGCAAAGATTAGGGACTGTAGCAACAATTGACAAACGCCTTTATCAATTACATTTATTTTATTTCGATTTTATGGCAGTGGATAATACATAAATGTTAGACCTCTCAGCCTTAGGGTGGGTTCCCCCAAACGTTTGGCATTCACCCTACTATGTTACTGAACTTGTTTTTGTTGGCTTCGGTACTCTGTGCACTTTACCAGTGCTAAAGTGCTTGTGCTCACTCCCTAAAACAGTGTAAAAATGGCTTATACCTGATTAGCATATTTAGTTTACTTATAAGTCCGTAGTAAAATACAATGCCATTCACTCAGGACCTTATTCTGCCACTGACTTAAGTAGCCCCTTCAAACATGTCTCAGGTCTGCCATTGCTGCCTGAGTACACATTTAAACTGCCAATTTTACTTGGCAAAATAACCCCCTTGCCATGCCTTAAACTCCACCTATTCTTACATATACGTCATCCCTAATTAGCCCACTAGGCAAGATGCATTATAATTAAAAGACTGGACGTGTAGTTTTAGGTTTTGCATGTGCTGGTAGTCAAAAACTCACATTCGTTTTTTACTACTATAAGGCCGACCTCTGCCATAGAATAGCATTGAGTTGCATTAGTACATTTAATAAGTGCTAAATTTTGATCGGGAACAGGTGACCATTTCATGTTTGGTGTCTGAGAATTTATAATTAAAAATCCTCTTTTATGGTAAAGTTGGATTTTAAGTTACAGTTTTGAAAATCCCACTTTTGGACAGTTGCCATTTTGTTGCTATAATTATTTGGTGGCAGCAGCTTGTTCCTGGGTCACATGATTGCGTGTAGTTGGTAGTTGGACTTTGTTTATTCCTACCAGACAACCACTCAGTAGAGGGATTAGGTGTGCCTGAATTGCCCATCACTGGCAGGATGGGGGAGGAGGAGCTAGGCACAGCCCCACTTGCACCTGAATAGTTTGTGCTCTGTCTTTCACACAAAGGACTTGTCACCCCTTCATTGTTCATGCAGCCAGCTAGGAGCCAGGGCAGGGAAAGCAGGAAACTTCCAAGTACTTGAAAGGGAATTCTCTAGAAATGTCTACTACAATGAAGGTACCAGGTATAAACAAGCATTTACAATGCAACGGTCTCGCCTTTGCAAAAGTTAGAGCTATTGGCATTGTAAATGACAATTTATTTTATTTATGTGTTAGTTTTGGAAACAGATAAATAAATGGCATTGTCATTTACAAAGACAATAGTTTAATCTCTCGCAAATGCCACACACAAACACACAGACCCCCACACACACACAGACACCCCCACACACAGAGCCCCCCCACACACACACACAGAGCCCCACACACACACACAGAGCCCCCCACACACACACAGAGCCCCCCCACACACACACAGAGCCCCACACACACACACAGATCCCCCCACACACACACATAAGTGAATGCACTGCAGTGCACCAGACTCTGTGAAGGGGCCACTGGGTCTATTTCAAGCCAGTCTTTCCACTGGAATGACAGGAAATGCATTGAACTCTATGCTGCAGGAGTTGCAAGTGTTTCGTATAGTTCTCTATCAATTCCAGGCAGCGCATTTATGTTTCTTTTTTAAGTGAGGAGCAGTAAGTGCATTGTATGGTACATTGGCTAGAGAGGGGTTCATCGTGGTATGTACTTGTTCGCTTGCGTATGTCCAAGCCAAATGAAACTAGGCCTGACCTCAGTCCTACTGCAGATTGTTTTCCCTACTTCTATGTGCGAGGGGACAACATTGTTTCTTACAACATTCGAGACAGTTCAACATGCACATTTGTGAAGTGCATCTCATTACTTGTAACGCCATTGCTGGCTCTGGGAAAACGTATCCCTCTATGTTCCTGAGAAGAAACTGGATTTCTAATTGCCATAGAGAAGCTTTGTGGCCAGTTGGTCTGTGCCTCCCTTACACGGACAGGAGGTGGGCGTTTGGCTACCTCCACTGTACAGCATTTTTTGCACACACACAGAGCCACACACACACAAAGCCACAAACACACAGAGAGCCACACACACACACACACACACACACAGAAAGACACACACACACAGAGCCACACACACACACAGAGCCACACACACACAGAGCCACACACACACAGAGCCACACACACACACACACACACACAGAGCCACACACACAGAGCCACACACACAGAGCCACACGCACACATACACAGAGACACACACATACACACACACACACACACACAGAGAACAGAGGAACAGAAAACCGATCACAAGCAGGAAACAGAGGCACAGAAAACCGATCACAAGCAGGGAACAGAGGCACAGAAAACCGATTACAAGCAGGGAACAGGGGCACTAAACAAGGACAGCTGAGATTGGTCTAATTAGCCACAAAACAATCACCGTGCACGACGGCGCTACAGGGAAGTGCCTCTGATTCGTAGCCCCGGGCAATCTCCTCTATCGTTGCTAGGAGCAGCAGCTCCAAGCGGACGATAAATAGCGGCTGGGCAGAGAGCCCCCACGTCA
Source organism: Lissotriton helveticus (assembly GCF_964261635.1). Lineage (NCBI taxonomy): Eukaryota > Metazoa > Chordata > Amphibia > Caudata > Salamandridae > Lissotriton > Lissotriton helveticus. Next base: position 126,107,497 of record NC_136061.1, read on the forward strand.
GTGCAAGGAAAGCGGCCGAGAAGAGTCCCGAGGCCGGCCGTGTGCAGAGCAGGGAACAGAGGCACTAAACAAGGACAGCTGAGCTTGGTCTAATTAGCCACAAAACAATCACCGTGCACCGCGGCGCTACACAGGGAAGCGCCTCTGATCCATAAGCCCGGGCAATGTCCTCTATCGTTGCTAGGATCAGCAGCTCCAAGCGGACGATAAATAGCAGCTGGGCAGAGAGCCCCCACGCCAGTGCAAGGAGAGCGGCCAAGAAGAGTCTGGCTGGCCGTGCGCAGAGCAGAGAACAGAGGCACTAAACAAGGACAGCTGAGCTTGGTCTAATTAGCCACAAATCATTCACCGTGCACTGCGGCGCTACACATGGAAGCACCTCTGATTCATAGCCCCGGGCAATGTCCTCTATCGTTGCTAGGAGCAGCAGCTCCAAGCGGACGATAAATAGCGGCTGGGCAGAGAGCCCCCACGCCAGTGCAAGGAGAGCAGCCGAGAAGAGTCCCGAGGCCGACCGTGCACAGAGACCCACCAGAGGCGCAGTCGGTAAGGTGGACTTTGTATTGTGTTTGCTGGGTGTGAACATTGTGCACCAGTCCTCACTGGAGGGACGGGCCCGGAACACCGAGTGTGAGTAAAAAAAGGTGCGGAATTGTGACCGGTGGGGTGTAGACGGCACGGACGGACACTGGGAGGATGTTTGTTCTTACTAACTCCGTTATAAGGAGTGAAATTCGAGTTTGAAGGAATTTTTGCCTACATTTACAAAATCGCGTATGCTACCAGTAAACAAGAGCCGATATCATAGACCCGCTGGTGGGGGGCGCAGTTCATGACACCGCCATTGTCTGTCATGGCTATGAATACATTACCGATGTCTGCCCGGGCTCCGCGCGCAAATGGCCGCCCTTCGCCCCCGCCTTCCCGGGCTCTCTGAATTGGCCATTGTGACGGCTGCTCGGGTGTTCAAGCGGACCACGCCATGACACCACCATTTTTCTCCGTGGTCATGCAGAAATGCCTCGGAGAAAGGCAGCGTCATTTTGGGATTCGGGGGCGTGTTTTTCTTTCTCTCCTCTTCCCATTGGCTGGAAGGTAAAATTCCAGCCAATGGGAAGAGGAGAGAAAGAAAAGAGAAAGAACCTAAAAAACTCACCCCCAAATCCGGGCTTGAACGGAGTGATGCCCCTCTCCTCCAATGGCTGGCCTCCGTTTAGGAAGCCAGCCAATGGAGAAGAGGGGCGGGTTCAAGCCCCCATACTGAAAAAAAAAAAATTCTCGCCAGTGAGACTGCGCAAGCGCAGCCTACGCAGACCGAGACCTAAAAACGATCATCACAAGCATTCCAACAGTAGTAATGACAAAAATAAGAGATGGAACAGTCCCCAAACGCCCTAACACTAGTCGGTAGAGTATGTGTCCCGGGAGGTGTTGAATAGTCTTAGTCCGTGTCTTCAAGTAGACGTGCATAGGGGTATCTCGATATCGGGGAAGAGAGAGTGACCCCCTATGGGGATATGTTCACAACGCCGAGTCAGAACCAGGTGCAAGGCATGATTCCTTAAGGGCCTATCTATTTAGCCCTCTGCTCCAGAATCTACATCATGAACCTCGATGAGGTCGGTGAGCCAGTAAATTTCCCGCCTCTACCATCATATCTCAGATACTTGGGCGCGGAACTGTTGAAGTACCACATTCCAATCAAAAGAGATTGGTTTCTTGCGGAAGCCCCTGTACTATTCAGGCTGCAGTGCTTCAACCCCAGCTGAGCCCTAACGCAGTACCTCCGCCCTCCAAGACTCTAAAGGCTTGAGGAGATTTCCAGTGCTGCGTAAGCAGTTCCATTGTGACATCCTCATTGATGTGGGACAGCTGAAGAGAAAGGTTACCGTGGAATGCACTGGGGTAATTCAAAAGATGAGGAATCCACTGGCAGATGTAGATCCATCAGAATTTAAAATGCATTCATATATATATATATATATATATAATATATATATATAGTGTTTTAAAGTCTTCAGTTTTAGATTTTGATTTCTAACATATACATTATTACGTTATTTGCTAATATTATTTTATTTTAAAAACAGTTGTAGACCGCAGGGGTCATGAACCACAGGTTAAGACCGCTAATGTACAGCATTTATCAGGAGACTGGTGACATTGGTCTCCTGAGCAAGAAAACATATCAGGTCTGCAAAATGTTAAAACCGGGCTCCCATGAGCATACAGCACCAGAAAATATTGACTCTTCATGGGATCCACTGATGTTGCAAAGAGATATGGAATTGTGAGATGATCTTTTAGAGTTCCTTGGGTGGGAAATTAGCTTTGGGAATGCATGTACAATGGCAATTGCTTTTGGGTTTCCTAATTATGGTTTCTACACCCGTATGAGCTGTAGTCAGTGTAGTTTGTCTACCTGGTTACTTCATTTGCTGCAGCATCTTCCTGGAGCGGTGTCTGAGGATTCATTCATCTTCTCCGCAGCCCTTAGTGTGTGCTCCTAGCCCCTCAAAGTGAGACTGCCATATATTCGACCTCTTGTCCTTGACTTCATTTACACTGCAGCTACACAGCTGTGCACTTCTTGGAGTGAACGGGAGCAATGGATAAGCTACGTGGGTCAGTTCAAATCCAGTCCTTTGACAGTATGCCCACATCAAACTGTGAGTCAGATGTGAAGTTCATTCCACATTTTATATGACTGTGCTGAGCATTTAACCTTTAGAGTCCACAGATGTTTGGCAGGCACTGTACTCTGGGGAGGAGAACTGCCAGTCATTATTTCATCCAAGTTCGATGAAAGACAGGCCTTTCCAAAAACAGAACAGATACTGGCCTCCTACTGTGTGGAGTTTGGTTAGGGAAAGTAAGGAGATCACTGTAGGCCACTTGCTATTGGTCTGAGCACATCTTGGTCCCCTAAGCGGCAAGGGTAGCACACAGATTATGCATGGGCATATAACAGGCATTCCTGGATGTTTGCTAATGCAGGTGGAGAGCTTGGAAGCAATCGTCAGAATAAAACATTTAAATAGTTTTCCGGCTGCATGTGCTGGTGGGTCCATTTATTCACTGTGTTTTGGTTCAATACTATCCAGGAACCAAGGTGCACACGGAGGGGACTCAGGCAACTAAATATATTTAAATATTGGTTGGAAATGTTTCTCTGATGGTTGCTAAAAAGCATGACGTGCATAAGAAAATTCCCAGCAACGATTGAGTAGTACTAGAACCATAACATTTGTAAAAAATAAATTAAGGATTTCACAGTAAGGGGTGGTGCACCAAGCCCCAAGCGCTCCCATGCTTTAACAGAATTGTACTTAAAAATAATGGAAACCAAATATGCCTGAATGTTTTCACTTGTGCCCAATAAAGGCCTACTGCTGCTGTGCTGGAAGAGTGCCCTGAAAGAATCTGCAATGTTCTTTCACCCCTCAACCTGTGCCGCGAGGAACAGTTAGGATGGGGTAAGTTAGTGGGACCCACAATCCCCCCTGCCATCAAGCCAAGGCATGTGGCACCTGCAGGGCCAACAGAATAACAGCAGAAATAATCTAAACTGTAATCTGTAATCACGAATAAAGGACAGAAAACAGGTGGATATGGTCTGTGCTTTGAAGACCGGTATTGGCACATAATACAGATAGGAAAGTTTATACTGAGCATTTCCCTGGGCATTCGGAGACTCCCTAGACCTATCCCAGAACGCGGTTTCTGGCGGGGACGTATTCATTCCTCCTTGTAAGAGGTAGTAGAAATGTCACTGCTGGTCGGAAGCAGGGAGCTAGCGGCCATCCTTCAAGTGACATAACTTGTGCTTCTGGCACCAAACGTTCAGTAAAGAAGTGAGCAATAAAGAGGTGCCAGTCGAGTGCAGATATGCTTGGGGCCCATGACTAGGGTTGCCACTTGGCCGGTTTTCTACCTGCCGCACAGATTTTTAATGCCTTGGCAAGCAAACAAATAAAGTCACCGAAAGCCAGTATTTTTAGCCCTCATAAGTACATACTTAAAACTACAAATATAAAGAGAAAGCACTTTTAAAGTGTGTCCTAGCTCTGCATTAACAAGCCCTGATTAATGATTAAAGTAAACAAAGGCAGGAAAGTCATAACAAATACATACGATTTTGAAGACTATTAAGACTACAACAAAAGTCCGGTATTTTTCTCTTCAAAGGTGGCAACCCTATCCATGACGGAGGGCACAACGCGGGTGGTTCTGGGACAGGAGAAGGTGAGGAGGGCCGCGCAGTGTGCTCCTATTGTATTTGCTAATCCTTATCCCGCCAATTCTCCCTCCAAATCATCCCCTCATACAAAGCAGGGCGGAGGAATGCGCGGACCGGGCTCCTATGGCCTGGTTAGCATCCAAACCGCGGAGGCTGCATACCTGGCAGAAGATGAAAGGAGACTTCAAAGCCTGCAGCGTCCTTTGAACGCCACTCCTCGTCCTCCACCAGCTCCAGAGGCTTCCCTGGGAATGCGCGAGCGCGCGCTACAAAACAGTTTCAGCATGTCTGGCTGCAGTCGTGGGCGCGCGTACGCAGTCCTGGCGCGGTTCCCCTGCGCCGAAGTGTGGAGGCTGGCTCATTTCTACGACAGGTCATATATGGGGGAGCAGATAATCAGGCGTGAGGGCCCATCCGTCAGTCAGCCGACTCAGACGCACCTCAGGTTCTGAGAATTCCAGAGTGCACTGCAGAAACTGTACTCGAGGCCTTCCGTTTACCTGGTCACGTCAACAGATTTCTGCTGGTTGTATTTCCATTTGTTGGTGGTAAAAGATTTCGATATATTTGAATTTGTCACGTGATTTGTGTTCGCACCATATTCTGCAACATAAAGTATCTGTTACCAATGGTATTTAACGGACAACATTTTGCACAGCGCCAGGAAATCCTCGTGGGTGATAGTGAGCTACAGTTACATACAACAGACTCGAATACAGGCAAAACAAAACAGCGTGCATGATCCAATCCAGACTGCCAGATTTAAAACCCACCGACCCTACTGCAGGCTGTGCTTCATTTGAGCTGGTGGCTTCGGTGCTCGCACCGGCATATAATTGTTAATTCCAACAGCCCTGAATATACTAACAAGCCGTGAGCGTGCAAGCTCCCGAACTTCCGGTTTCGGGATGTGCACGCTCACGGCTGTCGTGGGGCGGGACTTCCGTCTTTGCGAGAAGCCCGCGCCCACGGAGTGGATGGCCCAGAGGACCGGTGGCAGCAGAAGTCAGGAGTGGCGGCTGAGGCCGCTGATGCGGGAAGTGGGGCTTGGGGGGCTTGGCACGTGTGTGTGTGTGTGTGTGTATCTGTCTGCGCGTGTGTGTGTGTCTGTCTGCGCGTGTGTGTCTGTTTGCGCATGTGTGAGTGCGTGTGTGTCTGCGTGTGTGTGTGTGTCTGCGTGTGTGTGTGTGCGTGCCTTCGGCCGGCCTGCGTAAGCGGGTCCACAGATCCTGGTAGACTCGTGCACCGCTCTGTCTCCCTTGAGAGGCAACTGGGCGACAATAGGACTCGAGGACGAGACCTAAAAACCATGTCAGTGTTCCTCTGAAGACACAATCCTTCAAAATCTAAACCACCACCCTTGCTACACAAAAGAACATGCATGCCATATACAGACAAGACAGCTAATGGAAATGTGGCAAGTTCCCAAATGACTTCACCGAACTCAAAACACAACTTTCCACAAGGTTCCCATTATTGAAGCAGCCAAGAGAAAGCAAAGGACTCCTCAAAGCCATCAAGCATTGCCTCAATACATTATCTGTCTAAACCTATGACCATTATCACAATACAATCCTACCATCATACAAATGCATTGCCAGAAGATCAACAAACTCACACCCTTAACAGACAACATGAAGTAGAAACCCACTCCACCTCTCAAACCAAGGGCTTCCCCCCAAGTAGACTGCCTCCAGCCTTATAACACTGAGCTCACCAATATCCCCAACTCACTAAAAGCCATCTCCTATGAAGACAATGTTATACCTTCATCCATTGTTAAATGTATTCACAACCCTCCTAAACATCTCCAATGCCTCCCTCTGTAAAGGAAACTTCTTGGACACACACAAGACTAGACAGAGTGTCCCACTGTGAAGTAAGATAATCATGGATCTCATAATGTTGCCAGTTTCTGCTCCATCACCCACCTACCCTTCCTGCAAGAGGTGATGAACAACATTCAACTTAGCCCAGCTACTGGAGCTGATGAATAAGAGCCTCTTGCTACACCCTTGTACAGGTCTACCATCATGCTTCAGTACACAGATAGATACTCTTCCGGTAGGTAATTTTGCCCTAACAACATAACAACAGATATAACCCATGCAGTCACACTTCGAGCTCTGATCACATCCTGGAAACACACATAAGCTAAACAAGTCCTGCAACGGTTCATATTCGACCTCAACAATTGCCATCAAGTCATACACATAAGAAACTCAGGAACCTTGACACTCTCAATCTCTTATGGGTTACACCAGGGTTCCATCCCCCCCCCATCACCCTCAGCCTCTACATGGTACCCGTCAGAGCCAGCGATACCCACCAATAACATCAAGATGTACTGATAAGCTGAGTGCACTCAAATTTACCTCTAATTGCCTCTCTCAATGATATTAAGTGCTCACAACATGCCACAACCTAATCAGACATTTATGATAAATACCTGGTTATGCTCAAACTGACGAAGACTGATTTCTGTTATGCACAAATGTTTTCAAACAACTGCAAATAAATGCTTGGCTCCCTGACATCAACCTAGACAGTGGCACACCCCTTATGACAAAAAGTTCTAATGTACCTGTATTCACCTTCCTTTTTTCCAGATGCTGATTTCATAGCAAGAGTGTAAGCCTTGGTCCTCTCCCATTTTGATTAAGGCACTACTCGAATCAACCACCTTCAAGGCACTGATTTGGCAACCATGAAAGGTATTCTGCACATTCTGCCTTAATCAGGTAACCCCTTAACCCCCAAAATTTGCCTTGGGCACCTGCACTTGAGGTTCCTTGAGTTGTTAGCATTAGATTAATTCCTAACCATTAATTCCTAACTTGTCTGGCCTGAGACCATCCATCCCAGATTCCTTACAATCATCAATACCACAACTATTGCCACTAGCATTATCAACCTTTCCACCACTATTATCGCAGTCACTGTTACCAGATCCACCATTACTGCCACCATTGCCAACAACTAGTCTATTACCACTGCATCCTTTGCACCACGATTACCACTATTATCAATTCCACCACCCGAACTACCATTACCACTACTATCAGCACCATTATCACCATCAGCATCACCACTACTTCTATCTATTTTCACCAGCACCATTACCACCATTGCCATTAGCAATCCAGACATGGCTGGAATATGTGCATCTCGTTATTTGCATGTGTTATAACATTAAAGCTAGCACTACTGGCTTTTCCAGGGCTTTTTTGTTGAGAAGCAGGTAATAACTAGTGGCAAACGAATTTCCAGGTGTTGTCTAATCTTATGCATTGAGGTTTGAAAACTGCATAAACAAAAGATTGATTTTTTAGTTTTACTCGGATCAGGGTCTCAATCTACTATTTTCTCTCTTGTACATCTACTGAATATTTATGCTTTCATTAATGATCAAAGGTTCATCTACATGTGTTCACAAATAATGTAATACCCTTTCAAGTGATAATGTAATATTTACAATAATCATGATGTGTCTGCAATTGTTGTTTATTATTTGGGATATTTTAATGTATTGATCAATTGCTGTTTTATTTTTTGTATATCGTGGGAAAAGTCCTTTGCCATTACTGTTCGGCTCCTTGTAGTAAGTGTTTTGTCTTTTGAGTAAATGTGCATATACAGGTCAAGTCACTATTTGTTTGTAGTAATTGTACAGCTTATAGACAGATTTAGCTAAAAAATATTTTTTGATGAACATTTGTCAAATTTCACTAACTATTTTAGTTTTATTTCATCCAAGTCTAATGAGAGTTCACTTGGATGTAACAAATTAAAATTCGGATAATGCTTTATTAATCATCAACATCTCACAGAACAGATTGAATACTGAAAGAAGGAACATCACAGGAAAACTCAGCAGCACATATTGCATTTCATTCACAAAACTATAGCAATGCAAAATGTAACTTAAAAATTGCCCAGCACCCTCTCAGCTTTTTCTTGCGGATATAGGTCCATTGTTATGGAATATTGGGCCTGGTGTACTAATATGTCGCTATAAATCAGTCAGTATTTTGCACAGCGACTGGTCTGTCACCACACCTTCATTCTGGGTTGCAACTCAGTCACAGAGCAATATGGTCATTTTAAGAGTCACAAAAACCTCTTGCCTCGGTAATATTCATGAGGCAGGATACTACTACTTACCACTGTCACTGAATAAAAATCAGGAATGGGGAACTGCGAGGGACAGGCCTACGTTCACGGATGCCGACATTTGTTTTCTATTTTTACAGCGGGCTCAGTCCCTTAAAGAGACAGAGGTTTATTTCAAAGATAAATGCTAACATTTAGTGAATGGCAATGTGGGTAAATGCAGCGGGCCCGTGACAGCTACCATTGGCAAGGTGGAAACTGTCCCTCGGGGAAAGCGTCCACTTTCCAAATGTGTTACCCCCCCTCTTTTGCTCACACTTGAGTTCGCTCTCTGCCTCTCCCTCACCATCAATGAAAAGGCAAAACAAGGGTTTCTTAATCATAATGACTATACTAAAAGACAAAGTGGGCAAGAGAAAGGGGTAAGAGAGACAGGTGGCAGTGAAAACACCTCAAGCAAACATGTGTTGAGGTGATTCAATCATTCCGGGCTTCTAAAACCTTGTAATGTTATCTTTTTTTCAGTCATATTAAGCAAAAAGCAAATATATTTATTTGCTAGTAAGTACATTTCAAATGTAAATAGAGCACGCTATACAACGTAATATTCAAAGTATATGCACCATTTTGTTGTAAATATGTACGTTCGCGTTGCAGTGTATTGCGCTACAGAATGAAAAAACGATTCGATATGGAAGAGAAAATAGTTTTAAAAATGTGTGATGAATTAAAACAATGTTTGATGTTCGACCTTCAGCATGAACACACACATGTATACATGTGATTTGTTTTCACGCAGTAAAATGAGCTGTGGGTGCTGTATTTCATAGAATAATTACAGGGACAGCTACGGATGTTCTACTGGTGGAATTGAGAAATGAAAGACAACACTGGAGCTATGCGCTTGCGAGATGTGCTGTCTCATTTGCTTTTGGGAAAGATAGTTCATGCTTGTCTGGCTGCAGGAACGGGAGCAATAAAGATGGTTTGTTAACTGCAAATTTAATGTTGGAAAATGTCAAGCATGTCCCAGCGCCACCTCATCTGCAGGCTGCCGATGATTCACAACATGAAAAAGGATTGTATTTTCTACAAAAACAGATATTGCATAGTAAGCAAGGACTGATACATGAAATCGTGCCTTTTGCCCTTTGGGTTTCTGTAGTAAACAAGCCGTGAGAGTGCACGCTCCCGAACTTCCGGTTTCGGGATGTGCACGCTCACGGCTGTCGTGGGGCGGGACTTCCGTCTTTGCGAGAAGCCCGCGCCCACGGAGTGGATGGCCCAGAGGAGTGGTGGCAGCAGAAGTCAGGAGTGGCGGCTGATGCGGTAAGTGGGGCTTGGGGGGCTTGGCACGTGTGTCTGTCTGCGCGTGTGTGAGTGTGTGTGTCTGTCTGCGCGTGTGTGAGTGTGTGTGTCTGTCTGCGCGTGTGTGTGTGTCTGTCTGTGTGTGTGTGTCTGCGTGTGCCTGCATAAGCGCTTCCACAGACCCTGGTAGGCTCGTGCACGGCTCTGTCTCCCTTGAGACGGAACTCGGCGACAATAGGTCTCGAGGACGAGACCTAAAAATAGGACTCTCAAACCCACTTTTCAGTTCACCTTCTGGACCTGTAGAATGACTCTTAGAGGACAACATGCTATTGTGGCTGCTGTGTATTTCAGAAGACTGCTTTGCTGCACCTGGAAGGACTGTTTTTGCTGCCTGAAGCTTGTCTTGAACCCTCAGAGGCCTGGACTTCCCTTCTGTTTGAGACCTGTTCTACTGCAGAACCCGGGACTACCAGAGTGACTGTAAGAGCTAGTTGGCTGGCCTTCTAATCAGAGCCTCGGAGACAGAAAATGCTCCACCTTCTTGAACCCGCACCAGGACCCAGCCTGAGTGAATCTTAAGGCCGCCACACCACCCCCAGGGGTGGTGCCCCTCCAGTCCTTAACTATTGGTAGTGGTGCTAAAGGTGTCTAGATTAGCTTTGAAACTGCTCTGAGAGCCAAAAGGAGACCAGGACCAATCGTCTATCTACACAAGGTGCATTGCAGATCGTTCTGACTTGTGGTAACTCCCGTTAGGTTCTTCTCCGTAGCAACAAATCAGGTTAAGCAGTCCTTCGCCAAATGGTTATCTGAACTTGTAGAACTCTCGTCATCTACAGCTTTTAGCCTCATCCTACTAGAGCTTTCTGGTGTCCCAAAAGAGACAAAAGAGAATAGTAGCAGTATCGAAATTTTCTACGTCAAGTAACAAATAAAAAAAAATAATATTAAAACATTGGCGTATGTTAACCTTGGAACCAGACTTTAACAACATTTTTGAACAGCCTCCAATGTTTGCTTTCACTAGAGCGAAAAACATGGGTGAACTGATTCAACCTCAAATAAAAACAACAGAAATTTTCAAGGGCACCAAAGCGTGTCTAAACTGTGGTAGCTGTAACAGTATCATAAAGGGAAGCAAAATCAACCACCCCATGAGGGGCCAGGAAATTAAACTTAGAGTGAATGCTACGTGCGACACGTCAAATGTGATATATGCGCTGAAATGCCCATGTGGGAAACTTTACGTTGGAAAGACAGAACGTCGCATTAAAACCAGACTTACAGAACATAAATCCAACATTCGACTAAAAAACACTAAATCTTCAGTGGCTATGCATTTCATGGAAGAAAAGCATAATGTTTCGCAACTCAAATTCATGATTTAGGAATGTGTAATAAAAACAGAAGGAAGAGACAATACTAAACACCTCCTACAGAGAGAAAACTTTTGGATATACAAATTATCCACCCAAAAACCATATGGACTCAATGACAGAATTGAATTTTCTTGCTACCTTTAATGATGTTTCCTAGGTGCATACTGGAATAACTGTGACCACTGTTAATATGGATGGATGTTTTTGCCCAGATCATAACCATTGGCTGATAGCGCACCATTTTAGAGCACTAACCATACAACCTATACACATCAGGGTTCGATTTCAGCCTTTCCTTTTTCTTTTTTTTGTCCTTGTTTATATATGGGCACTTTTCAAATATGGGCACTTTTATTGTTCGTACTTTTCATTTCCTGTCACATACATCATTCTCTTAAGTAAACACCACCAACACTATCCAACAAGCCTACGACACAGAGATAGTCTTTCTTCAGTTACAGCTCACCACGTGATCGGGATACACCTTTAAACTAACAAACACAATGGCGAACACTCCTTGGAGTGGCGTCCTTAAAACTGGAGACACACGCTAAGAAACTGCCGTCAGGCCGCTGATCTATAAAAACAAGGTTAGTGAACGATAGACGAACATCGCAGCAGATAATTACACTAATGCTGACCGATACGCGAACCGACGCGTGTTAACACCTCGATCTTTCCATATCATTTTTTACAGCACACAACGATCAGGATCAAAAGCAGGCATGTGAGTCTCGAATTTAATACCATTTTTGTTTTTATTCACAATTGATAATACCTGATATACATGCAATGTTATATAGTGATGTATAATAGTGAAGTATAATCATGTCTTTACGTTTTTCTGTTAACAGTATCATTCCCTGATGAAGGGCAATATGAATGCCCGAAATGCATTGGATATGAAGTAATATTGATAATGCCTTATATGTTGAAAATACAATGAAGCAATAAGATGAACTTTGAAAATACCCAAAAAATAAAGTTTTGAAATTTATTAAGAACGATAAAGTTGTGTTGGAATCCTCCTGTGACTAGGGAGGAGATTTTTGAGTTCCCTCAGGGATGGTTCCAGTGAACCACTGGAATCACTCACATGTTTGATTAATAGGGCATCTGAGGGGTTATGACGCCACCTGCGGAGAACATAAAAATTATGAACTAAAAACGTACTAAAAAGGAAACACAATAGCTGTGCACCCTTCCAATTCAAAACTATTTCAAACCTGGGAATGCGCCATAAACATTGACATCCCCAGGAGAGGCGTAATGAGGAGAAATATCTTTATTTCTCCTCTTTAGTTTCTCTTTCTATGTGTACTGCCTTTTACAACACACATAGAAAAAGCAATATGCCTCTCAGGATTGTTTTTGTGCATGAAGGTGCCCCATCCTGCACTAAAGAAATCCTGCATGCAACGGTGTCACCCATGCACTGTGATGCTAGGGCCATGGCCAGAATTATGGAGGCATAATCCCGGTTATCCTAGTGGAGGATGATGTAGCAACAATGAAAGGCCAAGTTTCGAAACTCCTTTTCAAAACCTCTGAGCTCTACACAAGAGCTAACAATGCGGAAAATCATTCCCGCCGGAACAACCTCCGCCTGGTGTGCATTCCAGAAGGAACAGAGCCCGCTCACGTAGCGCCCTTAATAGAAACCCGCTACACCTTCCAGATAATGCATGGATTGGAAAACAATCATCCCAATTTGAAGGCTGAGTTTCCAATACCTGAGGATATCGGTAGCATTACCCCTGGAACTCACGTGATCCCTTAACCGAGCCCTGTTGCTTAAGAAGACCAAAGAAGAGCTGCGGAACTGGCAAACTCTTCCCTTAAACCCGATGGGAAAGATCTCTCTGTACAAGATGATGATCCTTCCCATTTTACAAATTGTCCCTGTGCACCTTCCAAGACACTGGTTCCATGCCCTAGACAAAATGTCATCCTCGTTCCTTTGGCATAACTCGAGGCCGCGCATGGCGTTGGCCCACTGCCAAATTGCTCCGTACGATCTGGGCATGTGAATGGTAAACCTACACCTGTATTATATGGACACATGCCTGTTGGTTGTTAATGAATGGATGTCAGAAGGGTGGGCGGACCTGGACTACCAGTTGGAGCTTGAAGGATTGGGACTCTGACGGTTCCAAGCAATGCTTTATCCCTCAGAGTATTCCCTCTGTCACCAGATCCGTCCTCCTGGCATGGTGATCCATGCACTGCTACCCCCGATGGGAGAATAAATTGATAATGCAAGCACCCTTGTGGCAGGGCACATGGGTGGGTGCAGTGGTGCGGCTAGTGGGATTCCAGAAGTGGGACCTTATTGGTATCGCCCAAATTGGAGACATCTAGAGGGGAGGTCAACTCCGAACATTTCAGGACCTCCAACACTTGTATTCACTTACCACCAACCAATTTCACAAATATCTGCAGCTCCGTCATGCGACTGCGACACATTATACCCAAGAGCACCGCGCTCCACTAGTTCAGCCCCATTGAAGGTGAAGATGCTCATGGGGGAATTGGGACAAGAAGGGGTCTCCCGGATCTACAAATCCCTCATCACAAACTCCCCCACTACGCTAGACCACCTACAGACCAGATGGGAGGGTTGGCTGGGCCCTATGGAGGATGTTAACTGGAGGGATGCTGTTATGGCCCCCTGGGTTATCACTATCTCAACCAAACTGAGACTAATCCAACTTTAATACCTCCATTGTGCATACCTCACCCCCATCAGGTTACACCAAGCCGGCTGTCTGCCTGCCAATGCCTAAGGGAGTTCAGTCCCTTAGAACAGGAACACAACCTACCTAAAATAATTGAAACTGCTTATGCAGAATTAGGCAGGGACAATTTGGGTGGGAAAGCTTTAAAACCTCTGAAGATGTTGTTGATTTAGCAGCTATGCTACGTGATTAAGCACAGTTTTTGTACTGTGGTACGTGCAATTTGTAGAGTGCGAATTAGTACAATATACATATGCTCCGTTAGCGTAGCGTAGCACTACGGCCAGGGTTAGTACTCCTCTCCATATCATCCCAAGGGAAATTTGGTCGTGGATAGGAAAAAGCGAAACTTAAAGCAGTCTTTAACAGCTACAATATTAGGCACGGGTGATAGCTAGGTAAAACATCTTTATGGAGTGCTGCGGGCTCTGAACAACATGCCAAGAAGTTTCCTAGGGGGGTCACTCCATATGAGATCCTATTTTGGGACAAGAATTTGGGCACCTGATTTTTATTGTGAAGGCACAGTGGTGGATGAAAAACCTTTTGACATCTATGATTGTTTGGCTGTTATACAGGATCTAAATGAATCCAGGCACAACAAAGTAATGTCCACCTGAAGCAGACCGCCACTGGGGAAGTCAAATCAGTCACGGCAAGCCCTGTCTGGATCCCAAAAGTCAGGGATCTGGTCAGAGAGAAAATATCAGACAAGAAAGAATTTGGGCCATTCTACAGAAAACTCGTACAGGTCTTAGCAGTGAAGTCAAGTCAAGTCAAGTCAAAAAATGTGTATAGCGCACTACATACCCAGAGGGTTTCAAGGCGCTTAGGAAGGGGAGGAGGATTATTTGTCAAATATCCACGTTTTAAGCTGCTTTCTGAACGCTAGGTGGTTCTGGGTGAGGCGAAGGTAAGCGGGGAGTGAGTTCCATGTTTTAGCAGCCAGGTATGAAAAGGATCTGCCTCCCATGGTGGTCTTGTTGATGCGAGGTACAGTGGCGAGGGCTTGGCTGGAAGAACGTAGTTGGCGGGAGGGGGTGTAGAAGGACAGTCGAGAGTTGAGGCAATCTGGTCCGATGTCGTAGAGTGATTTGTGTGCGTGGGTAAGCAGTCGGAAAGTGATTCTCTTATTGACGGGTAGCCAGTGGAGGTCTTTAAGGTGACCAGAGATGTGTTCGTTGCGTGGGATGTCTAATATGAGCCTGGCTGAGGCGTTTTGGATTCGTTGGAGTTTCTTCTGGAGTTTAGCGGTGGTACCTGCGTAGAGGGTGTTTCCGTAGTCCAGTCGGCTCGTGACCAGAGCGTGGGTGACTATTTTCCTTGTTTCGGAGGGGATCCAGCGAAATGTTTTTCTGAGCATGCGAAGAATGTTGAAGCAGGAAGAGGATACGGCGCTGACTTGTCTGTTCATTGAAAGTGAAGAATCCAGGATGACGCCAAGGTTTCGTGCGTGGTCTGTCGGGATGGGTGCTTTTCCGAGGGCTTCCGGCCACCAGGAGTCGTCCCAAGCAGAGGGGGATGTACCTAAGATGAGGACTTCTGTTTTGTCTGAGTTCAGTTTCAGACGGCTTTGTTTCATCCATTCGGCAACTTCTTTCATTCCTTCGTGTAGGTTAGTTTTGGCGGTGCTGGGGTCCTTGGTGAGAGAAAGGATAAGTTGAGTGTCATCCGCGTAAGAGATGATGTTGAGGTTGTGTTGGCGGGCGATGGTCGCGAGGGGGCTCATGTATACGTTGAAGAGGGTGGGGCTGAGAGAGGATCCTTGTGGTACGCCACAGATGACTTCAGTGGCCTCGGACTTGAATGGAGGAAGGCGGACTCTCTGGGTTCTTCCGGTGAGGAACGAGGTGATCCATTCAAGTGCTTTTCCTTGAATTCCGATGTTATTGAGGCGTTGTAGAAGGGTGCTGTGGCAGACTGTATCGAATGCTGCAGAGAGGTCGAGGAGGATGAGGGCGACTGTGTCTCCATTGTCCAGTAGAGTTCGAATGTCGTCTGTTGCTGCGATGAGGGCGGTCTCAGTGCTGTGTTTTGCTCGGAAGCCAGATTGTGAGGGGTCGAGGGATTTGAATTGTACTTCTACCGTATCTTGCCGGAAAAAAGGAGAAAAGATTTGTCTCAATTGACCTAATCAAACCAAACAACGTGGCCAATACTGAGTAGTAGGCCAAGTGGACTCCAAACTAGGAGACTCCCCCCTCTCAAGAGGTTCAAACGGAAAGACTCATCACGTTCGAAGAGTCCCCTGTACGGAATGAAGGACTATGCAATAATGCTATGGAGCTAGTTCCCCTTGAACCTGAAAAATGCTAATTCAGAATCAAAATGAAACACAAATTGCTGCTCGACCAAATACAGATGTCTACATCAACATACCTTAATAAGAGCAAAGTACGATTTCTACAAATCCCGTGCAATACCAACAATTGCTCGAACTGCTTCTGGCTACTTCATAAACGTTGATACTTTTTCTTTGGATCCAAGTGAACCTGAAACGATGCCAGCCCAAAAATCACGCAAGCAGTACGTTAAAGACTTTCCGAACTTTCTTAAAAAGACTTACCTGGTATGGACCAAGGGTAGAACTATGGGTAATTTACGGGATACTTTTCTTTCTTTTCTGGTTAGGCTTAGTGATAGTTTTTAGCATGCTTGTTAATGGAAAATACCTTCGACAAAGCTCTGAAGCCCAAAAGGTGAATTTAATTTTCAAACCACACCAGTCATCTCATCGAGAACAAAGAGACTTGTCATCAGTGAACATTACAGCGGTTCCTATGCCGGATTGCATAGTTTGTGACAAGGTTGATTTCAATATTTTTGGCCCGACAGAAATTTTTAAAATTCCTCACTTTATATCTAGGGTTTTTCAAATGCTAATTTCTAACTAAATCGTCCCTGAAACCTATGGTTTTTCAGTAAATATATATATATATATATATATATATATATATATATATATATATATATATATATATATAGGGACGATTTAGTTTGAAATTAGCATTCAAAAAACCTTAGAAATTCACAAAACAAAACATAGGTTTCAGGCCCGTTATAGTTAGAAATTAGCATTTAAAAAAAACCTTAGAAATTCACTGAAAAAAACATAGGTTTCAGGGACGTTATAGTTAGTTGGACATTTCACTCATACAAAACAATACAAATTCCCCTGTTATAGTTAGTACACCTAACTATAACTCGCGCCCCCGCAATGCACTGCTGATGATGTCACATAATACATCATTCATGACATGTTCAGTGACATCCACAAGGAGTGGATAACAGTAAAGTCCAGTGCGCTGCGGGGAGTAGGAACCGCAGCCTATTGAAGCCTGAAACCAACCAATAAGTGCTAGTGAGTCTGCTTTTAATGGGAAGAACAAAAGAACATCAGGAAAAAAAAACAACGCCCACCCTCCACCCCATCTCTCTCCAGTGAGCAAAAATCACAGAGACAACAAATTAGTCTGTACCTAATGAGTGTGGCACCCCACATTGCTAGAGAGGGTCATAGGGCCCTGCAAAGGTAGTCGCACTATGCTTCCAACCCATCCTAGGGAATCAAATCTCCGTAATGAATCGGATGTGAAAGGACATCAGTCGAGATTAAGCAGTCCTCTTTCTTCTTCAATATGCTGCATCCAATGAAATTACATTACCTGTATAAAATACTGTCATGACAGAGCTGTTTGGTTCATATGCAAGCTGGAAGAAGGCTAAACGCTAAAATGCATCCCTGCGAATAAATAATTTGTGAGTGGCCCCGTCAGTGCAGCATGTTTCCTTTGGAACTGAGCAATACATATATATGTATATATATATATGTATACATATATATGTACGTGTATATATATATATATATACATATATATACACGAAAACTCCACCACGCCACTTCCAATCCCCACACGGACTGGCGAAGCGATAACCAGGAGACGGACCACTGGATCAGGTTACAGGTTCTTTATTTTAACAGTTCAGCTAGTAAAAGGGCACAACGCGTTTCGGGCTAAGCAAGCCCTTGCTCACATGCAATTACTGTTTGTAACTTTTTTGATTTTATACTACTAGGTGGCCCACCTATCCCAGCTCTCTACCCAGGTCATGTGAACATAGACATAAACAACATGTTAAACATTGTAGTTCTTACTGTGCAAATACGCAAGGTTGCCAATATAAATACCTGTTCAAAATGAAATAAATAATTACAATTTCAACTTATTACCGGATAAATCCGTAAACATGTAGGGTAAAATAACATATTCCTACATAATATATCTTGCGAGCACCACATGTTAAAAAGAGCTAGAGTAGGAGGGTACATTTTAATGTGATCTTAACAGTGCAAAACAGTTCATGTCTAAAGTGCAGAAAAAAGCTAACTAACACGTGTAAACGTTAGAGAGTAAAGTGCTGTAGTGAATGATAAAACAACCTGTATAAATATGTTGAATTCATGCTTTCTAAACAATTTAGGATAAAACCACATTTTGTCAGATAATAAAGCATGATAAAAACATTTCATATTAAATACGGAGTTTATCATAAAAATTGATTAAAAAAACACCCTGTGAATAAAAAAGTGATAAAAGAGATCTTATTAGAAAAAACAGGATATTCAATATATTTACATAAAGAATTTGAAGAATTGAAAATTTACAACTCCTTGCTAACAGGGAACCTGACTAGCCAGGGGGAAGAAACTGATCAAAACTCAGAAGCACACAGAACCATTATATATAATTTAAGCCACCTAGACAACAGGGAATCTGACTACCTGGGGTCATGGAACTCATATCAACAGAAAGATGGAATAGGCCTACAAATGTAATGAGTCATTTTATAAGAAAGTGTGCAGATCCTCTGTATTATTGAGCCCGTTGGGCCACTTACTATCGAACTCGAGGATCATGCTAGACTCTAGTTGCCTTAGTTTGAGCTCTCTGTTACCACCTCTTCTCAGTTTGGGCACAGCTCCCACTACATAGTACGATAAACAGTTAACATCTTTGTTATGTTTCATTTCAAAGTGGTGCGCCACTGGATAGGAAGGGTCGCTGTGCAAAATAGCACGTAAATGTTGTAGGATCCTGACGTGCACCTGTTGTTTGGTGCTCCCAATATAATTGAGGCCACAGGTGCACGTCAGGACGTATACAGCGAACTCCGTTTTGCAGGTATGGTTACCCACAATCGGAATTTCTTCCAAACTGAAAGGGGTACAGTAGTTGGTCTTATTGACATCAAACTTGCAGGCTCTGCAACTGGAGCATTTGCGAAACCCAGCTGCTGGTTGCAGCCAATTGGTTTTTTGTTTTAATTCTGGACTAGTTTGGTCCAGAATTGCTCCCATGTTGCGTGCTCTGCGAAAGGTCACCATGGGTTTGGGTGGTAAAATGGCTCCTAAGACATTGTCCGTGAGGACAATAGGCCAATTCTTGTTGATAATTTTTCTGATGGTATTTTCCTGATCGCTAAAAGCCGTGATGAATCTGGGACATACATTGGCCCTTACTACAACTGCCTGGTTCTGTTCTTCGGTATCAATGTTGATTGACTCGACAGGGAAGAGACTCGCTCGGGTTCTAGTACTAGCTTTAGCCAAAGCTTGATCAAACGTAGCATTTGAATATCCTCGATCTTTGAGCCAGTCTCGTAGTTCCCTCACACATCTTTCGAAGTCATCAACAGAGCTACATATTCTTTTAAGCCGTAGGATTTCTCCAAAGGGAATACTATTGATGGTGTGCTTAGGGTGGAGACTAGAAGCATGCAGAGTGGTGTTGCCTGCGGTAGATTTTCTAAAAAGTGTGGTTTGTAATTTGTTGGAATCATCTATATATACTTTAACATCTAAAAACTCTACCTGTTTGGCGCTAATATGTAATGTAAATTTCCAATTCAGGGAGTTATTATTGATTTCCTCAATAAAGGAGATATATATATATATATATTCACTGAAAAAACCATAGGTTATAGACCATATATAGTTAGGAATTAGCATTTACAAAACCTTGAAAATTCACTGAAAAAACCATAGGTTATAGACCATATATAGTTAGGAATTAGCATTTAAAAAACCTTATTTTACTCACACAAAACCATTGAAATTCCATATATAGTTAGTTGCACTAACTATATATCGCGCACCTGCAATCCACTGCTGATCATGTCACATATTACATCATTCATGACATGGTCAGTGACATCACTGATGACATCACTGATGACATCTCAAATGACATCACTGATGACATCACTGATGACAACATCCAGTGACTGTATGTTTCTGTAAAGTTAAAATATGTCTTACATATTGAAGAATGAGTGGATGTATAAGTGTCTGGATGAAGGATTTAGTAGGTGCGTGACTGACTGTATGAGTGAGTGATTAAATGTGTCTCACTGAATGCATGGGTTAGTGACTAAACTGTCTTAATTTGTGCATCATTATGTCTGTTGTTCTGTAAACTGCTGCATGTGTTGATCATTAGCTATACGAGAGGCTATATGTGTTATTAATTGGTTGCCCAAGTATTTCTATGGGAGATTGAGTTTGTGTGGGGGTGGCTGGAAGGTGTGTGACTCTATGCATAGATGTGTGAACAGTTTATTCACTAGGTGTATGAGTTCAAGAGTGCATGTGGAAACAGCTACATGGGCAGTTGATTGTGTGCATGAGTGTATTGATGAGTGAATGGATATCTCAATGCTACATGTCATAGTAAGTACATATGTAAAACACAGTACATGTGAGAGTTGGCATATATAAATAACTGTGCATGAGAGCCACTGAATGAGTGAGTGGTTGTATCGATCATTGTGAACTTGTATCAGGGATTGTATAAGAGAGTAAATATGTGTTAGTATATGTTTCAATAAGTAAGGTGTGTTTAACTGTATAGTTGAAGAAATGGAGATGAGATTGTTTCTTTGCATGACTGACTGGGTGTGTGAGTAACTCCATGGATGAGTGGCAGTGTGTGAGTGTCTGTATACACTGAGTGTATCTAAGGTTATATTAGAGTCTGAAGAGGTTTATCATATTAGCACAAGAATGATGTCAAATGAGATGTCATCAGTGATGTCATCAGTGATGTCATTTGAGATGTCATCAGTGATGTCATCAGTGATGTCACTGACCATGTCATGAATGATGTAATATGTGACATGATCAGCAGTGGATTGCAGGTGCGCGATATATAGTTAGTGCAACTAACTATATATGGAATTTCAATGGTTTTGTGTGAGTAAAATAAGGTTTTTTAAATGCTAATTCCTAACTATATATGGTCTATAACCTATGGTTTTTTCAGTGAATTTTCAAGGTTTTGTAAATGCTAATTCCTAACTATATATGGTCTATAACCTATGGTTTTTTCAGTGAATTTCAATGGTTTTTTAATAGCAAATATCATAAGCTGTCGAATGTCAAGTACGTGGTAAGTGAAAACATTTTCGTGTTTATGCACACTGATCTGCTTTGAATGGTGCCCCCCCCCCTCATTTCTATTAGGAGTACTCTCTCTTTGCAGATAGTGAAAGGTAGTTAACGCAGGTCTTTGCCCCCATTGTAATCCGTCGTGCCTGCTTCTCTCTCCATTTGATTGATTGTTATCCAAGTATTTACTGTTTTAGAATTAGTTCTCTTTGGTTCATTCTCTATTTACAAACAAACACAGAGTCGCAATACTCTGTTTAGTCTTTGCAGATAACGAAAAATCGTGTAAAAAAAAAAGAAAAGGAATCGAGCAAAATCAGTAGGCCACTAATGGGATCTCTTTTTGACCTCGCTAAAATAGAAACATTAGGAACAACCCCTCATGACAAATACAAAACTAGTGAGATGAACTGAACTCCACACAATGATGGCTGCAAAACAGCTCGGCTCCGCCACCCACCCCGCCCAAAATAACGATAAAGAACGGCTGCCATGATTGGTTGCGGAATGACCACGACGGAGCTACGAAATGGTGCTGCTCTCATGCTAACCCCAGCTTCAGTCTGAAACATCCAGAAACACTGTAGACTACCAATTCGATCAGTTCCGGTAGCGCCCCAATGTAACCCGGTAGAGAAGAACTAGCTCTCCCCTCTTTGACTGATGGTTCTTGTTGCCTGTCCCTTCTGTTGTCATTTAACAGAACTATTTAGCCTGCTGAAAGGGGTTGTGTTCCGACCGCTGGTTGGTGGAGACATTTTGACTATATTCTGTACCTGCGTTGTCGCGTAATGCGTCATATGACGCGCCGCGTTAGCGCATCCGGAAGTCATCCGGGGCGCGCAGCGCGTAACGTAAGCATAACAAGTCATGTGACTTGTTAATAAAACTTTTCATTGGTTCATTTTACTTTTCTTATTGTAATGATGAAAGGCTTGGTCATATGACCTAAAAATTACGCTTTTCATTACTTCCGAACATTATTTTTTCTTAAATATATGTTATAATGTTCCAGGCTAATGTACTTTCCCGGAAATTTTACAACTGTCCTGCAAGTAAAATATATTCTTTTTTCGAGAAAAAGAGCGTTTCTTCGTCCCATGACGGAGCCGTTGAGCAAAAGAGGGTCGACCTGCTGTCTTAGTCGCCGATACGCCTGAATATGAGATTCTTATCGATCACTTTATGTTGCAGGAATAGAAAACACAACAGCCCTTGACCATTTATCTTTACTGCGTTCCTTCGTATTATACCTTTTACCCTTCATGTAATTGGTCTGCTTTATTTCACTTGCCTTTTAATGATTCTAAAACAGTCACTATTATTAAAAACTTTACCAATGTATATACTACTACCATGTTTTCTTTTAAAAACCTTTATTGTGAAAATTTCATTATACAAATACGAGCCTATAACCACGTGGGCCTGCCACAGAGCAAACTGTAATCGTATATGATGAATAGACATTTACACTGTAGAGGAACGTAACGGGCGGGCCATTAGGTTGCAAGAACTAAGGTGTCTAACAGTTACGGAATCGGTGGACGTACATTTTATAATTAAAATACGACAGGGCCAGTTACAATAAAATTATCTAGATATACATTTGCGGGCAAGTACCATGGGTGACGTTAATTCGAACTTTCAACAGTACAGTAATCAATAACACATCAGAACTTAATATCAATAGGGATGTCGAAATATTCAATCAATTCTCGTCCCCGCCCGCCATGTGCTTCAAAACTGCATACGTATCTCGTGATTTCAAGGTTCTGCAACCAGTACACAACAAGGAGTTACGAGTCCCATTTATTCCGGCGCCATTTTGGGCGAGGACGGGCAGGTCCAGGATATAGTCAAAATGTCTCTACCAACCATCGACTATGATGATGTTCATATGCTGTATTTATTAGAGTAACACTCATCTGTCCACATGAAATTAATTTGCCACAATCTAAACATGTCATTTTAATCTTTCCAAAGTTCTTCTAAATATTTGGGACCGTTTCCCTTGCCTCTGAAGCTCTCAGTGCCACTTCTTTGATGAATGTACTAGCAGGTCAGGGGTTCTCCTCCAAATCTCTCTTTTATGCAGCACTATAATTAATTGGTGCCACCTCTCCATATGACGATGCATGGTATAGTTACCACAACTATATTTTTTTTCGGTTCCTCTGGAGAGTTCATCGTGGCAGATGAAGCGTGTAACGTACCGGGCATTTACCTTTTTTTGCATGTACAGGAAAGGAAAAGAAAATCGAGCGTCCGAGTTCTAAGGTGTCCCAGGGCCATTTTAGTGGACCAGGCCCAAATCCAAAGAACAGGCCGCCATTTTGAGAGTCCTCTTGCAGCCGCCTGTCGCTGTAGCATCAAGAGCAGCCGAAACTCAGCTGAATGGCAACTGAAACGGTAAAGGGGCGCCCCACTACAGCAGACGAGCCTCCACCTAGGAAGGCCCATTCACGCCGGCTCCCCCCCCCCTTCGGGCACCCCACGCCGTTATTCGGAGCAGTATTGTAGGATGGCCACACCAGTGCGGCAACTTGCTAGACATCACCTCGGTGGTAACCGAATCTCAACGCCTTGTGGTGTCTCCTATTCAGAAAACATTGTTATGCTGCCTTCGACCTATTCGCCGCAAGTGCGCACACAACTCAACTGCATAGCTTGCTAGACACCACCTCGGTGCCATCCGGATCTTGGAATGTCAGCACCTTTTGGTGTCTTCTCTTCAGAAAATATTGTTGCGCTGCCTTTGGCCCCATTCGCACATCGGTCCGCTACTGACGCCATCTCACAGGCTAATGGGGCGCCCCACGCCGAGTTTCAGCATTGTAGAATAACCACACCAGTACAGCAACTTGCTAGACATCACCTCGGTGCCATCCGGATCTCGGCGCCCCACTGCAGATGAAGTGCCTCTCAACTATGAAACCACCACGGTGACATCCGGATCTTGGCGCGTTGTGCTGCCTTCGGCCTATTCGCACATCGGTCCGCTACTGACGCCATCTCACAGGCTAATGGGGCGACCCACGCCGAGTTTCAGCATTGTAGGATGACCACACCAGTACAGCAACTTGCTAGACATCACCTCGGTGCCATCCGGATCTCGGCGCCCCACTGCAGATGAAGTGCCTCTCAACTATGAAACCACCACGGTGACATCCGGATCTTGGCGCGTTGTGCTGCCTTCGGCCTATTCGCACATCGGTCCGCTACGGACGCCATCTCACAGGCTAATGGGGCGACCCACGCCGAGTTTCAGCATTGTAGGATGACCACACCAACTTGCTAGACATCACCTCAGTGCCATCCGAATCTTGGCATCTCAACGCCTAGTGGTATCTTCCATACAAAAAATATTGTTACGCTGCCTTTGGCCCCATTCGCACATCAGTCCGCAACTTAGACATCACCTCGGTGCCATCCGGATCTTGGCATCTCAGCGCCTTGTGGTGTCAGTCAGAAAATATTGTTGCGCTGCCTTTGGCCCCATTCGCACATCGGTCCGCTACTGACGCCATCTCACAGGCCAACGGGGCGCCCCACGCCGACTTTCAACATTGTAGGATGGCCACAGAAGTGCGACAACTTACTAGACACCACCTCGGTGCCATCCGGATCTTGGCGCGTTGTGCTGCCTTCGGCCTATTCGCACATCGGTCCGCTACTGACGCAAACTCACAGGCCAACGGGGCGCCCCACGCCGACTTTCAGCATTGTAGGATGGCCACACCAGTGCTGCAACTTGCTGGACACCACCTCGGTGCCATCCGGATCTTGGCGCGTTGTATTGCCTTCGGCCTATTCGCACATCGGTCCGCTACTGACGCCGCCTCACGTGCCAACGTATTTTCTCCGCATTTTATACCCTATGCCGCATAACAGGTCATGTGACTTGTTTATAAAACTTTTCATTGGTTCATTTTACTTTTGGTTTCCGAATGATGGAAGGCTTGATCATATGACCTAAAAACAACACTTTTCATTGGATGAAAACTTTTTTTTTCCCCCAAAGGATGAAAGCCCCACCTTGTTTCTGGATGTTTCAGACTAAACTGGCGTCAGCATGAGAGCACCACCATCTCGTAGCTCCGTCGTGGTCATTCCGCGAGCAATCATGGCAGCCGCTCCCCACCAGAAGCCTGCAGGAGTCGGGGCCCCCAAAACTTTTGATGTATTCTCAAGGCGGAGGGGACGCTTTCGAGAATGGGGTCCAAGACCTAGCAGACAAGCGTCCGATTTCCAAGGTGTCCCAGGGCCATTTCAGTGGACCACGCCCAAAAAGGAAAGAGCCTGCCGCCATTTTGAGAGTCCTGTGGCAGCCGCCTATCGCTGCACCGCAAGAGTGGGCGCAACTCAGCTGAATGGCGGATTTTGACACAGTGGACCAAAAGCGGACGGAATGGCAACTGAAACGGTAAAGGGGCGCCCCACTAAAACAGATGAGACTCCACCTGGAGAGGCCCGTTCACGCCGCCTCCCCCGGGGCGCCCCACGCCGTTATTCGGAGCAGCATTGTAGGATACCAAAACCAGTGCGGCAACTTACTGGACATCACCTTGGTGCCATCGTTCTGCTGCCTTGGAACTATTCGCACAACAGTTTGCTACTGATGACCCACCCCCCGCGACGCCCCACGCCGTTATTTGCTGGGTGGCAACTTACTAGACATCACTTTCGTGTCATCTAGATTTTGGCGCGTTCTGCTGCCTTGGAACTATTCGCACAACAGTTTGCTACTGATGACCCACCCCCCGCGACGCCCCACGCCGGAAATCTGGACGTTGTGCTGCGTTGGGACTATTCGCACAGCCGACCGCTACTTCGTTGTTTTTCCCTAAAAATGTTTATATGTTATTACTATTTTTGTTTTCTTGTATATATTTATAAATTATTAAAGTTTTATAATCTTACTACTTTGTCGGAGTGCTATATATTTTTAATGTGACACATAATTGTAAAAACTTTGATGTACAAAGAGTCATCCCTGGAATCTTCCGCTTCACGCTCGGTCCCCTCCCCAATCACAATACAGGATGGTTTTCAGATAATAGCAACGCTTCTGCTGTGACGGATCTCATCGAGTGTGGGCCTTGATCTACTATAACTCCTTTGAAGAGGGGTGATTCTTTACAGCTGTGGCCATAAACTACATCTGCAGGGCTAGCTGATAGCCTAGGACCGGCCTGGACAATCGGACACAGAGGAAAAGGAGTGTCAGAGGGTGCGGTAGTGAATAGGGCGAAAGGGAGGTGTCGGGCGGGCACAGGGTGTGATTCTCAGGGAAGAGCAGCGCAGATGGGGGGAGGTTTATTACCCATGCATAAGACAGAGAGCGGGGGTGACCACTGCCTGGGTGAGATGCTTGCGAGGGTGGGGAGCCATGCTAAGGATCGACAGCGTGCACAGAGTGGGTCTGGTCAAGGCATCTAAAATGGCTGCCGTGCACGACAAAAGTGTGGCATTTGAAAAAAGACAAGATGGCGCACACAATGTTTTTCAACAATTCCTGATTTCCTTCGAATCGAACGTTAACAGACGTTGGGGCATATTACCAAAGTTAAGCGATATTTATCCCTAACGATGCATTGCAAAGATTTTTTTACCGTCAGAAATTATCGCAGATAAACCTTGCTATTATCAAGGTTTATCGCAAATACGATAAAAAACTAGCGCAATGCATTAATATCGCTGAAAACTCCGCGATATTCATGCATTACCGAGCTAATGCTCTTAGCCATGTTATCCACCTCCCATTGGATAACATGGCTAAGAACTGCTCAGGGCAGCTGTTACTTTTTGGAGATATTCGCGCTTATCTCGAATATTTCCAAAAGTTGATAATAGGAGATAGCGATGTTAGCGACTGTTTCCAGTCGCTAACATCTTGGCATGCCCACTTTGCATGTCATTAGTGATAAATATCACTCACATGCAAAGTGGGACCCAAGATGGTCGCTATCTCCTACTAGCCGTCGCTAACTGGTGTTAGCAACAGCTAGGTAATACAGATATAATTTTATCTCCGCGAAGCGGAGCGCTGTTACAGATATATATCTTGTTTTTGAACGTTAATTTCTCAAAATGCACTGAAGCACATATATTGAGACATAGCAAAGGCACATCGGGCTACCAGTCCCTAATATTTTACCAAGTTTCGTGCAAATCCATTCAGCCGTTCGATTATTATTATTATTTATTTTTTTTGCCCCGCGGGGCCCTTTTAAAACCTCCACATCAAACCTAGGGGGTCAGCGAGGATCTACTATGCCCCCTTATGGTCATTTGCCCCTTCGCTTTGGCCTCCTCTTGTCTCTCGATCCTACCGAGAGACAAGATGGCGGCCGCTACGTACTGTTTGGAATGTTTACAGACACCGGAGAGCCAATCAGCTTCGCTTCGCAAAGCTCCGTAACGCGAAAAGTACGCGAAGCGGTGCGCTGTTACAGATATATATCTTTTTTTGAACGTTAATTTCTCAAAATCCACTGAAGCACATATATTGAGACCTAGCAAAGGCACATCGGGCTACCAGTCCCTACAATTTTGCCAAGTTTCGTGCAAATCCATTCAGCCGTTCGATTATTATTATTATTATTTTTTTTTTGCCCCGCGGGGCCCTTTTAAAACCTCCACATCAAACCTAGGGGGTCAGCGAGGATCTACTATTCCCCCTTATGGTCATTTGCCCCTTCGCTTTGGCCTCCTCTTGTCTCTCGATCCTACCGAGAGACAAGATGGCGGCCGCTACGGACTGTTTGGAATGTTGACAGACGCCAGAGAACCAATCAGCTTCGCTTCACAAAGCTCCGTTGCGCGAAAAGTACGCGTCCTGGGCCGCTGCCCGGTCCGCTGTTACAGATATATATCTTTTTTTAAACGTTAATTTCTCAAAATCCACTGGAGCACATATATTGAGACCTACAAAAGGCACATCGGGCTACCAGTCCCTACAATTTTGCCAAGTTTCGTGCAAATCCATTCAGCCGTTCGGGCTAAAAGTGAGGCCAACCGCCCTATGGAAAACTCAATGTTAAAAACACGTTTTGGGACCCCCCTTTTTTCTCGGCCCCCACTGGACGAACCCCCCCCAAATTTTCAAGGGCTGCTCAGAAACAAAATGTGCCATTTTCCTGAAAATTTCAGCCAATTCCGTCCACAAACGCCAAAGTTATTAGACATAGAATTTTCAAAAAACCCATAGAGAAAAAATCCTAACTATATATACCTACTGGCGACCGCCAGTAGGTAATATATATATATATCTATATATATATATATATATATATCTATATATATATATATATAGATATATATATATATAGATATCTATATATATATATAGATATATATATACTGCCTTCAGTAAGCAGGAGCGAAAGGTGAGAGGCATCATCAAGTGTCATCGGCCGATTGTGTTAACTGACGGTGTTCTGTCCACCAGGTTACCACCGCAACCCACGGTCACCTACAGAAAGGGCGTTTCGATGCACACGTAAATAGGGAAGGCTTGCCCAGAGTTAGCAGCTGCTAAAACGTAGCTGCAACCTAAAAATGGTTTTACAAAATGTAGTACTAGCAGAGCTTGCAAGTTTGGTAAAAACACCACACACTATACATCTCCATTTTGTCCAGAAGAAATAGCCATTAGGGGCAACTTCTCATGCAGAACAGAATTTGCAGTATATGTGCTGACATGCACCTGTGGACTCCAGTATGTGGGGCGTACAAACTTACAGGTGCATGTCAGGATGTTGCAGCATTTACGTGCCATTGTCAATAACAATCCTACATACCCGGTAGCTCACCACTTCAAACAGATACATAACAATGATCTAAGTGGTTTGAGTTACTTTGTGGCAGCTGCCGTTCCTAAAACCAGACGGGGAGGTGGCAGAGAAAAAGCCCTTAGGCAGCTAGAGTCGAAATTGATACTAGAACTGGATTCTAAGCATCCTCATGGGTTAAACAACATGGAGGACTTACACAATTTATTATAGGCAATTGTTTTCTCGCCGTAGGTAGAGAATATCAGTATGTAGCCCGTTTGGTAGCAATAGCACTTGTTTTTGCATACTATGTAAAGAAATGAAATATGGGAACCATTTATCTTTGCACCCATTGTAGATGTCACTATGAAATTTTGCAGCAGCAACTTTTTAGCAGTGGTGGTATATTTGGATGTGGATTTTTTTCATCCCCAGATATACTCCATTAATAAGGACCTATACAATGTAAACGTCTTTTTTAATGAAATGGTATGTTTTTTTATTTAAAAAATATTATATTACACTTTAATATTTTGAATGTTTTTTTTAGGGGGCACTTTTTACATAATGGGAAGAATATGTTGTATATAGTTAGAGGAGATGGGGTCTCAAAAAAATGATGGAATAGACACCCTAAATAAACAATAATAGAGAGCGGCATTTAAGCAGGAAGTCAACATGTGGAAATGTAGGATTCAAATAAATAGTGCAATAGCAACAATTTGCAAAATGTGTAAATGAATTATATAGAAATGGTATTTTTATATCTTTTTAATATATTTATGTATTTTAACAAATATATTTATATTATATTTAGAATTCCTGGCATTTTGCACATGAAAAAAAGAAAAGGAAAAAAAAAAAAAATGAAAATCTCCTTTGTATTTATATGGGGATAATAAATTGTTTCATGGAGCTATCATCATAAATTAGATGACCTCAGCACAGATGGACATAGCAAGAATTAAATTAAGACATCGCTGTAAGAAAAATGAAATAACATTATCCATGCAGACAATTTGGATGTTGGACAAAGAAGAAAGACTCTGTGTTCATAGTGTACTTATACGAGCATATGTATTTCTTTGGTTTCTATTCATGGTGCCTTATCACGTGGTGTTGTATTTCAATATAAAAATATGGCGTTTCTAGCTTTCAAAGTGTGTGACCAAGGGCAAGTGTTGCCCGAAACGCGTTACCAGGAAGCAAGAATAAACATCTAATTTTGCCTGCAATTCCAGTGGTTCGTGATTCTTTTGGTGGCAGAAGCAGTGTGCATTGGTGCCGTGAGCCAATGAGGGATCTGGTGGATTTATATATATATATATATATATATGTATATATATATATATATATTCCACAAGTTGTTGCTCCCGGTGGACAAACGTGCACCTCCAGTAATATACAACAAAGAGCTGACCCAAAGAATGCTGGTGCAAAGTAAGGTTTAATCCAGTGAAGCCAGCGCTGCCGCCATGACGCGTTTCGCCTCCAGGGAGGCTTGATCACATGACAAACTACACATGGTTTGTGAGGCTATTTAAAGTGACAGTGCAATATAGTTAAGTCATAGACATGGACAAAGTACTATACAGTGAAAACGCCGCTAAAGTGCAACCTAGCCAAAGCAATGTTTACAATGAAACAAATATATAACTGGCAGAAGCACAATCCATAAAATCCAATATCACAGAATTCATGGAAACAGAGCATATTAGTCGGGTAAAATAACATGATGAAAGAACAAACAAAGTATTTACATGACAATTAATATTATCTATGTATAACCAGTGAGTTATTTCTCCCTATTCATGTAGAACCCCTTTGAAAAGTAGCTCATAAATAAATGATAGCAGCGTTTGTCCAATGTCTTATGGAACTGAATCTCAGAAGTAAGGCCCAAGTGGGCAAGTCACATCAAGAAGACTTAAATAGCCAAAAGTGCAAGAAGAAATAGTGCAAATATCAATAAAGTGCTTACAATTAAAAAAGTCTCAAATGTTAAAAACATATGCCACAGTGTCCCAAATTGTAAAATATAGAATACAGAAACACAATATAATGAGATCAATGAAAATTACTGCATCCGGACAGGTCTTAATAATAGGAAACTCCAAAATCCTAAAGGCAGGTGTAAAGATCCTCTCTATCATTGAGGCCATTGGGGTTCTTAGTGTTGAGCTCTAAGATGTATCGCGTCTCAAGGAAGCGGAGTTTGGCCTCACGGTCACCTCCCCTCCTTGAGGGCTCAACACAGTCAATTAGGAAAAATTGGAGTTTGTCAGGGATACCCAGATGTTTCTCCTGAAAATGTCTGGCAACCGGATAGTTCTGGTCATGCCCCGTTATTGCCCTTATGTGTTGAAGTATGCGCCTGTGAGCGGGCAGCTTAGTGCTGCCCACATATTGGAGCCCACAAGGGCATTCCAACACATAAATGGCGAACTCGGTTTTACAGTTAAGCCATTTTGTGATGGCAGTAGGATGTTGTTGAAAGGGGCTTTGGAAGTGGGTTCTGTTGATGCCCTGTCGGCAGGCTTTGCATTGAGGGCATGTTTTAAAGCCCTTCTTCAGTGCCCCCCAAGTAGCAGAGACCTTGGGCTCTAAGGTGTTACTCACCAAGGATTTGGACATGGATGGGGACTTCCTAAAAGTCAAGATGGGTTTGGTACCTATTTTGTGACCAATTACGGGGTCACTGCGGACCAGGTTCCAATTCTTGTTTACGATTTTACGTAATGCACCATGTTGTCGATTAAATGCTAGGATGAGTCGTGGAGAACCCATTTGTCCCTTATCTGTTGTTAGATCCACCATGTTACCTCTCTTGGATTTGGGGATTAATGCCTCTTGCCTGCTTATTGAATTAGAGCGTCTGATGGCTTTCATGACAATTTCTGAGGAATAGCCCCTTTCAAGAAAACGTACTTTACATGCCTCCTGTGCAATTGCACATTCGGCCTCAGTGCTGCAAATCCGCCGGATTCGGAGCATTTCCCCGAAAGGAATGCTTCGAATCAAATGGGCAGGATGTTGACTGTTGGAATGCAATATAGTATTGCCAGCACTGGGCTTTCGATAAAGCCGAGTGTTCAGGGCAGAATCTCTCACAAATATCTCCACATCCAAAAAACAAATCAATTCAGAACTTAGATTGGCAGTAAAGTTGAGATTAACATTGTTCACATTGATCAAATTAACAAAGGCCCTGGCACTGTCCTGATTGCCTCTCCAAATAATAAAAACATCGTCAATGTAACGAAGGTATAGGGCAATGTTATTGCACACGAGTTCATGGTGCTGGGTGGCAAGGACCTGCTCCTCCCACAGCCCAACGTGTAAACACGCGTAGCTGGGTGAGAAGCAGGCCCCCATTGCCACACCCCTTATCTGATGATGTATTACGCCATTGAAAATGAAAAAATTCTGTTCCAAGCACATTTTGGTCATTTCGATCAACATTTTGTTATGTGCTGTTGGATTAGGTAAATCTTTATTGAGGTAATGGTCCAGGGCCTTGAGACCATCACCATGTCTGATAGAAGTATAGAGGGATGAGACATCCAATGTCATGAGCATCATATCGTCATCCCATGCAAAATCAGCAATTTTATCAAGGAAATCAAAGGAATCTTGGACGAATGAACCCAGGTTCCTGACATGGTGCTGAAGAAAAAAATCAATGTATTTGGAAACATGTTCCAAAGAACTATCTATTGCCGAGATGATGGGGCGTCCCGGCGGTGTAGCAATGTCCTTATGAACTTTGGGAAGTAAGTAGAAGGAGGGGATTACCGGATGTTCTTTTTTGAGGTATTTGAACTCCTCATGCGATA
Organism: Lissotriton helveticus; assembly: GCF_964261635.1. Classification (NCBI taxonomy): domain Eukaryota; kingdom Metazoa; phylum Chordata; class Amphibia; order Caudata; family Salamandridae; genus Lissotriton; species Lissotriton helveticus. Next base: position 126,140,336 of record NC_136061.1, read on the forward strand.
AAAGCCCTGCACTTCGCCAAATCTGGAGCTTGGTGGTTTGCTCAATCCAGGTATTTTTCACAATGTGTATGTTACTTCTGTGGTAACATGATGAATCATTCAATTGCAGTTCCGCTTGCTCAAGATACATAGCTCTCGGCCAGAGGACGACATTCCCGCCCTTGTCGGCTTCTTTTACAATGATGTTATGATCTAATTTCAATTTCTTGACCAATTGGTAGTAACATTGATTCTGTTTCGAGATATAGAATTTCTTTCTATTAGTAGCGGTGTACAGTTGTTTGACATCACGCACTACAATTTCTTGAATAGAATCCAAATTGTCATGAGCCATGATCGGCTGGAAAGTCGATTTTGGCTTAAATGGTGTAGTTTGTATCCCAGAATGTTCAAGTGGGACTTCCCTCAAGTTGCCTGCTGATGATTGTTGTTGTAAATCCCAGATAGTATTAAAGGTGGTCTGGCTTTGGGTACTAGAGAAGGTGGGACTAGATGCTGTTACTGGTGGACTGGGATCTTTGGGATGTAATTCAAAGAATTTTTTGAGTTTTAACTTTCTTGTGAATTTGTAAAGATCCATTCGAGTGTCAGCATAATTCATATTGCAAGGCGGGCAATATGAAAGTCCTAAATTTAATACAGCTGTTTCTGCAGATGTCAGTTTCAGGTTTGTGAGGTTGATTACTGATTTGATTTGGTTTTGCGATTCCTTCTTTGGTTGCGCTTCCAATGATTTTGTTTGCCCTGATTGCTGTCGTTTGATGTTCCTGGAACAGCATTTCCGGCGTTGCCAGCGTTTGTGGTTTGCCCGCTGTTTTTTGGTGCGCGGGCTTTGTGTGATCGAAGAGTTTCTCGCCGGTCTTGACACAGGCAATCCACCTCCTGTGCCAAGGAAAGTTTGGTAAACCCCAAAGCTGCATCACGGCTGGGGTCCATTTCCAGATCACTTTCCACCGCTGAACTTAAGCTCGAGAAAGACGTTGCAGGGAGCAGGGTTTCTTCCCTTGCTTGTTGGTGAGTCAAATTGGAGCGCGCTTTGGCTTTTACTGCATCATACTTTTTAGCAAAAGTAAAAACCTGTCCATTCGCATAATCAGCTCTATCTCTTTCAAACTTGAATGCTTTCCTTCTCTTAATAGTTTCTTCTTCCTTAGCCAGGCGATTCATCATATCCGCCCGTAACTTGGTGATGGCGTCATTGATTTCATGTTTGGAGATCTCATCCTCTAATGCATCTATTTTTAGCTGGAGCTTGATGCGGTCGCTTTCGGCGTATTTTACCAAAATGCGTAGATATACCTTAGAACAGTCTAGGTTTGCCTCTGCCCATTCCGCTAACATTGCAGGGTCCGGGTCGTCATAGCTGGGGGCAATAGTACTTCGTAACCCCCTGGGTACACGCCCCACCTCCAGGTAGCGAGAGAGAGACCGATGCTCCCACCATTTCGACTGTTCTGCACGCATTAATCGCTCCAGTTGTTTAAAGAGGTCTCTAACTGTGGGAGTTCCTGTTTCCTGTATTGATGGTATGGCACTGATTGACCCCCCAGCCGGGGAATCAAGAAACATGGATGCTGCTGCCTGTGCACGATTGCGTAGTCTATCGGCGGCCATTTCATTAAGCGCTATACGTTATGGCTAGTATGTTAAATGGCACCAAAAACGGCAACCGGGTAAATGGAAGTAAATGTCCTACCCGTTGTCGCGCAACTTCTCACTGCTCGCTCCTAAGTGTTCTCCGGGGTTACCACGACTCGGCTCCGGTCCCGTAGCAGGTAGGAACACAGATTCCGGTCAACCGCCCACTGAAACACATTTACGGCCAAGCAGGGGCACTGCGGCTTTCTCCTCGCCGGAGAACGTAACGAAGTCCCAGAAACCGGAACTGCTGCTTCCTGCCGCGTAGCCCTTGTCGAGAAGGGGTCTTGCTCGTACCTGGAAAGCCTCGGTACCATAGATTCCACAAGTTGTTGCTCCCGGTGGACAAACGTGCACCTCCAGTAATATACAACAAAGAGCCGACCCAAAGAATGCTGGTGCAAAGTAAGGTTTAATCCAGTGAAGCCAGCGCTGCCGCCATGACGCGTTTCGCCTCCAGGGAGGCTTGATCACATGACAAACTACACATGGTTTGTGAGGCTATTTAAAGTGACAGTGCAATATAGTTAAGTCATAGACATGGACAAAGTACTATACAGTGAAAACGCCGCTAAAGTGCAACCTAGCCAAAGCAATGTTTACAATGAAACAAATATATAACTGGCAGAAGCACAATCCATAAAATCCAATATCACAGAATTCATGGAAACAGAGCATATTAGTCGGGTAAAATAACATGATGAAAGAACAAACAAAGTATTTACATGACAATTAATATTATCTATGTATAACCAGTGAGTTATTTCTCCCTATTCATGTAGAACCCCTTTGAAAAGTAGCTCATAAATAAATGATAGCAGTGTTTGTCCAATGTCTTATGGAACTGAATCTCAGAAGTATATATCACAGTACACAGACACCTGCTGTAGAAGGCGACAACACCACAGGTAGATATCAGCCATTTTTTGTTTATTCAAAGAAGCAGCAGTGAGACCGAAACGTGTTACCAGGAAGCAAGAATAAACATCTAATTTTGCCTGCAATTCCAGTGGTTCGTGATTCTTTTGGTGGCAGAAGCAGTGTGCATTGGTGCCGTGAGCCAACGAGGGATCTGGTGGATATATATATACATATATATATATTACCTACTGGCGGTCGCCAGTAGGTATATATAGTTAGGATTTTTTCTCTATGGGATTTTTGAAAATTCTATGTCTAATAACTTTGGCGTTTGTGGACGGAATTGGCTGAAATTTTCAGGAAAATGGAACATTTTGTTTCTGAGCAGCCCCTGAAAATTTGGGGGGGTTTCGTCAAGGGGGGGCCGAGACAAAAGGGGGGTCCCAAAACGTGTTTTTAACATTGAGTTTTCCGTAGGGCGGTTGGCCTCACTTTTAGCCCGAACGGCTGAATGGATTTCCACGAAACTTGGCAAAATTGTAGGGACTGGTAGCCCGATGTGCCTTTTGTAGGTCTCAATATATGTGCTACAGTGGATTTTGAGAAATTAACGTTTAAAAAAAGATATATATCTAGAGCCGCGCCCCGCTACGCGTACCGGGGAGCGCTTCAGGCGCGCCACGCGACTTGCGCACGGCAAGCTGATTGGTTCTCGGGTGTCTGTAAACATTCGAAACAGTCCGCAGCGGCCGCCATCTTGTGTCTCGGTGGGATTGAGACACAAGAGGTGGCAAGAATCAAAGGGGGGAAATAAGCAAAAGGGGGCAGGGTACACCCCCCTGACCCCCTACTTTTGATGTGGGGGCCATAAAAGGCTCCCGCGGGTGAAAAAAAAAAAATCGATTTTCGCGGGGGGGAGCGCCCGGTACGCGTACCGGGGAGCTTACGGGGGAGCGTACCATGGAGATTAAAAATGACAGACTTTTTTTTTTTAAAAAAGCTTCTTTTTATAAATTGGAGGTAGTTCTGAAAAGAACTTTTTTTTTGATTTTGTTGTTTTATATATTTTTTTTTTGTTTTTGTTGTTTTATATTTTTTTTAGACTTTTTAAAACAATTTTATATTTTTTTGGGATTTTTGTCAAGGGAAAAACAAAAACAGGGATTCCAAAACTGCTCAACAGGAGCAAAAAAATGTGAAAATTTAGGGACTGGCAGAGCAGCGGTGTTGCTGTTTCTTTAGGGCAATGAGTTCAACACTCTGCTCCCCATAGCAGAGCAGTTCGTCACACTCCGTGCACAAAAATTTGATGCCTGCAAACACCGGCTGAATGTTAGGGACCATTCTTCCACGGGGTGGTCCCGAAGGTGTTGCTCCACCAGTGGAGGTGCTGCCGCCATCTGTTGGTACATTCCGTGCCAGCTCTCTGACACTCTCCCTGGCAAAGTTGTTAGGGTGTCTTCTTTTCACATGCCTGATCAAATTAGCATTCCCAAAACTATATTTTTTCAGAGGATTGCCTCTGGATAAACTACTCCCACATATTTTGCAGGTTACTTTGGGAGCGTTGACTTTTTTCTGTCCTTCAGGGATGTCGTAAAATTTCCAGATGAAATGGGTTTTTTTCTTTTGCTGAGGAGGGTCCTCATCTAAAAATCCATCTGAATCACTGCTGGATGACTCTCTTGCAGCCATTGCTGGAGATCAGAAAAGTAGGAGATAGAGTAGACAGAACAGCTCTTGCTCTCTCCAAGTACAAAGCAATAGTGAGAGAAATGGGTGGGTTTCACACAATTTGGGAAAAAAAAAGTTCTGAACCAATGAAAAGTGTTATTTTAAAGTCACATGGTTTGACGCGCTTACGCTACGCGCCCCGGGACGCGTCCCGGGCGTGTATCGGGGCGCTTACGTTGCGCGATCGTATGCGCTTCCGGGTGCGCTTACGCGGTGCGTCATAAGACGCATCTCGCGGCTACGCGACACGTGTCTTATGACGCAAGGCGTGGCGGCTACGCGATACGTCACGATGTTGTTTTCGTTCGCGGCAATAGCGCTTCCGGCACGCGTATTAGTACGCGCCCCGGGGCGCGCCGCAAGATTGCGCTTACCCGTGCGTTCACCTGTCCGCGCCCCGGGAGCTTACAAAAAAAAAGTATTAAAAAAAAATTATTAATAAACATATAAAATATATGTTTGGATTTAAAGAAGAATACATTTTACAGCTACAGATATTAGCTTTTAAAAAACCAATGAAATTCACTGAAAAAACCATAGGTTATAGACCATATATAGTTAGGAATTAGCATTTACAAAACCTTGAAAATTCACTGAAAAAACCATAGGTTATAGACCATATATAGTTAGGAATTAGCATTTAAAAAACCTTATTTTACTCACACAAAACCATTGAAATTCCATATATAGTTAGTTGTACTAACTATATATCGCGCACCCGCAATCCACTGCTGATGATGTCACATATTACATCATTCATGACATGGTCAGTGACATCACTGATGACATCACTGATGACATCTCAAATGACATCACTGATGACATCACTGATGACATCTCATTTGACATTACTCATGACATCATTCATGTGATGATACGATGAACCTCTTCAGACTCTAATATAACCTTAGAGACACTCACAGACTGTCACTCATCCATGGAGTTACTCACACACCTAATCAGTCTTGCAAAGAATCAATCACACCTCCATTTCCTCAACTATATAGTTAAACACACCTTACTTATTGAAACATATAATAACACATATTTACTCTGTTATACAATCCCTGATACAAGTTCACAATAATCCATACAGCCACTCACACATTCACTGGCTCTTATGCACAGTTATTTATATATGTCAACTACCACATGTACTGTGTTTTACATATGTACTTACTTTGACATGTAGCACTGAGATATCCATTCACTCACCAATACACTCATGCACACAGTAAACCGCCCATACAGCTGTTTCCACATGCACTTTTGAACCCATACATCTAGTGAATCAACTGCTCACACATCTATGCACAGAGTCATACACCTCCCAGATACCCACACACACACTCAGTCTCCCAAACAAATACTTGGCAAACTAATCAATAACCCATATAGTTAGTCATATAGCTAATGATCAACAATTGCATCAGATTACAAAACAACAGACACAATGGTGCACAATTTAAAACAGTTTAGTCACTAACCCATGCACTCAGTGAGACACATTTAATCACTCACTTATACAGTCAGTCATGCACCTACTAAATACATCATCCAGACACTTATACATCCACTCATTCTTCAATATATAAGACTTATTTTAACTTTACAGAAACATACAGTCACTGGATGTTATCATCAGTGATGTCATCAGTGATGTCATTTGAGATGTCATCAGTGATGTCATCAGTGATGTCACTGACCATGTCATGAATGATGTAATATGTGACATCATCAGCAGTGGATTGCGGGTGCGCGATATATAGTTAGTACAACTAACTATATATGGAATTTCAATGGTTTTGTGTGAGTAAAATAAGGTTTTTTAAATGCTAATTCCTAACTATATATGGTCTATAACCTATGGTTTTTTCAGTGAATATATATATATATATATATATATATATATATATATATCACAGTACACAGATACCTGCTGTAGAAGGCGACAACACCACAGGTAGATATCAGCCATTTTTTGTTTATTCAAAGAAGCAGCAGTGAGACCGCAACTCAGTCCACTGAACATCAGAGTCCCATCCCGACGCGTTTCGGAAGTTACTTCATCTGGGGCATTGGGCTTGGAAAAAACAGCAGAGCGATATTTGGCGGCACTTATTCAGTTTAAAAAATGCCGTCTCAGTGGGCGTGGCCTACACCGTGGTCTCTTGGCTCCTGTAGTTACAACCAGTGTTCTCAAGTGAGTTGCCTGCTGTTCAATCCCAAATTACAATCCATACCATCCAAGTGGATCATGGCTTTAGGTTGCTCTGCACTGCCACCGCTTACGTTGCTTAGAAAAAACGGCACATGTGCCATAAGTAAATCCGCTCGCTGATGGATTCGCTGGGATGCTGGAACAGCATCAGGTCATCTTCCGCAGCTCAGGCTGGCCGCTAAATACCACAGTACACAGATGCCTGCTGTAGAAGACGACAACACCACAGGTAGATATCAGTCAATTCTCTTTCTTCAAAGAAGCAGCAGTGTGACCGCAACCCAGTCCCCTGAACATCAGCGTCCCATCCCGACGCATTTCGGAAATTACTTTATCAGGGGCATTGGGATCGGAAAAAACAGCAGAGCAATATTTGGCAGCACTTATTCAGTTCCAAAAACCCCGCCTCAGTGGGCGTGGCCTACACCGTGGCCTCCTGGTTCTTGTAGTTACAACCAGTGTTCTCAAGTGAGTTGCCTGCTGTTCAATGCCAAATTACAATCCATACCATCCAAGTGGATAGTGGCATTAGGTTACCGTGCACTGCCACCTAGGGTGTTGTCGACTTCTACAGCAGGCATCTGTGCACGGCGGTTTTTAGCGGCCAGCCTGAGCCATGGAAGATGACCCAATGCTGTTCCAGCATCCCAGCAAATCCATCAACAGGCCGATTTGCATATGGCACCGGTCAAAGCAACGTAAGCGGTGGCCGTAAACGGGAACCTAATGCCACAATCCACTTGGATGGTATCAATTGTAATTTGTGATTGAACAGCCAACCCTACAGACAGCTAACTCCCTACCATGCACAGCCTTTGGTCAGCACCTGAATGCAGATCACACAAGGTTGGTTGCCTGTGCACAACCTTTCAGGGGAAGCCAACCTTTGCTATGCCTCTGGCCATCCCCTGTGTCCAAGTCTCCGTGGGCATCCACCGCCTGCAGTGCATGGCTGTCAGCTGTACTGAGTACGGATTGGCTGCTGAGTCTGACCTGGCCTTTGTCAAGGCCCTGCGCTCAACACTCAGTGGGGGAAGAACCCTGCTGTGCTTAGGTGCGTGCAACATAGCTGCACCCAACTGCCTGAAGGTGGCCAACACCCACACAGCACAGCCTTTGGCCATGTGCAACAGGGGTTGGCTACAGGACCTGACCTCTTGCCAGGCTCTGCAACTAACACTCCGCTGATGAGTGACCACTTTAGCCCCAATGAACATGTCCTTTGGCATGAGTTGCTAGGCTTGGGCCTTAGATCCGGGCCTCTGGGAAGCCTACGTGCCCAACTCTGTCAGCCAACACCCACAGCCTTAAGGCCATGCAAAGAGAAGTTTGGCCACAGGGCCTAGCCACCAACCATGCCCGGTGTCCAATCCTCCATGGGCAGTCAACCCCAGCAATGTATGGCTTTTGCCATGCCTGGAGCGGGTATGCCACAGGACTTGATCTTCAGGCAACTCTTGCATCCAAGCCACCACATGCTTTCTGTTCACAACCACTGGTCATGTGCAGTAGGGTTGTCTGAAAGACCTTGCCCTTGACCAGGCACTACTACAATTTCTCCACAGGCAGAAAAACCCTGTTGCTCATGGCCTTCAGCTGTATGCAGTGGTGTTGACCCCAGGCCCTTACCTCGGGCTAGCCCCAGCATCCAACCCTTCACAGACAGCCAAAACCTGCTGTGCAAGGGTGCTGGCCATGTGCAGTGGCGGTTGGCGTCTGTCTATGGTCTGCTCCCCACTCTCCATAGATAGCCATCCTCCACTGCACACACCCTTTGGCCACAGAGCCTGGACTATGACCAGGCCCTGCTCTCCGCCCCTGTGTGGCTAACCCCCACCTGTGCCTATTGTTCAAGCACCGCCTTAGTACTCTAAATACTTAATTTTTGAAAATGTATTTGTAAGATTTTCAGATCCTATACTGAATTTGCAAATCCTAACACCCAGTAGTTTTCACCAGGAGCCGAGAATCAAGCATAGAATTTGAGAATCAGGTTATTTATTTGGGATTTTTTATTTTAATACGTGGGGTTCCCTTTTGACCCTCACCTCACATGAGCCTTGGGGTCAGCGTAGGTTCACCTTGCCCTTCTACGCCCGTTTTTAATTTTATTTTTCCCGACTTAGTGCTCGGTGCTGGTTGATGGTGGCCGCTACAGAAATCTTTCTTTAAGGCCAGACAACCTGAACATGACAGATTAACAATTCTGGAACCAGGTTCGTAAATCTGCAATGCACCAAGAGAGGAAAAGCTCCCTAGTTGAAATGAGTTTGCAAATCCTCTGTTCATTTGCAAACCTGTGCCAGATTCATGAATTAATGGTCCAGTTATCACTAAAATGTAACCTCTTTGTGCCCAAACCAAGCACCTATTAAAACGCCAATTTCCTGAAAATTGTCGAATGGACTTACATCAAACCATCAAAGGTGCAATACATGAGTCTAGTTCTATCTTCTTTCCAAATTTGGTGCAATTCTGTTCAGCATTTTTTCTGTATCCAAAAGCAATACATTCCATGGGATATAAAACCTGATTTGGCACTTTTGGGACCCCCCTCTTTTTCTTGACACCCACTTGACTGACCTATGTGAAACTTATGAAGACCCAAATTGTATGTATGTACTCTTTTGGGAAAGTTTTGTGCAGAATCATTGAATGACATCAAAAGTATTAATAGAATCAACAATTCACATCCTATAAAGAACAAAAATGGACCTAGCCCCATAACTACGTAATAGTTATATATTTCTCTCTCTTTCCCTTACTATATATCATCTCACTATATATATGAGCCGGTCCTCATGTCAACACACAGCGAGACCCTTGGTAGCCATGTACTTTGCTGGTATAGATACATCGATGATTTGTTTTTAGTTTGGAGAGGCAGTGAATGTGATGCACATATATTTGTATCAGAACTCAACAATAATAACTTGAACCTGCAGTTCTCAGCTCAGATAAGCAAAGTCAGCCTAGTGTTTCACGATGTAGAGATATATGTTGAGAACAACAACCTAGAAACCTGTCTCCACAGGAAGCCATCTGCTGGTAATACTGTACTGCATGCCTCTAGTCACCATCCCAGCCATCTGATCAGCAGCATCCCCTACGGGGAGATGTTGCAGATCAGAAGGATATGCAGCACAGAACATGATTGCATGCAGTAAGGGAAAGCAAGGAAAGGTTCTTGACCAGCGGGTACCCAGAGGGGGTGGTTATGATGGCCATGGACAAGGCCAACAAATTACAGCGTTCAGCTGCATTAACATCTAAAGCCACCAAGGTGAATCAGACTCCTAAATCTATGTCACAGCCAACTAGATTAGTGTTAACATTTAAGCGCCAACACAAAACCCTCCACAAAATCGTGAATAAAAACTGGCCACTGGTACTCAATGACCCAGTACTAGGTAGTTGTTTGACAGCCACTCCAAGCATTTTCTACAGGAAAGCCTGCTCCATGGGCAATGCTCTGGTAAAAAGTAGCCCTGAGGTGACTTTGACGAAAAAATGGTTGGGCAGCAGGACTGGCTTTTACAAGTGTGCCACTTGCAAAGCCTGTAAACATGGTTTTAATACCAAAACATATACCATTCCTTTCAAACCAAAACCTGTTGCCATTACTAAGTCCCTGAACTGCAAAACTGAATTTGCAGTATACATGCTGGAGTGTCTGTGTGGCCTGCTCTTTGTGGGTAGTAAGAAGCTGCAGGTCCACAAACAGATACTCCAGCACATGAGGGCCATAAACAACAACCTATCAAGTGGTGAAACATTTCCAGGAACATCATGACAGCAACATACAACATTTGAAGTACTTTGCTGTGGACACTGTCTAGCCCCTTAGAAGGGGTGGCAACCATGAATATCTCCTAAGGAAACTAGAAACCAAATATATCTTGGAGCTTAACAGAAAAACTCCTTACGGTCTGAATATCAGTGAGGATTTTTTCACCTGCCTATGAATAACCCTGTTCTCACATCCAGTATCTTTTAGCTGGCCTTAGTACTGCTTCACTGACATTATAATGAAAATCTTTTTTTTAAAAATGTATATACAATTTCACATCTTTGAATGACGGCTGTGATTCAAAGAAAGTTAGAGCACGGTATTTTATCTTTTAGCACCAGCACTTTGTATTTGAATGGTTATTCATGGTTATTGGCCCACTGGGGCAGGACTTTTGAATCTAGGATTTTTAACTAACTGAGCATGTGTGCAATCTAGCTTTCAAGCAGAACTGGAGCAAGCATGAATAGATTTACTATTATGCAATCTGACTCGGCTCGAGTCAGAACTTTATCTGGATTGTATTTGATTGATTTTGATGAGACAAAAATTACTTCAGATGCAAACTGTGTAAAAGAGAATAGTAGATTAAGAAGAGCATATGCTCCCAGTTTAGGTCAATATCCTGTGTTTGAAAAGTGTGTGGTAGGTCGTAAAAGAAGGTATGACAATATCTATAGTGAAGGTATAGAGAAGGAAAAAAACAAGATAATGTTGTGATTGCAAGCAAAAAGAAAATGGATACTCTTGAAGAGATTGTTGGTTATCAGTTTAAAAATAGTTCAGGTGTCAACTGCTATGCTAATGTAGTGGCCAATGTTGTTTTTTTCTTGAAAGTTTGAAACAGCAAATATGGAGAATCGGGAATAAAGATTTTGTTCCTTGTTTCAATGTATTTATGAAAAATAGAGAACTGATAAAACCAAAATAAAAGCGTTTGTGATATTCGTAATCTTTTGGATGTATGTTCTGGTTCGACACAATTTATGCAGAATATCCAACAAGATGCTCAGGAATTTCTAATGTATATGCTTACCGTATTAGAAAATGAAGGCATAGAAATTAAAAATCTTTTTGGCCTTTGTTATAAATGGGAACATTATTGTGAAAACTGTATGTATACATATAGCACTAATATAAACACTGAAAGATTTATATATTTGACATTACCAGACTGTAAATCAGTATCTTTCAATAAACTAGTTAATGCAGCAAATCAAAACATGGAGTGTAGTCAATGTAAATCAGAAATGTTATCAACATTATTTATACAAAGATATGGACAATATATAATTTAAATGATGCCTTATTCGATAGTGCAGTGCTGTGTATTACTTCCCAGTCTATCGCTATTCCTGTCGAGTTAGGTTCCGATTCCCACTTGCCTTCCGTTAGCTTATGGGGTTTCTTGGGCATGGGGAGGAGTAATTTATAGACTCTGGATACGAAATGGTCAGCATGGTACAGGATCGGCAAACGCGTCATAAGCCAGGGTAATTCAGTAGTGAGGGTACGTTTAGAGATTATGGATTTCAATTTCAGGAATTAATAAAATTCTATGGGTGGTAAGTGAAATGTCCTTTGCAGCGTCGAGAAAGGGATGGGCAGAGCATCTTCATAAAGGTCTTTTACCATATTGATACCGCTTCTAGCCCACAGCTCCCAATAAAGGGTTTTGCCATCTAACCGGAACATAGGGTTTTTCCACAGTGATACTAGGGTGGATTTCTTGATTACTGAGTCAGTTTTATGGGATTGGTCAAGCCTGAGGAGGGCTCGTCTGGTGTTCAGTAGGATATATTTGGAGTGAGGTAAATGTGCTAAGTCCATGCTAAGAAGGGCCGGAAGGGGTGCATGTGCAATTATCGATTGCTCAATAGATAGCCAAACTGGGGTATATGATGGAGAATCGACCAGCCAAAGAGCTCCCTGTTTGCAGAGGAAAGCCGTCTGGTAGTTCCTGAACGAGGGAAGGCCCAGGCCGCCTTTCTGTTTTGCTAGCTGCAACTTTTTCAATGATATCCTGGCTTTTGTCCCTCGCCACAAGAACTCCCCAAACAACCTATCCACTTTCTTGATGAATTCGTCTGTAAAAGTCATTGGGAGCATGCTGGCTAGGTAATTAACCAGAGGCGTGCACATCATTTTAAGGGTCTCAGCCCTACCCCACCAGGACAAAAACTTGGGTGACCAGCCATCCAGTAATGTGGATATCTTTTTTAAAGTTAGGTCCTCATTCACCTTCAGGGTTGTTATTAAATCTTTCTCGAAATCCAAACCCAGATATTTAAAAGCTTGTGGTTGCCAAGTGAGGCCAGATGTACCAAGTATTTCTTTATTCCCGACATTATTTAGAAGCTTGACCTCTGTTTTGTCCTCATTCAGTTTGTAACGTGAAACCTTAGAATACTCATCAATCGTGGTCATTAGTGCTGGAATAGCCTCGTCAGCCCTTTCCGTCATAATGAGCACATCATCTGCGTACGCAGTTAATTTTACAGTACAATCATTAAACGCCACCCCGGCAATGGCTTCATTATTCCGTATATGATATAGAAAAGGTTCAATTGCTAGTAAAAACAAGGATGGAGATAATGGACATTGTCTTGTTCCTTGTTTCAGGCAGAAAGATGAGGAAAAGGAGCCACCTGCTCTAGCCCTAGCTGAGGGCCCGTATATAGGGCCATTACGAATTTAGTAAATGTTGTTCCTAAATTGAATTTGTGTAAAACTGCCTCAAGAAAGACCCAATCTACCTTATCAAAGGCTTTCTCAGCGTCCAACGTGATTGCTACTGTGGGGGTATGCAGAAGCTTTGCTTTTTCTAGTGCGTGAGCGAATACTCTGGTGTTATCGCTTGACAGTCTGTGTTTTAAAAGGCCCGCTTGAGATGGGTGTATGAGTGTAGGGAGTACTCGTTGTAGCCGGGCTGATAGAATCATAGCTTGTAATTTACAATCTAGATTAATCAGGGAAATCGGTCTATAATTTTTTGGCAATGACGGATCTTTGCCATCCTTAGGGAGTACGGCGATAATCGCCTCCGCTAAAGTGCCTTTTACCTCACCTGTATCTGTGATTTCCTGGAAAAGGTGCAGAAGAGGTTCTATTAGATCCGTTGCAACATTTTTGTAAAATTTAGCCGTAAACCCATCAGGGCCAGGCGCTTTTCCACATTTCAGACCTTTGATTGAAATCGGGTCATTTAGGCTGCGTTGTTCCTCTGATGTTAATTTTGGTAAGTCGCATTCTTGCAAATAACCCTGAATCTTAACCTCATCAACCAGTTCGCTTTTAGCATACAGGCCCTCATAAAAGTCCTTAAAGACTTCAGTTATCTCGTGGGGGTCAGAGTGGCTTACTTCTGCAGAGTCTTTTATAACATTAATAGAGTTTTTCTGAACCTTGAATTTTAGATAGGCAGTCAAACTTTTGCCTGCCTTGTTAGATTCGCAAAGTTTAAATTTCCGCCTTCTGTCCAACCATACTCCCGCTCTTTCACTCACCAACTTGTTGTACTCGTATTTTCTATTAGTCATAGTTTCTCCCGGTCCCTAGTCAATTGGTGTCTGTTTTCTAGGTCGGCTATCTCTCTTTCTAGTGTTTCTAATTTTGCATTGTAATCTTTGTTCATTGCAGAACGAATCTTGATACATACTCCCCTTAGGGTACTTTTCAAGGCTTCCCAGCGAACAAGGTCTGAAGTGTCCCCTCTCATATTTATTTCCAGATATGACCGGATAGCTGTTTGAATGGCAATTCTATGCTGTTCTTTGTTTAAGATTTCTTCATTGAGTCTCCATGACGTTTGTTTAGGGGAGGGTTTAATGTTGCTGATGGAAAGGGAAATGCACGAGTGGTCTGATAGGACTCTTGGCTCTATGGATGTGTCCTCTATCCTTGGTACCCCATTTTGTGTAACGAAGATGTAATCAATACGGGAGTACGAATCATGTGGAGAAGAGTAAAATGTGTAGTCCCTATCAGTTGGGTTTTGTATTCTCCACGTGTCAACCAAATTAAAGCGCCAACACAGTTTAATGAATGCGCTATGTGATTTGTTCGGCTTGAAAGTGCACTTCGAGTCTCTGTCTAGGGCAGGATCGAATGGAAGGTTAAAGTCCCCTCCTAGTATGTGAACTGCCGCATCGGGGATAGTTTCAATCTGTTTCACCAATCCCTGCCAGAAGTTTAGATCATTAGTATTAGGTGCGTAAATATTTGTGACGTAAAACTCTATATTGTCCCTGGCGAGTTTAGCTGTGACCCAGCGTCCCTTCTCGTCCGCCGATGAGGACAGTAACTCTATCTTGGATTTTTTCGCTAACAATATCAATACCCTATTCTTTTTACCTAAGGCACTTGAACCCACTACCTCCGAATAGAACTTATTACGCAGAGTATAGAGTTGTTTTGTGTCTAGTTTGGTCTCCTGTTGCAGGACAATGTCGCCTTTCTGCCTACATACATAATCCAATATCTTCTGTTTTTTTATGTGTTGGTTCAAACCTTTTACATTTAAAGACAAGATTTTCAATTTGTCTAGGGAGGCCGTTCCGAGCGGCGTGTTAAGTGTAGGACGTACCATTTATGCTATTGCATACATCATGAGTGCATTATGAACCTCAAGGAGTTGCGTGCCAAGCGGCACATCATGTAAGGATTCCCCTTTCTTGATGAATATGGCACTAAATTGACAGGAACCTCGAGCAGATGTATAGGCATATAGACATGGCATGCAAATGATCCAACTTGTCCAGACAAGAAATAAGGAGCAAATTAAAAGTGAAAATACATCATTCATGACATGGTCAGGGACATCACTGATGACATCTCAAATTACATCACTGATGACATCACTGATGACATCATCCACGTGACAATCAAATGCACCTAATCATACACTAGTATAACATTTCATCACTCACTATAAAATATAGAGTGCCATTCTTAAACCATTGATACACCAATAAAAGTTTCAAAAAACCCACTCAGTGATTCCTAGATCTACACTCACATGTAAACACTTACCTATAAATTCAGTCATACATGTTAACAAAGATCAATAGAAAACTATTAAAGATACTTATTCACCTATATCAACATTACCCACCAGCGCACATTTTATTAACTTATACAGTCATCCTACTCACTTATAGAAACAATTGATCATACTTACATTTAGTCAGCTACACACTTATACAAACATCACTATATTTACTCATACTTAGTGACTTATAAAATCACTATTACAAGTAAACATGTATCTATACAGTCACTCATAGAATCACTGATCTTATGTATACTTTTTTATATACAACAACTGTCACATACACTGCGTTTTATATTTCTACTTTGTTCGACATGTATAAAAAATATATTTACTCATCAACACACCCATAAAGAGATTCACTCACTCAATCAACTGTTTTCACATGCAGTCTAAACCTCATATACCTACTAAATCAACACTTTACACATCTTTGGACAGTCACACACCTCCCACCCAACTACACACACATTCACTCTGCTATACGAATACTGACTTAACTATTAAAAAACTAATATACAGTTTCACACAGCTAATAACTAATGTATGCAGTAGTTTACACAACAAGAGAAAGAGTGATACAGATATTCACACAGTTAAATCACTATCCCATATATTTAGTGAGACACTTTAAATTTGTCACTTACACAGTCAATCACAGTGCTACTAAATCCTCCATCCAGACACTTGTACATCCACTCAGTCTTCAATGCAGATTGGTGTATATATATATATAATACTTATTTAAATATTAAACCAAACCACATTCACTGGATGATATCATCAGTGATGTCATCAGTGATGTCACTGACCATGTCATGCATGATGTAATATGTAACATCATCAGCAGTGGATTGCGGGCGTGCGAGTTATAGTTAGTACAACTAACTATAACGGAGGAATTTCAATGGTTTTGTACGAGTGAAATGTTCAGCTAACTACAACACCTCTAAAACCTATGTTTTTTTCAGTGAGTATATATATATATGCTGAACTAGCTATAACTATCCAGTGGAGGTATCTATGTATGTATATATCTCTATTTATTTATGTATGTGCTCCATGATGCATAAGTGGGTAGGCCTTTGTACGCACAAAAATGCAGATCCCTCATGGAGGCTGCCATATAGACCACCTTCAGATTCACCTGTAGGCTCCTGGGTAAGCTAGTATAAAGGGGGCAGGTGGCAATAAAAAGACCATACATCATCCAGGGAGGAACAAAAATATTGTGGGTCAGAATATTGTCTAAAAACATGTAAGTGTATCAGGTTTTGCTACACATTGCATTATATTTAATGTTTAAAATAATTACATATACATAAATAATATTAAAAAAATAAATAATATAAGAAAGTAAGCAAAAGCAAAACTAGGGAAACTTTTGAAATGTTTAGGGATCAGATTTACTATTCACATTCCACTAATGAGAAAAAGTAAGGAAAGTGCTGGACTTAGGAGGGGGGCAGATTTACTATTCCCACTTCCAAATTATTATTTCAATATTGACAAAAACAAATATTAATATTTCTCTAAACAAATATTGATCAAATATAAATCAAAATTACATTTGATAAATACAAGTTTTATACCTCTAATAATGCTGCTAAATTAACAATTTCAAATAACATTTTCAAAAATTACAGTCCATGTTAAAATGTACATAATATACTAAAACAAATAAATACGAATACTATTACAATAACTTATAACACTAAAATAACAACCATGTTTCAAACAAAATAAAAAACAATATATACAACTATATTTAAAAAAACAATCTTATAAATAACTTAATCTAAAACAATACTAAATAGCTAAAAACATGATACCTTCTACGATATTCTTGACCTCACAATATTTTTGACGCACTATTTGCCCCTCACAATAGTCTTTTCATAATATTTTTTCGGAATATCTCGTCTAACCAAAGAGTTGAGGGGTGGGGGGGGGGGTTAAAAAAAGGGACTGCTGCCAGAGACTACAGTGCTAGCTTTGCATTTGACACAAAGGCACCAGAGAAGCTGCCAGTACCATTTGCAGCCTGGATGCACAGTGCTGAGGTCCACAGAGGAGCATGACAGCTCACAGAAGCTCCTCCATTCATAATTACAAACAGAGTGCAGGGTCATCTGGCAGCTACCCAACACCACCCAGGCATCTTCCTTGGCTAATTCAGACACTATGCCATCCCTTGAGAAATGCGGTGGATAAGGAAAATAATATACCCCCTGCCCTTGGGATAGGCAGGGTAAAGGTAGGTATTATCCCCAGGTACCTCTGCCCTTGGGCAATGAGGGATGGGTTGGGTGAGAAATAGGTACCCCAAGCCCCTGAGCAAAGTGGTGAGGGGGTTTTACATTTATACCCCCTCCCTTAGACAATGCATGGGGGATTAATGTCCACAGGATGCTTTGGCAAAATAAAGTGGTCCATAGTTTCCTCTACTCTGTACTTAGCCAGGAAAAGGGAGTGACTCCCTCCTTCCTTGTTTTGTCGCAAACATTTGGAGGAAAGGTAAAAAAGCCAAAAACATCCATTGCCAGGCAAGGCACAGGGTGGTTCAGGAAATAATTTACAACCATCCTCCACCATTTAGAATGGTGGAGTGTATCAGGTGGTATATTTGTAACAAAATTCTGATTTTGTTTAAAAAAAAACCTGCCAACAAGCTCTCCTACCTTGGGGCAAGACGAGTGTGTGTAATACATTACCCAGCCACCCTTGTGCATAGTGGGAGAGGACCTGTTTCAAATCCCCACTAACCTGTGCCCTTAGTCAAATTGGAGAGGGGTCTGCACACCACTAAACACCAGTGCAAGTGTGTTACAAAATCACCCTTTGGTAAGCATAGGAATAAACTTCTACAATTGCCCATTACATTCCGCCTCTAGTTTGGCCGATGCAAACAAAGACCTTTTCTCCCCGGGGAGGACCCCCTAAAAAGAGAGTGAGGTTAATAAATCCCCCTCTCCCTTGTGCAAAGGAGGAGGAGAGTAAGAAATTAAACAAGAGATAAAACTTTAAAAGTCAGTGAAAAATGCGCTGAGCCATATCACAATTTACATCTGTTGTTTAAAAAAAACAAGGACTACTTCATGCACAAGGGAAACATATTTAAAGACATCAAAGTGATAATGGGTATTGCCCACCACATAAACATGGTAATTAAAATTCAATTGCAACAATGGAATCTAATGAAAATGAAAATGACGAAGGGCTGACGTTTTAAGCCATTCAGGACACACTAATTCTTGTAGACCAGACCGGAAAGTGAAGACATTAAAACAAAACAAAAAGACAGCGCCAACTCTGGGTTGTGCAATAGCCACATCTAGTGGTTTTTTGAAAGATTGCACCGAGAGATCACTATTGTATATAGAAGGGTCCGTTCAATTTCGTAAATATTCCTGACATTTATAATGTGATCACCATAGCCTATATCTCTCTCCACTGTCCCCCGGGGTGGCGCGGGGAGCAAGACGCCTGGTCACAAACGCCAAGGAACACCAATGGGCGCAATATGGACTACCGGACTATGAGACTTTGGGACTATGAGACTACGAACTGGCGAATGATCTCAAGAGTATGGAATGCCCCCCCCCCCCCCTCTTTTTTTTTTTTTTTTTCTTTTTTCTCTTCTCTCTCTTCTTTTCTCTCTTTTCTTCCTTCCACTCATGTATAAGCCTCTTCCATGTATGTAAAATTATATTTTTCTATATACAATAAAGAATTTCAGAAATATAATGTGATCATCTGTCAGGATTCAACCACCTAAATGCCCCCAAACTATTCGGCGTGGTGTGTTCGAAAGAAACTCATTTTTCAGATACTTCGTAAGACTATATGCCTGTAGCTTTGTAAATTTAGAGACAGTGCTGACTTTAGTCCTTATGAATCTGTTACACACATAAAACAGTGAAACATATCGAGCCTTCTAGCACAGGGAACTCAATAACCCGACTTCTTTTTTCTCATATGTGAGGATAATAGAACTAAGATCATTTTACCGTCAGAATGGTAATAATTCGTGTATTCAAGTGTCACTTTTATATAAATAAAAATCCACTTACTATAAACCCAGCATTTCATTTGATTCGCCACTATAACCTAGTGGTCTATAGTCTGATTACAACAATCTGGGTCCTAATTTCTCCATAATGTTTTCCCTCCATATGCGCTCATCAATAATCGTGTGAGGAGAACCCAAGTCTTCCACCAGACGAGATCTTATCCCACCTATTGCCAAAAACGCATGTTGACTAGTCTTTAATCTGATGGAATCTATAATATTCAGTTCAACATTTTCCTTTAAGTAGAGGAATTCTCCATTATCTATTGAACCATCTTCACTAGAAGGCTTGTCATCTTGTTTACACGTGCTTCTCATCTTAGATCCTCCTGTTGTTCTCCTACAAACCCTTACAACATGACCCACTTATTGCAGCACATGCTACCTCTTTTGTTTCAAGACTTTACTGTGTGGTAAACTCTTTGCGCACGCCCTCCCTATCAGGCTTTCCATTCTGCTTCATTCCTTTTCCAGAATTACTTGACTTTTGTTGTTTTTTATAATTGACTTTATCAATAACTTCCCCGTTCCGAAATCGTATCTTTCTGTAAAGCTCTGCCACACCTTCCTGATATGTCTGCTTTTCTAACAATGGGCATGACATCATTTAAATTGGAGTTGAGCCCCCTTTAATCTACCTTTATTAAATTGACAGATTAAAGGTGTGCATAACAATCAGGTCCTAAATTAAATTCTCATGAAGGTTCGCAAATTTACAATCCATTGCCAATTTATTTTGCATCATCACATACTAATCTATGGACTCATGATACACACTTTAGACCTATAGTACAGTGGCGTAACGAAATTTGAGGGGGCCCCCCTGCAAGATGCATGGAGGGGCCCCCGCTCTGAATTTTATCAGGAACTCTCAGGCGAAAGTACTGTGCTGAGGGGGCTCCCTGGTATTAACTAGCCGATATGACTCCTGTTGTGCGCCTCGACCCCGCCATGCCTGGTACCCTCAGCTTCCTATGTCTTTAGTACCCTGTGTCTACCTGTGTACTCAGTACCCATGGCATCCTGTGTCCTCAGTAGCCGTGCCTCTCTGTGTCCTCAGTACCCGTGCCTGTCTGTGTCCTCAGTACCCGTGTCTTCCTTTGTCCTTATTACCTGTGTCTTCATGTGTCCTCAGTACCTATGTCTCTCTGTGTCCTCAGTACCCGTGTCTTTCTGTGTCCTCGGTACCAGTCTTCCTGTGTCCTCAGTACATGTTTCTCCACGTGTCCTCAGTACCTATGTCTCTCTGTGTCCTCAGTAGATGTGTCTTCTCGTGTCCTCAGTACCTATGTCTCTCTATGTCCTCAGTACATGTGGCTCCACGTGTCCTCAGTACCTATATCTGCCTGTGTCCTCAGTACCTGTGTCTTCATGTGTCCTCAGTACATATGTCTCTCTGTGTCCTCAGTACCTGTGTCTTTCTGTTTCCTCGGTACCGGTCTTCCTGTGTCCTCAGTACATGTGTCTTCACGTGTCCTCAGTACCTACAACTCTCTGCGTCCTCAGTACCCGTGCCTTTCTGTGTCCTCGGTACCAGTCTTCCTGTGTCCTCAGTACATGTGTCTCCACGTGTCCTCAATACCTTTGTCTTTCTGTGTCCTCAGGACCCGTGTCTTCTTGTGTCCTCAGTACATGAGTCTCCATGTGTCCTCAGTATCTATATCTTCCTGTGTCCTCAGTACCTGTGTCTTCACATGTCCTCAGTACCTATGTCTCTCTGTATTCTCAGTACCCGTGTATTCTTGTGTCCTCAGTACATGTGTCTTCACGTGTCCTCAGTACCTATGTCTCTCTATGTCCTTAGTGCCCGTGTCTTCTTGTGTCCTCAGTACATGGGTCTCCACGTGTCCTCAGTACCTGTGTCTCCAAGTGTCCTCAGTACCTATGTCTCTCTGTGTCCTCAGGACCTGTGTCTTCTTGTGTCCTCAGTACATGTGTCTCAACGTGTCCTCAGTACCTATGTCTTTTTGTGTCCTCAGTACCCATGTCTTCTTGTGTCCTCAGTACGTGTCTCCACGTGTCCTCAGTACCTATGTCTCTCTGTGTCCTCAGTACCCGTGTCTTCTTGTGTACTCAGTACATGTGTCTCCACGTGTCCTCAGTACCTATGTCTCTCTGTGTCCTCAGTACCCGTGTCTTCTTGTG
This sequence comes from Lissotriton helveticus, assembly GCF_964261635.1. Classification (NCBI taxonomy): domain Eukaryota; kingdom Metazoa; phylum Chordata; class Amphibia; order Caudata; family Salamandridae; genus Lissotriton; species Lissotriton helveticus. The sequence goes on from NC_136061.1 coordinate 126,161,847, forward strand.
TCCTCAGTACATGTAAATATGTCCATGATAATACGTAAGGAATAAAGAGAGTTGATAGAGAGTGTGTGACTAGCAAAATGCTTAATAGTGTGTCCATTTCTGTTTTTTGTATTTGTTGACAGTTTTTTAGAATGATGTGTCCAACCTAGCTGCTGTGGCGAAAAGTCTGGCCCTGAAGAATCTGCCCCAAAAAACGAAAGGCAGTGAAACATGTTGGCATTCAGTAATGGTATGCATAAATAGCATCCTACTTGGCTTTTACTCTTGACTTTGTTCACTTGGTAAAGAATAAAATTGTTGCGATTTTGAGTGAATCCTTGTCAATTTTAATCACTTATTGCCAGAACGTGGAGTGTGATTTGTTGGCACTTCACTTTATGCACTTCTATACACTTTTACTTTCTTTTTGGACACTTTTTCTTTGGGCAAAATGACCGCCAATGATGAGAAAAATGGGCTTATCTGGTGAGTACCTGCCAGTTACCCTGTTGGTGGTGCGTCCGTGATCGGTCATTTTGCCTTTTCACATTTTTTTCACAACAGTCGTGTGTATGGGACTGTAAGAAAGAGGATTCTGATGAACATATGCCGTGTGAGTCCCTTGTTTCTTTAAAACTGTCAACAAAGTTTAGAAAGAGTTTTTATGTAATATAAATGAAATTTGTCACAAACTTATGTTGAGTGAGGGTTATGTAGAAGACTACAAATCTCCACGTAGATTACAAATTAAAAGATAACAGAAGATAGTTTTTGTGGTCTGAAGAACCTGGTCATTGTTGTTTGATGATTTTTGAGTGGAGGGCGACCAGAGTGCCTGTTTCCGTCTATGCTCCTTTTTGAATGCATCCTCGGTACATGTGTCTTCACGTGTCCTCAGTACCTATGTCTCTCTGTGTCCTCAGCACCCGTGTCTTCTTGTGTCCTCAGTACGTGTCTCCACGTGTCCTCGGTACCCATGTCTCTCTGTGTCCTCTGTACATATGTCTCTCTGTGTCCTCGGTATCTGTGTCTTCTTGTGTCCTCAGTACATGTGTCTCCACGTGTCCTCAGTACCTATGTCTCTCTGTGTCCTCAGTACCCGTGTCTTCCTGTGTCCTCTGTACATGTGTCTTCCTGTGTCCTCAGTACATGTGTCTTCACATGTACTCAGTACCTGTGTCTTCTTGTGTCCTCAGTACATGTTGGCACGTGTCCTCAGTACCTATGTCTCGCTGTGTCCTCAGTACCCATGTCTTCCTGTGTCCTTGGTACCTGTGTCTTCACGTGTCTTCAGTATTATGTCTTCCTGTGTCCTCGCTACCTGTCTTCCTGTATGCTCAGTACCTATGCCTGCTTTACCCTTGTCTCTCTGTGTCCAGAGCACCCAATGTCTTCCTGTGTCCTCTGTATCGGTGTCTTCCTGTGTCCTCGGTACATGTGTCTCCACGTGTCCTCAGTACCTATGTCTCTCTGTGTCCTCAGTACCCATGTCTTCTTGTGTCCTCAGTACATGTGTCTCCACGTGTCCTCAGTACCTAAGTCTTTCTGTGTCCTCAGTACCCGTGTCTTCTTGTGTCCTCTGTACAAGTGTCTTCACGTGTCCTCAGTACCTATGTCTCTCTGTGTCCTCAGTACCTGTGTCTTCTTGTGTCCTCAGTACATGTCAACACGTGTCCTCAGTACCTATGTCTCACTGTGTCCTCAGTACCCGTGTCTTTCTGTGTCCTCGGTACCTGTGTCTTCACGTGTCTTCAGTATTGTGTCTTCCTGTGTCCTCGCTACCTGTCTTCCTGTATGCTCAGTACCTATGCCCGCTGTACCCTTGTCTCTGTGTCCACAGCACCCCATGTCTACCTGTGTCCTCGGTATCTGTGTCTTCCTGTGTCCTCTTTACATGTGTCCTCAGTACATGTGTCTCCATGTGTCCTTAGTACCTGTGTCTGCCTGTGTCATCAGTACCCGTGTCTTTTTGTGTCCTCAGTACCTGTATTCCTGTGTCCTCAGTACATGTGTCTCCACATGTCCTCAGTACTTATGTCTTTCTTTGTCCTCAGTACCCGTGTCTTCTTGTGTCCTCAGTACATGTGTCTCCACATGTCCTCAGTACCTATGTCTTTCTGTGTCCTCAGTACATGGGTCTCCACGTGTCCTCAGTACCTGTGTCTTCACGTGTCCTCAGTACCTATGTCTCTCTGTGTCCTCAGTACCCGTGTCTTTCTGTGTCCTCAGTACATGTGTCTCCAAGTGTCCTCAGTACCTATGTCTCTCTGTGTCCTCAAGACCAGTGTCTTCTTGAGTCCTCAGTACATGTGCCTCAATGTGTCCTCAGTACCTATGTCTCTCTGTGTCCTCAGGACCCGTGTCTTCTTGTGTCCTCAGTACATGTGTCTCCACTTGTCCTCAATACCTATGTCTTTCTGTGTCCTCAGTACCCATGTCTTCTTGTGTCCTCAGTACATGTGTCTCCACGTGTCCTCAGTACCTATGTCTTTCCGTGTCCTCAGTACCCATGTCTTCTTGTGTCCTCAGTACATGTGTCTCCACGTGTCCTCAGTACCTATGTCTCTCTGTGTCCTCAGCACCCGTGTCTTCTTGTGTCCTCAGTACGTGTCTCCACGTGTCCTCGGTACCTATGTCTCTCTGTGTCCTCAGTACATATGTCTCTCTGTGTCCTCAGTACCTGTGTCTTCCTGTGTCCTCAGTACATGTGTCTTCACATGTACTCAGTACATGTGTCTTCTTGTGTCCTCAGTACATGTAGGCACGTGTCCTCAGTACCCATGTCTCGCTGTGTCCTCAGTGCCCGTGTCTTCCTGTGTCCTCGGTACCTGTGTCTTCCTGTGTCTTCAGTATTGTGTCTTCCTGTGTCCTCGCTACCTGTCTTCCTGTATGCTCAGTACCTATGCCCGCTGTACCCTTGTCTCTCTGTTTCCAGAGCACCCCATGTCTTCCTGTGTCCTCTGTATCTGTGTCTTCCTGTGTCCTCAGTACATGTGTCTCCACGTGTCCTCAGTACCTATGTCTTTCTGTGTCCTCAGTACCCATGTCTTCTTGTGTCCTCAGTACATGTGTCTCCACGTGTCCTCAGTACCTATGTCTTTCTGTGTCCTCAGTACCCGTGTCTTCTTGTGTCCTTTGTACAAGTGTCTTCATGTGTCCTCAGTACCTATGTCTCTGTGTCCTCAGTACCTGTGTCTTCTTGTGTCCTCAGTACCTATGTCTCTCTGTGTCCTCAGTACCTGTGTCTTCTTGTATCCTCAGTACATGTTGGTACGTGTCCTCTGTACCTATGTCTCGCTGTGTCCTCAGTACCCGTGTCTTCCTGTGTCCTCGTCGCTGTGTCTTCAGTAGTGTGTCTTCCTGTGTCCTCGCTACCTGTCTTCCTGTATGCTCAGCACCTATGCCCGCTGTACCCTTGTGTCTCTGTGTCCACAGCACAACATGTCTTCCTATGTCCTTGGTATCTTTGTCTTCCTGTGTCCTCAGTACATGTGTCTCCACATGTTCTCAGTACCTATGTCTTTCTGTGTCCTCAGTACACGTGTCTTCTTGTGTCCTCAGTACATCCGTCTCCACGTGTCCTCAGTACCTATGTCTTTCTGTGTCCTCAGTACCAGTGTCTTCTTGTGTCCTCAGTACGTGTCCTCACGTGTCCTCAGTACCTGTCTCTCTGTGTCCTCAGTACCTGTGTCTTCTTGTGTCCTCAGTACATGTCTGCACGTGTCCTCAGTACCTATGTCTCGCTGTGTCCTTAGTACCTGTGTCTTCCTGTGTCCTCAGGACCTGTGTCTTCACGTGTCTTTAGTATTGTGTTTTCCTGTGTCCTCGCTACCTGTCTTCCTGTATGCTCAGTACCTATGCCCGCTGTACCCTTGTCTCTCTGTATCCACGGCACCCCATGTCTTCCTGTGTCCTTGGTATCTGTGTCTTTCTGTGTCATCAGTACATGTGTCTACATGTGTCCTCAATACCTGTGTCTGCCTGTGTCCTCGGTACCTGTATTCCTGTGTCCTCAGTTTATGAGTACATGAACATGCCTCACTAGGGGCACATCAGTGGAGCAAGACATAGTTCTGCTGTCCGTGGCCAAGCGAGGGATAGCTCTGCTGTCTGCAGCAAGTGAGGGTTCCATCACCTGAAAAGGTGATGCGCTGTCGTCTCCAAAGGGAGGGATCGCTCTGTCTCTGGATCGAGCTAGGGTTAAGTCAGGTGAAGAAGAGGTGTGTCTTTCACAAGGGAGGGATTGCTCTGCTCTCTGCAGTGATCGAGGGTTCAATGAGCTGAAGGAAGGATAACTCTGTTGTCTTTCTGAAGGTAGAGAATGATAGTTCTGCGCTCTTGAGTGGACAAGGGTGCAACCAGCTGACCTTGAGCACTTGTCTTTCACCAGTGAGAGACAGCTGTGCTCTCTGCATTGAGTGGGAGCCCCATCAGCTGAAGGAGGGATAACTCTGTGGTCTGGCAAGGGAGGGATAGCTCTGCTGTCTGCATTGAGTGAGAGGCCCATCAGCTGAAGAAGGGATAACTGTTGGCTGAGAAGGGAGGGATAGCTCTGCTCTCTGCAGCGAGCGAGGGTCCAGTCAGCTGAAGGAGGGATAACTGTTGCTTAGCAAGGGAGGGATAGCTCTGCTCTCTGCAGCAAGCGAGGGTCCAGTCAGCTGAAGGAGGGATAACTCTGTTGCTTAGCAAGGGAGGGACACCTCTGCTGTCTGCAGCGAGCGAGGGTTCAGTCAGCTAAGGAATGGATAACTCAGTTTTCTGGCAAGGGAGGGATAGGTCTGCTGTCTGCAGCGAGCGAGGGTTCAGTCAGCTAAGGAATGGATAACTCAGTTGTCTGGCAAGGGAGGGATAGCTCTGCTCTCTGCAGCGAGCGGGGGTTCAGTCAGCTGAGGAATGTTATACTCCTTTTCACCCCTGAGGCAGAAGCCGGGGGCCCTTGAGCACTCTTGCTCCTTTGAACTTACAAAATACGAACAGGAATTTTCGAACTCAAGCTGAGCCTTTAAAACTTGTAAAATATTTTATTGGATAGATTTTAATCTTCCTGTTGGTCCTACCTCTGGTGCAAGATTTACGTTGCCCAGGGCGGCCTCTTACCCCCTCTCCAGCTGACAAGCGTCGCTAGTTCAGGCGCTCGGCGCTTAACTCATTTTGGGCGCCATCTTGGGTAGGGGTAGGATCGCGGTCTAGATGATCGACGATCCCGCCCTCCCAGGATACAAAAGGAGTCCCTCTTCACTGCAACGAGGTATTTGTTATACTCCTTTTCACCCCTGAGGCGGAAGCCGGGGGCCCTTGAGCACTCTTGCTCCTTTGAACTTACAAAATACGAACAGGAATTTTCGAACTCAAGCTGAACTTTTAAAACTTGTAAAATATTTTATTGGATAGATTTTAATCTTCCTGTTGGTCCTACCTCTGGTGCAAGATTTACGTTGCCCAGGGCGGCCTCTTACCCCCTCTCCAGCTGACAAGCGTCGCTAGTTCAGGCGCTCGGCGCTTAACTCATTTTGGGCGCCATCTTGGGTAGGGGTAGGATCGCGGTCTAGATGATCGACGATCCCGCCCTCCCAGGATACAAAAGGAGTCCCTCTTCACTGCAACGAGGTATTTGTTATACTCCTTTTCACCCCTGAGGCGGAAGCCGGGGGCCCTTGAGCACTCTTGCTCCTTTGAACTTACAAAATACGAACAGGAATTTTCGAACTCAAGCTGAACTTTTAAAACTTGTAAAATATTTTATTGGATAGATTTTAATCTTCCTGTTGGTCCTACCTCTGGTGCAAGATTTACGTTGCCCAGGGCGGCCTCTTACCCCCTCTCCAGCTGACAAGCGTCGCTAGTTCAGGCGCTCGGCGCTTAACTCATTTTGGGCGCCATCTTGGGTAGGGGTAGGATCGCGGTCTAGATGATCGACGATCCCACCCTCCTCACGCCCCCTACAGTGGATATAAACTTCAAAGTCCCCCGTCCGCGCAGCGGGCGGGCGCAGCGGGCGCACCGGTGGCGCGCCAAAGGCGCGCCAAAGGCGAGCCCGTCTGCGCCCGTCCGCGACCGGACGGGACCAGGGGCCATACCCCCTGTGCAAGGCAGACCAGAATGTAGTAGACCGATGAGGTATGATTTTACCACACTAAAAAACTTAATGCCTCCGATTACTTACACCTGTCGGCACTCCATTCTCCCTGACTCTCACTCTGGGATCTGCTCTCATTGTACATTCTCATTGACCAGCCATCAAGATAAGTCTCCCTCTGGCAAATACTACAAAATGTTCCTTTTAAACTGCCGGTCATTGACCAAACATGCCACGCAAATGACTCTCTTGCTGGAGGAAAACGAGCCAGATGTAGTATTCTTGATGGAGACGTGGTTAAAAGACGCCTCTGACTCGGCTATTACTTCCATCCTGCAAACAGGGTACACCTTGCAGAGATTAGATAGACCAGAAGGTAGAGGAGGCGGCCTAGGCATCCTTCATAAAAACCACTACCGCTGTAGAACTTCATCGGCTGATATCTCTAACTGTGAAAGTATGCTATTTACTCTTGAATTCTCACCTATAGATTCATTTTCTGGCGTACTTATCTACCGTCCCCCCAATCAAATAGGAGACTTCATTGAATCACTCCAATCCAAAATAGCCAACTTGGTGGTTAGTAAATCCTATTTCTCTACACTAGGAGATATAAACATCCACCTAGAGGACCCTAACAACGCCACGGCCAAGGCACTTTTGGATAGTATGGCAGCTCTCCAGATTATACAGAAAGGCTTTGAGCCCACGCATGAAAAGGGACATCTCCTCGATGGTGTTTTCAGTAACGACAACAGACTGGAAGTAGGGACCCCATTACCTCTTACCTGGACTGACCACTATTTAATACCCATTCAGTGGACTCCAGTGATGCCATTGCAGCCCCTTCCTCGCACCACCCTAATTGGCAGAGAGTGGTCCAAAGTCTCCCCAGATCAATGGGCTAACCTGCTTTCGGCTGCCCCCCCCCAAAAGGCGACAGACCCAGCACTGCAATATGAGAATTATATCACATGGTTGTGTTCAGCCTTGGACGCTATTGCACCTATTAAGGCCCTTAAAGAAAAAACTAAATCCAAGGACTCCCCCTGGTACACCCCTCATCTTAAAGAACTAAAAAGGGCGTGCAGAAAATTTGAAAGAAATTGGAGGATCTCTTGTAGTAAGGTAGATAAAACTACACATCTCGAAGCCATCAAAAAGTATAAATTAGAAATTAGACGAACCAAAACTTTATACTTCGAGGAAATTTTTTTAACTGCCTCCAACTCCTCTAGAGAAATCTTTCAAATAGTAAAATCCCTGATTGATATCCCCCTGGTTCCCGCTGACCCTAGTAAAGCTCAGGCTCGATGTGAGAGTCAAGCTGAGTACTTTTTCAGGAAAATACAAAAAATTGCCTCCGCCTTTCAATCACCTAATCTATCCCAGGACATGGGAACCAGTCCACCTAACGTCACAACTCCAAAATTAGATGAGTTTCCATTGTTGGATGAGAACTCACTTGTGGCTATCATGACGAAAATAAAATCAGGATCTCCTACAGACCCTGCCCCTCCCTGTCAGATAGTAAAAATTGAGAATACAGTCAAACCTGTTATCCTCAACATACTAAACACTTCCATTTCCACAAGCTCAGTACCCACTGCATGGAAATGTGCACAGGTTAAGGCTTTGCTGAAAAAACCCACACTGGACCTGGAAAACATGGCCAATTACCGGCCTATTTCCCTCCTTCCGTGGATCAGCAAACTCCTAGAAAAACATGTCAACTCGACTATTACTCAATTTTTAGAGAACAACTATCTCCTTCATGATTCCCAAGCTGGCTTTCGTCCAAAATTGGGAACCGAGGCAGCCCTCCTGGCGGTAACTGAGCTGGCCAGGAAGCAAATGGATCAAGGCGGCACCACAGCAATTATGTTGCTTGACCTTAGTGCCGCCTTCGATACCGTCAACACCAGCATTCTCCTTCATCGCCTCAACAAGATGGGAATCTCGGGGAAGGCCATGCTCTGGCTCCAGTCATTCCTGGAGAATCGCTCCTTTAGGGTAGTTGAGGGTACTACCTACTCAAAAGTCTGGCCCCTGGATCAAGGTGTACCTCAGGGCTCTTCACTGAGCCTTACTCTTTTTAACATTTATATGCAGCCGTTAGCTGATATAGTGCACTCTTTCGGTCTGGATATAATAACCTACGCCGATGATACGCAATTAGTCGTGTCTATGAATCAGGCAGACTCTTCCCCTTCCAATCTAAGTAACTGCCTGGTAGCAGTGGCTCAGTGGATGGCAACCTCGCATTTAAAATTAAATGGCGAGAAAACTGAGCTCATGGTGTTAGGTAACTCAACCATTCCCACTCCTTTGTTAGACTGGCCACCATGCATGGGCCCTACGCCTCAACCAAAATGCCATATAAAGAGCTTAGGCATTTGGCTGGACTCCAACCTCAGCTTCATGCAGCAAGCTACCACTCTTTCTGCCACATGCTTTGGGCTAATGCGTATGCTGAGAAAAGTGCTGCCTCTTCTCCCTTTTGAAGCCCGCAGAATAACGGTTCAAGCCATCATTTTGTCCCGCCTAGATTACGGGAACTCCTTATACTTAGGTGCCCCTGCTTTTACAATCAAAAAGCTACAGGTGACTCAAAATGCTGCAGCTCGCCTCCTGTTAGGCCTCAATAAACGAGACTCAGCCACCATTGCCTTAAGGAAGCTGCACTGGCTTCCGGTTAAGGTCAGAGTGCTGTTTAAATCTCTCTGCTTTATGCACAAAGCCATGTGGAAGAATGCCCCAACTATGATCTGTTCCCTGGCAAAACCCTACCTTCCTCACAGGCCCCTAAGATCCAGTACTGCCTTCCTGGCCACTGTCAACAAAATCAGACGGACCAGATGGGGCGGACGTTCCTTCTCCTGGAACGCCGCAAAAGAATGGAACTCTCTGCCCTCCTCCCTTCGCAGTGAACCTAACCTTTTAAAATTCCGGAAGGATTTGAAAACCCACCTGTTCAGTTAACCTCTCTTTCCTTTTAGTATGACGGTACTTGGCGCTACGAGGCCTCCGGGTTGTTTGCGCTCTATAAAACCCGATTAATAATAATAATAATAATAATAACTGATGTCTTTCACAAGCGAGGTAGCTCTGCTGCTGTTGAGGCAAGTGAGTGTGCAGCTCACTGTGCTGGACTCTGGGAGTGGAGAGTTTATTCTCTATTCAATCCTTCACCCTGTGCTTATTATCGTACCACAGCTTGTATTTGTCTTGGTGGAAACGAACCTTCTCTGCCCTGGCTTCCTGATCCAATACTAATAATAGATTCACCCCCACTCAACCAACTGGGATTAAACTTGGTGCATGGTTCACGACCACGTAGTGCCACAAAAGGAGAGATGCCTGTGACCTTATTGGGAGAGGTGTGGTAGGCCCACAGGCACTTCCTAATAGATTCTTCTACATCATGCCCATTGGTTGCGGCTAATTGGATGTGTTCTGTTGTATAGCTCCTATATATCCATATTTCGTGTTAAGTTAGCATAGGTACATTTCAGATTTAAACGCCATTTTTCCTTTCTTGCAACTTCTGCACACGACCCTTAATTGTTGACTTAGCTTTCAACCTAGTGGTTTGCCGTGGTGAATGTGAGAATAATATGTTATTGCTCTGATATCTGCTTTGTTTAATAAAACATGTCTGCACGGAGAGTGCTGAAGTTTCAGGAGCAACACGATATGGAATTGTTATGAGGTCTGATCTCCACGCCTTCATAGTCATAACACAAGTGCAGCCTTTGCCAACTTGGGCTTGAGGCGGGATTGATATTGCTTTGCACGAGAATTGTTAACACACTTGATGCGGTGCACATGCAGAGAGAGCTGGTGTATGCTGATGTGATTCCTTCATGCTAGGACACTAAGGTATGGGCCCGCCCTAAAACAACCCAAAGAGACCTTCTTAGATAATAATATAATATATGTGTTAGGGAGGGTGAGATATAAGTGTTGTTAACTCTTATTCATTACAGCATGTTAACATGCTGTCACCATTCGCTTTTTATGTCTTAGTAACTATGCTGATAATTTTGCTACTGATAATAAGTATACTTGTATTATCAAAGATACTGCGCCTGAGAAGACGGCATTAGTAAATAAACATTTCAAATGCACATGTGTCTTCTTTACTCCATGTTCTGGTTTGTAATGATAATATAACGAAAGAGTGTTCATGAGTCCCACGTACCCTGAGGTACTGTAAGTTCATGTTCTGGTTTGTCTAAACATTGGGTGTTTGATATGTCCAATGAGACACTGTAGCTAGCTCGGTAAGGGGTGAGTTGGTTGCTAAGGTAAGTTTTGGGACATCCTAATTTGCCGAGGTTCCACTCCTCTGTGCACAGTTCTGTGTGAGTACAGAAACCCTGCAACATGGCGCCCAACGGTTTCGGTGGTCTTATATCATGACACTCGAGTAGTTTATCGTTCATGCCTTTACCCCTTCACATCCGTTTCCGGAAAACGGGGTGTTGGTGAAACCTACCTATTTTTTGAAATAGGTCTTTATTCAAGCTTGATTCTTACTTAAACGGTTTCTTTGAATTACTACCCAGTTGTGCTACAAAGTATTCTTTGTGTTTTCTTGTTTCCAATTCTGTGATGGCGGCAGCGGTGGCTATTGCGCAGCATAGTCGCGTAGCGATACGCAACCATCTTCAGACGTACCAAGTCCCAGTAGATGGGATGGCTGTGATTTTCGTGGTGAGTGCGGATCCGGCGTTTCCTTACGAGTTGTTTTACTCTTGGGTTACGTTTCCGGCTGTGGACGCTAATTCTGGTTTGTACCACTCCTACACCGCCTCGGATGTCCCGGCTGAATATACGCCATACAGGGCTTTGGAAATACCTATTGATCATTGGCAGCATCGAGTTTGGTTTGATGGCGCCCTCCCCCACTCTTTGTCCCGTGCGAGGTTAGGTCCACTCTCGATTCCAGGTACTAATTGGCCTGCGCTGGGTGGCTTTACCCCGCACCCGAATCACGGGGCTTGTACCCTGATAGAAATACGCAGGCTGCATGTAGTTTCCATTTCCGTGATTCGTGCTTTAGTGCAATACATCGGTCGACATCTTCCTGGTGGTCCCCAGGTGGGTGTGATCGCTCCCATGGAACGAGGCGGAATGCGTCTCAATCCTGTTATGGTAAATTCGGTTTTTGGTGCGCGTCCTGTTGACAACGATGACTTCCCATTCTGGCTAGCAGAGAAGTTTGATCAACTGGAAGCGGTTTTTCCGAATTCCACTCCTGCTGATAAACATAGAATGTTGACGATTACTCTCCCGAAGGATATTACTCCTGAACTTGCTGACTGTGACAGCTGGGGAAAAACATTTGCGGCAGTTTATACAAGGTGCTTCGGCACCCCGTCTATGACTGCCCTGCCTGAAATCGTTCGACGGTCCAGAGGCAGCGGTTGAATTGGGTATGCGCCTGTGTGGTTCTTTTGAGATTGTAAGTGGTCTCATTCTCTCCAATGTTAAAGGAGATGCAGTTAACTTTCAGGTGTCGAATGCTTTGGCTGCTCTGCCCGATGCCGACAAACCCCGCCAGTTAGCAAAGATTGTGGTGGCCGCTTATAAAACGATTGGCCGCACAAGTAGAGGTCTGAAATATTTTCCGGTGAAGGAGAAAAAACAACCACTGGGACAATCTGCAGTGACAGATGCCCAGCCCAAGTCCAAGAAACAAAATTGGCCTAAAAAACAGACACAGGTGAAGCAGACAACGCAGACTCAGGGTCCTTTTCCTGCAATACTAGCTCCTGCACCACCCGAAAAAGTTTATGATTTGCGCGACCGCGCGATGATTAAATCACCTGATCGTTTTCAGGGTTCTGATCAACGCTCTCCTCGTTCCTTTCAGGACACATCGGCCCAGAAAACCGGTGGAGGAGGAGGGGGTGGACGTGGACGTGGTGGCCAACAAGGACGTGGTCAGTCCCGCCAGACGGACGGCGCAGTGAAGCAGGAGGATTCTACGCCTAGGCGTCCGCAGTTTGCGAAAAAGAAAGTCGCAGCCTTAACAGCGCATCGATATGCCACAGATAGTGAGAACGCGGCTTCGGAATCTGACGTGGGCTCTGACCTTGCTGGACAGCGCGGCGGAGATAACAATAGTCAGAGAGGCGCTGCGTCCACTACTGTGGGTGACAGCGACTGATGTCTACGTTGTGATAGAAACAGCGGATACGAGACTTGCTCCCCCTGAAAGACTATATGAAATTGTCCTGTTAATTGAAGGTGACATACAGCGTACCGTTAAAGGTGTATTTTGGGAGAATCTGTCTTCTACATATGATATTTTACTTTCGGAGGCTGACTGGCCCCCACCTTTTGTGCTCGCGGCGCCGCGAGGGGAGGAGGTAATCCTACCCAGTTTCGCGAACACTGTCTCGAAAGAGCATGCGCAGCATTTTGCAGAAGAGTGGGCTCGGGCTCTCGCGCCGGCTCTGTACCGTAACCAATGTGGTTGGGATAAATTGTCGCCTTGCCACGAAATACCGTTGCGGTCTCAGCCGCAGCCTCAACCTCAATATCCCATCCGGCGTGAAGCAAAATCTTCCGTGGCGGAAATCCTTGAACAATTGGAATATCAGGGAGTTATTGAAACGTGTGTGTCACCGATGAATAATCCCCTTTTTACTGTGAATAAACCTGACGGATCATATCGTTTGGTTTTGGATTACCGGCATTTGAACTCGCATTGCCGTAACTGTGCAGTACAGAATACCCACGGCTCTGCCCTAGTGGATAGTCTCGTGCGTAAGCGTTTCAAGACAACGCTTGACATATCCAATGGTTTTTATGCCCACAGATTGGACAGCTTTAGCTCCCAATGGACCAGTTTTACAAGCGCTGGAGTCCAAAAGCAATTCCGGCGTCTTCCAATGGGCTACAAGAATGGTCCTGGTGTATTTACCGCTCGAATTGTCTCTATTCTGGAGGCACTCGACCCTGATGCTTTTTCGTATGTGGATGATATATATCTCACAGACGACGATATTTGGGAGCATCTGTGTCGTGTGAATTCTCTTGTTTGCAACTTCGCAGACATGGGTTACAAATTCAACTTTGCAAAATCGCACATTGCTGAACACACAGTGTTGTTTTTGGGCTATGAGCTCAACAATGAAGGTAGAGGTTTGGCTCCTCACTTCTTGGAGAAGTGCGCACAATTGCGCGCACCAACAACACTGAAGAAATTACAATCCTTACTGGGCTTTTTGAATTTCGGCAGAACTTACATTCCGGAATATGCCCAGCGTGTCAAGCCTCTGTATGCTTTGATACAACCAACTTTCTCAAAATCATGCTGGCTGCCTGAGCATTCAGCCATTTTGCAATCCTTGCAGGCTGATCTGCTCGCTTCTAAATATTTACTGACTCGTGATAACCACACCAACCTGGTAATAAGAATAATTCCTGGGACGGTGGGTTTCACCTACCTCACTTTTAATGAAGGTGACACAGTACCTATTGCTTACAAGTCACACTTGTACACCTCGGCTGAGATGCGGTTTCCCACCATAGAAAAGGTTTTAACTGCTGTACAGATGGCAATTCTAAAAGAACGTGCTCTGTCACAGGGGAAACGCATGCTAGTGGTAACACCCTGTCCTCATTTAGAGGCAGTCACGAAAGCCAGTGTACCAAATTCAAAGGCTTTGCACCCTCGGTGGATTCAGTGGGCTGCGTCATTGTCATCCGCAGATGTCATGTTTATTTTTGACGCCTCCTTACGGTCACAGGAGTACTTGCAGTATGAATTCGTTCATCCTGCTCCTCTGGCGATGCGACCTTTGGAGGACTTCCATTGCATCATTTACACTGATGGGTCGGCGCAGGTTGCGCATGGCTCTAAACATGCCTACGTTTCCGCATGCGCCATTGTGGTCGGTGCTATGTTGAATGATGAGTTCATTTCCAGGGAGGTACACACGTTGCCCCTGGGCGATTGCACTGCACAATTGGCAGAGCTTCGTGCTCTATTACTAGCTTTGGAGTACGCAGATCCAAGTGTTACTACTCTAATTGTAAGTGATTCTTACTACTGTGTCCAGTCTTACAATGAAAACTTGTTCTTTTGGATTCAAAATGACTTTCGTGATTCCAAGGGTAGCACAATAAAACATAAAATGATCTGGGTTCGAGTGGCAGAGCTTAAAGCTATGATGCCACTCGTTTATGTGATTCATACTCTCGGTCATCAGCGCGTGGGAGTACACGCTCTTGGCAACTCGCTTGCTGATGAAGCAGCGAAATCAGCAGTATCTACATACTTAGTTGCAGCAGTTACTAGGTCTAAAACCAAGATTGATAGCGACATCTTGGCAGCGATTGCTGCCTCTGAGAAGGGAAGTAAACATCCTTCGGGATTCCCTTCGAAGTATAAATACCACTTAAGTCCCGAAAAGGTTCCTTTTGTGACAATTCCTGATGTTGGGGAACGGCTGATTCCCAACTCTGATCGCAGAACAGACTTGATTACAGCGGCTCATGAAGGTGTGGCGTCTGCGCATGCGGGCGTCTCAGCCACTGTAACGCAACTACAACAACGTTTCTGGTGGCGGGGACTGTACAAACAGACGCGTGATTATGTCCTTCTTTGTGACATATGCCAGCAGATTAAACCTTCAACTGCTACGCGTCCGCCTCAGACTCAGTTGTACATTTCTAATAAACCACTAGGCTGTGTTTATTTAGATCACTGCGGTCCATTTTCATCTGATACTGCGTATAAATACATCTTAGTAGCAGTTGACTCATGCACACGCTTTGTGTGGTTATGGCCACATCGCAGCGCTGATTCCCGGACTGTCATCAGAGATTTGCGTATCTTTATAGGGATTTTTGCCTGTGGTACCTTCCATTCGGATCAGGGTCCGGCTTTCGCCTCTAAGGCGTATAAGGATGCCATGACTTCGATGGGGGTCCAAGTCAAGTTTTCGTCACCCTACAGACCCGAGGGTAATAGTGTAGTTGAACGAATGAACCGTGATTTAAAGCAATCTTTGACAGCCCGAGTTATAGGCACTGGCAGAAACTGGCTGGCTCACCTCTATGGCGTGCAGCGTGCTCTTAATAATCTCCCTAGAAGGTCTCTGGGTGGGCGGACCCCATACGAAATGCTCTTTGGCATCAAGATGTTCGTCCCTGACCTTGACGGTCTAGACTCGGTGGTTCGCGCCACTTCCTTTGACGCAGATGAACATTGCAATGTTTTACAGAATCTACAAAAGACGAGAGACACTCTTGCAAAGGAACATTTGCCCTCCACATCGGATGATGCGTTGCAGATCCCGGTAGTTGGCTGGCTACCCCAAGTTGGAGAACTGGTTCGAGAGAAGATCGACAACAAGAAAGAGTTTGGTCCCTCCTATCGAGCTCCGGTCCCAGTGCTTGGAGTGAAGGGCACAAGAACAGTCATTTTACCACCACTTCCAGGTCGTAAGGAAAACAGGTTTATTTCTATTGACAATGTCAAGATACACAGAGTGGCCGATTCTTCTTAGCATGACACCGGCTGTTTCCTGTCCTTCCATTGTGAGAAATTCAATTATGCCCACTGCTTCTAATAATGAACCTGAGGTGGCCATCGAATTACCTGCTGTTTCCAGTCCATTATTGAATAATTTACCAGGAACTAACCTTGATGAGACAGACTATACATACCCCACTGATTTGTCCATGCCTGACCTGCAAGCTCGTTTAGCCACGGAATCCAGATTTTCATTTGACTCTGCTTCCCTTGCCTCGAAAAAACCCTCTAAAATTGCATTATATGCTAGCCTGTTTAAAAAACATTTTTTGATACCTCCTTGGATATACATTTGGCTGGTCCTTTTTTCAGTTTACCTTTTTATGTCAATTGGTTTTGTGTTTTATTTTTTTCGGATTATGAATGGACACTATGTCGAGGAGAGAACTTGCATTACTCATTTAAATGGAACTTTGGCCCCACTTTCCTCTTCACATTCTACACACAGGTTAAAAAGAGACTTGACTTTGGTTAACATCACAGCATGGCCTGTTCTGGATGGAATCGCGTGGGATGCAGTTCGTTTTCAGATTCATGGTCCAACGGAAGTCGTTAATGTCCCTAATGTACTAAGAGTTAATATGGGGGATGTAGTGAAACAAAACATTCGTTCTGATGATTGGGATGTTAATGCTGTGGAGAGTTTGTTTTCTGATTTGAAATATTATGCTGCTTTTGATGCTGAGGATTTATATTTAGAATCTGCTAATTATGGTGAATTGTTCTGTTACCAACATTATGGCAATCATTTCTTACACAAGACATCTTCCCGGAGGGATGCGGTTAATTTTACTCAGTGGGAGCATTGCCCAGCTCCAACACAAGGGAGTTCTGAAACGTTTCTTAAAAAGTATACTTATTTCACTGACTTTAATCAGTCCAATCCCGAGTCCTTTTATTTTAAATTTCACAAACAGCCACAGTCCAAGGTTCGACTTACAAATACAAAATTGTTATATTCAAAAGCCTTCCTGGATCAATTAGTTATTGGAGGGTATGAGTTATGGAAGGATACCATAGACCTTAAATCAGTTTGGGGCTCAAGGGCCTGGCAGGTACAAGGCACTGAGGCTTTGCACCGTGCATGTCTCATACCAAATCATATGTGGTTTTTAAATGAAACCATTTCCCAGACCACGTGCTTTGGATTGGCTACATCTAAAAGGTTAAACACCCCGTCTTTCCCGGAGTTGGAGGAATATGAGAATTGGAGTAATTTTACTAAATTGTCCATTAGAGAAATACAGGCTTCGCTTCTGAATTCCTCCTTTAACATTTCCAGTATGAATCCCATGGGTTGGCTGCTTTGGCACCGTAGTGCTGATTCTTGCCAAAAGAGATTTTTAAATATAACTAACGGTTTTAAGGCTGTTAGATCTGATCCCCGTTTTGATTTGAGTCATACTGTCACCTCTTACTCAGTTGGCAAGTTGTGTCAAGCTTGGCTGAAACATTCGACTTTACCTGCGGTTAAGTATCACCTTTCCAAACTGAATGCAGACGTGGATTTGAATGATTTCATTAAAGGCCCGGCTAGTGGCAGGTCGAAAAGATGGTTATATGGGGTTTACAATGAAATTTGGAAACTCTCACAGATTGAGGCTGCTTCACGTCTTAGGGCTATTGATCAAGCAAATCTTGAAAAAGTGCTTGCAGTGGTTGACAATAGCATTAACGTGCTTTCCTCTAGAATTTACACATTAGATAATATTGTGTCGTCTGTTGTTGATATTGTGCATGATGAAGTGTCTGTATTATACCATGGTCAAAATCAATTACGTTCAATCATGCAGTTTGCATGGACACTACAGACTCTAAAAATGGGTAAAGTTCCCTGGGGATACATGAACGTTTCCTCTTTATTTGCACCGTTTAATTTGACAG
This sequence comes from Lissotriton helveticus, assembly GCF_964261635.1. Taxonomy (NCBI): domain Eukaryota; kingdom Metazoa; phylum Chordata; class Amphibia; order Caudata; family Salamandridae; genus Lissotriton; species Lissotriton helveticus. Next base: position 126,179,342 of record NC_136061.1, read on the forward strand.
ACAAACAACGCTTGCTTTCAATGCGTGATGCTTCCTTTTCAATGCTCCATATTGAAAGGTTGGAATCTTTACCTTTCTCTGTGGCAGAGACCACTGCTGCTACGTGGCTTATCCACGGTTTGATAACACTGCCTTTTGCTTTATATAAGTTTTCAAATTGTATGAAATATGTGCCAATAGGTCGTTTTGAACCCTTGGGTAGCGGTTTTCTTCATGAGGTCTGGTCACTCCCATACACATACAGATGTTTCAAGGATGATCAAGAGGTTTATCTGACAGGGGATGAGTGTACTGAGACTCCAGATCATTCTTTAATGTGCAGACACATACAGTTGCACGGTTCATGTAACAAGGACCGCCCGAATATGGCTTGCGTTTTACAGGGCACGCCAGTTCCTGCTATCATCCCCACGTTTAAATTGTTAGAGAATGGTAGTTATTTGATGCTCAATAATGAAAACTGTTGTGGTTTAATTAAAGGTATAGCTTTCATAGTAACAGTTAGTGAGCGAGTTATTTGCTGCAGAAATGTTCTTTATCCTCCCACACGTGAACATAGGGAGTCTTCCATTTGGCCACAGATACCGACCTTGGGAGCAGAATTCAGCGGCATGGCTAGAATAAGAGCTCTATTGTCCCAGAAAGAGGTGGCCTTGAGCTCGGCCCGTGAAACTTTCGTGCTTCACATTGCTAACACCCGCACGGAGGTTCAGGCTCTTTTAAACACTGATTTGCCCTTGCATTTCGGAGCCATGGTCCGTTCTATCTTTAACGCGTCCTCCACGACGGGCCTAGCACATTTTTTTAAAGTTGTTAGCGGTGGTCTCGTGACTTCCTTTGAGAAGATTTTTGGAGTCATCCCTGCTTTCTTCCATTCTATTTTTTCGTCCTTGTTTGGAGGGTTTCCGTTTTTGCTTGCATTAGCGGCTGGCGCATTGGTGGTTTTCTGCCTTTTTAAATATGGATGCCCTTCCTGTGCAAGACCACGCACGGCTACTACTGACGCGGTTTCGCAACCGCATGCTTGATTACTATGGCACACTGCCGTTAGCGACTCTAAGCACGGCTTTTGGATTATCTTTTCGGTTCTCCTATTTCACCTGTGTCCAGCCTGTATTTCGCTGCCTGACCTGTGATTTCCTTTGGGCCATTGATTTGTGTCTCTGCGGACCGATATCTGCTGACGTCGATTTTGATCAACTGATGAGTCCTATCATTGCTCACGAGTTGGTTTGTTCTGACGAAAGGATTATGGCCTTGGCGGTGGCACATGGACTAATGGGTCCCTGGGATGTGTTGTCGGCAGCGCAAAATTTCTTGGAACTAAGTTTTCTTGAAAACCCACCGAGCTGTCCTCTGATGGTTATAGAGGATCCGGTGCTGGAAGATCACGTATGTTCCTTTCATCTTTTAAACTGGATGGCTGAACTGTTTTCGGATGAGGACAGTGACTTCCTCCTTGAGGCTGTTGCAGCTTACTTTTCATATACAGTCTTATCATAGACACTGCCTCAGATTGGCATGCTGATTGATAGCATTTCCTTGATTTTATTGACTTTTGGTCAAGACATTTTATTTTTGCTTGCCTATTGGCTTGAGCCACATTATATTTGTGGGCTATTTTTTAGCATTAGTTTTTTTAATTGAATTTTTATTCATGCTCGTTTTTAAATGGATTCTGCTCTCATGTGATGGCACTTCTGTTACCTTATTTAGTCCGTTCTCGGATCATGGGGGGGTGTTGTATAGCTCCTATATATCCATATTTCGTGTTAAGTTAGCATAGGTACATTTCAGATTTAAACGCCATTTTTCCTTTCTTGCAACTTCTGCACACGACCCTTAATTGTTGACTTAGCTTTCAACCTAGTGGTTTGCCGTGGTGAATGTGAGAATAATATGTTATTGCTCTGATATCTGCTTTGTTTAATAAAACATGTCTGCACGGAGAGTGCTGAAGTTTCAGGAGCAACACGATATGGAATTGTTATGAGGTCTGATCTCCACGCCTTCATAGTCATAACACAAGTGCAGCCTTTGCCAACTTGGGCTTGAGGCGGGATTGATATTGCTTTGCACGAGAATTGTTAACACACTTGATGCGGTGCACATGCAGAGAGAGCTGGTGTATGCTGATGTGATTCCTTCATGCTAGGACACTAAGGTATGGGCCCGCCCTAAAACAACCCAAAGAGACCTTCTTAGATAATAATATAATATATGTGTTAGGGAGGGTGAGATATAAGTGTTGTTAACTCTTATTCATTACAGCATGTTAACATGCTGTCACCATTCGCTTTTTATGTCTTAGTAACTATGCTGATAATTTTGCTACTGATAATAAGTATACTTGTATTATCAAAGATACTGCGCCTGAGAAGACGGCATTAGTAAATAAACATTTCAAATGCACATGTGTCTTCTTTACTCCATGTTCTGGTTTGTAATGATAATATAACGAAAGAGTGTTCATGAGTCCCACGTACCCTGAGGTACTGTAAGTTCATGTTCTGGTTTGTCTAAACATTGGGTGTTTGATATGTCCAATGAGACACTGTAGCTAGCTCGGTAAGGGGTGAGTTGGTTGCTAAGGTAAGTTTTGGGACATCCTAATTTGCCGAGGTTCCACTCCTCTGTGCACAGTTCTGTGTGAGTACAGAAACCCTGCAACAGTTCCTTGATGATTCTGTTTGCTTGCTCTACCAGCCAATTGGCCTTAGGACAGTATAAAGCGGTGGCTTCATGTTTAATATTCAAACTTTTGAGAAAAGTACACATTTCATCAGATCAAAACTGAACACCATTGTCCGTAACCAGAGTCACCGGTATGCCTTCCTCCACAAATACTCCTTTTAAAAACTCAATCACTGTCCTCGTGGTGACAGAGTGGACAAACTTTTGTTTGATCCAATGAGTTGTGTAGTCAATTAAAACCAGCATGAATTTCCTCTTTTCTCCTAATTCAAGCATAGGGCCAATGATATCCATAGCCAGCTTGCTCCATGGTTTACTTGGTACTTCTACTGGAGATAATGGAGCTTTTTGAATAGTTTTAGATTTATCACTTTTTGCACACACACTGCAATCTTTAACAGCTTGTTCGGTCATGGCATCTATCCTGGGAAACCAGTAGCTGGACCTAACCCTGGCTTTGGTAAGACTACGCCCAAGATGGCCTTCATGCGCCAAATCAATGACCTTCTCCCTGAGGTTCTTGGGAGGAACCACTCTCTGGTTGCGATAGATTCTTCCCTTGATGAGGCTTAGTTCATTCCTCACTTCCCAATATCCCTCTACAATGGGTCGAAGTTCGCTCTTCCTGTTCGGCCATCCTTTCTCCATATATTCCTTCAGGGCATTTATTTCCTTGTCTTCTTTAGCCTCCATTTCTCACTCTTCTTCTGTGATGGCAGGCGTTTCCATCATAAGTACCGGACTGTCAAGAGCTTCTTCTTCCTCGCCCACTTCTGGTAGTGGTGCTCTTGAAAGGAAATCAGCGATTTTATTTTCCTTCCCTGGCACATACTCCACATTGAAATTATAGTGTTCCAGACCCAATATCCATCTACTGATGCGAGGAGTGCAATTCTCTAGTCCCTTCACAGAAAATATGAAGGTGAGGGGCTTATGATCTGTCCGGATGGTGAACCTTAAACCCCACAAGAAAAACTTGAAATGTCTGACTGCCCAGAAACAGGCCAGGGCCTCCCTTTCGATTAAGGAGTAGTTTCTTTCTGGGTTAGTGAGACTCCTTGAGGCAAATGCGATGACTTTCTCCTCGTTTCCATCCTTTTGTATTAAAGTTGCTCCCGAGCCCTTGTTGGAAGCATCTGTTGCAAGGATGGTTTTCTTTGAGGCATCGAAAATTCCTAATGCTGGGGAGGTTAACAATTCCTCTTTCAACAATTTTACCGCAGCATCATGCTCCTTGTTCCACAGGAAATCCTCTCCTTCTTCATCAACTCTCTCATAGGATCACACTTTGCCGAAAAATTTTCCACGTACTTTGACATATATTCCAAAAGCCCCAAAAAGGATTTAAGTTCTTCCTTGTTTTTGGGGCGGGGTGCTTCCTTCACCGCACGGATTAAACTGCTTTTCGGCCTGAATCCTTCTTCTGTAATTTTGTGGCCCAAATACTCTACCTCCTTCACTTTTATTTTACACTTTTCTTTTTTTAGAGTCAGGCCTGCTTCCATAAGTCTGCTGAACACCTGTCTCACGACGTCATCATGTTCTTCCTCGGTCTGGCCGTATACTAGGACGTCGTCCTGGAAACACATGGTGTTCCTCACTCCTTCTAGAATTTTCTGCATCGCCTTCTGGAAAATAGCAGCTGCAGATGCCAGGCCAAAAGGCATCCGGTTGAACATGTATGCTCCTATTGGGGTGATGAATGCCGTGAGGGGCCGAGACTCTGGATGGAGTTCTTTTTGGTGATATGCCATAGAGAGGTCGATCACACTGAAGTACTTAGCTGGACCTATGGTACTCAACATTTCATTTATTATGGGCAAAGGATGTCTTTCTACCTATATACTGTCATTTAGGCTGCACAAATCCACACAGAGACGAATACCCTCTCCGTTGGCCTTGGCCGCGATGACAATAGGAACCAACCACTCAGTGCAGGTTACTGGTTGTATTATCTCTAACTCACACAGTTTGCGCAATTCCTCCTCTAGAGATGCCTTCAGCTTCAGGGGTACAGGGCGAAGTTTATGTACGACTGGTTTCGCATTATACTTCAATTTTATTCTATGCTGGAACATGTGCAAACACCCAAGCTCATCTCTGAATAGTTGTCCAAACTCCTCACAAATATTACCACATCCCTGGTACTTGTCAGTAAGTAACACCTGTTCTGGACTGTTAGGATCTAGAATGATTCCCAGCTCTTTTTGATGAACCCAACCCAACCCAACAAATTAGATCCTGATTCTACTACATACACAGGTCCAAAAGTTTCTCTATCCTTAAAACGTATTTGAACATTTTTCATGCCCACCAACGGTATTTTACCCTTGTTGTAACCTGTGGGAGAAATATCTGGCATATTCAATTGCTTCACATTGAAGTTTTCCATGCAGACAAAATCATCTCTGTTCAGTAAAGTATAAGGAGAGCAAGAATCTGCATACATTTCTACACGTTGGTCATCAAGGAAAACATCACATTTTGGATAAATAGCATTTATAGTACCTTCTATATCTTTTACCTGCAAAATTATTTTCTCTGATCTTTGTCCAATGCACTTTACCTCTCTGGTTGTACCCTTCTCTGTACTCTTTCCCTCATTTCTAGAATATTGTTCGCCATCCCTACCTACTCTCGCAAAATGCCCACTTCTATTACATTTTTTGCATGTGACAAACCTGGCCGGGCACTGGTAAAAAGTTGCAAAATGATTACTACTACCGCACCTGTAGCACTTCGGTCCCCTCTCTTTGGTTTCTCCTCTTATGCTGTGATTATCTTTAGATTTTATTTTACATATTTCACTGCCCTCCTCTTCATCTTTTATAGAAGCTACCTCCTCTCCATTGCTCTTCATCTCTCTAATACATCTGGCTGTGTGTTCTACTGACTTAGCTATTTCAATAGCTTCTTTTAAACCTGGATTCTTCGCTAGTAATTTCTCCTGGATACGGGGGTTATTGGTACATCTTACAAGCTGATCCCTAATAAGAGAATCTGTTAGACTGCCAAATTCACATAACTGCGTTAAACCCCACAAAGCAGCAAATAAAATTCTGTACTGATTCCTGCTTCCCCTGACTCCTTTTGAAAAACTTATGGCTTTCCAACACCACATTTACTTTGTCGCCAAAGTGTTCCTCTAACCTTTTCATGGTTTGCTCATACTCATCCACAACAGATTCATCCTGTCCTTCCTGATCAAGGGTGCGTAAAGACTCATATACCTTGCGCCCATGCCTGCCCAAATTGTGTAGTAATATATGTTTTTTCCTTTCAGATTTATATTTTCCACCTCCTACTGCTATTAAATAAGACTCGAAAAGCTTCACCCACTCCTTCCAACTTATTTCAGGTTCTCCTAACTCATTCAGGAAGGGTGGGGGTTGACTCATGCTTGCTGCTGCCATGTTTATCTCTGTGCCCACTTAACAATTCGAGAAAAAAGGTTGAAAATTAGAGGTAAAACACAACAAAAAGAAAGGCAAAATAGCATGAATATGCTACATGCAATTCTTATGCCACCTAACACAAAACATGCCAAAATATTAACCTTTTAATAATTTTTTTTTTTTTTTAATTACTTCCAAAATATTGTCACCGTCTTGAAGTGTTTTATAAATGAATCTGCCTTGTTACACAGGGTCTGCGTGTGGTGGAAACCTACCACACGACTAGAAGCAGTCAAAGGGATCAACCTAAAATTAAGAAGGAAAACCCCACGAAATGCAACTAAGGAAATGGACAGGAAATTGAAGGTAGGAAGGAGTTAACTTTTTCAGAGAATTGCCCGCCCTTAACTGCCGGTGCGCCGGGGAACATCCCAGCTATCCAGATAACAGGAAGTCCTGAAAAGCTGACAGGACTTCCAGAAACGCAGATCTATTGCTCCTAATGTCTCAGGAAACAGTCACGTTCGGCTTGGAGCTACGAGGCGGCAGGCTGCTGGAGTTGAGATAACCGCTGTCAGGTTCAACGATGATCCCTCAGCACAGTACTTCACACGCACTTCGGCCATCCATCACCCGCTGGCAACGATCAAAATAGGCAAAGAGCACTTCAAAGCAGCAAACAGCTCGGGGCTAAACGAATAGACAGATTCCTGGATTGGAACTTCAACGCTGCTCCTCACACGCACTTTGAACCACCAGCGCCCTGAATTACATGAACAGCACGGTGACTTGAGAAGCAACCCAATCCTGAGCGACACCACAGGCGAACATTACGCTTCCGGCAGCCACGAAGATCACACGGAGACAGGTAGGATTATTCTTCCATTTACATTTACTTCATAATCCATTCCTTCCCTCATGTAATATGGATTTATACCACACTCGCCCCAAAACCTTCCACGCTGCAAGCCAGGATAGGACAGCCACAAGGTTAAAATTCTCGCTTCTAGAATGTCAATAATCCTCGAGAAGGCACATCAAGGCAAGGACGAGAGGCAGCGGAAAAATGCCCAACAGTCACACGAAAAGAAGGTTCTCACCTCCTCGTCAGGTACTAGACAGCAACAGCAGTAGCCGAGTCCCTTTGTCAAGCACAATGGTCGCTATATTTATTTTCCCTTAAACAGCCGACCACTTCCTTTCCTTTCCATCTTCTTCTCACAAGTTTCTTTCTTCCTCTTGTGTGATTGTGTGGAGAGAGCACACAAAGGGGAGATGATTAACACCTGCCCCCTGCGCAGTTCCGTCGCCAGTGTTGAAATTATAAATCTCCAGAGACCAGGTAAGTGAAACATGTCTGTTTATTAATCATCCACTCTCTTCACTGGAGAGCTTGTCAACATTCCATAGCAAGCTCTGGGCCGGCCATACCAACAGGGTACAAAAAGGAAGGGGTGGTGGGACATACCAATGGGGGAATAAATTACAACAGTATCGGTCTAAATACTCCTAGAGGTTCAGGCCCTAAGAACTGGATCATAATATTCTTCTTCCTTTCTGGTGTAAAAAAATGAGATTCCTCATAAGTATTTGTGTAATTAAAAAAAATATTCATTTATGTAGAAATGATGACACACTAATAAGTTGTGAGTCCATTTATTTGAATTGTACGGGGCCTCACCTGGTTCTATTTGTTATTTCTGCAGCACATAGCTACGCAGGATCACATTTGTTTATTTCCACTGTCATTGTTTATGCTGTTCTTGGTGGATCTTCCTCTGCTCAGACACAAAACTGAAACTATTGCTTCGAGGTCTTTCTGCTTGCTGTTGTTCATGTACCTAGATAATTCCCCCATCTAGAGATTCGTTGGAATAAAGTAGGCAGAATATATATTCACTTGGTCATTAGTGGGATAGTGCTTAGCTGTTAAGGCAATATGATGTTTAATGAAATTGTGCATTGATTTGCTGAGAAAGTAACATATTTGATCATACCACAATAATTCTGCAGTTTTGCAAATTTAATATGCAAAAATAATGTTTAAAAACCCTCAGTTTTAGAGCCAGAAACTTTTCAAATGTTTCAAGGGATGCTGTCCATTTCTCTCCTGATTTTGCAGCCCATTTGAGACTTAGAATAATTTTGATTATGTACGTCACTCTAAAGCCCTATTTGCTGATCAGCCTTCATGGCATTGACTCAGTCCACCAATTGTTATCTATTTTTGTAATTATTTTGTGAAACTATTTCGCTGAACTAGAACACATTTATTGAATGAGCCCTTACATTATTTGACTGTTTTCTGTTATTTGTGATGGTCTAGAAGGTAGCCTGCCATGCATCTGGAGCACATTGCCTATTGAATTTGAGGTTTAACATCATCTCCGATTCATTGAATTGTGGGCGTTCTGTTGAGGGCTGTTTTGGGGTGTCACAATTGCAGGCTCCTGCACCCACAAATTAGTGGTAGTGGAGAATGGTTGCATGTTTGGAGCACCTTTTTTTCAGCTTTGATATGTTACGCTTTGCCGAGACTCAATCGTTATTGGCTTTTCTGATGTGAATCTTCCTGGTGCATTTTGATGAGATCCTAACTTGCAATGCTGCTCTTTTTCCTGAATGAAATGGACCATTACAGTATGATAGACTAGAAAGATTCTGGCGATTGGTAGTATTGTGGTGTGTGTAATTGAAGTGATTTGTACTGATGGAGAATTGCAATGTTTTGTGTGAGGTTTTTGGCTATGCAGTGCTGATTTTGAGTTCAATTGGTGGGGTGATCATTGTGATTTCGTTGCACTATTATTGGCTGGTTAGAAACATTATAAAAATGCTTCTTCACTGCAATTCTGGATTCCAAAAACCACATCCGCAAAAAATAGAGGCTAGAAATAGAAAGTGTAGCCTATTAGCAAACAGCCTGGAAGATTCTCACTTCCTACTCAAAGGGACCGATGCCACCAACTTGCTGAGGTGCGCCTCCACCAAGATTTTGTATGAATATGCTCACTGCTCCAGTGTTGCAGCAAAACATGAGAAACAAAATGCTTTACAGTCCAGGGTACAAGCGGATTCCATTGATTTTGAATAATGATTTCCCTCAGTTTCACCCAGAAGAACAAGTTACTTACCTTCGGTAACGATATATCTGTAAGAAACAGTAGTTAGTATTAGATTCCTTACCTTAGAATATCCCCAGGCGTCAGTCTGGATCCAGAAACTTTTGCGTAGCAGTACCCCTGCGCGTCGGTAGGCGTCGTCTGCAGGCGTCCCCTGCGGCTCCGCGTCGTCAGCGTCATGCGCCGTGATGACGTCGCTGGAGTATATAGACGCCGCCTCCGCGCGCTGACGTCAGTTCTTTGCACACAGCTTTTCCGCGCCAGAACACGCAGAGCCATGTGAGAACCAACACTGGTGCCATGTGAAAACTAGGGCCCTGAAAGGGATGTCCTTAACCCTAGGTATCAGTTCGCAGAACGGGGAGGATGGGTGGGGCGGTAAGGAATCTAATACTAACTACTGTTTCTTACAGATATATCGTTACCGAAGGTAAGTAACTTGTTCATCTGAAAGAAACAGGTTAGTATTAGATTCCTTACCTTAGAATAGATACCCCAGCAATACCAACCCCGGTGGTGGGTCTGCGAACCAATACAATCCTACACCAGAAAGTCCTGGAGGACCGAACGGCCAAGAAGCCGTCACTCCGGACTTGACTATCCAGGCAGTAATGCCTCGCAAAGGTGTGCAGCGAGGCCCACGTAGCCGCCTGGCAAATGTCCTGCAAAGGGACTCCCCGGCCCAGGGCAGTAGTAGCCGCCGTGGCCCGAGTGGAATGGGCCCTCAGCCCAACAGGAGGCTCCTTCCGAGCCAAAGAGTAGCAGGCTTCGATGCACAGGACGACCCACCGAGAGATGGTTCGTTTCTGTACCGCCCTTCCCTTCTTCTCACCCACGTAGCCAACAAACAGTTGGTCATCCACCCGGAACTGGCATGTGCGATCCATATAAAATGAAAGCGCACGTTTTGGGTCCAGACGATGGAGCCGCTCTTCATCTTTTGAAGGATGCGGAGGCGGGAAGAAGGAGGGTAAGGTGATGGACTGCCCGATGTGAAAAGCAGAAACTACTTTGGGCAGGAAAGAAGGTCTAGTTCTAAGAACCACCTTGTCAGGATGAACGGACAAGAAAGGAGGTTCAACAGAAAGAGCCTGGAGCTCACTCACTCTCCTGGCAGAGGTGATGGCAACCAGGAAAGCCGTCTTTAAAGTGAGAAGACGTAGAGGACAGGAATGAAGCGGCTCAAAGGGAGCGCACATCAAGAAAGTCAGAACCAGGTTCAAGTCCCACTGAGGCATCACGAACGGAACAGGTGGATACATGTGCGTGATGCCTTTCAAGAATCTCAGTACAATAGGGGACTTGAACAAAGATGGCTGATCAGGTAGCCTTAAGAAGGCGGAAAGGGCAGAAAGGTAGCCCTTGATAGTGCCCAGAGCAGAGCCCTGCTGGGCAAGAGAAAGAAGGAAGAGGAGAACCTCAGAAAGGGGAGCAGAGAGAGGATCCACAGCCTTTGCTGTGCACCATGCCACAAATCTGTTCCACCGGCAGGCGTATACCGACTTCGTGGAGGGACGCCTGGCTGCCAGAATCACATCACAGACTGCAGGAGGCAAGTCAAATGGCCTCAACTGTCGCCGCTCAATCTCCAAGCATGGAGGTGGAGACTGGACAGGTTCGGGTGGAGGACCGTCCCCTGCTGCTGCGACAGAAGGTCCTCCTGAAGGGGCAGGCGGATCGAGGGACCGACTGACATGCTGAGTAGCTCAGGATACCAGTACCTTCGAGCCCAGTCCGGAGCCACAAGGATAACTTGGGCCCGGTCGCGCCTGATCTTCTTCAGCACTCTGGGCAGAAGTGGTATAGGCGGAAAGGCGTACAACAGACCGCAACTCCACTCGCGCCGAAAGGCGTCGCCAAGCGAGTGCCGTCTTGGAAACTCCAACGCGCAGAACTGATGACATTGCGCGTTCCCTTCTGTGGCGAATAGATCTAACCAAGGCTCTCCCCATTGCAGAAAGAGGCCTTTCGCCACGTCCGAGTTCAGACGCCATTCGTGATCCACCGAGCACCGACGGCTGAGTTCGTCCGCCCTGGCGTTCAGAGAACCTGCCAGGTGTTGAACCGTCAGAGTCACGCCCTGACGTTTCAGCCATTGCCAGAGGCGCGGAGCCTCCTGGCAAAGGGTCCACGACCCCACTCCGCCCTGTTTGTTGCAGTACCACATGGCGGTGGTGTTGTCCGGGAACACCTGCACTACACTCCCGTTGACAAAGGGGAGGAATGCCTTCAGTGCTAGGCGAATTGCCCGCAGCTCCAACATGTTGATATGGAGCCGGGACTCCGCCGGAGACCAGATGCCTCTGATCTCCGCCTCTCCCAAGTGGCCTCCCCAGCCCTGGAGGGACGCGTCCGTCACAACTACGTGCTCCGGTTGGGGAAGGGAGAGGAATCTGCCTCTGACCCAATCGCGGTCCGTAAGTCACCACTGCAACTGTCTCGCAGTGCCCTCCGAGATCAGGACATGGTCGGATAGGTTGCCCTGATGCTGGGCCCACTGAAACTTCAGGTCCCACTGCAGAGCCCGCATCCGCCACCGGGCGTGATGCACCAGAAGGATGCAGGAAGCCATCAGCCCCAGCAGCCGCAGCGTCAACCTGACCGAAACCCGGGATAACGGCTGAAAGATGGGAATCAAAGCCTGTATATCCCGGACCCGCCGTTCCGGAGGATAAACCCGAAACTGCGCCGAGTCGAGGACCGCTCCGATGAAAAGGAGCTTTTGAGAGGGACACAGGTGTGATTTCGGCACATTGATGGAAAACCCCAGCTCGTGCAGGAGGTCTGCCGTCATCTGAAGGTGGTGGACGACTGTCTGGGGCGAGCCCGCCTTCAACAACCAGTCGTCGAGGTAGGGGAAGACTGAAACCCCTAACCGGCGCAGATGAGCTGCGACCACCGCCATCACTTTCGTGAACACCCGTGGGGCGCTGGTAAGGCCGAATGGGAGCACGATAAACTGAAAGTGCTCGTGGCCTACCGTGAACCGCAGGTAACGCCAGTGGGCCGGCAGGACGGGGATGTGAAAATACGCATCCTGCAAGTCCAACGCTACCACCCAGTCTTGTGGGTCTAGAGCAGCCAAGACCTGAGCCAAAGTCTTCCTCTTGAACTTCTCCTTCCGGAGGAAGCCGTTGACGTTCCGTAGATCCAAGATAGGACGCAGGCCCCCCTTGTCCTTCTTGGGTACCAGAAAGTAGTGGGAGTAGCAACCACACCCTACTTCTGGCCCAGGAACGCGCTCGATGGCCCCCTTGGCCAAGACGGCCGTAACTTCCTCCTGCAGAAGCGTCAAGTGGTCCCCCGACACACGGTGGTTCTGCGGTGGCATGGCTGGAGGAGTGCTCTCGAAGGGGAGGGAGTAGCCCCTTCGGACGAGCTGCAGCACCCACCTTTCCGATGTGATAGTGCGCCAGCGGGAGTGGTGATGGCGAACCCTGCCACCCACTGGCGTCACATGGGCCTGAAAGCTCGGACTAGGAGGATTTGGAGGCTGCTGCGGGGGGAGGTGTGGCCTGACCTCGCCGCTGTCCCCGACCGCCACCACGGCGGAATCCACGGCCGCCACCGCGTTGAGAAGTGTTCTGCGGTGCGTGGCTGGCAGCACGTGTGGGACCGCCCCTCCCGTGGCCACGAAAGGAGCGAAACGAACCCGTTTGCTGGCGCTGGGTCGAGATACCCAAGGACTTGGCCGTGACCCTGGAGTCCTTGAAGCGCTCAAGCGCGTTGTCCGCTTTGTCGCCATCGAACGGCATGTCCATCAAGGCATTTTGGACATCCGGCGAAAAATTGGCGGATCTCAGCCAGGCGTGGCGACGAATCGCCACCGTCGTGGACATCGCTCTGCCCAGCGAGTCGGTCGTATCAAGACCACACCTGATGGAAAACCTCGCCGCGTCTCGGCCTTCAACCATAGCCTGGCCGAGCTTGTCCCGTACCTCCTGCGGGCATTGCGGCAGACACTCCGCGACCGTATCCCACAGAGAGTGGGTGTAGCGGCCCAAGAGGCATGCGGTATTGCAAGACCGCAGTCCCGCACTCAGGGACGAGAAGACCTTCTTGCCATACTGGTCGTACCTCTTAGATTCCCGGTGGGGCGGGGCCGACGGAAATGCGGATTGGGATGTTGAGGCCTGGATCACCAGACTCTCAGGGGTGGGATGGGTGGACAGGAACTTAGGGTCGTCCAGACACGGACGGTGGCGCCTGGCAACGTTCCTATCAACAGGCGAACCTGAAGCGGGCCTGGACCACGTGCCCAACAGAACGTCCGTCAAGGCTTCATTAAACGGCAGCAGAGGCTCCTGTGGGCATGACTGCGGTTTGAAGACCTCGGCAGCCCTCATCAGCACCACAGAATAAGCAGCCCCAGCCTCCGACACCACAGTGGGAGGCGAGACAAAACCAGGGTTAGGAGATTCGTCCAGACCACTGGCATCACCCAAGTCACCTGTCCAGTCCACGTCGTACTGACACTCGCGTGACAGAGGGTCCTCAGACCCCTCCCAACCCTCTCCATAATCTTCATCATCACCATACACGGATTCAACGATGTAGACCGGCTCCTCGGGGTCAATGGGCCCCATCGGCGCCGGACTCGGCGTCGGACGACGCCGGTCCGACTCCGCGTCCGTAGTAGGAGAGGGAATGGGGGCGGCGCCGCCCGGAGCCGGCACCGGAGCCGGCGACGGAGTCGCGGCGCCGCGCGGAGGCGGCACCATGGGTTGCCCCGATGGAGTCGGCGCCGGAGAGGCCGGAGGACCAGCCGGCGTCGACCCTGAAGGACCCAGCGGCGCCGGGGCCGGAGCCGCCGGCGGCGTCGAGGCCGGAGCACCCGACGGCGTCGGGGCAGGAGCACCCGAACCGCTCGGGCCCCCAGACGGGGCCACGGGGCCCGCAGGCGCCGTAGGCCCCGCCGGAGGAGACAGCGCCCTCATGGCCATGAGGAACTCCTCTACCTCGACGCGCCTTGCCCAGGGACCGACGGGTATGGAGCAGGCGGCGTCGGCGACCCACGCGGGGCCGCGGGGGTGGGGCCACCCGAACACCCGGCCGCATCGCGCGAGCGTCGGGGGGCAGTCGGGGGTGCGATGACGACGCCCCGACTTCTTGTGTTTCTTACCTGAGGAACCGGAGGAATGGTGGCGACTTCCGGAGCGCTCGTGGCGGCTCCGCGACCGTTCTCTCGACCGCTCCCTCGACCTCCGACCGGACCGGGACCGCTCTCGACGCGGGGCCGACACCCGGAGCTCGAGTAGCTTGCGGGACCGCTCCCGTCTAGCCTTACTCGTTAAGGCCCGGCAGTCGACGCAGGCCTCCACATCATGGTCCGGGCCCAGACACCGGAGGCAGAGTGGATGGTGGTCGGTGACCGACATCGTGCGGTCACACCCGTCACAATTCTTGAAACCGGGCATCCTACCGGCACCTAAGAAGTAGATATTATCAAAAAACTTTGGTCAAAAGACCGGAGTACTGCTCTTCGGATCTGCGCTAACTGGCGCGGAAAAAAGAAGAACTGACGTCAGCGCGCGGAGGCGGCGTCTATATACTCCAGCGACGTCATCACGGCGCACGACGCCGACGCCGCGGAGCCGCAGGGGACGCCTGCAGACGACGCCTACCGACGCGCAGGGGTACTGCTACGCAAAAGTTTCCGGATCCAGACTGACGCCTGGGGATATTCTAAGGTAAGGAATCTAATACTAACCTGTTTCTTTCAGATATATTTGCCCAATGAAGGTGCCTGAGGGGGAAGTACAATTGCTTACTTGTGCAGTCCTCGAAGAAGACTTAAGTCACCCATGCATTAATGGTGAAGTCAATGGCCACCAGGTGTATTTCTTGATAGATACGGGAGTTACCCGCTTTACGGTTCGGGCTGGTGAGGTTCAAAACTAACCCCACTCTGGAGAAGAAGCCCAAGTTGTAGGCATTAGCAATAAACAGATTTTTAACCAGGTTGCACCACATTTCCCACTTAAAATAGGAGCATTTGAGAATAATCATCAGGCCATATTAAGAGATTCGAGTCCTGTCAATTTATTGGGAAGAGACTTCCTTAGCAAGATGAAAAAAATTATTTATTGTTCACCGTTTGGTGATGCAATTGAGACCCAAGATGATGATTCATTGTTTAAAATTAAATCACAAGTTTCAAGAGTTTAGTTGTTCCGAGTCTTAACAAAAGATTATTTGCCTCTGAATCTAAGACATGTCAAGACTGTCAAGATAAATGTAAAACCAAATGCAGTTTTTCTTAGAGTTAAACAGTACAAACTTTCAAAAGAGGCAGAAAAAGGAATAAAGCCGGTCATTGAGAAAATGATTGAACAAGGAATTCTGCAAGTTCTTGGTAGTCCTTGCAATTCTATCAATCAATCAAACAGATTTGTAAAGCGCACTACTCACCCGCTAGGGTCTCAAGGCGCTGGGAGGAGGGGGGAGCCGCTATTGCTCGAACAGCCAGGTCTTGAGTTATTTCCTAAAGAAGAGATGGTCCTGGGTCACCCGTAGGTGGGTGGGGAGGGAGTTCCATGTCTTGGCCACCAGGTAGGAGAAGGATCTTCCTCCAGCAGTGGCTTTGCGAATGCGTGGGACGGTGGCGAGGGCGAGGCTGGGGGAACGGAGCTGGCGGGTGGGTGTGTAGAATGTGAGGCGGCTGTTGAGGTATTTGGGGCCCATGTCGTGGAGAGCTTTGTGTGCGTGGGTGAGGAGTCTGAACGTGATCCTCTTGGTTACGGGGAGCCAGTGCAGGTCTTTCAGATGGACGGAGATGTGGCTGTGGCAGGGGCTGTCCAGGATGAGTGCAGAAGCGTTCTGTATGCGCTGGAGTCTTTTCTGGAGTTTAGCTGTGGTTCCAGCGTAGAGGGTGTTCCCGTAGTCCAGTCGGCTGGTGATGAGGGCCTGGGTGACCGTCTTCCTGGTTTCGATGGGGATCCACCGGAAGATCTTTCGGAGCATGCGTAGGGTGTTGAAACAGGATGACGAGACGGCATTGACTTGCTTGGTAATCGTGAGGGAGGAGTCGAGGATGAAGCCCAGGTTGCATGCATGGTCCGTTGGCTTGGGGGCGGTGCCCAGGGCAGGGGGCCACCAGGAGTCGTCCCAGGCAGAGGGGGATGGTCCCAGGATGAGTTCAGTTTCAGACGGCTGAGCTTCATCCATCCGCAACGTCTTTCATTCCTTCCTGGAGGCTGGCTCTGTCGGTGTCAGTGAGGGAGAGGATCAGCTGGGTGTCGTCGGCGTAGGAGATGATGTTTAGATTGTGTTGGCGTGCGATGGCTGCGAGGGGCTCATGTAGACGTTGAAGAGGGTGGGGCTGAGCGAGGATCCTTGCGGAACGCCGCAGATGACTTCGGTGGCCGCGGATCGGAATGGGGGGAGGCGGACTCTCTGGGTTCTTCCGGCGAGGAACGAGATGATCCATTCCAAGGCCATTCCTTGGATTCCGGTGTTGCTGAGGCGCTGTATCAGGGTGCGGTGGCATACGGTGTCGAAGGCTGCTGAGAGGTCCAGGAGGATGAGGGCAGCTGTTTCCCCGTTGTCGAGCAGGGACCTGATGTCGTCGGTAGCTGCGATGAGGGCGGTCTCGGTGCTGTGGTTTGCTCGGAAACCGGACTGCGAGGGGTCGAGGGATCCGTTTGTCTCGAGGAAGGCGGAGAGTTGTTTGTTGACGGTCTTCTCAATGACTTTGGCAGGAAAAGGGAGGAGCGAGATGGGGCAGAAGTTCTTGAGGTCGGTGGGGTCCACGGTGGGTTTCTTCAGGAGGGCGCTGAGCTCGGCATGTTTCCAGCTCTCCGGGAAGGTGGCGGATGCGAAGGAGCTGTTAATGATGTCCCGGAGTTGGGGTGCGATGATGGAGTCGGCTTTGTTGAAGATGTGGTGTGGACAGGGGTCGGTAGGGGAGCCGGAGTGGATGGTGTTCATCGTGCGGGTGGTGGTTCGGTGTTGTGTATGTCGGCGATCTTGCGGTGAAAGAACGAGGCAAGTGAGTCGCAGAGGTCTTGCGAGGGTGTGATGTTGTTGTTGCAGGCGCTGGGGTTGGCGAGCTCTTTGACGATGCTGAAGAGTTCCTTGCTGTAGTGGGTGTTGTTGTCCAGTCGTTCCTTGAATGTTGTCCTTTTGGTGGTGCGGATCAGCTGGTGGTGTTTGCGGGTGGCGTTCTTGAGGGCTGTCATGTTTTCTGTTGTCTGGTCGTGGCGCCAGGCTTTCTCGAGGGAGCGGCAGGTTTTCTTGGAGCTTTTGAGGTCGTCGGTGAACCACAAGGTTTTCTTGCTGCTGGGAGGGTTCTTCAGTGGTGCGAGGTCATCGGCACAGTTGGTGAGCCACTGTGTGAGGTAGCGGGCTGCTTCGTTGGGGTCCATCGTGTTGGTGGGAGGGTTCTGGCTGAGGGAGGTGGTGAGCTGGTCGGTGGTGATCTTGTTCCAGCTTCTGCGGGGAGCCTGTTGCGTGTGGTGGTGGGTCGTGGTTCTCTTGTAGTTGAAGTGGACGCAGCTGTGGTCTGTCCAGTGTAGTCCGGTGGAGTGCCTGAAGGAGATGTGCTTGCTGGAGGAGAAGATGGGGTCTAGCGTGTGGCCGGCGTAGTGGGTGGGGGTGTTCACCAGTTGCTTGAGTCCGAGGTTGTCCAGCAGGGCGGCAGTGTTGCTGTCATTGTTGTTCTCCAGGTGGAAGTTGAGGTCCCCTAGGAGGATGTAGTCTGGGGAGGTTAGGGCGTGCGGGCTGACGAAGTCTGCGATGGTTTCGCTGAATTGTGTGCGTGGTCCCGGGGGTCTGTAGATGAGAGTGCCTCTGAGGGTGGATTTGGGGTCGGTGTGTATCTGGAAGTGGAGGTGCTCGGCGGCGGTGAGGGTGTCGTTGGAGTCATTAAAAAATCTGAGTGGTACATAGAGAATCACGCAAGATCTAAGAAAAATAAATACAAAAGTGATTCCATGTTGTCGAATAGCACTGAATCCTGCATCTATTTCCAGATTCCAACAGATGGAGAATGGTATACAGTCATCAAGGTATGCCAAGCATTCTCATCCATTCCTATGCAAGAAGATAGTTAAGATCTTTTTGTCTCATAGTTCCAAAACAAAGTTCTTGTTTGGTGTTGAATTCTACTGGGGTATACTGAAAGAATTTCAATTATTAGTCAGATTCTACAGAAAGACTTGGAAAGTTTGCATATGCCTTGTAACATAGCCCTGGTTCAGTATATAGATGAGCTATTGGTGGATCTAAAATAAAAGAAGACTGGAAACTTGATACAATTGCACTACTGAATAATTTAGCTGACAACGGTAATACTGTTTCCCCTAAAAAGATTAAGTATTCTAATAGAGAACTGATTTATCTTGGTCATCATATTGAAAAAGGAGCAAGGAAAGTCTCAAAATTACGTGTTTCAGCAATTCTAAAGCTGAATCTTCCTACTACCTAGAGGGAGGTGAGAGGTGAGAATGTTTCTGGGAATTGTTGGCTCCTGTGGTCAGTGGATTCCAAACTTTTCCGTGATTGCAAAGTCTTAAGTATCAGTGATATCAGAGATCCTGTACCTTTAATGACAGCTGACTAGAAACTTTCTGGGTATTGGGGGAAAAAGTGATTAATGCACCTGCCCTTGGAATGCTTGATCATAATATGGAGGTTTTTTTAAAAAATTATTTTATTTACTTGCCAAATGAGAGACAGGTGAGCGCCTTTAGTCCTCATCAGAGAAATGGTTGAGTCATGAGGCCAGTGGCCTATCTGTCATCTGTGTTAGAACCAGGAGCTGTAGGTCTTCTTGGTTGCCTGAAAGTGGTTGCAGCTGTTTGCACTGCAATTTTGATGGGGCATAAAATAATTGTTTTTGTTCCACATTCTGTTGCAATTTTGTTGACCCACACACTTAACAGAGTCATCTGACCAGATCTGAACAAGTTATACTGGCAGCTGAGAATATCTCTATCAAAAGGTGTAGTAATCTGAACCCTACAATGCTGCAGCATGTACCAGACAGTATTGAAGACAGAGAAAGAGTGATGATGATGAGAACTAGAGTACGGCTACATTAGTGTCAGAGGTATATGCCAAGACCAGTCATTAAAGAAATTCCCCTTAAAATGGCTGATATAATGTTGTTATGGGATGTTTCATGTTTGAGAGACCCTCATGGAGCACTGAAGGCTGCCTATGCAGTATGTTCCATTTCTGAAATTTAGAAGCATCATACCTGTGAAATGTAACTTCAACACAAATGGCAGAGTCGATTTCACGGACAAGAGCTAGTTGCCTTGTGGAAGATTTGAATGTGGCGATGTATACAGACAGCTATTATGGGTTTGGAGTGTTCCATGACTTTGGACAATTGTAGTCACAAAGGGGTTTTATATCACATCCTCTGGAACTCCCATCAGGAAAGGTTCTTACATGCATGATTTGCTACTAGCAGTACAGCATCAGTGTCTGAAGAAGATGGAGACACACATATCTGCAGTTCAATAAACTGTTGCCAATTGACTTTATAAATTAACCAGAAGAACAGTGGGAAGAATCAGTTCAATGTTGAAGAGAATCCAGATGAAGAAAAAAGTTTGAGATTATGAAAAAAGAAGAAAGGTAGTATCATAATTTTAAGAATTTCTGTTTCATTTTTGGAGCTCGATATTTCTTTTTGCTTTTAATCTTGATAGAAAAACGTACTTCATTTGCGGAATAATGACACTCATAGTCTTAGTTGGTTTATTGTTGTGCTTCCTCTCTCCAATGGGATATGTCTCCACAGAAGTTGAATTAACTACAGTACATAAAACTGTTGTTTCTAAAACATTGACACATAGGGTAAGTCTAGTTTTGGATTTCATGATAATATCTATACTAAAATATTGGGAGAATATGTGGATATTATGTGGGGGTCTAGGGTTGTTTTGTGTGTACTTTTTTCCCTTTATCTGCAGGAAAAGGAGCGGCTTCTTTCCAACTTCCGTAGTCCTATGGTCTAGCTTTAAATATTTTTATAAGAATTTTCAATAAGTGTGAATTTTTTATCGCCTTATCTGTCGGATTTCATAGTGTGCTATATAGGATTTCCGATATGGTAAAATGTTCAATATATTTGCACAAATTAACCAAACAATTTACAAAATTAAACAGGAGTATGTGTGCAGTTAAAGTACACAAGTACTTGAGTTTCTTAGGGAGTACAATCAAAGAAGAGTGACATTTGTGAGAGATTTGAAAGTTGCAAAGAAGATAAAGAGAGCAGATTAGGGCTGAGTAAGTATTTAGATAGTCAAATTTGCATCCGAGATTGAGACTGTAGCATGAGAGAGAAGATGAATTGAGTAAGGTTTGTTGTGAACTTGGAGTTAGGTCAATTGAATATGTGGGTGAAAGTAAGTGTGCAAGAAGTTATGTTGTTAGTGGTGATTTCCAGGTTGGTGAAGGATCAATTCTTAGAGGGATTTATTATGTGTGTGGTGAGAGTGCTTATCTCAACCTGCCTCATAACTGGGTGGGTTTGAGCTATCTTGCTTTATGTGTCCTAGAGTTTATCATGAGAGTGGAATGAATTGTGCTGTTGGCTTAAAGAGAGAGAAGCATGGTTTTGGGCAGATAGTATTAGATGCTATGATTCCATCTATAGGTTTGGCTTTGAATGATGTGAAGATAAGATGGTTGTCTACACTTGTGGACTGGCTTGTTTTTAACACTGCAATTCGGAACTAATTGCAATGCACACAATGATTATTCAGAACCACTTGGTGCTGGATGTCCTTCTCATGAAGTAAGGAGGTGTTTGCAGGGTCTTGAAGGTAAAGGACTGCTGCACATTTATACCAGATTGCAGCAGGGTTATTGCTGCAGATGGTTGAAACAAATATTTCTAAGAGGTTCAAGCTCTAGCAAAGCATGACTTGTGGGAAACAGTGGGTTCCTAGGGTACTGAAATAGGAAAAGGGTTCAGTAAATTTGGTGAATGGTTCAATAGTCTGGGTGGAATGTTTATGCTAATACTAACTCCTGTAATACTTGTATTGATCAGTGCAATTGTCCTGATTGTCTTGTTTAACGTTTCTGAATATTTGCTTTTAAATTGTGGGTGTAGGGAGAAAAGAGGACCGTGAAAGAGGAAAAGGGAAGAATTTAAGCTGTAGGAATGCCAGAGATTAGCTTAAACTGATAGAAGAATTGACTAAACAAAAACGGAAAGTGATGCATTATCATGTGTTGAAGATTTTTACACATTTGTATTGTTTACCAATATTTTTGATGAGTTAGAAGGTGTCTTACCACAGGGATGAAATTGATGTTTAACACGGTCTCCAATTTGTTGAATTGTGAGAGTTCTGTAGGGGAAAACTCTGCGGTGTCAAAATTGTGGGGTCCCTGCACCCACAAATTCTTACAGACAATGTTTGTCTGGATTACATCGCATGGCTTGCATAGCAAGTTGCAGGATAACAAGAAATGTAAATGCCACCAGCTGCTGTGTGACCAAGACCATACCAGTATGACTCCGATTTTATAGCTGTACTTTGCAGTTTAGAAATATATAAAATTGATCAAAGAACATGGTATGTTAACGTGATGTGAAAAGAAAGGGTCATTTTACATCAATGTAGGTTGCCAATATCATAATAGTAATAGTGTGGGCACATGGAAAAGGGGATGAATGTTTCCATTTTCCTTTCAAACAAGATATGGATTCATGGAGGATAGAGTGTTTCTATTAATTTGTCTCAACAATAAAATACTGCTAAGTTTTGTTATGACAGGATGGGGAGAGTGTGGGAGCAGCAAGGAGTTAGAAGAATAGGGGATATCTTTGAAGGGGACCAATTGATGGGCTTCAATACCATCCAGAAGAAATTTGATATCCAGGAAAACCAAGGCTTCAAATTTTTACAAATATATAATACTCTTATGGGTATTAGGCCACGGATCTCTCCAGGGGGTAGAATTATTATGATAGAGTATTTATTTGGTGGTGGAACTAAAATTAAAATGGTGTACAGCTCTTTATTATCAAGTCTACAAGATGACTCAAAAAATTTGACGAAAACAATGCGGATGTAGATCTGTATAAAGTGCTGCAATTAGCAGGGAAATTGTTTCGCTCTACAAATTAAGGAGCCCAACACTATAAAATCCTCTACAACCTTTATTTTACACCAGCCAAATTATATGATTGGGGGAAGAGGGAGGATGATAAATGTCCACGGTGCTCGGAAGGGCCCGCTAATTTGTCACACATGTTCCATCAGCGCAATAAACTAAGTTTAATTCGTGGAGAGATCGAGAAGTTCTGGGAGGGGCTGCAATGCACTAAGATCAACCTATCGACTACCCTACTGGTAATAGGAATGGATAGTAATTTGGGCCTCAGTTGGAGGAGGAAGCCTTTGTTTTCATATGTGTGGCAGTCTTACGGATATTGCTACCGGGGGGCCGGAAGGATACTCTAGCACCTACCTTTCAGATGTGGCTGGCTAGACTCCTGGGGATCCAGAATATCGAATCCTCTTTATATATTCGGAGAGGCCGGAAGATGAAGGAGTTGGGGATGAACATCTGGGACCCATCAAGGGGTGGAGGGATTCCCGTTTATGAACAGGATTGAGTGTTGAAGATCATATATGGAAGTGACTGGAGGAAGCCCCCTTCAGGCAACAGGATGTCAGTATTTTTAATGGGTCTGCAAGTTTACTCGATGTTTTTTTTATCTGGTCTCTCACCCTGATTTTAATTCATAATAATTAATTACTTCTCAATTAATGGTAGAATGCCACAATGTATTTTGATTGTTTTTACATTTTGTAAATCTGTGTATACTGGGTTTTAACAGATTGAAGTATAAAATATATTTATTGTTGTTGTACCAGGTATGTAATACATTTTTTTTTTAAAACACTGCTAAGTTTGCATCATCTAAAAAACGACATTCGTTTTCTTCTTTAAGCAATATTCTTTATAATTTGCATACCATAAGAACCTTGGGTCGCAAAGACTAGAACTAATGATTACCTGTTATCTGACATTATAAATGTGTTATTTTTTGCAGGTTTCGCCAATTATGAAGCTTACAACTGCCTACTTAGTGTTATTTTATTGGAATGTACCCTGCAGTGATTGCCTGTGGCTCAGATTAATTGAAGCATTCCATCCACCAACATGCTGATGATGTCCTAAGTGTGGCAGGTATGCCCAGTTGCAGGCCCCATGGTAACTGTGCCATAGGACTCAAGCTACACCTTACTGAGAAGCGCTAAGCAAAGTGAAACCGGTCTGGGGTTCCTTGTGGTTCCTATTGCATGGGGCCTCACCCGGCCATTTTAGATGGTCTGTTCCCATGAGGAGACGGTCGCACTGATTTGCATAAGGTAGGCCTTTGTCTAGAGTGGCTTGGTGGGTGAAAAACGATGGCATGGTATGCAGCCCAGAGCGATTACCATTGGCTGTGAATATTTCAAGCATTCCATCAGCTTCTTGTTGTACTTTGTGTTTAAGCTAGATTCTACACTTGCCGTATACAAGTGAGTGGATATGTTATATGCAAAATAGGGGAGCAATTCTCTGATTGTTTATTAACTATATGCTACAGTAAAAAGTTACTTTGACATTTTTAATTTGTAAACACTTTTATACAACACAAATTTATTTCCTTTGCTACTCTGTAAAAGTTGCTATTCATTCTAGAAGTGAGAATTTTAATGACCGTTGCCTCAACAAAATGTGTTCATAATGTGTGGAGTGATCACTGTGCATCTGCTTATCGTAAACAAAAAATCATGGGAAGAGTAAAATATGTCACAAACTAAATGAATTAGAGCAGGACTATCTTAGAATCCAATTGTTTGAGTTTTCGAAACTAACACTTAAGCCTTTAAAACAATTCTGGAACTTTATAGTATTTCATGAACTTCAGAACTCAATTTCATTTAGGAAAAATCATCAGGGTTTCATAAAAGCCACAAATCACAATTTATTTAAATCCAATTGACATTAACATACTAAACCACAGTTTTACTTGCTTATCATATTGGCTTTGAAATTTGATGTCTGAGGAAATGGTTTGAAACAATTGGTTTGAAACAATTAATTCTTTCAGAAAATCTAAAACAGTTTACAGTTGTGTTTTATGTTACAGGAGGTCCGGGTGCAAGTGAACATAAAGCAACAGGACATGCCCTTTTTGCATGAAGATCTCCCAAGATCATGTTCTTAAATTTTTGTGGGGAAAGGAGTAATGTTTGTTATACCAACACTTGAGCAATACTCTAACTTTAGTTACATGAATCACAAACTTAGGAAGACAATAGTGGTAGTGTGGCCTCGTCTGCCATGCATCCATCCTCAAATAAATCAAATGTCTTTGCCGCTCTAAATTAACAGCTTTAAATATAAAGTAGGATGACATCTCTAGACATATCTTCATGTAGGTCTCTTTGTAAACAGGAAAAATGTAAGCTTCAATGCTTTTAGGAGATTAATCAGATGTTCTTAAAAGTTTACATATGCGATTATTTGCTCCAGGGTTCTTCATGCATAGCGCACCATCACTCCGTCATTGTCTCCTGAGTCCAATATCTACCTATCCTTTTTATACTGCAAAAAGAAAAAATAGACAGTTGTTAACAGATTTAAGTGTATGCAGCTGTCAAATGGCATTATCGAAAAGAGTAAATTACTTCTGTTCATTAACAAGCACTGGTAAAGCCAATAGGTTTTGTCTTATTGGCCAATTGGCTTTGCCTATGTTTTTTGCAGGTGCTGTGTAACATCTGCAAAAAAAGCATGCAGCTGCATCACTCCTTATGTGCACGCATGTGTGTGCCTTCTCAATGATGGCACACACACACTTACAGATCCAAGAAGACAGGCATCCTTACTCAGTAAGTTAAATAAATAAACCAGCTGTAGTAATAAAGCATATTTCTTAAAACAGACTAGCAGCAGCAAATAGAAGGAAAAAGTTTAAAAAATAAATAAAAGTAAATAATTTTAAGTGCCACGAGGGGTGGCAGTGCAGCAAAGGAGAAAATTGTGGAATTCAGTTGGGGGAAGCAACAGGTAGGAGGGTGTGGAGTAGAAAAAAGCAAGCACTTGAGGGAACCAATCAATCAATCAATCAGGGATTTGTAAAGCGCACTACTCACCTGTTAGGGTCTCAAGGCACTAGAGGGAAAGTGCTAGAGAGATAAAGCAACACAAAATCCAGACACAGATTTATTCGATTAATGGCGATTAAAAGATTGAGAGCCGAGAGAATACACCTACCACTGTAAGAAATATGGGCATTACTCTTGTTTAGACTACTTCTTAATTGACAAGAACGAAGCAGACAATGTGAGGGGCATTGAATACAGGCCCATTTATATCTCTGACCAGGCTGCAGTATTCTAGTGTCTGATCTGCAATAATATGTATCGAAGGTGGACTTTGGATAAGACGATTTTCATTGAGAAGGTTGTAATACAAAATTTAAAAGAATGTTCAGAAATATTCTTCAATCTGAATTAATATTTAACAAGTATTTGTAAAGAGTGGCATACACATACAACATTTTAGGGGCTCAAATATACAGCTTAACAATGCAATACAATAAAAAAAAAACAGAAAGACAGGACATACCATGAACATTGCAGAGGGCTCGAGAAGGATTTATAGCCTATACTGATAAGCAAAAATATGAAGATATGGGAAGCCAGTAGGGGAATACATTTTGAGCATGGAGAGAAAAGTAGTAAGATGTAAGTCTGTAATACAACAGTAGAGTGGAGAACAAACAGTATCAAGGAAATCATGGACAATATTTCGAAATCCATAGTAGGTACACCGCAGGACATTGCAATACGTTTATCAATTTCTTTAAAAATGTATAGTTTGGGGATCTCTGTACCAGACATTGCAAGACTAAGGAGATGGTTAGAAAAAAATTACTAAATATATATACATATTAGCAGTTATAACTATATCAACAAATTAGAAAGGAGGCAAGTTGTGTGGAATTAAAATTTAGTAAAGAAGGGAAAGCTCCTGGAATCACAGCCCAATCATGGGAAGAGTAAGTGATATGATAATCTAACATGGAAGATACTCTTTAATAAAATTATCAAAGGAGAAGCTCAATTACCGCCATCCTGGTATGAAGCGACTATTAGCCTAATTCTAAAACTGAACAAACGCCCCAATAAATGTGAATCATATAGACCAATCTCCATTCTAAAATGTGACTCTACAGTCTGCACCATTAGTATTGCAAAAATACTGGCTGCTGTAATAAAAGGTCAACTGTAAGAAGATCAAAGGTATATGCATGATTTGTCACACATATTAATTGATCTAATTTTCACCCTTAGTGATTGTAATGCAAGATGCGACCAAGGCCTTTGACCACGACAATTGGCTTTATGCCAGAAATATAATGAAGAATTTCGATTTGGCAAACACCTTTTGCAAAGTTATTTAACTGATTTACAGTCACCCTAAAGCAAGGAGACTTGTCAATGATAATCTCAGAGATTTATGAAAATAATGAGGGGTATTAGACAAGGCTGCCCTCTTTCACATCTCCTATTTGATCTCTACATAGAAACCTTTACACAAAGCTTTAAACAAATTGCTTTCTTTATAAGTTCGGCTCACCAAGAATATTTCTTTTTAAAAGTCACCCTGAAGATGTTGCAGGCCACAGCTAGACTGTGGTACGACGTTAGATCATTTCTGGGAAGCCCATATTATAGCAGCATGTTTGCTCCCATTTGGAACTCACCAGGGACCACAGAGCTCCTAAAGAATAAGCTCTGCAGTCCAAGTAAGAAAGACAGGATATCGAAATGTGAGGGACTGATTGAGAGCAAACCTTTTACCTGGAAACAATGGGGAGAAAGAGCAGGTGAGACAGTCTCTAGATTTAAGTATGTACAATAACCCCGTGGCTGAAAAAACTAGATTAGAATGAAAAATAAGTATGTCAGATGGAACAAGATTTTGAAAAACACCAATAATAAAAAGAAGGAAAAAAGCAGCTGCAGCTGGTCCTTTGGAGCCGAGGGGCCACGCCCTCTACCTTTTGTCCCTCATGAACAGTGTCTGTCAGGCTGAACAAAGGTCACCCTGACAGACACTGTTCATTTTCAGGTCAGGCAGCCAGGAGCCAGACATGCGCTAAATGCACTGGCTCCTGGCTGCCTGACCTGAACTTTGCTGGGCTGAGGAAGTCACAGCTCCTATGGGCATGACCTCCTCAGCCCAGCAAAGAGCCCTGAGGCCCTCCCTTCAGTGACAAGGGGAAGCGTTTCTCATTGCCTCGCACCTGGGCACTTCAGTTTTAAGCTCTGAAGCGCCCATGGTCGAGTGTCAATCAGTGACACTTCATCACAGAGTGGGGAGGGGTCAGCATTCTCACTGACCCCATCCCACTCTGTGATGACTTTGAGACTGCTGCCTTCCCTCATAGGCTAGCCCTGGGTCAGTCAATGAGGGAAGGCAGTAGTCCCAAACCTCCTGGGACCTCTGAGGCAGAGCGGCAGGTAGGTGTGTGTTTTTTTAAAATTGTTTGATGCATGTATGTATGAATATTTGGTAATGAGTGTAGTGAATGGATGTGTTTGTGTGTGTGTGCGTACCTGATTGCATGGCTGTGAGTGTGTTATCAAGATAAGCCTATACAGGAGAGCATAGATGTATTATCCGTAACTCCACATCTACTTATTTTGGAGATTTAATGGTAATGGATATTGTGGAGTCAATATAAGAGCATATCAATATTTAAACTTGGATACTGTGGTAAGACCATGGCAAGCCAGGAAATAAAGTATTTCAAAGAGAACAAGTGGTCCCCAGCATAAACAAAGTCGTTTTGGCGAATTAATATATAGACCACAATGGGCTACTATATAGTATACAAAATCCCTTACCCAGCCGGGCAGGGAATCTTTATTCAATTAATAATCTATTCTGATATCTGAATGCAATAGGTAACCGAAGACATCAAGGTTACTGTAAGGCACAGTCCTGTGCCATACACAGAGGAGGAAGTAAAGAAGACAGTAAGTACAAACAATATCAGGCAAACAAAGTGAGCTAACAGGCCACTGACATCACTTGAAATCAACAGTGTGACCTAGAGTTAACCAACCATACTCTAATACAATAAATTATAAATATGGGACACTCTTAAAACAGTCGACGAACGTTTCGATCCCAAGCTCAATTATAAGGGGATCATCTTCAGGACTTTCTTAATCACAACTTTTGCCTGAATATAACCTTTTCACATAAAACCGCCAGAGTTATATCTGTTATTGGGTTTTTTGGACTTTTCAGGTGTCTTCAGTAGTTAGGACACTAGCACAACATCCATGTTTTTGAGGGTTGGAATTTCAAGCTGGACTTCAATTGCGTCCAGCAGGGATGCGATTTCGGTCGTTGCGCAGATTTTGGAGGTACTGATTGGACTCTTAGAGTCTAATTCCACAGGATTGGGAAAGCTAGTCCCATTGATTTTGTGTTTACAAAAAGGGATTTTTCGCGCTGAAACCACTTCTATGGAGGAAGTCTTCGTTGAAGTATAGTGGGTATTAACTAGGACTCAATATCGATGGATTCGGATCTCCCTTTATAAATTGTGGAATTCCGATCTGTTTAGCTGCAGTGGAAGTAATAAACACTGTGATACGGAAACCACGCGCTGGTATCCTCCGTGGGGGCCCAAAAATTGGAGGTCTCCTCGAGGTACCTGCGGAGCACAACGCGCCATTGATGCACGCCAAACCACCGGTACCTCGAGGAGACCTCCAATTTTTGGGCCCCCACGGAGGATACCAGCGCGTGGTTTCCGTATCACAGTGTTTATTACTTCCACTGCAGCTAAACAGATCGGAATTCCACAATTTATAAAGGGAGATCCGAATCCATCGATATTGAGTCCTAGTTAATACCCACTATACTTCAACGAAGACTTCCTCCATAGAAGTGGTTTCAGCGCGAAAAATCCCTTTTTGTAAACACAAAATCAATGGGACTAGCTTTCCCAATCCTGTGGAATTAGACTCTAAGAGTCCAATCAGTACCTCCAAAATCTGCGCAACGACCGAAATCGCATCCCTGCTGGACGCAATTGAAGTCCAGCTTGAAATTCCAACCCTCAAAAACATGGATGTTGTGCTAGTGTCCTAACTACTGAAGACACCTGAAAAGTCCAAAAAACCCAATAACAGATATAACTCTGGCGGTTTTATGTGAAAAGGTTATATTCAGGCAAAAGTTGTGATTAAGAAAGTCCTGAAGATGATCCCCTTATAATTGAGCTTGGGATCGAAACGTTCGTCGACTGTTTTAAGAGTGTCCCATATTTATAATTTATTGTATTAGAGTATGGTTGGTTAACTCTAGGTCACACTGTTGATTTCAAGTGATATCAGTGGCCTGTTAGCTCACTTTGTTTGCCTGATATTGTTTGTACTTACTGTCTTCTTTACTTCCTCCTCTGTGTATGGCACAGGACTGTGCCTTACAGTAACCTTGATGTCTTCGGTTACCTATTGCATTCAGATATCAGAATAGATTATTAATTGAATAAAGATTCCCTGCCCGGCAGGGTAAGGGATTTTGTATACTATATAGTAGCCCATTGTGGTCTATATATTAATTCGCCAAAACGACTTTGTTTATGCTGGGGACCACTTGTTCTCTTTGAAATAATTGATACCCACGGTCCCAGGCCATTTATTGGGTTCCCCTTGTTCTTTCTAAAATAGGAAATAAAGTATGGCATTTGTCATGTGTAGAGCATAGATGTAGTATAATAATAGTCATTTAGATACATAAATATAGGAAGAATATGCGATTGTTACCACGGTCTAGCTATTTCCTAAGCTCTGTAAATATCACTCGTTATTGTTACTGCTATCAATGCTGCTTGTTTTATCATTTTCACTAGAATCAATGGCTAAATATGGTGGGCTGGGGTTCGAATCTCTGACATGTATGTTATATACAAATTTCAGAAGAGTGCTTAACTCACTGCAAAATATTAGCATCTGTCTGCAACTATATACCACAGCACAGTTGTCGAGTACAATCTAACTATTACTTAAAGCAATAGAGAGAAACTGAATCTGGGAAAAGTATATTATAAGCACACATGTCTATAGTTGGCACCTTGATGCACGACTGAAGGGTGCTACTTAAAGCTACAAGATTAACACTATTGGTCACATTGATTCCAAAGTGTTCAGGAATATGGTTACCTTCTTAAATAGTGCTCGAGCTCCATCACAACGTATTTGACACAGAACAAAACCATAACCTTACTCACATACTTGTTATCTTTACCCTTTAAGTCACAATATTACAATGAGCAAAAAAAAAGCTTATATTGGTAGTCCAAACAGAACACACCAAGGCAAAAATTGACAGCAACGGCAACACTGCCACCCATCTGAAGCCGCCCTCAAAGGACAAAAAGCTTCGGTATAAGCATAGCTTAAAAGCAGAATACATAAATCTAGAAACCACCCTAAAGAGTTATTCAGTCTCCTGAAACAACACTCCTCAATGCTGTGCGCAGAGACAAAGTCGGCTTACAGTGCATGCTTGATACAACTCTCTAATGTTTAAAAATTGGCTGACCATTAATAAGAAAGAAACAAAACTATTACTAGGGCAAAGAAAAAAGGTACAGAAACATACTTGGTTGGTGGGAGATGAAAGAATCGAACAAGTAAGAAGCTTAAAATATCTTGGAGTTTAATGGGAATGGAGGGTATAGTGATGAAATTAAGGAGATAAGGAGGAAAGGCAACGAGCTGGCTTTCGGCACGTGGTCTCTATTTAACAAACTAAATGGTCCTATGCTCACACCAATCTTGTAGGTGGAAAAAGCCAAGATCCTCCCACCTCTGACCTATGGGAGCGAGGCACTTAGGAGTAGAGATTGAGCCACACTGGATAGAATGGTTCTTAAAGTATAAAGGTCAGTTTTGCAACTAGTTCCGAAGACATCGCCTGCACAAATTAGGCTGGAGTTTGAAATTGCCAAACAGTCTCTTGCATGTATGGCGGCATTTGTGTCCTGTTGTCACAGGCTAAGGATGGCACCGGAGAGCTCCTTGAGTCACCGCCAGTGGTATGACTTGAAGCTTAGGTAGAGCGACCCAGCACATGTTTATCGAAACCAGGCCTTGAACTCCCTTGGCTTAACAAATGGTTGGGATTTATCTCTAGGCCACCAGGAGTTCAAAGGACTAATTAAATCCAGCACACAGTTGTTATCAATGCTAAAGGACAAAGATAAACTGTCTAAGCAAAGAAATGGGTGGATGACACTCCAAAAGTACACCAGGTTGAAACCACAGGGCTACCTAAGCAACCGGACCAAGGCTCACTTCCTGAAGTACAGGTTGGGAATATGACCCCTATTAAATCATTTCCACCGTGGAAAAGGTGGCCAAAACAAGTCTGTTGATTATGCATGCAAGAGCCAGAGAACATCATCCATGTCTTAGGACTGTGAGATTCCGGTATGAGGGACCAAGGTGATCTCTTGTGCAGGAAGTGGGGCATTAGGTCATGTAGGGAGGCAGTGCTTGCTTGTTTTGATCCTACAGACATTAGTCTGATTAGCGCAATGATCAAGTTCCTGCAGAGATTTGATAAGAGGATTGTGATTAAAGACTTAGTTGCTGGCGAGAAGGGGAAATTGAGAAGCTATTACATGAGCATTCACATCTTTAAATCCACAGTATCTGCAATTTGTATCTGAAATTTGTGAAGCTTTAAGACACCCTTATTTTTATTTATTTATTTGTTTGTATAGCGCTAGAATCGACCTCCGAAGGGGTATCTCTGTGCATAAACGGAACATGAGGGTAAAATATGGCTCAGGTAAGTTAGCAGGTGAGGAAGAGTGGTCTTGAGCAGCTTTGGAATTTTAGATGGTCTAGACACTGCCTCAGAGGTAGAGGCAGTTCGTTCCAGTAACGAGGGCCAAGATGGGATAAGGCCTTTCCTCCTAGACTTGCTCTTCTTACTCGCGACACAGCCAACAGATGTTTGGTACTCGAGCAGAGCGATCTCGAGGGGGCATAAGGCCTGAATTTCTCAGAGAGGTATGAAGGGCCCAAGTTAAGCAATGCCTTATGGATGGTGCAGCAGATTTTAAACTTGACTCTTTGACGGATGGGGAGCTAATGCAGTTTCATTAGAAGAGGGCGGGAAGGGGACCTTGCTGGGGCATTGAGGACCATCCGTGCCGCCGTGTTCTGAACCACCTGTAATCTAGCAAGTGAGGCATCATTGGCGGAGTCTAACAGGCCGTTGCAATACTCCATTCTACAAACAAAACTATTACTAGGGCAAAGAAAAAAGGTACAGAAACATACTTGGTTGGTGGGAGATGAAAGAATCGAACAAGTAAGAAGCTTAAAATATCTTGGAGTTTAATGGGAATGGAGGGTATAGTGATGAAATTAAGGAGATAAGGAGGAAAGGCAACGAGCTGGCTTTCGGCATGTGGTCTCTATTTAACAAACTAAATGGTCCTATGCTCACACCAATCTTGCAGGTGGCA
Organism: Lissotriton helveticus; assembly: GCF_964261635.1. Classification (NCBI taxonomy): domain Eukaryota; kingdom Metazoa; phylum Chordata; class Amphibia; order Caudata; family Salamandridae; genus Lissotriton; species Lissotriton helveticus. Next base: position 126,212,098 of record NC_136061.1, read on the forward strand.
CAAGCCAAGATCCTCCCACCTCTGATGCTCCTTCAGGAGTAAGTGCCTGACCCAACCGGATCCCCAAGTTTTTGACTGACATCTTGGGAGCAGGATGGGGACCTAGATCTGTCGGTCACCAGTCGGGAGTCCACAGAAGGGGCGCATCTCTGAAGAGCATGATTTCAGTTTTTCCCCATTGCACTGGAGGAAGTTGTTCCGCATCCAGTGAGATATTGCTCTCATCCCATTAGAGAAGGCCACTCGTACTGCTGGGGTAAACTTGGTGAATGGGAAGAGTAGTTGGGTGTCATCGGCATATGATATGGGGATGAACCCATGGGACCTCAAAAGATTGGCCAAGGGAGCTATATAGATGTTGAATAATGTGGGGCTCAAGTATGAGCCCTGGGGTACTCCCTTGGACAACTTTGTGGGGGCCGATCGGTACGGGCCTAGATTGACAATCTGAGAGCGGTCAGATAAAAAGCTCATCACCCATTGCAAGGCCGTGTTCCTCAGCCCAACCTCTTCCAATCTTTTAGTCAAGATGTTATGGGAGACTGTGTCGAACACAGCGGATAGGTCCAACAGCACCAGAATCATAGAATGGCCATTATCTAGGGTCATCCTGATGTTATCCGTGACCGCTAGTAATGCGGATTCGGTGCTATATTTGGGCCTAAAGCCGGACTGGGAAGGATTTAAACATCCCGTTTGTTCAACAAAATTGGAGAGGCAGTTATTTACATGTTTTTCCATTAGTTTGCTTGTAAACGGGAGGAGTGAAATAGGGCGGCGGTTGGAAAGATCCGTCCATGGAAGTTTGGCATTCTTACGGATAGGCCTGACCTGTGCGACTTTCCACTCCAGCAGTACATGTCCTTCTTTAAGGGAGAGATTGATGAGAGATTGCATGGGATAGGACAGGTTTTTAATCAGGGAAGGAAGGATTTTTGCGGGAATGTGATCAGCAGGGGAGCCGGACTAAATATTATTAATCAATAATTCAACCTCATTCAACGAAATTGCGGGGAAGTTCTCTAACAACTGAGGCTCCATAGGGTTTAGCTGATCCGTGACAACCTGGGTCTGACATACCTCCTGTTTCGGTGATTTTTTCATAAATCAGCTCTATCTGTTGCGCGAAATAAAGAGCAGTGTCAATGCATAGTGACTGCGAAGGGGCCTCTAGGCTTTTACAGGCTTTGGAGTTGACGAAGGATTGAGGGATTTGGTACAAAGTTTTGGAGGAGTTGCCAGCCTCAGCTAGCTGAGATGTTATATACGATTTCCGTGATATTTTTATGCTTTTATGATAACTGGATAGAGCGGACTGAAACCGTTCTTTGTCTGTATCACTATGGGAAAGATGCCAGATTCTCTCCAGCTTCCTGCAAAGTTGTTTTTGAGCTCACAGTTGGTTAGAGAACCAGACTGCCTGTGGTCGATTGGACTGGCTCGGGACAGCTTTTAGTGGTGCAATATTGTCAATGGCTGTTAGGAGTGCTGAATTATATTTGGATAGGGCTTCCTCAATGTTATCTGATATCCAAATTTGGGGCCTCTGAAATGTCGTTTGAAAGTTCTCCTCTGTGACTTTCTTCCACTGTCTGCAAGAGGAATGTATTGTGGGTTTGGGTTTTTCCAGGATTATGAGTTCCTGAATATTAAATTCAACCGCAGAGTGATCAGACCAGGTGAGTTGTTGTGGAGGATCGCACAGAATCAAAGATGAGTTCGAGAAAATAATATCCAGGGCGTATGTATGTATGTATGTATGTATGTATGTATGTATGTATGTATGTATGTATGTATGTGTCTTGTAAAGCGCACTGCTGCCCTGAGGCGTTGTGGCGCTGTAGACCGCTGGGGAACCCGTCCTGGCTAGCCCTGTGAGATGGTCCCTGCTGGGTATCTCCAAGGTGAAACCAGGCATCCCCGGCGAATGTGGGGGGCCGTTGTAGAGATTAGGCAAGCTAATGCCCAGAGTTGCCGAGTGTGATCCCTGGTTAGAGTAGGCACCGAGGTGAGAATTATCGAGTCCGCTGACCCTGGTCCACGACCCTGCCGCGTCGGGAATTGAACCCTGGTCCCGGCCCGTTCTCTGCTTCCGGGTCTGCCGCCTTTAACCAGTGAGCCACACCACTCCACTAGGGCGTGTCCAGCTATATGAGTTGGACCTTCGTTAAGCTTGGACAAGCCTAGCAGCGATAGGTCGGTCAGAAGCGTCTGTGCCTCAGAGTTGGCGAGACATTCACTGTGAACATTAAAGTCTCCCAACAGTAGGACATTTTTTACATGTGTTTACATATGGAGCTAATAGTTCGACCAGTTGCAGGGAAAAGTCGGCAAGACGTTCTGGGGGGCGATAGACTAGCGCCCCTTTCCAACTAGTTTGCAAGGAGGATTCAATTCTGAAGATCAATATCTCCATGTTAGCATCCTCACGTTGATCCAGAATGGAGATCCTGATTCCTTCTTTGTGCACAATCGCAATTCCTCCCCCGTTTTTGTGGTCCTATCTAGTCTAATCATCTTTTATCCTTCCGGGAGTCCTATTGCTATAGCGGGTACACAGTGAGGTTTGAGCCAGGTCTCTGTAAGAAAACCCAGTTCGGGTTGGACCGAGGACTGCAGGTCCCATACCTCAATAGCATGTTTGTGCAAAGAACGGATATTGCATAAAAGATTTTTCCACCCTTGCCTTGACCACGGAACATAACAAACACATAAATAAGCAATATTTGAAGTACCTGTCGTAGACTGCAGTTCACAACCTGGGACCACTGATCTTAGAAGGGGATGGACCACAAAATCTTTACTTTGCTGATGAGAACATTTTCATTACAGGGTTTGAGGTACAATCACAAAACTAGATCAGTAGAGATCTGGCAGATGTCTATGAATTAATTAATTAAATGCTGAATAGTAATTTCTGCCTTTCTCCAAGCACCTCCCCTTCTTTGTAAACCTTAGCAGAGTCCATCAAGCCTGGCTCCTGCTGGGTAACCATGTTCCAAGTACATTTCGTGAAAAGTGATTATACTTTCAGATGTTTGTTTCTCTAGTTCAAATACAAACCAGTGACTTTCAAAGAGACCTGTTGTTGAGGAAAAACCCAGCAGTATAAATAGATATACAGTTTTATTCCAATACACATTCTTCTTGATAACAGTTTATATAAACAGAGTTATTTACTCAGGTCAAGCCTTCACGAGCATGTGCCAAGGCACTTTTCAGGTAAAGATGATGGGCGAAACTCTAAAAAGGAAACTCTGAAAAAAGAATCACAAGTCATCTCTTCCTAGGCAGTAAGCTAAGAAAGTTGAGGCAATGGTTTCCCTAGACCTACTTTGCTCATGACCCAGTCAGCGTCCTCAATGGCCCTTTTAATGATCTGCTGAATCCGCTCAGGATCGTCCTCGTCTGCATGAACCCGGAAACTCTGTTGAACAAAGAGTACAGTGATACACGAGTTGAAATGACAGCATGGAGGCTGAACACACTTTTGAAGATCAAGCACCCATGCTATAGGTGTTGTCTGTCTCATTTCCAGGAACAAATGCGACAACACAGAGACAGATATTGGCCTCCCTTTTCCGCAGCAAAATGCATACTGAAAAACATTCAATATAAATTAGCTTGGATATTCCACCCAGAGGCTTAAAAGGCACTTTGAAAGTTAAAGAGCTGTCCATTTTGTGGATAAAGGTTGAGGTCAAGGGTTTGTTCGCAGGAGATTAGGATCAACATTCAACAAAAATGAAGTCAGAACAGATTAATTAAAATTTCAACGCTTAAAATGTCAATGGATTAGAATTACAAAAAATTTGATTTCAATGCATTAGAAATCACAATAATTTAATCAGTACAAAAATATGTCATTTAAAAAAAGAAAAAATACCACTGAATAGTATAATGGGAAACCTAGAATAAAAGACGTAATCCACAGGATGCATATGAAGTAAAGAAATTGTCTAATAAATGTTCAAAATTTTGAGTCTCCACAATTTGAGAAATTTAAGAAGAGTCTTAATGATTCAAAATACCCAAACAAATACGCCAAAGAACCACAGGAAGGTCTTGATAACTACAGGCTCATAGAGCTGTTATGACTTTTAGCAATGCTCATTAAGATTAATTATTTATTTGATAACTATTATATAAAAATCAAAGGTCATTAATGTTAAATGCTGAAAATGTTATCAGGTCTAAATGTATTTTCGTTTTTTTTAAAAACACAGAAACACATTGAGTGGTCCTAAGGTATCTCAGGATGACAACCAGATTTTTACAAATATCTCATCAAATATATAAGGAAAGAAATAAGGCAACAAAGAAAGAAACAAATTGTACCATAAAAAGGTAGAATTAAAGGAATCAACTCACGATGAACCCATTTGCCCACCTCCTGCTTACTGTCATCAGCACTTTATCTTCTTTATTGTACCCTTATTCAAAGTGTGATCAACAAAAATCCCATTCCATTTCCAAAAGAAGTCTTTTTAGGTCCCGCCTTGTCAGCGCATGCGCTGTCTCAGCGAGACATAAAGTAATCTGTATGTTGGCTTAAACTCCGTATAATTTGTTTTCCCGCTTGCTATTGGTTTACCTGTGGCATTGCTGTTCTGATCTTGCTTTCTCTTGGCTGTTGATTGTATGGTAACTTCCGTGTAGTCCTGAAGCAGTGGCGCCTAACTACAGTTTTCGTCCGCTCCGCTTGCACTTGTTTTAATTGCGTGCAGTGTGATATCTGTTTCTCTCGCCGCGTTTGTTTATTTATTTAGGAGATTACCCCCTGCGTCTGTTTTAGCCTTTGTAACCATTCTTCTACCCTCCTGCCCAAGAGGTTCCTCCTCTTTCATCTGCTGTCCTTGTGGCTTATTATGCTGATCGGTGTCTCTGCTTTTGCCGTCACCCTCGGGGGAAAAAAATATCTCAACTCAGCAGCAGTTCAGGGTTCTAAGTGTCATTTTTTTTTGCCAATTGTATATAGCGCAATCTGAGCCCTAATGTATTGAAGCTTTTTACGAAGGCACTAATTGCATTACAGGAAGACAACGTTTATGGTTTTTTGCATAGGCATGGGGATCACGAGCTTGTCCACAATCACAAAATGGTGAGCTAGTGCTGTCCCTCGAACTTGCTCCCGTAAACTCCAAAGTCGGCAACTTTTGTTTTATGCTACAACTTAGCCCCCAAGAACTAAACCATTTGTAATATTTGTACAACAAAGCAATAGTTGTTTGTTACTTATTTTGTGCAGGCGACACCATTGACAAAGCCAATAGTCATGGCTTCTTGTAGGTGTAATCTGAGTTCAGATTCCACGTGCTCGGTGTTCCAGTGATTTCTGCATGGGCTCCCATTAGTACTGACCTAAGCAACACCCCCGCATGCCCCCCCTTCGCCTGCCTCTGCCCCGCATCTTCCATTAAGTCTGATGGCAACCTCCTGCTGTCCCTCACGGGTGGTCACAAAATGGGGCTAAATAAGCTGCAGACCCGCGAGCCAAGTCAGACGTTCAGGAGAAGTTGAAACTAATGGTTGATGGGAGATTCAGAGCCGGGGAGTCATCACTTCGGTCTTTAACCACAAAATAGAATTGCATTTTAACAAACCTTCTAATTCTGAAATAATACATTTATAACCCAATTTTCCGAGGGGTCTTGTGCTAAAATAATCGTCTTTCATAATTCTTCCCACTCATGCGACAAAGCCGTTGTAACTGTGCTATGGCCGCTGTGAAAGGGTGAATAACTGCAACCGTACCCCTTAGCAAACACAACAGATAGACTGTATTATCAATGAAAGCAAGTGAGGGACACGTTCTTCTTTCAATCTACCTCTTGGGTTCCGGAGTAGCATGCTACTTGCCGAAAAAGCGCTTTGACTCCTCGTCAGGGGTAGTAAGCGCTATATTAATGCAATTACAATACAATACTGTCAAAAGATAAGCAAAGATGTGTTTTGTGGGCTATATCAGCTCACCCGTCAGATTTCTTTTAAGCATACCATAATGGAACTTTAAATTTGAGATGTTCTTTGTGAAATGATTGTATTTCGAATTAGTCGCACACAAAGTGTCTGGACTAGCTTGTCCATCCACATTTAATGGGATTGGCTGAGCTGCTGGATGTAGCATTTCAGTGACTGTGGCAATCATGCCCTTCACTGTACCCCTGGTGACCTCTCACCCCGGAGAGCGCTCATGGGACTCACAAAGTTGTTCCAGGCACAATGAGTACTGAGGACTTCAGCTCAAATTACTGACATCACTGCTCGTGGGGGCATCTGGCTCGTTCAGCAGCACGTCTGGGGCGCGAGGCCTTCCAGGCAGGGAGCGAGAAGGACTGCTAGACAGCGCAGTGTGTCAATGCACCAGCCGGGGCAATCTGTATATAACCGGTGGGTCAGAGGTGTACTTCCAATCGAGGCAGACTCAGACTTTTATCCTTCAAATGTTGATAAACTCAGCTGTGTAGAGATGGTTAACGGCTTCAATTTTAGCTCATGTAGACACCTCATATTGTGATGTGTGTAATATAAACGTAGATACAATTAGACAAAACTTCCACATATAATAGCATGCATTTTATTATCCGACAAATTAAAAGTAAAGGAAGTAGGCACACAAAGAAAAGTTCTCCGCGTAAAATCGTATTTTCACTCAGCTGCGCAGGTTTGTGACAGCGCTTCGTATCAGGTCATTTGGTAGCGTGGTTACATTCCGACGATGCATAACACTGATCCAGGAATACAGATCATAGTTTCGTGTTCTTTCAAGCATAAGGTGCCCGGTACATCCAAGAAACACTCCCATGGACCAGTTCGGACTCCACCTCCTTGTAAGAGGCCAAACCGAGAGCGCACGCGGGCTCGCGTGCGCCCGTGTGCGCGAACGAATTTATATTTATTTATTTGTTAATTTATTTATTGCATTTATACAGCGCGACAGCTACCCGAAGGTTTCCCGGCGCTAATGAATGCTCAGTACTGCTCTTCTACACCGCCTCTGCCCAGAACATCTGAGTTAGATTTCATCTTAACAGTGCACGATGCAGTCATCTGCACCCTGCCGACGTCATGTTGAAAACTCATGACTTTTGTCATGTACAGTACATCAGGGGTGTCCTACCATAGTCCAGGATTACAGGATTCATGACAAATTTTCAAGATTTGTGCATAAAATATATACGTACACACTTTTCATCTAGACAGAACACTTTTCCTAGGCACCTGGGGTCTTACTGAAAATTTGCCCGAGTCCTTTCGTACCTAGCTTGAACACCCCTGGGTGACACCATTAACGCATGTTTACCACATATGCGAATCACACGTGCTCTGCACGTCATCACTAGCGGAAGTGTGATAGGACATTCAGCATTAACACAACTTTACGCTCAGAGTTGGGTCACTTGGCGGTAACAGACGTGCAATAATTTTAACGCAGCACTCAGAACAGTGTAGTCCAGAATAGTACAAATAGAGTCCACGGTGTGATCTAAAACCTGTTCAATAGTGAAGCTCCCACAAATCCATCCGATAAAAGCACTGTATGAAAACTTGTACATATAAACAAGCATTTGCAATGCAATAGGTCTCGCATTTACGCGAGTTTGAGCAATTGACATTGCAAATAAAAATGCCTTTTATTTTTGTTTTAGTTTTTAAAACATAAATAAAAGGCATTGTCATTTACAATGCCAATAACGTAAACTCGCGTAAATGCGAGACCTATTGCATTGAACATGCTTGTTTTACTTTACTTTGTATTTTACAAGTATATTAACTATTTTACTAGCTTTTTGGATATTGTAGACATTCTGTTGGGGGTTGAAGTAATTCTTGCTAACTGTTTGATTTTTGTTTTAAAATATTTTCTTGCAGTTTTGAAATCAAACATAAGACTAAATTTACAATAGAAGAAAATGAGCCAAACCTCAGGCTGGACCAAGCAATATATACGTACACACTTTTCATCTAGACAGAACACTTTTCCTAGGCACCTGGGGTCTTACTGAAAATTTGCCCGAGTCCTTTCGTACCTAGCTTGAACACCCCTGGGTGACACCATTAACGCATGTTTACCACATATGCGAATCACACGTGCTCTGCACGTCATCACTAGCGGAAGTGTGATAGGACATTCAGCATTAACACAACACAACCAGGGCTCAGTGAGAAACCGTGCATAGCTCACAAAAATGCTCAGAACATCACAATCAGTTGCAATCACTTGTGGACACTGTCAAGATTATAACTAGCCCTGGACGGAGTTTGTGGAGTTCCGCGGTGATCAAAAACTCCTCCATGCTACGCGGAGTTGCGCTAGTGGCGGAGTGTGTTACGACATGCCGTTCACGCAAATTTTTAGCGCAGGGTGTGAACAGCACCACTTGCAGCGCAAGAGGCGCTGCATCTTTCTGCCACTCGAGTCGATGGTCTATTCGAGTGGCAGCTTCCTCAACGCAAACGTAAGGTTTTCAACGCGAGCAGTAGCACCCATCCGTGACCGCCCGCATTGAGAAACTCGCCGGGAGGTGGTCTGGAGTAAGATTTTCCTTGCTTGCCAACTTGATGTTGGCGAGCGAGGAAAAACGCTGCGGGCTGCGCGGAGTGGGAAGAACTCTGCAGACTCAGCGAGTGGAGTGGAATTTCATGCCAGGCCTAATAATAACAATTATATAAATCCTGGAGAGACAATACGGATCACAGAGCAGCAAAATCCCCTCTCCTAACACTATCTGCCCACGTTCTCAAGATTGCATGCACTGTTAAGCATGAATACATGAGTGGGGGAAAGGGGATTGGACAAAAACGTAAAAAAGAGAACTCTGGATGCTGGTATCCTCTACTTGGGTGGCCTGTTAAGTTACATCATTGCATGCACCTACACATCTGGTATTTACTAACGGAATACAAAATGATTCATTAGTAGATTGTGATATTTAACGATAATACAAAACCTTTTGGTGTTTGTAAATCTTCTGAATAGCTTGCATCAAATATTGAACTTTGAGTACTCAAAGAGCTTCCTACTGATAAGCATATTTTTAGAATATGATGCAGCATGTTGTTTAAAGTATATTAAGTAACAGTTGAATGGGTACCTCTAACCACAATGCTGAAAAATTATCTGTGAAAAAAAATGACGAAGAAGGTATTAATCAGAACATGTGTCAAAGTAACATCAGAAAATTAAGTTTAAATCCCTAAATAAAAGAATACATACAATGTTCCATTTAGAGTGACAGTCAGTCGCCACACTGGTTTGCAAGGAAAAGTGTCCCAGGAAAACAACACCAAGTTCCACAGTTCACATCAATATTTTCCATTAAAAATATTCTCAAAAGCCAAAGGCCCTTGAAATTATTTCCAGAAGTACGTAGCCACAACAATCTGCGAAAAAACGTCAACTCATTACTTATAAGGAATCACAAACCCCTTAAAAAATACAATAAAAAACAAAGGCCATTAGTACCTTTGCATAGTTTCAGCAGGCATAATGTGTCTAGGTTTTAGAGAAGCTGTGTTTCCAGGCGTCTGGTAGCTAGGCTTCTACATCAGCATAAAAGGTTTAACCACAGTGTCCACATATCCTTCTGCTGTATCCATTACATGCTGTATGGCATTATGACTCTGTCATACTTTAGGTTCCCAGGATCAGGATCCCAAGGAATATTGATATGAAGGCAAAGTACAACCATATCGTGATAACAAGCTATATTCTACAGACTGCATTGCTATATTTTGCACCCTGTTTGCTTTCCTGTGGTGTAATCATTGACCCGCCTTCACTCTGAGAATGACGCATATATATCAGACATGAAGACCTACTCAAGTCAGGTTGTTAAAAACAGTCAGCAATGCGATGAGACTCTGCCAACAAATATCCTTCAGCCTCCTCATTATCCATAATATGATGGATGCCGGAGGGAGAGCAGCACTGATTATGCTGGATCTCTCCGCGGCGGGAGAGCAGCACTGATTATGCTGGATCTCTCCGCGGCATTCGATACTGTGCCCCATGCTATGCTTCTCAAGCGCCTCCGCGAGATTGGTATCTCGGGCTCGGCCTGGAAATGGATCTGTTCGTTTCTGGACAATCGACAACAGCAGATCTGGGTTCCCCCATGTGCGTCTGCTCCTGTGCCGGTGCTAACTGGGGTCCCGCAGGGGTCATCACTTAGCCCTCTTCTTTTCAACATATATATATGACTCTGACTGGGTTGCCGATGCACTCAAATCACAGTATACAGATTGTTATGTAACAATACAACATATAGTATAGAACACAGAATGACAGAAGTCTTTAACAGAAACTCCAGTGGAAGGGTAAATCGTGGAGTCTTTTAATGGAGTATACAGCCAGCCGACACGTGTTTCATCGCACTCGCGATTCCTCAGGGCTAGATGGCTGTTTCAAAATCAGAAGGTCGCACAGCTGGTGGTAATTCCGACCCAGCCGAGCCCGTGACCGTTGGTGTGCAAACGAAATTGAGAAAACAGGGTAAGGTTCTCAGTTCAATGTTTTGTATATCTATTTCTGTGGTGCCCGGAGATCACAGCGTTTTCGATTCAAAATGTTGAAAACGTAGAACATGGTACTGTTCTATTTAAGTGTACTGCTGTGCGTTCATGTCGGGTACGTTTTGAAAGAATGGCGGGAAACCCCAGGCTGTGTTAACGCGGGAGCGGCGTGTAGCGCGTCCTCTCTCCGGCTGTGTTCCTGTTTGGACCAAACAGGAACACAGCCGGAGAGAGGACGCGCTACACGCCGACGGTCACGGGCCCGGCTGGGTCGGAATTACCACCAGCTGTGCGACCTTCTGATTTTAAAAGACTCCACGATTTACCCTTCCACTGAAGTTTCTGTTAAAGACTTCTGTCATTCTGTGTTCTATACTATATGTTGTATTGTTACATAACAATCTGTATACTGTGATTTGAGTGCATCGGCAACCCAGTCAGTCAGGAAATTGGTAGTTTATCTACTCAATCTGAGTGGTTTTAAGGCCTTCCCACTCGCCGATTTGCACCTGAGAGATCTTGTACCTTATACTTTTGTGCGCATAAACAGGCAGTGCACCCAGTGCTATAACTGACCAAAAGCCTTACAGAATCTCTATATATATGACTCTGTTCGTCTTTCTGGCAGAGTCTCTGGGGGCGAAAGTGATGGCCTATGCGGATGACACTCAGCTGTTGTTCACCTGGCCTAAGGAGGACGACTCGGTTGAATCTGTCCAGCACTGTCTATCCTCAGTTTTTCTCTGGCTCGCAGAGGCGCAGTTAAAATGCAATGAAGGAAAATCGGAGGTGTTACTGTATGGCTCCTTCCCAGTGAATTTTAGGGAGAAGCTGTGGCCCTCTGACTTCCCTTGTCCATTGGAGAATGAAGGTGTTGCCAAAAATCTAGGTGTCTGGTTTGACGAAGATCTTAACTTTACTACGCATGTTAAGAAACTGGCTGGCACCTGTTTCGGCGTGTTAAAAAGCCTGAGGAAATTTCTTCCCTATCTGCCGGGGTGTGCCAGGGAAACGGTAGTTTGCGCCTTGATCTTGTCCCATCTGAACAATGCGAACGCACTGCTGATTGATTGCCCTGGCTACTTAGTGAGGAAATTGCAGGTGGTCCAGAACTCGGCTGTTAGACTATTGAAGGGACTATCTGCCAGGCAGTAGGTCCGGATGCACCTGCGTGCTCTTCACTGGCTTCCCATGGCATCACGCATTAAATTTAAAATGCTAACAATCGTACATAGAGCCCTCTATGGGTTAGGCCCTGTCTACTTGCAGGCCAGAGTTGCCTTTATAAACCAGGGAGACAACTACGTTCTTCCAACCAGCTTTTACTTCAGACTCCCCGTTTCAAGCGTCAGCGCCTGGGCGGCAATTCTTTCTTGCGCTGCGCGGGGCTGGCTTGGAATAACTTGCCTTTGCCCTGCAGAACATTCAAGATCCTCTGATGTTTAAAAAAAAACTCAAAACGTTGCTCTTTTCAGTCTGCTCTTATGCTGCTGTTTGATTTCAGAATGCGAGCGCCGGGATACTCTTGAGTAGCTGAGGGCTTTATAAATGCAACATAACATAACATAACATGATGTTGCTCATTCTCCATGTCCTTCTTTCCACACACGTTTGTGATTTTGCTTCTCTGATGTGCAGCCACTACTTTTCCATTATCCGAGCATCATTATCCTTCCTCTTCGATCTCCCTCATTCTCTTGTCCTAGATGTGCTTCGCTCTCTTCAATTCATACACACATATCTTCTAATCCACATCTCCCTGTCAATTCGATAGTAACATCTTCTTTCAATTTCCCTAAATACCTACATCGTATCTCCCTCTCCACCAACCATCATTTTCCCACGCGGCTATAGCAGAGATACTGTCTGGCTACACATCAAGAGGAAACACTTATACCAGAGAGTGCCTCAAGCTGAAAAGAAGAACTGTCATCCCCTTCAGCTGATGACCACCAGGGCAGACAGCTGCAGCAAAAAGGGGACAGAATGCCTTCAGACACTGCCTGGTAAGCATAACGTCCATACAGACAGAGTTGTCAGGAACTCGTCTTCATTGTGGTGATCTACTGACACAACTCAAGGAAGCATTCACTATTCACTTACGCTACTCACACCTAACTTCTCAAAGGTTGTTTGCTAGGTTTCTGGCATCCACCCGATGAACAGAATTAACTGTACGCCTTAGTCTGGGCATGGTCTGCTTGTTCTGAAGGAGAAGGCCCATGAATCTGTTCCTCAAACCAAGCATGGGGATGGTGCATGACGTTGAGGGTAGATAGTGGCAGATGAAGGGCAAGAATAATCCCCATGGACAATTTTCCCACCTGCCAAAAATAACGTCATATCAGGCTCCTGTTGCCAGAAGAGCCACATAAATCCTATACATTCTCAAATTTGCCAGGAAATCAGCATCAATCTGAAAAGAACACCTATAATTTGGTTTAAACAGAAAAGGCAGCTTAAATGCGAAATAGATACATTTACATTTGGCAGGTAATAAGCAATTAAAACATGCAAGCAGTTATGGGGGGGGCTGTCAGTTCTGTATGGCAGTAGCCCTCTAGATGTACGGACATACCTGTCGTATTGCATGCTTATAATGGTGCTGTATGTGTTCGGAGGGCAGTTGTCTGCAACAAAGGAGCAAATAGCGATAGAGCTGCAGGGGCCTCGTCACCAACTCAGCACCTGGCAGAGGCATCATCTGATTAAGCGGTTTGCCAATACTGAAAGACACACAAAGAAATGCATCAATGAAATAGTTGACCAGACCACTAGCACATTTCAATCCTCACAGACCTCCAACCACATCGGGCTAGATCGAACCATAACCCCCACTGCAGCTCATGATGACACACAGCTGCCCCACCCGTCTCTCTGCTTCATATCCAACTGCCTCTCAACTGATGCCCTTATTCACCGGCTTTTGACTTTAAAATCAATTCAATACTGGGGGGAATCACCTCATTACCAAAGGACACCACAATTTGCTCCAACTCACTTTCCGATCACTCAACTGTGGCAAGCACTCATCCTGCCACAGACATGCACTCCGCCACCTTACACCCAACCCCTGGTCAACCAAGACCCTCCAGTCAGTACCATCTTAAGCGTAGGTGCAGCCTTAATGGAATGTCAAAGCTGTAAGCGGAAAAGCTGAGCACCATGTACAACAATGCTCCCACTCAACCCTGCTAATCTAAAAACGCAGTTATTTTTGGCATAAGTAGGATTCCTCCAACTAAATCGCCCACCCGGCTCACAACCATTAAACCAGAACAATCTCATCTGAGAACATAACCCACAATAAACTGCATGCTCTTAAACTTTAAGTCGGCAGTCAAGCATCCCACTACATGAAACTGACATCTGTTTTCTAATTGAATCCTGGATAAATGACTAGTCATCCTCTATTATTGATCACCTCACTCTACTGGGCTTCTCATTCATTCACTGCCACAGTAAAGGCCGTATTGGCGGTGAAATAGCTGTCATAAACAACAAGCATTTACAATGCAATGGTTTCGTCTTTGTTAAAGTTAGAGCTATTGGCATTGCAAATGTTATTTTTTTCATTTATTGTTTGTTTTTTTAAAACCGATAAATATATGGTATTGTCATTTACAATGGCAATAGGTAAGCATTAGAGAGTAGAAGAGAGTATTAGCAGTGATTTATAGTTAGTAGAGAGTGACTAGTTGATTAATAGAGAGTATACTTGTATAGAGTAGAGTAGGAGTGAGTTGTAGGCAATAGTAGTTAGTGAGTATTGTAGATTAGTGGAGAGTAGTATAGAGTGAGTAGTAGATAGTGTGTAGAGAGCGTGTAGGAGTTAGTGAGTAGTAGAGACAGAGTAGTAGTGAGTAAAGAAAAGTAGTAGATAGAAATAGATGTAGTGTAGTGAGTTGTAGATAGTATATGGAGTAGTATATCTATTTAGTATAGTGAGTAGCGAATGACTTAAAATAGATTATATATTAGAGAGCAGTAGTTAGTTAGTACTTTTTAGTATTAGAGTGTAGTAGAGTAGTAGAGAGTGAGTATAAAATTGTGGATAGTGTAGTCTAGTGTGTTGTGAGGAGTGTGACTTGTATGTAGTAGACCGTAGTTAGAGGGTGTATTAGAGTGTGATTAGTTGAGTTAGTGGTAGAGTGTGAATTGAGAGTATTAGAGAGTAGTAGAGATTGAGTAAAGTGTGAGTAGCTTACAGTAGTAGTAGAGTGAGTAGTTAGTAAAGTGTAGTAGAGTATTAGAGAGTTATAATACAGAGTATTATATTGAGTATTAATGAGTGAGTAGTAATTTGTAGATATAGTTATTAGAATAGATTTAGTAGGGTATTATAAATTGAGTATTAGAGAGTTAGTAGTAGAGTGAGTAATAGTGAGTAGTAGATAGTTTTATATAGTGTGTAGTAGAGTAGTAGTAAGTACTATAGTGTAATAGGGATTCATATTGTAGAAAGTTATTAGTAGTGAACTATTAGTGAGTAGAGTAGTAGAGAGTATTAGAGTATTATAGAGTATTTGAGGTGTGGCGAGTGAGTAGTATATTGTAGATATAGTTATTAGTATAGTGTAAGTAGGGTATTATAAAATGAGTAGTAGAGAGTTAGTAGTAGAGAGTGAGTTGTAGAGTGATTAACAGTGACTAGTAGATTGTTTTATTTTAGAGGAGTATAGAGTGTGCAGTAGAGTAGTAGTGAGTACTATAGAGTAATAGGCATTAATAGGGAGTATTATTGAGTAATAATTTTTTGGGAGTAATTGTGTGAGTAGTAGTGAGTTGAGTTAGCTGTATAGAGTGAGTTGCCAGTGAGTAGAGGACTTATTAGTTAATTTTAGAAAGTTGTATTATAAGTACTAGAGTAGTATAGTGAGTAGTAGTGAGAGTAGTACTTTTATTTGTTGCACACATATACATATACACACCCAGAGGCACATACATAGAGCCACACACAGACATTAGTAGAGAGTACTTCTAGTTTGTAGTAGAGAGTGAGTAACAGAAAGGGAATAGAGAGTATTACAGAGGGGTAGTATTATTAGTAGAGTTGTAGTAAAGAGTGAGTTTGAAAGTTAGTTAGTAGAAATAAGTAAGAAGTTGACAGTTAGTAGTAGAGTGAGTAATGGCGAGTATTAGAAAGTGAGCAGTAGAGAGTGTGTAGTTGATTATTAGAATGATTATCATAGAGTAATATGTAAGCAGAGTATTACTGTATTATATAGTTGTAAGTAGTATTTTAGTGAGTAGTAGTAATTATTGATAGTAGTAGTTAGTGTGAAGAGAGTAGTAGAGTGTGAGTAGTAGAGTGATTTGTGAGTACTATAGAGTAGAAACGGTCTTGCCTTTGCAAAAGTTAGAGATATTAGCATTGTAAATTACAAAATTGTCATTTATGTGTTGGTTTTGAAAACAGATAAATAAATGGCAATGCCAATAGCTTAATCTCTCACGAATGCGAGACCTATTGCATTTGCGCACACACACACACACACAGAGCCACACACACACACAGAGCCACACACACACACACACACAGAGCCACACACAAGGCACACACACAGACAGAGCCACACACACACACAGAGCCACACACACACAGAGCCACACACACACACACAGAGCCACACACACACACACAGAGCCACACACACACACAGAGAGCCACACACACACACACACAGCCACACACACACACACAGAGCCACACACACAGAGCCACACACACACACACACAGAGCCGCACACACACACAGAGCCACACACACAGAGCCACACACAGAGCCACACACACACACACCTACACACACACACACACCTACACACATACACACACACACCAACAAACACCAACAAACACCCCTTCACTCCTCCGACCAGACTGTTTGGTGCATTTCATTTTCAGGAACTGGAGAGGGGGGGGGAGAGAGACTGTTTGCTTTACCCCTTCTGTCGCTAGTTCGTTACAACTTTCATTCACGCCTTCAATCGGATTAAAGACATTGTTTTTATTGACTTGGCGTCTCTGCCAAAGTTAATGATTGGTACCTCTCGGATTATACATTTAAATGTAATCCTTGCATTCTGGTGTTTGACAGGTTGTTCTGCTCTCGCATCTTAGTAAAAGACTTTACATCCGAGCTAACTATCTCAGTGCTTTAGAAAACAAACAAAAAAAGAAGACAGTGGACAGAAAGGGGGGGTAAAGTAAGAAACAGTGAAAGGCGGAAGAAGCGCCACAACCACTCCTGAAAATATTGTACCGCTTTTTCAATGGAAACAGCCAGGTAGTCACTTCAAGATCATAAATGACAAAACACAGTGATTACATACTTACATGAGGACTGTTTTTACAACTATTAGCAATAAAATGTATTTTTCAATTGTGAATGCCCCCCAACACCTCCAAAACATCTCCTCATTGAAAACTGAGGAAAGTAAACAAGTGGCAGTGGGACCCTTTTCTCCCGTAACCCGGTGTCACTGCACCCGCTGCACTGATGATGCACCCCGTGCTCATGTGCCAAACAAGTGCACCCCAGAACCCTCTCTCCCGCGAGATGCAACCCCCATTCTCCACGGAGAGGAACAAGGGCTCGAGAGATTATTCTGTCAGCAGCGCCACGCAGTGCCAGAAAGCGCTTTATTTTTCGGTTCAAATGCAATCAGTGAATCGGACTTGGAT
Organism: Lissotriton helveticus; assembly: GCF_964261635.1. NCBI lineage: Eukaryota > Metazoa > Chordata > Amphibia > Caudata > Salamandridae > Lissotriton > Lissotriton helveticus. Next base: position 126,229,301 of record NC_136061.1, read on the forward strand.
ACAATCTCATTGAGTCCACGTGTTTGGGGTCGTTTATTGTTGCAGCTGTTTGGAAACCGATGGCCGCTCCCCCTCGTCCTCTTGTGGTCTCCTTGCATGTACTATACAAGTCAGCTATTTACAGCAGTCACAGTTCACAGCATTCTGTGAAATAAAGTGAGAGCCATACTGCTCTACTAGTATTTATTATTAGTAGTATATTATCAATAACAATATATATTTCCTTTCTGTGAAGCTCTCTCCCACACTCTACATAACTGTGTGTCTCTCTCTGTCTTTCCTACTTTCTGTCTCCTCTCTCTCCCGCACTGATCCCCTCTCTATGTCACTCCATCTGTCGCTCCATCGCTCCCCCCTTCCAATTTCTGCTGTCCATGAAGTTTTCCACACTTGTCTCCCTCCTTGTCGCTCTGTTTCTCATCCATTGTCTCTTACTTTATTTTTTTTACTTCCGTCTGGTCTTCCACTCTCTTTCTTTCCCACTCTCTTTCCCTCTTTCTGTGCAGCAGTACAATCCCACCTCTAAGGCTTCTTCTACACCGGATATATCCTCTCCCCAACACCACCACCATGCTTAACCCCCACAATTAATATAATTGTAGCGTAAACAGCGGAAGCGGGGCTGTGGGGGTGACACTAGCTACGAGACCCGAAAAAAATACCAAATATGTAAACTGAGGCAGACAGCAATGACGTCACGGTGGGACTGATCCCGCATTAAGAGCTTGAGTCCTGAAAACAACAAACAGACGGGAAAAAAAATCTGGGGCCAAGGCAAGGCGGCTCTGAATGTTTTTAATACATCAGATCTGAGGCGCAATGCAAACGGCCGGCGGCTACATGAAAGTGCCATCAAACAGGCTCGCGGGCTGCCAGCAGCGTGAGGCGCGGCCGCCATTTTGTGAGCGCTACACTCGCCGCTGGAGGAAATGAGTGGGGGGCAGTGCTGCCGCCACTACCCGTAGGGAAGGAAGCCGGAGCTGCGAGGTGTGTGCACCAGGGTGTCCCCTACCCTCCGAGACCCTACCCCAACCTGTCTTCCTCCTCGTGGCCAGGGCTACGTTTAGGGGCGCTGGGCCGCCCGCATGGCCGGGCTTTGTGTGCCGGTTACCGGCCTCACCCCGCTGTGAGGGGCAAGCTTGTCAGAGAAATAGCTGTGTGGATTAGAATCCCCCTAAATGGGTTACCCGTACATTGGTCAGGGAGGCAGTATGGTATAAAGGGGCACACGAGCTAGCAGGGCGCCATCAGAAGAGGACAGCCACTGTCGGAGCACGAGCGCCGTGTCAATAGAATCGTGCGCTGGCGAGAGCCGCTTCCTCTCAATTGTGGGGAGTGAGTCGGATAGGCTTTTATGTTGCTGGCTAATGCTTTGCATGTGACACGGGAAGAGGAGGGTCAGTGAGTGTCAAGCCGGTTTAGTTTCACTATTCGACCCCCATGCGGGTGACATAAGGCCCAGATTAACTGCCTTTTGCGGGGTCTGAAAGCTGTTTGGTTGGCAGTACCTTACTTGAGATAGGTGAAGTATGGATTATTTTTCTGTGTTCTCAGAAAGTTTACGAACTTCGTAATGACAGTGCTTTGCAAGTACAATGACCAGGTTACTCTTTGTTATATCGTTATCAGCTCCGCCGCTTCATTTAACTAGTCAGATTGGACATTCTATTTGAACTCAATGATAACAAACTAAAGCAACCTACCCAAACTAATCTACCAAGCACTGGGTGAGGAATATGCAGCAAATCCCCCAATCGGACTAAGAATCCCTAATCAGTTCCCAAATTCTACCTCCACCTGACCTTACTACTGCCGATGACCTTACCTCCCACTTCAACACAAAAATGACAGAAATTCTAGACACTATCACCTAACTATAACTCAAGAATAGAGAAGCATCAACTCCAGATCCTAGTAAAATAAAGACCTTAACATGCAGCAATGACAATTTAGGTTGACTGAAAGAACCTGGAGACAACAACCCTCGCTAACCCATCTCTTTCTTCAATCTAAACGCCTACAATCCAAGAAGCATATCTACAGAGAGAAATCCTCGTTCTTATGAGCACTTGACCGCTCTAGAAATAGACCTAAAGACCTTTTCAATATTATCAAACAGCAAACCTCCATTTTCCCACAAAGTTCAACTGAAGCCTCTGCCGAGCACTATGAAGAGTTTTCCAAAAGAACATATATTGAACTCTTAACCCCTTCACTTCCTCACTCCATACCAAAGATGGCCCTTTTATCAAATATGGTTTCCCAACTGCTACATCACCAACCAAAGATGGCCTCCCTAAACACGTCCCCTCGTCAAGCAAAAAGGGCAACAACAATCCTGTACAACTGAAAACATTGCAAACTGGACCAAGTTTGTAAATATCTCAGAAAAGGTCATCAAAATACTTTCATGCATGAATTCAACATCAAACCTCTCTGATCCTCTATCCACCTCTCGTCAAAAAAAAACATCATTTACCGAACACTCTACTGAGTCGACACACTAGCCCCCCCTCATGAAAGCCAGGAAGACACATCAAGAAAGCGAGCTGGTTCACCCCTACACTGCAAGAATACAGACTCTCCTGCAGACGACTCGAAAAGACATTAAGGAACAACAAAACCCCGAAAACTTGCGCCGCTTCTAAAGCAGCCACCACCGCACACCACCAACTCATCCAATCCACAAGGAAGAAATCCCTTCAAGACAGAATCCTCACCAACGCACGCAACACCAAAGAGCTCTTCTACATCATCTAGGAATTTGCCAAACCTTGCAGCGAAGCAACAGACGTCCCACCCTCCTAAGACCTCAGCAACAGACTCAGGACCTACAAGATTAAGATGATATACAACAACTTCGACAACCAAGACCACCCCACCGCTCCAGATGCCCCTCATGCGACGTTACCCAACAGACCCTGCTCAAATGGATCACACTAACGACAGAAGAAACCCTGAACACCATGAAAAGCATTCCACTCCGGAGCACCATCAGACCCCTGCCCACACCACATCTTCCACAAAGCAGCTTCTGCCATTGCACCCAAACTAAATTGGAGGAACAACTGCTCTTTCAAGACCAACACCTTCCCTGATGACTGGAAACACGCCGAAGTCAACCCCCTCCTAAAGAAACCCTTCGAGGACCCAAAGGACCTCAAGAACTTGAGGCCCATCTCCCTGCTTGCCTTCGCAGCCAAGGTCATCAAAAAGGCCATCAACACCCAGCTAGCAAACTCCATCGAAGCCAACAACATCCTGGATATTTCCCAATCTGGACAGCAACCACAGTATTGAGATCGCCCTACTTGCCACCAACCGACGACATCCACTCCCTCCACGACCAGGGCGACCCTCATCCTCCTGGACCTCTCTGCAACATTCAACACAGTATCCCACCGCACCGTAGCCGCCAGACTCCATGACGCCAGCATCCCCAGCATGGCCCTTGACTGGATACGTTCCTTCTTCACCGACAGAACTCAGCAGGTTAGACTCCCTCCCTACCTCCCTCCTTCCCTACCTCTCGGAACGGACAGAGACCAACTGCGGAGTGCCCCAGAGCCCCACCCTCTTCAACATTTACATGGCCCCCCCTCGCAACCATCATCAGGAACCACGGGCTCAACATCGTCTCTTACACCGATATCTAGCTGATCCTCTCCCTCACCAATGAACAACTTCCAAGAAGGGATGAAAGCTGTTGGCACCTGGATAAAGAACAGCTGCCTGAAACTCAACTAAGAAAAGACAGAAGTCCTCATCTGTAGCTCCACTACATCCACATGGAAAGACTCCTGGTGGCCCTCTGCCCTCGGAAATCCCCCCCACCCTGACGGACCACGCTTGAAACTTCGGCATCATACTAGACTCATTGCGCAAAATGATCTGGCAGATCAACGCCATATCCTCAACCTGCTTCAACACCCTCCACATGCTCCGAAAGACTTTCAGATGGATTCCAACCAAATCCAGAAAAAAACGTCATGCATGCACTCAGCAGCAGCAGACTGGACTACAGCAGCACACTCCACGCCAGAATCACCAAGAAACTCCTTTGCAAACTCCAGACTCTCCAAAATGCCGCACTCAGACTGATCCTCGACATCCCCCGTTGCAGTCACATCACCCAACACCAGTGCGATCTCCACTGGCTTCCAGTCGAACTAAGTTTAACCTTCAAACTCCTCACATACATGGCACTTCTCAACACCAGGACTGCATACATGAACATTCTTCTTATCAGGCTCAGCTTTCCGGCTTCTTCGGGGCTGTGCTGAGAGTCCAATACCCGCCCCTTATGAACTACCCCAGAGTCCAAATGCAATGATACAGACAACCGAGATAGTCCAGCCGGGGCGGGAAAGGAAGGGTACAGCGGGGAGGGAGATCTGAAATGACAAAGAACAGGGATTTAGATCACCCCACCTCCCTTAACCTATAAATGTCACCTTCTTTCTGTCCCTTAAAAGAAACACCCAAATGTGATGAGGCTATACCTGTAAAGGAAAATACAAAGGACCAAATCCAATGGAGACAGTAGCTTGAGGAGGTATTAGGAACTATACCCAACTGTGAAAACAAAACAATACACATTTAATGCCCTCTGATAGGTAGAAGCAATTCTAGGCTATCGTTTGTGAGGTTGTAATACACATACCATTTTCTATGCATCAAAATCCCTTTGTATGGGTACTTCACTGTTCCAATACTTCAATACCCCTCATGTCTCCTGAATAAACGAGATAAGTAAATAATAATGAACCCTGCATGTAGAAGGAATCCACAAAGATGATACAGGAGTGAAGGTTCCTTCGTGTTTGCACCTTGTAATCACTTCACACAATGGAGTATCTTCCCCCTGTAAGCTTGAACACACAATAGTTCTGAGTGCTCAGGCTCCGTTTAGTTGGATTGCGAGGCTCAGTGTTACTCTCACACGTATGAGTCCTATCGCACCACTCTTCTCATCTTTGAATCAAAGCACCAGGTATTTACAATATTGGGCAAAAGCAGTTTTAGCAGGGTTTTGCCACACACACAAGGGTCTCTATCCCTGTGGCCGAAGTTGCCCAAACAAACCCTTCGGTATCTCCTCTGAATGCCTGAGATACCTGTGTTTCTCTCAGCCGAGAGAAACCACCAAGACGACACAGCAGGCTGGGTGCGCTGTTGGGATCGGTGGAACCAACGCCTCGCACCCACAAGAGAACAGTTTACTCACGGTCACGAAGGACTTGGGAAACAAGTCAGGAATCCTACCGCTACCTGTTCATGTACCAAGAACGCCTCCACAGTAACGAATTATCGGCGTTTCACCGCCGCTTGCAGCAGCCCTTTCCCGGTTTGCGCGCGCATCTCACGTTGTTGCGTGACGTATGCACGGCATGCCGGGAAATGTAGTCTTTAATGCCAAAGGCCTGTTTTTGCCGATAGCCTCGCACCACTGATGCCGCAGAACTTGACAGTACATCCCCCTTCACAAGGGGGGCTGACCCCACCCGCGGCTTATCCGGAAACAATCGGTGAAACTTGGCCACCAACCGGGGAGCCCGAATAGCACCCGCTGGCTCCCAGGAATCCTCCTCCGGACCATACCCCTTCCAGGAGAGCAAATACTGTAGTCGACCCCTCACCCATCTAGAGTCCAAGATCCGTCTCACCTCATACTCACTATCCTGCTGCACCCAGATAGGCAAAGGAGCCCTACGAACAGGACACCTGGAGGGCTTCAAGAGGGAAACGTGGAAGACAGGATGAATGCGCAACTGCGCAGGTAAACGCAGCCGAACAGCCACCGGATTTACGTGCCCCAACACCCGGTAAGGCCCAATAAACCGGGGATTGAACACGCTATGTTTCCTGAACTTGATATGTTTGGTGGACAACCACACTAAGTCCCCCTTTCTATACACCGGATTGGGTTTCCGATGTTTGTCTGCCTGGTGTTTGTATCTTGCCTTGGCCTGTGCCAGATTCTTGCGCGTATCCAAAAGCGTTTTGCGTACCCGCAACAATCTGTCCCTCACCTCTGGCAGCTTCACATTGTCATTCGGTAAAAGCATAGGGGTGAATCTAGGGTGATGCCCATATGAGCAAAAGAATGGTGTGTGTTGAGTGGATGCGTGTTGCGTACTGTTATAGGCCACTTCCGCCACCCACAGCCAATTCACCCAAGAGTCACTGCTATCCTGCACATAACATCGGAGATATTGTTTCAGAGATTGGTTCAATCTCTCCGTTTGCCCATCCGATTGCGGATGGAAACTGGTGGACACCGAAGAAGTTATATGCAATGCGGCACACCAAGTTTTCCAAAAACGGGCAGTAAATTGGGCCCCTCGATCGGATACAATGTCCCTGGGAAGGCCGTGTAGCCGTACTATGTTCACAAGGAGTAAATGAGCTAATTGGCCCGCAGTGGGCACCTGTGTGCAGGCGATGAAATGGCCCATTTTAGTCAGGAAATCCACAACCACTACAATGGCTGTTTTGCCTTGATCTTCGGAAGTCCCACTATGAAGTCTACTGAAAACCTCTCCCACGGATAATCCGGAGTGGGCAGAGGCTGCAGTAATCCCTGAGGCCGTTGTCTGTCCGTTTTCATCCGATTGCAGGTGACACATTCTGCCACCCAACGGCTTAAATCAGGTCTGATGGAAGGCCACCAGAATTGTCTCTGGGTTTTCTCCAGCGTTTTGATAAAACCCATGTGTCCGGCACTTGGGACTTCATGGCACCAGGAGAACACTGTTTTACGCAACGTATTTGTGGGTACTAAGACCTGCTTTCCTTTCATAGGTATGCCATCTTTCATCTTCCATTCTGGATGGTGTCTAAGCCATGTGCGCCAAACACAGGTCTGTACTTCTCTCCTGACAAAAAATCGTTGGTTTGGGTCACTCCTATGACGTTGGCCGGTTCTACGATAGATCGGATGGGTTTCTCTGAGGGAAGCAGGAGGTTTTCTCTGCTTGTTAGCGCGTCCGCCTTTCTATTGTTAGAACCAGGCCGGAATGTAACAACAAAGCGGAACTCCTCGAAGAACATCATCCATCGGAGTTGTCGGGGAGACAAATGTCTGGCGGCCCGTAGAAACTGCAAATTCCGATGGTCGGTGTAGACCGTGACCAGATGCTTAGCTCCCATCAGCCAGTGTCTCCATTCCACGAATGCATCTCGAATGGCCAACAGCTCCTTTTCCGCGATCGTATAGTTTATTTCCGCGGGACTGAGCTTGCGTGACATGTAGGCTATAGGATGGAGCGTGCCTGTAGAGACATCTTTTTGTGATAACACAGCCCCCAGTGCTATTTCGGAAGCATCCGCCTCGACAATGAAAGGGATGTCGGGATTGGCATGGGTCAATACCGGTGCGGTGGAGAAAGCGATCTTTAGCCTGTCAAAAGCGGTTTGTGCTTCTTCATCCCACACAAACCGTACGTTTTTTCTCGTGAGCCGAGTGGGTGGTGAAACCATTCCAGAGAACCCGGATATAAACCGTCTGTAAAAGTTGGCAAACCCCAACAGGCTCTGGATGTCTTTGACGTTGTTTGGACGAGGCCACCCCACAATAGCCTGCACCTTTCTCTCAGCCATCACCTGCCCCGATGGAGTAAGCATTACCCCAAAAAAATCCACCGTTGTTACATGGAATTCACACTTGGTGATTTTGCAGAATAAATTATGCTTCTGTAGCGCTTGCAACACTGATTTCACATGTGTCACGTGTTCCTCAGTTGAATTCGAATATATGAGGATGTCGTCAATATAAACAACAACATGATGATCCAAATATTCGCGAAGCACTTCATTTAGGAAGAATTGAAATGCGGCCGGGGCATTACAGAGCCCAAAGGGCATGACCAGATGCTCATAGAGCCCGTACCGCGTCTTAAATGCCGTCTTCCACTCATCACCCCGTCTAATGCGAACAAGGTGATATGCACCACGCAAATCTAGCTTAGAGTATATGCGCGCGGCACGGACCTGTTCCAGCAACACTGGGATCAAGGGTAATGGATACTGATTTTTCACGGTGATGGAATTCAACGCTCTGTAGTCGATGCAGCACCTCTTTTCACCATTGGCCTTCGGTATGAAAAACAACGGGGATGCTGCAGGGGATCGAGACGGTCTTATGTATCCATGAGCCAGATACTTATCCAGATAGGCTCGCAATGTATCGTTTTCGGGTAGGGTAAGAGCATAAATTCTCCCATTGGGGATTTCAGAGCCAGGGATGAGGTCGATTCGGCAGTCATACGACCGATGTGGAGGAAGATCCTCAGCCTCCTTATCACTGAAGACTGCTTCATACTCAGCGTAACACTGGGGAAGGGACACTTCTTTGTCCGCTGCTGTGGCTATCGTTTGCAAAGACGATAACGTTTGTGCCGGGCTCCAGACCCCCGAGAGACAGTGTTCCAAGCAATAGGGAGAAAGAAACCGGATCGTCTTTGTGGTCCATCTTATCTCAGGATCGTGTTTTTGTAACCACGGAAGCCCTAATATGATCCCATATTGTGGGGCTTCAATAATGTTGAACGCCAGGTGTTCATGGTGGGTGTGATTATGAGTAACCTCATACTCCAGAGTATGGTATTTTATGGGTCCCGCTTGCAGTTCGTTCCCATCGACCGAGTAGACCGTTTCGAGACTTCTTTGGGGACTAGCTGTACTCCCAATCGGCGGGCTTCGGCAATATCCATGAAACATCCGGTAGCCCCTGAATCAACCATCACTCGAATGTCTTGCTTCACCTCATCAATCAACATAGTCATGCCCAAAAAGAGGTGATTCCTCTCATTTACCGTTTTTGGGGTAAGGGAAGGGATGATATGAGTGCTTGAGGGCCTCCCTTCGTCTGCCGTCAAGCTTGGGAGTTTTCCGTCTCCTTGTCTGCGATTCCTGCAAGGTTTTGTCCTCCCCGAAACCGATTCGCTTTTGGTTTCACCGGGCATTCACGTAGGAAATGTCCTTTTTTCCCACAATATAAACATAGTCCTTGTTTGCGCCTATGTTCCCTTTCACTGGCGGTTAAAGAGGCTCGCACCGCTCCTATATCCATAGGTTCTGGGGATGTAACCGTTTTGTCTCCACTACTCGCCTGTTCATATGGCATAACAGCTCGTTCTTTCTTCTTATGCTCCCCTTTCCGTTCCTTCATTCGATGGTCCAAGCGTAGGGCGAGATCTATCAGGGCGCAGCATGTACGGGGTTGTGGGTCTATGTGGGCCAGAACATCTTTCATTTCTTCACTAAGGCCTTGATAGAATAAGGCTGATCTCTTGGCTTCGGGCCAATCCATTTCGGCCACTAGTCGTCTGAAATTGTTTAGATAGGTAACCAGATCAGCATCTCCCTGTTTAAGTTTTAACAACTCCCTGTCTGCCGTGAAGGTTTCAGCTCTCCTATCAAAGGTTTTTTCAAATTCCTCCCGGAAATTATCCCAATGATATAAGAGCGGGTCATCCCTTCTAACTATCGGAACCGCCCATTGTGCTGCTTCCCCCCCTAGATACGAAATAAGGAAAGCAACCCTCGCTTGGTGCGTAGCAAACATCTTAGGCTTACACATGAAGTGCAACTGGACCTGCGTCATAAATACTTGTACCTTTTTGTTATCCCCATAGAATCGTTCAGGTGGAGCTAGAGGGATTTGTGCAGGCATCTCAACCACCACGGAGGTAGCAGGGGATGAGCCACTCGTTGCCCCGGTGCTGCAGTAGTAGTGGGCAATCTATCTACCCTGGCTCGTAATTGTGCATTCTCAGCCCTTGAGGCAGCTACTTCTCTATTGGAAGCTGCCAGCTCCACTTGGACTAAGGCCAAAGCAGCCATGACCTCCTCTAAGGTAGTCATTGCAGAATCTCAGCACTGCCAAGAAGAGGCAAAATTCTTGGGCCGATAATTCTATCAGGCTCAGCTTTCCGGCTTCTTCGGGGCTGTGCTGAGAGTCCAATACCCGCCCCTTATGAACTACCCCAGAGTCCAAATGCAATGATACAGACAACCGAGATAGTCCAGCCGGGGCGGGAAAGGAAGGGGACAGCGGGGAGGGAGATCTGAAATGACAAAGAACAGGGATTTAGATCACCCCACCTCCCTTAACCTATAAATGTCAACTTCTTTCTGACCCTTAAAAGAAACACCCAAAGGTGATGAGGCTATACCTGTAAAGGAAAATACAAAGGACCAAATCCAATGGAGACAGTAGCTTGAGGAGGTATTAGGAACTATCCCCAACTGTGAAAACAAAACAATACACATTTAATGCCCTCTGATAGGTAGAAGCAATTCTAGGCTATCGTTGTGAGGTTGTAATACACATACCATTTACTATGCATCAAAATCCCTTTGTATGGGTACTTCACTGTTCCAATACTTCAATACCCCTCATGTCTCCTGAATAAACGAGATAAGTAAATAATAATGAACCCTGCATGTAGAAGGAATCCACAAAGATGATACAGGAGTGAAGGTTCCTTCGTGTTTGCACCTTGTAATCACTTCACACAATGGAGTATCTTCCCCCTGTAAGCTTGAACACACAATAGTTCTGAGTGCTCAGGCTCCGTTTAGTTGGATTGTGAGGCTCAGTGTTACTCTCACACGTATGAGTCCTATCGCACCACTCTTCTCATCTTTGAATCAAAGCACCAGGTATTTACAATATTGGGCAAAAGCAGTTTTAGCAGGGTTTTGCCACACACACAAGGGTCTCTATCCCTGTGGCCGAAGTTGCCCAAACAAACCCTTCGGTATCTCCTCTGAATGCCTGAGATACCTGTGCTTCTCTCAGCCGAGAGAAACCACCAAGACGACACAGCAGGCTGGGTGCGCTGTTGGGATCGGTGGAACCAACGCCTCGCACCCACAAGAGAACAGTTTACTCACGGTCACGAAGGACTTGGGAAACAAGTCAGGAATCCTACCGCTACCTGTTCATGTACCAAGAACGCCTCCACAGTAACGAATTATCGGCGTTTCACCACCGCTTGCAGCAGCCCTTTATTTCCCGGTTTGCGCGCGCATCTCACGTTGTTGCGTGACGTATGCACGGCATGCCGGGAAATGTAGTCTTTAATGCCGAAGGCCCGTTTTTGCCGATAGCCTCGCACCACTGATGCCGCAGAACATGACACTTCTACCCTTCCACGCACCAATAAAACACCTGCGATCAGCCTAGCTGACAAGACTAGAACAGGAGAAAGTCCTTCAACTACCTCGCTGCCAAAGCCTGAAACACACTACCCCATCCACCTACAGCAACCTCCCACATTTCCCCAGTTCAAGAAGGACCTTGTGATAGTGACAGCAAGACACAGTGAAGGTATAAGAAAGCTTTCTTGGCACAAAGCAACACGAAGTATGATTCCACCCTGACAGCCACGGAGTAAATGACTCTGGTGGAATCCTGCAACCATGACATTCCAGAGCAGTAGAACACTGGAGGCAAATACAGTAAAGCACTGCACAATGCAAGTGCAACACTCCAACACACCCCCTCCCTTCTACCCAACAAAGAAAAACAAAAATGCAGAAAGGGAAAAAAAACAGAGCAAGTAAATGTGGAGGCAAAAGTAAGTAGAGCAAAGTACCAGAACTGAGAATAAAGGGAAAAACCCTCCTGATGTTTGGACATAATCCTCCAAATAGTGAGGTGGTCTGCAATTCCTAGGAGAACGGGCAACTCTGCCACCCACAAGAGAAGGAAGGTCACGGGGAAAGGAAGTGGAAGCATTCCCAGAGGCAGCATATCTCCTGGCCTGTGACCCGTTGATGGTCAACTCCGCATCACTCATCAACATGAACCCGTTCAATCTGTCACCAGAACGAACACACCCAGGTTTTGTCGCTTTAGACCTCACCCATTCCCCCTTGCGATACAACGCAACCTTGAGTTTGTTTTACTGGTCACCAGTGTTGAGAAGCATGTTGTTGTCAAAGACCTAACTCAACCTGAAGGGACCCCAGAATTTAGACAAGCCGTTGCAATGTCTACCATGTTTGAAGTTGACCCAGTCACCGGCACGCACACACTTGCAATAAAACTTGACACCATCCACCGTGTTGGATATTAGGAAACACCAGCCATGCTGTTAAAGGTTTGGTGCCAGGCTTTCTACCATGCTTCTCCTCAAACGGGGTAAACCCTGTCACACTGAGGACAGTGGTGCGATGGGCCCAAACCATCTCACTCACCATTTGCCTAACGTCCTCCCCACTCTATAAAGCCATGGAAATGGTGCCCTTCACCAGGCGATTAGCCCGCTCCACCGTGCCATTTGCTTGAGGGTTGTAAGGGCCGTGCGGTGGTGGATAATATCAGATTTGCCAAGAAAGGCCCTCATCTCATGCAAAACAAGTTGAGTGTCATTGTCAATGACCAGGATACGAGGTAACCCCTCTTCTTGAAGAATGGCCTTCAACTGGTCAATAGTCTTCCTAGTCGTAACATCTAAAATAAATCTGATGACAAGCCACTTAGAATGTGCATCAATCAGCACCAAGGCATTCCTTAACCTTTCCTCCATATCAGCATAGGTCCAATAAAGTCTAAAAAACAGTACTCCAGGGGACACCAGGATCTTCATTGTGACCCTGAACGGCATAACTACCAGTTTTGAGTCTCTTTTCTGCAAACGTTAGAACCCAGGACGTAATTTGTTTATCCATACAAGGCCACCAAAAATTCTCTTGCACTCATTTTTTGGTCATAGTTTGACTGAGGTGCCATTCATGGGCGAGTTTAATAATCCTGGGCCTCAAGTCCTCAGGTGGCAAAAAGTTGTCATTCCTTATGAGGACTTTAAATTCACTCACACTCAATTGATCCAAGATCTTCACACACAGTCTTACTGAGGGAGCCAAAGTGCTCTCCCTCTGCTCCCCCTGCACCAACATCTGTTCCTCACTCGAGAACAACGTCCTGATCCATGAACTTGCGCCATTCATCCGCTGAGAAGGCACAACCAACTCTTCTATATCCCCAAAGAAGCCACAGCACCATCTTGCTCCCAAGACGAACCAAAACTATGCTCACCAGTGCCATTCAACAACAGCAAGACAGGCCATATGCTTGTGCATTTTTCCACCCCGGAATGTGAGCCTCACAGTAGTGATATTCCTGAAGCCTAGAAGCAAGTCTGGACAGTCTCGCAGAGCCCTTACCTGCACCGCCATGAATCAACACCTTGACCAAGGGTTTATGGTCAGTACGAAAACAAAAATCCACACCCCACAAGAAGGTCCTGAAATACTCGGCCGACCAGGCCGCTGCCAGAGCTTCGCGCTCAATGACCGAATAGTTACTCCCACATTCCGACAAAAAGCTTGAGGCAAACGCCACTGCTCTCTCAACACCTTCAAGCACTTGGGAAAGCACAGGCCCCAAACCACAAGCACTCGCATCAACAGCTTTGTCCTTGCTACTGAGATCAAAAGCACATAGGTCCACATCGCTCCACACAAAAGTGCACCCTGTCCTCAAAAGAATCCTGAAGACTTTGGTCTTACCAGCAAAGCACTCAACAAATTTGGTGTAGTAATCTCTGAAACCCATGAACGACCGTAATTGATCCTTGTCATGGGGAATGGGAGCGTCGTTGGTCGCTTCTAATAGATCGACCTTGGACGGACACCCTGCCCAGAAAAAGTATGGCAAAGGTATTCTATTTTCTCCACTAGAAATTTGCACTTATCCTTCCTCAGTGTAAGACCCGCCTCCCTCAATCTGCCTAGGACCTCCCTCAATGTGTTATGAGCTCCTGATTAGACCCCCCAAACACAAGGATGTAATCTTGAAAATAATTTCACGTTGTCCAAACCCCTGAAAATCTTGGACATGGTCTGCTGAAAAACACTGGCCGCAGAGGACAACCCAAAGGGTAACTGTGTGAAGCGAAAAGTGCCCTCCATGGTAATGAAGGTCGATGGTTTTTCAACTCCTTGTGTAACGCAATCTGGTAATAAGCACATTTCAAATAAAATTTAGAAAAGTACTTATTAAACTTAAGCAATAACAGCAGTTCATTGATTTTGGGAAGAGAAAAGGTATCAGTAACCACATGTTTGTTTAAACTTCGAAGGTCCACATAGCACCTAAGTTTTCCTTCACTCTGCTTGGTAATAACCACCGGAGAGACCCATTTGGAGGCCTCAACCGCCTGAATGACTACTTCCTTGAGCATGTCGTCTAGCATTTTTTTGACCTCAACCCTCACAATTACCGGAACCCTTCTCAACTTGTGCTTGACAGGGATAGTGTCTTCCTCCAATACAATTCTATGTGTGTACCCCATCATTTCCCCAGATTTCCCACTAAAGACATCTTTCATTTCACCCAAAAACGTTTCTGTGATGACATCGGCCATGCACAAAACCTGACCAGGGGTGTGAGGATCGACGATGTGAAGGTCAAACTGGTGCCCCCAACCCAACATTGGTGGACCATCTTCTACTACATAGATCTTACCTACAACTGTCTTGATAGGAAATGAAAAGTAGCCTAATACATGGATTCTCCCTCCCTGGTACACCCTAGGATCAATGTCTTTTGGTAAGAGTGAAACCAGAGGCCATTCTTTCTTCCACATCCACTTCGGCACGATGTTATACAACAAACCACAGTCCACCACCAGTTCAAATTGTTTGCCCAGAATCTCAAAAGATGCTTTCGGACGTCGTTTTTTCTCAGTTTCTCCACTGCAAGGGAGAACCCTCAACACACAATCCTCATTGTCTCCATCCCCACCGAATTCCTCTTGAATCATTAGCATGGTAAGCGCTACCACACCTGGAACAACCCTTAGACTTCGCATACCTCTGTGCTTTGGGATTGAACTCGCTGATAACGCCTTTGGCGATTTCTTCTTTTTTCCCCCAACAGCTGCTACATCACCTTCAACGCCCTCCTTCTTGCTCATCTCTTTCATACAATGTTTGGATTCTTCTACGACCTTGGCAATGGAGATAGTATCCTTCAAGTGGGGTTCTTTGCAGCCAAAAGTCGTTCCTGTGATTTTTTTGCTATGGCATTGGACTATCGGCCGATCTCTAATAAGTTCATCAGTCATTTGCCCAAATTTGCACTTTATCGACAATTCTCGTAAACTAGAGACACATTCATCTAGAGATTCCACAGCTTTTTGTGGCCTGGTATAAAACTTGTACCGAGACCGGACGATGTTTTCCTCCTTGGCAAACCTTTTCTCCAGGTGTAGCTTGGCCTCCTCAAACACATCCTCCACAGGCTGATTGAACAAAAACAAAAATACTGCTTCAAACAAGGAAAAAAAGACCATGCAGGTGTAGGACAAAGAATAAACATAATGCTCTGTAAAATATGGGTAACCAGTAGGAGGTGAGCTGTTAGGTTCCTTGTTAATGCTGGGTGAAGCTCCTCTTCTCGTATGACAGGCTCCTTTCCTCTAATGCATCACATGGGCAACAAGAGGAGCTAATGTGTAGCAGTTCCCAATAAGTGAGCAGAGCGCTCCAGTGGAAACATTGTGGAGTTGAGCTTGCTTCAAATGGTGAGTGTGGGCTAAAATAAGAGTGTATAACTCCAAGTTGTCACAGAGAGGAACGCGCCTCCTCGAACTGACACGATAAGGACGGTAAGCACTGTTAATAAGAAAGTACCTTGTGAGACAGTTTGCTCCCCACTCTCTGGCATCAGTCATCTCTCCACTAGCTGACTTCCGACACCATCAGGATGTGTACAAGCAGAAAGTGCATCTACCATGTCACAGACGACCCGGGGAAAAGGGGTGGCAGGTAGTGTGTCAGCAGTCATGTGTTACACCAGGCTGAAGAGACAGAAAGCCAGAGCAGTGTATAGACACAGCGGGAAATCGGCACCATAGTTCCACTTAAAGCCGATTCCATTGAGGGCCACTGTTTGTCTTCAGGCCGTATGTCTTCAGATGGTTCACCTTGAGGCCTCACACAGTTACGGGTCGGCGACGCTATGAACTCACTGCAGTTCTCCTCATGTTTCCGTGCAGCTGACTCATGTTTCCGTGCAGCTGAGATGTCACCACATGTGGCTGCCGATCGTCGCCAAAAATGTGGTAGTGACAGCAAGACACGGTGAAGGTATAAGAAAGCTTTATTGGCACAAAGCGTGATTCCACCTTTGCCAGCCACGGAGTAACGGACTCTGGTGGAACCCCGCAACCATGACATTATAGAGCAGTAGAACACTGGTGGCAAACACAGCAAAGCACTGCACAATGCAAGTGCATCACTACAACAGACCTCAAGACATGGCTCTTCGGATGACCCCAGCACACTATGGAGCCAGAATCCCCACACACACCAGCGCCTTGAGACCATCACAGGCGAGTAGTTGCGCTTTACCAACATTGACTGATTGATCACGGACTAAAATCATGAACTCCTTGTTTTTCCAGCTGCTCCATGCCGGCCTCCCTTAAACTCGGCCAAGTCATCCCGCTAATCATAAAGCCAGACGCCGACCCCAATGACCTAAATAACTACAGACCAATAACTAACCACCCTGACTTTCCTAAAACTATTGAAAAATGTGTGCTATCACAACTTAACAACAACATAGAAAAATTCTGCCTGCATGACACCGTCCAATCTGGGTTCAGGAAAGGCTGTAGTAAAGAGACTGGAATCCTGAACATTATTGATGACCTACACAGATCTCTTAATGATGGCGAGGCCTGCCTCTTAGCAGCTTTGGATAAAGTTAACCACAATATTCTCCTTAACACCCTCTCACAGCATGAAGGCATCAAAGCCACTGCCCTTCAGTGGTTTACCTCATACCGTAACCATGATTGCACCTAATTAAATTAAACAATGCCACCTCACAAGCAGTTTTAGTCCCCAAGGATCAATTTAGTCCCATGCCTTGTTCAGCCTCTACCTGGAACGCCTCACAGTCATCTTGAACTGTACAGAATTGCGTGCCATCTATACGCAGACGACACCAAACTCTAAGTCAAAATATTGTCATCTATAGACATCCAGAACCTGAACAACACTCTCTCCAAGGTACAATCCTGGCTAATCAATAACCACTTAAAGCTCAACCCCAACACTACCTGAAATTCTTCTCTTCTAGCCAACAGGAAAGTCTCATTGTATCCATAACTGGCTGGACATCCTAGATGCATTAAATGTTAAACTCTCGATCTCCAGCTCTGTTAAGTCACTCGGGATTACACTTGACAAAAACTTGAGCATGAAAGACCATATTAATGCCTCAGCAAAAAGTGCCTTTTACACTCTGAAACACCTAAAAAACAAACCCTTCATCCCCCCTGAAAACCTATAGACTGTAGTGCAATCCTTAGTCCTCTTTAAGCTAGGAATACGGTAACACTACTATCATTGATTCTCCACAAAACCACCTTATGCCTATGAGCTCTACACTCAATGGAGTGGCTAAACTGCTCTCTGGGGAGAGACGTTATGATCACATCACTCTTACACTTAAACTCAACTGGCTACCAATTGAAGCAAGACGGTTCGCATAACCAAACAACTACAGAAAAACCTAGCATTTTTATGCATTGAAATGATTATCTAGTCCACCTTTTATTGTATATAACTACCCTATATGCCTACTCTTTTTTCTTGTGCATTCCTTGTAAAATGATGCCTGTTTAAACTTTGTAAAGCACTCTGATACCTATGGTCCAGTTTGTGCTATAAAAACCCAATAAATAAATAAATTAATTGTGGTGAAAATCTACAAAAGTCCAAAACTACAGAAAGAAAACAGGACCAGCATAGTAAGCCTGGCAGTACTTGAACTGCATAGACTGAAGCAGTGATATCAAACAGGGCAAACAGAGTTTTGATGGAAGCAAAAACTCTAGTACTCCACACTTCAAGCAATACAGAACTATGTCAACTTTGTGACTGTACAAGAAGCAATGGTAGAAGCTACTTAAATTTTAAGGCTGGGGTTAACGCCCTACTACCGACTGTAAAATATCCGGCAATAATTGCCAAATAACAAGCTCCGGTTCTTCAATTCTTCTATCCCCATTACCTGGAAGCATCTCGAGGTGTCAATTCTGGGGTTCTAGTACAATGGTCCCTCCAATGTGGAACTTACAACTGCAATCCGAAATCTGGGGGGGTCAACTTTAACATAGTCTTCTCGTTTGCACCATGAATAAACATCATGTTCTTGGGTGCCAACATCTAACTTGTGCTCCACCCTTCAAGAACTCTACGTTCATTTACGTTCATCTCGCAATGAATTTTCCAATGTCTAAAGAAAGAAGGTTGATCATTCAGGTTATGAATATGCACTCTGCCTATATATATCAGACATGTAGACCTGCTCAAGTCACGTTGTCAGTAACACAATAAGCAATGCAATGTGAACAGCCAACAAATATCCTTAAGCCTCTTCATTATCCATAATAAGATGTTGCTTACTTTCCATTTCCCCCTTTCCATGAACAAATAACCACTAATGCTACCAATACTTCAAAAACCTTATTAAAAGAGAAATATGTAAGCAGATACTACTAAACGCAAGCAGCTGCACCATTTGAAGAACAATCAATGGGGGGGGGGAGGGGGCAGGGGGAGACTTCCTTCCATCGGCATAGATGCCTTCGTCTTCCAATAGCTTAACTGATATGTTTAATGTGACTGGACTATTTTGTTTTTTTTATTGATAAAGTTTTATATAGCGCGTACTTGATCCTGAAGGATATCAAAGCGCTTTACAATTTGAGGCAACGGTAACAAGCAACAGAGCAACAGGTGGTTTTATATAAACTCTAAAAATAAAAACATCCTGTATTGATTGAGTTTCAGACAAAAAAAAGAATTCCATATCTATATGTCACTTCAAAGCATGGGGGAGGCAAGGTGACCTTACAGAATCTTTGATCTACGGCCTGAATTAATCCATCACAACAACCTCCACCAGTCAAATGTGTATTGCGTAACTTGAACAAGGAAGTTCTTGTCCAATATGAACTTTCCATTTAAATGCATGAGCTACCATACGCTAATTGGGATTCAATCATCCACTATAATTGTGTGATACATTATGCCACTGGATGAATATAGTGTAATCAGTGTTGCTCTATAATGTTGTCACAGTAAGTTGCCACAACATCAATGTTTCTAAACTGACTTCTTCGATAATAGCACAATGTCGATTTAGGTATGCTCCAGAGCATACCATTTCATTTTAATTAAAAAAGGTATAGTATGAGAGTTATTTAATTTACTTAGAGGTAAGCGTGGATTGATTTTATATCATTAAAATTAGAAAATAGTTAGAATAAATTAGGGTAATTAAATTAGATTTACATTTTTTAAAGATTACGGCTGGCATTAGGATTAAGATCAGCTTGTATACATAGTTTAAAACAATGAATTAAGATAATGGATAAGGCTGGTATCACAGGTTAGTTTTATTTATGCAGAGAAGTTGTGGTAAAGAGGTTTCTTGCCCTCCACATCCACTGCATCTGAAGTCCCGAGAGACATTCTTTAGTAGGAAATCAAAGCATGGCCTCAGCAGTCATTTGATTACTTAATAGCAATGTTCAAGAGATACTTTTTACTACTGTTTGGTGGGTACAGTTGGCTGCGATCCAAGGAAAGAAATGTGTTGCACTAGAGGGTCTGCCATTGAGGCACCCTACGTTTATACCCACCCTGTGGAGTGTTTGGTAGTTCGGTAGCAGCGGTGCAATTTTTTCATTGTGCAGTGACATAAGCTGATCTACATTGGGTCCATTGTTTATGTTTCTGGTTATTCAGGATGTCATCCAGCAACAAGAGAGTCTCCGCACACGTCCTGAGGTCAATGTGACATGAAACTGAATTTTGGGTTTATTTGTTACAGGGTACTTTTCATATACGGAGATTCACATGATTATGAAGCTGAGTGCATAGGGGTCAGACAAGACTTTGAGTACAGAAGAAAATGAAGAAAAAATGTCCATGTATCTAGTCTGGCCTGGATTGATTAGTCCTTGTGTTGACATTTCTTGTCACTTTAGAACTATGATTTATGAGAACATGGAACTTGCAAGTTCTTTTGGATTTATCACTTGGTTACCACCAGTTTTCGAACACCCATTGAGCATTGAGAAAAGGATGGCTATGTTTCCTCTAACATCCAAGACAACAGAGACTTGTTTTTTTAGTCAATGTTTTGGTTACCAGGTTATTGCCATAAGGTCAAACATTCTCACGTGTCTTTTGTTTCCAAATCCTGGAGATCCTCCTTCAGAATGGAGTGTGAGCGTTGAGATGTTTTTGGCATATGTGGAAGTTCTGAAGTAGGGGTAGTGTTGAAAAATGTCCATATTGAGGAATTGTTTAAGGGGAGAAGCGTTTATACAGGTCAATTTTCAGGCGTTTTAGATCACACCGTCATCTCTTTTAAAAAATGCTGTTAATTTGAATGTGTTCAATTACATAGTCTTACAACTGTTGTCTTGATAAGGGTGCACAATGAGCACTGTTATGTAGTATTATAAATGGTATTCCAGGATACAAAAGATGGGAGAAGGCACTGAAGACTATGTAGCAGCCTATGGGCCTGATTTATAGTTTGACGGACTACTCTACGTCAAATGTAGAGACGATGGCGAGCCTAGCGGTCATCTTGTACATTGAAAGTAACCGCCATTACAATCTACAAAACATTTGATGGAAAGCTGCCATCTGTTTTGCTACTCGCCTAACTATTCAAATTTGTTTGTTTTTCAGAAACAAGTTCCCAAAAATTAACAGGCATTGGCAATAGGTCAGGCTTATTTATGAATGAAACTGTCTCTCATGTCACTGATGGATTTGGGCCCTTAATTAGTCATCATATGTGTACTCTGTGTTCTCATTTGTGCACTCGTGCATCCATTCATCCACCCTTCTGACACAACTGTAATAAAGCACACGCAATCCCAACATATGTATGATGAACTAAAATACATACAAGTAGAAAAAAAGAAAACGTGCTACCCAGTAAACACGGTGGGGATATAAGCAATAACGAAAGAATACTTAACACCGGTTGTTCATTTTGTAAAGCAATTGCAAATGGCCATTGTTGTTTTAAAGTTCCAGCACTGCTGCTACATTTAGAACTAACATGTTGGTCATCTTGAAATGGTAAAACAAAGATACACTATGGGCAACACCATTCTCTGGCAGTTTCCTGGTTTAGAGGAAATTGCCATGTGGGATGCGGCGCACTGCAGATGTAATGAAGTGCAAGCAAGTAACTCATTAATACGGTCAAAAGAGCAGTGGTATCATATTAAGAAGCATTAAAATAAAAAGAGGAGAAGCAAAGAAATTAAAGGAGGAACTATACAAAAGGAGGAAAACAAAAATGTAAGTTTTTGATACTGAAGCACCCTTATTTTCAGGTGGGTGTACATGTGCGATCACAAAATGCCTTCATTTGCCATCATTTGCAGGGCAAGACAGCTAATGACTGATGTGGCCTAAATCATTACCTAATGCAGTATACTGTCATAGCTCTGAGCAGAGAGTAAATGACACTCAATAGACCAATGGCAGCACAGACGTGTACCAAAAGCTACCAATATGGTGTGGGTAGGTGCGTAAAATGTAATTAAGATTTGTCACACAGCGTCAAAGTTATAGGGAAAACAAAAACACTTTTCCTATGGAAACTAGGTCTTACCTACAACTACCAGTAGCACATTTATTTTTGTTATTTGTAATCTGCATGAATCACCCCAAGGGATATTTCGGCACAGCAGAAACAAAAACGCAGGCAGTGGCCTAGGATGCTAAAACAGTTTGGTTTTTAATCATTTCCTAAAAGTTACAGTGGGCAGTACATTCGCGTAAGTGTAAGGGAAGTTTGTTCCAAAGATAGGGGGATAGAAATGAAAATGCACAGCCTCCAGAGCGGGTTTTCTTAATTTGTGGTATAGTGAGTAGTAATTTGTGTGTGGATCTTAGAGACCTTCCTGGTCGATAGGGTATGAGTTTTTCCATCAAATAACTGGGTTCCCTGCCACTGAGGTCTTTGTGCAACAGGCAGCAGATTTGGAAAGTGATTCTGTTTCTCACCGGCAGCCAGAATGGTGCATGCGGTAAAGGAACCGCTGCAGATCTTGCCAGTAGATTATGAATTTGGCGAGTCGCTGAATTCTGAACCATCTTGAGTTTATCCAGGAATGATTAGCTGAACGAGGCCAGAAGAGCAAAGCCATAGTCCAGGTGACTAATCACCATCACTTGTACTTAGGTCTTGCGTACTGCAAGTGGGAGCATTGAAACTCTTCGTAGTAGCCTCATAACATGAAAGCAGGTGCCAGTGGTGGCCTTCATCTGGTGGTACATCGTTAAGTTTCTGGTCTAATAATATACATCTATATTACCATATGTTGCCAGTAGGTAGTTCTAGTTAGGGCATAGTTTCCACAGGAAAAAGCAGTTTTTGTTTTGCCTATAACTTTGGCGCCATTTGTCAAATCTTAACAAAATTATTAAAACTAATTTGCCAGTAACTTCAGCTGCTTTCACAAAGGTTTCGGGGTGATTCATCAAGTGGGATCCAAAAAAAAGGGGGCTTACTTTTTCCCATCCTGTTTCCATAGGGATTTTAAACACGGCAAAAGCCGAAACGCTGGATGGAATTACACCAAAAGTGGCCAAAAGGTAGATTTTGGTCCAGAAAGTTAGCTTTTTAGGTCTCGCCTGTCGATGCGCATGCGCATCGAGCAAGCGAGACTATAGGGGCTCATCCAGACTTTATCTAACTTGCAAGGAATCGTGGCGATTCCTTGCAGTGCCCGTGACTTTTAAGCTCAATGCGCATGTGCATTGAGCTTAAAAGCGCGTGCACATGCCCCCAGCCGCCTGCCTTGCCTACTCTCTCTCACAGCCTCCCCCAGCTCCGCCCCCTCACTACTTGATTGCACGGCCGCTAGGCCGTGCCTCCCCTACTCTCCTCCCCCCTCCTCCTCTCCTCCCCTGCCTGCCTGCCGCTAGGCCGTGCCTCCCCTACTCTCCTCCCCCCTCCTCCTCCTACTGCCGTGTCGCACCTCTCCCCTCTCCGCCCCCTCCCCTGCCAGCCGTGTTACGGTGAAAGGCTTGTATTCTCTCCCTGCTCGTCATTTCTAGCATGTTTCCGTCCCCACCGCCATATGTTCACCTCCTCTCCCCCCTCTCCATCCGCCCTTCTCATCTCTTTCTGGCCTCACCTCGCACCTTATTTTCTTCAGGACAGTCTGGATGCTTCACAGCTCCTCTGGCCTCCCTGCCCCCTCCCCCCATTTGCTCCCGAGCCGCATTTCTCCGCCCCCCCCTAATCACAGCAATGCCAAGAGCTTGTTGTTTACAGGAATCCTCTCTACAAACCAGCACATTCATTGCAGCCAAAGCAAGTATCTTTACTTTCCAGGAGGTTCGTAATGTTCATGTTTGTAATCGTACTCCTTGCTCTACTGAAAATACTTGACGGCAGAGAGCAAAACAAACTGGACTCCAGGAATTTTACAATTCCTAAAGCGGACTTCATTTACTTATTTATTTAATGCGCTTTTATATAGCGCAAACATTACCCGAAGGTGTCCTTCCCCTCCCTTGTTCCTCCCCTCCTTCCCGCGTGCACCATGCAGTCCTTCCGCGGCTCACTTCTTTCCCCACATTTCTACCTGGGCTGCTTCTAATCCTGTGACCACCCTCTCCACTTTGCTGTCTCTTACTCCACGTGGCCTGTCTCTTTTCACTTGTTCTCTGACTGCCTTTGTCCCAGTGCCTCCTGATGCACACCACCACACACGTCACTCTCTTGACCTCTCTGCGCAGTCTCTCGTGCTCCTTCACTCCTTCCGCTATGCCACTTCCCCTCACCATTCCATTGCACCTACTCCTCCCCCCCTCCTCCTCTCCTCGCCTGCCGCTAGGCCGTGCCTCCCCTACTCTCCTCCCCCCTCCTCCTCCTACTGCCGTGTCGCACCTCTCCCCTCTCCGCCCCCTCCCCTGCCAGCCGTGTTACGGTGAAAGGCTTGTATTCTCTCCCTGCTCGTCATTTCTAGCATGTTTCCGTCCCCACCGCCATATGTTCACCTCCTCTCCCCCCTCTCCATCCGCCCTTCTCATCTCTTTCTGGCCTCACCTCGCACCTTATTTTCTTCAGGACAGTCTGGATGCTTCACAGCTCCTCTGGCCTCCCTGCCCCCTCCCCCCATTTGCTCCCGAGCCGCATTTCTCCGCCCCCCCCTAATCACAGCAATGCCAAGAGCTTGTTGTTTACAGGAATCCTCTCTACAAACCAGCACATTTATTGCAGCCAAAGCAAGTATCTTTACTTTCCAGGAGGTTCGTAATGTTCATGTTTGTAATCGTACTCCTTGCTCTACTGAAAATACTTGACGGCAGAGAGCAAAACAAACTGGACTCCAGGAATTTTACAATTCCTAAAGCGGACTTCATTTACTTATTTATTTAATGCGCTTTTATATAGCGCAAACATTACCCGAAGGTGTCCTTCCCCTCCCTTGTTCCTCCCCTCCTTCCCGCGTGCACCATGCAGTCCTTCCGCGGCTCACTTCTTTCCCCACATTTCTACCTGGGCTGCTTCTAATCCTGTGACCACCCTCTCCACTTTGCTGTCTCTTACTCCACGTGGCCTGTCTCTTTTCACTTGTTCTCTGACTGCCTTTGTCCCAGTGCCTCCTGATGCACACCACCACACACGTCACTCTCTTGACCTCTCTGCGCAGTCTCTCGTGCTCCTTCACTCCTTCCGCTATGCCACTTCCCCTCACCATTCCATTGCACCTACTCCTCTACCCCCCCCCCCCCCGCCCCCAATCTCTGGCTACGCCTCACTTCTTCCACATCATTATTTCCCCAGCCCTCCCTTTGCTCCCTCTCACCATCTGTAAGCATCTTCAGGTGCATTCTTTGCATGCCCTGTCCTCACTCTCCTCGTGTACCCTCTAGAGCAGCACTCTCTTTTATAATGTTCTCTCATCCATTTTCTTCACATCACTTCTCTTTGCCTCCCATTTCTTACAATATTCCACCCTAGAGTCCTCACCCGTCACTCTTTCTTTCCTACCCTTCTTACGCATCCACATTTCATTCTTGTCTCTCTTCCCTCTGCTTCTCCTTTCTCTTCTCCCCTCCACTATTCCCTCAGAATCTTTTTCCCTCCTCCTTCCTATGCTCGCTCCCTCACCCTTCTCCCGCCCTCCATGCCCTTCACTTCTCCAGCCTCCTTCCCATCCTCTCATCCTTATCTCATTGTTTTCGTCCCCTCCGCCATCGTCTCTTCTGTATCTCGTTATCTTCTCCACTCTTGCCTCATTTTCTTTATTTTCTCTCCCTATGCTTATCCGTCCTCATCTCCTTCTGTTCTCCCCACCCCTCTTTCTCATCTTACGATGTTCTTTCCTCGCCTTGCAGCGTCCTACTTCCCCTCTTCCTGCGTAAACCCCTTCTCTTCCCCACATCTGTTTTATTCTCTCCCTGCTCGTCATTTCTAGCATGTTTCCGTTCCCACCGCCATATGTTCACCTCCTCTCTCCCCTCTCCATCCGCCCTTCTCATCTCTTTCTGGCCTCACCTCGACCTCGCACCTTATTTTCTTCAGGACAGTCTGGATGCTTCACAGCTCCTCTGGCCTCCCTGCCCCCTCCCCCCTGATCTCTTTCTTGCTCCTCTCCTCTCCAGCCTCCTTTTCCTCTATAGTCTCTTTCCACTCCCATCTCTTTTGAGTCTGTCTCTTCCACCTACATCCTCGCCCTTATCTCATCCACCCTCCTTTCACCACCTTCCATCCTTTTCTCCTGGTCCTTCTATCCAACTCTTTATCCTCTCACCCCCATCTCTTTCCTGCCCACTCCCCATGCTTCTCCATTTCTTCTATTTTTTGTGCCTTCTTCTCCTCTGATTGTACTCGTTTTTCGTGCCTTCTGCTCCTCTGAAGGCACTCATTTTCTTGCCTTCTGCTCCCCTGATTGCACTCGTTTTTTTCTTGCCTTCGGCTCCCCCACTCCATCCATCCATCCATCCATCCCCCCCACTCCATCCATCCATCCCCCCCATTTCATCCACCCCCCCACTCCATCCATCCCACTCCACCCATCCATCCCATTCCATCCATCCACCCCCCACTCCATCCATCATCCATCCATCCCCCCACTCCATCCATCCATCCCCCCACTCTATCCATCCATCCCCCCACTCTATCCATCCATCCATCCATCCCCCCACTCCATCCATCCATCCCCCCAATCCACTCTATCCATCCATCCCCCCACTCTATCCATCCATCCATCCATCCATCCCCCCACTCCATCCATCCATCCCCCCACTCCATCTATCCATCCCACTCCATCCATCCATCCCCCACTCCATCCATCCATCCACCCCCCCCACTCCATCCATCCATCCACCCCCCCACTCCATCCATCCATCCATCCCCCCACTCCAACCATCCATCATCCATCCCACTCCATCCATCCATCCATCCATCCATCCCACTCCATCCATCCATCCCACTCCACCCATCCATCCATCCCACTCTATCCATCCATCTATCCACCCCACTCCATCCATCCATCCATCCCCCCAATCCATCCATCCATCCATCCCCCCACTCCATCCATCCATCCCCCCACTCCATCCATCCATCTCACTCCATCCATCCATCCCCCCACTCCATCCATCCATCCATCCATCCCACCCCATCCATCCATCCACCCCACTCCATCCATCCATCCATCCATCCCACTCCATCCATCCATCCCCCCCACTCCATCCATCCATCTCACTCCATCCATCCATCCATCCCCCCACTCCATCCATCCATCCATCCATCCCCCCACTCCATCCATCCATACCCCCACTCCATCCATCCATCCATCCCCCCACTCCATCCATCCATCCCCCGACTCCATCCATCCCTCCCCGCCCCACACTCCATCCCTCCCCCGCCCCACACTCCATCCCTCCCCCGCCCCACACCCCATCCCTCCTCCGCCCCACACTCCATCCCTCCCCCGCCCCACACTCCATCCCTCCCCCGCCCCACACTCCATCCCTCCCCTGCCCCACACTCCTTCCCTCCCCCGCCCCACACTGCATCCCTCGCCCACACTCCATCCCTCACCCACTATGCGCTACCACAGCATCACTGAACGCCACAGCATCACTCGTCGCCGCCACAACATCATTCAGAGCCACCACAGCATCAATCTGTGCAACCATTCAACAACAACTGATTCAAATATGTTCTCTCAATGTTTCAAACTTTATTACAAATGTCACAAAAAAATGTTAATATTTCACTTCTGTTCTTGTATTTTCATCACAATAAAATACACTAAACATAATCTTCCAAAAAGTTATTTGCAAAAGTTTAAGCTATTGCAATTAGAAATGACAATAACTTTTATTTAAGTATTAAATATTGGAAAAAATACAACCCATTGTTATTTTTAATATTAATACATCTAAGTCATGTAAATACAACACATATTGCATTACAAATGCTATAGGTGTCACGTTTGCAAAAGTTAACACTATTGGCATTGTAAATGACAAAGTTATTAATTTCGTTATTTTAAAAACAAAAACATAAATAAAAAATTTGTCATTTACAATACTAATACCCCTAACTTTACTAATGCGAGCCCTATTGCATTGCAAACGTATTATTTATAACATTTTTAAAAGATTGTGATTTGTCAGATCAATACATGTAAGACAGGGGAAAACTAAACATGTACCTTTACTAATGCCATAGATGTAACATTTGCTAAATGTATAGCTATTGGCATTTCAAATAACAAAATTAATACTTTTATAATTTGTAAAACATAAACAAAAATTAAAAAATATTTACATTTACCACACCAAAATCTTAAACTTTTCTATTGCGAGACCTATTGCATTTTCAATGCTTGTTGTTATTTGGTGTAAAACCGCTGAGTAGTTTGAGATATTAAAGGATAATACATTTGTGTATATGAGAGGAGCCTAAGCACAGATCTCAAGGTGAGATCGGATTGGCTGTCAGCACTTCAACAAGGAAGTGCTGCCAGCCATCTTGGGCCCAATATACATGATACACCCCACTGAAATGCCTTGTAGTGAATGGCAGGTTTTGAGGTTCACAAAAAAGGAGAATGTATAAACAGTGATAACAGATTTTAGTTACAACATTTGTTGATGGTACCATACTAATTTTAGGAATTGTGGTGTGTTCCAAAGTGATTTGACCCTGTGAAAAAGCCTTCAACTGGGATTTCATGAATCATGTTCGAGAGAAAACTCTTTTCTCATGAATTTCCCTTAAAGGGTATGGAAGGTGCTCCAGAAGTTAAAATGACAGTATATTTTCTGTAAATTGACAATATCTTTCTCGGCCACACGAGAATGAATTTAATGTCAGGACCGGAGGCGAGGCTTATGCATTACTTTCTTCACTCTTCATTAAGCAGCAAGTGCAAAGATCAAGTAAAAAAAAAGTTTTAAACTGCCAACACTACATATCCCATGAACCAAAGGAGGAAGCGTCCATGACAACCATTAACCAATCAATCATAGTACAGTCTGAATATCAGGGGTGGGGGAATCATATCGCCCGATGCCCGAAACATGTTGATTTTTATGATGGCCAAGAAGATTTAATATATATTTTGTTCGACGGACAAGTAGACATTAAATCACTAAAAATATGCAAGCTGCGTGCACTCTCGGGTACTAGAATGCTGACAGAAAGCCTAAAAACTTTGGAGGCTTCTGATTGGCTAAAAGCCCCATGACTGGGCTCTAGCCAGTGATTGGCTGGGAGTCTTGAGACCAGCAAAACATCAATGTTTCATTAGTGGGAAAAGCAACACAGGTGCAGCCCACCCACTCTCCTAACCAAGCTGCCGAACATGCAAAGAGTGGGGCGAAGCAGGAAACGCTTTCTCTGCTGCCGGGTCCAAGCGCCGTGGGACGGGGCATCCATGTGGTCTCTCTGTTGCCAGTTGTAGAGTGGCTCGATTTCCCCCGTCTCGCAGTGTTGGTTTCGACCTCACGCAAACGTTCGTCTTTCTGGAATTGTGAGTGGCAGGCATCTCGTTCAGCTGAGTCGAACCGCTGAAAAATCTCATTAATTGTCTGCAGAAAACTGCACCATTTACTAAGAAATGTACGGAAACTGTGATTCTGCATGCTACGGGCCGGGATCAATGACCATGGGGTCAGGGTCAAAAGTATGGCATTTTAAGGTAATTTACAGCAAGAGCATGAATTGCGATTCTCATATTTACATGACTAGAGAATCTGGATTTCATTAAAGACTCGGAGGCTGACATTATGCATAGAACTTTTAATGCAGATCCCAGTTCCAAATAGAACAAAGGCAACAGCTAAAAGCCATGAGCCAACAACACACAGCCTCTTTTAAATGAGGACAAAGAAGATAAAGTTCAAAGTTCAAATGTTGAAGCAGAGAAGAATCAAACTTCGGAACAAGGAGACCGCATAACTTGAAACTTGACTGGAGAAGGTCGAAGTCAGGCAGGAAGTAGGTTTGAAAAAGGCGCAGTCCAGATTAGGTGTTATCTGAAAAGATAAAGTAATTAGACTAAAGAATCTCAAGAGACATAACAAGAGAAAGATCAAATTCAAAGGTCATGAAACAAAGTAAACATTATATTGCAACAAGTTATACAATGTAGCAATCATAAATGGAAAGCCTCCAGAGGAGGGAGGGAGGGATAATGTCAGCCTCCGAGTCTTTAATGAAATCCAGATTCTCTAGTCATGTAAATATGAGAATCGCAATTTCATTACCAGACCGGAGGCTACATTATGCATGTTGGAAGCTTCCTAAAACAGCATCAGACATATGTTGGATGGGTTTACAATAATGACGAGCGAAGGTACCTGCATTGGACCAATCAGCAGCTTTCAAAATATCATCCTACTTACCTCCAGACCAAAGTGATTTGCTAGCCATAGCACCTCTTAGGGAATGAGCCTGAAATATGGATAAATCAACTCCGGCTAACTTCATAACCATTTTAATCCATCTAGCAATAGAAGGAGAACTAATACCTTTATGAGGTTTGATAAAAGAAATAAGCAATTGATTAACACCAACTGGACGGAGTTCAGACATTCTGAGGTCATATTCTTTCATGCATTGAACAACACAGAGTTTAGGATGTAGATCGAATCGTGGGTAAAAGATGGAGTCAGACATGGTTTTAGTACGACTATGAATATCAAATTTAACACCAAAAACATTATAGGAACGATAGGAAATATCCAAAGAACGGATATCAGAGGATCTTCTGCAAGAAACCAGGCATAAGAGTGTAGCCAGTTTAATAGAAAGATACTTCCGGTTGAGGAGAGAATTAGAAGGCCAATTACTAAAGAGACGAAGAATCAAATTAACGTCCCAAAGTACATCATACTTGGGTCTAGGGGGTCTTTTGAGGCGAATACTCTTCATGACCCTACAAATGATAACATTTGTTCCAATGGTTTTGCCATTAACGAGGGAATGTCCCGCAGAGATTGCTGACCTAAAGCAATTAATGGATCTATAACTAAGTCCCCTTTCAAATTGTTCGACTAGAAAATTGGTTACGTCAACAATAGGAGCCTCCAAGGGATCCAGGTCCCTTTCCAAGCACCAACAAACCCAAAGTTTCCAGATTCTATTGTATCTGTAATGTGTGCCTGGTGCCCAAGACTCCCTGAGGAGAACTGAAGCCGTGTCCGAAAGTCCTGAGATCTCGTTAGATCTCCTGACACCTTCCAAGCAAGAAGGGACAAAGTCTGATTGAGAATAAGGGGATGAATTCGACCGTCTGAATCTGTGAGAAGATCTTCCAGAGGCGGGATTAAAAAAGGAATGCTGCAAGTTAGTTCCAGAGCAGTGGGAAACCAAGCTTGGGAGGGCCAGAAGGGAGTTATCAAGGTGAGGAGACATTGTTCCTGTCTCACCTTCTGGAGGACTCTCTGAATCATCGCAAAGGGGGGAAAGGCATATCCCTGGACATCCCTCCAAGGCTGGAGAAAGGAGTTGAATGCTCGAGCACCCGGGTCGGGCATCCAGCTGAAATAATCTGGAAGTTGGGAGGTGAGTCTGCTTGCAAAGAGATCCACCTCTAGAGGGCCCCAAATGTGATTTAGGGTCCAGAAGACGTGAGGGTTCAGCTTCCAATCGCTGAAATCCACAAGGAACCTGGAGTTCCAATCCGCGGATGAGTTGGCAGAGCCCGGAAGGTATTCTGCTCTTAGAGCGATCTTGTGCTCCAGGCAAAACATCCAAAGTTTTTTTGCTAGATCCGAGAGATCCGCCGACCTCGTACCTCCTAGGCGATTGATATAAGCCACTGCCGACATGTTGTCCATTTTCAAAAGGACAGACCTTCCTTGAAGCGAATCTTTGAAGCTCATAAGAGCATAAAGTCCGGCCGTCAGCTCCAGATAGTTTATGTGGTGGAGAGATTCGTCCTGAGACCAAAGTCCTCCAGTGTTTACATCCGAGAGGCAAGCACCCCAACCATGAAGGCTGGCGTCTGATTCCAGAACAAATTCCGGGGAAGAGCCAAAAATGGCCTTGCCGTTCCAAGCCTCCAGATTGTTTAGCCACCAAATCAATTCTGAACGAGAGTCTGAGTCCAGAGAAATCTGATCTCCGTACCAGAGTCCTGACCTCAGGGCTCTCGCTTTGACTCTCTGAAGAGCCCGATAATTGAGTGGTCCTGGAAATATCGCTTGAATTGAAGATGAGAGGAGACCTAGTAACCTGGCTAAGTCCCTGAGGGAGAGAGACTGTTTGCTCAGAGCATGTTTTATTTGCTTCTTTATTTTCGCGATTTTCTTTGAAGGCAGGAGGAGGAGACAACGGGTGGTATCGACCGTGAAGCCTAGGAATTCCAAGGATTTTGAAGGAGTCAAGTGAGACTTTTCCTTGTTTATGATGAAACCTAGACTTTCTATGAGGTTCATCGCAAAATCCAGGTCTCGAATTAAGTGTGACCTTTCTTGTGCCATAATTAGAATATCGTCTAGGTAGATAATTAGACGAACACCCCTTGATCTTAGGTGGGAAACAACGGCTCTCATCACTTTTGTGAAGCACCATGGTGCGGAAGAGAGACCAAATGGAAGAGCTTGAAATTGGTACAGTCGCCCCTTCCAAAGAAATTGGAGAAAGCGTTGATGGACTTTGGCCATGGGGATAGTAAAATAGGCGTCCTTGAGGTCGAGTTTGGTTAACCAGTCCCCTTCTAGGAGCAGATCCCTTAGGAGGTGGATACCCTCCATCTTGAAATGTTGGTAGGAAATGAATCTGTTTACTTGGCGGAGGTTTATAACTGGCCTCCAACCCTTGTCTTTCTTTTCGACCAGGAAAAGGTTGCTCACAAAACCTAAGAGATCCATGGGGACCTCCAAGATTGCACCTTTCTGAATCATTGAAGAGATTTCCTCTTCTATTATGTCTTGTTGTACCTGCGACATTGGAATACATTTTGGGAGAGAAAGCTGAATAGGTTCTTGATCGAAATCTATCGTAAAACCCCTTACAGTGCTTAGAACCCAAGGATCCTGAGTGATGGATTCCC
Organism: Lissotriton helveticus; assembly: GCF_964261635.1. Classification (NCBI taxonomy): domain Eukaryota; kingdom Metazoa; phylum Chordata; class Amphibia; order Caudata; family Salamandridae; genus Lissotriton; species Lissotriton helveticus. Next base: position 126,261,904 of record NC_136061.1, read on the forward strand.
AATTTTTTACGAAATACTTCAGTCTTCCGCCCACCTTTGAAGGGAAAGAAAGGGAAGGTAGAGGGGAAGCACTCACCTGAGGAGTTGGTTTGGGTGTTAGACCCACGTGCCCTGAATCCTCTGCCACGTTGTCCTCTGCCTCTTTGCGGGTAGAATTGCGGACTAGAGTATTGATACTGTTGGTATTGTTGGTATTGAGGGTAGCCTCTGCCACCTCCACGAGATCTGAAATTGGGCCTCTGAGAGAAACGGCCGGAAGGTTGGCCGCGTCTTCCGGCCCTTCCAAAAAGGTTATTTCCAGTATTAAAAACCTTGCGCATGTTCTGTTGCGCTCTGTCTAAGGCAGTGAATGTAGAAACATACTTGCCGAGGGATTTAATTAAATCTTCGCCAAAGAGAAGTCCTTTTTGGTTATTAGAGGGCTCTTTATCGGCGAGATCGGCAAGTTTAGGGTTAATACGAGTGAGAACCACTCTACGCCTCTCAGCATTAATGCTTGTATTAGCATTTCCCAAAAGAATAATAGCTCTTTGGCTCCATCCTCTAATGAGCTCGGTATCAAGATGGGTTCCTTCTAGATGGGCCTCCTCTGCGGAGTCGAGGATTCTTGTGAGAGGGCCAAGGACGTCAAGGAGACAATCTTGACAAGTTTTGAAGGATTTTTCGAAACCCTTCCTTGGATCACGTCCCAATTTAAAAAGGAATTTGATCAAGTCAGGATCAAGATTTGGGGTGTAACAGGTCTTATCCCCAAGCGAGGGTCTGGAGCATTCTGCTCTCAAGATGTTACGAGTTTCCCTCTCCAAGGGATATCTAATCCATTTTTTAACAAACTTGGAAACGTGTTCTTGAGGGTACCATTCAGAGCTTCGAGGATGTCTTAGGTTTTGAGGAGAAAGCATCTCCTCACCCAAGGGGTTACATATGACATCCTTACTGGAAGGGTCCGTATTGTCTAGGCCATCTCCAAAATCGTGGTCTTGGTCGTTAAGGTCGAATATATATTCGTCTAGAAACTCAGAGTTAGAATCATCTGAGGCATTATCATCGTCGTGGTGAGCATTTTTAAAATGTGTGTCGCTTCGGGCACCAATATTCTTTGTGCCGCCAAGGGCACCCAAACTAGTTGAGGTGCGAAGACCTCCCTCGTTCCTTGAGGTACTAGGACCTCTAAATGTAGATGAGGTGCCAAGACCTCCCATGCTCAGGTCAATATTATTACTCTTTTTTAGTCTTTTGCCAGAGAAAGGATTATTTTGTTTTTGAATAGAGCGTTTAGAATTCATTAGTGCAGGGTGAGCCTTTTTAAGAGATGATCTCCCTTCGAATAAATCAGTGGTGATATCCTGACAAGGGGCAGAGGCCTCTTCAGAGCCAGAGCTAGACATAGAGTAATAGATTATACCCACGAAGTAGGAGAAAAAACGGGGTGAAAACCACTCGAAATGCTGAGATAGCGTTTTAAAAGGCTAGAGTATTGAGGATTATAAGCCAAGTTGTTGAGGCGAGTAAACTGTCGTTTGCCGGTAAATACGAGCGCTGTCAGGCAAGGGGGGTTGCCATAGAGACGCGCTAAGGCATGTGGACGCGTGCGGAATAGAGGAAATGCTCCTAGCAACCAGACGACGCGACGTCGCTGTTGCTAAGGGTCATTCCTCGAAAGCGCCACAGACGGGCGTTGCTGAGCGCGAGGGAAAGCCGAGCAGTAAGTAAACAAGAAAGAAGGTATTTACTCAGTAAATAGCGACGTGTACCGTCGGAGAAGCCAAAGTTAAAGAGTGAATGAAGAAGAACACTTATTACTATGAAAACGATGTGTATCGCCAGAGAGACTTGCGAAGCGCAATTTACATAAAGCAGACAGGACGTCAAACAGCGAACGATCGTGTGTGTGTGGGGGGGGGGGGTTAAGATGAGGGAAATTTCCATATATTGGAAATCGGTATTGGAAGGGGTGTGGGATTAAGGGGGAAGGAAAGCACCACACCATACAAGCAGACTCATGCTAAAGTCAAAACCCCCAAAATACTTATAATCATTAAATAAAACTCTAAATAATGATCTAAACAATCAATAGAGTATAAAATATAGGAGAGTATAAGGTAGGACTTATCTGCTTGGGAGCCGCATTTAAAAGAGGCTGTGTGTTGTTGGCTCATGGCTTTTAGCTGTTGCCTTTGTTCTATTTGGAACTGGGATCTGCATTAAAAGTTCTATGCATAATGTAGCCTCCGGTCTTGTAATGAAATTTATCACACATAACCACATTATGTTATTTAGTGCTGGACAGCTATTTTCCCTTTGCTGAAAGGTCGCACTCCAGTGACAGTGATCGATCGATTCTATAGTCACGGGAGCCCATCAGAGTAGAGCAGTTACTCTGGGTTGTGAGATGTTAATCTAGTTCAAAGTCTTCTTTCCTATTGGCAGGATAACCAGTACCTTTCCAGGATGGAAATTGCAGCAAAACTAGCCAAACTACTCTGCCTTATCTCTTGTTAAAGAGTTTCGAATATCAGAGCCTTTGACATAACGGCAAGGGTTTTCACTATGTCAAGAAGGACCAAAACTAATACAATGTCAGTAACTTACCCAGCTTTACACGGCTCTTCTAAATTTTGTGTAGTGAGATGCCTTAAGGCATATGAGGAGATGACAGCAGAGGTGAGGCCACCAGGTGAGAAACAATTATTGATTGCCAACAAGAAACCGTTCAGGGTGGTTTCCTCCCCATCCATGGCCAGGTGGGTAAGATGGATTATGGCGGAGGCCGGGACTGATATGCATCTTTTTGGAGCCCATTTGGCCAGAAGGGTCATGGCTTTCAATGCACTACAGGTAGGTGGCAGACTAGAAGACATAATGAATGCGGCAGATTGGTCCTCAGGGTCCACCTTCAAAATATTTTTCTTCAAACATGCATAATCTATGCCCTTTGGTGCTGACATAGAATGAAACATTTCCTAGTTGACATGAAGCAAAGTTTAAATTCTATTAAGGACGCGGAGGTGAGGTTTATCCCACCCTCAGCGTATTTACGATCTGCTTTCCCAACCCTGATGGATTACAGGGAGCATGTCTGAATCGTGTTATGGCTTGAAGTATCATATCATCGGTGTATAAAAGGAGGTGTAACATACAAATGTTAATGTTCTTTATTAATGTACAATGATTTGCAATTCAGATTCATCTTTATTGGGATACAAAAGTATCCATAATAGTCCATCCACAGTAAAAACATAAAATATACACGTGTTTTTTAAATAAATGCAAGAATAAAACTTCACAACATATTAACCATACGTAGGGCAGAACTACAAGATTATATATTCAAATTTAGTCAGTATTCATCGAAAAGCGGGCTCGGACAACAGTTCCCAGGAAAGCACCAGTATATACAATTGACTTCTCATTAAATTGAGTCACCATATTAAATGCTGCCCCACAATCAGTGATATTACGCCTCTTGATTAAAGGAAGCAAGATACGTTATGTGTACACAGAGTAAAAACCACAAATAAATAAAAATTGCAATATGGATTGACCTGATCTCCCATTGCACGGGCAGTCGAGAGAGTCAAGATTTGCTTGAAAACCCAAGAGTAAACATAACAAATATTTGATAGGGCCAGCCTAATGCAGAACAATAAGCTGCTTTCCCAATGGCCAAAAGTTTAATCAGATTTCCTGCGATTAAGGGGTCTACTCTGATGCTCCAATAAACAGCCACACTGGACTTACTAAGCTCTGAGGCTAATCTTCCATCCCAAAAAAATGTATACAGGGCTAACTGCAGCTGCTTTTTACTGACAGCATGGCTACCCTCAGTGTTTCTAAACAAATGCTGCTAGCCAACATTACGCAAACAAGTTTCCACCACTACTAGCCAAGGAATGTTCATGCCTCTGTTGCAGCTGAGGCAATCTCTAATATCTCTGTAAGACTTGCCTCTGTATTTTTCCATACTGCTAACCATAGCAAAGGACGACAGGCATTAATATAATCTTCAATAAAAGGTCAATTCAATTCACTATGGCAAATGGAGGTGGAAACAGAGGCCACTAGAATTCCAAGGCAAAATCTTTTTTCTTCTGCCTGGATGGTATTACTTTTAGTAAAGCCCCACACCACAGCCCCATATGGGGCCATCGGGAGACACTGCGGTTTGACGATCTGCAGAAGTGGCAAGAGAGCTCCTCCCCTCCTAGATTACGGTAGGCTAAACAATGAGCCAATCGCCCTGCAAAATGTATTCCTACAGTGAGCAATATGCGCCATCCAGGATCAGCTTGGAGTAAAAACTAGACCCAAATAAGAAAAAGTGCTTGTGCATTTTAAGCACAGCATGAGCGGAAAAATGATACTTTCTTGGGCCACAGGCCATAATATCAGATTTAGTTTAGTTAGTGCGTAAATATAATGTGGCCATAAAATCCACAAATCCTAGGACTAAATAAAAGATGCAGAGCCCTTGATGTATGAACCAACACCACGGCATCGTCTGCATAGAACAAAGATGGCAAGGGAAAGCCTTTAACTTTAGGAACATCAGGGGTGATAGTAAGATAAAAAAGGGTATAAATTGTTAATATATAAAATAAATAAAAGTGGGGCTAATACACATCCTTGTCTCATTCCCCGAAAAATAACTACATCTTTGGACATCTCCCCCTGAATGTGTAATCTAATTCTGGCCTTCATATCTAGTGCAAATAGGCCAAAAACTGCACCAGTGCTTCAACCTTCCCACATGCTAAATGTTTGACAACAGCGTTAAGCGTTTAACGCAATCGACAGTGGAGGTCAAATATATAAAAGCTAAATAGGAGCTGAAGTTTCTGGGTTACGGTGCTTTTCCCAATAAACAAGTTAAGATTAAGGCACTGCTCGACTATGTCAACCTTGGACCTAATACCATACTCGCAAGGATATAGGATGGACTTCTCCTCTTCCCAATCCTTTATCCAGTTATAAAGGACCCTTGCTATGATTTTTAATGCGGTGGCTATTAAGGAAATAGGTCTATAAAACTAGCTTGCGAACGGTTGCCCCTTTAAAAATTGGTATCGAGAAGGGTATACCCAACATCACTGGGACCTGGTCTCGATCCCATTACATGGTATACTACGGAGTAACAGCGGCCTACAGATTTAACCGATTGAAGTAACCAGGGATCTGTTCTAAAAACTAATGATGGTTTTCTGACCACGGATTATCCCAACAGTACAGCTAATTACCACTGCCAGGGACCAGATGTATGGGATTCATCTCATCATTTGAGTGTTCCTCACTCTCTCCCACTTATATTCTCTTGGAGCCTTTGAGCACACTTGGCCTGACAATATTTGTTCTTGTGAGGCCTCTCCTTATCCAACTACGGTGCCCCGTCCTTTTCACTTTCACTTCAGTCCTGTGGAAGACCCCGATAGTAAGGCTTAGAAGAACCTACACATATCCAGGGGTCGAAACGTCGAAAAGTCATTAATACCAGTATCTTCAACAGTACTTGCCTTACTGTGATTATTTGTCTTACATGGCTATGTAATTCATTGTAACCATTTGTTATATATTATGTCATGAGTGTGTTGCATTGAATAATAAGCCTAACAATTTGATTGTGAAAAGTCATTAATGCCAGTATCTTCAACAGTACTTGCCTTACTGTGATTATTTGTCTTACATGGCTATGTAATTCATTGTAACCATTTGTTATATATTATGTCATGAGTGTGTTGCATTGAATAATAAGCCTAACAATTTGATTGTGAAATTCACTACTATTTAATTTCACGTACCTCACTTGAGTCACCATCCTTTCCCTTCCACTTATCCATTTGGGCACTCCAATGATGGATTTTTAAATGTTTTTATTTAAATGTCTTTTTCCAAAATTGTAACGTGTTCAGTGTGATTAAAAACTAAACACCAGTATAGTTATCTTTTGATTTTCTGTTTTATATACAACTGTATGTTTTTTACTTACACTTTTTTGATGTAACAATACTGGGACCACCATATTCTATACTCCTTTAAAAATTGGAACAATATTAAAAGGTTGACCATGTGCTTGGTAAAGGAGAATAGGCCAGATTGTTAAAAACATTCTATAATAATAGGTCCCAGAAGTTGGGGTTGTACGTAATAAGGTCAATTGGTACCCCTCCCGGGGTACCCCATCACAGGCAATTTATGTGGCATGAGTTTATGGTACCGTGTATTTTAGGATACGTCTTTCTTGCTTTTGAGGTGTCTTGCTCATGAATGTAATAGTACATGCTTTTTATTTGAACAATGGGAGGACTGTAATAAGGTCACCGGTTTTGTAACTGTAACAGCTCAACAATTTACCACAAGCTGGAATATTTGGCCAATTATCAGCTGATGCTTAATGAAGTGTGCTCTATCTGTAGATTCTGTTACCAAGACGGATTAAAGCTGCATGAATTTAACTTTCTAAAGCGAAGAAGAGGAAGGACTTTGTGGACCATGGATTTATATGGATATGCAGACTGTAGTGTTTGCAGTTTTTTTTTTTAATACTTGATCTTTGAACTTGCTGTTTAATAAAGAGTGAAGAAATTAATGCATAATCCTCGCCTCACGTCCTTAATAGAAATGAAACTTTCCTTCATGTGAACTAGAAAGATTTTCAGCCTGACATTCTCAGTAAAAACATGTACTTCCAACAGGAGTAGCCTGTCAGTTGCTTCCCTTGTATTCTACTGCAGCCTTCTAGAGTGCTCTAAAGAACAACTAGAGCGCTAACAGTCTTCCTTATGACAATGGTATGGCACGCCTGAAGTCATCTTGATTGAATCAAATTGGTAAACCTTAAAACATTTAATTTAGAAAGGAACACAATGAGGGGGTACATTTTGTCATAGAAATTATGGTTGGTGCTGCAGAAAGAAAATTAGGAAGCGTTTTATGGGAGCTATCAAATATATTCCTTCTCTATTTCATTAAAACATTCTGACATGCAGACTGAAACATACATGTTCATCAACAGCAAGAGACTGCCAGTTAACTCACTAGTGATCAGCAGCTTCACTACAGTGTTCTCATGAGCAACTAGAGTGCTGACAATCTGATTTATGCCAAATGTGTGGCACATCTGAACACCATCTATATGGAATTTAAGTGGAAAACTGAAGGCATTTTCTATTGAGGATACTGCAGTAAATGAGGAAATGAGCTTCGTAATAAATAAGTCTTCCAAAATGGCCACCAGAGAAAAAAAGAGCCCAGATTTAGAACAAATATCACCCAAAATAGCCCAATGACTGAAGTGTTCAAAACACTTTTCCATAGCACAGACTTGACCAGAATGTATTGGAGTGCTTTACATGACCATCAGTTACATTACACAAGGACACATTCATTTAGGTTTTAAGTATGGGGAGATTAAGTGATTTGCCCAGAATCACAGGATGTCCAGCTGATCCTGAAACTCGAACCTGGTTTCCCAGTTGCCAATTCTGCAGCTCTGGCCGTAATGCGACATCCTCTCTTCTAAGTGTAACATATAATCAAGTGATCAACTGGATAAAAAAAACATACACGAAAGCAAATAATTTAAAGTGCTTTGTCGCTATTTAGGAACTCAGAAAATATGTCTTCATTTTAGTTTTTTTAGAGCATTAATCATAATTTCTATTGGAATAACACCCTCCCACTTTTAGAATTGCTAAAGGAAATGCTTGGGGTAATACAGTTTTGATTACATTAAGTTGACGTCAAGCTGGACAACCTTTAGTGATAAATATAGAATGTTATCAATATAGTTGTTCATTAGATGGTAGAGAGGTAGAGGTCAGGGGCATGGACATGGGTGATTGAGGGCAGGGAGGAGGGTGCAGAGACAAGCAGGAGGGGCAGTGGCAGCTCAACAGACCTTGGGGGGGCAGAGAAAAGATGAGTAGGGGCAACAAGCCAACCATGCAGGGTAGGTAAGAAAGGCTGCAGCAATATAGCAGAGCAGTGAGGGCAGAAGGAAGAGACAGTGGCAGTACAACCACACATTCCAAAAGTCCTGATTTAGACGAGACTCCTGAGGTTTTTAAGCCAAAAGGGTCTATATTTTATCTGCCTCCTGGAAAATCTCCTCTTTTTCAATATAAGTAATTGGGGAAAATTTGTTTTTTTCCCCAAACTCTCCCTCTAACCAAGTTCAAAATGTTGGCAAGTATGGTACATTGGATCAAGGAGGGCAGGAGGAAAGGTATAGGGACATAGACTCTGATAACAGAGGGCATGAGGGAGAGAGCAGAGGCATCAACCTGACCTTGCAGAGCAGGTGTCAGGGGTTGCAGCAGCACATTACTCTGCAAAGGGCAAGCAGGATGGTAGTGCAGCACAGCGGACCATCGAATGTAATAGGGGGGGTAAAGATCCATGCACATGGGCAACAAAGGGGAAGAGGCAAGGGCAGCATGCTGACTATTCCAGGCTGATGAAGGCTGATAGCCAGAAACCGGTCCTTGGATGCTTGATTCCGGTCTGGGAAAGACATGGCTTGGTAGTTCGGACTGAACTGTTCCCATGAGGCACAGGGTCAGAGCTGATTTGCATATAGCCAGTGTCTAACCCAGGGTGGTGTGGAGTGCAAAAAAACGATGGATTTAGGTCCAGATCCTTGTACTGGGGTGAATGTATGACATTGTTCTAAATTCTGTCCATCAACTGTGTTTTTTGCAATTTTCATCCCGAGTGGGCTGGGTATGCTCAGACGTGAGTCCCAGGCTCTCCACACCACTGGAGTCAAGCTATCCAGGCTGATGAAGGCTGATAGCCAGAAACCGGTCCTTGGATGCTTGATTCCGGTCTGGGAAAGACATGGCTTGGTAGTTCGGACTGGACTGTTCCCATGAGGCACAGGGTCAGAGCTGATTTGCATATAGCCAGTGTCTAACCCAGGGTGGTGTGGAGTGCAAAAAAACGATGGATTTAGGCCCAGATCCTTGTACTGGGGTGAATGTATGACATTGTTTTACATTCTGTCCATCAACTGTGTTTTTTGCAATTTTCATCCCGAGTGGGCTGGGTATGCTCAGACGTGAGTCCCAGGCTCTCCACACCACTGGAGTCAAGCTATCCAGGCTGATGAAGGCTGATAGCCAGAAACCGGTCCTTGGATGCTTGATTCCGGTCTGGGAAAGACATGGCTTGGTAGTTCGGACTGGACTGTTCCCATGAGGCACAGGGTCAGAGCTGATTTGCATATAGCCAGTGTCTAACCCAGGGTGGTGTGGAGTGCAAAAAAACGATGGATTTAGGCCCAGATCCTTGTACTGGGGTGAATGTATGACATTGTTCTACATTCTGTCCATCAACTGTGTTTTTTGCGACTATACCAGACAGACAGGAGGGAAAGTTGCAACATGATGGCCCATGAAGGGAAGGAGGGAGGGGGCAGAGGCAGGGGCATGACAATGGATCAGACAATACAGGAGGGAGTGGACAGGGGCCTGCACATGGAAAACAGAGGGCGCAGGGCAGAAGCAGCAAGCTGACCATGGAGGGTAGGCAAGATGGGCACAGGAAGCACAACACATCATGGAGGGCAACAGTGGGACTATAATGGCATACACACAGCCAATGGAGGGAAGGTGGGAGGGTTCGGGGACAGCAAGCTGACCGCACAGGGCAGGTGGTAGGGGCTGTGGCAGCACAGAATACTATGCAGGGTTAGAAGGCGGGTTAGTGGCAGCACAAAAGCCATCGGAGCAAGAGGGAGGGGGCAGGGTCCTGCACAAAAAACACGGAGGACAGAAGGAAAGGGTAGGTGCTAGACACAGACTAGAGAGGGCAGTGGAAGGAGCTTCACAACAGAGCAGGCAGGGCAGGCAGGAGTAGCAGTAGCATGGAGGGCAGAAAGCAGTGGCAGCAAAATGGACCATGGAGACAGGAGGGAGGGGATAGGAGCATGGAACTCAGACAGGCGGGCGGAGGTGGAAGGAACAGGTAGAAGCTATCTGACAGGTGGGATGAGCAGTGGCAGCTCAACTGAACACTCAGAGTAGACAGGAGAGGTAGTGGCAGGTCCCTGGAACATGGTGGGCAGGGAGGAGGGAGCATGGGCATGCACACAGACATCGGAGGGCAGGGGTAAGGAGGTTAAGGGCAGCAAGCTAAGAACAGAGGCTAAGCAGGAGGGCAATGATGGGGCATATAATTGGGCAACAGAGGACAAGAACAACGAGCTGAAAGGAGGGCAGTGGCAGCAGATCGGACCATGCAGGGCAGGAGGGAGGGGGCTGGTGCATAGACTCAGACAAGAGTGTAGGGAGGAGGTGGATGGGGCAGCAAGGTAACTGTTCAGGGCAGGCGGGAAGGGCAGTGGAAGAACAACGGCAACACAGGATTGTAATGAGGGAGCCGGGCATAGACTTGGACAATGCATGGAAAGGAGGAGGGAGCGGGCAGAAGCAGCAAGCTTGGGTGGGAGAGGCACAATGCCAGTCCAGGCCCTGCACCCAACCCCCCTCAACCGTACATTGCAATGGGCATCTTAAGGTTAAAAAAAAACTAGAAATTCACTGAAAAAACAAAGGTTACAGGGACGTTAACATTAGCTTCAGATTTTACATGCTCAAAACCAAAGAAATTCAGCTGCTATAGTTTTGTGAGTAACTATAACCCATGTCCGAAGGTTACTATAATATATATATGTATATTCACTGAAAATCCATGGGTTTCACACGTTATAGTTAGCTGGACATTTCATTCATACAAAACCATTGAAATTCCCCCGTTATAGTTAGTTCAGCTAACTAGAACTCAAGCGCCCGCAATGTACTGCTGATGACGATACATATTGCATCACTCATGACATGGTCAGTAACATCACTCATATAATATAAAATCGTTGCGTGATACTAAATCATGAAATGTATGTGTGAATCCCATAAGGTTAAAACTCTTGACCGAGAAAATCTTTTGTTTGTATATATTGTACATAAAGTTACTTTATTGTGAATTACACTAAATTTCCCATAACGCCACATTAAGGCTAAGATGGGTATTTAAAGTGTAACAAAGAAAGGACTCACTGACCGTGATCAAGGCTGATGTAAGCTGAAACACGTTGGTTGAGAGGTGCGATTAAAATCTCTTAAACTCGACCCTGGAGTGCTGCGTCCCTTGTACAATAATTTGAATTCAGGATCTGGCCCCTACGATTAGCACCCGCTGTTGAGCGCACTGAACATTTGGGATATATATATATATATATATATATATATATATATATATATATATATATATATATATATATATATATATATATATATATATATATATATATATATATTTATATTTAAGTTTCACAAAGCACCCCACGTGCGAGGCGCACTCCCAAACAGCTCGCTCCAGGTAGGAAAGAAATCAAGTGCAGACTGCGTCAGCAGAGCCTGACGCGTTTCGGGCTACGCCCTTTCTCAAAGGCTCTCTGCTGCTAAATCACTGCCATCAAGGAAACAACCGGTATTTTACCCCATATTTATTCTCAATCCAACTCAGGTGAGTATACGTTTTACCACAGTGCATTCTGGGTCCGGTAGTTTCTAAATCACGCCCCAGTGGGCTAGAAGGCAGTACATTCAGTAAAAATCAAAATAAATCAAGAGTGCACCATTCCATTGTCTCTCCGTTCAAATTTTGAGCCGAATGATCCATACCACTGATTTGGGCACCAGTAGTAGAACCGCAATGGAATGGTGCACTCTTGATTTATTTTGACAGAATGCACTGTGGTAAAACGTATACTCACCTGAGTTGGATTGAGAATAAATATGGGGTAAAATACCGGTTGTTTCCTTGATGGCAGTGATTCAGCAGCAGAGAGCCTTTGAGAAAGGGCGTAGCCCGAAACGCGTCAGGCTCTGCTGACGCAGTCTGCACTTGATTTCTTTCCTACCTGGAGCGAGCTGTTTGGGAGTGCGCCTCGCACGTGGGGTGCTTTGTGAAACTTAAATATTGGACGGCTGACCCAGCCGGGAGGCGCACCGCCGCATCATCAAGCGGTTCTACTACTGGTGCCCAAATCAGTGGTATGGATCATTCGGCTCAAAATTTGAACGGAGAGACAATGGAATGGTGCACTCTTGATTTATTTTGATTTTTACTGAATGTACTGCCTTCTAGCCCACTGGGGCGTGATTTAGAAACTACCGGACCCAGAATGCACTGTGGTAAAACGTATACTCACCTGAGTTGGATTGAGAATAAATATGGGGTAAAATACCGGTTGTTTCCTTGATGGAAGTGATTCAGCAGCAGAGAGCCTTTGAGAAAGGGCGTAGCCCGAAACGCGTCAGGCTCTGCTGACGCAGTCTGCACTTGATTTCTTTCCTACCTGGAGCGAGCTGTTTGGGAGTGCGCTTCGCACGTGGGGTGCTTTGTGAAACTTAAATATTGGACGGCTGACCCAGCCGGGAGGCGCACCGCCGCATCATCAAGCGGTTCTACTACTGGTGCCCAAATCAGTGGTATGGATCATTCGGCTCAAAATTTGAACGGAGAGACAATGGAATGGTGCACTCTTGATTTATTTTGATTTTTACTGAATGTACTGCCTTCTAGCCCACTGGGGCGTGATTTAGAAACTACCGGACCCAGAATGCACTGTGGTAAAACGTATACTCACCTGAGTTGGATTGAGAATAAATATGGGGTAAAATACCGGTTGTTTCCTTGATGGCAGTGATTCAGCAGCAGAGAGCCTTTGAGAAAGGGCGTAGCCCGAAACGCGTCAGGCTCTGCTGACGCAGTCTGCACTTGATTTCTTTCCTACCTGGAGCGAGCTGTTTGGGAGTGCGCCTCGCACGTGGGGTGCTTTGTGAAACTTAAATATTGGACGGCTGACCCAGCCGGGAGGCGCACCGCCGCATCATCAAGCGGTTCTACTACTGGTGCCCAAATCAGTGGTATGGATCATTCGGCTCAAAATTTGAACGGAGAGACAATGGAATGGTGCACTCTTGATTTATTTTGATTTTTACTGAATGTACTGCCTTCTAGCCCACTGGGGCGTGATTTAGAAACTACCGGACCCAGAATGCACTGTGGTAAAACGTATACTCACCTGAGTTGGATTGAGAATAAATATGGGGTAAAATACCGGTTGTTTCCTTGATGGCAGTGATTCAGCAGCAGAGAGCCTTTGAGAAAGGGCGTAGCCCGAAACGCGTCAGGCTCTGCTGACGCAGTCTGCACTTGATTTCTTTCCTACCTGGAGCGAGCTGTTTGGGAGTGCGCCTCGCACGTGGGGTGCTTTGTGAAACTTAAATATTGGACGGCTGACCCAGCCGGGAGGCGCACCGCCGCATCATCAAGCGGTTCTACTACTGGTGCCCAAATCAGTGGTATGGATCATTCGGCTCAAAATTTGAACGGAGAGACAATGGAATGGTGCACTCTTGATTTATTTTGATTTTTACTGAATGTACTGCCTTCTAGCCCACTGGGGCGTGATTTAGAAACTACCGGACCCAGAATGCACTGTGGTAAAACGTATACTCACCTGAGTTGGATTGAGAATAAATATGGGGTAAAATACCGGTTGTTTCCTTGATGGCAGTGATTCAGCAGCAGAGAGCCTTTGAGAAAGGGCGTAGCCCGAAACGCGTCAGGCTCTGCTGACGCAGTCTGCACTTGATTTCTTTCCTACCTGGAGCGAGCTGTTTGGGAGTGCGCCTCGCACGTGGGGTGCTTTGTGAAACTTAAATATATATATATATATATATATATATATATATATCCTACTGGCGGTCAACAGTAGGTAGTTATAGTTAAGACCTAGTTTCCATTGGAAAAGCATTGTTTGACTTGTCTATATCTTTGGTGCTGTTTGACGATTCTTCACGAAATTGTTTTTAAAAAAAAGTGTGCTGCTGATTCTAGTTGTGCATGGGAATTTTCAGGGTGATCCATCAAGCAAAGACCGAGAAAGAGGGGGGGGTTAAAAAAAAAATAAGCATGTTAATTCTCATAGACATTTTAGATATGACTACAGCCCAAACCGTTGGACTGAATTACACCATATTTGGTAGAGGTCTTGGTTCAGAAGGCCACCTTTTTGTGATTTGGTGTTTAAACTGTTCAATAGTGTTTGAGATATTAAAGAAAATCCCAATTTGTATATCTAGTGGAACGAACCCTCCCGATCTTATGCAGAGGTCTGATTGGCTGCCAACACTTCAGCTAGGAAGAGTTGGCAGCCATTTTGGAATGCTCACCCAAAAAATAAGGTAAAATAAAAAGGGGGGCAGGGTAGGACTACACTGACCCCCTAGCTTTGGTGCTTGGGTTACCCTGGGCAAAAAAACAAAAACAATTCAATTTTTGCAGCAAAAAGCGCAGCAGATTTGTGAATTCTCAGCAAAAATTAAAAAAAATAAAAACATGCGTGTTCTCCTGCGCTTGTTTCCAGTTCAGCCCCCAGGTGAGCCAGGTCCTGGGATAGATTGGTATATTAAAATAAGAAGGGTGCACCCGGGGTCCCCTCCTAGGACTATTTTAAGCCCTGAGGAAACAACCTCAAAGGGGCTTTATGGTGATATGGGAGTGGGGCAGGGGGAGGGGCACGTGGATCCCCTCCATTGGACTCTTTGAAGCCCCAGAGACTGCCACCTTCCCAAGGCTCTGATAATAAAAAAAAGGGAGGGGTCCGCGTGAGCCCCTCTCCTGGGTCTTTAATAAGCCTCGGGAATCATCAACTCACCAGGGCTAAATTAATCAACATGCTGAAGTGTGCGGACCCTCCCCCACCCAAGGCACCACCACTTCTCATGGGCTAGTCTGTGCATACTAAAGAAGGGGGACATTCTGGAGCCAGCTCTCGCTGTCTCCAGGGGTGCCCACTCTCGGGAGACAGCTGTTTGCTGTTGCCTGGTGGGAGCTGTGGCAGCTTCCTTCAACAGAGAGCATACACAAACTCCACTCTTAAAAAACGGGAGCTGGCAAACTGTTCCTGCTTGCTGGCAGCAGAGTTTTCATCCATTTCCCTGCTTGCTGTCATGCAGGCAAGGAAACAGATTAAAGATTGCTCCCATACGCAGGGAGCTGCATATGTAGCAACTCCCCATGAGAGTATTGCCAGTTCCCGCAGGACGAAGGGAGCTGGCTTGGACAATGGGGGCATTGGGGCTCCCCCCGCGGTCCGCATCAAAAGAACACTGGGTGACCTATGGGGGACCAGGGCACCCAAGTAGACAGGGCTGGGTCCCAGGAGATGGGGTCCCAGGGATGAAAAAGGCCCAGAGAGAAGCCCCCATTAAGTTACCACTTACAGATATAAACATAGAAGGTGCTTCAGTTAAAGCTCCACTTCTGTAAAGGACAAATGATCCTGACTTGCTGGGGTTGACGAAGGCAAAGCAAGTGTGTTTTCTCAGAAAACCCACACTGAAAAACGATTAGAAATGCTTTGTGGTGGTGAATCCATTGTTGACCTATTAGAGCGCAATTTGCAGTGACTGTGATGAGCGGGTTTTTTTTGTCCTTATCTTGTGAAAGCAGAGTTGATGGTTCTCCCTTTAAATTACTACGAGTATGCAAATGTGCAAATCACCTGGAAGCTCTGCCTGTTTGTCCCTGCCCCGTTCACCTTAGTAGTAAGCATTATATTCCCGCTTTTTGTCAGGATGATAGAAGGCTTATCAATAGGCCCCCCAGCACGTTTCACGCAGATTTTGGTGATGCGTTCCTGATGCGAGGAATACGAGGACATATCCACCAAACAAAAAAGTGCTTACTTCATACAGTTAAGAGGAAGTACCCTTGTTTAGTGGAGATTTACCCCTCAGTGGTCTTGTTGTCTTCTCTAGAAGTATTCATGTTATCACAGATGTCTGGTTGAATGGGAAACAAAAACATTGCCAAAACACACACAAGGTAACTGGAGGCATTTCCTTGTGGTCCATTACACAGCTGTAGTCTATTATATTCAGTAGATATTTACCAAACCAGGTAGCACTTACTAATTAACCAGTAGAAAGTTGGGTAGACATTTTGTGCAAAGCCATTCTGCCACTCACAGACCCAGTCACTCACACACGCACTGACCTATGTAGCCACTCACACACCCACTTACCGTCCCATGCAACCACTCACACACCCACTCACAAAGGTTCTAGGTTACAGTTAGGAAATACAATTTTAAAAACCTTAGAAATTTAGTAAATATCCAACTAAATAACATCCATGGACTGAATCACTACCTTTGCAAAATGCCTATTAATACTGTGCACCCTTGGAACACGCAAGGTCAAACATAGTTACAGGTTTACAACAAACAGAAAAATGTTTGTGCTGGTAGATGTATTGATGGTATTTAGCATTTACTTTAAATCTTGAACGTATCGCTAAAAATCCTCGGACATACCGAATGTATAGGATCTCACCTAGAGAGAGTTGTTTTTGCACACAGTGTGGCATAGTTTAAGAGAAAATAACTTAGTCATGCTATATGATAAATGACAGTAGCCAACAAAGGATGCAGTCTGGTGCAGCTCCACGTGCAAATAGAGATTATAAAAGCGACTTTTCTGTAATAAAGGCACTATTAATTATCACCGAAGGTGTTGCAGGTGGTCCTATGAGGGGAGTGTTGCATAGGGGAGTATGTGTGCAGAACTGTCAGGATGACCCAAACAGCAATAATATCTTACTAGTAGTCTTGATTGGTACGTTAAAGCAAGCTTGAGTGTCTTAAGACATCCACTTTAAAACTAAACAAAATAAACCATAAAACTCTATACACAAGATCAAAATGTTTAACTTTGGTGCTATAGCAATATCGAGAAGCAGTAGCAATGAAGTTTGTTAAAACAGGAAGGGGACTATGCACTTTCATGCTCTTTTTTGTTTTGTGTTTATATCTGATGGCGCTGTTCGTATGACATAACACGTAAATATACATTAGCCCTATTAATCGTATCTGATAATGAACGATACCACGGAGTACGTTATTTATCAGGTGTGTCTGAGTTGGTGGGGAATAACATGCAAATTGTTATGATTTACACACCAAAATCCACATGATACTGTAAATACGGTATGCTTTTCCTCTGTTAAATTTTGACAGGTTTGACCAGCTAAAATTTAGCAAAGGTTGCGGTATTTAACGCATTCGATAGTTATCCGATGCATTAAATAACTATCAACTCGTAATTCTGACCCGTGCGTAAACAATTGTTTACACACAGGTCAGAATATACCGACCAGCTTGTACTGAGGACCTAATTCTTCTGACACGCTCGGCTTTTTTCCAACTAAATTGTCTATGCAGTGTGACTGTCTGAAGACGACAGCATAGCCATAAGAGATGTTGCTAGAGGCAGCTGCGGGTCCCTTTGATTTATCAGCAGGTCTGTGCAGTCGATCATATTCTAAGAGTCCAAAAGCAGAGGACCTGGCAACAAGTACGGTATATCCAACTAGGGTGGTTGGAGGAGGGCATAAAAAACTTTATTAGCTGTGTTAGCCACGTCACGCGTCAGCGATGTGTCCCTGCAGTTATCCTGACAAGCATAACGTCTCCTACACCACTGGAAGAACGTGCAGGCTGCATCACATTTACATTTACATTTATTTCACTTGTAAAGCGCGTAATTCACCCGAAGGTCTCAGAGCGCTGGGAGCAGACAAGATCCTTGGATTTCAGCAGATTCAGAGGGGTTTAAGAGTTCGGCATACTAAGGATTAAAGAGACAGGTTTTGAGCCGTTTCCGAAATCTGGCGTGATCTGGCTCTTCTCTCAGAGATGTGGGGAGGGAGTTCCATGCTTCTGGGGCGGTCTTACTGAAAGCTCGGTCCCCGTTTCTGACCGTTCGGACTCTAGGAATGGATAGAAGGGCTTTACTGGAGGAACGTAGAGTCCTAATTGGGATATGGGCTTTAAGTTTCCTTTCCAGGTAGGCTGGTCCATGTCCATTTACTGCCTTATGAACCAGACAGCAGAGTTTGAACTTTATGCGTTTTTTAACGGGGAGCCAGTGCAACGTTCTGAGACATGCTGCTGACGGGGTGCGAGGGGGAAGGTCTAATACTAGCCTCGCAGCGGTATTTTGAAGAACCTGAAGTCGGTTTAGTAGTGACTGATTGATGGCTGAAAACAGGGCGTTCCCGTAGTCCATCCTGTTTATAACCAGCCCTTGGACTAGGGGCATGCGTGCTGAGAGCGGGATCCATTTGAAGATCTTCCTCAGGCTACGTATCTGGCCGTAGCTATTTCCAACAGTTTTTTTTATATGTTCAGACATAGTGAGCTTGTTATCTAGGACTACACCCAAGTTCCTGACGTATGGTTTGGGGGCAGGGCAAGTGCCCAGGGCGTCAGGCCACCAGTCCGGTGACCAGATTTGGTCAGCTTTGCCAAAAAGCATGACTTCGGTCTTCCCTGCGTTCATCATTAGGTGGTTTCTGGTCATCCACTCTTGTATATTGGTCATACAATTTTTGAACCTATGTTTAGCGTCTTCATGGTTTTGGCTGATGGTGACGAGGATTTGAGTGTCGTCAGCATAAGATATTGTCCCAAAACCGCTTTCTCTAATGATTTTGGCCAGAGGGGAGACATAAATATTGAAAAGGGTCGGGCTTAAAATAGATCCCTGTGGGACACCCTTATCATTATTATAGGAGATAGAGGTATGATCACCAATTTGGACCCTTGATCGTCTGTTTTCAAGATAGCTTGATATCCATTTAAGAGCGTTTCCTTCGACACCAATCTCAACAAGGCGCTCTAACAGTATGCGATGCGAGATGGTGTCGAAGGCCGCAGATAAATCCAGTAATATCAGGATGGCTGATTTTTTTGAGTCTAAGGATAACCTTATATTATCCACAACCTCCAGCAGGGCTGTTTCGGTGCTGTGGAATGCCCTGAAACCGGATTGGGATGGATCAAGGAGTTTATTTGATTCCAGGTGGGTGACAAGTTGTTTATTGATTAGGGTCTCCATGACTTTCCCAAAGAGTGGCAAAAGGGAGATAGGCCTATAATTTGTAAATTGATCAGGGTCTGCGTTTGGTTTCTTCAGAATGGGCCTGATTATTGCTTCTTTCCAATGGTCAGGAACAACGCAATGTTGTATTGATTGGTTAAAAATATTAGTCAGGGTAGGGATCAGAACTGGAGAGATTTTATGTATGACTTGTGGCGAAGCAGGGTCGCCCGGTGCTCCAGATTTCATTTTCAGCAGTGCATGATTTACATCCTGCTTACTCAGGGGTGAGAACAGTTTCAGCGTGTTATCATGGCTGCAGTGGGAATTTTGCCTTTCAATGGGAGGGGTGCTGGTCTCAACCCTAGTTATTTGCTGGGGAAATCGTTTATGAATTTCAGTTATTTTTTCATGAAAGTAGGAGGCTACGGATTCAACCCATTTTTTAGAGTCAGGAAGCACCTGTTGTGTACCTGGAGGTGTGGTAAACTCCTTCACAATATTAAATAGTTCTCGTTGGGAATTTGCTGCTAGGGCAATCCTGTTACCCAGGTAGACTTTTTTAGCCTCAGCAATGTCCTGCATATACTGTCTATGAGCCACTTTGTATAAGTGTCTGTCTTGAACACTTTTTGTCAGTCTCCATTTTCGCTCTGCCAGCCTAGTAGCGCATTTTCTTTGTTTAAGTTCCGGCGTAAACCATAAAGAATTATGTCTTGGAGGTTTAGAGGTGCGCATAGGTGCTATATCATCAAGTGCAATGGTAATGGCTAATTCAAATTCCACGGCAGTTTGGCTAAGATTGGTGCATTGGGCAATGGAGGGCGGGGGAAAGGATTTGCTAAAGGCTGGTATGGTGATTTTATTCCATGGTCTGGTTTTTTTCATTTTTCTTGGGCGGATCACCGGGATCTGAGATCCGCTTATAGCGAATTTTATAATGTAATGATCTGTCCAAAAGACTAAGTCACTTTGAGTAATCGTGACTTTAGAGGAATTAGTACAAATGAGATCAAGAGTGTGCCCAGCTATATGAGTTGGGCCCGTGGGGAGTTGACAAAGTTGTAAGGCTTCTAGATTGGTGGTTAGATCTATAGTGCAAGGATCAGTGGTAAGTTCGAGGTGGTAATTTACATCTCCCAGGAGGATGAAATTCTTTGTGGTTAGAGCATAAGGTGCTATGGCTTCTACTAATTTCTCAGAGAAGTTGGTTTTAGAGCCGGGAGGTCTGTAAATAAGGGCTACCTTCCATGCTTCTTTGTTGTTCACTATCAGCATCAGCTTCGGAAAGAAGTGTTTACTGATGTTACATTGTACACATGCTGTGGTTCTCGAGCAAATGCAGGGGCAGAGATCAAGAAACACAGAATGTGTCACATGCCATTAAAAAATCATTACAAAAACGTCACAGTTGCAGACTGCAACAAAAAAAAAAAAGAAGAAAAGAAACACAGAATGAGTGATTTAAAAGTGATAATGAAAGACCGTGACAAAAATGCATTCATCTTAACCCTGGTACACGACACTTGGCAGAGCGGACTGTTCCTAAACCCTGTATCTTGTGCACATTTCATAATTACGTAGGTTTCCTTCGTACTCATTTTTCATAAATTAGATTTCAACATATGAATAGCTGCACGATCGGTACATAATGAAACCTAGAGCTCAGTTGTTGCTGCATGTTTTTGGAAAAATTATAAACCCTAATTATCGTTGTGGTCAGAAGGGTCTGACGGATGCAACAATGTACTGAATAAAACATTGTCACCAATTGCTATTTTTAATACTGATTTGTATAATTTCTTTATTTCAACAATTGATTTCTTTGGGACACCTTCAGGGATCTACACAAATTACCCCTGGCTGACAGTAGTATGGGAGCAGTACATGTCAGACAAGAGAGGCAAAGAGTTTAGTAGTTAGTCCTGGTTAAATTACCTAGTGGGCATAGCAGAGCGACCTTAAATTTGTCTGCTTCAATCAGGCTTAACGGCTAGAGCAGCCAACTTTGAAGCTGGGGAACCAGGTTTGAGACTGGCGGGAGGCTCAAACATCCTGTGATTCTGGGCAATCACTTAATCTCCCCGTGCCTCAAAAAATTAATGTGTCCATTCGTAATACAACTGGTGCTCATGTAAACCGCTCCCATAGCAGTCGGGTCAAGAAAGTTTGCGCTATATAAACTGCAAAAAAAGGGTGTTGTTTTGAGGAGTGCAGGGAGAGTGAAAGGCTGTGTTGTATGGAATCTTAACATAGTATTGATTTTTAAAGGACTAGGTGGGTTAGTTGTGAGCCGGAGAAAAATATTTATATATATGTTCTTTTTTTAGGTTGGGTGTCCTTGAATCTTGTGGGTGTTCGTTCTTCTATTGTATTGTAGTGGACTTAATGGAGTCATGGATACCAAGCGGTCTCCTGTAGCAAATGTTATGAGGGAGTGAAATGTCCCTTAGAGTCCAGTCAAGAGTGTTTCGGTGAGACGTAGGATCAGGAATAGGACTTTACCTAAGTAGTGATGGGGTATGTTTTATCATAATTTTTTCTACATCGGTGTTGTCTTCAGTCTTTATTGAGGAGTGAATTTTTATTTGATTTACTGTTAAAAAGGGACTGACTATGTGGTATTTAAAAAGGAGGGTCAGCGTGGAATGGGCAGCCCGGGCTTTTGGGGGAAAACATCCTATATGGATGGGGGGGCTGCACCGCAGGTCCACAGTCTGAGACAGGAATAGCTCCGTGGCAATACAAAGCTATGCCAACTCTTCCTCACAACACCCATGCTTATATCCTTTACTTTCACAATACCCTGCTTCACAGTCAGTCCACCTTCTTACCCTAACATTTCATTGACTCACAGGAAGCGCTCACCAATCGGACTTACTCATAGGCAGCCAAGCAGGTGTTCATACTGTTCATGTGTATTTGCATCCTAACCCTCTCATCCTAACACTTAAGAAGCTTACAGATAGCCTGCCCCTCTTACATTCACTCAGAAACAGCACACCTTTCACGCGATCCTAGCCTGCAGGTACCATCTCCATTCACCTACAAAATAGTATAATTCACAAACTAACTCACTTACCATCACTCACATGCAGTTTACCTCTCACCCTATCCTGGGGACCAGGCTTTCACTACACTCACCCTCACACTTTTTTTGTGTAGTGTTGTGTTCCTAATAATACATAGAATCTGCACATTCAGACAACATAAACTAGGGAATTGCTGTCCAGACTGATTCCAGACACCCCCAAAGGATATGTTAGGCTTTAGACTAGCTAGCTTACAGTGCCACCATAAGCCCCCTAACCTTACCAAGGAGCGAATAGTTTCTTGCAACTATCGAACATGACAACTCTTAACCCTTCAGGGATCGTGGAAACAGTGCAGTACCTTTCGCTCAGTAAATCGTGCCCACTTAGTCTCAGAGACAAACACAGAATAAACACAGAATAAACGCTGGGGATGTTTTCAACAAGCATTTATTGACCCAGCATCATTCTAGTATAACACATGTTTGCTGCGACAATCATTAGACAGAAACAGATATTTAAAATTACAAGCACCGACAGAGTAAATAAAAGGCAGAGTGCTACCATGGTGATAAAACAGTAAATATATGCAGGCATATTGACACATGGCAGTAATCAAGGGTGCTCCTACGATGCAAACCCTGTCTAAGTGTACCTAAGTGTACCTGGCATGTATGTGAGAGTAAAGCCAAGAATCCCCTAGGAAAGAGCCAACTCCATTGCCTGATGCGAGAGAACGAGGACTCCCCCCATTGGTGTCGAGTTGGACACGCTGCAAGGGATGTCAGACTGCTGCATGATGGAACTTCTGCATGCCGGGTCTCAGCGTCTAGTGTCAGCGTGGTAGATTCTCCTCTGTTTCCCCAGCGAAGATGTGGTTCTTTAATACCCACAAAATACCCAGGGGTACTACCTAGATATGTAATGGTTTGCCATTATGTATATTGGACCTGTTGTCCAAGGTTGAGGTTAGTGTTTACTGTGTACACTGTTATTATACAGAAGATGATAATCCTGCAGTGTACGTCCTGGGCAGGGGATACTAGGAATCCTCATGCATAATAAATGTAGTCAGTTTCAGAGAAAATTGATCGACATTTATTCAGCACATAACTAGGTAAAAGGTCAGTGCCAGAACGGTTCTGTAGAGCAGGGTAGGACGGATGTAAGAAATAGACTGTGTTGCTACCTTGGCCTATATTGGGGTACATTGGGGTTCATAACACTATCTTAACACACATACAACTCCCTTCCGACTCACAAACAGTCCATCCCAATAACCCATCAACTTGATTAACTTATGTGAAGAGGAGCCTGCACACCCTCACAGTATCCTCATACACAGCCTCACTAGCCTCATTCATAGACATCTGGCTAGCACTCCGTACACACACGATCCCCTCTCAGACGCAACTTATCCCTATCACACATTTCCATTCACAGGCAGCTCTTGCACCTCACCTCACACTATCAATCAGAGGTAGGACACTTTAATAAAGATTAAACCTTTAAAATAAAGCCAGCCGTAATCAGCAGCATAGAATTTATGTTGTAAGATTTCATTATAAAGCAGTAGTAAAGACCTTTAAATAGAATTGGAAAAATAAGAGAGTAAGACAATAAAAATGAACATAATAATAAAATACAAATAGAATACAAATCATACTTCCACCAATGAAACTAAACACAGTTAAGAGGGAGGGTAACCAAAAGGTAGAACTGCAAAATACAGGGAAACTTAAATGGCACGGTTACGTAAAATCCTTAAGTGTCACTAATGGCATATTGATACTGCCTAGCAACTTGACTATTGCAATTTCGGTATCATCGAAAAGAATATCAGACCAGTCTTCACAACGCGTTCCACTGGTCCAACCACAGCCTTCAAACGCCAAAAGATGATGGAAGGAATGCTTGAAATAAGTCTAAACACTGGCAATAGTTTGTGGTACTGTTCCAATCCATCGTTCTTTTTCACACAATGCCACCTCAAATTAAACCCAGCTATACGAAAATCAGCATTGATCCTGCTCCAAAAGGAACAGCCCATCCCAAACTGTCAAGAAATGTCCTCTCTGAACTGAAACACTAGCAACCCAAAACCCGTTCAGGCCTGATTGGGCCTCTTTAGTCAGGTGTAGCTTGCCTCCAGTTGCACAGTGAGAAAGGGCACCAAATCAAGCACACAAAACATGGTGGGATTAATGCTAGTAATAAGTATAACCACTGGCAATAGCTCACACTAGCATTCCAACCCATCGTTTTTTTAACCGTCCTGTCACCTCAGATTAGACCAAGCCATATTGCAAATCAGTCTAAGTTGTGCTCTAATAGAAACAGCCCAGCCCGAACTACCAATTCAGGGCCTCTCTGAACCGGAACACAACCAACTAAAGACCAGTTACGGCCTAATTGGGCCTCTTCAATTGGGTGTAGCTTTGTTCTAGTGGCACAGTAAGGGAGGGATCCAAATCTGAGCATACTTTGGCAACTTCAGATTTTACATCATACACACAAAAGTTGATGGGAGGAATCTTTCAATAAGTCTAACCAAGGGCAATACCTCAGGTTAGCATTCTAACCCATAGCTCTTTTTCCCACCATGCCACTTCAATTTAGACCCAGTCATATGCAAATCAGTCTTGATCCTGTTCAAACAGGAATAGTCCAGTACGAACTACCAAGTCCTCTCGGAAATGGAACACAAGCAACCCAAGAGTGGTCTTGGGTTTGCCAACCACAACCTTCTACTGTGTTTTTTCAAAAAATACAACTGGTGTCTAACTGCCAGAGGGCGCTTACCCACTCATCACAGGATCTTAACAAACAACATCACGGTCAAGACTTTGACTACCCCTGGACTTTACCAAATGCCTAACATTCCACACACTTCCATCTTGGGACAGAAGACTCCCGGGGATCACTTTCATGAGCTTCACTTGTTTGCCATACATTTGCATGTCTTTTAAGGACATGTTCAAACTACAGGATCGCAGTATACTCACCCTCTTTGAAATCTGTAAAATAGGCACTAAGCTCAGAATCTTGCTCCACACCAACTTATTCTTTAACTACCATGAACAAAATCTGAAATCAGGATCACTTGTTACCAAATTCATGAAACGGGACACATTGGAAATAATATAGTTAATCTTCTTAAACCGGCACAACATAAATAGGACACCCACGCAGATTACAAACTACAGCGTAGAGCAGTGGTTCCTAACCTGTGGTATGGGGACCACTGGTAGTCCACAATGCCTTCTTAGGGGTCCACTAATGCTTAGAAAATGTAATCTTATTAGTATGTTAATCAAGTGTATATAAATAAAGAAGTATAATATAAAATTTGACATTTTAAAAAGTTTTATAAATCTGAAGCAATTTTAACTTCAAAGCTAAAAATTAAGTTAGTATCCTCAGATTGATTTGTGGATGCATTGCAAATGCATCAAACAGAATACAGTAGGGACGATGTGTGACCTCAATTAAATTTATAAAAGCTCCAACCTTCCCATTAAAAATCTAATTTTGATTTTATTTATATTTGTGAAGTCAAATAAAATATTTCATACATTGTTCATTTGTTTGCTGAATGCATGTTTTTGTATTTTTTTAGCAATATTTTGCGGTTCAATAGGCCTCAGCTTTCCAATAATGACTCAGTGGGAATCCCCTGGTTTCAGTAATGATTAAGTGGTGGATCCAAAGAAGACAAAAGTTTAAGAATCGCTGGCATAGAATATAGGAGTGACGTGGTAGGAGCCCACTATAAAAAGGAAGAAAGAGCAAGGGACTGAAGGAAGAGAAATATTAAGGAGGAAAGATAATAGAAAGTAACGTAGTATAATAAATTACCACTGACAAGTCACTTGTTCCACCATTCATCCATGCGCTCATGCACCTATCACTTGCCCGTTAATTATCTGTGCACTAAGTCAGTCACTCACTCAGTCATCCATCCAGCTACTGACACATTCTCACGTTCACTCACTCATCTATTCACACAACTAAATACATTTATGAAATAGCCATACCTCTGGGATTAGCCTATGCTGGTTGTAGGTGGCTGGGTTTGTTTAGCAGGACACAGTGAACTATGGTGTAAAGAAACTTTACAACACAGGGCATCCATGCAGCCCTCCTAAGTGCCACGTTTCATGGGTTAGACTTACGCAAAACATTAAACAATCACACACTTCTGAACTCAGCCTCTATCTTTCCCTATATGCCACCATGTATGAGTTATTTAGCAGTGTGCCAAGAAAACTAGTCTGTACTTAGCATTCACGGATATTTCACTGAGGGGCAAACACTGACATACTCTAGGAATGGGTGTTTGTCCCACGGTGACTTTGTAGTCCCCTCCTGGGGCGGCTCCTCCATTTTGTTGGAGGAGCGTGGTCCCACAAGCCCCAGAGCTGAAAAATAAAATGGCAATAATGTTGATTTATTACCATTTTATTTTTCAGCAACCCGTCCCAAACTAAGGGCCTCATTACAATGCTGGTCGGACTGACCCTCCGATCGCCGCCTTCGCGATCCCTTTCCGACTGCCCAGGCTGGAATGATTCACCCGCCGTATTACAATGCAA
This sequence comes from Lissotriton helveticus, assembly GCF_964261635.1. NCBI lineage: Eukaryota > Metazoa > Chordata > Amphibia > Caudata > Salamandridae > Lissotriton > Lissotriton helveticus. The sequence continues at coordinate 126,288,481 of NC_136061.1, forward strand.
TTGATGCTACTACAGCGGTCACAGCTACGGCAAAGCAGATATCCCCTAATATGTTGCGGCAAATGTGTCTAAAACTCACAGAAAACAGGTAATGTACCCACATGTATAACATATATGGGGATATGCCTTGTATACTCCGTACCCCACTGCAGGAGTGTGGCAGAATGTGCACAGTCAAGTCAATGGGTATATCAACCCAAGAAGGACTTACACAGGATCAAGGGGGGAACTGGACGAAAGGCAGCTGGTCGGACCTCTACGGTCGGGTCGTGAGAAACCCACATTGTAATCCAGGTGGCGGACAGAGATCCCTGTAAGGCTCTGAGGATGCAGTTTGCCTCCAACTGCCTTCTGTGCGGTCACAGAAAAGCTGTTGGAGTTGGTGGTCTTTCAGTCAAAGTACACAATGCATGCATCGGAACAAATTCTTCCGCAGAGACATTCAACGCTCCGACCGCCTCTGAAGAAACCTTCGACGGTCCGACCACCTCTGACAGGACTGCGGAAGCTGGTGCGACAGGCATCGTAATCAGCCCCAAAGTGTCAGGACAGGGAGTGGCCAATGCTGCCAACTGGAAGCAGCAGGGAGCTGTGTGCTTTAAAATGTGCATGTCTCTTTGGCCAGCCGTCTTGAGACATTTACGCATTTTAAAGTTCTCTAATTTAGCTGTGTTAGAGAAAGCACAGTGCTCTTAGGAGACACCCCCACCCCCGAGAAACCTTGGACCAATTGATGCACGCTACTGTGGGGGCCAAACCCTGATACTTTTCTGGACCCCAATAGTTCACTTTTCTTTTCTGTTTTTTTTAAGAGCAGGCAGTACATACATTCACTAAGGGGAAGGAGTCCCTTCGGGACCCCTTCCCATTTACGAATGGGTTATCACCAACTTGAAGTTGGCAGTAAAATGGGAATGTTCTGAGACCGTATTCATGTTCACAAAACCTTCATACATACTGTTACGAATTGGTATTTGGAAGGGACGCCCTGGCCACATCCCTTCAAAATACCAAATCGCAAACCCATTTTGTGATTCAGTAACAGGTCAACAAATCGCAAACTTGGGTTTGATACGTGTGAAAAGCATTTTTTGCGTTCGCAAACTGGACGAGTCTGAAAATTGGCCCATTTGTGAACACAAAAATGTTTGATAAATGTGACTTCTAGGGCCTGATTAAGATGTCGGTCGGAGGCTTTCCAGCAGACATGGTAGGTTTAAAGTTTGACCGCTATATTATGATGACAGCGGTCGGAGCTTAAACCGGCGAGTGAATCAGATGCCATTCTGACAGGCTGAAGGAGTCCGTCGGCCAGTCGGAAAGAGCTTATAATTCATTAAGGACAGTGTTTCCACTGTCAGGATTATGATATCAGTTTCCGACAGCCATTCCATGGCGGCTTTTCCGACATGGATTGGCTGTCGGAAACGGACTTTGGTTACCCTTAATGGGGCCACCTTGCCCCTCCACATTTGGTCCCACCTAAACATCCCTGCACCGAGTGGCAGGATCTTTGAGGTACCAGCCACACACTGCAGAGATGTTTACAAACTTTCATTTTTCAACTGGAGTGTTAAGACCTGGGGATCTCTAGTTGGCAATAGTTATCACCTTTGTCCAAATAGGGACCCTTACTTCTAAGTCAGGATAAGGGGATTACACTCCTTAATAACCCCTGCTCACCCCCTTGGTAACTTCGCACGAGCAGACAGGCTTATCTCAGTGGCAGTGTGTTAAGCATTTGTGAATATACACAGTAATACAGTGAAAACACTACAGATGGACACAACACAGGTTTTATAAAAATAAGTATTTTTTATATAGACTTATACACAAGACCACAAACGACAAAAATCCACAATACTACACTCAAGATTACTTAAAAGATGATTAAAGTCTCTTAGTTCAAATTGTTGGTAAATGTGAAAGGCCCTGCGACACGGTTCTCCAGTGATGCGACAGCAGACAGCTTCGATGAACACACGCTTCCAGGGAGATGCGACGAAGACTCGCTTCTCCGGCGTTGCGATGATTTCAGCTGCGGCGGCGACTTGCTTCTTCTTGAGGCGTCGCGCTTCCAGCTCCCAGCGGCAAGCACAGCTCCTTGGAGAATATTCTGTAGATGAAAGTCCTTACAAAGTTCCTTCGCCTATCCCTTGGTAATGAAGCAACCACTGCAGGCCAACCCAGCAAACAGCACACTGGCAGAGGGGCAGTCCAAACTCCTGCAGCTTCCTTGGTTCTTCTCCTTGGCAGAAAGGTTTCTTGTTCCAGAAGTGATCTAATCTCTTGGGATCAGGGTCCCAATATTTATACCCCAAAATCCTTTGTTCTCTGAAGGCAGAGAGGCCTCTGCCTAGTTCAAACCAGTTCCTGAGCACTTTGTTTACATGACTCTCTTCTTCCTTTCACTGTGCAGGGCAGAGACATCAGCCGCCCCACATGAGGTGGAGCCAGCACAGGGAGGGAAGATACAGTTCTGGAGCACTCTATTGACAGGATTTGTCCTCTCCTTTCACAGTGCAGGGCAGAGACATCAGACAAGCCACAGGGGGTGGAGCCAGCATGGTAGAGGGAAGGCCCAGCCCTATTCAGGTCCCAGGTGCAACTCCTCTCTCCCATCTAGATGTAGATCTCTCTATTCACCACCGGGCTGCCCCAGACTGTCTCCTGGAATTCCCCAGCCCTGTCACTCACAAACCCAGACAAGAAATACACAACCCAGCAGAGTCAGGCTCAAATGGTTAGGCAAGCAAATACCTGCTTTCTAAAAGTGGTATTTGCAAACACAGAATATTAAAATAAACTTTACTAAAAGATGTATTCTATTATTCTGAGTTCAGGCATACTAAATTCGAATTTCTACCATGTTCCCTGAGTCAGTTAGGATTATAAGAATGTAATAATCTAACTGCCCATTCTGGCCTATGAGAACAGGTAGCCTTCAATAGTGAAAAACGAAAATGGCTGTAATTCACTAGTAGCACATTCTACACACATCAGAGCATGTCCTACCTTATACTTACAATGCACCCTGCCCTTGGACCTACCATAGGGGTGTCTAATATGAAGCAAAGGGAAGGTTTAGGGAATGGCAAGTGGATGCACTTGGCCAAGTCGATATGGCAGTGCTAGACCGCACACAGGCCTTGCAATGGCAGGCCTGAGACACACTTTACAAGCTGCTTCTGTGGGTGGCACAACCAGTGCTGCAAGCCCCCCACCAGCATTTGATATACAAGCCCTGGGCACACATGGTGCACTGTACTAGGGGCTGACAGATAAATCAAATAACCCAATCATGGAATAACCAATTAGTACATTAATTTAACATAGGGAGCACTTGCACCGTGGCACTGATTAGCAGTGGCACGGTGCCCAAAGCATATCAAAACAGAGGAGGCAATCTGTCAAAAATGGAAGGGAGACTCACGCCAATGATGTCAGGTCTAATAGGGAGCTTGAGCTGCAGGCGGTTTTGGCCAGCCGCAAACCCTTCCATTATAAAATTGAAGTTAGCGACCACGCTTTGTGTGGTCGCATCCTAATGGGGTTGTTGGAACTGCCGACCTATGGTTGGGCAGTTCCTTCCCGAAACGGTGGCAGTCGGAGGCAATTCCGACAGACATCATAATTAGGCCCTTAGTATAGAATTATTAATAAACGATACAGAAAAAAACATTGCTTGCCATGTAGGCTCCAGTACAGAACACAGAATCACAAAGTCATGGTAAAATCTCTAGTTAGGCAATCAAATCCCTCCCAATTCTAAGTGTCAAATTCATAAAGAGTACCGACGGCATCCTAAGTGAGGAAAAGGAAGTCTCAAAATAATCTCCTTTTCCTCCTGAAACTTTGAAGTCGCCCCCAATCCCCCAAAACCAGGATTTTTTTTTCATACTCAATTTATGCATAACAATTAGTAAAACTGCTAATTCAGCATGGTATGATCATGATTAGATCGCAATTGGCAAATCACAAACAACTTTGCATTAGTTAAATCATATTGACACTAACCAATTACCTAAAGTCAAAGAAATCGTCTACTTGCTTCCTCAGCAACTGCACTCCTAAGATGTACAACATAATATGAAACCTTTCCCAAACAAATGCTTATGGAATTATGTTCTTCTGAACGCCTGCATCTGAACTTCCAGCAGAAATCCTACAAAATCATCCATCAGGTAAACAATGGAAAGTTTCATTCACAATATATGCTGTCTAATACATTTGTCCTTTTGCGTCACACCACTCTGTGACCCACGTAAACTGTGGTGAAAGAAGTTTCACACTAATTGGGAGGGAAGACGAGCAGGAGCAAGCTGAGCAGCACACCAGAAACGGCATCAATTTTAAATAAATGGTGTTTCACACAAAAATGTGGCACAATATCATTTGTTTATCGGTTATGACCATGTGCATCATTAAAATCACTAATATGCACAAAAAATGTGTGAACCAAAATAGTATATTTAAAAAAACTTCTACACTACCACAAGAGTCAAGTGCTGAAGGTGTACGTGGCCCAGTTGCTCAGGATCCATAGTAGAAGATAAGGGTTTGCCCACATCACCCCACGGTGCCTCCCAAAGGTTGGGCATACCTAAACTAGCAGGGCATTTCAGATGTTATATATTAGTTTAGTTTAGTTAGTACGAGTGGATGACGACCAGCCGCCTGAAACTGAACTCGGACAAAACGGAGGTCCTCATCCTGGGCTCCTCACCCTCCGCCTGGGACGACTCCTGGTGGCCTCCCGCCCTGGGCACCGCACCCAAACCGACAGACCATGCACGAAACCTGGGCGTCATCCTGGACTCCTCCCTCTCCATGACCAGACAAGTCAACGCCGTCTCCTCGTCATGCTTCAACATCCTACGCATGCTACGGAAGATCTTCTGGTGGATCCCCACAGAGACCAGAAAGACCGTCACCCAGGCCCTCGTCACCAGCCGGCTGGACTACGGCAACGCCCTCTACGCCGGCACCACCGCCAAGCTCCAGAAGAGACTCCAGCGGATCCAGAACGCCTCAGCCAGACTCATCCTCGACATCCCACGAACCCGCCACATCTCCGGACATCTGAGAGACCTTCACTGGCTCCCCGTCAACAAAAGAATCACCTTCCGCCTCCTCACCCACGCACACAAAGCCCTACACGACCAAGGCCCGAGCTACCTCAACAGCCGAGTCAACTTCTACGCTCCCAAACGCCACCTCCGATCAGCCAACCACGCCCTCGCCGCCGTCCCCCGCATCCGAAGAGCGACTACAGGAGGAAGGTCCTTCTCCTACCTGGCCGCCAAGACCTGGAACTCCCTCCCGACCGACCTGCGCCTGACCCAAGACCACCTCTCCTTCAGGAAGAAGCTGAAGACCTGGCTGTTCGAGCAGTAGCGGCACCCCCCCCCCCCCCAGCGCCTTGAGACCCTACGGGTATGTAGCGCGCTTTATAAGTGTCACTGATTGATTGATTGATAGTTTACCAACAATAAAAAAATATTTTAGTCCGAGTCATGTCAATTACACAAACTTAATTTTCTAAATGTAAGAAAAATAATGGTTTTATTGTATCAACTGCCATGTAATAAGGTATATATAGGTCTGACAACACAGCGAATAAAGCCAATGCAGCGTAGTTCAAGAATAAAATGTCATATTCCTGGTGATCCATTAGTCCAGCCTATCTACGAGATGAAAAATTCATAAAATGACACTGAATTGAAAATGGTCTATCTTTTATGTACCAAAACGTGACAAAAGAGGATGGAGGGAGGAGATCAGTATCCTCCATATTAGAAAAATTGAAGCGGGAAGGATCGAAAGATTTTGCACTTCATCCCTGGGGCTGATTAATACTGATGGAATGTGGTCCCCGATGTGTTAATTCTGGCGTTCCCTTCATAGTTTTGAGGTATAGTGTGATTATGTAAACTGGGTCCATGTGCCACCATATTCTGGAAATTGCTCACTGAGAGAAGAGTTATGTATTGTGTGTCTTGAGTGTCATCAGTTGAGTCTGGCTTAAATGAAAAACGTGGGGCGTGCGCATGACTCACCATACATTCTGGAGCACGACTGGTACAGCACTTCAGTTCGCTGTTCACGAGCAGAAAAAGGACTTCTGCTCATGAGTTGCAACCCCAACTAATCCTGGAGCTGCTTGCATGCTGTGAGCTCCAAGATTGTTGGGAGCAGGCTCACCCAGCGCTCCTTTTGAGATATTAATGTTTATAAAGTTATGTTTAACTTGCTTTCACGAATATATGTGCACATATCCACATGGAGAGAGACGTTGTATTCCATTTTCAAATGTGAATACAGTTTTACAAAATTGCTAGAAATCATTATGAGTTAGTAATAGTCATACGATATCTTTGTCAAACGTGAGTGCACGTTTTGGATTCCGCATTAATGTATTTCGATTTAGAGAGATGTGGATTAATGCATACACGTTCCAGAACATTTGATTACATTACATAATAACAGCGCCATGTATTTTTTATATAGCAATTAAAGTTGCCGTTTCTAAGTGTTGCAAATAGCAGGTTTTACGTCAGGGAACTCATTGTATTTACTTCGTGAGAAGAAAGACCTGTTTGCTTGGCCAGGATTGGAATTTTGGACCTGCATTTGGAACCATCACTGAGTCGCCTCACTAAAACTACATGTTGAAAGATATAACATTGCAAACTCTGCAGACATGAAATATGACCAAATCAGTTGGTGTTCTGCCTGCCGTCAAACACAAGTGGAATGCGTTTTTACAAGAAATATATCATTCGTGGTTCTTACATTTCCCAAGTTCATACTTCAGTCACTTACACGGTCCAGGTTTTTGGGTTTCATTCCGACACCAACAGCCCTGATTTTATAACCGCAACCATTCTGGGATGTGTAGTCTTGATTTTAAAATTGCATACAAATGACTACAAGTCCCAGAATGCAGAGCCGGACACCCTAGTCACGCACGGACCTACAGAGCCTCAGACTAATAACAGACCGAACATGGTCTCAAAAGAATCACTGCCCGACAGACTGGGCAACTGCTAGGTACACGACAATATACTGAGCAACATACATTCAGTACTTGAAAAAGTGAAAAACCTAGTATTGCAACTTTTCAAGATAGCGTCCATTAACCGCACAAAGAGTTACCCCGTTCAAAGATGGCGCTTAAAGTGAATCAGAAAGATTCTGGGTCAAATTAACCTTGCGTCGTCAGTCTACTCTGGGCTGGCAGTGGGTGTCACGCCCCTACCGAGGAGCGGATATCCTCGTTGTCCGTAACGTAGCTCTCCCTACTTCCAGCCGCGACCTTCGGTCCAGAACAAGTAAAAAGGACAAATATCCTACAGGACAGCTCCGTAGGATAGTAACAGCGATAAGCACTCACTTCTCGCATGCCGGACACAGCCAAGCCTCACCAGTAAACAAGGAAGATGTACTCCATAGACATAGAGAAAGGACTAAAGCATCGCCTGGGTACCAGGTACAAAAGGACACAGACTTTTATTATAGGCCTGGAGAGCACGTTGGCGTTAGCTCTAATAGGGCACCACCACCATTTGTGATACATAAACCAACAAGCATTTGCACTGAAATATGTCTCGCATTTGCAAAGCTGCCAAGGTTTCAGATTGCTGTGGGTGACATTTTCAAAATTTCAGTGAAATTATGAGTGACATTTCAACAACTATGAGTGACACTTTCTCCCGAACAAAATCAAGCAATTTAGACTATTGCAATATACCACCATTTAACAGTGACCCACAAGTCTCCATTACCAATCCAATCCAATCCAAAAATTCTTTATTTCGGCCATTTGAGACCATAAAAGATTCGTTAAGAAACATTTAAAACACATCAAGCATAAAATAAAAACAAGGCAGGGTACATTACACAACTAGATCAATTCCCTATAGGAACTAGGCATGAGGAGGCAATTAACTCTATTGCGTTACAGTTCATAACATGTTTAACAGAAGATCAATCTTTTAATATTTTTCCCCTTATCTGCCACATGGCCATTAAAAACTTGGCAACTGCAAAAACTATATAGTGCAGGGTATTTGTCTTCAGAATTGTGTATGAGTGTAAATAGTTTCTAGTGCCCAAATTCCTACACAGTGGCACTAGCCAATATTTCCTCGGTCTGGTGTAGGCAGGGCAAAAAAACAGCACGTGTTTTTCATCCTCCTCATTCTTACTGCACCCAGGACAGATTTTATCATCCAACGCTGTCCATTTACAAGTAAAAGTTTTAAGGGGCAGGGTGCCTAGCCTCCATTGAATGAAAAGTTTCCTTGCCAAAATAAGAGATATAATATCCATAAAACCTTCAAAATAAAAAGAATTTTTGGTGTCCAAAAATTGTTCAGTTAGGGTGCCGACTTTGGATGCACACACCAGGGAAACTAGACTTTTCTCCTTGAATATTTCAGCGAGCTTTTTGCGTGGCACCCCTTGGCAACCTCTTTCAGGAGCCTCCCACAGCTCTGGTAGTCCCAAGCGATAGAATTCTCGTTTGATGTATGCCAACCACGGAATTCTGTCACGATGGTTCAGGGTCAGGACATGCTTAAGATCTTCTCTGTAGTGGGCAAGTTCACCAGTGGACCACAGCCTGTGCCAAAACCTCAGTGGTTTAAGTGCAAGATCATCCCCTATTGAAGGGAGCCCAAGATCTAATCTCAGAGGTAGCAGGGGTGTACCTTGGGGAAGACTCAAGAGGCGTCTGAGGAAATTGTTCTCTACCTTTACAAGTTCTGTCCCGGCTTTGTGACCCCACAACTCGCCACCATAGGATACGGCTGCTTTGGCTTGGGTTTTATACATCTCCAAGGCCGGACTAATGGGTCTAAAGGTTGATGTGTTCGCAACCTTCAGGATTGCCCCAGACATTTGGGCCAACTTTAAACGAGATCTCGCTATCTGCGGACCCCATGATAGGTTTTCGTGTAAAGTTACCCCCAAATACTGGAACGTTCTGACCCTTTCCAGCCTTGCGGAGCCCAGTGTTGGATTAGGCCTGGTTGTAGTGGAGGGGTTAAATACCATGAATTTGTTTTTCTCTGTGTTGATCTCCAGGCCATGCGCCCTACAGAAATCCCCAAACCCATCTAGTATCCGTTGAATCCCCATCGGGGATTTGGAGAGCAGGAGGGTATCATCTGCAAACATGATAGCTGGTACCCTCCTGCCTGCCAACAAGGGTGCATCGTTGTCCCTGACAGTGTCAAGATGGGACATGACACCGTTAACAAAGAGGCAGAACAGGGTCGGCGCCAGAACGCAACCCTGTCTTACCCCTCTGAGAACTGGAAACCTAGAGGACAACGCTCCATCCCTCCCACACCTAACCTGGGCAAAATTGCCTTCGTGGAGCCTAATTATAGCCTGTAGCAGTTGTGGGGCAACACCCAGCTCCTTAAGGACCTCCCATAATTTCTTTCGGGGAACCAAGTCAAATGCGGACCTGAGGTCCACGAACACCATGTACAGACTCCCCCCCTCAATCCTCCCTGTTTTCCAGTAGAGAAGGACGAGGCGGAAAATCTGGTCCATGGTGGACGTGTTTTTCCTGAAGCCCGCCTTGGAGGGGACTGAGGATCGCATTGTCCTCCATCCAGTCAAGAAGATGGTCCAGGAGAAGGCGGGAAAAAAGTTTTTGGGGTCTCAAAAGAATCACTGCCCGACAGACTGGGCAACTGCTAGGTACACGACAATATACTGAGCAACATACATTCAGTACTTGAAAAAGTGAAAAACCTAGTATTGCAACTGTTCAAGATAGCGTCCATTAACCGCACAAAGAGTTACCCCGTTCAAAGATGGCGCTTAAAGTGAATCAGAAAGATTCTGGGTCAAATTAACCTTGCGTCGTCAGTCTACTCTGGGCTGGCAGTGGGTGTCACGCCCCTACCGAGGAGCGGATACCCTCGTCCGTAACGTAGCTCTCCCTACTTCCAGCCGCGACCTTCGGCCCAGAACAAGTAAAAAGGACAAATATCTTACAGGACAGCTCCGTAGGATAGTAACAGCGATAAGCACTCACTTCTCGCATGCCGGACACAGCCAAGCCTCACCAGTAAACAAGGAAGATGTACTCCATAGACATAGAGAAAGGACTAAAGCATCGCCAGGGTACCAGGTACAAAAGGACACAGCTACTTTTATTATAGGCCTGGAGAGCACGTTGGCGTTAGCTCTAATCGGGCACCACCACAATTTGTGATACATAAACCAACAAGCATTTGCAATGAATAGGTCTCGGAGTGGTGTGGCTCACTGGTTAGAGGCGGCAGACCCGTAAGCAGAGAACGGCCCGGGACCAGGGTTCAATTCCCGACGCGGCAGGGTCGTGGACCAGGGTCAAAACGGACTCGATAATTCTCGCCTCGGTGCCTACTCTAACCAGGGAACACACTCGGCAACTCTGGGCATTAAGCTTGCCTCATCTCTACAACGGCCCCCCACAAACGCCGGGGATGCCTGGTTTCACCTTGAAGATACCCAGAAAGGGACCATCTCACAGGGAAAACCAGGACGGGTTCCCCAGCGGTCTTCAGCGCCAGGATACTCCATGGAGTCGCAGTGCGCTTTACAAGTACACCCACATTTACATTTACATTTACATTTGCAAAGCTGCCAAGGTTTCAGATTGCTGTGTGGGACATTTTCAAAATTTTCAGTGAAATTATGAGTGACATTTCAACAACTATGAGTGACACTTTCTCCTGAACAAAATCAAGCAATTTAGACTATTGCAATATACCACCATTTAACAGTGACCCACAAGTCTCCATTACCTCTTTCTCTCACATACTTTTTTTTTTTTAGAGCTACTCATACCAGTGTAGGGTGTTAGGGCACATAGCATCACACAGAGACAATGAGTTATATGTGTGTATAGGAAATGTTACATAAGAGGTGTAGGAAAGGAGTCATAGGTCATTTATACTGGGCAGAATTTTAAAATGTGCCACCATGGTTGGGGGTTCTCTTTACTAATAAGAATTGATATCTACCCAAATTAACCCTTTTGCAACATTATGATAATGAAAGACTGGGGAGAAATCAACCCTTAACCCTATACCTTGCAGTTTGCATGCAGCTGTTTGATAATAGTTTATAGCTCACTGTGCTACATTAGGATTTTAATTTATACATTTCAAATATTAAAAAGATCTCTCCAACAAAAGCAGTAAGGCTCTGAACTATTTAAATTATATGCATTTTTTGTGAGCTGCTCGTGCTTTGCAGCAGGCATATTAACCTTTACTCTGTGTAAAATTTCCACTAGACAAAACTCTAACGATACCCAGGCAGTCCATTAATCACCAGAGTTGCTGGTTTCTTGGCATTTTTATTGTTGCTTGAAACTTGTTGGAGGTAAGGAACCTGTCTGGTGCCATTGGACCTCGCAGACTCTCCCCTCTCTACCCCTGATAATCGGAACCCTCCCTCAAAATCTTCCCCTACCACCTACACTGTTCCTGTTCCCCCGACCCTTACTTCCCCCTTGTGAAACGTCATTTCCAATCCTGTGGTCTCCCTCCCCCTCCTACTACCGCAGTCTCCCCCCCTCTGATGTCACACACCCACATTCACAACCTGCCTCTGTGAGAGGTTGGCCTGGTATATGATGTTCAGTATTCTAGTGAGCTCCTTGCCCAAGTCCAAACAACCCTTATGGTGATGGTTGTGATCCAGCACTCCTTTTGAAAAACTGTCTCAATAACACTACTGATCCCCACAATACACACCATTAATCATGATTCACTTATAAAGGCCCATAACACCAATGAGACAATTTTTGAGCAACTGAATCTGGTGGCCTGATTAATAAAATCTATTCACATATTATCTACATAATTATGTACAACTGCAGTTTACCTATAATAACCATGGTTTTGACATATATCTATTTTAATCAAGCCACTAAGGCGATTGAATCAACTGATGGTAACTAGATCATGAATAAACAAAACCAGCTTGTCAATTCAAATCTAACTTTTATTTACTTTTATTATTCATAAAGAAAAGCATTAACGTTTTAGAATCTTTATTTCATAAGCGGTCAAGAAAGCAGCATTTTAGTGAGGAAATGAATTAATAAACTGACATCTTCAAAACTAGCTCAGAAAACATGAATTAATTTAGCAAAATTAAAGTTTCCATTCCCATTCCCTAAATCTATTTCCCTGTCTGATTCTCACTCCACCTAGAAAGGAAAAATCATTTAAAATCTGCTGTCCTTACGTGCGCCAAAAGTCCAACAGCATCTCACGTCAATCAGGAATTGGAAAGAAGAGAGGTTTTTCTCCACTCCAAGTGTCAGGTTTTATACCTTTCTTTCTAGCTAAACTAACTACAATTTGCATCATTTCATGAAAATCCAGGCTTCTCATTGGCTGTGCAATGTCAGTCCACGATAAAATGTTAGGTCACGTCCGTTACTTGACCAGGCTCGGGCTTTTGCATAAGCCCTATTGTCTCTCATAACCGCGTCTTCCGACTTCCTCAGAAAAGAAACATTATCCACAAACTTCTAACTTTAACTTCCTAGCCTTCGTCAGGATTCTCAGGTGCTGGCACTCGTATGGTATGGCTAGCATGAATCCATCTCTTCAAACCCTTACACTTTACTGCATTTGTTGTGACTAATATCACCTGTCTTGCCTTCTGCCACCTTGGTACTAGACAGTTTCTTCTTCGGTGAACTTTTGTCCTCACCCAGTCTCCAGGTAACAAATCATGTGCTTGTTCTTTCTCTTTTGTAATTACTTCAGTTCCCACCTGATGGAACACAGAAGTCACCACATCAGATAGATCTTTACAGTAATCCATTATGATGCTATCATTAATGCTCAACAGTTTATCAACTGGAACAAATGCTTGCCTCATGACCCTACCCATTAGTATTTCAAGAGGGCTCAAACCTGTTTTTCTATCTGGAATGCTTCTCAAAGACATCAAAACAAGTGGAAGTGCGTCAGTCCACTTCATTCCTGTAGCTAAACACATTTTTGCTATTCTGTTTTTAATTGTACCATTCACTTGTTCAACAACACCTGATGCTTCTGGTCTGTAAGCACAGTGCAACTTTTGCTTTATGTCCAGAGCTTCACAAACCAATTGTAGCAATCTGTTTTCAAAATGTGTGCCACGATCTGTCTCGACCGTCGCAGGAAATCCATACCTTGGTATGATTTCTCTCAAAAGCAATTTTGCCACAGTAATTGAATCATTGCGGCGTGTTGGGAATGCTTCCACCCATCTTGAAAACAAACAGACTATCACCAAAACATATCTGAGTTTGTTGTGAGGAGGCATGTCAATGAAGTCAAGCTGTAATCTGGTAAAAGGACCACCCTCCCGTCCTATGGTTCCCATGCTTACAACAGTTTTTCTATTTGGGTTAATCTGTTGGCAGGTAAGACATCTCTGACAAAGGGATTCTGCAATTATCCTAAATTTTGGATTATACCATGTTTGCCTAAATAACCTGATCATGGAATCTCTGCCAATATGTCCTGGACCATGGTACATGCGTGCCATGTCAGAAATCATACTGTCTGGCATCACTGGTCTGTCATCTTTGTAAACCCAAACCTCATCTTCTTCTCTCTGTCTGCATACTGCTTTTAACCAAGTGTTTTTCTCTTCATCATCTGCCTCATCTTGCAACTGTTTTACTCCCTGCCAAGTCTCAACTACAGATGTTGGCATAAGTGAGTTCAAAACATGTTCATTTGCTTTTTCCTGATTGATTGCCATATTTTCTTTAGCACATGAATTTCCTTTTGTTATGTAATCCTCTCATTTTTTATGTGCTGTGCACTTTACAACTGCAATTTTCTCTGGTAACTGAATTCCGTCGATCAGTCTTTTAATCAATTCTGCATTTCTGATTGGTGATCCCGCAGAAGTTAAATAACCTCTTTGAGACCAGAGCTGACCATAGTCATGGACTACGCCATAACCATACTGACTATCAGTCACTATGGTAACTTTTAGCTCTTTTCCCAATTCACATGCACGAATCAAAGCAATCAATTCTGCTACTTGAGCTGAATGAATTCCTTTGAGACAAGAAGCTTCAATCACATCTGCAACTGTGCACACAGAATATGCTGTGCTCAGAACACCTTCATCTGTTCTCAAGCATGAACCATCAACAAATAGAACATAATCTGATTCAGCTAATGGGACATCTTTTATGTCCTGTCTGGGTTTTGTGCAATATTCTAATACATCCAAGCATTCATGATCAACAGCCTCATCTCTGATTTCTGTTTAAGAAGTGTCAGGTAATAATGTGGAAGGATTTAAATTCATACATCTCGCAATGGAGACATTATCTGAACCAAGGATAACCTTTTCATATTTTGTTAACCTGCTGTTTGTCAAATGTTGTTTTCTGCTTCTTGTGAGAAGAATATCAACTGAGTGTGGTACATATACTTTTACAGGAAATCCCATTATTATTCCTTCACTCTGTTCCAAACTTACACTGGTTGCAGCTACTGCTTTAAAGCAACCTGGTAATGCTTTTGCAACAGGGTCAAGAACAGCTGAGAAATATGCTATTGGCTTTCTCAGTCTTCCATGTCTTTGAATCAGAACTGATAATGCACATCCTTCTCTTTCACTGCAATACAGCTCAAACTCTTTCTCGTAGTCTGGCATTCCTAATGCTGGAGCTTCACACAAGCTTCTCTTTAACTGTTCAAAAGCCTCTAACTCAGTATCTGTTAGATTGACCGGGTCTCTTATGTCTGCTTTTGTCAGTCTCTGCAGTGGCTTTGCAATTACAGAAAATCCACTAATCCATTGGCAACAATAACCAACCATTCCCAGAAACATTCTAACCTGTCTCTGTGTTTTTGGAGGTTGCATTGCTTGAATAATTTTTAGGTCTCGCGACCTATCGATGCGCGCAAGCGCATCGAGCGGAGCGAGAATTCAAGTAGCCAAAATCCTCATGAAACCACCAGCTTTTTGCTGGTGTTTTCATGAAGTTCACGTGAACCACGTGATCAAACACGAACGTGCATCAGCCTCCCTCCCTCCTAATTGCATTTGCCGCACAGCACATCAAAGGGCTTCGCCCAGCGTGCGCTCTGCGGCTTCTCGGCTTCTCCTCCCCTAATTAGTCATTTTCGCCGCTCTCCCCATTCGGGCCCCCTCCCTGCCCGCCGTGTCGCATTTCTCCTCCCCCCCCCTTCTCTGCCTTCCTTTCCCGGCGCACGCATTTGTTTGTTACTTCTTAAAACCTCCCAAGGCATCTTAATTTACACAGCTGCCTTCCTTTCCCGGCGCACGCATTTGTTTGTTACTTCTTAAAACCTCCCAAGGCATCTTAATTTACACCGACGCTCATAAACTAGGCATTAGTTATTATTCTGAAGTTGAAACAAAGTCCGACTGCCTCATTTTAAGTTTTGAAAACATTCAGTCGTAGCCAGCACATTCAACTAGCGCGTTGCATTCAGTCGACTGCCTCATTTTA
Organism: Lissotriton helveticus; assembly: GCF_964261635.1. NCBI lineage: Eukaryota > Metazoa > Chordata > Amphibia > Caudata > Salamandridae > Lissotriton > Lissotriton helveticus. The sequence continues at coordinate 126,303,998 of NC_136061.1, forward strand.
AGTTTGGGAAACATTCAGTCGTAGCCAGCACATTCAACTAGTGCGTTGCATTCATTCATGTTTTCTCTTTTATGGCTTCAAATGTTGTGATCCACAGCCAGACACGCTTACATGGAGACATCACCTTTCGGAAGCCCAGTTTCCACAGATCAATTCAAAAATAGGGACAATTAAGCGCCGATAGCTCCGTATAACAAACACTCAGTAAAATGTAAATAAAAGGTGGCGAAAGAAAAAATGAAGGGCATTTAACACTCGCCAGCTTGGTTAATAACGGAAGATCGTCAGCCGGATAAACCCTACATACTACACATCTGTTGTTCCTATGTATAACGTTATTTTCTTCCTTTCCCGGCGCACGCATTTGTTTGTTACTTCTTAAAACCTCCCAAGGCATCTTAATTTACACAGACGCTCATAAACTAGGCATTAGTTATTATTCTGAAGTTGAAACAAAGTCCGACTGCCTCATTTTAAGTTTTGAAAACATTCAGTCGTAGCCAGCACATTCAACTAGTGCGTTGCATTCATTCGACTGCCTCATTTTAAGTTTGGGAAACATTCAGTCGTAGCCAGCACATTCAACTAGTGCGTTGCATTCATTCATGTTTTCTCTTTTATGGCTTCAAATGTTGTGATCCACAGCCAGACACGCTTACGTGGAGACATCACCTTTCGGAAGCCCAGTTTCCACAGATCAATTCAAAAATAGGGACAATTAAGCGCCGATTGCTCCGTATAACAAACACTCAGTAAAATGTAAATAAAAGGTGGCGAAAGAAAAAATGAAGGGCATTTAACACTCGCCAGCTTGGTTAATAACGGAAGATCGTCAGCCGGATAAACCCTACATACTACACATCTGTTGTTCCTATGTATAACGTCATTTTCAACGAAAGGCATAGTCGGAATTCAATTCACAGTTATTCTCGCAGACTACCTGCAAGCAATGTGACTTCTATGATTAACTCCTGCGGTCAGAATAAATCAAGAAAATGTATTCACCCACGGCGCTCTCGTTTCCCTCTCAGAAAATTTTCAACAAGCATTGGCATTGCCAATAGGTCTCGCTTGTGGGACCTTATAAGTATTTAGTTTAGGATATTGTGCTGCAAAACTAAATACTTATAAGATCCCACAAGCGAGACCTATTGGCTATGCCAATGCTTGTTATTCTTTCTGTTGTCTCTTGTCTAACTCCTTTTGCAATTCTGTGACCAAGATATTTTACTTCTTGTTTGCAAAACTGTAATTTTGCAGGAGACACTTTATGTCCCTCATCTGCCAGATGATTTAAAAGAGTAATGGTATCTGTTACACAATTATCTCTTGTTTTTGCAGCCACAAGGAGATCATCACTATATTGCACTAATGTTGATTTTCCAGGTAAGTCTAGATTCTCCAGGGATTTCTTTAGCAACTGATTAAAAATAGATGGACTTTCGGTGTACCCTTTAGGGATACAACACCATGCTAGAATACACTCTTTGAACCTGAACGCAAAAATTTGCTGGCTTTCTGGATGCAATGCAACAGTAAAGAATGCATTACACAAATCTATAACTGTGTACCATTCTGCCTCATGCGGAATCTGATATAAAATTACTGCTGGGTTTGGCACAACTGGGCAACATGGAACAACAATTTTGTTAACCTTTCTCAGGTCTTGAACAATTCTGAAAGTACTGTTTGGCTTTTTAATTCCCATAATCGGTGAATTACATGGGCTACTCTCAATTTCTTTTAGAACACCTTGTTTTATGAATTTGTCTATTACAGGAATAACTCCTTCAATCACTTCTGCGTTCATTTTATACTGTGGAATGTTTGGATAATCTGCTCCTTGTTTTACTGTTATTTTTACTGGATCTACATTTTTCATCAGACCCATTTCATCTCCAGTGAAATCCCAAAATGTAACATTCACTGTGTCTTTTAATTCTTCAGGTAGATTATTCTTATCAAACACAGGACATAATTTACTTTCCTCTGCCTCAACCATTGACATTGTTAATTTGTAAAGCCCATCTTCTTCTGGAGTTTGTAGCTCAATACCATCCGGTGAGCAATATATTTTACAATTCATCTTACAGAGAATATCCCTACCTAAAAGATTTACAAAACTGCTATCACAAACTATGAATCTATGCATGTCTTTAAATTTACCTATTTCAACTTCAACTGGTTCAGTTAAATCTGTTTTAATTTGCTGATTAGCTACACCTACTACTTGGATTTTGTCCCCAGAGAGAGGTAGGTTTTCTATTTCCACTGATCTAACAGTAGAACGAGTAGCACCTGTATCCACTAGGAAAGTAATTTCTACATCATTTACTTTACCATTTACAAATGGACCAGACTGATCTACCTCAAGAGTGGCTCCAAGCACACACTCTTCCTCCTCTCTCGGGCACCGTCAGAAGTAATCATCAGATTCACTCCCACCATCTTCTTTCAACCAATATTGTTGTGACACATTCGACACATTCACTCTTGGTGGTCTGTTTACCTGTTCACCTCCGGTGAATCCTGTTTCTGCACTGTATCTCTGCACATTTACACAGTTTGGAAGTGGCGGTCGTGGTATCTGATTTTGCTGATTCACTACCTGTCGCTGTAGCTGTTGCTGCAGATTTATCTCATTCTGCATCTGTGGATTTAATGATGCATTTTTAAAATAATTTCTGGGCGGATTCTTACACTCGCGCTTCCAGTGTCCAATTTCGCCACAATTAAAACATGGGAGTTTCTGTTTTAGCTCTTCTATATTTCCCATCAATTTTGGCTTATTTTAATTACCTTTAAATTTACTTTGATTTTGGTCAACATTTTTATTTCCCAAATTTGCCATTTATGTTCAGCCACTTTTACCTGTGCCCACATAGCTTTTTCTTTTAGCTTTTTTTGTTTAGCATCTATTTCATCACTACAGTATTTTGCTTTTCTCAGAATCTCATCTACTGAGTTTGATTGCCAACCAACTATTCCAGTTCTTATCATTTCACCAACTTCAGGTCTCAAGCCATATACAAATCTGTATATAAAATGGCTCATATCTTTTGCACTTACATTTTCATAACCACTGTATTGTTTAAATACCAGCAGTAATCTTTCATAAAATGAATGTACTGATTCTTTCGGCTCTTGGGTAGTTCTGTCTATTTTAACCCAATCTATTTCTTTTGGGGGAATCTTATATTTCAGAAACACAATTACCTGATCATATTTCCTCATTACCTCTGGTGAAGGAGCACCTGTTACCTTATGTCGAGGAAATTCTTCTGTAGGCCAATTTATAGAAATTTTTCATTCTGCCCAAATATCTGATGGGACAACTATGTCAAAGAATCCATCAAGATCAACCCACAAAACTTTTGAAACTTTCACAAATCTGTCTACCTGTCGATACCATTGTACAGGTTTTTCTTTCAATCGAGGAAAATCATTTGTGAACATTAAAATGTCCTGCATTGTCCATGGAACATGCACATACCCTCCTCCCGGTATTTCTCTCAGTGGTAACTCATTAACTACTTCTTCCTTTTCTCTGACAGGAAAAGCTAAACTTGTTCTGTCTTCATTTCTTTTCTTGGTCCATTTTACTCTCCATTTACCTAATTCGCCCCATTTTCTCATAAGCACAATTAAGTCTTTTATATGAATTATTCTTCCTGTGGTACTCAAACTCCCTATATCTTTTTCAGAGAAATCCACCCTGTAAAGTTTCTGCAAATTCTTTTGCTTACTCAAATCTACTTCTAATTCAGCAGCCATTTCTTCTAATTGATCATATTTATTTTTAGTTTTCCATGTTATGCTTTTGCAAATAAACAATAATTCATCATCCTGATATAGCTTCAAACTGTCAGTACCAATTGTTCCAATTATTAATTCCTCAATATCTGCTTTCAATTTTGCAACATCAAGTAATTTACATTCAGGGGTTTTTGTTAAATCTATTTTATTCGGACTCTTTTCCGGAGTTCCAGAGTCAGATTCTGCACCAGATGGAGTTTTACTTGTCAAACTTTGATTAAAAGTTAAGTCAGGCATCATCATTTTCTCTCGATGTATTTCAGACAAATCTGAATAAAAATTTTCAGTCACCTTCTGTATTTCTGAATTTAGTGGAACAGTTAAAGCTGAATGTCTGATTTCTTTTTGATCAAATACTGGAAGAACAGGCCCAATTGTTACAGGTACTGTTACTGCTTCCATGCTTTTAGTCAACTGCTGTATTAATTCATTCGTAGAACGAATATTTTCTGAGGTACTCGGCAATTCCTCATACCTTTCTGTTCTTTTCCCATTTGGGGTTACATTTCTCTGGACTGGGGTTTCATCTTTACGGACTGGACTTTCAGCGTAATTTCTATTTTCTCCTGATATATTTGAACTACATCTTGTTTCTACTCTTTCAGGTGTTTTTCCATTATTCGAATTTGTTTTAGGAGACGACTCATCAATAATTTCTCTTGGAGGGGCATTTGGAGAAGTCCATGTACAAACTGGTTGATAAGGTGGCGGTTTTCTAGTATAAATTTCTTCTAATACCACATCTTCTGAATCACTTTCTACATTAACATTATTTTTCTTTTGAGTACTCTTTTGTCCAGTTACCTCATCAATAAGTCTCACTGGGTGCAAACCATCACACATATCTCCACGTCTCCATCGACGCATTCTATCCTGATGTGTTTCTCTATTAAGATCAAGTCCTGTTCCCCTTGATATTCCTCTACTTTCTCGTTGTAACTCAAACATTTCATCCTCCCATTTAACTAGAGCTTCAAATTGAGTAGGTCTAGGCTTTGGTACACGTTTCATCATTTTTTCTCTCAAGTTTTTCAAAACTGCCATGTTAAAAGAACCATCTTCTGGCCATGCTAACACACCATCGTTTTCAGTATACTTCATCCAATTCTCAATCCAAAGACAAGTATGATAACCTTATTCACCCAACATATACGCTGCAGGTGTTTTGTACTTCCACCTCACGTTGCAATTTTCTTGTCAGGTTTAAGTTTATTTTTCAATTTCTGAAACCATGAAAGCTTCTTTTTCTCTTTCATGAAATAATAATCCATGTTTTTAAACAATTTCCCTTACTTCGGTAAAGATCGTAACAACTTATAACAAGGAAGTTGTTATTCCGCAACACCAACCAATCCGTGCGCGAAACTCACCAACAAGCCAATCAGGTTAAGCTACGTCAGTATTTTGCTCAACCAATAGAATTGCTGCTTTTCAGGATGAGCCAATCAGCTGTAGCTTGCCTTAGTCACATGAACCAACCGGTGCGCGAACACTGTGACGTATGTTAGCCAATCACAGCGCGACTCTTGTGACGTATGCTGCTGCTGTGGCTTCTCTGTCTCTCGCTCAACTCCTTAAACTGACACCTCCTTTACAAAATATTTTTCATTGCGCCATATTTTCAAAACTTTCAATTGAATTCTGTTAATAACTCCACAAATAAACGAACCATTTGTCTGTTTCGCTAAATGAAGTGATAGCTTTTCCAGTCATTCAAGTATTCTTTTCACGTGAAATAGACAACGCTATTTTCACAGAATATTTAAATTCGCCGATAAAGTAAGGCTACTCTACCCTTCTAGCAGGTAATAACGAACTCGTTTCCCTCTAAATGCGCATACAGAGCAATTCAGTTTAACTCGATCGAATATTACAAATCATTTACGCATACCCATACGGAAAAATCCCTAACCATGCATACATAAAATCTTTAGTAGGACTCTAACCCACCCAAAGAAATTCTCACTCATCAGTAAGATAGACGATGCTTCCTTACCCTTCACTCAAGCTTGGATAAATTCTACTACTCTTTTCACAGAGAGTTTTAAAACAGGCTCCAAGTACCTATACTCGAAAGCTACAATTTCATAGACAATCCTCACTATACATTTTACCTTACACACCTAAAATCCCTAAACTTGTGCTGTACGTCTACAACACTGGTGATATACGGCGTTACCACTATTTGAAACAGAACAAATGCACTGTGTAACTTCACCTGTCACACTTCTCTTGCCGGCACAACTAGGAATTTTCACACTGCTGGAAAAAAACTTTCGACTACATATAACAACTGAACAAACTTAACATATGTTAAACATCGATCCTATGTAATTACCATGTAATTACCATGTAACATGTCAGTTACCATAGTAATTGATCCAGCGCTCCTATTGAAAAACTGTCTCAATAACACTACTGATCCCCACAATACTCACCATTAATCATGAATCACTTATAAAGACCCATAACACCAATGAGACAATTTTTGAGCGACTGAATCTGGTGGCCTGATTAATAAAATCTATTCACATATTATCTACATAATTATGTACAACTGCAGTTTAACTATAATAACCATGGTTTTGACATATATCAATTTTAATCAAGCCACTAAGGCGATTGAATCTGTAAAAGGGTGACGCTACCAACCAGAATATAAGATCCTTAAGTATTGCCCGGCGGTGTCGCCTCTCGAACCCACAAGATATTAACAACTGAAGAGGCAGGCGCTGGAGACTGGAAGGCAGGAAACAAGGTTTTATTTTCTCCGGAGGAGAAACACATCAGTTGGACAGCAGGTATCGTTCTGAGGTGCTCTACCCGCATCTCTGAGGCCTGGCCTCTTATACACAAGTTAATCACTTTATTGCATGAAACACATTCTCGTTAATACTTTGATGTATGAAAAGACATCCTCGGAATCTCCCCTTCAGGTCCGTTCCCACACATAGTTACAGTTGAAGTCCCCACCCCGGTCACAACAGGTGGTGATTATCGCGCAGTTGGATATTCCGCCGATTCACGGAATGTGTGGGGTTCGATCGGATCTCGTAGGGTGGGGGCTTTGATCGACCCGAGGGTCCTTTAATGGGAGGAAGCTTCCTACTGTACTGGGGGTAATAAACAGTATCCGTAGAGCCAGGTGGTGGCCTGGGAACGAGGAAGACAAATGGGCACACAGGAAAAAGGGGTTTGTATCAAAGGATCTGGGACCATGAAAGGAATGAAGGGAGGTGTCGTGCTGGGAACAGGATGGGATTCCGAGGCAGAGCTGCGCTGAAGAGGGGTTTATGACCCGAGACATGTGAGGGCGAGGGGGTTGTCAGCATGCGGGGGATGCCCGCGAGGCTAGGAGAGGGAGAGAGACGCGCTGGTTATCAGAAAAGGGCAGGGAAGCCATGGTGTTGAAAATGGCGGCTGTTCACGTGCACGAAAGGGTTCGAGAAGAGCAAGAGGGCGCCGATAATGTTGACGGTTTCAGCCTAACTTTCAACAGTCCTCCCTTTTCAACATATCTAGCCAACTTGCTTACTCAATGTCAATTTTCATCAAATTCCTAACCTCGGTATCATACAATGCCCTCACGCGTTCGCTTCCAAAGTCCATAGTTTTGGGGAAAATACAACTTGCACATAAAGAACACAGAGGTGGCAGACATTGAATTCCTAAGCATAGACCACATATTACAACTACAGGAATCAGGATAATGGTGAGCAGTCTCCAGCCCCAGTTCTTAACGGTGTCCCAGAACCAACCACCAAGCGACCACTCTTCTTGTTCTTGGTGGACTTCTGAAGAGAGTCTGTGAAGATGTTCGATGGCGTTGTACACTGAGGGTGAGTTGTCCGGTATGTATGTACAACAGCTGGACCCAATAATGCGGCATGCCCCTCCACGGTCCGCCAGAACCACATCTAGAACAAGGCGGTTCTGAAGAGCCACCAGACGGACCGCTTGGAGCTCGGCAGTGTTGTTAGCAAAGATACCAGCTGTGATGTTCATGGTTGTTTCAACTGCCTGAGTCAGATGTCGGATGGCACGGCTGTTCGCCATCGGGCCCCAGAGGGGGACGAGTCCTTTCATAGCATCGAGGAACTGTGCTCCTGTTGAGTCGGCTTGCTCAATGTCTTTGGCTCGTTTTTGTCTATGGTGATTCGTTGGGGCCACATAAGTCGGGGGAAGGACGAAGGAGATGAAACAAGTGCCCCCCCAGCCTTTGGGGAGCCAGGTGTAGGCCTTTGTGCCGCAGACGAAGTACATGTTTGGGGATGACACAAAGGATGGTGGATCCGTGGAATCCAAAGTTCTGGTAAAGCGGAAAGCGCTGCGGCCCACCAGCTGTGTCCCAAGTCCTTCTACACACATGTGGCCTGTGACGTTGATGACCGACAGGGCCACAGTCAGAGTGGCAGCCGTTCGTTTCCGCAGATAGGAGAAGGTGGGTCTGGTTGGATTGTTAAACACCTGCATTTCAATTCGTTCCTTTTCAGGGATGTCCACGTGGATTGAGTCGCTGGGGGTCAGCGGGCAGAAGGGTGTCTTTGTTTTGTTCCGCCGACCCCGTGAGAAAGATGCGCTGCGGTTCTGCTGGAGGTGGCATTGTCCTTATAGCTTTCTTGCAGGAGGATCAGCCAAGCAAGGCAGGAGCCGTGAACAGAGAAAGGTGAAGGGATGAATGGTATTGAATGTCCAGTGGCATGGGGTAGCAACCCACAGATCCAGCAGTTGGTGGCATTGGTAGCAAGATTGTGTTGGTGAAGTAGCTGCACGAAAGAGTTATTCCAAAACTCCTTTCGCCTCTCTCTTAGTTGAGGAGAGAGTGAAATCAGATAATGTTCCTTCATGGTGGTAGGCTGAGCGGTGGTTAGGAATGTTTCGTGAGCAGGTGCATGTTCTTCCATAATCCAGAGCGTGGTCATGAGGAGAAAGCAGAAGAGGATGGTGATGAAGAGTATAATTGTCTTTGAGCTGTGGAGTTTGTCTGTTCTTGGGTTTCTGTAGTGGGTATTTCCCGTTGCTTCCATCATCTTCTTATCTGGCGCTTCCATCATCTTCAAGGTGCTCGGTAGCGGGCAGAACCACAGACTTCGTTTAGTTCTCTCCCGGTGACCCTTGGTTGTGTCTAGATCACCGTTCTGAGATTTCAACTCGGTCCGTGGCCTACTTAGCCGAAGCTCCCTCCTTTCGACGCAGGAAATACCCTTCTCTGGATGGGACAGTGGGATCAGAGAATTTTGAAAGTTCAAGCGCTTCAGTATCCGGATAGCAGGCCAGTGACGGTCGGTCCTTGTTCAGGAGCTCTTCTTGGTTGTCGATGTTTTCTGTCGTGGCTAGGGTCGAGGAGACCTTCTTTCAGTGGTGTGCATGCAGCCAGTGCCGCTTCCCCTCCACACGAAGAGCCGTCCGGGTGGTGATTAACACTTGCCAGGGGCCCGTCCACCGGGGTTCCAAACTCTTCGATCGCTGAAAATTTCGGATCAGCACGAAATCCCCAGGCTGGATGGTGTGGCCCGGACCCCTGGAAGCATCGGGGATGGCCTGCTGCACCTGCTGATGAATGACAGACAGAGTTTCAGTCAATTTATACAGATAATCAGACATTAGGACGTCCGGGACGTCATGAATGGAGGTTGGTTTTGGGGCAGACCAGACACTCATGGGTCGACCGAAGACAACTTCATAAGGAGTTAAGTGATGTCGGGTGGGGGTAGAGCGCATCGATAGTAATGCCAGTGGGAGGGCGTCTGGCCATTTCAGACCCGTGGTAGCCACTATCTTGGCCAGTTTAAGCTTTAGTGTGGCATTGTGTCGCTCAACAAGTCCGGCAGATTGGGGGTGGAAGACTGCATGAAATTTCTGTTTTATGCCCAATCCCTTTAAGATGAGCTGGATAACTTCGGCTATGAAGTGGGGGCCATTATCACTCCATAAAATACGACAGAGGCCGTAACGGGGGAAAAATTCCTTTAACAGTACCTTTGCAGTGGCCATAGCGGTGTTGTCACGGGTTGGATATGCTTCCACCCACTTGCTAAATGCGCACACCACAACAAGTACATATTTTAGGCCTTGGCACCTGTCTAGCTGGATGTAGTCCATCTGCAGGACTTCAAATGGGTGGTTTGGGACCCCAAATCCCCCCCGGGGTACTACAGTTCCTTTCCCGGGGTTGTGTTGCAGGCATATTAAGCATTGTTGGACCAGGCGTTTGGCGGAATCTGGGATTTTATCATTGTGCCAAACTCTGGAGACAAGTTCGATCATGGGGGCTGACCCTATGTGGGCAGGGGAGTGTGCCATGGTCAGTATGGGAATCAGGTATGAGTCAGGTAGCAACCATTTGTTTGTGGCTTTTGTCCGCCAGCAGCCTTCGTCATCTTTCACTCCCACCCGTGTCCATTCAGTCAGTTCGTGTTGTGTGCTAGCCGTTTGAATGTCTCTAATAGTGTCCTTGGCGTCAGTCCAGTTTTCTGCTTGTGACCTGGTCACGTACATACGTGTTGTCGTTCTATTTTCAGCTGTCGTTCGGGCAGTGATGTCGGCTAGCGCGTTTCCCTGTCCAATAATGTCCGTCACCCTTCTGTGTGCCTGGCATTTGATGACCGCAAGCTTTTTGGGGAGAAGGACAGCTTCGATCAAGGCGGAGACTAGATCCCCGTGTAAAATGGGTGTGCCGTGTGAGGTCAAGAATCCCCTTTCCCGGGGGAGGAGCCTAGCTCGCGACCGAGATGGCCGCGTTTTAGCTCGGCTCCGTCCAGCCGCCTGTTTATCTTCATTTATCCTGTATTGCTCCTGCCCCGGGAAGCCCTCCTTGCTGTGTTTCGGTACTCCGGTCACTTAGCGGACACTTACCTGTTGCTCCGGTGATCCTGAGTGCTGTCGATCCTGTGCAGCGATTCCGCTCGGAGCCTCCGGGGCGGTCTGGCTGGGCCTCCTTGCGACGCTGGGCCGTGACGGAACATGATGGTCGGCCCTTGCTGGCGCTGTGGAGCTGGACGCGGAGGCTGATGTGCGAATTGACCGGCTGTGCCCTTTGGTGAACCTGACTGGCCTGGGCCCAGAGGTACGAACGCTGCCCCTCGCAGGAGAGCATACTCAATTGTCCGGCTGGGTCCCCCTTCTGTTCCCCGGCCCGGCCATTTTGAATTTTTCCGCCCGGACTCGGAGAACGGGGCCGGCGGCACGGGGGGACCGACGGACGTCCTTCTTCTGGTGGCTCTCCTTCCTGCCTTGGGGCGCCCTGCCGCAGTCCGGCTGACCTCCTTTTGCTCTGGTGTTCCCCGGCCGGGGTCCCCGACGACCGAGGACTTGCTGGGCTCTTAAGATGGCGGCCGGCCCTGGGATTCTTTGCCGGGCCCGGGCGAGCACTGGGGGCCCGCCGCATGGCCCGGATGTCGGATCTTGTAAAGAGTTTCCTGCGCTTCGAGTTATCCTGGAAGCACTGAACTCCTGGCGGACTGCCGTGGCGGCGTCTGTCTCCACTGTGGGGGCAGACCCTCATTTTGAACAGTGCGGGCCCCCGTCATCGGATTTGGCCTCCTTGTTGATGATCGCGGCTGATGTGCTCCTGGACTCTGTGCCCCCGGCGGGGACCGCATCCTTGGCTCGGAGAGTCTCCGACGCCCCTCGTTGTCCTGTCTGGCTGCCTCGGCCACTGGGCTGCGATCCGCTTGTATCCTGGCCTGGCCTCGACGATCCTTCCAGTCTTTCTTCGCGTCGACTCCCTGACCGAGACGCATGTGCCGGCCCGGCTGGGCTTGCCTCGTTCGAACTGTCCTTGGAACTCTGTCTGCGATACGACTGTTGTACTATGTCTTTCCTGGATCTTCGATATCTTCTTTCCAGTTTCTTCTTTGGACTGCCGCGGAATTTTCTCCTGTGCCCTGTGTCCCTCATCGTCTGCTCTTTGTTTGTTCGGATGGTTACAACCTTGGACAAAAGCGGACAGGGCTGAAACGACTTTTATAAGCGGTAGTCTGGTTTCTTTTGTTATGTGACTGACAAGTGCTGTTGTGATGTTCGTATAACTTTATGGGACTCCTGAAACTTATCCTAATGTCGTTAACTTCCCGTGGGCTGTATTCCTCCCTTGTAGCAGGTGGCGGGATGGAAGCAGTTGATACTGATTTTTCGCCCTCCCCCGTGTGCGTTGTTCCTTCCCTTCCCCTGCCCCTTCCCATTTGTCTTTGTTTCTACCCTGTTCCTTTTCTTCTATATTTCGGGTTCTATTTAGGGCGACAGGCACGCTGCTGGGGGGTAGGCCGTAGCCCTCTGCAGGGGTGTAGGGAGGGCTTGTGGGGTGGGTGGGAGGGTCTGTTGTTGTTTTTGGAGGGGTCTTCTCTCTCCTCCTTTTTTCTCCCTATTTGGTTCTATGGCCCTTGTGTATCCCCTTTTTCGGGGCTCTGTATCGCCGTCTGTCCCCCGGGTGTCTTTCTGGTGTATCTTTCCGGTATTACAAAGATGGTGCTTTGTTATGTCTGTCTTCCTATTTTGTGGTCGATTTTGTACCGGAATTTTGTTTTTCCTGCTTTGTCACCTGGGGGCGGGTGGATGGGTTTGGGTCCCTTCCTTTTCCTTTTTCCCCTTTTTCCCTCCCCCATCCCCCCTTTTGTGGGGTTTTCTTCTACTTGGGGGTGCGTCTCGTATTGTTTTGGTATTTGGGTCCTTTATTGTGCTGGTCGGTGGGACGGGTGGTGGCTGCGGTGGGCGGACAGTGGATTGTGTGCGCAATTGCTTTTCCTTCTACCCGTTGTTTTGCCCGGTACTTATTGGTATACCTTTGTCGTATTTGTTTCTCCTGTGTTTTTTAAGATCGCTGTGTTGCTGCCCGCCGCGACCCCGCCCCTCTGGCTTTGTTATGGCCCGCCAGGCTCCTGACCTCCCAAACCCGTTCTTTCAAAAGAAAACTACCTTTCTAATTGTTTGCTCCTGAGACTGCTCTAAGATGCTTGTTCTTTCCCCTGATGTATTGCTTTTGTATACTGTGACACCTGATGTATGTCTCCTGCTATTTTTGCTATGTGGTGGCCAGCCCTGGTGGGTTGTAGGCCCGTATTTGTGAGCTTTCTCTGTCCAATAAAGGTTTTAAAAAAAAAAAAAAAAAAAAAAAAAAAAAAGAATCCCCTTTCCCTCCAAAGGAGCCCAAAATGGTGAACCACCCCGAAGGCATACTGGCTGTCGGTGTAGATGTTCGCTGTGGTCCCTGCTGCTAGGATGCAAGCTCGTGTTAGGGCAATCAGTTCAGCTGCCTGGGCAGATCGTTGCGTGATGCGGGCTGTCTCGATTACAGTTCGAGCCGTGGTGACTGCATAGGCAGCGGAAGTGGTGCCATCGGGGAGTTTGATGCAAGAACCGTCCACCCACAGCTCCCCGTCGGGGTCAGGGAAAGCCGTGTCTCTGAGGTCAACCCTACTTCTAGTCTGTTCGTCTGTGAGAGTCACGCAGTCATGTATAGGGTGCACATTGGGATCGCTCTCAGGTAAGGGTAACAGAGTTGCCGGGTTCAGTGTGGTGCATCTTTTCAGGGTGATATGGGGTGCAAGCAAAGTCAGTTCGTATCCGGTCAGTCGTGCGCTCGTCAGGTGTTGCGTCTTGGTTTGGTTCAGGAGGGTGTCGACTGCATGGGGTACCAGTACCGTGAGGGAATTCGAGAGTACAATCCCCTCACTCTGTCGGATAGAGATTGCAGCAGCAGCTACAGCTCGAAGGCAGGCAGGCAAGGCTCTGGCGACAGGGTCGAGAGTGGCAGAGAAGTAAGCGCATGGTCGTTGCCTAGGGCCGATGGCTTGGGTCAGGACAGATAAAGCGCACCCCTCCCTTTCGTGAGTGTAAAGGGAGAAGGGCTTTTTGTAATCAGGGGTACCTAGGACGGGGGCTGAACAAAGGGCATCTCGTAGTTCCATGAAGGAAGTTTGACACTCAGGGGTCCAAGGGAGTGGGAAAGGGGCGTCTTTACTTAGCAGAGAAAGCAGTGGTTTCACAACGAGGCTAAAGTTTGGTAACCACTGTCGGCAGAAGGAGGTGAGGCCTAATAGGGAGCGAACCTGCTTCTGGGTCTTAGGGACAGGAGTATCTAGAATGGTTTGGATTCGATCAGGAGTGAGTTTTCTTCCTTCCTTGGACAAAAGGTGGCCTAGGTAAGTGACCTGGGGTTGGCAGAATTGCAACTTCTTCTTGGAGACCTTGTGGCCATTTTCCGCAAGGAAGCGCAGGAGTTGAACGGTGGCTGTGACTGCTAATGGAGTGGTGTCGGCTGCTAAGAGGATGTCATCGACATATTGCACTAACACCACTCCATCGGGTAACTGGACTTGATCTAGTTGTCTCTTGAGGGCCTGGCTGTAGATGCTAGGGCTTTCTGTGTAGCCCTGGGGTGCTCGGCAGAATCTATATGAGCGGTGTCTTAGGGTGAAGCCGAAGAGGTATCGGCTGTCTGGGTGGATGGGGATGGAAAAGAATGCGTTTTTGAGGTCAATGACAGTGAAGGTGGTGGCGGAGGAAGGAATCAGAGTCAGGAGGGTGGTGATGTCCGAGACCACAGGGTACTGGGGTACTACCATTTTGTTGATCTCTCGAAGGTCAATGATAAAACGGTATGCTTTCTCATCTCCCTCTCCCTGTTTCTTGATGATGGGCAAGATAGGGCTGTTGCAAATGTTACTAATTACTTCCTCTACCACTCCTGCGTCTATCAGTGACTGAATGATCTTTACCAATGCCTTCTCGCCCTCGGGCGATATCCGATATTGTGGGAGTTTTGGGAGTGTGGCGTCTGATCGGACAGTAATGTGCACTGGGTCAATCAACATGCGCCCTACGTCTGAGTCCGTCTTAGCCCACAGATACGGAGGCAGAGTGTCGAGCAGGGATGTGTCAGCGTCGGTGATGGAAAACATGCGTCGGGGAGGGCAATGTCTAAGCAGGACGGGATTGTCGTAAAGGAAAACTCGAACTCCGTCTTGGGAGCATCTGATCGTTGCTCGGAAGTGTTTCAATAAGTCAAGTCCCATAATGGCGTCAGGGCTATTAGAGGAAAGCAAAAACGTGGTGTCAGTGGTGTTATTTTCTACGTCAAAGAGGATCGGGGCAGACAAAGGGTTAGTGGAGGGCGTTCCATCGAAACCTGTCGATGTTATGAGTGAGCCAGACAAGGGTGCCCTTGGAATCAGTCGTTTAGATAACGCACTACGTGTTGCGCCAGTGTCTACCAGAAATGGAGACTTGGTACCCAGGACCTTAGCAGTGACGTAAGGGCCCTGCTGGTCAACATAGAGCTCGACTGGATCCCTCCCTTGCCCTTGGCTGTCCTATGCGAAGTCGTGGGCGTCCTCATAGTCGGATTGCTGATATTGGTTCTGCCTGGGTCGATCAAACGTATTTGGTCTGCCTGATCTGTCGTTAGTCGTGTCATTTGGGGGCCCTCGCTGTTGTCCCTTATTTCTCAGTCCATTTGCTATGTCCCTGGGGTCTCTGTTTTTGATTATTTCCAGAAGAACTGGGCACTGGGATTTCCAATGGCCAGTTCCTTTGCAGAAAGCACACTGGTTCTCTCTAAGGTCTGTGCGTCCACTGTAGGAAGTCAGAGTGCGGTCCTGGGGAAATGTAGTCTTAGGGACGTTCGTCTGGTAGTTTCCCCGATATTGGTCTCGTCCTATAGTCACCCCTTGCAGTTTGGCAATCATCACCCTCTCTTTCAAGTCCTTTTTCTTTTTCTCTGTTGCCCTATCGTTTTCATTTTTCTGATGTTCATAATATTGGGCCATTTGGAGAATAGCTGTAGGTTTGGAGGCTGCCCAACTACTCTCGCTGGCCTGTAGTTTCTGGGAGATCTCCGATGACAGGCCCTTAACATAATTCTGGACAAACAGATGGTGTCCGGTTGCAGTGGTCATGTCCTGGCCGCTGTAATCGGAGAACACCGTTTCAAACCGGGAGAAGTATTCCGATACATCCTCCTGGGGTTTCTGGCGACAGGCTGTTACTATCGACCAGTCCACTTTCTTTAATGGAATCAGGGTTTTTAATTTCTCTACAATTTTATCTGGAAGGTCTAGAATGGGTTTTAAAGGCTTTTGTCCAGGTCCTCGTTGTTTATCGAAGGTATCGAGTTGTGACCAGGTATGTCCGAACAGCTCAAGGTGGTCGACTTTCCGGATTTGCTTCCACACATCAGCTGGTAGACATAACCCGAAAAACAAGTCGATGTCAGCCAAGGTCATGATTGTTGAACCTAGGGCTGTACCTAATTCAGTATAGAAGGCAGTGGGGTTTTTACGCAGGTCAGGCAGAGATTTCCGGAATGTCAGAATCTCTTGCCGGTCCCATGGCTGGTAGACCCAGTTGTACACTACCCTTCCCTTTGCATCTTGGTTGTTTGCATCATCGTGAGTCCCTGTTCCTCGGGGAGGAACCCAGTAAGGGGCAGCCTCTCGTATCGGCATCATGGTGTTAGATTGCTCAGTTTGTGGTCCGGTCGCCACGGATGTCGGGGATTTAGTTCCTGATTCTCGTTCAGTGAGGTGGCGGAGAACCTCAAGCGTACGCGTAAGGAGGTCCGTCAAATCATTCTCGCCCTCCTCCCCGATATCGACCTTCCGGTACAGAGTCGTTAGGCTCTCGGGACCGTTGCCTTGGTATCGGTCCTCGTATGCATTCAAGACATGGTAACACAGTCGTGCAGTAAAGTGTCGTCTGTAACTCCCTGTATATGATTTAAACATATCCGTGATGTACTCTTCACCTTCCTTCCTTTCTACCAGTGTCCTTGCTATCTTGTCGATCCCTGCTCGCTCCTCTTTGCTCAATCTACTTGTTCTTGCAGGGCCAGCCCCTCGAGTCTCAGGGTCGTCTAACGTTGTCGTTGACGCAGTTTTTAATACAAGGGGTTCGGCTGGCACAGAGGCCATGGGGGCCGAAGCTGTGGCGGTACCCTCGTTCGTACCTGGGGGTGGTGCGTGCTGTGCTAAGGGTTGGGAAGGGGCATATGGAGGGGGCATGTAGGTGATCGGAGGACCCAACAGCAGATCATCGTTGGCTCGTTGTTTCGAGGGTAAATCAGGGTAGAGTGTGGAGGGCGTTCTAACTGGACACTGGTTTGATGTTTCCCTTTCTAGTTTCTGTTTAGCTTTTTCTCTTTCCTTTATCTCTCCCTCTAGTTTCTGAGCAGCTAGGTGGGCTGCTTTTCGCAGCTCTTTTCCCAACCTACTCTCAGTTTTCTTTTTACGTTGTTCAGTTTCTTTGCGCCACATGCCGAAACTATCAAGCATAGTGGGTGTTGTCTTGTTTTTACCAAGGGCTGTTTCTAGCGCTTTTATTTTATCATCATCGAAAGATCCTATCAGTGGCCACTGACTTTCTCGATCCTTTTTCGTATATTTATGCCATAGTTTGCTATAGGCTATAGCGGTCAATCCATGCTTCATGAACATGTCCTTATTAGGGGTGCCTTCCAGTGGGGCTGGATGGTCCATCTCTAATAAGCGGTCCGGGCTAAACAGGCTACTAATCAGTGGGGAGAAGACAGACATGACGGCTCGTAACGAGGGACAAAAAGTCAGCACTGCCTATCTTATCACTGTGTGCAAAGACTAGACAGAATATTTCTATTCTACGTTGTTTGCAGGCAGTGAATACCTCATGAATCAAATAACAAAAGACCAATAAATAGTCAATGGGGAGAATGAGTAGGTCCGCAAAGATCTGCGTTACCTACCCTTTTCACTATCTGCAAAAAGGGGGGTCTCTTCCCTGTTTGCAGACAAAGAATCTCCAGAAAACAATAGTTTTGCGAACAACAGTTCAGTTTGAAGTAATTATTCAGTGGGGGAGAAAAGAATTAGGCACGACGGCTGCCTTACCTATCCTCCACTGTTTGCAAAGAGAGAGCCTGTTGTTTCTCCGTTTGCAGACAGCGAATCTCCAAATAAATAAAAAGAGTAATACTAGTATTTCCTAAACAATCAAGCAATTATTTCGCAACTTGTCGTGTTTACACGACCTTACCCGGACCGCATGGACAGTTTCTTGTCTTCCAAATCCAGCGCCCGATCGTCCTCTCTTCTCCGTTATCCTCGCGGCACTCCTGATGGTTCCCAGTCAGGACCGTAGATCACTCGAGAGAGGTCTGTTCGGAACCAGTGAAGTTCGGATGATCGGCTGTCAGACGAGGGTCTATCGGACAGGCGCGCTCCCGATCGTTGCAGTCGTTCACTCTGTCGTCAGGACCTCTCCCACTGGATCCACGAGTCGCTGATGGGCCCCACGCTTGGGACGCCAATTGTAAAAGGGTGACGCTACCAACCAGAATATAAGATCCTTAAGTATTGCCCGGCGGTGTCGCCTCTCGAACCCACAAGATATTAACAACTGAAGAGGCAGGCGCTGGAGACTGGAAGGCAGGAAACAAGGTTTTATTTTCTCCGGAGGAGAAACACATCAGTTGGACAGCAGGTATCGTTCTGAGGTGCTCTACCCGCATCTCTGAGGCCTGGCCTCTTATACACAAGTTAATCACTTTATTGCATGAAACACATTCTCGTTAATACTTTGATGTATGAAAAGACATCCTCGGAATCTCCCCTTCAGGTCCGTTCCCACACATAGTTACAGTTGAAGTCCCCACCCCGGTCACAACAGGTGGTGATTATCGCGCAGTTGGATATTCCGCCGATTCACGGAATGTGTGGGGTTCGATCGGATCTCGTAGGGTGGGGGCTTTGATCGACCCGAGGGTCCTTTAATGGGAGGAAGCTTCCTACTGTACTGGGGGTAATAAACAGTATCCGTAGAGCCAGGTGGTGGCCTGGGAACGAGGAAGACAAATGGGCACACAGGAAAAAGGGGTTTGTATCAAAGGACCTGGGACCATGAAAGGAATGAAGGGAGGTGTCGTGCTGGGAACAGGATGGGATTCCGAGGCAGAGCTGCGCTGAAGAGGGGTTTATGACCCGAGACATGTGAGGGCGAGGGGGTTGTCAGCATGCGGGGGATGCCCGCGAGGCTAGGAGAGGGAGAGAGACGCGCTGGTTATCAGAAAAAGGCAGGGAAGCCATGGTGTTCAAAATGGCGGCTGTTCACGTGCACGAAAGGGTTCGAGAAGAGCAAGAGGGCGCCGATAATGTTGACGGTTTCAGCCTAACTTTCAACAAATCAACTGATGGTAACTAGATCATGAATAAACAAGACCAGCTAGTCATTTCAAATCTAATTTTTATTTACTTTTATTATTCATAAAGAAAAGCATTAACGTTTTAGAATCTTTATTTCATAAGCGGTCAAGAAAGCATAATTAATTAATAAACTGACATCTTCAAAACTAGCTCAGAAAACATGAATTAATTTAGCAAAATTAAAGTTTCCATTCCCATTCCCTAAATCTATTTCCCTGTCTGATTCTCACTCCACCTAGAAAGGAAAAATCATTTAAAATCTGCTGTCCTTACGTGCGCCAAAAGTCCAACAGCATCTCACGTCAATCAGGAATTGGAAAGAAGAGAGGTTTTTCTCCACTCCAAGTGTCAGGTTTTATACCTTTCTTTCTAGCTAAACTAACTACAATTTGCATCATTTCATGAAAATCCAGGCTTCTCATTGGCTGTTCAATGTCAGTTCACGATAAAATGTTAGGTCACGTCCGTTACTTGACCAGGCTCGGGCTTTTGCATAAGCCCTACTGTCTCACATAACCGCGTCTTCCGACTTCCTCAGAAAAGATACATTATCCACAAACTTCTAACTTTAACTTCCTAGCCTTGGCAGACACAACAAGTTCCTGTCCTTGAGCGCCTTTCTCTCCGAGAGCACATTTAATTCAGCTGAAAAACTGCTTTTCCAAATTACGTGATAACTTTGCAGTAAAAGTCTTCACAGCTACGCATGTGCAAGGTATCGCTCTGGACAAGCTGAACCACCATTAGGCCTCACTTTGGAAACTATTATCAAACAAACACAAGACATTAATTAATTAAAGAATTGTAACCCATTCTGTTACCCACCCCCTTGACTAATTAATCCCGTTAATTATGTTACCTAGCTGAAGCACAAATTAGCAGCATTATATTCACCATTCCTTCAGGAACTGCAGGAACTCTTTTATGCATTTATCACAGAAAGACATAACATAAGCACATAAAATAAGCACATGCCATTAGTTAAACAGCCGCAGTTTATACTGACAAAGACAATAGACAAGGTTAGTTTATTATTTTTCTCTTTTGCGTTTTGCAATATAAAAGCACATTAGTTAACCCGCGTGTACTGATGCAAAAAAAAAAACTTATACTAAGTTGGTTAGTATTTTCACCACAAGCATATTAATTCAATTAAGGTTATGAAAGATTAACTTCGCAAGTTTGAACAAAATCTTGTTCATCACCTTGCTCCATCAGTTGTAAAGTCAACCTTATAGACCAGCTATCCTAGTGGTAGCATGGACAAAGCAGTCTTAGGCTAAACTCAAGAGGGCATGTGAAGCCAGCTGTTTTACCATATGTAACCCCTTTAATACCAAGTGAAAGGACACCACACAGGTTATATATAAAAATATATGTATTTGTTACTAAACACAATCCTCTGAACTCTTTATGAGGTCAGAGGCACAAGCACATAACAAGTTACTCAATTATCATACGTTAAGTTACACAAAATACAGTTGAGCCATAGGGGCACGTAAAACCATATACTAAAATAGTGGTATAAGAACCACGTCACAAACAAAGGATAGGCCTAGGGCCTACGGAATCGCTGGGGCTACACTGTACTACCAAAGGATAGGAAGTAGGAGGCCCATGGGATGCGTGTGCAGTGTCTAAACACACATGCAGGTTCTCATAGAGTTAGAATGGGAACAAAAGAATTGGAAACTAGTTCTTTTAGGGCACTTCCGACTGGACTAGGAAAAAGCTACTGGAAACTAGGACACTAGGATAGTCAATCTTCACAGGAGCACTGAAGTACTCGCGTTACCTCACCCACAGGAAGCGGGTGCATAGGTCCCAAAGTGTGTTGGGTTTCGTTGTTGATTCCTATGGAGCCTTGGAGAAAGATGCTGCAGGCGACCAGGGGAGAAGTGTCCGGTTGGATCCAAGGGCGGATCGAGAATGAAGAGTACCTGAAAGCAGAGGGGACAGAGTCTGGGTCACTAGCCAGTGACCAGGAAGGAACCAGGAAGGATCCAGGCGATGTCGGGATGCAATCAGGTGATGTCGTGAAGCTTGTCTCTGCAGCCACGTGGACCAGGAGGTGTCGACGATGACCAGGAGCTGGACACGGACTGTCCCACGAAGGATCTTGCTGTCGGCGGTGTCGGCTTCCGGATTGGAGTCAACAAGCCTTGGCAAAGGCAACCCACGCAGGAATCGAATATGGCTTCTGGATCAGACCAGCAAGGTCTGATGGGCTTCTCCTTTTCAGGGAAGCAGGGGCCAGTTTGGAGCCACCAGACCAGCGGTGTAAATTCAAAGGTTTGTCGTCACAGAGGCCACTAGCCAACGGGCAAGTCCATCTACCACCTGCAGCGCCTCTGATTGGCCTAAATTACAGCAGGTCGAGCCGCTGCACCCTTGGTGTCCATCTGAACGCGGATAGGCTAAGTAAGGGTGACTTTACTGTTGGGCCTCACAACTTGGACCCCCTCCTACTTTCGTCCTTTCACTGAACTGCCGCACCCCAAACACACACACATCTCAGGGTCTCCTACTGCTGATCGATGCACCATCCATTCTGCCAGCGGCCCCAAGTCAGGGGCCCTATGAGACAATATGCATACAGCGGGTCAAGTCACTGCCTCTCTCTGCCATGATCCCTGCTGCTTGGTGTGCCTCCCTAATACATCGATCACTTGGAAAGCAGTTACTCACTGTGCAAGGCGAGAGTGGCGCAACAATTAGGTAGGGCCCGCCTCGTGACCACAACGACTCCCGTGGCAAACATCATCCGGACTCTGGGCATGATTCCATCGGCCGCCGTGGTCCGCAGTCAGCTCCGGGCAGTATCTGTATTTTTATTTCTTTCAAAATTTACCATGAACCATACGCTTGTGACGGCGCTCTCACTGTTGTGATGTCATCTATCACGAAAGCCGCGCGGGTAATATTGTTACATTGTTGCTCTCATGCTCTGCAGCTAGCCAGTCCCAAAGCCTGCTGGAAGCAGCACCGTGCATGGTGCACTGCTGCTTAGTGCTAAATTAAACTTTACTTGTCTCAGTGTGCGCGTCTGAAAGCGGTGCGGCGCCAGCCAGGCACGTCAGGCTGCCGGGCAGATAGATTTGTTACATTGAAACACTCTCAGCCACTCCAGAGCTGAGAGCACTCTTAACTATTAACATACTGAGCCCAGCTGCTGGCAGAACGTCTGCGGGGAGAAGCAGCGCCCACAGCGTGGA
Source organism: Lissotriton helveticus (assembly GCF_964261635.1). Classification (NCBI taxonomy): domain Eukaryota; kingdom Metazoa; phylum Chordata; class Amphibia; order Caudata; family Salamandridae; genus Lissotriton; species Lissotriton helveticus. The sequence continues at coordinate 126,326,199 of NC_136061.1, forward strand.
CTGGCACCCTGCTTAGCCAGAGTTTCAGAGCGTCAAGAAATGCGTGACAATGCTTTTCAGTGTGGTGATGCGGAACACCACACTGAAATGCATGAGCTTCACACCTGTTTTTTTAAAATTATTCATGTTGTTTTGTTTGCAGTGAAGTGTATTTTTTAAAGAAAGAAAGTGCACATTATAAAGTATGGAAACGTATGTGTTAGCAGGAAGCACCGAGGGAGTGAAATCGTATGTAGGACAGTTGTGGGAAAAAAAGGAAGTGGCATGGCGACACTGTCTCATGCCAGTTCTGTTGTTACCATATACAAAATGTTGCTGTTATGCACATTACATTGATCTTTTAGTTAAAAATACATCTTTCATACATAATTATATAGATGAGCTTTAAAACCTGCTGAAGTTACATGAATGTATTCTCACGTGTATTTATGTTTTTATTTGACACTTTTTGTCAAATCAGCATATTGAAAGCCAAAAAATCTGTCCATAGTATACCGATATGTATTTCTCGAGGCCCACATTTGCATGCTTTAGTCTGAACAATGCAAAGAAAAAAAACAGCCAACGAGATCCCTGCTTCATACGCTTATTTTAAAGCGGTCTGTGCATTATGAAAATGCTAACTGTCACAAAGGAGCTCTATAAAAATGTATTCGCAGACATACCAAGATTGGAAAAATTATGTCAGTAAAAGCATCGAAAAATCTACTCGCGAGTGAAATTTTATCAGGTCGAGCTATTTTTAGCATTTACTCGAGCTTGCTGGGAGTAAACTTAAGCTGGAAGAGACAGGTGTTCTGTTCATTCAGAAAGTGAATGAGCAATTAAGACGCCTTTAAATCATGTTTTTATCTTGACACCTTTGCTGACTGCTTAAGGACAGAGGTCAAATGTCAGTTTGACTTTTTACTAATTGTTACCTTTATATTCCTGGAAAACGGTTTTAACATTTCTTTCACTTATTTATCACAGTTAATGGTTTTTATCAAGTGAGCTAACAAGACTTGTGAAACAAAATGTCATTTTTTTCTACAACAGCATTTAAACTGCTTGTAATTGAATAGTACAAGTATTTCAAAATATAACTGGAACTATGAAATAACTTATTTTTATAATTCAGAAGTGTGATACAAACAAAGATTTAAATAGGAGCAAAGTAAATCACAATACTTTACTTGGTGGTGTGCATATGACAAATATTTGCAGACACTTATTTCCAAACATTGTTCACTATATAGCTTTAAAACCACATGTCAGTGACACATTCTGTGTCTATTTCATTGTAAAATCTGCTGAATGCAAATTACAGTGTGCTGCTACTTTATGCTTTAGTTATGTATTTATTAAAAGTGATTGTTTTTACACATGATTTGAGAAACATTCATGCCCCTGCCCTGATGACAATGCAGTTAATGAACTAAGCCTTCAAGTCAGTGGTCACGTGTCTCCTTTATGTGGCTAGATTTGTATTCTATATGGAGTTAATGTTTAGTTTATTAAATCAAATAAAATGGTTTTTTGTACATCAGACGTGCTGAACTCATGTATTTATAGGTGCTCTCATCTATACTACTATTATAAGGAGAGAACATGCACCTTTGAGCCAGGTAAACTCGGGAACCACAGCGCCAATCCACACACCCGATACATTGTAGAAATTGTCAGGGTGTGCAGATGGACATAGGCTATAAAAAATAAAAAATAAACGTACATTTAAAAAAATAACTTTAAAAAAACAGTAGTGCCCTGAAAGTAGCGGCGGCCGCGACGCTGCTCTGGCCGCGACGTAGCGCTGGCCGCGGCGTGCGTGATGACGAGGAGGAGCGGCGGCCGGCAGACATGGAGCGGCGGTGAAGTGAGGAGCGCGGGCGCGTCATGGCGAAGAGGAGCGGCGGTGAAGTGAACATCGCGGGAAGGAGCGGCAGCACAGGTAAAGTAAAGGCTCAGGGCGGGAGGGAGTCGGGGCGGGAGTCGGGCGGGAGGGGGGGCGGGAGCGGGTGTGCACAGAGGGACAGGCGGGAGGAGTCGGGGCGGGAGGGGGTCGGACCGGGAGCGGGTGTACTGCCCACAGCCCCTTTCTGCCCCAGGCAACGCTGGGGCGGGCTGCTAGTATGTGAAAAAGAAGAAAGTAGTGTCTCTGTGAATTAAAATACGTGCTCACATAATACGGGATCACATAATTTGAAATCAGTTTATGGGTCAAGAGCACTATAATTAGCTTGAGTAGATTATTTAAGTCACTAGACCTGCAGGTCTAGTAACATTTTTAGGATTTTTCGAGGCCTGCAGTAAAACCTCAGCGTACAGGGAAGTTTATAGACCATGCACTCGACATTCCATAGCTACAGCCCAGGGTGTACTTAACACCCTAGATAACAAAAATAGACCTTACAAATGTACATAAGTAACGTTCTATGTTGTTCTACGCCAGAAAGCTGGGAGGTCACATAATTCTTGCAGTTTGATATAGCATGAGATATTGAGGGACGAGTACCATTACACCAAGACACATCCATTTATTTTGTATTCACAGGGAGAATAAGTGGTTTGCCCAGAATCACATGATATTGAGCAGACGCAACACCGAACCTAGTTCCCCAGCCTAGTTCCCCAGCTTCCAAAGATGACACCTCTGGCCGTTACGTCTCATTCTATCTCCCCTCACTTTAAATCCTGAAAATGTAGGCATTTCTGTAAGTATGGGAAGGCCAGCCCAGACTCCTCTGGGAGCAGACGGGCCAGCCCTTGGCACTGTAGGATGGCAGAAGCAGTATTAAGCACGTCGCAAATGGAGGCCTCGCCCTCTCCAGGTCACTACCTGCTGCGACACCTCCTGGCGCTTTGCAGTGTGGGGGATGAAGTCCCCAGATATCCTCAATGGCTTCAGTGACCACATGAATATTTAGTATCACCAATATATTTTTGGGCAGCTTTCACATGCCTAAATGAGTATCATGTTGATGGATGATACTTCATTTACACATTCTAGGAAGGATTAACACACGTTTAAAGAGCTGGAATGCAATTAAAGATTTCGTTTTTTTCATCTGAGCAAGGGGATATCTGTCCTGAGGTTGACACTAAATTAAAAAGCACTACATATAGTAAAGCCAACAGCAAAGTGAGACATAGTAAGCACAATATACAGAATGGGTGGGCAAAGGAAATACTCCCTGTTTTACAACATGGAGGAAACCTAGGTTTGAACTCGTTAGTTCAGTTCTGCCAGCTTCTCAGTTTGAGCAGGTCCTCACTGCCATTCAGCGGCAGGATGTAGATGCGCTCTGAGAGCTCCAGCTTTTGTCCTATGCAACACGCCCTTCCCCTGAACACTAAAAGCAGTGGCACCGACAACTGGAGCCGTGAAGGAGCATTTAAAGTACGCACCACCAAACTGAAGATGAGAGATGGGTCCCGAGAGGGGTCAGCACCAGCCAGTAAACACAGGCAGCCGTCTGAGCGCCAACGTACTGAATGCCCGCCAACCAGGGAAGAACCGCCGACCATCTCTAACTTTCAGAGGAAGGAGTGCAGCAGACAACTGCGGCAGGGTTGGGGGAGGGCTCAGAATGCTGAGCAGAAGCAAAACAAGCAGAATACGACCTTTAAAATAAGCAGTGATGGACCAAAACAAGCATTTGTAATGCAATTGAACATGCATTTACGCGAGACCTATTGCATTGCAAACCGTAGTCATCACGGACAATGGGAGAGAGGGCGGGGGAGGCACGAACAATGGGAGTGCGGGCGGGGGGAGGGGGAGAAGGTGGTGAGAAGGCACGGACAACAGGAGTGCGGGCGGGGGAGGGGGAGAAGGGGCGAGAAGGCACGGACAACGGGAATGCGGGCGGGGGAGGGGGTGAGAAGACACGGACAATGGGAGGGAGGGGGAGTAGAGAACCTCGTTAAAGAAACTAGTGCTCACAGTCTAAATAACACGTTCTGTGTAACACTCGGAACTAAAGGGGCCAGTAGCCATAAGAGGATACAAATGACGGCATGGCCATAATAAGGAGGCACTAATAAACCTATAAATGAATAGGAAGTCAGCATTTTCTTTGGATAAAGGCACAAGGCAATGAAAAATATGAGCGGTGGAGTGGGCGGGGCTTCCCTCACGAACGGAACAACAGCGGATCTTCACCAGAGCATCGATTGCGCGCTGACTCTAGGCTCGACCTAAAAACGTGTTTTAACAGAGGTGTATTGTTACCACCTCAGCCACAACATGCATGCTCTTGGAAGCCAGATGGATGACTCTTTGCAACTTAGGTAGGTAGGAAGTGTCTTTATTATAAGATTAATTCCCTGCAGTACAGACATGGCTGCCCATCAGCCAGCCGACCTTCAAAAGACCAGGTTGGAACATTCCCATGTCAGTGGAATGTGGAACACGGTAGGGATAGTGCTCCAGATTCTCTACCTGGAAGGAATACAGCATACTGCAACCACACATAAGTACAACACATGCCAACAATTTGGAAAAGAAAACTGGAAGATTAAAAAAACAAAATTGTGATAATTGTATTTCTCCCATTGACTCCTTTTGGGGCCTGAATCTGGTTTCTGTCATGTATGGGCTTTGAAAGTCTGCTGCTGCAGGATCGGATATTTGAAACACAAATGTTCGTTTTTTTACTTACCTGTTAGAAGCACCAAGAAAGCGCTATTGCAGACAAAGAGAGCATCACGCTAGTGTTGTGCACTGGTGCAGTAATAATACACTTAGCGAAGTGTATGAATCAAGACTTTATTTTAGCATCCACAAACAAGCAAGTCTGATTCCAAACTGACTCAGAACACAGCCAGCCTGGGACACAGAATATAATCCAGAAAAAGCTCAACCAATGGAAACAAACCATAGCAACAATAAGGTAAGTATTATCTGCAGTGAAGAAACTTGGTTAAGAACTTAGAATACGTAATAGGGATAAGAACAAGGCTAACATTAGTTACCACATACCCCCCTTCCTTATGTAAAAGAAAAGAACAAAACAATAATAATAATCAATACATGAGGAAATCATCAAATTTTTTCGGAAGTTTAACATTTCTCTTATTTTTATCCAACATTTCAGGTAATTTGCTAACCGTTGTTTTAAAACTCTCCTCTGAAATATTTCTTGCAACTGATTCACTTCCAAAATCAGGTTAATCGTTACATTGATGCACTTTTGCAAATTAGACTTAGTCTTTGCTAGTCGTGAAATAGACCACCAAGTGTCATTGTCCAATAAAGCCGAATTGTTCCCAACCTGACAATTTTCCTTATATCTGAAAACATAGAACAACCTTTTTTGACATAACCCAGTAGTTTGATTTTGACTTCATCTCCCACATGTTTGATGAAGATTTATTTTTTTGAAGGCATGCTCCACACTTTTAGCTTCTTTGATTTCCACATTAGTCTTAATAGTGTTATACATTTGTTTGAGATTGCAAGTATCAGCCCTGGAAAATAACCAACTAGGATTAAGATGTTGTCTGATACTTCTCCCTTTAAGCAACACAAAAGGTTAGAACGTGGTAGTGCAATGAGGTGTACAATGATATGTTAAGATGTTTACCTGTTGCCACATGAGAATCTGCGGACTCGCGTGTGGTACTGCGATTGTTGTGATTCGGGCCATGGAATGTGGGAATGCCCGTACGGCAGTTGCTGCCGGGTGAGCTGTACATCGGACGCATTAAAAGGAAGTTCCTCAATCTTACCTGGTCGCGTCTTCCTTTCACTGGCGACGGGACGGTCTGGTATCTGCTACTCTCACAAGTGTTGCTGGACGTCGTGGTCATGATCCTTCCACGGCGAGGCAACTGCTACGTTGTATGAAGACCTGCGGTTTCGCCTGTGCCGACGGATGTGTGTGCTGTCTTCCACATTATCAATCTACACGTTGTGAGTTCTTCTGGGTGAGGAGATTTATTTCATTTATTGTTTTTATTGCCTGCGCCAGCCTGCAAAGCTTTTCAAACTTCTCGCTAGTGCGCGAGCCAGCCTAACGTCATCACGCGGTTCCCGACGCGAGCGTCATCACCTCAGACCAGCGTTGTGACGCGGTTCAAGACGCGCGTTGCCATGGTGCTTCATTGACAAAACCCTGCCCCACGCATTCTGCTGGAAGTCCATTAAGCGCACATTTAATCTATTTCACAGCGCTCGTTCACAGCGCGTTTATGGCGGAGAGAAGTCCTTAAACGTTTTTATGAAAGACATTGGCATTTTTTTTTACATGAATTAATAGCGTTTGTGGCTAACAGGCAATCATAAAACATCAAAACACTTTTGCAATTGACATTGTCACTGTTTGAAGTTAACAACATCAGTAAAGTTATCTACTTTTCATTTTTGGGGCAGCAACTCAACCACGCAAATGGAAAAAGTAGCGACACCACCTCCCTTTTTACAATCACCTGGTCCTCCTCCTTGCTATGGAAACAATGGAATGCCACCTTTGAGGCTTACATTGAAGCAATTGATGGTGATAATTTTACTTCTAAAAAAAAAGGGCACTGCTGGTGTACAACCTGGGTGCTGAAGGCAGGTCCATTCTGGAAACGTTACCTCTTGAAGAGGTAAGGATAACTGCTAGCACACGTGATGATGGTGATTCGCAAGTCATTGACGAGTAAGCTTCACTCATAGAAACGCTCGACAAAAGGTTTAATCTCAAACGTAACATTGTCTTGGAACGTCACACATTTTTACAACGGTCACAGATGCCTGGTGAGTCCATTGATGACTTTGTCGCAGCTTTGAGAATTTTGGCGGTAAACTGCAACTACAGAGAATTTTGAGATTAAATTATTCGTGATCAGCTTATCGAACGCACGTGTGACAGAAAAGTCAGAGAAAGACTTTTGTCCTCTGATGATCCAGATCTAGAAACTGCTTTGACTTTAGCGAAGACTATTGAACATTCTCAGTTTTGTATGAAGGAATTAAGTACACCAATATCATCTGCTGCTTCATCTTCGTCATCAACTGAGGTCAATTTAGTCACTACCAAGTCTTCTGCTAAACCATCCAAAGTTGTTAACACGAACGTTCCTCGAATCTCCCCTACATCGGTCAACAGAACAAGAAACGATGCACAAGGATTGTCATGTTATCGTTGTGGCAGCAGATCACACCCGGGAAATTTTAAATTCTGTTTTGCCATTAACCAATCTTGCTTCAAATGCGGAAAGAAGGGGCATCAAGCACGTATGTGCAAAGCTACTGTGGTACAGAATGGGTCGACATATACAGTAAAAAACATAGAGGATCATAATGTGGAGTGTGATGATGATGACACTTGTTATGAATTGTTGATGTTATCCACTTCTTCTATGGAGGCTGATGGTATTGTAGAGCTTGCATCTCTTGACGAATCTCAAAGGAGAACATCTTCTATGTGCACTATCAATCTAAATGATATTGGCATCAAATTTCTTGCAGATTCGGGCTCTCGTTTTACTCTGATCAATGTCAAGGATTTTGACACTCTAGGTGGAGTTTCTTTGACACAATCATCCATTAAAATGTTTGCTATTGGGGGAAAAAGAGTAGAGGTCTTAGGCAAATTCAAAGGTAAGCTAGAGTTGAAGGGTGATTGCACGTCATGTACAATTTATGTTGTTAAAGAAGGGATGAACAAGGTGAGCTCGGAATCATTCTTGATCCCAATCATGTTGACATGGTTTTATCTAGGCGGGAGGCAAAACAGTATTATGCTACCCTTCCGGATGTTGGGCCTGTACATTCTGTTAGCACATCAGTTGAGAATGATTGGGTTCACAGTTATCCTGAAGTTTTCAACGATAAACTTGGCACACTCAAAGGTTTCCAACATTGCATTGTTTTAAAAGAGGGAGCTAAAGCAATTGCACGCAAGGTTCGTAAAGTACCACTAAGTATGCGTGGTGAATTGAAACGTGAGCTCGAGAGATTACGTGTTTTGGATGGAATTGAACCAATCGAAGGGTCTGAATAGTTGTCTCCCATAGTTTTAGCACGCAAGGCTGATAAATCGCTTAGGATGTGTGTGGATTTGCACGATTTGAATTCCTGCATATGGATTGATCGACAGCCTATGCCCAACATTAATGAGATGCTGTCTACTCTAGAAGGTGCAAGGTATTTTTCTTCCCTTGACATATTTTCAGCATATCACCAAATTGAGTTGTGTAAGGATTCTAGGCACCTCACGTCGTTTGTGACTCCTGAGGGTGCGTTTCGTTATCTAAGAATGCCGTTCTGTTTAGCGTTGGCTTCTGCAGTGTTTCAACGTCTCATGGGCAATCTCTTTAAAGACACTGCATGAGTCGTGTTTTTTTCAGGACGACATTCTCATACATGGCAAGCCTGTACAAGAACACAACGAAAGAGTTAAAACAAATTTGGATATTGTAAAATCTAGTGGTTTAACTTTAAGAAAAGATAAATGCAAATTTCTTAGAGATGGAGTAGATTATTTGGGTCATCACATTTTAGCTAAGGGGGTGGAACCTAAAATGAAACTTCTTGATGACATCCAAAATGCACCTGAACCTCTAAACAAAGATCAACTACGTTCTTTCTAAGGGCTGGTCGAATATTATGCAAAATTCGTTCCAAATGTATCCGACAAAACTGTCTGTTTGCGCAATCTGTTAAAAAAAAATGTAAGTATGTTTGGTCTGAACAATGTGCTAACGATTTTAACTCATTGAAAGAAGCGATTGTGCAGGCACGTCCCCTCAAGTTGTTTAACATTAATGATCAATGCATTGTTATTACTGATGCTAGCAATGTTGGGCTAGGGGCGGTTTTGATGCAAAAAAGATCTGATAATAGGGAAGAGGTTATTGCTTTCGCTTCCAGAACACTCCGAAGTGCTGAGGGAACTTATTCGACAATTGAAAAGGAAGCCTTAGCTTTATGGTGGGGTGTACAATTATTCAGGATTTTTTTGTGGGGTAATTATATTGTTCTCAAAAACGATCACAAACCCTTGGTGGACCTCTTTACAACTAAAGGTGGCGGCAGGGCTACACCTCGTATTGCAAAATGGCAATACAGACTCGCTGAGTTTAACTATCATTTGGAGTATGTACCTGGCGTAAAGAATAGTGTGGCCGACTGTTTGTCCAGGTTGCCTCTTTCCCATTATGTTTTGGAACAGGAATGTGATCATCTGGAGATGGTGCGTGCTGTCAGTTCTGTTACCGATACTGGTGCTGCTTTATCTGAAGCTGATTGGAAGCTTGCAATTTCTGAGGATGTTGACCTGTGTAGAGTGATTGATTTCTTAACTCAAAGTTGGCCGAATGATAAAACTCTAACTTAATAGTTGGTGGATGGAATTTTACGCAGGGGTAGTTTATTCTTTGTTCCAAAATCACTATGTAAAGCAGTTTTGGATCTGGCTCATGTTGGTCATTTGGGCATTCGTGCTATGAAACGGAGAGTACGAGAAGATTTTTGGTGGCCGGGTGTTGATAGGGCTATTGAACATTGTGTCCGAGATTGTGGAGCTTGTGTTTTGAGTAACAAAACCCAGGTTACTTGTCCCTCTGCCATCAACCCCATTTCAGTGAAAGAATCACCTTGGAATAAATTAGCGTTTGATGTGGCTGGTCCATTCAATGATTTAGGTAGTACTCCTAAATATACGTTAGTTTTGATTGATTACATGTCAAAGTGGCCAGAAGTCAGATTTGTTGAAGGAATCAATTCTGCTACAGTGATTGATTTTTTCAAGGACGTCTTTCTGCAAGAAGGATTTCCAGAGGAATTAGTATCTGACAATGGTACCCTATTGGTTTCTGCAGAGATGCAAGATTTTTTTAAGATGCATGGAATCAAACATATTCTCACTTCTCTATATCATCCATGTAGCAATCGTTTGGTTGAGTGTCTGAATCGTGTAATTAAGGATCAACTACAATTAGCTTCCATCAATGGTTTTCATTGGAAACAAGTAATTTTTGACATGTTGTGGGTGATGAGAGTTACCCCTCATGCTAGTACTGGTGTATCACCGTTCACTTTGCTCAGGGGTAGAGTAGCAGGCTGTAAACTTAATAAGGATTGGATGTTGAGAAAGGAAGTTGATGTAGGTAAAATTAGAAGAGTG